>NC_089649.1:3816920-5139491 GCF_037042795.1 Molothrus aeneus | reverse complement strand
TTATTAGTTTTCATCTTTAATCAAGTTTTAACATTTATTAGTTTCTCTACCTATCAGGTTTTCCACTGGAACTGTAAAATCCCGCAATACCATGTGCATGTCCATTTGGAAAAGATTTTCTCTTTTGTTTTGTATGGAGTGTTGGAAATAATTGTGCACTGAAGGCTGGAAAATTATTGTATTGGTATTGTCCTCCATTAAATAAGCCCTTATCTGACAAAGTATTGATGGAAGTGTTTTACTTTGCTGACTACAATATGTTGATTGAAATGATGCCTCAGGTTTTAGCTTTTTTATTTTTCAGTTTCTGTACTGCTTTAGTGTGTAGTTCTGAGCTTCATATTAGGGGATAGTAAGCTCTTTTCACAGAGTAGGTAGACGAAACAATTCCTTCTCTAGTTGGGAACCACGGACAACCGATCCAAATTTCAGGCCCAAGAGCACAAACAATGGTGGAATGAAGAGAGAAAACCAAGAAAGATGGGACTTCATAACCTCAAGCTGTAATTGGACAGCTAACTCCAATATGCCTATGGGCCAGAACTTTAAAAAGTGACAGACCCCGTGACCAGCTGTCCATTTTGTGACCATTTTGAGTTCACCAGGGGTGTAGCCCTGGCTGCGCTCTTGTGCTCCCCAAGGTGGATCTATTGAGGCCTTTTAATAAATCCCTACTTTATTCTTTAACTCTGTCTAGCCTCTGTCCAAGGTCAGCCTCCACAAGGCATCAGTTCTGGTGACAGCAAAGGGACAGAAGGCATCTGGAAAACCCCCTGGACCAGAGCTAGAGGAAAATCCAGCTCCTGCCCCACCACTCTTGCATCAGAGCTATTTAGCAAATTGTTAATCTATATGATGAAAATAAATAGCTGGTAAATGTAAAATATCTTTCAAAAAATAATTTGCTGCATGTACTGGAATGGGTTCTGTCCTGTAAAAGCTGATGGATGTTGTTGCAGAACCCCATAACAATTTTGGCATTTTAGGCTCACCCAGCACAAATACATGAAGCTGCAATTTCTTTGACTGAGAAATTCCAAGAAATCGTAACTCCTGGACTCTAATGGGTGGTGGTGCTGGCTGGCTGGCTGGCAGGCAGTGGTGGTGAGGATGGGGCTGACTCCCTATAACAGCTGCCTGTGAAGCTGTATGGCTGTGTTAGCAGAGTTCAGTGTTCTTTTCCCTGTGGGAGCAGAATGGTGCAGATGGTCACCATCCCAGAGCACCTCCAGGTTAATGCATGTGGATGTTGTGTTCCCCTATGACTTCAGTTTTACTGAAGTTGGGAATGCTTTCCTGGAAGGTGCTTTATTGAAGGAATGCAAGTAAATCTTTCAGCGACTGCTTTCAGTAGTCTCTTTTATCTTGCCTTGCCTAACCTTGCCTGATGGGTGTACTTAGTTATTGTGAGATGCCAGGATTGTACAGCAATGATGGCAGAAGAGTGCATTTGAGCAGCCAACAGCAGTGAGTACTGGAAGTCACTGGAAGCCCCTGTTGATTTGATGGAATAAATCCACAGTAACCAAGAGAAGGATCTAGCATTATTTGTTTATGAAATTTGAGTGCATTCTGAACGTGGCCTTTGATTGTCAACTGAAATGCAAAGGCCTTAATTAAAGGCAGGCACAAAAGATTCGGTAATGATAGTGAATAAATCTTCTGTACTTTGATACTGTGTGAGAATGTGGCTCAGCGTGCTGCAAATGACTGAAAGAAATGTTCCTTTTAATCACACAAAACTGTCTTCTACTAAAGGACAGTTCATTAAAGCTGAATTTAGCGTCTATGCCTAGAGAAATTTGATCATGTGTCTGTGACAAATGCATTCCTCATTGCATATTGTTCTGTATGAGATTTAAAGGAAAGTAAGCCCTATCATGAGTGCCCACTGTTGTCCACTGTTGTTCTTCCTGGTTCAGCAAGCTGTGGTCTGTAGCGGTGAGGTGAGGTGGTCAGTGCCACTACCTGCCCTGCAAGCGTCCTGTCGTGGTTTAAGGCTGGCACAATGCTAGTGCCCCCATGAAAATACGTTCTCCCTGGTTTCTGCTGTGAGATGTGACCAGGAATAAGCAAAGCAGGCCCCCACTTAGAAATAAAGAAAAGAAAACTTTGTTAAGTGAACTACAACTCTAAGTAAAAAGAAACACACAGGGAAAATGAAAACCTTCTGAAAACATTTCCTCCTCCCCCCACCAAATTTCCAATACATCCATCCCCCAAATCACCAACTCTCGGTCCATCACCGCCCTTTAGATAATCAATTCTCAGATCATCAGGAGGAGAGGAGTCCTTCTTGTGCCATAGGCTTCCCCTGGAAACACAGTTGATACCTCTTGTGTTTCCTGTCTGGAGAACATTTGCCATCGTGACCTCTTCCTTCCATGCCCAGTGCTCTCACCACTGCACATGGACCAGAGCTGCTTCTAGGGTTCCCCTTTTAAGGATGCTTGGTCCAGTTCTAAAAAGAGCACAATCTCACCTTTGGGGCACCTGTCCCCCCCAAATTTCACCCCCTGGGGCCGAGGGGTACCAACACTGAACCCTCTTGGCTCTGAGCCATTGCCTCCCCCTGGATGCAGTCTCTGTGTCACAAGGAACATGGTTCTGTCCACGGCTATGCAAGAAAAGTCCAGCTAAAGCCACTCCATCATCTCTTCCCACCTAAGAGTCTTCTCTACTCTTCCGCATCTTTCACTTGCACGAACCTCCGTCATACTTTACTATTTCTTCCTCTATTTCATCTCTATCTCTCTTCTAGGGAGGTTCATGTTCTGCAAAGTTTGCATTGACCAAAAAAGGGTTAAAAGCTCCCACAAGCAGCTGGACCCACCTTCTTGCTGCACCCCCCCTTCTTCTCACAAGCACAGGCTGTACTCTCTCTCTGTCTCTCTTGGGGTGGCTGCCTGATGCCTCCTGGTGCTTCTCCCACCCTTCCATCCTCGGGGCCTCTTCACCTCCCCTCTCTGTCCCAGGCCCGGCCTACCTCACCCGGCCGCATGGGTGCCCCTCCCTCACCCAGCCGCAGCAGCTGGGCCGGGGCGGGGATCTGAACTCTTTCCCCGACGGAACCCAAGGGGCTTCTCACACGAGTGCTCTGCTTTTTAGTTAATTAACCCCAGTGTTCTTAGAGGCGTATCCATGTCCTCAGTAGCCCCACCAGGTGCTAATATTCAAATCTGAGCACCTATTGGCCTGACCACTTCATGTCCCAGAGATTTACTTCCTCTCAAACCACGTCAGACCTCAGAGGGAGAGCGTTTGGGCAGGCACACGACGTTCACACCCTCAAGCACACCACAGCTAGCAGGGAGGCGAGACATGGGAGCATCTCCTGTATGGGGTTCCAGTGAGGGTTATTATGGTCCGGCACTGAAGGGGTCCAGGGACAGAAGTCAGCAGACAGTGGAGGGTCCAGGATATAAATATACAAAGGAGAGGGTGAAGCAAAGCATCAGGGCCCATCAGCTGAGGGCATAGGTGCACTACAAACAGCAGGAGCCAAAAGGCAGTGCCAGGGTGGACAGGCAGGGTTACATGAACCAACGGGGAAACACTGGGGAGTAGGGAATATTCTAGAACAAGACCACATAGGGGTAAAAGGGGTAGGGACAGCCAATGGGGACTACACAACTGGGGTAAGCTGGCCCAGTGCTGCAGAGCACTTTGGCAGAAGCCTTCTGTCTCCCCCTCCCCTATGGGGGATGCCCGCAGCCTGTGGTGCATGCCTCCGGGGCATTGGCACTGCCCTTTCCCCAGCAGGTTCACAGGCCTCCACGGTGCTGTAAAAAGGTAACTGTATTATTCTACAAACAGACTCACAGGAATGGATAAATGTCAAAAACTTTGCTGCATTTAGTCTAGGTCACAAGCTGTCTTTCTTGCGTGCCTTTGTGATCTCTTCTTGTCTGGGGAGGTAAAGCAGTAGTGTGTGCTATTCCCGGGAAGTATGGTCTTACCCCGGTTGTAAATGAACTCCCCACTCAGAGGTTTGCATTCTGCACAGGAAAACCTAGAGCAAATAATGAGAAAACTGAAACTCTTACAGAGTAGTGGACATTTGGGAATAAAATCTGACTTTCTGTTTGCATTTTTATTTTATAGTTGTTCTAGATGGGGCCGGGGGGGAAAAGTTGATTTATGACACGATTTTAAAAAGTGTGGCAGTTTGTTTAATCAAGAAGTGCACTGGGAGGATATTTGACCTTTCAAATCCTCTGTATTTATCTCCATTTTTTCTCTTCCATTTTGTGGACTGGGACTAGAACTGACTTGTTTCTTATGTTTTATAAGTTTTTATGAGCTGACTTTATGTTTATAATGAGGCCTGTGAGAACATGCCATAATGATCCCCCAGTAATGGCAGCATTCAGAGAGTTTGTTCAGGAACTCAACCAACAGACAACCTGATAGTGTTCAGACTGTACCACCCATGTATGTGTTTACATACACACATGTGGCTTCTCTTTTAATAAATGTCAAGTAGTAAAACTGTTTCTAAAATTACGTAGATTTGCACACACGTGGATCAAGGCATTAGATTTAATTTTAAACAAAATATATTTTGGGAAGAAGAGAGGTACAGTCTAATGTCAGTCCCACCAAAAACAGAGTTACATTTGGCTGTCCAGCTACTTGTTATAAAGGGGTTAAAAACAAATGAAAACAAACAAACATAGCTGAACCAAAAAGTACTGCAAAATGCAACAGAATTTTTTTCTCTATTTTAAATCCATTTGAAATTCAGGAATATGCTTTTATTATATGGAAGACTCCAGGTTAGGCAGGTGTTGCCATCCCTTTCTACGCCTGTGTTGGGTCAGAAAAGCTGAAATACGTTCTCCTGAATTGACATTTTATCTAGCAAAAGAAGGAATTAATATTCTTTGATTCTAAATTAATGTTGAATTTCCTCGATTTCAGTATATGTAAAAGAAACTTTAACTTTCTCTTGCCGTGAAATACAACTTAGTATCATATAAAAACACGTACACTTTTAAAAATATTTGCTGAACTGCTGTTGGGTTACAAACACATAAGTAAATTATGAAAAAGAATGTTAATTCTTACATTATTAGTTTATTTCTCTTGAATAAATAGCCCTAATAATAATTAGAAAATATAAATACCTCACTTGTTGGGCCAGATGTCACTTCTTTGAGGCTGGCACGTAGAACAGCTTTTTAGCATCTTAAAATGACACAGCATTTTTGGTTTGGTGTTGATACTCCATCTTTCTTTTAAGAAACAGATTGCTCTAAGTTATTTCCTCAGCTTTAAAAGGGAGAGATGACTATCACCAACAAGAAAATGTCAGTAATTTCTTTTTCATTCAGGGCTTGAAGCATTTAAAGGTTAATTTCAGATAAAAAAATATCATTATTGAACATGTTATACTAGTTTTCTGTAGATTGCCAAATGCTTTGGAGTTGCTAATGTATTAGTGTGGAAAATCTAAATGTAAAATTGCATCCATATGAGGGCTCCCACAGATTTCTAAAGTATGCTGTCCCTTACTAAATTAATTATAGCATTTTTTACTATCTCCAGGCTTTTGTGGAGAAAGCGATGTTCTCACTGTAGGAAATCAAGGGATAAGAGCTGACTGAGAAAAGCTGTGGTTCTGCTTTGTCAAGTCTTTGTGGTAGCCTTTATATTGGTGCTTTATAACAACGTGTATTTAGAATAACAGAGAGACAATTAAGTTATCTTTGCGTTAAAGGAGTGTTTCTTTTTGTGCACTAAGTTGCAGCTAGAATAGAAGAATTGAGGGTCACTTTTGAGGGCATGGAAAAAAACGAGTCTTTTCTAGAGAGATTTACAAAATGAGTTTGAGTTATACTTGGAAATCAAGCTAAAATTTGCTCTTGGGGAGTGACTCTCTGTTATTTAGGCTAGGTAATCAAATAGGTGTGCATGCTCAGTGTATTCTCCCTTGTGCATTGCTTTTAACAGCAAATCATTCCAAAGGGCTGGTTTTGGCCCAAGCAGGCCATCAGGGATGTCACAGAGGTTTTCCTATACATTTTCTATCTAATTTTTGCTGTTTAATCAGTTGTCTGTTCTCAACCACCACTCAACAATAAAATTATGGAGACACTGAAGACGCACCCACACACCAACCTGTACTATAGTTTGGGAATACAGAAAAGGAAGTCAGATTATCCCATGCTTGCTCTTGTGAAATGAAGGCAACTGAGTACAGGGGTAGCTCCACCTTGCTGAAAATACAGGGAGAACAGGAGGTCCCATGTGGGGGAGAATATAGAGGCTTTCCTTCTCTGAATGCCTACAAACATCTCTCACCTCAGAGATGCTTAGCAAGTGTCTGAAGGAAGCAGGGTCATACAGTGAGACTGTGGATCAGGATTTCTGCTGCAGATCAGCTGGCAAAGGCAAGTACTTTCTTGGAGAAAATACTTCTCGATGCACTGTGCTCTTTTCACTTGAGGCTGCAAGTTTTGTTTCCAGATAACACCTCTAGATGAAGTATTCTGTCACTCAAGTTGCAGCAAAGAAATCTCCTTTTAGAAAAAGAAGTACTGAACACAGCTTTTCTCCCTTTAGAGACTCAGGAGAGATCAGAATGATAAAAGGACAGTGGTAAGAGACTTTCTTAATGGGAACCAGCAAATATCATGCTTAAATTACTAGTTGTTATAAATTATTTATATGTATATAGCTCCATTTAAATTTATCTCCAAAATGTCAAAAATACGAGGAAGGAAAGGCCATGAACACTTCTTTCATTCTAATTTGGAAAGCAGCAACAAAAAATATAATGATTTTCTCTTTTTTTTCCCCTCCCTTCTCTCAGGTCCGCACCAGTGTCCTACCTGATCACAAGGAACCAAGAGCAGATGTTGGGGTAAGCAATTATTTTCAGTAATTAATTTTATTTTTCCATCTCATTGGCAGGCACAAACACTCAGTGCTCAACAGGAGCTGAAAAGCTTTTTTAATAGCAAAAGTTTTTGGTTAAATGAATAAAATAATCGCGGCAGGAGCTGTAGTCTCATGGATCGATGTAATCCCGTTCACTGAAGCTATCCTGAGACAAGCACAACCATGTAGAGTCCTTGCTAATATCATACAGGCAGTCTGGATGAGATTGAGAGTCTGGGATGGCATTGGCCTCCAGAAGCCTAGGCTGTCCCCTTCTGCTCTTAGTGTGCAGGGTGTCAAACATTCTGCACCAGGAGTTGCCTTTGGTTTGTGTTGTCAGAAGTTAAACTGGCAGCATACAGAGGACTCATTTTTATGTGTAGATCTACAGAGCATTTGACAAAGGTATTGGGAAGTAATTTTCTGAGAGGGCTAAAACCTCGCAGATAATATAGACTCCTGGTGGGGGTGGGAAAGGTTGGTCCTGCTAGAGCTGAATAAAAGAACCAAGACCACCTGGTGCAGGTGTCAGATCTGTCTGCAAACATGTAAAATACCTGGAGGTTTAAATTTTTTAGCCTAAGGTGTTGACTTTTCTGCCTTACTAGGGCTTCCTTGGCATAGTATTCAAGACTTCAGCTAGTGTTTGAAAAACCTGTAGCTTGGCAGCAAGTTCAATCTTAGTGAAATAATCGATGTGTTTTAGCTTTCCATATAGCTATTATAGAGACGTTTCTCTTTGGCTAGTTGAGATTATTCATCAAACTACTCAAGGCAGGTATCTTAAGGTTTATTGTTGTGTCTAGAACACTAGCAAAATTCCAGAGGAACGTTACTCTGCAATTAGCATTACAGCACTAATTTTGTTTAAAGCCTAGTTTTGAAGCCTTTCCAAGTGATGTGGGCAAAGTTAAATTGGTTTGTAGACTGCCAGTTCAGGCCCCAGAGTGGACTATTGGTATCTAAATCAGTATAGAAAAAGTATTCTTCAGTTTGATATTAGACCCCTTGAACATTAGCATAACTCTCTTAATTTGGGTCATGGGATCATTTAAAATTTTAGTTGATTTTGCACATAGCTCTGTGTTGTCAAGCAAAGTATTTCTTTTTTTCTAAATAAGCATAAAAATATGAAACAGAGAACTAAGCAGAACATTTTAAGCCAATAAATTCATTCACCTTTAATTTCATGACACAGGAGAAGTAGATCTGACACTCAGACATGTTTAGTGGGTACAATGACCAAAGCTCTTTGACTTTATGAGAGAGCAGTGTAGTTGTCTCTTGGCCCTGGTCGCTTGAGGATTCTGACTTACGATTCTTAAATATATTTATGGTTCTATTTTGCTGCAGAAAGAAGCCCCAGGTGACCAAACCTTATATCAGTTTCATTCCAAACACCCCTCTTCCCCTTTCCAAACGGCCAGGTTTCAAATACAAACACCCAAATGTCATGAAATGCCGGAATAAAGGCTGCTGTAGAGACACAGTGCTGTGGAATGCATTCTTACAGTATGAAGAAGGATATGCTCTTGGAGGAAGAGAAATAATCTGGGCTAAATGTGTGACCACAGAGTTTTAGTGCAGAAACACTCTCATGTTGGTTCATCTAAAGGAAGACAGAACCATTTGTGTGCTCACCCCAGCAAGGCCGTGCATCACCATGTGTTGCACCTGGATGTCTTTTTTGTAGAAGTGCCTTTCATTTTGGCATTGAAAGCTAACTGTGATCTTTGCTTGTGTGGCTGTATTATTTTTCTTCCTTTCTTCCTGTTCATCACTTCCCAAATCCAATGTTTTTCCAGCCTTCCCTAGACTCTCAATTTGTGTCTTTTTTCCTTTGTTACCTATGTGCTGCTTAGGAAATGTAAGCCTGTGCCATTGGTGGGAACAAGCCATACCTCATGACTCAGTTTTACTAAACTGCAGACCTGCACTTTGCAGTTTACTAACTGCACTGTTGGTGCTTGCCTAATTTCAGAATTGGTTTTTGAGCTGTACGTTGTATATGGAAGAAAACTTATCTTAGTGTAGAGCTTTATTGTTTGCCTTCAAACACTCAACATCCTGCTGGCTTTCCTGAAAGAAAGCAGGCTGAAGGGGTTTTTTTAACCAGAGGAAGTAACTCTTCTCAGCAGTGACAAATTCTTTTCTGTTTTCCTTGAAGATAACATGGCTCTCTGTAGGCAGCCTCTGTTGACTCAGAGCAGCTCGATTCTTCTTTCATTTGTGTATCCAAGAATGTATATAATTTAGCCTGGAATTCTAATTTGCCATTCCAACAGTAAACTTAGTGTTATGTAATAAAAACCAAACTTTGTGCCCTTCTTATTGTTTTATTGCAAAAAATTAAACATTGTTCTCTTGTATATTTGAAAGATAAATTGATAGAAGATGGCTGTTAGTTTCTTGCCCATTGTTTCCAAGGCAAGAATACTACTGCTGGCCAAGTTGATGAAATGGGATTTCAGCAGGATATGAGCAGAGGTTAAAAAATAGTCAAAGTGCAAAAGAAGATTTAACCCTTTTTTTCCTCTTTGTATTTTTTTTATGTGTGAAGAGTGATTTTTATAGAAGAAAAAGACACAGTGGTGTAGCCTAATTTAACTTTAGGCATTCTAGTTGCATTACCACATTTCTATGCAATTTTAGTGCAGTGAATAGGTTCACCTTACAATGGAAATAGAGGAAAACACTACTTAAAATATTGCCAAGAACTAGAGAAATAAAACATTTCTATTAATAAACTTGTGCTGAACTCAATTTAAGAATGCCTTCCTAGCATATACATTCATATTTTGAATACATGGATGGTAGTGCCAATGGCTTGAGGAAAAACCATAACAAGAACAACTTTGGTAAAACACTGAAAACTTAGCACTTCTTGTAATCCAGAAATTAGAAAAATAGGAAGAAATAGATGCAAACTGCAAGTACTTGTCCTGAATGAAAATCTTCCTGTGGCTGTACATCTTACAAGCTGTTATTTTGTCAGGTTGTTAGACTGTTCTTAATGGAAAAGACAAAGGTTCCTGCCCATAAAACCAAAGTTTTTAACAGTTTACTGATAATCATGCTGCACAAAACAATTCTAGAGGATTAAGTATCAAACTCTTATATTGAAATGCAATATTTTTCTTAGCACCAAAGAAAGATTTTCAAGTGTGAGACCAAAAGCAGTAACAAAACCGAATGAATATGTTATCTTTTCTTTCTGCTTCGATTTGCAGCGAAGCTTCCTGGGCTGTGCAACTTTTAGAGTAGGTGATCTGGTAAAGTCAAAGGAGCAACACTTGACCCTTACCCTCAGGTAAGTGTTTCCCTCTGTTGTAAATCGTGGTTTTTCTAATTACCAACCTTTGGCATTTCTCATCCAAAGAATGGCAACAAAGATAGGGAAGGGTCTGCGGCACTAGAGGAACGGCTGAGGGAGCTGGCAGTGTTTATCCTGGAGAAAAGGCGGCTCAGTGGAGACCCTATCACCCTCTACAATTAACTGAAAGGAGATGTTGTGAAGTGTGGGTTGGTCTCTTCTCCCAAGAGGTAGCAAGTAAGAGGACAAGTGAAAGTGGCGCCAAGTTGAGGCACCAGGTGAGGTTTAGATTGGATATCATGAAAAAAGTTCTTCACATGAGGGTCTATCAAGCACTGGAACAGGCTGCCCAGGGAAGAGGGTGGTCACCATCCCTGGAGCTATTTATAAGACATGTAGATGTGGCCCTGAGGAACATGGTTAAATGGTGGACTTGGCAGTGCTGGATTTCTGGTTGGACTCAATGCTCTTAAAGGTCTTTTCCAGCCTATACAGTTCTATGATTGCTGTTTGACTGTGTTGTAAACTCCGTGTTCCGTCAGGTATATTAGATGACAACTTGAAGTGCTTCTAATTCTGCCATGTACAAATGCATAATTAAAAACCAGAATGAAATATCAACCCTATAACCTGGAGCTTCCCAGGTGCCAGATTAGTAAAGGTCATTTTATACTATGATAACCTATGGAAGAATTGCAGAGAACTTGGCATAGGGAATATTCATTCAGAGTTTCCTTTAGAAAGGAGCATAAGATTCTCAGTTTTGTTTGGTGTGTGTGGTTTAAAGAATTAGCAATGTACAGTTTTTTTTAGGCATGTTTAAAGAAGGTGGTCCTAATTATTGAAGGTGTCTCCCATGTGAAAATGCTTGTGGTCTCCTAAACTTATTGTTATATACAGCCATAGTGAAATTGTAGGGGGGTGTGACATAGAACTCTAATCAGTGACAGAGTACAGAGCTGCAGAAGGGTCAGAGACAATGTTCAAAACCTAGGGCTGGGCTGAGCAGATACATCTTAAAGCTGTGCACTGAAGAGAAAAGAAAAATCATTTATCACCCCTGATACTGTCTTGCATGGCTTAAGAAAAATGAAGATACTGTTCAAAACCTGTGAAGGTGAGGGGCAACCTTTTAGACAGTGATTTTCAGAATAAATTCATTGGACTTTATATAGTGCAGGGCTTTTGTTGAGCTGATTTTTGCAAGTACAGTGGAGGCTTATTTGGGACTACTGGCAAGGTACAGTAAAACCTCACAGAGCTACTGCTCAAACTCCGTGTGTTTGCAAAGGCAGCGTTTTGGGAGGAAAGAAGCTGTGCCTGGGAGAACTGAGACACCAGGATATGTTATGCCTGTGATGTCGTACATAGGTGCTGTGAGAAAGCTGTGTTACATTTGTTACCCTGAGCACAGGAAGACAGCCTTAATTTGGTTTCAGGAACACAGTGATGACCCATTCAGAGATTTTTAGGAATGGAACCTTCTTGAAGTATTTTGGCACCTGCTTTCCTCTTTCAACAAGATTAGTTGTATATGAGTGTGTAGTTTGCAAGGCAAACTTAACAAAATACTTTGATTTTAATTTCTCCCAAACAGAAAATGCCACGCCTGACAAGAAGATAACTTTGTCTAACAAAAAAATTCAATTAGATAAAATGTGAACTGACTGTTCCCTATGGGAATCGATGGCTAGGTAAATGAATTCCAGCTTAGTGATTGTAACAATCTATTCTTACAGGAATTCAAGTTGTCTTTGGCTCTTTGGGATAAATTTTGTTTCCCTAACTGGCATATTGAAAATTTGATCTGAAAGATTGTCTCCAAACGGTGGCACAGTAATTGACAGAATGGAAAGCTTCAGTTTCAGAGTAAATATTTTGTATCTCAGCCATCCAATTTATAATGAAAAAGTTAAGATGGAAAACTTGTAAGAAATAGATGAAAAATTTGGTTTTAATTAATATTTTTAGTCTTGGTTGTCCTCTTTGTTCAGCTAACACTAAAAGACAAATATACCAATTAAATTAATTTGCAGACACATTAAATGGTAGGGTTTAGTCAGTTGGATATTTTTTCAAGAAAAACATCCTAACCTTTCAAAAGTGGGATTGTTTTCTGATTGTGACTGTTGAGCAGCAGAAAGTCAGTAGAAATTATCCACATTTCTTTGATGGCTTGCTTTCCTCTAATCACCCTGTGGTATTAGTACCTCTCAGGAGGATAGAGGATATATCAAGGGACTTGTCAGAGCATGAAATTCTGTTTAATTCCTGTTGATATTCTTTGGATAGGAGTTTATCAGGGCATGCCTGTGACTGAGATAGTCCACTGTTAGATTTAAAGTGGAGATTTAAGGGCCCAGAAATAGCTCTGTGGTGTGCCCCGTAAAGATTGGTGTAATCATAGAATCTGCTTAATTTTTAACTGAGTTTTCTTTTTGTTTTCCTTTTTTTTAGTTATGTTTTTCCATTGTCTTTCTGAGGTACAATGTAACAATATAAAAGTGTTTTCAAAGGAACATTCTTGTATTTTTCTGTTGTTTTGTGGTGAGCTGGCATGTGTCTACAAGTTCTTACTGTTGACATGCTGAGCTCTACTTTTCTGTTTTCCTGCCATTGTGCCCTCATAGTGATTAGGGACACAAGTTACAAAACCTCTGCAAAAGAAGTTTTTATTTTGATTGTCTTTTCTTCTCCATTGTTCTTTCTCCTCCAAAGGTGTCCTAAACTGGGGGCTGAATGTTTCTGGTAGATCTGTGCACCTGTAGCTAATCATCAAAACACAGAAAGGCTGATTTGTAGAATTACTTCAGTGTACACAACACATGTTGGCAGAGGAATTTAGTTACTAGAGATGTGGGATTGCAGTTTCCAATATGGAATTTATAAGAAGAGAGATGTTTTCTATAGGCTTGCGTGTTTCATTTTGCAATGATAATGCAATGTCACTTGCTTCCAGCTTTCTCATACAGTTGTGATGATGAATGGCAAAAAATGGGCTGTTGAATGCAACAAAACCGTTTTTCAGTAGGAGAACATTTCTTAATATTGACTATAAGATATAGTGTGTCTGATGAAAAAAATAAAATCATGCGTTTTTTTTCCTTTCTAAATAGGAGATAGGTAGACTGGCTGCCAATTTAGCAATAAAAGCAGATTTTATTTTAGAAGATTTAATTTTTAAGTTTAGAGGATCTTTTACCATGCCTTTCTGTTAAGAACAGCATAATATGCTGGGGGTTTTGGTTTGTTTTGTTTTTTCTTAGTTGAGCTCTATGGCTTTTTGCCAAGAGCTAGCAATCAGCGCTTCCATTAGCCCCTTTCCCTGTGGTGGTAGTTTGCCTGTTACCAGGAAGGGCCTCTTTGGCTTGGGCAATTTTGATATGATTTTCACTTAGTTACACGTAAGAAGCAGCAAAGGAAAAAGACAATAGTGCTGTCTTGTGTTCTCTGCAAAAATAAGGTGCATCTGTCTGACATGCTTCTCGTAAGACACTGACAAAAGTGTGAGCAGGGTACGTCACTGTGAAACCGGGGTGGTGTCAGTACCGCTCTGATCCTTTGGCCTCTGTGACAAGGAGCTCCATAGCAGTGGAGCTAAACAAAGATGGACTAAGAGGGAGGGCATCAATTACACAGATGTCTTGGTTTTACAAGACAGGTGTCTGCTAGGGAAGGCAGAAAAGCCTCCCTTGGAATGGAGAGTGTAAACCCCCTCCCTCCGAATTATTAGAATTTTGAAATTAAGGGGCTCTCGGGCAAAGATATGGGAGTAGGAATAACAGTTCTCTACTAGTGTGCGTAATAAAGCAAACAAACAGCAACAACCACGGCATCAGCAGTAACAGAAGCAGGAACCCGGTGCCGGCCTCGGGCTGCGGCGCGCTCCGCTCCGGGGCAGTTCCGGGCACGGCCGGCAGGGGCGCTGGCGGCTCCCGCTGCGCGGGGCGGGCGCGGGGATCCCCGCGGGGCCGCAGGGGGCGCTGTGGCGCAGCCTCAGGGAGGACGCGGCCATGGCGGCTGGGCCCGGACGGGAGGCGATGGAAGAGCGGCTTTGCTCCACCCTAGAACCCGATCTAGCGCAGCCGATCTAGCAGGGCTCTCAGAAGCAGCAGGCTGTAACAGCACGATGAGCAGAAATCCCGGGGCAGTGGGTGAGAATGTCTCAAAACTCTACGGCAATAACTGGAACCTGCGGCGTGTCCTGGCAGGGCAGGGGGATGTGGGGCCCAGTAACAGAAATGTTCCTGCTGGGTTATGGTGGTGGCAGTGAACTCCTTCCCCAAGTCACAGGTCAGACCGTCCTCCCACAAAGCCCAGCAGTGAGAGAGAGGCTGCCCCCAACTCCATCTCTTTTTATCTGCCCCCAACTCCATCTCTTTTTATCTGCCCCCAACTCTATTTATTTTTATCTGCCCCCATTCTCGCAGTATCTCTGCCCCCCTCCTCAAACTCCCAAAAACTCAAAGAGTTGCCCCTCCCTGCCCATCTCAGCCACTTAGCTCTGTGTTTCTTAGCAGTTCAATGGAAGAAATTCTACAGTAATAAGGAAAGAACAGAGAAAGCCCAACTCCCAACAACAGATTGTCCGGGAGGTTGTGTCTCTGTATGTCTGTCAGTCACGTACTCTACAGGCTTCTTTAATCATATCTCAGTACTTCAGCTCTTGGACAATATCTCTTTTTCTAGCTATCTAATTTTAGTTGTCATCTTTTCATTAATCTTGGACAGGACTAAACTTTCTTTAAAGAAAGGAGATAAACCTAGCTATTTTTGCCAAAAACTCCTCCTAATTTCCCACCCTCCTAACAGCTTGTAGTTCACTGGGTCATAAAACATGTAACTGCACTTTGGTAGTAGTAATATTCTCAAAGTTTAACTAACTAGAGAGAATTGGAAAGCTGCACAGTAATTTCTGCAGTCATTTATGTACTTAGCATAACTTCCCTAGCAAATGATGACTACAAAATGTTATATATTTAGCTGCCTTTCCCTAGTAAAATTCCATAGTTATTTGTCTACAACTAGTTGTACTTGGTCTCCCTCCTGAAATTGTTTCTTGGCTGCTTCATGTTGTATCATCCACCTCAGGAAGCTGGTGAACAACAGCTTGACTTTATAAGTCAGGTGATTCTCCAATAGAGTTGAGGTGAAATGTGTTCTGACATGAAACTTAATCAACTATACATTGAAATAATGAGAACAGAAGGAACTGAGCATTGCAAAATTTTGTTTATTTATCTTAGAATGCAACAGAATTTTATTTACAGTGGACTTGTTTAAAACCAGTATTGATTACTGTAATAGGCTTCACTGTGAATTCACAGATAAACATTTTTCTGTAAGTACGGTACTTTTGTGCTTGGATATATCAAAATATATTATACCAGCAGAGAAATTAATATTATGACAATCTATAGGTTAGCCTTTGCTAATTGCATTTATTGTGTATTATATACTGGAGAAAGGGGCTGCCTGCCGGACTCAGTCATGCAGTTTGCTTTTCAGGCAGTCATTTTGTCTTTTATAATTAACACTGCCATGCAGATGTGAAGTCTGCTTCCTTTTTTTCTTTGTGTTATGGAATATTTTTCTCTTTTTTTGGATGAAAGGTGTATGGCCATAGGAACCAATTAGCAGGCGTAAATTTGCATATTCAGCATGTAGTAATGAGACTTGATGAAGTCACTATTGGAGGCAAACGACTGCTGTTCTCAGTCCATCTTGTTCACTTACTTTTCCATCACTAGCTTGTTACCTTTTTTCTCTCTGGATGCCTTGGTCAACATTTTATGGCCAGAAGTAGTAAGGTGGGCACAAATTCCTGCTGCTCATGGTGTTACTGGCTGTCTCCTTCCCTCACATTTGAGGGAACTAATACTGACCTGGGGATCCTTCAGGACTTGGGATAGTAGAGAAATCTATTTCAAATGCAGGTGCTCTGCTGACAGGTATCAGATGATTGCTGATCCTTGTGCCAGGGTGCTAAAAAATAGCAGCAAATTTCCAGCTCCATGAGCCAGGTGGATTTTGTCCCATGTATGGGCTTCTTATGTTGATACTGATTTTATTCTCTTGGCAATATCCCCCATCCCAACTCACCCTAAGTAGGTTGTCAAGGTGCAGTCTTTTGCTTTGTGGGGATATAGTGTCTCCTCACTCATCACTGAAAGCAGTTTGATGCAGGGTCATCTTCACTGCACCATGTGAGTGCAGAGTGTCCTTCTCAGCTTTATTGAACTACAGCAAATAAGCTGATCTCATTCTAATGCATTATGAATATCCTAAAACCAGTTAATTCTTTATCTGATGCTGTGTTAAATGGGGTGTATATGTGAGGTTTTTTTCATCTCTGCAGGCAAAGGACATGAAGTGTGTACATAACGTGTGTGTGTGCGCTCAATACTGTTAGTGCAAAGTAAAATTATACAGGGTTTTATCCTACTAAAGTATGATCACTAAGCTTTTCTTATTTTTCCCACTGCATCACTTCCGATTCCCTTTTAAAATTTTCTTTCAAATGAAATTTTAATCTCATGATATTGCTGGAAAGTTTAAAATGCATGTTTTCAAGTAGCTGAACGCTGTCAAGCACTGCTGCTGTTTTAAAATCACATTCTGACACTGCTCACAGCAGTTTTGCCCTGGGCATTTGTAGAGCTCTTTGTTGATTTGTATGCCTGTAGCATTCAGAAGAAACTTTGGTTTTGGGATTTGTTGGTTTTGTTGTTGTTGGCTTTTTTGTTAATTGTGTCTTCATATTTCTGTGTGGGGAGATAGGAACTGGAGAAGGAAGTGCAGCTACAATGCAACAAGTGCCACTGTTTAGTTTTATTGTGTTGCATTACCTTCTCTAACAGGTAACACATATAACAGGTTGTAATATTAAATATGTGTTAGACCAGAACAGGAGTGATTCTGAGAAGAAAATAATAATAAAAAAAATATAAAAGTGAAGTTAGAGCAGTCACTGTTTTTAAACCCATACAAAATACATATTGCTCCTCATGCAGGCAAACAGTGCAATGCTCACTGTCATACTGAGGCCAAGCTTTTAATAATAGCACCAAGGGAAATATTGAGGATTCTAAAGAACAAGAGACAAGGATGAGAAAGTGTAGTTAGCATTTCCATTTTACTGGAGCAACAGGCCTTGTTGGCTTGGATCAGTTTATTCGCTTGACGCTTTGATCAGAACACCTTAAGCTGCTGAAAAATGTTCAGTCTTATAACCACACACTTTGGCTTTTAAAGAGATGTGATTTGCTGACATCTGCTGTATTCCCTTTCTGCTTGGGAATGCTGCAGTGCTTTTGTTGACAGAGCCCAGTTTGGGTGCTGGTTGGACACAAGAAGGAGAAGAGAAGTCAAACCACCAGGCTGTAGCAACTCAGGGGAAAGTTCTTCATTCAGAAGGCCCTTTCAAAATTATTACATATTTCTGCTCATAAGCACAATTTGGACACTGAACCCTTACTACTTTTCTTCTGGGTACTTTTTAAATTAATATAGGCTTCTTCAATTGCAAAACTATCTGGAACTGGTTCATTTTTAATAGTCTCTTTATTGTCAGTAATTAACTTGGCTTAGAGCAGATGAAGTTTTTCACATGTAAAATATGAAGAATTATGTTTATTTTGCAAGGTTTTACAGAAGACCAGATTTGTATAGTTGCAAGATGAGTGGATTCTACTGAGTGCATAGTAAAGCCTAATGGTTTTCAAGGAAAATAATTATTTAATTTGAAAGCTTGGGGGTAACTATTTTTTGAGATTCTACTGTAGGAGTTGAACTTGTTTACCCTAATGGGTCCCTTTCAACTCAGCATATTCAATAATTCTGTGGTTTTATGATTTTATGACATTGAACTTTCTATGTATTCTTTTTTCCTGATTCATCACTCTTCATTTCCACTGCTCAGAAAATACACAGTATTGCCTCACACACATTTGTTTTGATTCTCCTTCCTCGCTGTGTTTTTGTAATTGTGCTGAACTTAGTCTCATCATTTCCTTTTTGTCTATTTTTGCTTGGTGCCTTTTGTTACCCTTTCCTCATTATTATGAAACTATCAGTTACTCTTCTTTCCTTCCTTTCCAAAAAAAAAATCTAGCTGTTCAGAATAAGCCAGGGGAGATCAACTTGGTGCTGTGCTGCCAGTGCAAGCTGAAAAAGCATTTGGTATCTTTCAGGAGTTTAAACCCTTGTTTCTTCCAAAAGGTGGTCAACGATGCTCTTCTCTTGGTGATGTACATCTGAATTGTTATTTGTTTTTGATTAATTGAAAGTAAACTATTCATGGGGATGATAATAAAGGAATTCACCTGTAACTATACTATCATTCCCATATAGTTCAAGAAATGGGATGGATTCTGAATAATTTCTCTGTGGAGGGATTACAAAGGGAAACGTGATACTCAGATCAGTTTCCCTGTTTTGGTTTTGCAGGGATTTTATTCATACACCATGTCCTTTCTTTGCAGGTTGTTAGGAAGCAAAGCCAGGTACTCTGCATTGGGATTGCAGATCCTAAGTGGAATATTGGTGCAGTGTTACAGCCCTTTATCCAATGGTCCACAAAGAGGATAAGGTCTAGAATGAAAACTTGGCAGTGATTCATGCACCATTTCTAGCACTTACCTGTCCTCAGTTTTGTGATGAAAACTGTGATTGTTCTGAAGAAGTTTGCCTCATTGTTATTAACATTTGGTTTGTGATGGTAAATAACCAGCTCAGTAACGGTGACTCCACTTTACAGAATGAAGAGGGCACTAAATATTTACTGATGTTATTCTAATTGAAAGAATTTGATGCTGCAAGTGACCCAGTGTCATGGGTTGGTTTTTTTTTTCCAGAACATCTGATGGTGGAAAGACAGTTGGTACCATTGAAGTCAATCTTATGAAGATGGGAGAGCTAGATGAGGGGGAAACAGACCACATCACAGCAGATACTCAGGATCAAAAGGTAGAGACTCAGTTTATTGCACAAAGTTAATTAGAATGATCTGTTGTACCAGATGTCTAAAATACTAATTACCAAATTGGGTTATGAACTTAAAACAAAATTTCTGGAGAAAGTACTGTGTAAACTTATCTCCCTCAACAAAAAAAAAACCCAAATTCATGAAAATGATGTACAGAGTAATATTCTAACCTGAGTTTCCTAGGCTCTTTCCTTCTTGAAGAAAAAAATAGCTTATTTTTATCTCGACTGAATATATTTGATCACTTCTGATAAAAGCTGTCCAGAGAGATGCCATAAATACAGCTTCTTTTTCCCTGGGATAGCTGCTCTGGTTTCTGCCCTTGAAGTCCTGTTTATGTTGATTTTTATGTGCCATCTGTGCCCCCAATACTGAAAAGCTGGGAAGAATGATAGACAGGCAAAGCAAAGAAGAGGTAAATTGCCTTGCAAAGGGGCAGGTTCATCATCTGCATTCAATGGGAGCACTTTTTGCAGCCCTAATACGACAGTTTACTGCTTAACACTATGGTGTATTCTGTTCTTCCTGAGTAAAAGGAAATATTGCTACAGGCAATGCAGTATTTTTTTGTTTGGAAGTTACATATAAGACTATTTTTTGAGCAGAGGACATTATTTTCAATATCTTTTCTGCATAGCAGAATCAATCTGCTTTTGTGTCAAATTCTGAGGGTAAATTTCACACTTTTTTTTTCACTGCATTGAACTTCAGTGCCTTTTTAAAACAGTAGATGATTGTGACCAGTTCCAAAAAGCCAACAAATGCTGTGAAATCTGCCTGATTTCACAAAGCTGTGCTGTAGAACTTGCACAATATTGGCAACATGAGCTGTTTTTTCAGCCTTTTCTTTTATTTTGCTTTTCTTCCACTGCAAAATGTGGAATGAGACTCCTTGCAGTTATTGGAGATGTAGTTAATGAGCTCTGTTGGGCCTGGGGGACACGGAAGGCTTTAACAGCATCTTTCTAGGGGTTCCTAATACTTGTAAAGAGAGACCAGACTCATGACCAATGTATTTTCTGTGGTCTTTAAAGGAGTCCTTGGTTTGTACAAATCAGTTGCAACACAGTCTTGGTTTATAGGTTGATAGTGAGGATGCACTTGTGAGAATGATGAGTCATTGAATTAGTAAAAAATAAATAAGTTTTGAACTGGGTTTGCTCAGTTTTAGATGAACTACATGCAGGGATTGCTCACACAAGAGGAAGGTGATGGTTAAATTCATTTTCAGATATCGCCTGGTAGAGGATACATCATGTGTTGCTCTCTGCCTTGAGTTCTCCACTGAGCTTCTAGGAGCTGGGGAAGCCCTAGGAACAGAGCTCCCTATGATCTTTGGAGACTCCCATTTGTTTTCTGGATGGGGGTAGGAGGAGCATTACAAGTATTATGTGCAGGGGTACACTGCTTGATTTTTCCATGAACTTTTTATACTTTCATGCACTAATCTTATCAAAGCAATATTCCAATTCACTTGTATAACAAATTACTTGAATCACAAAATCTGAGCACATTTTAAGGACTTCTTTGTGCTTCCTGCTTTTCCCTTGTTTAAAAATTAATGAAGTCTGTTCTTGCACTGTGCATGTGAAAACTGCTTTGTCTAAAGAAACCTCTTTGAAAGCACAGAACTTGTCAAAAATGGTTTTAAACTAAAGTGCCTAATTTTTATAATAAAGTAAATAAATAAATAATAATATTTTTATTGTTAAACTAAACTATTACTATCTCTCAACATTTCTGCCATAATACTGGTTGGAAACATTTCTGTTTTCTTATGGAACAGCTGATCATATTTTTTCATTATCTTGGCTGTAATTCTGATTGTGTTACAGTATCTTGGAACAGAAATATAAAGATAAAAATGTAAATTATAAGTAAGACTTTGGAGGTTTATATTATTATCACTCATGGTTTTCAGCCTACCTTTTATAAACTGCCATGGGTTTATCTCAGACCCCCTGAATGTGTCACATTTGTGGTTGTATTTCTTTTGCAGTGTGCACTGGTTCGTGAGTGTACAGCCACTGAAGGCATAAGTGGGAAAGACAACCTGCCTTCCTTAAATGCAGGTAAGAATTCCAATATCTGTAAGAGACAGCTCTGGCAACTCTATGGCTGGTCCTGAAGAAATCACACAGATTTGTGGCAGAGCTCATAAATGTCTCTTCAAATGCTGCATAGATGTTTAAGTTCAATATGTTAGTGTTCTATACATGTTTGGCGTTATCATTTCACTGAGAGATTTGAATAAATGGGTGTCAATTGCGCTTTCTGAAGCAGTGCTGAAATCTCCATCTCCTGCATCTTTACTGTTCAGTGATTTTCAGTGACTGAAAATCAGACTGTCAGTGACTTCCATGGGCATGGAATTAACATCATGAGCTTCTGTCATGTCGTTGCATGGCATTCTGTAAAATAATTATGCATTATTTGCAAGTGAATACCCAGGACAATCAATCTCTCTCATAACAGATGAAGTGGCAGTTTCAGATTGATCTGGAAACTATCTGTCCTAGAACGAAGGGAGCTGTTGGCAAGGCAGTCTCAATTCTAGGTCAACTTGGGTTTGAGTGCATGGTGTTAAACTAGATCTGTTTTTCTTTCATTATGCTGAGAAATATTACATGCTGATATGCTGCGCCATAAAACTTTTATTAGCCCAGGTTTATTAATCTCTATTACTCTGCAATAACAATGTCACAAATAAGTTATGTGGGTCATCTAAAACCACAGCACTGTCAAGAATTCTGTGTTTGCTGCATACAGTTGAGGAGGAATGTTACCAAACTTTTACAACTTTTTAAAATCTTTCCTGAAACTTTTTCCTCTGACTTCTCTGATATGGAAGACTTTCTGAATCAGCTTTGCAGTCTGAAGGAAGCACTAAAAACTGCCAAAAATTAAGTTCTTCCATATATGTGTGAATATTGTATTTTTTTTCTGTGAGTTGTTGAGATTAGATCAGAATCAGAAAAAGTATGTTCTAGAGAAATACCATCTATTTTCACCAATTCAAAGTGAGAAAGATGTTAATTGAGAATTTCTGAATGTACTGGAACTACATCTGGCTCCAGAAATTCCTGAACTGGAAATAGCTGGGGGCACGGAGGGTATCTTGTGTCTCCAGGTATATATTTATGGCTTTTCTTGGACACAAGATACAGAGGCCAGTGGAAGGATTTGATCTAACCCAGTGCAGTTCTTTGATTCTGATTCTGTATGTCATCCAGATGAGTGAGACTTGAAGAAATGACATTTCTGTCAGAGAACAATACCGATTCACAACTGATTTTTTTTTTATTTGTTGCCTCCGTTGTATAGGTTTGATTGGGTTTTTTTGTTGACTTCTTTTGTGTAGAAAAATGCTGTAGGTTGTGCATGTGTTTTGTTGGAACTTCCAAGGTAGATGTCAGTTTTGGGAATATTGAAGTCTCAATCAATTTCTCAAGAATATTTCCATGTGATTCTCTGGTGTATCTAGACAGTGTTTTCACATTTTTTACTGTCATATACAAACACAATATAAAACCAAAGCCCACCCAACCCTATTAGGGTTTATAAAGTCAAACATATCACGAAGAGCTTTTTTTTTTTTTTTTGTAATTTTTTGGGTTGTCAGGCTTTTTTTAAAGAATTGAGGGGAAAGAGGTGCATATGCAAGAAATGACAGCATGCAGGATATTGGAAAGAGTTTGCACTCACAGGAAGTTTTTTTCAGATAAATAATTAGTCTTCAGTCTGTTTCCTGTATTTGTGACTTTCTCTTCTCATGCAGCATCACCTCCACTTTCCTGCTGACACCAGGCACTGATTCCAGGTTTTGTCAGTCCTACCCTTTTTATTGAATTCCTGATTTCTTTTCTTAGAAAAATTTTAGCTCTCCTTTTATAATGTCAGCCTCTTTGCCCAACCCATCAGACTTCTTGCCCAGCATACCTCCGTGACTGGGCTTCCTGTGGATTAAGGCTCTCTGTGTTGCCTGGATACAGACTGGATTTCTCCTATGGATACCTGTGCAGAAGTGCCAGGAAACCTGATAACATCAACAGTGCCTGCACTGCTTTCCCTGCTGTGTTCATACAGAACTACCCCCAGAACAGTATGTTTTCCATATACATTCATATTTAGTACATGTGTATGCTGTTGTAAAGCTTTCTGCTACTTTCTGTTTATTTTTGTTTATCAGGCCTTCAAAATGATGAAACTGAAAAAAAAAAAGCCTCTGCGAATCCTTAAACTTGTAGGTACAGAAGCATGCTGGCATTCTTCTGAAATTTAAATCTTAGGATAGGGAACTCTCAGCCCTCCAGTGAGTTATGAGATGCTTATTGAGTGAGTGGGAATAAGCAATGTATTTCAGAGCCTTATCACTATTCCATCTATATCTCCAGAGATTGAATTTACATCTCAAAATTCAGTTATTTATTTATAATGCTGGAGAGTTTGCCAGTTGTTTACATGTAAACGAATTGCATTCTAAATTAAAAGAAATATAATGAAAGTAATTGAAATTAAGCAAAATTAAGAAAGCTGTAATTATTATTCCTGAGGTAATACACATCATATTCCAATGCTACAAAGAAAGATATAAATAGGAACACTGTTAGCAAATTAATATATGACAGTGATGTGCTTTGATCTATGTTCACTAGGGAATGAAAATAAAACCAGAGTATTCAATCTTTTATTATTTTTTATTGTACTTTCAGGGGAAGCAATGTGAAGGATATTGCATGGAATAAAAAGCACAGAGGTCTTCATATTAAAAAATGAGAATGTCCAAAAATATGGATGGGTAAATATATGGCATTGACTTTTAGGCTTGATGCTGTAGAGAGAAGCTTTTAAAACAGAGTTTTTCTCTTTTTTAACCACTGCAGTTCACGTGGATTTTGGGTTTTCTTTAATGCCTCTCATGATCACTGTCTAAATACAGGAAGGATTATCTTTATGAAACTTCCACTCATTTTAATCACTACTTTTTATAAAAAACAGTTCTAGTCTTGCCCTTCTTATTGTACATGCCCTCTAGAATTTGCTTCTAGACAAGTTGTTATAGTTAGAAATTAATTATTGTTACAGTTGGAGGGGAAGATAGTTCTGAGATTTTTATGGAGTTGCATGCCTTCAGTAGTTCTGTTTATAAGGAAAACATCAAGTACTACGCAGCTTTTATTGGCAATCCTAAGCTTTAGCCATACTGCGTATTGGGATTATTTGGGAAAAATTCCCAGGCTTTTTTTGACTTTGTAAATGCAATTTTCTTAAACCCATGGAGATATGATTTGGCCATTTAAAAAAACTTACAACACACTTGCACTTATCCGCATCTGAAAATTCAGACCTGAATCAAAGACCTGAAAATTAAGCTAGTACCTGTAGAGGAGTTTAATAATTCTGGCAACAATAAAAGTCACAACTTTGAATCTATGTTTTTAGTGTTCTTTGTCTGCAGTTGTGATGGGTTTTCTGGGGGTTTCTTTTATCTTTGTGATGGTGGTAACAGTGGGGAGATTGGAGGAAAGAGATTTTTCAGGTACATATTTGCATTAGGTTCTCACAGATTAATGTGTATTTTTCAGTGTAGTAGATTCTGAGTGTGAATTTAAGGGCTGCTCTTGGAAAAAAATCCCTTGATAAACTCCTTAGGAAGTAGATAGAAAAAGGTAAAATAAAGAATCTTTTGTGTCTGGGGCATCATCCTTTAAAATGTCCAGGTAATACACTGATCAGGGGGCACAACAGAAAAAAACAATACCAACTCAAAATTATCATCTGGTTTGGCAGTTTTCTGTTTAAGGCCAGACCTGAATTAGCCCTTCGTTTCCTGAGCTCTCCCTGACATTTGAAAATTTGCATTCCCTGCCTTGTTAATGGCAGATGATTGGTGCCATACATCAGCTTTGTGAATTGTCAGAAACCTGTTAATATCATTGATGAGACTGATTTCGTTGATGAAAAGAATCTCAGCAGAAGAGAAGGATGGGAGGAAACACGCACTGCCGCATTTAACCAAGTGATGTAATAAAGCCTGAACGCTTGGTGAAAGTTGGTCATAGGCACAGGACTTGGAGATGGTTTTTTTCTCTAATTAAATCTGTGTGGTGAGAACCCTTAAACTCTAAAAGTGTGTGGAAAAAATGTTTGAACATTGAGATATTTTGGGTATTAGTAGTAAAGAAAAATTGGTCTTTTTAGTATATCAGAGAAATTAAGCATCTCTTTCGCTTATTTCACAATACTGAGTGAAAATTTAGTTTTTGAAAGTAAAATCACTAAGAACTAAAGGCAAAATTACTCTAAAAAGGCTTATAAAATGACTATAAAATGGCAAGAAATGCTTATAATGTACTGTAATTAAGAAATAGTTGGCTTCTGATTGTAAAGGGGTAAATTATAACATCTGTATAATAACCCTTCACAAGAGATGGAAAATAGAATAAAAGTTTTTTAAAACTCAGTTGCTCCATCTCTGGATCAGAAAAGGGCATAATCCAACAATAGTTTTTCATCAAAGACTACTGATGAAATACATCTCAGTAGAGTGATGGGAATGTAGAGCAGTAGAACCACTTGAACATTGCTCCTTTCTTCGAGTTGCAAGCAATGAGGTTATTAGCAGTATATTTAAATCTCTGGTCTTCTTTTAGGCCTTTCCTAAAGGATTTTTTGTTAAAAGTCCTGATTGCTTAGATAGTCAAGACAGTTTGGGTACCTTTTATTTTTAATTCTCTATAAATCAGACTACATAAACATTAATGGTGTCGGGGAGTTTTGAACTGAAATGTCTGTTAGTAGCTGTCACTTGACGGCAGCAGTTTCCCTGCAGCACACATGGGGAATGTATTCCTCTGAGCTACAGACCACTCAGTGGCTGAGCAGTGGGAGCCTGCTGGAAGGCAGCTTTTTCCAGAAGGCTTGACAGAAAGGTAGCAGTGGATTTGGATGGCTCTCCAAACTCATTCCAAGTCAAGATATGGTGGACATGTGTGTTAAATGACAATCATTTGTCTCCAAGTAAGCTTATCAAACTAGTGGAACAGAACTTTTTCTTCCTCAGCTTTTCCCCTTTTTGATCTTTCTGGAAAATAAGAGCAGGGAAAAAAAAACAAAATAGAAAGATGGGAAGGAGAGAGTAGATGATATGGCATCGTTTTAAGATCTGAACGGAAATGTAGCCAACACATGAAAACTGTAAAATAAAAAATGTGATGGGTTTTAAACATAATCTTCCAAAATACAAAGAAATGTGATTTTCTTATGTCACATTGCAGTAGTGATCTGAAAACAGTGTATGTAACATATTGACAGGGCTGTTATATTTATTTCTCTGTAGTGGCAGTGTCTTGACCACATCAATGATCAAGGTAACTCCCATATGGCCAAAGGTCAAGTTTCCTTTAATGTAGAAGCACACCTTCAATTTGTATTAATGATTTGTGTGTGCATGGCAAGGGGAAGATGCAGCTGAACTCTGAGTCCTGTGCAATTTATTGGAATTGTGAGTGGTGCTGGCAAGCTGTGGTGGTGACTGTATTGAGTTCACTGTTCATTTGTGCTCTCTGTTTTTCCTAACTTCAGCTTAAATGTAAGAAAAGAGAGTCTGATTTACATTCTCACTACTTTGATGACCTGAATTCAAAAGTTACCTACTCTGCTGGTAAAATGTGATTTATTGATGTACTAGTAATACCTTGCCCTCCACATGCTGGTATAAAAACGAAATAAAAATTAAATGTTTTTAGTAGAATTTTAATGGTTCTAAAATTAATTTTGTAAGCTAGGGGGAAAATAATATAATAATTTTGCGGGTGATTGTCATAAATTTTTGGAGTCATATAACCGCATTAAAGCAGTGATATTGTTTTTGCTCTTTGCAGTGTTGAGAAACCCCGTTTGTAAGTTATATAGATTCCCTACTTCTGACAACAAGTGGATGCGGATCCGGGAGCAGATGGCTGAGACTACCCTCTCTTTCCATGTTCCCAAAGAGCTAATAAATCTGCACATAAAGGAGGATATGAGAAGGTAAGGAAGAAGCAGCAATATCGATTATATTTTTCTGACTTTGAATCATGCAAACGAGGAGCTAGAATATATTTATTTGTAGTATGAAATGGGCACTTCACAACTGCTAAGAATTTACAGCTGGAACTGAACAGAATTGATTGCTCAATAGGACTCCAGTGACCTCATAAGTTCAGAGCAATGAACTGTGCTAAAGTGCAGTCATGACTTTAAATCTGTTACCACCACCATTTGATTAACAATATAAATATTCTGGAGCATTAACATTTTATAAAGGATCAGAAAATGACAGGGGGCTGAGCAACATGGTGCTGTGTTTGGCTATGTGTCTGGCTGGAGTTAATGACATAGACAAACATATGCAATGAAAAATGACAAGTTTATAGTGAATAAAGGAGCATTAAGGATAAAAATGACATTCCTTTAGCTAATCTAAATTAGTTGCCATAAGAAAAGGATTCCAAAGTAATGTTTGTTTGAAACCCTAATGTTTGGCCCTGTAACCCAGAGAGATTTCTGAGAATCATTACAATGTGTATGGCCTGAAGAAAAAGGAGAATAGAGAACACAGGTGTCCCAAAAGCCTTTGAATGTCCAATTTCCCACTGCAGTGATTAAAATGGCAGCCTGTCCTTGAATCCTTGTAAGCTGTGCTGATAAAATTTGGGGAAACACCTTTATTTTAAGTAGTACCTTTATTTTAAGTAGCCCAGGGCTACTCTGAAGACAAGGCCTTCTTCTTCCAGTGATAATGGATGATGTAGAAGATATTGCCTCCTTCCTCATGAAAGTTACTTAACACATAGATGGGCATCTGGTCTCATGTGTAAGAGTAATGCTGTGACCTAGTGTTGCATCCCAAAGCCATCCTGTGCACTTTAAAGCAATTCCTTCCTGTTGTGTCATATCCCAAAACAACCTGTTGTGGTTGTTTGTTCTGCAGTATGAAGCCTCTTTTCCTTTTTTTATTTACCCCATCTGTTGCCTCTGTGTGATGTTTATATGCCAATAGAACAGCATGTGGGAGACTGGAATCTTGATTTTAATAAAATCAGTGGACTGACACATCCTTATGCATGGTGATGATGGGTTATAAAATTCCTATGAATTGTTATAATAGTTTATTTTATTAATTTTGTGCTGTGTTCAGGCATTTATGGCCTCATCTTGTTTGAGAATACTTATGTGCAAGGTTCTTGTAGTAAGCAATAAAAATAGATTATACTGAGTCTCACAGTTCATGCACTTCCCATATTTTCATTTGCCCCATGGGTAAATGCCTTTTAAATGTAGAGGATTACTTCAACCACTTTTACTACTACTGCATTATTCTCTCCAAAGGCATAATGCAAGTAATAGCCCTTGTTGTTGTATCATATTATAGAATTCACCTCCCTGGATAAACTCATAGTAAAAATTCACCATGGTGGGGTTTTCTCTTCACCAAAATAAAGATTTGAAAACAAACAGAAGTAAAAGTTGCACAGAGATTGAGATAAATGCCTCTGATTTTCCTGACTGCCAATGTGGTTGAGCTGTTCAAGCCTAATTGAAAGTGTGGGTGTGAAAGAAGGAGACAAAGTGATTGATACAGTCTGAAGGAGGAGATAAGACTAACCAAAAGGAGCAACAATATGTAGAATACTAGCAGATGGTGGGAATAGGAGCATCTGTTTCATCTATCATCATATAAGAGTGTGGGTTGGAGCTCCAGCTTTGTCTGGGCTTTCTTTCTCAAAATAATTGTGAAGATGTGTGTTCTTGTGGAGTCCTTACACTTGTAATCTAGTAAAATATGTGAGGAGGATGCTACTATTATATTGGGTGTTGAGCTCACAGAAAACATTCACTGCACCATCTCCAGGCTATTCTCTTCTGAAGGATTCTTCCCTGTGTCTTTTTCCCTCTCTTAGTTTAAAAGGATAAATATTTTTGTCTCAGAAGCCACTTATCATACTCAGCCTGTTTCGTTTTTTTTATTATGGCTTCAATATAGTTAGGTCTGAAGCAATTACCTATAAAAATATGCAAGTAAGTGTTAATGCTATTCAGTATTCATTAAAAATTGTAGTTTAAATTCCCTTTTCTCACAATCTTAAGATTGATTATCTCTTGATAAAACTGCAGTGTTCATTGTCAACCAAACCCTTTCATTTACTGACATGATGCTTTGAAATATGTAACCTCTAAGGGTATTTAACTTTGAATTTCAGCACGAAATAATGTTTTTAAAGAAATGCATGAATTGAAGATTTTTATCCTTCAAGCCTCCCTGGAAGAAATTTTATTAGGAACTATATGGTAATTTTTATTGTTCTAGTAAAGGTCATACAGTCTGCTTTGCTTGTTTTTATTACAAAATTATTTCTGTTTCTTCTTTGAGGTATTCCAATGAGTCCTTTCTTCTGTTTTTAATATTTCTTTACACAAATCTGGTCCAGATATTTTACACGTGTCATGAAAGATTAGCCAAGTGGTTCTTTGAACCTCATGATTATAAAAAAGTCTTAGCTTACAATAATTTTTCAGAAAGTTGATTGCCCTATACAAGAGATTTGGCTGAAAGGAAATTCCACCTATACTTGAATTTGGCTCATGGCGTTTGTGATCACAACTCATAAGAAAATTTCAAATGTAAATTACTGAACTTAAACCCCCTCTCCAGAGTAAAAAGCACACATGCAAGCTTTCTCCTGTGTCACAAATGACTGTCCTATCTGATCAACGCTAGGCTTTTTTTTTTTTTGGTGCAAATCTATGCAGTCTGTATTTTGTTTCTTTCATGAAACATTTTGAAACAATGGCAACATTCAGACTGTCTGAAAAATATTTTTTTTTTTTAATTCTTCTTACCATGCAACTTCCGTTGAGAAATGGAGCCCCAGTCATTGATGGCATGTGTTGGGAGTAGGCTTTGATTTTTTTGGACATTTGGATGTTGGTATTTACTTGACTTGTTTTTGAGCAGTGGCATTGTGAACGTGTTGTATTGATAAGAGGTGGTAGCATTTAATGAAAGTGATTTTGGGTAAACTTATAATGACTTTTGAAAATATTTGAACCAACCACATTGAGAGAGGCACTGTCGCTATGCTTATCCAGTGAAGGATTTTTCACAAGATTGTTTCTTGTAAGTACCTCATTTTCAACACTTAAAAAGTTCCCAAACCTGTCAGTAAAATGTAGCTCAGATGCATATAAATGCAGTATTTACCTCATTGTGCATCAAAAAGGATGTGAAACTTTTCTCTTCTTACTCTCCATCAGTTACTGCATAAAGGAATGTAATTATATGAACATAAGTGTAGCTTGACTTTTGTAAACAGTGTTTAGATGGTTGTCCTCATGAGTCAAGATCAGTTTTAAACCCCATTAATTTATAAACCAAAGGATAAAATATTGATGAATGAACATAATTTTCTCTCCTCTTGATTTCACTGTTCACAGCCAATCTCAGAAGATATGGCCTCCGTGAAAGCCTAAGAGGGGCTATCATAGGTGACTTAAGTAAAATTTTCTGGATTTTACTTTGATTTTGGGTGTTTAAAGTTGTACTGCACTGGAGTGGAGTGACATCACTTGGTTTTTTTGGTGACAGTTACCTCTAAGGTAACGTTACCTTGAATTCAGCAGCGCTGTGTGGCAGCAGCTCTCTGGCCACAGAGAGCAGCACACAACTTTCCCAGGAGTCCTCCTGGGAAAAGCAGTGATAAGATCAGGGAAAAGAATGATAAGCAATTCTTATCTTCACCTGCTGCACCTGTTGTTGTGAACATGTGCAATGTGTTTCGGAGATTTGTTTGCCAAAGGGTGGTTTCTTAATTAGCCAGTGGTGATGTGTTTTGGATTGGAGGACCAATTAGGTCCACCTGTATTGTAACTATCCATAAAAGCAATGGATTTCTTAATAACTTCTTAATAAGTTATTAACTTCTTAATAAGTATAGTTTAATAAAGTGATTGATCAACCTTCTGTGAATCATGGAGTCAGTGCTAATTATTACCCAGCTGGGAGCTTGTGACAACAGTGCTGAATCTATAAAATGCTAACTTACCTTCTCTATTGGGATTGCCCTCTCAGAGAGGGCTTTTTTTGGCAAGATCCACACAGGTTTTAAGGCTCCAGAGAAATCATTCAGTACCAATTAGCAAAGGCTGCTAAGATTCCCAGATGTTATATTTCTGCACAGCATGCCCTAAGGAAGTCCATATCGATCAAATTAGAGCCTCCCACAACATGGTGAAAGAATGCAAAATTGACGTGAAAAATTTTGTCACTTCCTGTCACTTAAGGCATTAGGGTGACTAAAAAAGCTTTATACAGTTTTATGATGTTGCTTGTGTCATAGAGATCCTCACTCTGTATTTGGAATTACGCATTCTGATTAATAAATTGTGGCAAAAAAGAAAACAGAAACCCAGAAAACGTTTGAATGGTTGAGTAATTGTTCAATTGATAATGTGATCACTCTTGCCACATATATGACTCCAAGCTGAAAGAAGGAAATAAAGTTTTAAATGTAAACTGTGAAAATAAAATGGTTTTGCTCATATCATGCAACAGAAGCAATATTGTCTAAAGCTGATTTCACTGTATTTTGGTGAAGCAATCAAAATAGAAAAATAACCAAAAAAACACCCTAAAACAGTTCTAGACCCTACTGGTAATTACTAAAATATAATTTAGGATAAATTGTAAATTCCACAGATGTCATTCTAAGTATTGCTGAATTCAAGACTCTGCAATTGACTGATGCTGGAGAATGATCCTCTGCTATTAAATGCAAATCATACAATTAAGTCCAAATGATCATGCTCTTTAAAGATACTGAGGTTTTGAAAGATAAACCCTAGTAATAAAATATCCAAGGAAGGGAGAGAGTTCAGTAGGGAAAGAATTTCAAGCAGGAATGGAAGCAAAATGGTCTTAAAGTAGGAAGGGAGAAATGAGTTAAATTTAGCTTATATATTGTCTACATTTTTGTATAATAAAAAGTGTAGTGGATAGAAATTAAAAAGGGACTTAAAGTTTTCATCTCCTAGGAACCATATAAAATCTTATCATGGCTTTGCAAACCCCAGTCTATTCTCCTCACATGTATAGGAAAAGAGGCTTTAAAATATTTTTAAATGTATTTGTTGCCTTTTTTTGGTGGGTAGTTTGCTCATGTGGTTCTGGTGGGATTTCTTTTATCTCTTTTTTAAGCTTTATTTTCTCTTTTTCTGTTCGTTTGTTTGTTTCTAAACAACTGTTCAGGGCATGCAAAGGTAAGCACAAGTTACATGGAAGTTTTTAGTTGCCTGTCAGGTCAGGCTTACCAAAACTTGGAATAATTTTGGGAAATTCTGTAAGGAGACAAAAATGGCAACTGTTTTCATGAGAGTCTAAAATGAGATGATTAGTAGAGAAAGAAAAACATGCCCTTTTTTCAATTTTTTTTTTCTGATTGACTCCTCTGTAATAATTATTTGCCTGGTTTGGAAACAATAGAGTGAAAAAGCTATGAGTATTTTATTTCTGTAGGGCATGTCATATTGTTTGTCTGGAGTTTATTGCCTATATATCACAGAAGCATATCTTGTAGCAAAGAAAAATGAGAGTAATTTTATCTGATTCTGTTCTTTGAAAAAAAAAAAAAGATGAAGCAGTTGTCCATACATTTTAAAGTGAACTTTGTTAGGAAGAATAATTCCTGTGCTCCTTTCCTTAGAAGCTTCTAAACTTCCTTTATGTATGAGTGATTGAGTCATATCCCAAAGCTTATGGTTTATATTTACTCCAAAGCTCCTGTTTGATAAATATTCAGAAGTTTTATGCTGTTAGAATATTACAGAAGTTTTGCAAATATAATCTGCAGAAATGTCTCCTCTTGTTTTGAATCCTGCTAAGCTCTTTGCTTCTGATGTTTTGTGAAAGTAGATTTCAGAAGCTAATTTTGCTTAGTGGAGGCCAAAATCACTTCATTTTCTAGATTTTGAAGTTGTCATGTTTGCTTTACTCGGAAACACATCATTAGATTTTTGAAGCTGTAATGTATAAAAAATTGCTACTAGGTCTTCATACAGCGTTTTCAGTTTATGTGCTTTTATCATATATTCTCTTAATTATCTCCTCTTCTTTTAATTACATTGATCTTTTCAACTTCATCTTTCAATTTGTCAGGATTTGTGTCAGTAATGATGCAAGTGGCTATTTTTGCTGTTTTCTTTTCTGAGACAGAGTAATCACAACCAAGAAAGTTCTTTGAGGGATTGCCCTCTTTTCAGTCCTCTTGCACATCCTAACATCCTGCTGATGTTTTGCATTATTTTATTCCGAGTTTTGGAGACAGGTAACTTGACACTCGGTGTCCATGCAGCAACAGCCAACTTGATTGAGATTTCACTTCCTTAGATAGATAAGGAGCCCATGAGGTTAATCCTCATTGGCTGAGCCAGTTACTTCCCAGATAACCAGCCCATAGCAGCCTGCGTCCCCAGCGGCCGGGGCCTGCTCTTACTGGTCCAATTCCATAAGTGAGGTAATTATATAATCAGTCATGTATTTCAGTTAGAAAGCTGGAATTATTTCTACTGTAGGCCGCCACATACTTTGATTTATTGTCACTGACCACAGGTTTTTACGGTGCAGTCTGCAATGGTGTCTGGACTGCCGGTGGTTCTGAACTTGCACAAACAAGTTCATTAGAAACATGAGTTCAATACTAGGACCTCCTTCAAATAATTTTGCGACATGATTCATGCCACTCCTTCAAAGTACTCCTTACAGAAATCAGGGGGCTGTATTTTAGCACTGAATATGCTTCCTTCAGACTTCTAAGCTGTTGTATCTAAAGCAATGAGCAAGTCTTTTTCTGTTACTGCTGTCATTAAAGTGCATGACACAAAGCAGGAGCTGTTTAAGTAGAAATTACCAACATGAGTCATACAGAAAATTCATTGCACCTCTTTCAGGTACTTTTAGTGGTTTACTATATTCCTGCATCTAAGGTGTTCTCAAAAATAAAATTGCGTGAGTTGGTAAATCAAAGAGAGAATCTGAGCCTTGGGCTCAGATTCTCAGTCATTTCTTGAAAATGGACTTCTCAGAACATAATTAATCTACCAAAGGAAAGAATGCATGTGATAATCAAAATGTACCTAAAACGGACTTAAGAAATATTAGCTAATTAGCTAATATTTAAGATTGGAGAAAGAGGAATGGGGCAGACTGTTTCCATCCACATTCTGGTTAGATGCAAACAGGTGAAGAATATGCCAAGGCCACCAAGGAATGTACCTGATTAGTGAAGGCAGGAGACAGTGGAAGCTCAGACGTGTTCTTGGGTGGAGTTTGCGTTGGGCAGTGACAGAAAAGACTATCCAGGAGGTAGTTTGAGGAGCTGAACAGCAAGCCAAAGACAAACAGCTCTAGACAAAGCTTGGATTTTGTTCTGTAAGATGAGCTTAAGTTGATGCAGAGCCCAAGATCTGTCGCAGCGATGAGAGCAATTACCTGGAAAAGACTTTGAAAAAAGATTTGGAGTAGGGGGACGATAAAGAAATTTTAACAGCACAGAGTTTGTTGTAAGCTTCCTTTACAGTCGACAAACTATTCAAAGTTCCATGGATGCATTGAAAAGTTGGATCAGTAACTGATTTGCCCTCTGTAAAACCAATATCTATTATAAAGATTAATTTTTGTATAGCACAATTGTTGTTTGACACAATTACTGGTTGAAGTGTGTTTTTAAAATTATTCAATGAAATAAGTTAACATAAAAGTATTAAAATATTATTAAAAATTTCAAAAATTGTCTTAGTATGAACTATAAACTTTTTCAAAAATGAAAAATATTCTGGTTTTTCCACTCTGTTAACTTTTAGAAAAGGCCTTTCATGTAATAATAATAAAGCTTGGTACTGTGGAGTATTGTTGATGGAGTTTAGATATAGAAAAGACAACTCTTTTTTCATTCAGATCTCAGAATTGTATTGAGTCAATAACAGCAGTGATAAACTGTAAAAAGACCACAAGACATAAATCCAATTTAAATCCTCTCTCTTCTATAATTTCATTAGAAAAAGAAATAAAGATATAAAGTGAGGCTATGAGGCTATTTTCTAGGGAAGTGTCTGTCATATAATCCTGTTTTCTAATGGTTTTTATTTTGCTGTATTTTAAAATGAAAATAAATTCAGAAATTAGTCTTTAAAAAAATTTCCATGCTGTCTATGTTCTGGATTGCTATAGCGCTGTACTCTCACTTTAAGCATTGTTGATGTGTCTTTTTTGCCACATATTGAAGACTGAATTTTTACTTCAGTGATTTGTACATGTTCCTGAGAAGAAACAAATACCAACCTTGTCACCAGTAATGGGGACAGGATTTGATATTTCTTGATATTTCTTGAAATCCTATTAAAATTAATATTCCCATTGCTATTGGTGTCAGTGGAGTTAACTCATAGCCAGCTGGTTAAACAAGTTCTTGGGTTTGGTTGGGTGTTTTAGCCTCAGATAAAAGTTTTCTATTCCTGCTGTTGTTTACCTTCAGTTTGAGACCAACAGCTCCAGGCATGAGCTTAGATAGAGGCAGGGATATAGTTCTTGGATGGAATACTCTATTCCTATACAGAAGGAGTAGTCAAGTTTTGGAAGCCAGCCAGGTCCAAACATTGTTGCCAAAACTATTAAATCAGACACCTTAAATATTAAGGGCCAAAATATTATCACTGCACATGAACAAAATTGCATACCCTGACAAATTTTACAGGAAGAAGGAAGATTTTACAGGACAAGGAAGCCCTAAGATTTTAATTGAAAGGGAACCTCATGTTATACTGCTCAAAACTGGCAAAGAAAATGGTCACTGAGAATGTTTGGTTTATCCTTTCATATCCCTTCATGGCAGATTGTTCTTATACATTACTAGTTTGTATTGTTGGAGGAAAGTTTAATTGGTGCAGCTTCAGGAGCACTTAAATGGCAAAAAGTAATAATATCATTAACACAAACTGTCAGCAAGTTCATGTGCTGTATCTTTGTTTCCATGGTGATATTTTCAAGAACGCGTATAAATGAAATGCTTTAATTCCACTTCCAGTGCAATCTGTTTGGTTTTGATTGTCATCTACACCAGGAGCAGAGGTATGCCCATGGAGCTTATTCTGACTGCACTGTTCACACTAATGCAAAGCTAATAATGATGGGGAAAAGATCACCAGTGTGCTGCTGTTCCGTTTAAGAAGTAATTTTAAGATTTTTTGACTAATGGTCAGATCTGCTACTCACATAAGGGAGCTCTGTGTTCCTGTGCTGCAAGCTTACTGGTCTTTTCCTTCCTCTTTCCACCTCTTCTCCCCCATTTTTGCTTTTTCTTACATAATTTTTCTGTATGCAAGAGCTGTCTTCTGGAAGACTTTTTGGAGACTTCCAAGAATTGCAGTGAAACACTCTTCTTGATGCTCCAAGGAAAATAAAGAAAACTGGTTGTGTTTTCTCCTGCAAAATTCCAGATGTTTGAAGACTGACTCAAGATCTTTTGTTTTCCTTAAAAGCAAGTCCCACAAAATGGCTTTGGGAGAGATAGAGGAGAAACTTCCTCTGCAAGAGGAAAAACCAAACAGAAAGCCCAAAGTACTAAGCTTGTTTGTGCAGGAAATTCAGATGATCTCTATTTCACTCAGGTCAGCTCTCAAGAGTGTACAGGAAAACTGATAATTTACTAAAGGATTTCCTTTTGGATTTCCAGTGACATGTTTGGTTACCATAGCAGTGCTTTTTTGACCTGATGAACATGTAAGGCTGGACATGACATTTTAGGGAGCTGGTGTTGGGGGTTTTTGTGTATATTTTGTTTTGAATCCTGAAGAAATGTGGTGAGAGCTGATGTCTTGATTAAACTGAATTTGTAGGAACACTGCTAGAAATATGTTTATGAAGTGTTTATGAAAGTATACCAAGAGTAGTGCATCAAAACAACTATACTGAATTTTTGCAGGAAAAAGAAACTTCATATTCTTTCCAATGGTGTTTAATATTTCTTCACAAAAAGTTACTTGCTCTGAGCACAGCTCTCTGGAGCCTGGAAGCCTTCTTTCCTTCATGAGAGAAATAGGATTTCATTTTGAAGGTTACTGCATTTATACCAGATGAGTTTTGAACACAAAAGTTACTGCATTATCTACTGACATAATTTATTGTGTACTTGTAAAACAGAGACGAAAAGCAGATCTTACAAGCATTCTGAAAACGGATTTTATTTCAGTTAGGAAATCTTTCTGATGTTTTGTAGCAAACTTGTTTTAGAATAATTTGGATGAGTCTTAGTAGATTAATGAGCTAATTAGTGCCTTCTCTTTTTGCTTTTTGGTACAGGAATCAGGAGCTTAAAGACCTGGGAGAACTTGCTCCTCACTGGGACAACATGCGCAAAAGTGTAATTGCTCACTGTGATCAGATGTTGAGCATGTACCAGGACACTCTTGCAGAGCTTGGGAAGCATACAGGTAGGAATCTGTGATTTTATCTGGAATATTTCAGAGCTTACTAGATTGTTAGCCTATAAAATACTGGTATATTCACTGGGAATAAAATACATAAAAATCTTAGAATCAAAGGATGGTTTGGATTGGAAGGGACCTTAAAGATTATCAAGTTCTAACCCTCCTGGACCAGGTTACTCAAACTCCCATCCAGCCTGGCCTTGAATACTTCCAGCAAGGGGGCATCCACAGCTACTCTGGGCAACCTGTTCCAGTGTCTCACCTCCCTCCACATTAAAGAATTTCTTCCTAATGTCTAATCCAAATCTCCCCACTGTAGGTTTGAATCCCCTTGTCCTGTCATCACATGATCTTGCAAATAGTCCCGCTCCAGCTTTGTTGTAAGCTCCCTCCATGTACTGAAAGGTTGCAGTTACATCAGCCTGAAATCTCTTTTCCAAGTTGAGCTATTCCAGTAAGCATCTCTGTGACCTCCTCTGGACTCACTCCAACAAGTCCATGTCCCTCCTGTCCTGGGAGCCCAGAGCTGGATGCAGAGATGCTTGGTCACAGAAAAAGAGAAATCTGATTTAAGTGTATGAAAAAAACAGTCCCTAACTGAAAGTAAGCTTTTTGAAAGCAGTTAGTCAACTGCTTAAATATTTGTTGGGGGAAAAAAAGCTCTTGTGTTGCACTAAATGTTGTATAATTATTTCCATTTTGTGGACAGAAGTGACATTTCTTGTATTTATGATTGTTTGCTATCATCAGAATATCCCAGTTCTAATTTTGGCATCTACTGTCTAACCAAGTATGACACTTCCTGTGATTCTGTTTTAAATAATATCTACATGTATTTTCAGTCTTTGGCTAATTAATCTTGAAAGCACTCCATAAAGTGTCATAAACAAGCCAATAAATTCAGATAATGACAGATCCAATGTAATAATTATAACATGCAGGAAAATATTGAAAGGACATTTTGAGATTTTAAAAAATAGACAATATAATCTATTAGATATAAACCCTGCAAGACCTGTATTGTGCAAAGTGACTTTCTAAAGGGTTTATAATGTTAAAGGACCCATCTTAATTGGGTCTTGAGACAGATAATGTGGTCCTGGGAAACTGAGGTTGTCCAGGAGGAGCGAATCAGCACATGTAAAAGAGAAAGGGACATTAATCAGAAAACAAAGCAACCTAATACAAGATTGTATTCTTTGATTAGAAAAGCGAGCCAGACATAGATTTGATTTAATACTGTAGTTGAAAAAATGGTTATGTTGGCAGCACATTGTAGCTACTTGAAATTCAAGTACTTATGAAGTAGAAATTGCTAAGATTAGGGACATGAGCACAATTTTAATTCAGACTTTTCAGGTCTACATATTTCAAGGCATGCAAAAAACCATTTTGCTTTTCAGTTTAGCCAGTGCAGGTGTCTTTCTTCATCTTAGAATATTGCCCGAGTTTGTGTTGAATTGTTCAGAAGGGCAGATAGCACCTGCAAATAAAATTTCTCCAAAATATGCTCATGCTTCCCCAACACAATCTCATGTTGGGCTTTTTGGGTGATACCCACTTCAACTCAACCAAACTATTTGGGAATTTAGTGGAGAAGGCTGTTAGGAGATCGCTTAATTTCTTTTTGAAATTGAGAGATTGCTGTGGAAGTATGAGATAGCCACATTCGTGTTAGACGGCAATTTTGGTTTACCAGCATATTTATTGAAAATGGATGTTTAAGAAAGTTAAAACTATTTCAGATTCAGTTGTTTTGGCAAACACTTTTATCCTCAGTAATGGGAGAATTTTAGAGAATGTAAAGCATTTTATTGTAAGGAAACATACCAGGAAGATATAAGGGTTAGGAAACAAAAACCCCAGTAATTTCAGGTAGATCTAAAGCACAGATTTGGTTCCTAAACTTTGGGAGCAGCCTAAGCAAGCTTGGCTGGTCTGGAGCATCACTGGTGCCCTCTGGCAGAGTGGTTTCTATTGGGAGGCTCAGTGCTTAGTCCTATGGCTAAGTTTGAGCAGATAAACACTAGCAAGTCTTGACTGGGCAAGCAAAAAACAATTTAAAATATTTTCTTTATCTTTTTATGTGTTTGCTTCAAAAAAAGGCTGAACCTTGGCAAAGCTTATTTAAAAATTCTATCTGAATGAGAGGAATTTTAGTTCTAATAATTAATAGTTGGCAAAATGACAGGATGTTGAAAAAGTGGCTTAGGTTGGGCTGCCTGTGTTAGAAGACAAGGCCACCTCTCTTTCCTAATCTGCACCCTTTTATTTTATACAGATTCTGTATTAAATGTCTTCAGGTAAATTATATTTTCATACTGTCAAACTTTAATTATATTCCTTTACACTACCAAAAAACTACTCAAAATCTAATGTTTTGGAAATATGCAGCCATATTAATATTTTTTTGTTGTTTTTCCAAGGCATCATACCTCCTGTGAACAAATACATAGCTTTCCTTAAGATAGTTGGTGTTTCTTTATTTGACCTTTCTAGGAAGAACACATAGCCTATTCAATATAATACTTTTCTTTGAGGAAAATAATCTTACTTGGAAAAATGCAGTGCCATCATAGCTCTGTAACCTTGCAGATTTAGCCCAGAATAAACACAATGCACATTAACTGCTACATTGTCTCCAGCAGACTACAGACTGATTTCAGACAGCAGGGAAAAGCATCTATCTCCTAGAATAGAAAAGTTAGATTGCTCTGTGAATTAAATGCTGGTTTGTTGCTTCCAGTATGGAAACATGCTGAGACTCAGTTAGTGAACATTTCATCTTGTAATATATAATTACCCATTGAAGGTAAATTAAAGACGACTCCTCACATGCAAGTATCGTCTCACTTGAAAAGGAATACAAAAACATCTGGGTGCTTAAGACAATGATTCCTTAAACTTTTGTTTTTCAGGTTCTTCCTTTAAATCAAGCTGTAACAAAGGAGAAAAAACACTAGAATTCATCCCAATAAATCTTCATCTGCAAAGAATGCATGTGCATAGTCCTCGATTGAAAGGTAAAGAAATTCCCCAAGTATGACTAAGTATGCTTTGAAATACAGTTTCACTGAAATTTAGAAATCACATCCAATGTCAAAGCTCTACAAGGAATTTCCCTGCCTCATCTTCTGATGCCACAAGTTGTGGACATTTACTGCACATCTTGGAAAACTAAGGGCTGGTTAACTAAATTTCTTCTAAGTTCCTTTCTAAAAATGGATTCCAGGGATGTGCTCTTTTTGTTCCTATGACACTTCAAGCAAATAAGTAAATGCAGAATATACGCTCACTGAAATGTATTGGTAACCTATGCATGGTTAAAAATACTCTGTTGTAGCAGTGCAGAACTGTCATGATTCGTGGTGACACGCTGCACAATGCTCAGTAAGAGTCATGTCCTTCTCAGGCACCCACTTAATTTTTCATTGTGATCCATAATGCTGTAAAAGCCAGACTTAATGCTCTTTTTTTAAGGTGGTTTTTCTTCTCCCCCCCAACCCCATCCCTGCCAGTGTGCCACCAGAGATAGTGGCAGAGCACAATGCAGTCCTTTTCCTCCCAGAGATTGCTGGCATGAGCTCACCAGCCCAAGTGATGGGAGTTAAATGGTTCCATAAAGAACAGTATTACTTCTAAACCTAATTTGGCCTATTTCTTAGGAAGTTGTAATGAGCCCAGCACTGCTTGGTTCTAAATCAGCTTATGCAGTGCTGCTCTGTCATGCCCACCTACCCCGTGTAAGTCTTTGCTCAGTGCTGAGTGAAAACACTGCAAACTTCCAACATCGCCTGGAAAGGGGGATCACTTTCTGTAACATGATCTGTGGTTCTTTTTAACACAGAATTCTGTTGTTGCCACTTGCAAATGATTTTAGCAGCTTCCTTTACAGATCAGAGATTATACTGATACATATATATGACCAAATCATGGCACAGTGAATAATTTGTTGATAAATTGAGATCTGTTAAATTTGCTGTAACTACAAACACCGAAATTACATTCTGTTAAGGTTTTTGCCTTATTAATACACTCTGCATCTAAGATTGTAAAACAGTAAGTACAAACAGTGGTAAAATTCCTGTTTTATACTGTGTGAGTGTACATCCCCTTCTAAGTTGGGACACAGGGGCTTCCAATTATCTGTTAGATACTGGTTGGTTCAATATTTTGTTATTTCTTTTACTAAAAAACTGTGCCTCCAAATACTTCAACAAGATGGGGATTTATAGTGACATAATGTGATAACACAGATTTTAATTTAATGTTTTCAGGTTAATTAATTAACTCAAAAGGATTTTTAGGTTTGTAATGGTGGCCAGAAGCTTAACATTGTCTTTTCAAAAAACCCTCTTTGTGAACAGGACACTGTATGTCTATTTGCTAAATAAAAAGAAAAGAGGAATGAAATCTGTGACTTACTTAAGCACCCACAACTTTTACAGTACTGGAATTTTGTTTTGCTTTTTTATGCATTTTCTCCCTTCTTCTCCAAAACCATTTTGCTTGGCGTACGTGGTTAATCGATAATCAAAAAAGGGTACAGGAAGAGATAAATGTTAGAATTGTTCTAGTTGTCTTCCAAATTTGGATCTTCAAATTATAAAACTCTGCCTCTATTACTTAACTAATGTTCCCTGGGTCTTGTACTAGATAGATACAGTCTAAAAAGTTTCTGGCAATTGCTAATCAATCTGGAATAGGCAGCACTTCGATATTAAGTTGGTCTTTCTCAGCTCATGCTTTGCTTGGCATATATCAAAGGACACCTGGAATATAACCAGGAGAATGACATTGGAAGGGGGAGAATAAAAATTCATGGAGGTGGCATTTAAACAAGCTAATGATCCACAGAGGTGTCATTAACCCTTACACTATCAGATACCTTAATTTTGGGAATGCAAGATGGGTTTTAATCCCATCTATTGTATATACACATTGCTATGTGGGTTTTTTTGTGTTTGACATGTATAATAATAGGTTTACTTTTCCTGAACTTTTGTTTGGGTTGTTATTGAGTACTGAAATGGAAGAAGAAGTGTGCTTAAGCTTTCAGTAGAAATAGCTTTGAGGAAAAATACTGTTTTCCTATGGGTCAATGGTATCTTTATCCATTTGATAAACCCCACATTGTGCTCTGTTCATCATACTAGACAGCTTAAATCTATATATTGACATAGCGTTGCTTTTGTTCCTGTTTACAATATGTGCTTTTTTTAAATAGATTTGGTGAACTGAAGTGATTTTGCTTTTGCATCTGGCCAGTGTAAGACACTGGCTGCCTCCTGTGGAGGAAGGCAGGTTGACTCAAAATTGGGATTGAGCTGTTCTTGACAAGATACAACTCCTGTGGTGCTCTGCTGCGTTTTAAGCTGTCTTCACTGCAGAGGGGTGTCAGCAGTAGCCTGCTCTTGCTTGATGGTTATGAGTTACTGGAGCACTCCTGCAGCAGTGCACTGATGCTGACACTGCATGTCCTTCACAAGGAGCTCCACTGATGTGTGAGTAGAGCACATCACAAGGCATTCCTCCCAAGCCATGCAGCACTCTGCTGCACTGTGCTCTGCAAAATGGGAGTGAGACTGCCCCGTGCCCATCACCAGGCGTGGATGTTTGCTCCTCATCCTTTGCCATCCTTACTCTCCATGTAGGTGGTGTGAGGCAGGTACTCAGCTGTGCTGGGTGTGTTTCTGTCTCAGACAGCTGCTCCTCGACCATGCTGAGCAGAGACCACAGGCTGAATAAAGGCTCCCTTCTGGATAAATCCCCCCGCCTCCCAAAGTAACTATACACAGGGTCAAAAACATTTAGTCTTTTAAATGTTTTTCTGTTCTTTCATGAGATATCTCAAAACATTTTCAGAGCCCTGATGAGTTTGTCTCTTATCTTGATTTCAAGCCACTGCTGTTTTAAGCAACAGAACTCCTTATTGTCAAGTATCAGTGGAGTCCTAATAGCTGAAGAATATGTATTATGGATAATCTGTATAGAGACCGAAAAGAATGGGCTATTTAAGAATCTTGAAGCTCACCTTAGGCGAATGAAATTATGTCACTTCTCCTTTTAAGTGGATATTGAAGAGTCACCAACTCATTAGAGCTCAAATCAATTTGAGCAAATATGTTCTGAGGTTCAGCTCAGGAAGTAAAGCATAGTTCATTAACTGTGAATCATTTGTACAGTGCTCATGCTTCTGGGGATATTTATCATCAGAATGCAAATTCTATTTTAGGAGACGTCTAGATTTTAATTTACATGGGAAACTTCTTTGAGGAATAAAACAGTGCTCAAAAAACATCCTGTAATGTTTCCTTTGGAAATACGTTTTAAGGATGAGGCATTCTGAACTGCATTTTTATACCTCCAGTAAGTTCAGGTACAAAACAGGTACTTACTGTAAATGGAAATTTAAACTTAGAAAAAATAGTGTGGTATGGGATGTAATTAAATCTTCATCTCTGCACTGACAATCAATCACAAGCTCTTTGAAAAATGATGTTTCACCTCCAGTTCTGTAAGCATATATCCACACAAAGAATTCATCCCCTATGTCTTAAGGCATCAGGTATGTACAGAAAGAGACAACAGATTGTTTTCTCAGCAAGCGTTTCATTAGTGTGATTTATTTCCTATTCTGGTAGCTTCTCAGCTGAGAACAACTGACTTTCTCTGTGTTTATAAACATATAAAAAAGTGTTTGTCATAGAGCAGGGCTCACCAATTTAGCATTAAACACCATTATATCTGAAAGTACAGTAACATTGCATCCAAACTAGATGTAATTCAAACTAGAAAAGGAATAGGGATTTTTACTAGCCTAATTGACTTCTCTGGGAATGCAGCGAATTCGTTGTCACTTGAAATCTTGTAATCAAGATTAGATGCCTAAACAAAGAGATGCCTTCACTCAACCAAGAGACAGGCTTGATGCAGGAATTATTAGCTGTAATTCTGTAGTCTCTGTTATTCAGTCAGACTGTTCCATCATAATGGTCTCTTTTGACTCTAAAATGCTTGAATCTGTGCTCAACATGAGTACAAGTTAAATAATGAAAGGGGCAATAAAATGAAATACACAATGGGCCAATTTACTTGTCAGCTTTGTAAACTGCAGAGCTGGAATATTGTTCTACTCAGTGGCACATAATTTAGATATAGCCATAAATCAAATGAACGCTTTAAAGTGTGCAGGTGGCTATATAGAAAGATTGATTAGCTCTTAGGCCTTCTTGGGACATGGATTATCAATTATTCCCTGGAAATTATATAGACTTATCCTTACTTTTTGTGGAATAGATGTCATAGTGTTGCCATGATTTAGGGATAGAAACACTGGAATGTCTGTGTTCCTCTATTCCCATTCCAGATGCTCTGTATGATGTTATCACTGTGGGAGCCCCAGCAGCACATTTCCAAGGATTTAAGAATGGTGGTCTCCGGAAACTGCTGAGTAAATTTGAGGCTGAAAGACGAAAGTAAGTATTCTTTCCAGTAGCTGGGAAAATACCATTAAGGTTGCATTAAAATGCCATAAGCTCACTGGATAACAAAACAGTTTATCCTGCTGAATGAATAGAAGATGAAAATCTAGTAGGATTGAACACTGCATTCAGAAAATATTTCATTTTTTTCCCCTGCTTTGATGAAAATTGAAGCACGCTCTACTTTTAGTGTTAAGACTAATTTGGCTAAACACAGGAAATTACCTCAAGCTGTGCTGGAGGATGTTCAGGTTGGGAGGATTTCTTCATGAAAAGGGTTTTTGTGCATTGGAACTTGCCAGAGAAGTGGTGGAGTCATCATCCCTGGAAGTGCTCAAGAAAAGACAGGACTTGGCACTCGGTGCTGTGGTTTAGTCAATATGGTGGTTGTTCTGTCAAAGGTTGGACTCGATGATCTTGGAGGTCTTTTGCAACCTTAATGATTCAAAATTATGATTTTTTTCCTTGTATTTTAGTAAGCTGGAGGTATATCAGTACTTGCAAACCTGCTGTTCAGAATGAGGTATCTCTTTGGCAGTTCTTGTGCTAAGAGGAATGTACCTGTAAACAATTTTTAAATACAGAAACTAACTTAAGGTAGCAGCTTTATTTCTGACAGACCTGGGTGTATGCTAAGATAACAGTGTTTTTAGTACACTGTGAAAAAACAAACTACTCTTATTCTTCAGAAAGCCAAAATAAGACTAATCAGAACTAAAGGTTTCTATTTATTGTGGAACTCAAATGCTTTGTTCACTGTTGAACATGCACAGAAGTGTTAGTTACATCTTTTCCTAAGAATTGGATGTATTTGTGTTTGTTGCTATGGCTGTTCAGGTTTCCAAGCAGGCACAGCTGTCGCTGGCAGCACCTGTAGTTGTGACAGCTCAGTGCTTCAACTGACGGTGCTAACTCTGTGGTGTTACAGTATTCCAAAGGGAAAGCAGGGAGGAAGTGCTCTGATGTAAATTATCATGACAGTCCAGAGAAAATTAATTCCATTATAGTCAATGCTCAAAAAAGTTTCATGGACAAAATATCATAAAGAATAAAAGGAAAATTATTCAAATCTGCTGTTGACTTCTAGGTTGGAGTTTGCATTAATATTAACATCCAACAAAACCCAGCAGATCTAGTTGCTTTGAAAGCTCTATTATTGAGGGGGTCTTGCTTGCAGTATGCAGTATAAAAACCCCATTAAATCTTCAAAAATCTTTCATTTCCCTGACCACCTCTGATGCTGAAACCTGCCAACAAAACGTGTACATCATGTTGATCACATAAGACGCATCAATAAACTCTGTGTTAATATTCTGCTGTCAGCAAACTGGTATGGGCAGCCTTATCCCCATCACATGAAGGCCTACAAAGTACATGTTTTCTGCTGAAGAAAATGTCTGAAGACATTTCTTCAAGTATCTGCTCCTTTACGATCTGATTAATATAGTTGCAATAGTGGTTTGTGGGTTTTTATCATAATAATTTATAACTGAAGCCGCAAGATATAAATAATATGACATAATCCTTTAAAGTCATATGATATAAAGTACCATTACAGTTCTCACAGTGCTCAGCTTTCAGAAAATGAACCATTTCTTACTAGCTCAGTCCTGCAGCATATCCATGCTGGCAGAGTGCAGCTTCCCAAAATGGAGGATAGCTGTGAGACAAATTCTTCTCTGTGATTTCTCTTTGTTGGAGAAAAGAGAAAATGCTTTCTAGGGAAGAGAATGTCTTCCTGGAAGAACACACATTGCAATATCTCATAGGCATCACTAGACATTGCCCATGTTTCTTACTTGCTGGTAATAGGGGGGAGGAGATGATGGGTGAGAGCTTTGTACAGGTTCTGTCAAGGCATTTCAGGCCATGTCAAGAGCTTGCACATCACTTTACATTTCCTCTGCTGCTTAGATTTTCCTGCATTCCTCGGAAACACCTGTGTTTTGGCAGTTTTTAAGGATGGGGTACAAGAAGTTTACTCCGACAGTTTCCTTTGTGTTGCTGGGCTCTCAGGGAAAAGCAAAAGTCTGTCTTCAGGATGATATACCTAGGGTAGCTATGCTACTGTCCTGTCAGGCTCTTCCTAAAAAATGAGCCTGAGTGAGTCTAGGAAACTGAAGTTTGAGCACTGAAAACAGTGCACTGCAGTTTTCATCTAATCACTTGCCAATCACTGGGGAAATGGTCACTTGTGTATGAGCTTCCACAAAGCAGAAAGTAGGAAGCCTCCAAAATTCATCTTTGCTGCTATCTTTGAGAGCAGCTCAGAGAAAACTCCCATGTTTTGGTTTTTCAACTTCAAGAACTTGTGTGACTTGAAAGACAGGAGTAAGCAAGCTCTCAATACAATCTCACCTAATGAATATTCAGGAGGGGGTCTGCTTTAAATAAATACATGAAAGGAGCATTCTCAATCTTATAATGGACAAATTTATTTCACTCTGGTGACAACAGTGTTACTTCGCATGCACCTGTTTATTTCGCTGCATGAAGGTGTTTTGAGGACACATTGTGTCCCCAGGGGCACCTTTTGCAATTTAAATTTCCTGTTTTACGATGGGGCCAGACTTTCTGAAGATTTTGTTGAAGGGGAGAAGTGACACCTTGCGATGTCAGTCAGAATGTAGAACGAACAGAAAAAAATGCAGATTCAGCAGCCATTTTCTCTGATGGCTATCTGAGCTGAAGACCTAGCATAAGATGTGGGAAGAGATTAGTTCTCAGCCAATCCTAGTAGCTGTCAAGATGTGACAGAATTGCCTTGCATGTTTTTGACCTTCAGTCTGATTATCAGAGCAGTTTATCAAAATATTCAACAGTGTCAGCATATTGCAATGTATTTCTTGCTCAGTCTTAGACTTGTGGAATTAACAGACAAAGAGAAACAGTTATATGGTAGCATTTGCAGTTGCAAGACAAAAAGAAGACTGAGACATATGTTTTGTGAAAGTTTATCAAACAGAAGAATGTGGAAAATGTGTATCTGAAGATAGTTTTGGCATGTTTTCTTTTGCACAGAATATGAATCTTTGTGCAGACACAAAGGGAAAGCCCTGTATAATAATATTTACAAAAATGCAGTGTTTTTGCAATTCTTCTCTCATTTATTACCATCAGGAATGTCGTGTCCAATTTTTTTAAAAGGCACATTAAAAAAAAAAAAAGCGGGTCTGAAATAAGAGCAAGAAAGGCTTTTCTTTTAGGTGAAAAATATAGTATTTTCTGCTATGTGATCTGAAGCCCATTCTATTGCATCCTATTCTTCATCTGTACCAAAGAGACAAATCAAAGGCCCTTCCACTACAAACATCAGTCAAGTCTATGAGGCATGGCTCTAGTATGTCCATCCCTTTAGTAACAAGTAGTGAATTTCATAACATGAGTAAGAACAATTGACACTTTTTTAAATTTTTGTTTAGGCATGATAGCATTTACATTAAAATAAGTAGGATGAATAAAGTATGACAATTAATTGCAGAATATTAATTATTTGTGTATGATATACATTTATTTTAGAATATTTTTCATTATTCTGTATTGGTATGTTATTTTAATTCATTCTTTTCCTATATCTGTATAAAAGAAAAAGTCAGGCAGTTGTTCTGATACAGTCTCTTTGGCTTGATAGTATAGATTATTTCTTCTTCTGGCAAATGGAAGGGCTTCTCTTCTCATCAGTCTAGACGGCACAACAAATTTTTGTTTTTAGAGTTTAGCTGTGCAGAAACATTTAAATCAGACATTCTCTAAGTTATACCCATATAGTGCCTCACTGCTTGAAGTGTTCATAAATTACTTTCAAGATACACAAAGGACCTTTTTTCCTTATTTAAAATCTAATTCAATCATCTCTGTTTTAACCAAAGTACATAGACTTATGATTGCAAATTTTTAATGCCCCCTACTCTAACATTCAAGAAAAAGAGGTGCATACAAGCTGCATTAGGTGCTGTGATTCACTGTGGATTTGTACATAATTTCTAGCAAGCTGTTTGGAAATGATCCTGCTTTAAGTTTGCAAAATGTTTAAACTGGAACATTACTGAAAAACATTTTCTGTTAGGTTTTTTTCCCCCAAAGCTATACTAATTTAATTAATTTAATTTGGGTTTGAACAGTCTAAAAGGACTATTTCTGTTTGAGGCCTAGATTTTTCGTAAAGATATGAGGTGTGCTCCTTCAGTAAGGTAGCTGTTTGGTGACCAGATATTTTATTAATGTTGCAATATTCTGTGTTCCTATTGCCTGAATTTTGTAGCCTTCAACCCATTTCCATTCTCTGAGGAATCAGAAATGGTACCATTTCACAGAAAGTCCCAGAGATACTGAAATAGTAAAGATCTATGTTTGACTTAATTGTAATCTTTCTTCTCAAAGGAAACACCTGCCATGCCTAACAATTTTCATGTTATTCTTTGCTCACTTTACCCTATTTTTTGCATGTATACCTGTGTGTGAGGAAAAGAGATTGGACTTCATTGAGGTAGGAATGAAGAAAAATAGAGAAGCAGCAGGAAGTGTGCATACAGCACACTGTACATAAGGATTTGTGGACATCTGGTCATCATAGATAGAACTAACAGCATCATTCTATTTTCCTCATATTCAACATTAGAATTTCCAAGGTGGCAAGGGAATCGTAAGGAAATAAAAAAAAAACCCAAAGAAATTCAAACTTCTAGTTTCTTTCAAGCCTGTTTGCATAACCTCAGCTTTGATCATCTGGTTTAGTTTTATTTCCTGAGATCATGAATTATCCAGAGTTTTCTATGCAGCAATTTATTTTTGATCATAAGTTCCCTCTTTAGGCAGGATACATATGATCCATAAGTAAGCCACTGAATTGGTATCTTCAATAAGGTACATAAAATTGAAGTTATCTAGGGGTAGATGTACTTGCTGTCTATGCTTTAACTATATTCTTGATGCTAATGTCTGTGGGTTTGGCTGTGAAAAATTGGAGGTCAAATGTTCATTGTTGGAAAACTAAGCCAGTCCCAGATGGTGACAGTGTAACTCAGTGACACAAATTACGCAGTTAACAGCGGGAGCGGAGTAACTCAGAGCTTCATTATAAGTTAGACATTTACCATATTGCAGTATTTATTCTCAGGCACAAACTCTGTTACTCTAGAATTAAAATGTAGCCAATTTAATATTAATTGAAAGGTCTTAGTTTGAAAGACAGGTGCCTGCCGAGGAAGGCAGGAACCTCCCCTTGGGATGGAAAATATAACCCCCTACCCTCCAAATTATTATAACTTTAAAATTACGGGGCTTTTAGGCAAAGACATGGAAAAAGGAATAACACTTCTTTACTAGAATATACACATATAAATACACACACACACACACAGATATATCACAAGACAAACCCGCAGCCCCATCATCATCATCATCATCATCATCATCATCATCCTCAGCGGCACAAAGGCCCCGCAGCCTCTCTGGGCCCTCGGGCCCTTTCCCCTCCGGTGCAGTTCCGGGCACGGCCAGCAGGGGCGCTGGTGGCTCCTGGCCGGGCAGGGCGGCTGTGATGATTCCCCCGCGCCTGCAGGGGGCGCTGTGGCGCCGGCTCGGCCGCCTCTCCACACGGCCATGGCGGCAGGGAGAGAGGAGAGAAGGAAGGGGCTTTCCTTTGCAAAGCCACGGGAAGGAGCCGCTCTCAGTGCCCCTCCGGGTCTAGTTAAAATGTAGCAAAAAAGCCCTGAATGCCTCTCTATCTTGGATAGCTGACCAGCAATGGCTGGTCCCGAGGCTGGGTGACTGCACAGAGGGAACAGCCCAGTGGCTGAGGGCTCCTGCTGCGGCACGCCGCGGCTCTGCGTTCCCAAGCAAGCAGAGGAGCATTGAAGCAATCTGGCAAGCCTCAATCACAGTGCCAAAGGAAAAAGAAAAGAAACAGTCAAAAACCAGAGGGCAGCAAGATATCCAGTCAGAGGCAAGATGCAGCCTGGCAGCTGTGTCAATCCCACCACCAGAAGGAAGAGCAGCCCCTGGCCCTCAAGCCCCACAGGATCCCAGGCTGTCCCTCACCCATCACGGTACTCCCAGAGCCAGTGGAGGCAGTGACTATTCCAGACACAAAAGAAAAGAAAAATCAGAAATGGATATGGGATATAAACCATCCCCAAGACATAAAATTACACAAGACTGTCCTTAAAGCAAGTTTAGAACTGAAATGACTGCTGACAGTCGTGTGTTCATGGTTAATGATGGTTCCAGTATATGGAAATGATCAAGCGTGGTTTTATATGCTTAGTGAAAGCTTTGAAACTTTACCCAGAAGGCATTATTATACAGTTTTCAAAAGGTACGTGAGTCATAATTTACATATCAGAGGTGTGTTTTCATTATGCTGCTGGTATTCTGCACTGAACCTACCCATGTGGCTTTACCCTAATGCTAAAGTTTCATCTAGTTTGTGCCTTAGGACACCTGTGAAAAGTTTCTCTGTAAGAGGCAACTGCCTCTTCTGCCTAACAGTACTTACATACCACAGCTGTATGCAGTAAGTTTTAAAAGTAGTTGCAGAGGAGGGAATGTCACTTACTTGTGAGTAGCAATATCTTTTCATGAAGGGTAAGGCCACAGAAAACCTCAGCTAGTCATAGATGCAACAGTGTGAAGACAACAGAAACTTCAAACGTGTTGTTTCTGAAAAATAATTACACATTCTTCTAGGGGGATGGAGGATGTTGCCCTCAAATTATGAGAGAAACTAAATACTTGAAGTTGTGTCATGCTTTCTAGGGTTCTGGAAATGTTTAAATTATTTAAATAATTACCAGTCTGGTAGTACACTTCATTCTGAAGAGTTATTCTCTCTTCATTAATTCCTTTACTTAAAAGCTATAATTGACTTAATTGCAATGAGAACTGCCCACACCTTTGGTGTTACTGCCCTCTTTCTTAGAGTGGTGCTTGTAGCTTTTCTGCTGCAATATTCAGTGAAGCTTAGAGCTGTGGGAGATCAGTGAAAACTATCTAGGATTTAAAGACTGAGGGAAATCCCAGAAAGGAGTATGTGCACGGTGAGCTCGATAACAGCATTAGCCAGATCCAGCCTGCAAAAAAGACTGTTTGATGAAGGGAGGGAAAAGCCTGATGGGGAATTAGAGAAGTATCAAGACTTTTAAGACTATGTCTTCCCTGCAATTGACATAGACTATTGCTCTTTGTCCCTGCCCTATCTCCTGAGCCTGCTGCTGGAGTGTTCCAGGGAATGTAGTGCTCGGTCTGACTCTGGAAGTCCATCTCACTAACAGGGTATCCTCCTCAAAGGTAGAACTGGGGCAGTTTCTTTATTACTCAGAGGAATAGAGGTTGGTTTGTTTTTCCTAATTCATTAGGAGAGACAGTTTATATTATTCATTTTGCTGAAATAGTCAGAATTATGACTTCTACTAGACATGAGTAGCTCATGTAAGTTGGAGATGCATTGTAATTTAGATGTCGCTGGTAGCATGGCTGAGCTTTGCTCAGTTAGATGACATTAATCCTGATTGCCTCTACAAAGAATTGTATCTAGGAATGAAGACATTGGTGAAAGACAGAAAAAATAGAATGGATATTGGGGAATAGAAAATTAGAATTGGGTGTTGAGACTATACCTCAGCAAAATATGTAAGCAAGAGCCTTAATTTTAAAACTGCTTGAAGCTATCCTTTTTTGCCAGAATCATAGAAGATGCTGAATTGGAAGGGACTGATCAAGATTTAGTTTCTAATTTGTAGAAAACTAAAGAGAAGGAAGTGGAAGTCACTCAATAAAAGACACAAAGGGGAAGTGGGGGTAGTGAAGAGATCTGGATAAAGACTGAAATGAAACTGAATGCATAAAGTTCAGAGGATTAAACAAGTGTCAGTATTTGGTCTTGGTATGCAAAATTAAGAAAGAAATCAGTGATGAAAGGGCTGAAGGGACTGAAATACTTAAAACAAAAAGGAGAGAAGGGAGATACAAACAGTACCAGCTGAGAGTAGTATGTACATTCCTCTGGCATTGGTGATGTGCCAGGAGGTGCTTGGTTTCTTTTTTTCCTGTTTTAATCTGAAGCTGCAAAAGATTTTGGTTAGTTTCTCTGAAAGACTAAAACAGGGTTTTATAAAAGGAAGAGTTAGGTACAAGAGGTTCAGGTGAGGGGCTGTGTGCTCCAGGCAAGAGCCAGTGGGTGTGTGCATGCTGTCTGAAATGGTGTTTGAGAACAATGGTATAAGAGGATATTGCATAATTTGTAGGGAGGAAAAGAAGAAAAAGGGATAGGAGAAGTCCTGCAAAATAATTGCAGTAGTTTGAACCGTTGAAAGTAGGAAGTTTGCAGTGTGCATTTGTGTGGTTTTGAAGTAATTCACTTCCACACCCCATTGCTGTGTTTCTTCTTGCCAATCAGACACCTGTTTTTTATTGGAGATAACTCTGCTTATCATCACTTCCTGGACATCACTGAGGCTAATCAAAACACAGTGTGGGCTACTGATCAATTAAACATTAATGGCCCACTTTGAAAGACTTAGTGAGGTAGTTAATACTCTTTTGGGGAGTTCAGTTGGAAGAATAAGGAGCCTTATGCTCTTTGATATTATTACCTGACTTTGTCAAATATTTTCTATCTCTAGAATTACAGTGTTTAAAAGAGACACATAAAAATATGGGGGATTTATGTTCAGATCAGCCACTCAAAGGAATTTTGTACTGTGTTACTTTGAGCATGTGGTGGTGGGCTGTTTTATGCTGTTTTTGCTTTTCCTGTTCAAGGAAAGGTTTGTTTTTACCCTTAAAGGCAGGAGCATTTCAGTGGTGTCTATGAAGTTCAGGCAGCTGGCTCTTTTTTTTTTTTTTTTTTTTTTTTTTTTTTTTTTTTTTTTTTTGCAAAAGTAGTGGTAAGATTTTTAGCACCGTAAGCATTGCTGTTAATGGCAGAAATGAATTTGACATTCTATGACTCTCTGTTATCACAGTACTGGATACCAGTGTATTTACTATTCACCTGAAAACACAGCCAAGGCAAAAGAAGTTCTCAGCAACATCAGTCATCTGCAGCCTCTCATATCAAGCCATGCAGACCTGCTGCTCAGTTCTGCAAGCCAGCGTTCTCCAGACAGCTTGAAGAATTCTTTAAAGATGCTTTCAGAAAAAGTAAGATTCAAATCCTCACTGCAATGGAAAATGGAATAACCAAGTCTCTCTAACTGCTGGGGAGGAAGGGGGGGTTTCTGCATCATTTGACTTTCACAGCATCAGGAAATGTTAAATAAACTCAGCTAAAATAAGCATCAAAATGTTATTAGAAAAATAATGTTATTTAGCATTTCTGTAGGCCTTCCATATAGAAAATTATGAAACCTATGAAGATTGCCTTTATTTAAAAGTGTAATTAATTTAATTTCATGTATCTTCTTTATCCTCTAGTGGCCACATACTGGAGTTAATGAAAATATCAAAAATTATAAATAATTTTGTAGTATGAGAAGTCTTTTTTTTAATTCTCTATTATATTTCAAGCTGCTGCTTATGGGAGGTAGTTCAAGCCAGGTTGGTGTATAAGGTTTAGAATAACAGCATGATCAGAGATGGTGATGCAGACTGGAGGGAGAAGCTGGGAAATTTGCTCTAGGAGATGTCAAATTTTATTTTTCTTTCTCCTATTACATCTGTCTGTAGCTGTAGACTCTTGCTCATTTTGGTTCCCTTAGTTCTAAATTAGAGAAGATAATGTTCCCCGCTGGTCTCACAGTCTGATAATGGAGATTAGCTGAAGCCTGTAGTACTTCTCAGCATATGTTATCCTATAAAAATATGAACCCTTCTAGCTGTGACCTGAGAGGTTGTGAAGAGTTTCCCATTTCTCCTTGGGCCACCCCTTCAGGAAGGTGATCCCAGTATGGCTTAATAACACGACCAATAACCATTTCAGTGTATCTTCAGCTTTTGGGAAGTGACAGCCCTTGTGGTCTGTTGAGCACCATTACCCCAGCAGTGCCTTGTTCAGTGGGACAGTTTCAAATATGAATATTGAGCTTGGCCACTTGCTGTGAAGGCATTCCAGAAGAGCCATGGGGGAGAGAAACATGGCTCTCAGTTGCAGATGTGTGGATCCACACTAACTCTGAGAAGGCTGGAGTCACCGTGAATGTCAGGGATAATGGAAGAAAGCAGGGTTCAGCCTGGAAATGAAACAGGGGGATTTAAGGAGGGGGGTTGTAGTGTACAATTATAGTCTACCTCTGCATGGAGGAGGGAATTTTTAGCTGTGCATAGAACGAGTGAAGCTGCTCTGTTAGAGGTTAGTTCAAAGAAATCTGTATGCACAGGTAAAGCAAATCAAAGTGTTTGTTCTGAAGATTCAAAGGGTGGTTGCTAAGGAATGTGTGTTTCCTCTGGCCATTTGCCTCTGGACAGGAGGAGGAGATGATTTCAGAGGGGCTGCAGGCAGCCATGGTACTAAAGCACTGCTTGAACCATGGTCTGCTGGAGACTTTGGCTATAACAAAGGGACAAAAAAGACAATTCATTCAGTTTGCAAAAGTCATAGGTATTTTACATTTATAGCTGGTGACTTAGTTGAGTGTGTTCATATCAACTTTTCAGGACCAGGATTAAATTGCTGTTAGTACATGAGCTCAGGTTCCCAGAAGAAGTCTCACCCCATGTGCTCCATGGATGTCTGTCTAGCCTCCACCTTTTGCTTGGCAGAGATAAATCAGTTGTCTGAACAACTGCAGCAGGAGTGGTTCAATGCCTGCTTCCCTGACTGTTACCAAATGGACTCTTAGGAAAAGATGGAGAATAGAGAAATAGGGTGGATTGCTGAGGAAGCAAGTGTGGTGGGACAGCTGCTTGTAAAGAGGGGAAGAGAGATGGGGAAGAAAGACCAAGAAACAACTTCAAGAAAGGGAAATACAATTTCAAAGCCCTAAACTCAGTGAACCCACACAATACTGAAATTAGATCCCTCATAGTTAATTCAAAGCCTTATATTGCTGTCTTAAAATATTCTGTCTGTATAGTCTGGTACAGGACTGGAGAACCAAGACTACCAGAGTGTTCCTGCTTATATTTAAGACAGAGTAGCACATGCTCTGCTGAGTATAATTACATGATATCTACTTGTACTCCTGAGGCATATGTAGTGCTTCTGCTATGCCATCTTTCCTGCACTTTTTATATGTAAAAAATAAATGCTCTTATGTTTTAACTGGATAGAAATTTAGAAACTAAACATCTGTTTGAAGTCATAAAAATGATTTGCCTGGTGATTAAATTCTGCAAGTTTATTAAAAAAACATATCACTTGATATATATAAGAATTCTTTCTATAATTATTAGGTAGCGGTGAGTAAATCAGAATTATCAATAATGTGAATTACATTTAAGTGTTCATGATGGAAATGGAAGGACTGGCTGCATGGATTGAAAGTGGAAAATTATATCAAATAATTCCACTGCTGCTTCTTAAATGGAGCTGATTTTCTCATATTAAGCATCTCCATATATAATTTACAGTTTACTGCAGTGTTTTCCTGAGACTAACCTTTTATCATCGCTTTTGGTTAATTGATTAAGGAAGCCTTTAGCTATCAACAACTGTATCAGCATTTGCAGCTTGCAGAAGGCTTGATAAATTAATTTTCCAGCTATGCCTATCTTTGTTTGCAGAAATACTCTTTAGTAGAGTATCTAAAAGAATTTGCAGAGTTTTTATTTCTTTGTATAGACTGATTTTGTGATTTCAGTGCAATTTCATAAATAGTGATGTTCTGCAAATTTAGCTGTACTGAGCTGTTAGAAAGTGAAGTTAAAACATAGACTGCTGTTAAACCAATGGGATCTCTGAATGGAATTTAATTACAGAATTATTTTAGTTTCTGCATGAAAAAATGGAGTCTCACTTCTGTACTGATTTTCTTTTAAAAACTAAATTTCCCTTTAAAATATTTCTGTTCAATTATATTACATAAACTTTGCAGTCATAGTGGGCATTATTTACATCGAGCTGTCCAATTGTCATAATTTTTTGAAATGTAAAGTTTTTTTGAGTGCTGTTCTGAACCAGAGACCTGAAATTCTCTCAAACAGACATTGTGGGGAAGATAGATATGAAAGCTCAGCAAAACCATGATATTGCTGTTTTTAAGGATAGACAAGTAATGGAGTTTGAACTCTCTTGAAATGGAACTGTAGAAGAGTCTTGAAGAGGAGCTTTGCTGTTACCACACAACCCCTCAAATCTCATTGTGCCATGGTAAGGCAAAGAATGGTGGGGTTTGATAGCACTATTCCCCAAAGACTTAAGTCATTCTCCAGGCATGCACCATCTGGAAGTTGGAAATGTAGAAAACTGAAATTGTCCTGCAGAGCAATTCAGGACTACAAGGAGACAGTCCTGAGGGGCTGCATATAAGAAAACTGTTAAAAAATACCCTTTCCCTCAGGCACCAAGTTGGTAATGAGGAGAAGGAATGGGTCTGGTAATATTGCCAGGGAGATGAGTAGTGTTGCCAAGTCTGAAGAATCTCAAGTCAGGTCTGATTTTGGTTTTAAAAAATTATTAATTTTTCTTAGATGTGCCTGCAGTTCTTATTTTTAGAACTGTAGAGATTTATTTGCAGTAAAATTTTTAGCCCATCCATGTGAAATGATTCAGAAATTTATTTTTTTTTTTTTAAATGAAAATGGGAAAAAGCAGAAACTTCTTATTCAAGTACCTAACCCAGCAGCTGGAGCCTTAAGAAAACCATTACTTTTTTAGAGCCTTTCTGTCTTAAATATCTGTAAGCTTTTGAGAGGGTATTGAGACAGGAAGGCAAGAAAAAGAAGTTGAGCAGGAGTAGATACAAAAGATGAACAGGTAGTATGAAGAAGGGGTAGGATAAGAGTAGAAGTGCAGAAACTCGCAGAAAAGACTTCCAGGAATCTTCTCAGGAGTTCCAGGGAGATGCTGACACTTGACACTTGTTTGATTTGGGGTTTTTTTGGCTACTTTTTCCTCCAGTTTTTGCACAAGCAGCACATAAGGGCTGAACAGAGCTTGCCTGGGCAACCTTTATTTCTAGCATTTCCTGCTGGTTGGGGCTGGATCCTCTGACTCTTATCTACATACCTTTCCACATCCCTGTTTAATTAAGATTGTGTGCACGAAGGCACTTCAGCACCTGAATCTGCCTGCACATGGCAATCCTCTATGTTCTGGGATAATAAGAAGGGACCTAAATCCCACTGACCTGGCATAAATAAATTCAGGTACTTGTGCTGTGAAAGAAATTTCCATCTTCTCCTGTGAAGCAGGACTTGTGTCTGTGGAGGGGAGCTCTGGCTGGGATGTGTGGGATGTTCTGTGGCAGCAGGGTGTGCCCTCTCTCCCTGCTCTGACAGATGAACCCTGTTCAGTGTTGTTGAAGTAGCCAAAACCAGGACTCTTCCAAGCTGTCCCTGTGGCTTTGTTAGCTGTTACACCCTGTAGTGAAAGGAAGCATCCCTGCACCTCATCTACTCCTGTTCCATAGGTTCTGGCAGCTGATGGAGGGAAGAAGCCAAGTCTCCTACGGGAGATAGGGCGCCGTGTTTGAGACAAAGGAGATGGGCATGTTTGACGCACTGGTGGCAACAGCAAGTGCTGTTGCAGTGGTGACAGTCTGGACATGGTGAAGCCAATATGCACAAAGCATTTTACTTTTCTTGTTGAGGTGGAAGGGAGATGAATAATGCAGGGAGGCTGAAGGATTTAAAACATATGATAAAATTCCAGCTGTAACAGTCAACATGGAAAAATGATACAGAGATTGAATAGCATCTTCAGAAGACCCGAGAAGACTACTTCAGAGTTTCCTTTCTTTAAAATATACATAAAATCAAGCTTGAAGTCAGGTGTCACCTACCATGATATCTGGGTAGACACCTACTGGTAATAAAATTTATCTCTGGAAACACTGCTTACACTGCTTTTGCAGATACTGCTATTTCAGCATTGTAGAGTGGTGGGTTTTATTTAGGGAGATTATTAAACTGGTTAATTGTGTTTTATCTTACACTTAGTCAGAAATTATTGTGCTGTGGTTGGTTACTCTTGGAAGTGGTTCTTGTTGAGGCTCGCCTCTGAGGTGAAATTTGGAATTGAAATAAAATGTGAAAAGATTATGATCTCTATGACAGATAATGTACTCCTGTGTTAATCCTTAGAACACTGGGATTGTAGAATGGGATGGTATCTCTAAAACCCTTGAAATTTTCCTCATTATTTGTTGGCCTACTTTGTTTTCTGCCTCCCAAGCAGGCCTGAAACAAATACCTGCTCAGCCTAAGGATAATTCAGTGTGTAACCTTTGCTGCACTAGCTCATTCTTTGGCCTAACCTTTTCATTCGTTTGGTTTTTTTCCTAGACGGAGTTATTTGTGCACACATTCAAGGACCAGCTGGTCAGAAGTGCCCTTTTAGCACTGTACACAGCCCGGCCTGGCTGTGTCCTCAAGAAACCAGCTGTGCCTAGAAACAGTGCAGAAGAAGGGGCTGATGCACAGCACCAGGATCATCCTTCTCAGATTAAAAGGCAGGACTCTATACCCCATCATTCTGAATATGATGAGGAAGAGTGGGTAAGTAGACAGAAACCCTTGGGCACTGAAACCCTACAAATTAGCATAAACAAGCTCAAGGCCTAAGTGTCTTTGTCACATGGAGGGGGGAAAGGGGTGTAAAATTGTGCTTTTCAGATGCATTGCAGATTTTGAAGCTAAACATGAAGCATTTGCCTAAATACTGTATGCTGCTCTGAGACTGCCTAGTTGTGCATACAACAGTGAAGATGTTGAGTAAATTCTTGCCCAGACAGAAAAATAGTCTTTGTTCTTACTTGGGTTGGTTTTGCTAGTTGGGCAGATTTAAGGACTGGAACAGTACATGCTGTTCAGAGGGAAATGTTCCCCAGCCCCTACAACACCCCTCTCCAGCCCTCAGGCTGTAATCATTTTAAATACACATGAGTTAACCCTCAGCAAAACAGAGCCCTTTGCCCTTGGACTCTGTTCTTAGAAAGTGTCTGAGGTTGTGTAAAAGAATTAAATGTAATGTTTGGATTTTAACATTCTTAGCATATCTTTCAAAGATATCTATTATTTATATGGCTGAAATTTTATAAATCAATTATTTTGGTGGATGTCTTCTTAACAGATCTGTTACTTTATTTCATACGTACTCAAGCTATTTTTATTCAGTCCAGGCTCATACTTCGAGTTCATCACTGTGTTTTCATAAACGTAAAGGATGCCAGCATATTCATCTCTATTGTAAATGATTAATAACTTGTGTGAGCTATGGTATTCCACCTGAACTGTAATTTTTTTCCACACCAAAAAGAAAGGAAGAAGAATATATTTCTTCTGGAAGAAAGGCAATTGTTTCCAGCCCCATGCATTAAGTAGTCGTGAGATTTAAACAATAAATAATTCATTATTTCATTTGTCCTCCAGTTTTAGAGCCTTTAATTCACTTGTTCTTGTTTTCTCAACAACCTGAGGGGCTGGAATGGTGGCTCTTTCCTTGAACTAAAACCAAAATGTTTGTTTTTAGCTGTTGAAACATTCAGAAATATAAATAACACAATAGTTTTTGTAAAAGAGAGAAATTTTGCACTGGAAATGTGGCACTTTGTGAAAGCTGTATTTTAATTTAGTACTGCAATTTAGCATTTCTGAAGAGAAGATAGCTTTGCTGTAATTTATAACTAATAAAAAAAGCTGCCAGGTGCTTGATCCTCACCTATTAAACTGCATAAGTGGGTCATTTTAAGCAGTATTCATTTTTTTCTGCTGAATTAGTGAAATTATCTTGATTCAAATTAAGTGTATCTTTCACTGTTTTCTGAATTGAGCTGAGTCAGAGTCATTGTCAAATTTGAGACAGTATAAATTTTGGAGAAATTTAGTGATTTTTTCCGAGTTTAAATGATTAAACTTTTCAGTTATTTCTGTCAGTAGAGGTGATAAATAATGTGAGTTTTAATAATCAAATTGTGATTAGCATGATGGAAAGAGAAAGAATAAATGCATGTAAAATTTGAAAGAACACTTAATCTACTGTGAAACTCAACTGTACAGGAAAAAACTTTAATATATGTTGCTTTGTATGCACCATGCTCTATCCTCCTTTGCTGTCGTAGGTTTTTTCCTCACTGTTGTCAAGTACTAGTGTTCCATTTTGCAGTTAGAACTTTAGTTTTGCCTGAAATCTAAATCCTTAAACAACTCTTTAAGCTGACCCTGCTCCATCCACTTCACATGACTGTGTTGCCTTATGACCATGGATTGAGCTATTCATATTGGTGCACAGGGAGCAGGAAAGCATCAGTGCCAAAGGAAGAATATTTCACTTGAGAGTTTTACATTGCCTCTGGAAAGATATTCTCCTCTCACCAGCTGCTTCTGCTCTCCTAGAACCTCCCTGCAGGGGGGCACATAGCAAGGTTTTGTGTATGACAGGAGAAAAGGTGGGCACGTGGCCACTTGGAGCTGACTGTGCTCTACACTTGTGACTGGTTCATGGGGCTGGAGCTACAAAGAGCAGAGAAAATGGCATTTCCAGTAAGCTCTGTACAAATGCTGATGTGGTGATCAGACACACAGGGCTGAAGGACTGATGTGTGTGTGACCCATTCCATGTGCCACAGCCCAAGGGGGTGTTAATCATGCACATTGCTTAAGATATTTCCTTTAGCTTTGAACAGAGCTCAAAAAGACCTTAAGGAAATACCTGAATATCCACTCAAATGAAGGAGACACAGCATCTTCAGAGTGCTTGGAAGCGCAGATGCTGTGTCATACATGGCACAAGTAAAGCACACAACTGAAGTGGTGTATATGGAGGGACAAGAAATGACTGAGGAGCTCTGTGGTGAATTCAGAAAGGCTGAGAATCCTTTAAAAACAGACACAGCCCCTGGGACTCCACTGGCTGGCAGTGTTTAGAAGGAAGACATCCAGTTAGGTGCAGTGGTAGAAAAGAGTATCTATTCCTGCTCTCTAAAATGAGGAAAGTGTCCTACTTTTTAATGATACTTTCTGGTCAGATGGAAATGAATTACAATTTTTTCAGTTGAATGAATGAAAGAGAATTATTTTGCAGGTTCATTTTTAATTGTCCTAGGAGAAGTGCCCAGCTTTCCCTGATGCCAAGGCCTGCCTTTCCAAGGAGACCTTTCAGTGTGCACATCTGCTTGCCAGTGCCACAGCGTAGGTGACAGTACAAGTGTGACTATGGTCATTTTTAACTAGCAACACCTCCCTGCATGAGCCAGGGCTCCATAACATTCCAGATGACTTCTGAAGTTTGGGAGCAGTATAAGATGTAAATGTGGCACTGCCTTGTCCCAATGGGGTCAAGTCCTGGTACAGATTTCCACCTTCCCTGTCATTGCTTTGACTTAACAAATGAGAGATCTCATTTCTCTCATTCTTTCATACCACAAGCTTACCATCCACATTGCTCCAGCAGCTAGTGGGCAACTTGTGATCAGGGGAAAAGTATCCTGCTTAGAAAAACCAGGGTGTTAATATTTCAGTGTATCAAGAAAAATTTCTCCTGATCCATCACTTGACACAGAGGGTTTATAAGAATGCTTACTTAAGAGGCTGCTAGACTGTATTTTCTCCTTTAACCTGGCACAGGCTATAAAGTGAACACTTGTGAGATTGGTCTTGGGCATATTGAAAATAGACTGCTTAAGAAGATGAAAGGTCAGTGCTAGGCTACAGGAGAATATTCTGGAAATAGTAAAGGATGACAATAAGAAGTGGATTAATTTCTTCTCATGGAGAATCATAGAAGCCACTTGATTTTCAGTGATCAGAAACTGCAGTTTTACTTGAAAATTGTTCCTGTCAAACTGCAGAATTTCAACAGCATTCTTGGATAAATGTGACTGCCTTTGGTGCAGACAGAATAACATCTCAATGAATGATAAATAGATACCTCTACATTTTCTGTCTGCCCAGAATCCCAGGAACCTCCTATGTGGAGAAAAAGAGCTGTGAAACAGGCCCTTGCTCCCTCTCAGTTGCTTGTATATAAAAAAGCCAGATACATGATAATAAGAGTGAGCTTTCTGTCAACAGATGTTTATGAATTTCACTTCTAAACCCTCAGGGAGTGTTTGTGGGAATATTGTATAGAAATCATCTCAATGCTGGGTTAATAGTTGGTTTGAAAAAAGTGCTCTTTCCAATGTGAAACAAGGGCTCATATTTGTGTTGCTTGTGCAATAACTCCAGATGCTCATTAAGAGCTTAATGCTTTTTTTGTGCGGGGATTAAGTTCCCCCAGCAGACAAAAGAAAAGGGAAATTAGATTGCGCCAACTTCTCTGAGCAACCTCAGTTGCATATTCCTCAGCAACTTCAGTGACTGGAAGCTCTGAAGCTCCCTTATAGTCTCTGGAGGATTCTTCATAGAATCCTTCTCCCCAGAATTATGCTTGTGGGTGGTAAAAATCAGTAGTTTCACACATATCCTACATGTTTTTTCAGGATTGCTTGAAGTGCATATAGGAGGAAACTTTTGAAGGAATCTATACCTGCCCTCAGTCTTTTGACTTCTGATTGTATCTAATTGTATGTGAATATCAAATACTCATGTGTCTAATGTTTTGTTTCATGTACAGGTGCAGATATTTCCACACGTTGCATTGTACATGCAGCACTTTAAACAGTTGTGGAATAAATGCAGTTCTGCTTGGGTGTGACCAACTTTTTGCCTCTTGTAAATCAACAGTGTATTTTTCATAGTATGGTTAAAGCAGGTTTATCTAGGGAGGAAATGAAACTATTGTTTCCATGTTCACCTATAAACTGGATGCTCACTTGTCCTTAAGGCTGCCCACAAGAATGCTCCAGGAATCAGGTTTGGGGAGCTGGAGGAGAGGAACTCAGTTGTACAAGCTGGGAAAGTCCATGCTTCTGTTTGTGGGCCCATGGGATGTCTCTTAGGATGCTGTTTGTCACAGGTTGTGTCCTCATCCCTCTAGTCAGGCTGAAGTGTGGCATATAGTTGAAAAGCAACATTAGATTTCAATGTTTGCCTTAGTAGTAGCTCTAGATTTGCCTCCACTCAAAATCCAAGGGTTGCCATTCATATGGAACTATGCTATTTCTCTGAGTTCTCAGTTTTCTTTAACCTTCTCTCTTGCGATTTTTGCAACTTCATTTTTGTGCCTGAAGACCTGACAAATACATAATGCTTCTGGCTCTGTAAAATACAAAACGAAGCAGTGATGTTGAATTCCCATTTTTAACCCTCAAGCAAACTCTGGTTGCTCTGCAATATTTTCAGAATGACTCAGCATTGAAACATGTACTGGGAGAGGGGAGGGTGGTTTCTGTGGGTTTGTTATGGTTTGGTTTTAGTCTGATTGCATGTCTTGTGTACAGCCTCATTACTTGTATGGCTTGGTTTTTTCCTTCTTATTCAGTGCTGCAAAAGTAGGTAAAAAAAAAAGCAAAAGCTTTGATTTCTGTAGCATCCACCACCTGAAGGACCCTCCCTATATCTCTGATCCTTAACAACTCTTTCTTATGCTCCACATTATTTCTTTTCTTCTCTGCTTGTACAGAATTTTTCCTACCACTCTGTTACTTCCCTAATTCTCCTATTATAAACTCAGTTAAGTGTGATGGTTGCAGTTTATGTGAGAGGTGAGGAACAAAACTGAAATGGTGTTAGCTAATAGATATGCCATGACAGCAAGTTTCTCATTCTAGTCCTTGAATTTAACATTTACTTCAGCAGAGTAACTGATGTGATAAAATACAGGATATGTTAAATTATCAAAAAGAGTTTATTAAATACTGTGACAAAAGTGGCCCACACAAGGTTTCCTTTGTCAAGCTTTGAGTGTGTCCATACTCTTAAGGTATCATTTAAATAGACAAGCTGCTCAGTTCCTTGCTATTAGACCTGAAGTTTTGTCTGCATTATGTCGAGTTTGGAGCACTTGTTGTACAGCGTCTAAAACCATAAAAGTTTGGGTTCATTTACACTGCAAGAAAATCTCCATGAAAAAGGCTCAGGTTGGTAATAGGCTGAAGGATGAGAGGAACAGTCATATACTAACATCATTAATCACTTACTATTGTCCCTTTTTTTTTTTTTTTCTTCAATAACATGCAGTGATAATTCTGGTCTTTTCAGGACAGGGTGTGGGCCAACGTGGCAAAGAGTTTGAACTGCCTTATTGCCATGGTGGACAGACTGCTTGAAAAAGACAACATCAGCAACACTGAAGAGGGTGAAAATGAGCCTTCAACAGAAGATTGCAAGGTGTTGCATACAGGTGGTAAGCAACCCCCCCCCCTAATTTTTTATTTCTTAATCATTGACAAGAGTAAATAAGAATTTGCACAGCTACAGCAAAGTCATCTAGAGAAGACTCCATAGTATCTTTGATGAGAGTGCTAATAGCAAGGTTTACACATTTGTGGGAGGTTATTTATCAAAGTACAGCTTTAATGTGTGCTCAGACTGCTTGCCATGCTCAGTTGTTTGTGCTAGAGTGTAAACCTTTTGAAACCATGGTGTTTTCTTTTTGTAGGCTGATGTAATTCAATTTACTTCAGATTTTACTTGCATGTAGTATTTTGAGGAAAAAAAAATTGGGCTGTGTCTTACCCCATAGAAAACTTGTAAGGAAAGGTGAACATTCTGTATCAGTGTCATTCTCCTGCAAATCCTTCCACTTTTCTGAGGTGATATACTGATTTTTATTTTCTGATTTGATAAAATTCATGTTTACCTGGATATACCTGTCAGCCTGTGTCAAAAGGTCAAGTGGAACAATTCAGTGGGATTGATGTAAAGAAAATTTTCTCCACGGTGGGTCCTTGTCACCTTCTCATCTTCTCCTTCTCATCTTCTGATCTTCTCCTATGATTCATGTTTGCATTCTTGATGCATAGATTATATCTGCTTACTAAGTCTAATGAGACTTTCTAGTCTGGAAGTGTGTTGCAATAAATGAAACAGATCCTTAGTGGTAGTGGTGGTAGTCCTAATGCAAGGACATCAGAGCCAACCTTTGTGCCACTCTTCAGCTAAATAAAACAACTCCCCATACAAAACAACAAACCAACACAACTACTTTATTTTATGGAGTTTTGTATAGTTTCAACTTTATTTTTTTTCATTGTGCATTTAATCCTGTATCTTCCCTTACATGTTCTCCACAGAATTTAATTACATCATTTTATATAAAGAGTTTTAAAGTTATCAGTACTCACTTGTAATTTCTTTCTTACATAACATGAATTAAAATTAATTTTAAGTTTTATGTCATTTGTGTATACTGGTGAGATCTGTGAATTCTGGTTGTAGTATTGATTTCTAATGCAACTGTAACATCTGCATTTTACCAGTGTGAGAGGTTTATGCTGGAGTCCTGGCATCCTTGTTTTCAGTGCAAGATGTGTTGGACTTGATTTTGTATGATTAGTTCAGAGAGCAACTTATTCCTTATCTGTTTGATTCTCTAAGTTTCTGCCTACCAGGCATGTAATGTTAGAGAGGAAGGTGATATAATATCTGCTCTCTAGTGAAGCCTTGCAGGTGAAAAATACCAACACAGCTTTCTACACCTTTCCTGCCTTCCTCAGAGAAGGTCCAAATACTTAACAGCTAGGTAGGTGTAGTTTTGAACTTGGAAGAATCCTTAGATGGTGAACCCAAGCATATTCATTGTGATTAAAAGAGAAAAACTGAATATTGTTCTTGTTCCTACCTCTCTTCTCTTCCCCGTGGGGCTAACAAGCTTTCCTTGTTGGAAGCCCAGTATCTCTTGTAGAAATGTCCATTGACATACATGTTGTGGGTTTTGTCTGTATTTCATAGTTGTGGAACTAAAGTTCTCATTTCCAGACCTCCTTCCTCTATCTGGAAAAAAAGGTATGAATTAGGATGATTATTTTGGAATGCTTTCTGACGTGCCTAGTTCATGCCAGCATGAACTTTTACATAATTTCCTTCACTCTCTTCAGCCCCCTGAGTATCTCCTCTGCCATATGCTATGTTATGGATTTAACCAGCACAGGCAAATGAAATACTGGTTACAGCTTTTAGGTCACAAGCCAAAAAAAAACAAGAAAAAAAGGAAAAGGAAAGTTGCATCATTTAAAGTACTGTAATAAGCAGCCATCAAGTAGAATGAAAGGTAGCTCTTGCTTAGCAATAATGATAATAGTAATGGTTAGAAAATTATAGATGAGTTTCATCCAGCTGAGAAGTTGTCTTCTGGAGCTGGTGGGCCAAGGACACAAAAAATATCCAACTGCTATGATGCTGGCATAAGTTCTTCCTTTTTTCTTCATTTCAGAGCCATCCCTATTTCTCTTGAATAAGTACAGGTGTCCTTCAGTGAGAGAAGTGCTTTTGTTGAGATGTCCTGAAAGTTCTGTAACACTCCCTCACCTGAAAACTGCAGAGATTTGTGGGGCAAACTGCTGTGTTTTCATGTTCTTTTTGAGTAAGACATCATTTTAGGACTGCCTTGGACAGTTTATAGGACTTTCAAGGTCATATAGAGATGGAGATGTTTTAAAATTGCTTTCTTTTATAGGACTAACTTGAAAGATGGAGCTTTCCGAAGAGCTATCCAGGTGTGTGCCAAAGTTGGTTCCCTAATGAGTTTCAAAACTTTGGGGCCAGAATTTTTCATGCTTGACTTCTCTATGAGAGTGCCAAGCATGGGTTGACACTCTCATAGAGAGTGGGTTTAGATGTTTGTTTTTCTCTGCATCTCCCTCTCTGAAATTTAACATGAAACCCTAAGGGTGCACTGTGAAGCAGCTACACAGAGGTTGAGATTCCAAGTTTACAGTTGCAAATTTGGCTTTAATTCTGCTTCATTTTAAACTTGAAGCCTGATTGTGAGCTCACAGCATTTTCCTAGATACAAAATCACACTGTGTATGCCCATAGATACATTTCTAAAATAACCGACTTTTGTGCTACTTAAAATTCACAAACATTGCATAAATGAAAAGCTTGCCATATCTTGCTTATATATTATACATAATTTGAGCATATTTGAGCATGATGTATTTCATTAATACTGCAAATATATGGGCACAGATTGATCTTTGAGTCTGTGACTGCTGTAGTTAATCCTCAGAGAAATTGGGCTGCTTTTGTAAGAAAAAAGAACACAGAGTTTTGAACAAAATAATAACAAATATGCCTTGAAGTATGGGATGAAATTTTTGCTTTTTTAGTGAACCTGACTGGTTTCTTGTAGCATATAGCAATGAAAAACCTTCCAAAGAATGCACATCTGTTCATTTTAGATGATAGAAAATGTTATGACAATAATTTGATGCAATAGCATCTTCATATAAATTCAGATGTTGTTGTAACATATATTCAGAGTTTCCTAAAGTAGGTTTATATTTGCAGTCTCAGTGACTATGGCATTGCGTGATCTTACTCTTTTTTTTTTTCCAAACATGTTTATATTTGTTGTTTGGAGTCTTTGTAATTGGAAATATTGGAGCACTTTTTTTTCCTGTACTCTGCCTTTCAATGTGAATTATACCTTCCTTAGCCTTAACTTTTCATGCAGTCTGACCTTTGAGTGCATTCTAAAGACTGAATTTGAGTTACAGTTACCAAGGTAACATGCTATGGTTTCATCAGTTGCAGGATTATGAATCCTCTGCAGGATAAATCAGGAAGAGTAGAAGGATTTTTAAGGAGAGGGGTTTTTTTTGTTGTTCTTCTAACTCTAGTCTGCTTTGCCTTGGAGAAATATGTGACAACATTAAATTCTTTTTACTTTTGCCTTTTCATTTTCCATGAGAGCTGGAATGTGAAAGCCTGTCCTGCAGCATTAGTGGTGCCAGTGAAACACAGCAGTTTGCTCTTGTGCTTACGCAGCCCCTGACAGATGTCTGTGCTTGGCTGCTGAAAGTGGCTGTTGTTTCTATCCGCTTCTTGTACCATCCCATCAGAGCTCCCACCCAGCCATTCCTTCCCTGGCTCTGGGTGAGAACTCCCGAATTTGATACACACAGGATCCACCAATGATCACAAACAATTTGAGTTGCCAGTGTGATGGCACCTGGATTTTGCCTTGAAGTGAATTATGGAATCATAAGCTCTGGGAACTGGCTTTTGATAACCTTCAGCACAGGTTTGCAAAGAGCACCTGGGGAATATTGCCACATTTCCTAGCTGGAATTAGAGGAAACCCCTGCTCACACTCACATTGCTACAGACATATGTGCGTTAATTTTTCTTGTATTATCTCATACCTGTTGGGGCCTGTATAAGTTTAGATTCAAAATTTCTGACTTTGATTGCCCTGGGGATGGGCACTGCATCCTTTCATTGCATCCCTTCCAATGCAGTGCTGGTAGAAGTGAGAAATAAAGCCGTGTTCTAGTTTTATTTGCATCTTCAGAAAAGCTTTTATTATAAAATATTGTTTAGTCATGAAGATGAAAAATTTTTCTGTGGTCTGTGTCCTTGAGTAGCAGACATAATTTATTTAGAGCAGTCACATGTGAAAAGCTTTCTCTTCCCTTCCTCTTCCTCACATTTCTCCTTCCTTTTCTTTTAAGCTCATGTAGAGTTTTACTTATGGCGCTTTTTTTTTCCCTCTTTCCCTCTCACTTCTGTGTCATCCTTTTCTTTTTGATAGGATCCTTATCTGGGCTGAATGTAGCCCAGCAATACAAGACAATCCCCTTCAGCAGTACTTTCTCTAAGTACTTTGGCTAAAAACAGAAGCTGAAAAATATGTAAGGGAAAGACTATTTAACTGAATCAACAAACTAAAACAAGATATAAGAATATTTAGTTGCACAGCATTCACAGAACCTTCCTGTGTTTAAAGTGTATTAGATTTTCTTAGCTTTGTCTTTTATTACCTTTGTCTTCTCTTTCTGTTTTCACTGTGACTAAGCATGCTGAGATACTCACATGTGTATTATTGGATGGTTTGGGGTTTAACTATTAATCCATGTGACAGTGTAGAACATCTTGGATGATTGCAATGGAATGATAAATCCCAAGAATTCAAAATTTCTGGACACCCAAACTGTGCAAAGTCAACTGCTACTTTAAAGTGCAGGAATACCAGGAAAGCTTATTCAGGTTTTTATTGTTCCTGCGAGAACTGCTGCAGCATTATGAGTACAAAGCCTCCTCCTTTTTCAAAGAGCTTAGCCCTCAGCTGGAGTTCAACTGAGCTCCAAGAGCTGTGTGGCAAAATAAAGAAATAAGGCACTGACCTTTTTATGGTGCAAAGTTGAATATGTGCAATCTTCTGTCTTTTTAAACCTCCCTTTAAAAAAGCCATTATTTAAAAGACTGTAAAATCAAATTCTGGGTTAATTATTTCATGCTGATTTTAAGGATTTACTGCTGCTCTGTGTTGATTGGTTGGTTTGGTTTTTGCCTGCCTTTTTCATTAAAACAGAGTTTGTCTAATGTTCACTTTGTGATATCAAGACAGCTCATTTATGTTCTTTTACCTCTATTACTTCAATTCTGTCATGGATTATTTTTATGATCAGGTAGTGAGTGATTAATTGAAGTGAAAGGTTACCTCGTGGGTATCTGCTGTTTACATTTATATGTCACATTTATATTTACATATCTTACATTTATATGTCTGTAGTGCCCTCCTTTGCTTTAAGAGCTCAACATTATGCATTCTTCTGCTTTTTATTTAAGGTTTGGTTTTTTAACTTCATACCATTTAAGTTTTGAAGTGACTTCAAGCCATTTATGGATTTTAGGTGGCACAAAGTGCAGTGACAAAATTGGCTTTTTTAATCTGTTGCTAGGGCTAAAGGAGATAGGAGTACTATGCTGAAGCATCATTTTTGGTTACCAGCATATTTTAATAAGCATTTCAGTGGGCCTGACTTTGAAAAGACCAGAAGCTTGCTTTTCTGCCAGACTTTATCAAATTTAACATGTGGTTTGACATATTGCAACTTGGATATGAGCATGCAGAGCTGACTAGCTGGGTGCTAAGCAGGTCATTTGCCTGTACAGGCCTGTTGATTACAGGAACACGGGACTGAAGGGCATTTTCCAGTAACCAAAGGGCAAATCCTGTCACAGACTGAGCTGCCACCACTCTCTTGGCAATGGACATGGAACATTTACTCAGTGTAGTCAGTTCTTGCTTTGTGGAACATGCACTTTTGTTTTAATCTCATTCTCACTGCATAGCGGTGGTACTGTCCTTTTAGTTTCATCCTTTCATTCTTTAATATGTTTGGTTTTTATGCCTTGTTTTAGTTTCCAGTGGCTGACTAGCTCTATTTTTGTACTGAGTTTCTTTGCTTTATCAGGAGACTCTGACAGTTCTTCTGGATGCTAAGTGTTCCAAACTGACAGGCTGCCCATGTCATTTTAGCAACCTGACAGTCATCCTGGAGTCTCCTTGTTGCTTCTCTTCTTGCTCCTAATCTCTTTTTTTCACATGGTCACTCATTCAGTTAATTCTTCACCCTTTTTCAAACAATTTTCCACTGTGATTTTGATTTAAAAGAAAGTTGAGATTTGAAGACTCAGTGTGTGAGTCCATGCATGTGTTGAAAGCAATAATTTGTATTATTCCTTCCCTGAAGTAATTCTACAAAGGTGTTCTGAAAGATATCATATTCTAAAATGTATACGAACTGATTCTACAGAGTCACTCTAAGAGAACTCTACTTTAGACATGTCAGCTCCCTTTACAAATAATGTCTATTTATGAATTGCATTAGTATTATATATTTATGCCTTGCATACAAGACAATCTCTTATTTCATAATCTAGTGAATTTACTTGTACGCTTCAAAATATAATTTTTGTTTGTTTGTTTGTTTCATAAACTTCAGTTTCACAGTCCTTCTTAGTTTCAAGGAACAACTTCCAAGCTGCAGTACTTACATATAAGTAGGTGTTACTGCTGGATTTTTGGACCGTTGTGCATTGTTAATGAATGATCCTCATTCATATTCCTGCTGGAGTATTTGCAGCAGGACATCCTGCTTAACAAGTGACATAGTGAAATTTAACAGAGCAAAAATTAGGCACCTTTTTTTTTTCTTCCTAGAGTTGGCTTTTCTAAGATCTCAGTCTCTGATAGACCTCTTATTTTGATTTTAGGTAAAGCATAAGCATATACTTGTCCATTCATGAACATTCTTTTTTTTTCAAGAAACAATGCAATCCCTGTCAGATTTGCCATCTAGCTCCACCTTCTGGGGACTGGGCATCCTTATTAACTGAGATTGAGAAGTTTCAGTGTGAGCAAGGAGCAGAAGATTGTTTTGGAAAACTTAATCACACAAAGGTTGTCCTCTTTACTAGTGACATGTGCAACTCTATATTCTCTAATAATTTATATCTTCTCAGTTACTAGGGCAAGGTTTTCTGCAAACTTAGAGTTTTTATTGTTTACCAAGAAGCCAAATACATATGTAAGTAAGGCTCTGTATTCGTTGGGACATTAAGTACTCAGTAGGATTTATTTTTAATAAATTTGGTATGAATGTTCTTTCCTAAAAAAATTACCGTGAGAATTAAAAATCATTTGAACTCCTTTTAAATGCAACTATTACAGACAAAAACTGCTTGTGTTAGTAAATTAATAGTATGAGTATTAGTATTCCAAACATGTAGTCTCCCCTCAAAAAAATGTTGTGAGAAAATTATCTTGAAGCTACCACAAGATATGTGCATATTTGGAAATCATAATAGAAGGTGGTTATCAGTTGTTTACTGCCAGCCTAGAAGGCTACATGAAGAAGAATCCACTTAGATTTGTTCTGAGTCCAGTATTATTTAATATTTTTATTACTGACTTGCCTTATGAAATATGGATGATGCATATAAAATTTGCAGATGCTTAAACCTGGGAGAGGCTTTAAGCACTGTGGGAGCAGGATTAGAACGGATCCCGATGAAGCACTGAAATACTAGGATGCAGTTCACCCTGCATTCAAGGAGAAATACAAAGTTACATTCCTGAAGAAACAGAAATCCACAGTGCAGGTGGACTGGTTAACTGGCAGCTCAGTAAAAACAGGACTAAGTATTCTGTGATTTGTGGCCAGTATGTGACCCTCTCTATCCATAAATTTAAAGAATGCTCTGGGTTGGAAGGGGTCTTAAAGGGCACCTCATTCCAGCCCATCTGCAGCGGTTGGGCAGGGGCACCTTCCACTAGACCTGGTTGCTCAAAGCCCCAGCCAGCCTGGCCTTGAGCACTTCCAGGGATGGGGCATCCACAGCTGCTCTGGGCAGCCTGTGCCAGCCCCTCTTCACCCTCACGGGGAAGGATTTTGTCCTAATACCCAATCTAATCCTACACTCTCTCAGTTTGAATCCATTCCCCCTTCTCCTGTTTGTACACATGCTCTTCTTTTATGAAAAAGGCTGTCAGAAATGCTCTTTAGCCTTATCCACATAACCTGAAATTGTAACAGCAGGTTCAAGAAGTGTAGTTAGTTCTTGAAATTCTGCTTTTTCTGCCCTGGCTATCAGACTATGTGCCACATCCTTGGCTGTGTCTGTATCCAGCTCTCCTTTCCCATGCTCTGAAAAGGAGCAGATGTCTGTTTGCTGTACCTTCAAGTCTACTTTGAAATGGCCAAGTATAATCTTTTTCATTATTAGCTCAAGTAAGAAGCAGCCCACAAACTGTAGTTTGCTTATTGCTTCGTTGAGCATTGCATATTTTGAGCTTGCTTTGCTGCTGTTGCTTTTATTGGCATATGTATATTGCTTAAATTAATGAAGGATTGTAATTTGACTTGAGAGTTTAGATTGCCTGATCTGTCTGCACTGACTTCCAGTACGTTTCACTTGTTTGTCTGCCTTATTTCTAAACTCGTCTGTGTTTTGCAGCAGCCTCTGGTTGTTCTTTTGCTTTTATTCCCTGGAATGAACACCACAGTTAGTTCTTGTTATTTTCTCCCCATGAAGAGGGGAAATCAAGTTGCTGCTCAGTCTTTTTCATCAGCTTAAGGAGATTAAACTCTAAATCTTGATAGCTCTGAACTGCAAGCTCTCCATTTTTCCAGCAGGCTCTCTAAAACATGCACACCTGACTTTGGCACGCAGTGTGTCATCACTGTTAATCAATGACATGTATAAAATCACCTGGAGCTCCTTCCTGGGGGTTGGCTTATGATCTGTTTTGTCAGGATGACACTCACTTCAGAACTGCTTTTTTCCAGGCAATGCTTCCTCAGTCTGTATTACTCATGGTTAAATATGTATGACTCTGTTAAAACTCATGTTGTCTGACCACAAAGATAATAAAGAGCTCGTCTTGTTCTCTGTGCCTGCTCTGTCCTTATTCCCCTTTCCTGCTCCTTACTTTCTCTAATTTCTCCCAGCTTTCAAAGTTCTTTCCAGTCTTCTTGGCTACAGTTTTATTAATTGATGTGTTTTTCTGGAGCTCAGCCAAATTGACTGGCAACAGGCAACTGTCTTCCTGCCTAAAGAACTTCCTCAGTACTAACGAGTTTTTACTGGCCTGACTCAGAATGTTACCTGAAACAACATGCAGCTGTCTTGCACCTAATTACAACAGATTTTAATTATCATTGATTCTTAATTACACTAATCTACAGAAAATATGAGCCAATTATAGACTGTTGCATTGTCAGTTGCATTCCCAACTTTTATATTGATTCTTCTAGAGTGTTGATTTCCCTCATTTCTAACTGTACAAGGAAACTGAGATGTAGATTCTGAAGGAGGGGGATTTATTTGTTTTTTTTTTTTTATTATTTGCTCAACTTAGGGGTAGGCAAAGCCATATGCAACTACAAGGCAGGTCTGATTTTATTAAATCCTATAACATTCAGGAGTAGCTGGGATTATTGGGCAAGTTTGTGTAAGGTGTTCCAATTCTCCTCCATTCCTCCTTATCACTGTTTCATTTGTAATGTATTAAGGAATCACATTTTTCAAGCATTTCACAAGGTTTTTTTTTAATATGCCTAACATGTGTTTTTACAGAGAAAAACATGTTTCAAAATAGTCTACATCTCTCTGATAGAAATAGCTAAAATGAGTTCAAAATCTCTAAATATTTAAAGAGAACAACATAGAGAGAAGCTAAAGAAAAAAGGAATATGATCTGAAGGTTATTGTATTTCCAGCCTGTAGATTAAGTAAGTAATACCCTTCCAGATACCTATTTGTTATTGTGTTTTGCCCTCCAGCACCCACTTTTTCTTAAATATTTGGTTATTCTCTCTGGTTTTGCCTTTTTGATGCTATTCCATTTCTTACGTAGCCAGTTTTAAGTCCTGAAAGGAGACTCCATCGCCACTGTATTAATCTTTGTGTGCTAAATGATGTTTTATGTGTTTCCCTGTATACTCTGTTTGTGACACTTAAATACAAGTTCTACAGAGATGCTGGGACTGTTAGAAAAGGCCATTGTTTCAGAGTGCAGTTGGATTCAGGCCAGGGATTTAACCCCATTCCCAGTGGTAAGATGAAATCCTACTTACAGGTATGTTCTCCAGTGGCATTTGTGGTCCCACAGTGGTCTGGGGAGAGCTGCAAGGGTTCTTTTAAAGGGAAGGGTGATCTACGCAGCTGCTGCTGCCATCCTTCCTAGTGGAAAAGGGTTTTTCACTGCAGGTTTTCCACTTTGGAACAGATGACCTGTTGTGTTCTAGGTGACTGGTATGAACAGCTGTACCCACTGGTGATTACCCTGAAGGACTGCATGGGAGAGGTGGTGACCAGGGCCAAGCAATCCATGGCCTTTGTCCTGCTCCAGGAACTTGCCTGTGGCTTGCCCCAGTGTTTGATGCTGACCCTAAGAAGAGACATCGTCTTTAGCCAAGCAGTAGGTTGTCTTGTGTCACTTACTTCCTTCTCTTGCTGTAATGACAAGCATACTGTTCATGCCAGTGTTTGTGATTTTCTTTCTCATTGTTTTTTTTTTCCCCTTACAATTTGATACAACTTTTTTATTTATTTTCCATGATATTCACCTAAATAATTTATAATGTGGTAAGAAACTGAATAGTAGGTAGAAATCCATGGTACTTCTATCACTGAGTCAGAGAAGCAGGTCTGCAATGGACTGGAAAAGTTGCCTAATCCTGCCTTTGCACAAAGAAATATCCAGAAATCTATTTTTAGACTTCCTAGATTTTATAGTTCTCAAGTCTAGCTTTGAATACATCCTGCTGATATTCATAATCACAGAGTAGGTAGGGTTAAGGGACCTCTGGTGATCATCCACTCCAACCCCCCCTGCCAAGGCAGGGTCACCTAGAGCCAGTGACACAGGGACACACCCAGGTGGGGCTGGAATGTATTCAGAGAGGGGGACTCCAAATTCTTCTTGGTCAGCCTGTTCCAGTGCCCTGCCACCCTCAGTGTCAAGAAGTTCTTCCTCATGTTGAGGTGGAATGTCTTATGTTTTAGTTTATGGCCTTTGCTCCTCATCCTGTTGCTGGGGACCATGGAAAAGCATCTGGCACTTCCTCCTAGCACTCACCTTTGAGGTATTTATGTGCATTAATGAGATCCCCTTCAGTCTTCTCCAGACTGAACAGGCCCAGCTCCTGCAGTCTCTCCTCATAAGAGAGATGCTCCAGACCCAAATCATCTTTGTGTTCCTTCTCTGGACTCTCTCCAGTAGCTCCTTGTCTTTCTTGTCCTAATGAGCCCAGAGTTGAACACAGCACTCTAGTTGTGGCCTCACGGGGTACTGGCTAGGCAGCAGCCAAGCTAGGGAGATTTTTTTTCTCCTGGTCACCTTGGAAATAGAGAGGAGATTGTTTGTTTTCAGTTTGTAGCAGTATTTTAAGTGTTTAAATACTATTAGCATGTCTTTCCTTAGAACTGTCTTCCCTTTACAAATAACTGAAGCTCTTTATGTCTTCTCCTATATATCATGTTTGATTTTTGAGATAGATTTTTTTCTAAATATTTCACTTAATTTCTCTCTTAAGTTGTATGTTGCAACTGCCAAGGAGATTCAGTTGCATTAGATGTTGAACCACTTTCAAATCCATCATAATTCACATGTTCAATTCACATAATTCACATCATAATTTACGGTCTTACATGTTTGAAGCCTGACAAGTGAGGTTCTGGTCTTACTTATGTCAGTGTAAATAACACACAATGATACAAAACAAATTAGGCTTATCTAATATAAATTAACAGAATATTTCACTACTTTATACACCCCAAAAAAACCCATCAAAATACATTATTATGAAATCATGTATATAGTCACTAAACAGAAAAACCTATGCTGATTTCTCAAATATGTAGGTGTTAGCTCTGTTGTGTATAATGATAGCAAGCCTCATTTGAGCTATTTGTCTTGTAACATTACTCTTAGTTGCACATGTTTTAATTATCTTTACAGCTCGCTGGATTGGTCTGTGGTTTTGTAATCAAATTGCACACAGGTTTACATGATCAAGGATTTTTACAACAGCTTCATACTGTTGGATTGCTCGTGCAGTATGAAGGACTCCTTAGTACATATAGTAAGTATTGTTCTTGGACAAAGTTCCTTGTGTACCCTGCCCAGAAGTTACCCAGGAAGCTCTTATTTTAACCTCTGCTCTGTTTCCACTAATTTGGCTTGTTGAATCAAATATTGTCCTTACAAGACATAATAGCACAGCTGAAGTTATTGACACTGTGTTGTTAATTTTGCAGCAAAAATTATTAATCTGTTTCATTCTGAGTGCCTCAGAGAACATGGCCTGCTAATTGTTCCATGCAGACCTGACCCAAAATACCAGGATTATAAAACTAATCCAAACAGAAGATTTAAACACTTACTGCTTTTATCAGCCTCGGCCCTGATCACCAGTGCTGATAATGTGAAGATAGCCTGAAAACAGTTTCATAGCTTGTTACAGATGCCATTAATTGATATGTATTAAAAGGGAAATTTGGAGGGAGAAATTGCCTTATGTTTCAAACTTTGAACTAGATCTATTGGAATAATTTCCTGAATCAGAGATGTTGACTAAAGTAGAGGAATTTAGCATTTGTGCAGCTTTTTAATGCATTTGCTCATTTGGAGATGGCTGTCTTCTCCATTTTGCATGATGCTTGTTTTTATTCTCAAAACCTTTCTCCTCCACCAGCAGGAAAGCCTTTTAAAAACTTTCAGAATAGACAAAAATGGCTTTTCTGAGGTTATTTTCTGCCTATATAGAGCAGGCTGATTTTCAGAATTGCTTAATACTCATGGTTACCATTTAGGCCACAGAATTGTCAGCAGTTCAAGAAATTAGTCTGGTTTTATGTAGGTTACTGTAATGTGGAGTTAGAACTGTGGTTTCTAGATGCACAGACTGGAAAATATATTGCTTTACTCTAACCTATACAGTGACCCATCTGCCAACTCTGTTAATAGTCTCTTTAATCTTTCCATGTAGGTGAAGAAGCAGGGATGCTAGAAGACATGGCTGTGGGCATTTCAGATTTGCAGAAAGTAATGTTTAAAGTAATTGAAGCCAAGTCAGAAGATTTTTTGCCTATTATAACTGGAAGGCGGTAAGAACTTGGTTTCTTGGAGGCCAGGAAATTAAGCTACAGTTTTAATCTCCATCTAATGGTTTTCTTGTTGCTGAATTCTATTTTATTGAAAGTGCATTGTTTTACTTTTTAGAAGGTGAGGTAGTAGGGATTCTAAAAGCCAGTAAGCTCTGGGTTACTCTCCTGATAAAAAGCTACAAGTTCCAGTTACTAATACAAATTAATCTGAACAATGTCTGTGTTGTGCGCAGCTGCTGGTGCATTATTCACACATGGATAGTGAATCCTGTACAGGTGACAAGGCCATTATTTATGAATGTGGTCTCTAACTGAGAAACTTTGGTTTTGAATGTCCTGAATTTGTATTTCAGCATCACAAATGAAATTGCAATTCCAAGAGTTAGGCCTTGATTGTTTTTAAGACGGAAACCAAAAAACTCAGATGCCACTTAGTATTAAAAATTTAGTAGTCACTTTTAAAAATGGAAGCCTTTTTTAGCTGCTGAAAATCACACAGGACATACACAGTCTCAGAAATCCTTGCACAAAATCACTTATTGTTTATAAATCTCACATAAGTACTGCTGAATATCAGGACATAAACTGCAATACTCCATTAATTTTGGCTATTTGAGGGTTAACAAGATTGGAATGGATTTTTCATCTTTATTATTATTCCAGTCTGAAGCTCCAAATACTTTTATTTTGCAAAAATCACTTCCTTAATAGTATCATTGCTCTTAAGATGACTGTAAATTAAATTCAGCTAAAAGCAGCAACTTTTAGAAAATATATGTTTCCTCTCAAGGAGGCTTTCACCACTGATTTACTTAATTATTCTGGATGATTTCACTCTCATCATATGGGCTTTCTGAGAAGGGATTGAAATAAATAACAGGAAGGCTGGAGTATGATAGGCAATACATTGGGAATAATTAAGAATAATTATGCTGTGTGGATAAAACAGAGGAAGTACATCCTCTGTAAATCACCGCAGTCAAAAATCCTGGAAAATCCAACATCTACATTTGCTGACGTGCTGCCATTACTGTGGTACCCGAGCTGTCACAGCAGGAGGTTCTGGATTTGAAGGAGACTGGAGCTTTCAGCTGCCTCAGGCATTCTGGATTGGTGGAGCAGTCAGTGTTTAGGAAGAAGGGCCACAGCCCGTGATTGCTGTACTGTACTTGCTGGCAGATATTCAGTGGATGGGATTGGTATCAGAAGAAAATAAAGTCTATAAGGTTTATGTGGAGGAGTCCCATTCCTCTTAGAGCTGTGATGAGACTGCTCCTATCAAACAGCATTGGAGGTCAACCATAAAAAGAAAAGATGAAAAGGTGAAAATCTAGTTATTTTCTAATATTTTTTTTAGAAACCCTCCATTTTTATTTTGATTGTTATATGGTATGGCTCAATAAATGAGAGTAAAAGACTGTAGAAATGCAAGACAGAAAATCAAACTACAAGTTTTTATCTTGAAGAGTCAGCATATTCACTTGTCATTGTTTTTTCTAGGAAAGTGCTTAAACCTGATATTCTGTGTGCACAAACAAATCAATCCAAAGTGTGTGGCACTGTCTAGCAGTGCACTGATTTTATGGTGTAGGTAGTAGACACCAGCCACCCAGGGGAGGTGAAATTCTGTTCAGGAACTCACAGTCTTTTATGAGAGGCCAAAATATGCACTTTTTGAACATTCTTTACAGAATCACAGAATATTTTGAGTTAGAAGGGACCCATATGCATAATCAAGTCCAACTCCTGGCCTTGCACAGGGCTTCCCAAGAATCACACCCTTTGCCTGAGAGTTCAGATGCTTCTTGAACTCTGTCAGGCTTGGTGCTGTGGCACTTCCCAGGGGAGCCAGTTCACCCTGCTCCACCATTCTCTGGGTGAAGAACCTGTTCCTGACATCGAACCTAAACCTCCCCTGAGACAGCTTCAGGCTGTTTCCTTCTGGAGCCGAGTCCTGTCGCTGCTCACTTGAGAGAAGAGATCAGTGCCTGCCCTGCTGCTTCCCCTCCTGATGAAGTTTTAACCGCAGGGAGGTCTCCCCTCAGTCTCCTCCTCTCCGGGCTGAACGGGCCAAGTGACCTCAGGCACCCCTCACACAACTTCCCCTCAAGGCCCTTCCCCATCCTCGTGGCCTCCTTTGGGCACTCTCTAGTGGCTCCATGCCTTGTTTCCATTGGGGCACCCCACAGTGCCCCCAGCACTCGGGGTGAGGCCGCCCCGGCGCAGAGCAGAGCAGGACAATCCCCTCCCTTGCCCAGCTGGCCGTGCTGTGCCTGATGCCCCCAGGACACAGCTGCCCTCCTGGCTGCCAGGGCACTGCTGACTCACACCCAGCTTCCCATGGAGCAGCACCCCCAGGGCCCTTGGCACAGCGCTGCTCTCCAGCCTCTCATTGCCCGCTCTGCCCCTGCAGCCAGGGCTGCCCCATCCCAGATGCACAATCTGGCCCTTCACCTGCTGAGCTGTCCACAACTGATGATTGCCCATCTCTCTAATTTGTTGAGGTCTCTGGAGGGCTTCTCTGACCTCAAGGGAGTTGACAGCTCCTCCCAGTTCACTATCATCAGCAAACTTACTTAGCATTCCTTTGAGTCCTGCATCCAGGTCATTAACAAAGATGTTGAAGAGCAGCACAGGGCCAAGGAGGGAGCCAGCAGAACCCCACTAGTGACTGGACACCATTGCTGTGTCACCCCATTCCCTGTAATCCTTTGTTCCTGACCCGTAAGCCAGCTGCTCACCTATCACATAACACGCTTATCCAGCTGTTTGCTGGACATTTTGTCCACAAGCATGCTGTGACAGGCTGTATCAAAAGCTTTGCTGAAGTCCAGAAGTGTTGTCTGTTGGCTTTCCTGGATCAGCTAGGTGGGTTCATGAGAGCAGTATCCTGAGCTGCATCACAGTGTGACTAGCAGGTCAAGGGAGATGGCTTTCCCTCTCTCTTCTACTGTCCTGAGACCCCACCTGCAGTACTGCATGCTGCTCTGGGACCCCACACAAGAAGGATGTGGACCAATTAAAGGTCTTAATGAAGATGGGCTTAATAAAGATGATCAGAGGGCTGGAGCATTTCTCATGGAGACAGGCTGAGAGACTTGGGACTGTTCAGCTTGGAGAAGACAACACTGTGGGGAGACCTTATAGCATTTTCCAGTACCAAATGGAGTTACAAGAGAGCTGGAGAGGGACTTTTTACAAGGACAAGGGGGAATGGATTCAAACTAAAAGAGGGGAAGTTCAGATATTAGGAGGAAATTCTTTGCTCTGAGGGTGGTGAGGGACTGAAACAGATTGCACTATGAAGTTGTTGATGCCTCATCCCTGGAAGTGTTCATGACCTGGTTGGATGGGGCTCTGAGCAACGTGGTCTAGTGAAAGGTATTCCTGCCCATGGCAGAGGAGTTGCATTTAGATGATCTTTAAAGTGCCTTCCAACCCAAACCGTTCTATGATGGTGCATGTGAACTTTGAGGTATCACAGTCTCTTATCCCATGTTATCAACAAAGCCCAAGACTGGACTAGCACTTAAAGCCACACTGAAGTGATCTAAAACATTGCATTCATCTGAAAGAAGAGCTGGGTAAAGAACCTCCAAGCTGAGTTGCTGTGACTGACCATGTGTGCATTTTTTTTCTTTTACAAAGCAACATCCATGTAAATTACTTGTTTTGAGTTTACTGCAATGAGTTCAAGGTGTGCAATTTCAGCCAACTCAAAGCAGCTGCATGATCCATGACCCCCAGCCATGTGGAGGGTACCTTTTAGAAGCATTCTACCAGTATTACAAGTGTTTGTCTATCTTCATTTGTGATGATAACAAATATTAGAGAATAATGCAAAGAAAGTTATAGAGGGATATTTTTAAGCAGTCCTGTTTAGGCAAATCTTATGCATTTAAATATTTAAGACCTAAATTTATACAGTTTCTTCTAAAATAGATGAAGATATATTCTTTAGTCTCTTAAAACACATGCTTACTTTCTCCACTCTGTTTTTCTGAAAGGTCATGAAATGTTAAAAATTAGGTACTGATTTTTCCATCTCGTTGGAAAATGTTGTACCCACCTAATCCATCTCCTGCCTGATAGCTCTGCACTGAATCTAGCCATGAAAGAGAGAAAGCATATGACAATAAAATTTACTGGTTTTTTTTTTTTTTCTTTAAGTAGAATCACAGACCTGTAAGATCTTTGGCAAACTTATGTCAAGCAAGTCCTCCAGATTTCCTCCAGTCTTCCAGTATTTTGAGTTGTTGCTTTTTTTGCCTCCACTTGACTTCAGTACTACTCCAGGACTTTCTAGACAGCTCTTTGATAGCTTTATGGTCTTTTCTTTCCACAACCAGAAACACATTGTTTTCATTGTGCAATTGGTAACAGCCTTTTTAAAGTTACCAAGGATTATCTCTGAGACTTCAAAAAGTGTTTTGAAAAATAAAAAAGACAAGGGGAGAAGTCTCAAAATTGTTCTGATACTAATTTATCATGCCTAAAGACCATTATTTCTCAGTGTTCTTCCACATGCAGAGATTTGTAGCGATTTTGGGAGTAGTTAAATATAACAATGCAGTGATTTGGTGGCAGTTTGGTTCTGTAGCACATGCTCTTTGAATTAGAGTAAATCAAACTTTCTTCTCAAGCTCATCAAAGCATTCCATCGCAGGAATGTTCTGGTAGTACTTGACAGCAGCCAGGAGGGCTCTCAGGCAGGCTAAGAATTAATACTGCTATGCAGAGGTCATGGGAACCACATTCTTTACTATCCTTTTTGCTAACTCTCTATTTCTTTCACATGTGGATTAATTGAGCAAAACACAAACTTACCTGGGAAGCAGAACTATTTCAGTTTTCATCCCTCCTCCCTGAGACACGTATTCTCCATTCAGGACTGATATTCCCTCTCAGTGGGGAACGTCTGGCATTTGCTCAAAGATTGCATGCCAGTTTAGCCTGTACTAAGGCAGATGTTGCTGCCCTTGCTGAATGCAATTACAGTGCAGTCACTGCATCCATTTTACTTTTTCTCAGATATATGAGCAGGATAAAGTTTAAACATCATCACTGGCTCTTCCAAGTGGAATCTGTTTTTCCAAACACTTGAGCTGGTGCCAGTCATCCCTTAAGCTTGCTAAAGGTGTCAGAGCTACTGCAGAAACTGACATTTTTCTTCAAGGTTTTTTGTCTTTTTCTCACCCAAATTCTCCAGAGAGCATTTTTATTCTTTAGCAAGTATGTGAATGGAGAGTTGGAGGGACTTCATGATTATTTACTTCATGATTATCCATCTTAAATTTACATACAAAACTTGAGTGACTTCCTTGGCCTGACTTCTGTAGGCAGGATAGATCTTCCTTCTGTCCTGTTGCTGGAACACTCCTTGTTGCTGGTGTCATATTTCAAATGTTCTCTGCAGAAGTGAAAATTTCGGCCTCCATTATCAGTCAGCCCTCTCTGATTAAAATACCAGATCCTGGAAAAACAAATGGGTTTTCTTCTACTATGTTCTTTTTTTGTTAATTTCGATTGGTTGCTCTAACAATGAAAAGAAAGCTAATAAAAGCTAAGATAACATTATCCCATTGTTTCTGTTGTGGGTTCAGGCACCAGTTCTCAAAGGCAGGTGGAATCGAACTGGTGGCTTCCATGTGATCAGAATTTGACTTGGCAGCCAAAGTAGTACATGTTTCATGACATCAGACTGAAGAAAAATATAAGCCCAGAACTGCTATACATCATATCCCTTCTCCTAAAACAGGATTCACGTTTGTGTGATGAGCATTCAGTCATTATCTTCACAGAGACCATTTTGTTGTTGGTGATGCTTTCTACCATTGAAAATCCAACCATTGAAGAAAATGCGAGTTTTACTTTGGGTTTTTATGAAACATTTTTGCTCATATTACTTTTAGAATGGATACCAGATCAAGTTGTGACTTTGGAAGTAAGTTGTTTTTGTAACTCAGCAAGATGCATTGTAAGAATTGAGGTATTCTTATTGATATTTTGGTAGCAGAGGACTTTTTTGCTGCTTTCATCCTTAGTCCTATTTTCACTTCAGTAAAGAAGTTATAGTTATATACTGTTATACCTGCCTTTCTTCATATAGCTTGGTTATGCTCTTAAAACAAGCAAGGTGAATCATCCCTTTTTATGGTTCAATTAAGGGGAAAAGGGAAGGATTTTTAAGTCTACACATTCTCTATAATTTAGGAAAATAATTTGAAGAAGACCAATCAAGAACCCCCTCCTTATTCTTGTTTTCATTTTTCCTAGTGAACATTACATTATAGAGGTCCAGCTTCCAGCAAAGATGTTTGAGCTGCTGCCACAAGAGATTAAAGAAGGAAAGCTGCTTCGCATGTATCCAGTGCTCTTTAATGTTGGAATCAATGAACAGCAAACACTGGCAGAGAGGTAAGAAAAGGCCACATTTCATTTTCTGTCCGAGTACTCCATGCTGGTACAGGCTATCTCTCAGGATTAGAAACAAATCTTCTTTGTTATTTGCTCTTGGACAGTCTCACATGGACTCAGTGTGTATTTTCAAAGGTGTTAAAGGAAATAAACACAAGTTATGAAGCAATGTAGAACAATGAAAAAGTCCAGATGAAGATAAGACCATAAGCAGTGGTCATTTTACATTGTGTGCAAAGAAAGCCATAAGAGAAGACATAATAGCCACATATTTATAAATATGGGTATGTACTAATAGCTACCAAGAAAATAAGTTCAATGCAGAAGCAGCTTTTCTGCATTCAGTTACAGTCTGCTTTTGTCTTAATTCAAAATACTGCTTAACTCCTAAAGTTGTACATTTGTTTTTGAGACTGAAAACACCACACATGATTTATGGCTAAAAATATGGAGGGGTGTGTGGGATAAAGAACCTGAGACTATAAAAACATTTTTGTGGCACATTTCTAGGAAATGTTACTCTATTAGAAAAAAACCATCTTTTTATTTGTTTTTTGATAAAATACACTTTAGAATATTTCTGGTTTAAAAGAAATGTTCTCGTGTGACAGTGCAGCAATGGCTACTGGAGGAAGTAGTCACATCTTCTCCCTGTGGCCTATTGAAATATTTGCTTCCCTTGTACACAATTTAGCAGCATATTTGGTATCTTCTGATCTGTGTCCCCTTCTCTCTGAGTTTCTCACTTAGCTGCCCATGCCTCTCTCCCTGTACTCCTCCATTCCCATTTCAAATCTATTCTAAGGATGAATTTCAAACACTTGGCCCTAACTGTCATGGGGACATTCTTGTCTTTGCAATCCTATCTCCTGTAGTACTGTGAGATTTAGTTTCTTGGCATGTGAAATGTGGCTGTTGTAGAAATTTTCATCTCAGAGAGAAAGATATTTGTTTTTATAGCTATAGTTAGTTTGTAGATAAGCTTCTATTCCATCTTGTGTCACTTCCATATTGGCCAGCTCTTACAGAAATTAATATGCTTAAGCAATAGCAGCACTAAGAGATGGAGGAGTGGGTGTTCTCTGCCTGTGGTACCGTTTGGAATTCCCCCAAAGTGCCTTTCCATTTAGTCAAGATTTGTGAGGGGAAAAAAATAAGTGCCTTATTGCATGTTTGTAAATAGATTGCTTTGTTGATAAACTTTTGGAAGAAGTATGCATCAGTGATGATCTCGTTGCCAAAAATTAATTCCAAAGCATACAAGAACTTTACTACTGCATGTTTGACAAAATCTAATGCATTTAGCACCAAAGTTATTTCCTTATACAAAGAAATAATTATGAAGGATAATTAATCTTTTTTTCTTTTGTTTGCGGGTTTTGGGTTTTTTTCATAATTCAATATTGTGTATTTTCATAGGTTTGGAGATACCACTTTGCAGGAAAACATTAACCAGGAAAACTTAGAACTTCTCAAAGAATATTACAAGTTATTTACAGAAAAAATGCCTCCTGATTGTGAGTACAAAATAATGCGATGTCCAGATGGCTTTGAAAAGCTTTGAATGGGTAAAAGGTTATAAGACAGTAATATTAGCAGAATTCCATAACTTGTTCCATAAATTTAAACATTTTGTGTCTGTACATGACCCTGCTGATCTCAGGAGTGATTTCAGGCCCTGTGCCACAGCAGAAACTACAGAGAAAATGAAACAGAGGAATGATGAACTGAACAGCTATTTTAAGTAATTAAAATAATAAGTTTCTTAATATTTCATGTAGAGGACAGTCTGTACCTACTGTATTTTTCCATAAATACTTGGTGGCAAATTTCATCAGCTTCAGTCATACCCTCTGTTCTTTTTCTGAAAATGTGTTGAGGTTTGGTGAACCATTGAGAAATCTGCAGATCCAAATACAAGCAATGAGCCACATCATCATTGTATGAATAACAAGGTTTCATTAGAATAGGCCCTGTATTCCACTCCTATAGAAATTCTGTATTATAAACATAAACATTACTATGCTCTTAGTCTTATTGCCAAAAGCAAGGACTGGAAGAAAACATGTGCATCAATCGAATCCTGTTAGTTTTAATGCCCAAACCATAGTCCCAAATCTTGGAAATTTAACAGCCTGATTTTTAAATGCTATGTAAAGCTTTGATACATCACATGCGTATGAATACATGTGTATCTCTTATATCAGGATGATTTTAATTTGTTAATAATTTTGACAGAAACAAAAGCTCTTGCCTCATCCAAGGCAGGATGCCCATCCATCCACCCACAGACCTGGTATTTATTTCCAGGATGTCTACAGAGAAACTCATACAATAACTTGGGTGATTAATTTAGGGGAATCTTGCTAAGAAAACATCCTCAAAAAAATAACCTCATTCAGGTTAGGACTAAGGTAGATCTGCTACCTCATAAATGGATTTTATTGTATAAAAGCAAAAATTTGCATGCAGACAGTATTGGCTACTTTTCATTAACAGAATTTAAACTGACTTCTTGAAGGATTATTAGTGAGCCACACAGTTCCTGGACTTATTTCAGACTGTGAAGGCTTTTGAGAACTAATTGTGTCTAGTTCATAATGTATTTTCTGGTTATTATAACTTTCTTGCTTTTTTCTCTACCTTTAAGAACTGAGTCTCTTCTTTATACAATTTTTTATGCAACACAGAGCACCTTTTGATTCCACTGCCAGTAGCTCCCTGCCGGTATACAGAGTCACTCTTTTGCCTTGGAGAAATGTGCCTTTTAAACCAGCCCCCTGGGAAAAAGTGAAGCTCTCAAACTTGTTCATTTGTGGGAGGACTTTAATCCCACTCATGTTTCCCCCACCTCTGGAGGACAAACCTCCATACAAGGCTGGAAGCAACGCTGGTGCTGGGGCCAAGTGAGAGGCATTCAATATTGATGGCTTTTTGATGGTTTTGTCCCACCTATCCAGATGATTTCCTATAATGCCAAATCTGTGCTACAAAACAAATCCAGGACTGTGTTCCCAAGGCTGTCAGTTCCAAACAGGGCTCAAAAAGCCCAACAGAATTTGAGGATTCGCAGCCCTATTTGCCAGGCTGTTGCACCCACCCTTGGCAGCCTCCCTGGCCTGCTGCTTCATTCATATATTCCCTTTCAAAGAATTCAATTTTCCACTCCCTGAAAGGTATTGCCACCTTTGCTGTTAGTTTTCCTCGTGTCTGTATTTCTCCTTGCCAATAATAGTCTTGCTTGTAACTAAGCATCCACTGACTTTGTGTCTTCTTCAAGATGAACATACACTTCGTCATTTACCCATTTCTTAGCCTCTTAAATTCTTTTAGCAGAAACTGAAAATAAGAGCATGTTTCCAGCAAGATTCCTACCAAAAATGCTGACCAAATATAGCTCTGATTGAAGCACCAAAATGGTACTGCTTTTATAGAAATGCTAAGAGAGTAAGGGTCCAGAAATGTAAGATAGTTGTTTAGTAGTACATAATTAACTGAAAACAACAAGGCTGTTTGGTATTTCCAGGCTCCTCCCCCTTATAATCTATAAGCCCAGTTTGGTGGTTTAGTACTGTGGGGGACCCAAGGAGTTTAAGCAATTGATCATTTCCAGTCAAGGTGCAACTCATTTGGCAGTACTGTAAATTAGGAGACTCTTGCTGTACCTGTGGCGAAGTCATCCCTCTGAGATGTTGCATTTTCTGCTGTGAACCAAAGGAAAGCTGCCTGGAAGCAATAAAATGTTTAGTGATACATTTGCATAATCCCCAAGCATCTTTGTAATTTTGTGCTCTCTGTTTTAAAGAAACAGATGCACCCATAAGTGTAATAGTCTAGCAGAGCGTGATGTGTTTTTATGTGCTCTACATTATCTAATGTACAATCAGAACTTGTAATACAGAGTTAAAACAATCCAAATTAAAATGATTGCAAAACAGATTCTGGATGTACATTTTCCTCCCTTTTTCTTTTTTTATTGTTTGTTTGTGAGGGCTTTTTAGACAGCACAGTATGAGTGAAGCAACTTAGTTCTTTTTGAATATATTTAAAGTACTTCTTACTATGAATCATGGATAAGGGAAACTACAGAATTTATTAGATGTAAAAGGTAAAAGCCTGTTGATAAGAGGGCTCATTCCAGCTTGGATCACGTTAGGAGAATGGATATTGACCTTCATTAATACTTCCCTCATTTTTATTCTTTCAATTGAGTATAAGACTTTGGGCTGGGGTTTGGGGCTTGGGTTGTGGGGTTTTTTTCCCCTCACTGGATGGATAATTTACTTTCTCTGCTTGAAAAAACTGTATCCATTGATCAATTTTGTTTCACTTGATTCTGACCCCTTTATTTGGTGAGAACTGTGATTAAAATTCTTTTTACTTTGCCACCACGAGAAGAAATAATTTCAAAAAACAGATTCTGCTTGTTTTTATTGATTTTTAGAACTAGCAGACTGTAGAAGATTCTACTAGTAGAACTAGCAGACTAGAAGATAAATACAACATTAGAAAAATCCTTCCTCTATATACATATGAAACAGAGGGGGAAATTAAATTGCCTACTTGCCTACTCTTGAATTTTTGCTAGAGATGTAGGATAAATTAAACTTAGGCTTAAGTTTAATTTATCCTACAGAACAAGCAGGTAAATTTTTGGATTTTAAGCAAACTTGAAATTATTTTCTACTTCAAAATAAAGCCCCGCTTAATTTCAGGAGAAATATACTTTGTTACTTTTTAGAGGGGATACAAAGTGCTGTTTAACCCTTATGTTACATTATATAAAAATCTAAGGCACATTTAAAAACAATAATTAGATGTTTCAATTTGAAAACAAAACCAAAATTTTTGACTTTAAAAAAAAAATCATCCCATCAAAGCAGGTTGTAATACACTCAGGTTTTTTTTATTTTTCTGATTCTTTTGAATGTCTGTAATAGCTGATGAACAGAGCTACAGCAGAGATTTGATTTTGTTTTTCACCATCCATTTATAAGATAAAGGTTGAAGATACTTTAAATTTCCACATGTAGATCTTAGGGAGGACAAAGCAATACTCAGAAAGACATTAGGTTTGCTTATTCCTTGAATATTTAGCTGGTAATTTCTATCCTGTGTTCCAAAACAAGGCTGTTAAATAATAGACCTGTTTGTTACCATGAGCATTCTTTAGTCGGGACAATCATATCACCAACCTTATCAAAATGAGCAACTTTATTATCCTTTTTTCCCAGGTTTACCACATTTTCAAGAACAAAATGATTTAAAGGGATTGCTAGAAAGTCTTCATCAAAATATCCAGGCCAAAAAGAGAAAGAATGTAGAAATCATGTGGCTGGCTGCAACGGTAAGCTCTCTTGTTTTCAAAGAAATTGATGAACTAATCATAAACTCATTTTCATAAGCTTGCTGACATTGTAAGTGCAATGGATTTTAAGGATATGACTGGAAAACTCACTGGTTTAAGGAGGCAGATGTGCTGCAATAGTTTTTAATGTACTCATGCTCATAATCACTCATTCAACTCATAAATTTATCTCTATTTCCTGCACCTAAATTGCAGACAGTTTCTTTTTCTCACTTTTTGAACTGGTAGAACCTGCTAGAATTTGAGCGATTTGTTTCATATCCATTCTTTGATAATATAAAATTACTCAAAATATTTTTTTTAGTGTCCTTGAGGTATGATGTGGGACATGATTGAATGAATTAATTTCACAAGTAACTATCACAAAAGACGTGCAAAGGACGGACAATCAGACACAGGGAGAACACAAAGAAAATTGTTTATCTAACAGTGATTAATACTTACTTTACTTTTTCCCCATAATTCCCTTCTGTTTCACAGTTCTGTGGGGTTTGCACATACATACTAAAAAAAAAAAGGCCAGGAAAACAACTCTTAGATGTTTATAGAGAGCTCAAGCTTTTCAGGAATGTGAAATTCAGCCACGTAGTGGTCTTGGTATCTCTGCCCCCTTATACCAGCAGAGTGTTTTTGGTATCTACTGAAAGTGAAGCAAGGCTTTGTGTTTTGGGAGACTTTCAAATGTATATAGCCTTCAAGGCAAATAAATATTTGATACAAAATTATTTATAACATTCTTCATGATGTTTTATTAACACCAAGGAAAAGAAAATATTAACTGTATCTTTGTATTAATAACAGTGCTGTAACTTTCATATTACTAATAACATTTTGCCATGTTGTTAATAAATATTATCACATGCTATTGCAGTATAATTCCTTTGTAAGGTAAAATATAAGTTTTTCTTGCAGTACCAGTCTTGCAATTACTATGAAACACTGCTTTTAAAAAAGTAAAAGATACAGTATAAAATTGTTTACAAAAGAATGTGTTAAAACTTTGGGTATAGGAAGTTGTATTTTATCATCTATTCAGGGTTCCCTGAAAATAATTTCATGGGTGAAAAGCGTTCTTTGGACATACAAAGTGTTTCAGGTTTTTCATTCACTGAATTCTATTTCTCTTTAGGTTCCCTTACTTTAACTTTCTGAAATGTGTATTTCTGGTTCCAGTGATCGACACACTGTTATTCTATATTCCATTTATTTATTGAAAAAGATCTAAGAATAAAACTTTGTCAGTGCAGTAGCTGTGCAATATCACTTTTTTATTGCAGTAGAGATACAAGATTCCACATATGTATCTGTACCTGCATGTAATCACTGATATAATTGGACTGTAAGAATAAATTTAGTACAAGTTGTGTATTTCCTCTCCTCCTATGTCTCCCTGCATCAGAGCCCATCACTCATCCAGAATAATTACCTGGGATTTTTTTACTTTATTTTTAAATGATTTTTTAATATTTTAAATTTTTTTAGGACTCATTCACATCGAATAGCCCCCATGAATTGTGGACTTCCAAAGATACTAGTGCAAAGAGAATTAATCTCTTCAATGAAACAGTTAACTTCTTTCACATAATTATTTAAGAAAATTATCATATAGTACTTGTTTTAAGTCCCAGTGCAACTGTTCAAATTTTTAAACAGATTTAACTTTTAAATTTTTAAATTATATGATGGCAGAAACACTCATAGGTTCTCCTTCACTATCCTGTAACTCTTTGGATTCTAAGATTCCCTTAATTGATTCCCTGAATTAAACTTTTGAGATTGCCCTCACCATGGTATCACAAAGAACTTAAAGGGTCTAAGTATTTCTGATTTTAATAGAATTTAGTATTATTTCTTGATTTTTAATAGAATTTCTGAGAATGCAATTGGGAGGTGAAGAAACACTTATTTGCTGAACTGACACTGATCATGTTCCAGTTCATCCTGCGAGCTCTCCCATGACAGCCGATGTGGGAAGTTCCTTTTTGTGATTACTGCTGTAGTTTATTGCCTTGCCCCATTCTCACAAACATCTTGAGGTTTCATACTGCTATACCTGTGATTCTCCAGGGATAGGTGTAAGCAAAGTATTACCTTTTCTCAGGACAAATTATATCTGGGGAAAGGTGGACCCACATTTGGGCACAGAGGCTCTCCTCCAATTTTTCTTTTTCTAGTAAAATATCGTTTGAAACCATAGTATAAACTAATGGAATGGTACAACCACAGATTGATTCCTAAGGGGAGAAATCATCCTCCAAAATGTCATGTTTCCTTTATGTGTTGTAACTTTTTCAAAGTATAAGTGAAAGTAGACAATCCATGGCAGTCATTTGTGTTAAACTGTATTAATTGTGAGCCATACATTGAACAGTTTACCTGTTGAAAATAAAAACTATGTAAGTTAGATATATCTGGCTCCATACCTTCACAAGTAGTCTGCTACGTTCATGTTTGTGAGTTAAGACTTATCATAGCTTTATTCATTAGGTATTCAGACAATTCAGCTTTCATTGAACAGGGTAGTTGCTAGATTAAGTGAGGAAACAGTGAAGGTACTGTTTCTTTTATAGTTACAAAAAATTTTTTTTATAGTTACAGAAGTCCCATGTCAAATTCAGGAATTCAGTGTACTGGTACTAACACTAATAGGTGCTTTCCTCTTGAGAGATGCTGTAGCTGTCTGGATGCCCTCTCTGGGCTTGCAGAGCTGTAGGGGCTGCACAGGCTGCCTGGCTACGAGGGCTAACCTGTGGGGCCTGCCCGCGTTTCAGATTTGCCGGAAGCTGAACGGAGTGCGCTTCACCTGCTGCAAGAGCGCCAAAGACAGGACATCCATGTCAGTGACGCTGGAGCAGTGCTCCATCCTGAGGGACGAGCACCAGCTGCACAAAGACTTCTTCATTCGGGCGCTGGATTGCATGAGGAGGTAGGTGGGGCTCCCTGCATTGGAGCTAGGCCAGGACTGCCAGCACAAAGGGTCTAAGGCTGGTTCTAAATGCCCAGCAGAGCCCGAGCCTGCCTGAGCAGCAGCCTAAATGCTGCTGAGTCACCTCAGTGCAGGCTCTTTGCAGCCGTGTGTTTTACCTGTCATTAACAGTTTGGGAGATAGATAGATAGATAGATAGATAGATAGATAGATAGATAGATAGATAGATAGATAGATAGATAGATAGATAGATAGATAGATAGATAGATAATGTGAAATCTTGCAAGGGTCAGCTCACCGACTGTAGAATCTGAGCAGTAGGCTGAACAGCAGTTGCTTTTAAAAAAAGTTGTATTTCGGTTTTGAGGGTATTTTAAAAACCATTTGCACAGTCATTAAATTATTTGTTCGACATCTACACAAATACTGAGAAAGCAAAAGAAACATTTGTTACAGACGGCAATTCTTACTAGTCTATGTTATTGAAAAGAAACATCCAAGTAGGTTTGGACTGGTGGTGTTTGCCACTAATATCTGATAAATTCTTTACTGTGCTTTAGAAGAAGTTAATTAAAACATTTTTGATTCTAAATTGCAACTATGCAGAAATTGAGGCTGATGTTATCAGGAATGCGTAATTAAAAGATGTAAAGATTTTTCATTACCTGAGTCTTTGATGAATAAAAAACCTTCTTGAGCAAACAAGTGTCAATCATAAAATTAATCCAGATGCTAGATTACCTAAAGAAACTTTCCTCATTGGTTTTAATGAGCTTAATCATATAGTTTTAATCATATAATAACAGTTCTAATCATATTGTCAGTAGGAGTTTTAAAATGTGTATCCCTGACACTAGAATAACACATAACAAAGGTCACTGCAAAACCAATAGAGACTATTTTGGTCATCCTGCAAAGAAGTAACTGAATCGTATCTTGGACTTTTGTGAAACACAAATGGTTTGTATGGTGGATTTATAAAGATCCTAAAAGTAAACAATCATCTTTACGGCCTGTAATGGCTGATTCTGGACCTTCATGTTTATTATTGCCAGAGAAGGTGCTTAATGTGTAGATTAATACTGTAGGTTTACCCACATAAACCCTTTGTCCTTTGGCAGAGATAGCTGTTCTAAAGAAAAAAGGTAATTTTATAAAGAATAAATGAGCTGAGATGGCTTAGTTGTAGGTTTAGTTCACAAGGTGCTACTGATGCAGTGAGATGTGGTGTGTTGAACTGAGCTGTATTGTTTTGGATGTATTGTACCTTGCATAAATCCCCCAGTCTCTGTAGTAATTCAGTGAGTGAATGAGTTTTGTGCAGTCTTTCATAACTACATATTTTATCATTAATGAATTCTGAGTTTTCTGTGTTAAATTTTGTTTGTTGGCATTTCAAATGCTTTTTTTTTTTTTGTATGTCTCCAATAAATACAAATTATGTAAGCTACAGTAAGTTACCAGACCCAGGAAAATTAATTAATTACCTAAAATCACCATAATGTTAGAATAGTTTTGAGTAGAGTAGTAGATTGGAAAATTTTCACAGACATAAATATAATTTTAAAAAAACTGAACTTGTTAGTAAAAAAATCTAGTAGGTTTTTGTAGATCAAAATATAAATGATTCTGAGTGGGTTTATGTCATGTGACCGATTTGAAAGTTGAGAAGATTAACACATTAGTTATATTTGCAGGCAACAGTAATTTGAAGTCACAGAAGAATGTTGTAAAGGCAAAACATCAGAATAATACTTAAAAATTAAACAAGCAAACAGGTATATGAGGTTGAAGCACCATTACAAAAATGTAAAATCTATCAGTTATGCTGTAGTTTCAAACAGACAAAAGCTTTATCCTGCTTTACCCTGTATATGAATTTCAGAATTGAACTAAAGTAGGTGAAAAATGAGTTACCTAGGAAACAGTGACTTTGACTTGGGTGATAGGATTGTCTGAGGATTGAAGCAAAGGCTTTGCAATAGTGGCAGTAGCACACAAAATAATATGCACCATCAGGATAATAAAGAAATAAATCTTCTAACTATGCTGGTTGCTATCAGCATAACACTGTTCACATAACTAGAGGTTTAAAAATAAAATTTAAAAAAAACCCAGCCAAATTCCTCTTTTTCCCTTCCCAAATACTCTTTTTCCCTCATGAGTTGGTCAGTGAAAGCCCAAAAATTCCGAACAGAAGAGTAAAAATGTCAAATGGGAGCGTCGCCCTTCGCCCACGGCGCTCCCGTTCAGAGTTGGCCTGGCAGTTGAAGATGTGTCTCTGGGTGCTGGCGGGCGGGTTGGATCTTTGCTGCTCTTTTGCAAAGCAGGGTTATGCAGATACACATTGATAGAGCAGGGAGGCTGCTCACTGCCCTGGGCTGGAGTGCCTCTGGAGCAGTGTTAGGAGGGACACAGCGCTGCTGGCTGGCTGGCCTGGCAGGGATCCTCCCGCCGGGCACCTCTCCTGTCCGCAGATGGAGAAAGGAGCATCACGTACAAAGGCCTTCTGAGACAGCAGATTGGGAAGGAAAGAGCAGATAGGCAAGGGAGAGGAGAACAGCTCCTGATTTCCTCAGGTGTTTTAGCTAAATGTCCTGTATTTCACTTGAGGGAAGTTTGGCAGCTGTGTTTTTGAGGTTTGTGTGAATGAGGTCAACAGACTTGTTTGGTAGCCGTTGTTGCACTTGTCCTTTTGTAGTTTCTTTTTTATTTGATTACTTGTGCATATCTGAAAGATAATGCTGTGCATTTCTACAATTTTCATTAGGTAGTTTTAGAAGCTTTTAGAATGATTTTCACATCTAAGAAGAGAACCTATTTTCTTTCAAGGGCAGACAGAAAAAAATTATTTGCCATTTAATTTGCAATTTCAGCAGTTTTTTCCCCAATTAATTTTCTCTAGATCACTTTGTTAAACTTTGTCAATCAAATCCCTTTGTGCTGATTGCCACAAATTGCTTTTAAGCCTTTGCAAAGAACAAGTAGACATGAAAAATTCAATTTTACCATTTAGAATCCTCACAGTTTGGATTGACCTTTGAAAGGCTTCTTTTAAGAGTTAACAGTAGGAGGTAGAGACTATTGTGAACTAAGTGAGCTGTGGAAGTAAATGGTGATTCAAAAGCAGACTTTATTGGAAATGCCATAATTTTGAGATATGAAAATTATAAAGGTGCCTGTGTAGCTATTAGACTTTTTCTTTGTCTGCCAGCGGTGACACAGCTTTTGCTGTTGGAAAAGGGAAGCATGTGTTTACAGCTTCATGCTTTCTTGCCACCAGAAGCTTGGAAAAGCTGGACTCCTGTGTGCTGCTGCCTTTCAGCTTCTTCAGGGTCCCCAGAATTTTGAGCAATCCAGAAGTGATTCAGCATATTTGCTTTGGTGTACATTGCATAATTCTGTTTTGGCAAATGCTGCCTGTAGCTGTTTTTTTAAAGACTTAGTTTGTAAGTGGAATTGTTGTCTTTTAGTGATAAACTATAAAATGTTTGTTGCTTCTTTATAAAAAAGCGCTGTACAAGAATCCTTTTATTAGTTCTTTCTTTCACTTATGAAAAATGTGGTAAATGAAGCAATGATGGGAATGCACACTTTATCATTTACAATATGTAATAGATGGCTTTGTCCTCAGTCATAAGTCTGGCCATTATGATGCTGCAGTTGATGTGTACCTGAAGCAGCCATTCTATAAATAATTCCACATATTATAATTTCCTTGATATAGGTTTGTGACTTCCATTGATCTTAGTGACATGCATAGTTCAGAATGAGAAAAATCAATATATCATCCCCTCTGTATCAAGTGCTCGTAATTCACATCATATTAAAATCCTGTTTATAATGTCTCTGCCACTTCCAAGTCTCTTTTTGCAGGCATCAATATTCTTATTTTTCCCTTCACCCATACCTGAATGTTTCCTATCATTCAGTGTTAAGTCTATTCCAAGAGACAGAGAGGCACAAAACTGATTTACCTGAGTTCATTGCAGTATCTGTCACATGGTTCTATTTTTTTGGTCTTTAGAGCTGGCTACTGTTAAGGGAGGATGGACCCTGGTGGGCAACGCATAATGAAGTAGCTCTGTAAAAAAAAATAGATTTTTTTTCCCCTTTTTAAAATTTATTTCTTTTCTGAATCTATTTAGCTTTATTGTTTCAGTGACAGGATCCCTTTTGGAGGCCATGGGTAGTGAATAACCTCAGAATCTCCTGTCATTGAGCATGTTTCCAATAAAGCCTCAAAGCTTTATTACAAGCAAAGGACATGACAAATCCACTGTTTATGGTGAATCCTCCATGCTGTCAGCCTTATCATCGTTCTGAGCAGGGCACAACACCTGTCACGTATTTCTGACATTGAATACAAAATTTGACTCAATGTGGGACACATTGTTTCCCCTTGAAATGGTTAAGGATATTTCAGGGTGTTTTAGATAAATTGCCTATCAAAAATCTCACTGAAGCACAAGTTCAAAGAATGAATGATCTGGACAACAAGAATTGGGCTTTTGATGAACCAATTATAAAGAAAATATCTCCTTTTTTAAGGAGCTGTTTGAGGACAGCTTTGCTTGAAAATGAGTGAGTTGAGGAGGAGGAATAGCTGTAGCAGCTCTTTAATCAGGGACTTTGAGGTGTTCTGGGTGTTGAGGTGCACCTTGGCCAGGGAAGAGCCTGTACCAAACACCAGAGCTGTAATTGCCACATGGACTGGGAAGGAGGAGCAAAGGGCCAGGATTAGAGGCAGGGATGATCCCTGTGCAAATCTCTCTGTGCCTTTCAGCCATCTCCCAGCTTTCACCCTGCCCCTGTGAGCTTGTGGCAAGAGATGCAGCACATGAGGAGTCACACAGAAGAGGAGGCACAGGTTCTCCTCCAACTTTTTCCTGGCCCATCTGACCTCTTCCACCTTTTCTTTTTTCATTTAAAAGTATAAGCACGATGCAGACAAAACTTTAAAAAGGCAAGCCTGACTTCCAGTATAGATTTTTACATCATTCTATGGCTCTTTAGAAACTTAACATCTCTATTTTGAGGTGGAAGCTGTAGATGACTTGCATCACCTGATGTACTGATATGAGCCTGGGCATTAAGTAGCAGTAAGGTCCAGTTTTGGTGCATTGAACTGCCATCCATTTTGTTTTCTAAAACTTAATTGCTGGTTTGAGGTTTTTTAATAGCCACAGTGTGCAGAGGAAAAGAAAACAAAATGAGGAGAGATGGCCACAGGATGTAATGAGAGTCAGTGCCATTGGACACCTTGCTGGAGCCTTTTAGAATTAAAGTCTGCTTCTGTCCATCCTTCTGGAAGGAAGAGGAGGCTTATAGACAATCATTGTGGGCAAAATATCAAACAGTAGTTGAAAAGGCTTTTATATTAGAAAATCTAGACTTTTCTAATATAACTTCTGAATTTCACAGAATTGAACTTTATAATGTATCTTTAAAGCAAGTCTCAGATTTTAAAGACTTAAACCAAGGAAAAAAAATAAAAGAAAGGTAACCCATGCACACTTTATTTGCACTCTGGAAAGTCCTGAGGTTCAGACTTCTACATAGACAAACTAGGCAGTATAATTGGCAGTTGCTCTTTAATATAGCCTCACATTATATGAACCAGTTTTGTCTGCTTCACTGGGGTCAGATGTTTGAGTTCATGTTTTGCAAGTGAACATTGTCTAGCTGACTGCAGAAGTTTCATTCTCCTGGACCTCATTTCTCCAAATTCTTCCCAAGTGCCGTTTTCAGACTTCTTTCTGATCAACGCCCTAGTAGTCAGAGTCCCGAAAACTCTCTCATATGATTTTTTTCATCTTCCTCTTTTTTACTACACTTTTGCTTGAATATTGCCCTCCTTTCTCCTCTGCATGTATGGCTGCTTCTTTTTTCTCCTGTTCAGAGTTTGGGCTCTGGCCTCAGTGACAGCACAGAGAGAACAGCAGAGCCAGTCCCCTGCCTCGTGGTTTTGGCTTCATCCTCTGCAAGGGAAAAGAATAGCAAGGAAAAGCCTTATCTAGCTCCTTATCCTGGCATATGTTGAATCCTCAAAGTAGGTACCTGCTGAATTTTAACAAGGCTTTCTTAGGAAGAGATTTGAAAGTCTTGCAGGAACATGCTCTTTTGATAGTTGCATCTCTCACATCTTTGTTATCTTGGTGCAGGATATCAAATCCTGTTCTTCAGCATGAGGATACTAGGAATACTCTCAAAAAATAGGGGGGAAAAAAGATGTATTTTTTTCTTCTCTAAATGATATTGTAAGTTTGGATTTTCCCATTCAAAATGAACTAACAATTGTGAGAAGACCCTAAATGGAAAGCATTGTGGAGCCTTAATTATAATTACTTTTCCCTGGAACCTGTAATAATATTCTTGGACCAATCACTTGGGAGGAAAGGGTTTTCAAGGGAAGACACTGAAAACCTTTCCCACTCCTTGCAAAGAATATTTAGGGAAGTGACTCAGTCTACATTGATGTAGCAGGCAGTAAACAAGAATTCTGAAATAATGCTTAGTTTTTCTATCAGTGTGTGAGGGGAAGGTAGAGCCAACAGAAATCTGTATTGTCTCTACATTTTGACACCAGTGTTTGAGGAGTCAGTCCTTGAAATGCACCTGCTCCTTCTTCAGTGACTACTTAGGGAAGGTGAGCTCTTCAAGAGGACTCATAACGTGACAGCAAATTTTATATAGTAGGAAAAGATATTAATATATCAATTGCAGTATATGGTGTTTTATGATATATTAAAAGAAGTTCCTTTTCAGTTGAAAAAGAAAATTTTAGGCAACATTTAGGTTTCAGCTTTGTGACAAGAAACAACCCTTGACTCCCTGTGATCTTTTTGCTGAAGGGCCCCTTTTCACTTTGGCTTCAGGTTGTGTGTGCCAGAGTTCTCCAAAGAAGAACTCGATTAATGGAATTCCAATCAAAAACTTGCCCTACTCTGAGTTGTTCTGCTCTGATTTGAACTTTTTATTTCTCACTGAGATATTGATGAGGTAAACAATCTGTTAAGTAGGCCAAAGTTGTATTTGTCATGTCTTGGTCCAAATGAGAGTACAGAGAACTGAGCTTTGTCTTTGCTCTCTGTGAATATTTTAATTATTCAGTATAGACAGTGAGAAATGTATGAAATTAATTACCATGTGCACTCTATGGTCACTTAGTTTTTAAAATCAGCCCAATGAAAAAACCTTATCTGCTAAATTTGCTTTCCCATTTAGTGCCACAGTCTGTGTTTGGATGCTTAATTGCGCAGAAGTTAATTAAACACTGCATTTCATTAATTACAGAAAAAAAAAAGAAAAAGGAAAAGGAAAAAGCTTCCTATAAACCTTTTCTAATAGAAAGCATTTCTGTCACGTTTGCCATACATATATTGCAAGTTCTGGATTTCATACATATATTTCATACATATATATTGCATAGTTCTGGATTTCACCTGTCGTGATTAGACAAATCTAGCATGCAAGTAGTTAGATTATTGTAAAATATTGTTTGGTGTTCGCCTTTGAGATTCTTCTAGTTGCTTATGGAAAACTTCATTAATTTTCTCATTCATTTAGTGCTTTATTGCTTATTTAGAGCTTCCATGAAAGACTAGGTCTTAGCAGAAATCAACAACCAGATGTATTATAATCACCAGACTGAGTAATACCGGGTTTCTTCCTGTTATATTTCACTTTAATTAAGATTTCCTGAAAGAGTGTGTGGGAAAAGTCCTGTATGCATGTTCATTATCTGTTGAAAATCCAAGTCCTACAGCTGAATTACCATGGCTTTGGCCATGTTCAGCTAAATCTCAGGAAGAACAACACTGCCAAGTCTAAAATTTAGATAAGAAAGAAGCAGGAAATGAGAGTAAGAGGGCGGTAGTAGCATACAATAGCTAGTTAAAGCTATCAAACATGAAATTTCTTCAAGAAGTTACTGGCCTCTAAAACAGTGTTCTTCTCAGAGTAATATAACTTGGACAGGGAGGGCTCATAACTTCCTGTCTGCAGTCCCAGCAACCCACAGACTGTCCTAAGGTTGGAGGGGGCACACAAGGGAGAAGCAACCAGCTGCTCTTCCAAAAAAGGTGGTTTTGTAATAGAAGATTCTGCATTCCTTCAGGAGAAAGATGATGGAGTGTCAGGCTATAGCTCTGGCTGGCTTGTAAAGGAAGCAGATAACAGACATTTCTAGGTTTATCTTTCCTCTCATTTTAGACTCCCTTGATCCCTTCATAAACTTAGTTTCTTATTGTAGGAATGCTCTCTGGCTCAGATAATCATCTTTTCTTGTCCAGAAGCCTGGTTTCAGTTTTTCTCCATAAATTCCATCCCTTGGGATGCTGTGCTGGCTCAGGGCCAGCCACCATCTCTAGGGACTAGCCTAGTGCTTATTATGTACCTGACATGAGAGAATTCAGCATTCAATCTCCACATTATCTTTTTCCATTTATCATTATTATGCATTCATTAGGGGACCTGGCACATTCTGTTACACAATTGTGCTTTCAAATAGTTAGGGTCCTATTCAACTTCAGACACTGGATCTGAAATTTTCTACCTCAGGTTCTTTAGGGAAAGAATCTAAAATCATGTTGGATACCAAAATAAAAAGGAGAGATGTAATTGTCTGTCATCATCACCCCCCATATTTTATAACCATAATTTGAGGAACTGTCTTCGATGTTTGGGGGTTTTCTCCCTTCAGTCTGCTGCCTTTTTCTTTTTCCAATGAGCATTTCTCTGTTTCTTACTCTCTTGCAGTAACATCTTAGTGTGTGGTATTTTTATAGAAACTCTTCTGACAGTGGCTTTTCTCAGCTTAGCTGAGGGAGTTAGTTTTAGTGGTAGTTTCTACTTTTTGCTTTCTGTGGCAGCTCTGGTTTGGTGTGTGACATTTCATAAGTGTGTCCTTATCATTACAGCAGCCACTGGTGACCTTTCACTGGAATACCTGGCAGCAACAAGTTGTTTCTCAGTGTTAACCTGCAATACAAGTCCTGGTCACTGTTTGCAGTGGAGTGACCAGGGGAGTTTCCATTTGGATTATTATGTACCTATTATGTATTTCCTACTTTCATGATGTTATCTGCAGTCAGCTGGAACTAAACCCACTAATGGAGCCAGCAGTATTATATTGCTATCCTGTTCTCTGGATCATCCAGAGATAAAGCTGGGAGATCATTTTGGGAACTTGCATTCTTAATAGTGGAAGTCTCTACTGTAATTTGTATGCAAAGGAAGCACGTGTTTATAAGGAAGTTAATGCAGAGGAAATGTTGGAGTCCTGCCAAAGTGCCCAGCCAACTCCACAGCTGACTCCTAATGACAGAACAGTTAAAGTAGCTTCTGCAGCCCTGGGACTCAGTGGTGCTGCAGTTGTACTGTGGTTCTAAACAAGCCCCTAATGCCAAAATCACTGGGCACTGCTTTGGCTGTGCATCTGCAGCCCTGTTCCTGTGCCCTGGTCTAGGTTTACTTCCCTGCCAGCTTGTCTCCTCTCCCCAGCCTGGATGTTGGCATGTGTGTATTGTCTTCCAGCAGTGGGAAAAGCACTTGGCTTTTCTGCTCTGTTGGAGATGCTCCTAATGCCCCAGGAAGATGCCAGAGCACGTTTCTTCCTCTGCAGAGTCTTGTGATTCCAGGCAAGGCTTAGCCAAGATTTCAAGTCTGAGATCAGAGCGTGGGAAGGTAATCACTGTTCCCTCTCTCTTCTCTTAAGGGATGACATACTTTGGTATATATTTTGTTAGGTTGCCTCTTACTGAGGGAGACAATGCCTCTGTGTGTGGTACTCAGGAACTTCACTTATTGTTCTGTGAAATTATTGTGAAGTACATATATAAGAAATCTTCCTTTTCTGCCCCTCTCCTTCATCATATGGGTTCCTGATGTATCATCAGCTTTAATTTCCTGCTCCAGCCTCCCCTTGACTGCATGTTTCCTTACACTTGTGAGAACACTGTAATGTTTGAGCCTTCTTATCCCACATTTCAGTTTGGCTGAACTCAGTCCCTGTGCCCAAAGAGGAAATGTACAGATTCCTGTTCCTTGCCCTCACACTAAGAGCTAGCATGTTCCCTTTTGCTTCTGGAGAAAGACAGGCTAAAAAGACATCATATTATCTGCAATAGATCAGTGAGATACACCTGGCTTTAAAAATTTATATATTTACTCTTCAGCCCCACTCCAGTCTGCATTTTTCAGATTTGAGGAACTTGTTTAGATTACTAAAACATTGAAAAGACTAAAGTGTAATCTGATCACACAGTCATGTATTTTATAAAACCCTGTTCTGGATCATCTGGTTAATAGTTTGTGTCCTGGGTGAACTGACAATCTGATGAAAATATATAATTCCTGTCAAAATATTGTTGGGTTTTATATTTGTTTTGTAAGAATCATTCCAAAGTTGGTGGTTTTTTAATTTAAATTCCTTTATAATTCTTTCATAACTGTTGACAGCAGAGCATCTACAGAATACAAAGTAATCAGCTCAGAAAGGTTTGCAACTTCCAGCAAACTGCCTTGTGTGTGCTAAGTAAAATATGTGAGGATCGAGAGTAGTTTGTTGTGGAGTGTTTTTCATATGTTTTTGGTTTTGTTTCTTTAGGATTTTAGCTCATGTAGTTTAACCAAGACTGGCATGGTCTCTGTTCTAAGTTTATTTCTTCTAAATGGCTGTTACATTGAAAGCCTCAGGAAAGCAAATAAAAATGGCTAAACTGGCACTGTGGCAGAGGCATTATTGGCTGGTTTTGAAGTGATCAAAGTAGCATCAGGCAGAGGCAAGCAGCTACAACAATATCTCATTCTCAAAGATCCATTAAATGATTCTGAAAATCCACAAGAGACTGCTTTGATAATATTGGCTATAACTGGTTTGAATATTTATTCCGCTTGCACTTTTTAAAGTCAAATGTTTTTTGACTTAAAAAGCTTATAATTGACAACCAAAGGACAAGAGAAAAAAATGCACTTGGATCTCTTTGAGTTTTAAAGTGGGAGAAAACCAGTATAGAGGTGCCAAGTCCCTTATGACATCATAGTCCTTCCTTTGTTTGAAATTTAATTTGAATCTACTTTTTCTTTAAAAGGGCCTCTTCTCATAGACTGTTTTGCTTTAAATAAGAGTCCTGTGGCTGTACTTGAATGTGCAATAGCAAAGCTTGTAAATAATGCTCATTACCTTACTGACATTGACTATTCTGCATAGTACTAATTCTGTTTCACACTCCTTTCTGCTACTTGGGTTCATGCTGACACAGCAAATGCAGCAATGCTGGCTGCACAATTCAAGGCTCTCTGCCTTCTGGACATTGCTGAACTGGTGTGTAAGCTTCTGAGTGTTGATGGATAGTCTTCCCTCAACATCATCCTGAATAAAGTTCTCTCTTGCTTTCCTGCTGTGTGGTTGCCTCACGGAGAAAGGTGCTCCCTATGTCACCTTTCTCTGTGAAAATTTGCTATCACAATGATATTATCAGCAAATTTGTAGATAATCACAATTTTAAACTTAGTTTGACATTCATTTGCTGAGTGAAGACGCTTTTTGAATTTATTTTTAAAGCAAGTTGGCACATATCAGACCACAATGATGCTGTTTATTTTCTCTCCTGTGCCATGCAAGCAGCCCAAGATGTGCTGCCAGGCAGAGGCATTTTGCTTTTACTTCTGTAGGATTGTTTTTCCCCTGTTAAATTGCATTGATGCATTCTGTAAATACTGTCATGCTCTTTTAGCAGCTCACATCCTTCTGTTCTTTCTTGGAGGGATTCATAGAATCATGGAAAGGCTTGAGTTAGAAAGAACCTTAACAATCACTTCATTCCAATCTCCTGCCACAGGCAGGGCCATCTCCCACTAGACCAGGTTGCTCCAAGCCCCATCCAACCTGGCCTTGAACACTTGCAGGGATGAGGCATCCACAATTCCATTAAACCCTTAGTGGGAGTACAGCCTTATGCTTCATGCTGTCTTTGCTCTGCAGAAGAATTAGAATACTGTGTTGTGACTGTGGTTATTGTCTATCTGACTGTAATTTGCATCATTTCAATCTAGTAGAGCAAAAGTCAATAAAATATTTTTCTGGCTAATGGGGATTGAAAGCACCTTTTGGTGATGCTTTACAAGGCAACATTGCATACATCAAAGCTTTGCTTCCTAAGTGTGTTGGTCTGTGTTATAGTGCACATAATATGCACACACACACATAATTATGTACAAATGCAGAAGTGTAGGAATTAGTTTGTCACATTGCTGATTAATTAGATGACTTAATGAAGCGAATTATTTAAAATGGCTTACAAACTTTGCAAATCTTTTTCCAAGATAGGAAAATGGTTTTAGAGTACTTTATTTCTGCATCACCGTGGTTTCTGATTGGCAATTAAAAGGTAATTAAAACACTTGAGATTTTCGTGTCCTGTGTTGCCCTGTAGGTTTATTATCTTCATGTGGTGATCTTTGTTTGTAAATGAAAATTTTGGTGGGATAGAAGCTCTAGGAAAATGTGGTCATTTCATACAATGTGATCAAGTTCTTGTTCTTGGTTTTCAGAGAATCTCGAGTGCAGTAACATTTTTCAAATCAGACACATTTTCTCACTTTTACACCAAGGGTATTCACTGGCAAGACAATGCTGGGTACCATAGTGCAGAAAAGTATTTGTAGGCTTAGAGGACTTTTTAAAAATCTTTTTGTGACAGATGTATCTCAAATTTTCTGTTTTCTATCCTAAGGGCAATCATTCTTCCTGCTGTCACAAAGCATCTTCTTTGGTGCAGCACAATAGGGATAACAAAACTCATTTCAGTCTTAACTTAATTCCAATCTAAAAAACTTGCAATGAGGTGGTAATGAACTTGAACTCAGTACAGATTACCTCCTGCATGCTTACACAGATGTTCAAACACAAGACAGATATTTTTGAGACATTGTTCTATTCTGAGAGTGTTTTTCTCTTGAGCAGATTAAACCCTGAAATTTTCTGCTTTGCTTGCTGTTGCAGCTAATACAGTAACACCATTTGGAGTTCACCTCCTAGGTTTGAATTAGGTCTACATAAATTCATACCGAAAAGAAGAAGAAATGATCATCATGGTTATCAGGATGAGATCATTGTAGCAAATAATAGGTTGGTAAGATAAAGAGACTGATCCTCTGATCAGACCAATCAAAGCCATTTGGAAAGCAAAACTCACACATGTTTCATAGTCCCAGCTGTGCAGTCCAGTGAGTACTGTGTTGATAACAGTGACCATCTTCCTCAAGTGCTTTGAATTTTGACGTGTTTTTCTTTTCCAAAACACTGGCTTGTGCCCCATACACATACTACACTCACGGACAAAAAGCCAAAATAATAATAATTTTTATTTTACGTGAACTAAAACCGTAATAGCTCTAGCAAAGTCAAAAGAATGACGCCAGCAAACACTGGCTAGAAATCTGCTGTCAGAGGTCTGTGGTGAGCCTTGTTCCATGCCCTGCTCTAAGCAGCTTCAGCAGCTGTATGCCAGGTAGGGAAGGGAATGCAGATCTTTATGATGCTGTCATCAGTCCTTTCTGGCCAGTCTGCTCTCCACTAACAGTCCACACCAACAGTTAAATTAAAAAGCTGCTTCTCCCCATGCATTCAGGTTTTCAGGCACAGATGAGATATCCATCCTCCCCAGATGTGGCTCTCTGTGGTGAGGACTTCACTGATCTCTATGCTGATGTGTAACCCAATGGAATAATGGGTCCACACTGGGCTAGGAAAAGTCTAAAAACCTTCCTGCAGACAGGACCAAGACCTGGTATTACTGTGGGCTGCTTTATGCAAATACTACAGCTTCATTGTTATTGCACCACAAAATGCATTAGGCATCCAATTTCCTTTGTAAATGAAGCAATATATTACTTCAATAGCTACTTTTGAAGCTTTCTGCAACTTAAACCACAGATGTTAAAACTATTGGAATTAAATGAACCCCCTCTGAATTGTAATCCTTGAATAGACTAGAAGGGGTTTTTTAATTATAAGGTTTATTAAATTAAAAATATACTACAATGGAGTGGAAAAAATCAAATGATCTTATATGGCAAAAATAAAAACTTGAAGCTTGCTATCCATACTCCATTGGTTATGGAATGCCAAAAGATAAATAAAATACATTTAATCTTGTTGCAAAGCCTAATGTTGTGTTCCACATCATAATGTAGCCCAAAACTGACAATTCCTGGCTCATAAATCTCTTAGTTTTTCTTTTATTCACACTATAGATAAAAATCAAGTCTGTCCTTCAAAAATACTCTGTTGCCAAGTGAGCCTGAAAGTTTATGTTGTTATCCATCATGTTTGACTATGTTTATGGTGCTGGAGATAAAATCTAGGCTTGTGAGCTTCATTTTTTAGGGGATACAGTGGCAGTGCAAGTATGGGCTGGAGATTATAAAGCTCTTTGAAGATGAGAGGGAAAAAACATTGGGCAATTGGCATTGGAGAAGTTATTTTCAAAGACCACTGAAGTCAGTGCAACACTTAGAATCAAGCTGTTTCTGTCATAAAACTTTAGATACCTATTGTATGAATGCCCAGTTAAGGACTCAAGTTCCCAATACTCTCCTGGGGAGAATAGTTAGTAGCCTGATTTAGGGGCCCTGAATCATCCTGAGGATGTTCTGTAGAAGTAGAGGAAGCCTACTTAAATTTGGCACCCAAAGACTTGCTACTTATGGTTAAGGAAGGTTGCCTTTTAAAGGAGTTGGATCAGATCTCAGAAGTGTATTCTGTAGTTATCATCTAAATACCTGAAGGTAAAATGAAGGGATGAGGGCAGAACTTAGCATGAGGAAAATTTTGCTTAAATATTTTTAAAAGCACATCGGAACCTGATGTGCTTTTAAAAATATGCTTGTCACTAGACACTAATTTATTTATTATCATGAGGTCAAGGAAGCCAGAAGTTATTAGAAAGAAGAAATATGTAAGAAACTAAATGTGTACTGTTCAGTTACTTTAGCTGCTCCAACATACAGGCTGCTTCCTTTGCTTGTTTGCTCAATTCATAGGATAAGATAATTACTGCATGCTTTGAAATAAGGGTAAAAGTCCACTTTGGTTACTTTCCTTGTTTACATAGAGAGCAGTAGCCATCAAGAGATGTAGTTACAGTGCCCTTATCCTAAATTGTTGTTTATTTTCATAGAAAAACTTGATTTGATAACTCTTCCGGACAAAGTTACTTTAACTTGCATAATTTCAGCAACATTACAAATTCTGCAAATATTTAGCCATTTTGAGTAGATACATGTGCAGAAGTTATACTTCTATACTGAAGAACACTTGTTCAGTATTTCATTACATGTTGCTCTAGTTTTTCTACCATTGTGATTTGATGTGTTTATTTTTGAAAAAGAACTTATAATCAGTGTTCCTTAGTAAAAATATGCAGCTAATAATTTGAATGAATGGGAGGGAGAGGAAGCTTTCTAAATAAAGTATGTCCTGTTTATGGAAGCAAGTGTTTGGTAGAGAGCTCTTTCCTTGCCCTCAGGTTGTCTGTTGCTTCTTCAGTTGTTAAATTACTCTGTACTCAAGAGAACATTATTGGTCAAATCTAAACCCATTATTTTTCCACTGAAATTTCCATTATCTGTGAGCAATTCCATCTTGGAGAAGATTATAATATTTTTCATATTCTGTAGTGTTCTGCATGTGTTTCATTACTGTGCACCACACATCAGAAAATGTCATTTATTATTTCATACATCAAAATACTCTGTCTGCATTTATGAGCATTCTTGTCTGACAAGTGCCACTGCTGGCCTGCACTCACATGTCTTTAGCTTTATTTGAATCTCATATCTGCCATCATTAACAATTCATGCAAGCAGGAAAACCAAAGGAAGTAGTTCAAGGAATTCAGAGTGCTTGCTTTAACCAACTCTTATGTTCTAAGAGGGTAGGAAGGATATTGTGAACCACGTGGTACATAAGCAGTGCACAAGCCAACCCCGTCCCCTGTGTACATTAATGAGATAACAAGAGATACCTGTAGCTCAGCAAAGATAAATTTTTTTAAATTGCTTTTGCTGTTTAATTGCAGCTTTTGTGTTTTATAGATTTTATTTAAGCTGTCAGTAGCTGTACATTGATACTGCATTTAACAAACACAGAATTGAATACAAATAAAAAGAGACAAGTGGACTAATTTCCATGCGTTTACCAGGCTCTGACAAGATGATCTGAACTGATAATAAGTTTTTAATAAAGGGTAATTGAGAATAAAGCTATAAGAATAGTTGAGATCTTTAAAAAGAAAAACGAAATTGTTTAGTTACCAGAAGCCTGTAAGTGCTGTCCAACAGACACAGAAGCTCAGGATTATCCAAAAAACAGGGACAGACTGGACAGACTCAGCCTGTTGAGAGGTTTTTAGAGAGTGGCTGCACTTTTTCATAGTCCACTGGCCATGAGCAAGTGCTAGAGAGGACTGTGAGTGCTGACATCCCTCACTCACCTGGAAAGGCAGTTTTATTCCTAATGAGGATAATGTGGAGTGAATTGCAATATAATTGAAGGGCATTAGCATTTATTAGAAATTTAAAAGAAAGCCGAATTCCTTAAGGCCTGACGTTAGGGACATTTGGAGAGGATGAAATGTTTCTCATTAACAAGCTATGTGCTTGGCTGCACTGGAGGTTTTTCTGTATGAACACCTGGCCTCTGGCTTGTATTTATTCGATCCAAACACCTGAAGCATATGAATAAGTGTTACTGGTTTTCCTAGGGATTAAAGAAAGCATGGCCAGAAACATGAGCAGTACCAGGATGTAATGTGTCTCAGACACATTACATATATGAATGTAATACAAATGTGATATGAAAGTGATCTTACATACATATAAGAACATAGTTGAGAACTTTATTCTTATAAAGAGAGTGTAAAATCAGAGGCACTGGCATTGTCCCCAGCACAACCTCAATCTGTGTGTTGAGGTTGTGCTGTAACTACAATATTTTGTAGTTATTTCAAAATACAGGGTTTTTTCTGGAAAATTGGAGCAGTGTTTATCTAAAGGCAGAGCACCATGAGATGATGAAACTCTGAAATGTTTCTTAAACTGTTTTCCTTCCAGTGTACATAATAAGCAGTGCATATAATAGAGCAGAAAAATGCACTGTAGACAAAGATCACTCTCCACCATCCCAGTGAGAGATTTATACCCACTTGCTGCCTTCTGTGTCCCATCCTGGGGAAGGAAGGAATTACTCCAGCATTGCTATTGACATGCTGCTTCTTCAGAAGAAAATAATAATGGATGAATGTTTCCCCCAAAATCTTAGATGTTTCCAATTTTTTTTTTATGTTTTGGATTTCTCATAGGAAAACACCCTCTGTTCCCAATTACAAGCATTTAAGAATAGCATCCATTCCACTTAGTTGTGATTGCAATTGCCACCAAATGTGGAAAGCCCCATTGCTGTTCTGCTTGGCAGTTGCATATGTGGCTTGTTGAACATGTGCTTGGGAGCATTCAGACTTAAAATATCTCAAATCCAGAGACTCCAAAGGTTCAGGAATTGGCAGATTCTCTAGAAGGTCCCAAGGCATTGTAAACTCTGGTGATAATGTTTCCATACTACTGGTCATGTGCTTGAGAGAACCCAGTCTACAACACAGGACAGACTGACTTTATAAAAAAATTAATATGGATCTGATAGTTCACTCCAGGTCAGGAAGTAAATTGCCATTTTTTTCATCTGTCAGAGACTTAGCTCATGGTTAAGTGATGCTGACAGTGTAGTGAACTCCTCTTCTGCTCAGGGAGTCCTGAGCACAGTTCATAGAGCTTATCCTGAGAACTGCATCTTTGATCTTTGGCAAACTGACAATTACTGTTACTGCACTGAGCAAAACCATGTCCTTCAGCTCTTTGTAACAGTAAGAAAAATGTAGTGTTATTACAGAGAGGAAGATATTTGCACCTGTGTTATAAATGATTTACTCCTTTCTGCCAGCAAAGATTTAGGAATGCAGAAGGTAAAAATATGGCTTATTGAATTTTTAGTCTTTAGTGATCTCAAATCTTCCAAAAGTCTTTCTTTTCTTGATACTGAGGGCAAAACAGTATGGGCTTTCATCTCTTTATTCTCCCTGTCAGTGCAGTGGTATTTTTGCTTAAAAAGTGAATCTGTGCTAATATTGTCTTTGTGAGATACAGTGAACTTCTTAACAAATCTGCAGTAGCATTCAAATAAGAATTTCCTTAAAAATGCATCTTAACAACCAAAGAGAAAATGCTTGTATTCAATATATTGTTTAAAAGATTTCAGTTTCAGTTCTCCTCCTTGGTACTTGGGTGAAGCACAGGCTCCAAAATTTCAGCCATCTTCTAAAAAGATTCTGGAACAAAACAAGTAAGATGAAAGAATTACATTCACTCCTAATTTCTCATAGAAAGGTTTATTTCTCTAAGTCTCTGCATTGTACCTATTAACAGAGAAGAGGACAAATGCATTCAAGGCATTTAAATTAGAATTCTGTCCAGCCTTGTCATTTGCCCTGAAGGAAGTACATGGGAAAAAATAGTGTGTTTCTGATTCAAATAGAATTTTCTTTGCATTTGCCAAAGTTCTCTTAGAATCTGCCTGCTAAAGAGAAGAGAAGATGATTTATTGGTAGTAATCTTGGGATACAATTTTCATGTTGCTGCAGTCTGCATCCCAGCCTATGCATTTTTTGGATAGGTTGTTTTGGGTAGCTCCCTATCTAACCAAAACAAGGCTGCATTTTTTTTCCTGGTAGCAGCTAAAATCAGATTTAGATGCATTTTTCTTTGTGACTGGGGAATCTATATGTGCACAACTTCACCTTGTATAAATATACCCACATACTGGGTGTGCTGCTGAAAGAACAGCTGGGATGAGAACAGATAAGGTTTCAAACTGGTTTTGTGTTTTTTAACAAATGTATCAGTGTGTTAGGTGAAAGTTTTTAATGAACTGGCATTATTTAGCTGAATTATTTAGAGACTAGCAGCTGCCTGTAGTTTATGACTCACACTTTGGTTAATCCCATGGAGAGACTATGTGAGTTGGTGTCATTAATGACAAGCAGTTGCATTCCTCCTTTCATAGATCTCAAACTGAAGTCGCAAGCAAAACAACCCAGCAAGTCACAACATTCAAATTTAGAATTCCTGCTGTTCAGCACCCTCCTCCCTTAAAATACCCAAATTAGGGATGCAACATAGATTAAATGATGTTCTGTTTACACCAGCAGTTCTCTGACCTTAATTCTGTCATCCTACACCTAGAAATGAATAACAGATTTTAAGCTTCATCTTTCACACATGTCTGTTAACTAGTGTAGGAAGCCCTTTCTGCCTCTTAAATCAGCTTTGCTACTTGTCCTCAGCATGGGGAAAAAGACTAAAAAAAATTTTGCCAAAAGAAAAGGGATGACTCACGAAGATTTATTTTCATGGCCAACAGAAAGTATTTAAACCTGATTAGACATATGAAAGAATTTATCATGGATTTATGTTTCACTGTGCTATGTGAGCTAAATGTATAAATACATCTTCAGTAAAACTTTCTTGCTGTGACAAAAACAGTCTGGAAACAAGTGTGACTCACTAACCAATTATGCCAGTGCCATAACCTTATGGAAGGGAAATGTTGTAGGTATTCAGAGCTTAAGTGAAGGTAAAACCTGTGGGGTTTTGCTTGGCTGTTTTCCTGCACAAAGATATAGACCACATTTGCTTTAGTGTTGGTTGTACATTAGACTGAATTTGTAACCTTGTAAGAGAAGTTTGTCAGGAAAGATTTTGCAAATTTGACCTGAGAAATTCCCATATACATGTAATCCTAATACTTTATAGAAGAGTGTCTAGGAAGAGTATTAGAACCATGTTTTTTGATAGACAGGGAAACCTTTGTAAAATTGTTGTGTAATACTGCAGAGGACTATTGGTAAAAAGCAAAATGCAATAGCAAATCCTTTCCTTGGAGTATAGTAGAGGTGAAAATCATGTTTCAAAAACTGCTCTGCTGTCTTGACAGGTAAAGAAGAATCTCTTCTGCAAACCCATCACTTTTCAGTTCTGAAGCTAATCTCTCACACAGTCACCACAATGACTTTGCAGGGCTTGAAGCTTCTGGCCACACTTGTAAATTGAAAACCTCTGGGGATAGATTCTAGAGCATGATCTCAGTCATTTTATACAGTGAAATTATTAAATGTTTTTGGATGCAGTTTTGGCAGATTAAGTGTATTCTCAAGTGATTCCAGGGCAGTTTGGGAGTTGGCATGACCAAGGTCCTGTTCCCATGGGGCGGTATCTGTTGTCCATTTGGCAGACACAGGCACAGAAAGTCAACTTGGCTTTGCTGTTCAGATGCTGAGGGTGAATTTAACCTGCTAATGTAGGTGTCTTAAATGCACCAGTGACAAAAATTGTGATTCTAACTGGATTTTTTTCTTTATGTTTCTTATATTTTCACTATAATAATTTTGTCAATGTTATTTTTTACCACATAGATACTCTTTAACATTGAGGGAAAAATATTCTTGAAGGCATTCTGGGGAAATATTAATTCTTCTGCAATCAGCAGAGATTTCTGCAGCGCTAAGATTACCACTGGTAGAGATGTATATTACCCAATAGTATGTTTTATGCATATTAGATAGAAAGCTTGAAACTGCCCTTTTCCCACCTATTCTTCAGAGTTAATTGTATGTTAAAAAGTAAACATAGACAAATAGTAGGGGTGTTGCTCTGAGTGAACCAACAATTTGGGAGATGTTTCCATAGCCCAAAGCTGGAGTGAGTTGTGCTGTTTTGTTGCCTGCCGTGCAGGCAGGGTGTGTGCCTCTTTCACTTGCTCTGGGAAATCCAAACACAGCTAAGCTGATAAAATAGGTCATAAATTTGCACATTTATAATTATTTTGACTTCGAGGAGAACACATACACAGCAGAGCAAAAGAGCAACTGTGTAAATTGAATTTTGACTTCAGCATTGCTTCCAAAGGATCCCTGTGTGTCCACGTGAGCACATTAGACAACAAGGTTTTCCTGGATATGGTTGTAAGACCAAGTGTCTCCTTGCCTGTTATTAAATACTGCTGCAAGAGGGTTTCTTTATTAATCTGTTGCTCTGTACTGAACTGTTATGGCCTGTTCATAGTAGTGCTTAAAATCTGTGCCCTGTCCACCTCTGAGCTTCCAGTAGCTTGCTGTCTCTGAACACCTCCTCAAAATTGAATTTTTAGCTCTCTACAGACTGAAACTCCAGAATAGTTTTGAGCTCAAACCCCACAGTTACTTCACCATAGCTGTTTTTCAAGATCTAGGTGTCTTATCATCATGACTGCACCATGAATCTGCTGCTTGGTCCAACTCAGTGGTCAAGCCTCATGTTATATGATCTACTTTCCTTTTTATTTCCTAAATAATGCATTAGAAAAGTCATGTGTTATAACCAGGCAAGGAGAGGAGAAAGGAGTAGGGAAATAGAGGATGCCAGCACAAGCAACAAGAGCAGGGAGAAACTTGCAGTACAAAAGGTAAAACAGGAGGAGGGAGTTTAGTGTGACAATTTGATAAAACAGATTTGATTAACAGTCTGGGGTTTTTGTGTATGTTTAAATAGCAGCTTTCTAAATCACTGACTGAATTCCTCAGTATTCTTAGATCTAAGACTGCTCATCAGTTTCAGCAATTCTAGTTGTTTTGAGCTGAGATTATAGGATCATGTAAGCAGCAAAAATTGATTTCTAGCATCTTCTGCTTTATTTAGTGCCATGTAGATTTGAGGGAAAAATTGTAAGTTATTAAATGTGTATCAGAAAAAGAATAATTTTAAAGATCATTGATACAAAAGATGTCTCTGCTGGTTCCCTTCCCTTATCTTCCATTTTGAAACAATGCAGAACCATTTTTTTGTTTTTAAAAATTGTTGGAGGTTTATTGTATCAGCTTTATCTTTCAAAATAAAATTTTGTTTCCCAATATTCCTTTATATGTTTTATCTGAGTTCTGCTCTGATACTGAAATCATTCAGGACTAGGCTGATACCTGTTTATTTCCTTCTGCATAATGTTTTATTCTTCTAGATGTGATAGGGCAGCAGCTTCGTAATGGCTAGGAGATGTTCACAAGGATCCCACATTTTCTCTTTGAAAAAGTTAAGGCTGCCTTCTTGAACTGTAGTGCTGTACATTGATACAGTTGATTATTCTCTGAAGTGTTTCAGTCAATCCCAGTAACATGTATCATGTAGAAATTAGGATGCTTTCATTCCAAAAACTTCTTAAGAGAAGCTGCTTCTTGAAAGCTGCTTATGAATTTGACTGTCTTGAAATAAAAAGAATAGGTAAGTTATCAAAATTGTATTAGACTGTTAGCAATCCTTTCTATTTGAAATAATGTCTCTACTATTATCTGATGGGACTCTAGAGAAGCAACTTACTTTTGCTATTTTTCTCTGTCAGCACTGAAGTTTAACAAGAAAAACACAGCAGGACCAGAAAAACCTTGCTTGAATTTGTCTACAAAAAAAAGGAAAATTCCCATAAAGTACAAGTGCAATAGGACATTAATTCAAACTGTAGTCACCACTAGCACATGGGACACCTGTTAATAGAAAGCTGCCTATTTATTCCACCTGAAGAAATTGTGTAGAACAGTTCAGCATTTCCAGTGTTGCTAATAACTGTAGCTGGAAAAGTTCTAAAAAAGAAGCATACATCCCAAAATGTGAAAATCATCTCCTCCAAAAACCTTGCTCAGGGACATCAGCGTGACTGATAATCAAAAGCCAAAATGTGCCCTCATGTGTGTGCTTGACTCTATAAGGACTTGAGAGGCTTTTTCCTCATACCATTTTCATCATCTCTGCTTCACTGCTTTGAGGCTCAAATAATTTATCATCTGAATTTGAAAACAACAAAAAATACCGGCTGTTTTGCCTTTGTCTCATTTGATAAGCATGTAGCAGCTCCTAATAGGAGTTTAGGATGATAAAACATCAAATGAGAAAGAAGGCAGGCTGAGATGGTTATATTGTCATTAACTTACAGAACCCTTGGCTGCTGCAATGTGTTTGTGCTGTGCTGTAGGTCTCAAATGAACAACTTGAGAGTAAATGAATAAAAATTGTATGATAGGTTAGTGGGGTGTTCGTGACTCCAGACGTTACAAACTTAGAAGCTTTCACTACTTCTGCTAAAATTATTTGTGAAATAGAAACTTGCTGGTTATTTTGCGAGTCTTCTGCCTTCCTTTTGCTGTTAAAGTACAATTTGTGATGGAGATAATGAAACTGAAACTATGGCTGTATCTTCACACCTTAGCATGTAGCACTCAGCGCTGTGTTCTGGTTGTGCTGTCAGTCAGAAGCCACATGAATCCAGCTGATAGGGCATCAGTGGGATTTCTGCTGTTTGTAGTAAAACTTCTCCAGGGTTGGATGAGCCAGGGGAAGCAATATTATGATGCTGACAGCTGGGTGTAGGTCTTTGCTTTAATAGTCACTGCAGAGGACACTTCAGGGTGTGTTGGAAGGCACTGTCACTGCAGTGCATTGAAAAATACTGGCAGACCCTAGCAAGGCATCTGACCCTGATCAAATATTCCTCTTAAATTAAAAGCCTATGTAGCTGTTCTGCTCAGCTTGTTCTTAGGAAGCTAATAATGGAGTTGGGTCCTCTTGCTCTATTTTGAGGACATCTTATTGAATCGTGCATTGAATGATGTGACTAATTTGTGGAACAGAAATGCCTGTGCATCAGCTGTTCACAGTCATTTTCCTGGGGGAAGATAGAACTTTTTATGTTAAAGACACCTATCATTCTTTTCAGCATATCAAAGAACAAATGTACTGTAGGCTTTTCTATTGAAAACAAAAAGAGAACAAATGGCTTTTATCTGTATTTTCATCATTACACCTGCATAAATCTCACTGATGCTAATGTGACTTGTAGCAATGTAGATAAAAGCCAGTCACACTGTTGAGATGTGGAGTCCAGCAGAGCAAGGCACACCACAGAAGCAGGAAGGGTTCATCCCTGTAGGAACAACCTGCAAGTGTGTGACTCAGCCTGCTTGGAATGAACCATTGGTGTGCAAAGCCAAGGCTCTCCAGATTGATGTAAACAAGCAATCTGATTCATGCAGTGGCTGTGCAAACTTACTGAATGCTCAGCTTTACTGCTGCCCAGATGGATTTCTCCAGAAAAAAAAAAGTTTGGTCTCTGCATCCACTCAGGGCAAACAAAAATCACCTGGACTCTGTGACTGGGAAGGAAGAGATGGGACTATGAGGGTTGAGCTGGAGTTCTCATGAATTGTGGGCATAATGGGAGTAGGCTGAAACCTGCAGGCTCACCTTGAAGAGTTGGAAGGGAGTGAGGGGACAGTGTCAAAGGGGCAAACCTGTGGGATGCTGTAGAGATTAAAAACAAAAAAAAAGGAAAACCAGCAAGCAGCAGGTTCTTAAAAGTATATAGAAATACATAATGGAGGACAACATGAACTGGGAGCAATGAATCCTCACAGCTGATCACAAATAGTAATGTCACTGTGAGCAGAAGAGGAAGGAAGTTCTGTGGGTGGGCCCTAGGACAGAGGCATAACTGGAGCAGTCTGATAGAGAAACACAGAATTACTTATTTCAGTGTTGACAAGGCCAATAAATCATGCAATTAGCTTAATTTCTTGATAGTTTCTGAGATAATATCTACAGTAAAGTCTGAGTTCTGCCCAAGTTCTATCCATGGACACTTGAGATCTGTAGAACAAAAGCAGCAGACACCCTGCCACCAGCAATTACTTTGACCTAGATGAAAATAGCAGGGATTTTATTTTTTATCTTTTATTTTGCTATTTAAAATAGTATGTATTGATCCCTTTATTAGTGTAACATAGAGATTGAATGTTCAAAGCAAAGAATAAGACTAAGAACTTAATATAGAAATTATGGAAGGCTTGTTCAAAAGAGAAATTGGGCAAGGAAAGGTTTTGATCAACCCCCCTTGCCTAGGGTTCCACCTGCAAATGCAGTTCTTGCACCTCTCTTGCTATCCAAGCTTAAGAAATGTAGCATTGCCCTTTAACACACAAGTCAGAAAGGCAGGCTTTCTGTAAGGTGATGTGGCTGCTGCTGTTTTCAGAGTATCCTTTTCATCTTACCTGGAGCTTTGGGACAGTAAAGATAATGTCTGCCAGCATTTTCTGTCTTAAAGGGAAGAGCATAATTGTGACATGTGCTTCTGAAAGGGCACTGCATTGTCATCTGATATATTTGGATATTCTCAAGTCCACATTAAAAAATGGCAAGTTATCTTTTCATCACAGGATATTCATAGTAAATATAAAAAAAAACCATCTTGCCAGTCCTTGCTGCCCAAAGGAAGTCTATAAACAGGACTCCTGAGTGTATGCAAGTAAGCTTCAGAGAAATTGAACAAGTGTGGTTGCAGTGTGAGTAATTCTACTTACAGAGAATCTGTCAAGAATACAAAAGGAAAGCCTGGCAGTGGAAGTATCCCGTTGCTCTGGTAGGACAATGACCACACAATTCAGTGTGATTCAATAGAATTTCCTTGTAAGTAGATCAGCTCCTCCCTGTGTTGACTGATAAAGATAGCAGGTGATTTACTTACAGGAATGTAAGTGCAAACTTTTAAATAAAAAGAACTGCTTTGGCTTTGAGTCACCAGCACTGATGAATTTTTGAAGTCAATTTACCATCAAACAATACTATTTTAGAATAGCTGTTAGTGTGTGGCCTTTTCATTTCTGCCAGTAAACTTCATAATAGATACTGAGGCAGGACTGAAAAGCCTGTGAACACCATGGAGACATTATTTGTTCAGTGTTGCATTATGACGTACTCATGATCTTTTTTTCTTTGCTTCCTTAACTTTTTTTTTTAAACCTCCTTATTTCATTTCTGTTCAGTGTGTGTGTTGATTTTAGTGATAGTGTAGTTCATTGTGGAATTGATTTAATGTTCACTTGTGAGTACTACTCCAAGGCACCTAGTAGCATTAATATGTTAGTAGCCACCCAGTCATCATGCTTCCCATGTCAGCTGCAGAACACAAAAGTTATACTGGAAGTACTTAGGTAAATCTGTTTCATCAAAATGGCTCTGTGCTTTCACTTTGTCAGAATACCTGCGTGTTGGCTTTCTTTGCTGCTTAAATGCTGTTCTATCTGTTCCTAACTTGCCCTGTTTAACAGCAGACAAACCCAGGGAGCACTGAATGAATCGGATGATCCCGAAACAGGCTGTCTAACTGATAACAAGCCAACTTCTCGACACTTCTATCCTGTCGCCTTGCTGCTTGTCAGCTCCCACTTGCTGGTTGTGTGGCTTATTTTAAGTCTTGCTTTGCTATTAGCCAAATATCAATAAACTTTACCTGTGTTCCTTTCTTTTCTACAAACAGCAACAAACTAACTCTAGAAAAAAAGAATCATGTTGTAATATTTCTACAGTCTCAGACCCCAAGGATTCATCTTTAAGATTCCAATGTCTGAAATGTACTGTGTTTTCATTCTTTTTTTCTGAACTCCGAGAAGTATACTATGCATTGAGTGAACTGATTTGCTCTTTCTGTTCATGGTAAAGCTTTCCCACTGTAATTAGCGCAAAGAAAGCCCACTTACAATGCTGTCACTGTATAGAAGTTGTGGAATCCTGAATGCTTGAACCCCTCTTTCCAGAGTAATTAGTCTGACAAAAAAAATAAAAAATAAAAATTTGCACAACACAAACTAACCCCTAGACAAATATGGCAGGGCAATGGTTTGTGAGACTTATCTTTGGTTGTGTTTCTTCATTGTAACTAGCTGATGGCATTGTTTTCGTTTAATAAATTATTATTACTTTGCTACAACTAACCCTTTTCTGTAGAGTAAATAGAATATTCTAAGTTCTGTTTTGTAATGAAATTAGCCTGTTTGTAATTGTTGCTTTAGTTGCTTTTGCTTTCAATACACTTTTATATTCTTTTTAACAAAGTCCTGTTTATGTCTTGATGCACCACTTTGGCACTTGTGACTTTTGTACTGTATGTGAACGAACATCCTTCCTTTATAAAGCAGAGAGGTGGATTGGGCTGTTTGAAAAGCCATTCTCTCTTTTTTTCATTGCAAAGCTGAACATACAGAAAATGAAGCAGAGATGAAACTTCCCTTCACAAATCTCTAGGGCCAGACTTAATAAAATTCCTTATTCCTAGAATGCGCATTTTAGGGCAGTGTATACTCACACATATATAGCAAACCAATTGGAAAAAAAAAAGGTATGAAAAGGTTTAAAAGGCAAATATATTTCTGGAAAAATTAGAACAAAATGTATCGTTAAAGTATTTAATTTTTTTACTGAACTTTAAACCGCAAGGGCAGATATATTAGGGGGGATGGAAAATCTCATCACCTATTTCTGAGGGCAATAACTGTACTGGGCCTGGCCTTGGATTTAATTCTGTAAGATGTATCATCACTCATGGAAAACAAAAATGTAGAGTTGAATCCTTGTTATTTTTACTTCAACTGTTGCTGAAACTCTGCAATGAACAAATAAAGCATATTTATTTATTCTATGTTTCATGAAGTTGTACTTTTTCCCCCTTTCACTAGAGAAGGATGCCGCATAGAGAATGTTCTGAAGAATGTCAAATGCAGAAAGTATGCATTCAACATGATACAGCTGATGGCTTTCCCAAAGTACTACAGACCTCCAGAGGGGACATATGGAAAAGCTGACACCTAAGCTTAACAAAAGTGTAATCAGGAGCATATATCATGCTAATTAGTGAATATAACAACTGCTGTTTATGACGTATGAATTGGCAATGTATAACCACTGGAGGTGGTATTTTTATCAGGTTTTATCGTTTTACACTGAAATTAATCTGATTAGTCATTATGAAATAAATACCATGAAAAAGCAATGGACTGGATATTCTGAAAATCAAATATATTCAACTTATCTTTGTGAAATTGAAGCTTAGTATGACTCATAAGCCAGTTGGAATTAGTTTCTGGGGTCATTTCATTGAAGATTTAAAAGGGAAATGGCATTTGCTGTAGGAACAGAGATTAGTAATCTGGAAGGTGGCATTCTGACTCCAAACCAAACCCTGAGATTTGATTTAAGGGGTCTCTTACTGCTGGAAAAGGTGTTTTCTGTAACCAGCAGAGCACTGAGGTCTTTATCACTAATGATTAAACCCTACACAGAAATGTTTATGAAAGATGCTAATGTTAATACCTGGGCTAAATATAATTTTGGTAATTACAATTAGCTTCTTTACATAAGCATGCTAACTTCATAATACGATTTTAGTAATTGCAGACTGTAATTTCAGTAATTCCATTTTGATTCCCTGCGGTTCATTTAGATGTATCACTCTTGGTTTTCTGTACCCCAGCCAAATACCACTTATTTCACTTTCACATAAATCACACTGAAATCAGGGCGATTAATTCCAAGTAATGTGACCTGAATTTGACCTCCTATTTAGTGTAAACCCTTAAAAGCAAATTTTCTTTAGTGCTAGGGAAAATAAGTTGTATATAGAGGAGTTAATGTATCTTTAGACTCTGAAAACTTGTATGTTATTAGAAAGCCTAAAATAAATGTTATGAGTAAACTGCTGTACTAGGACTAGTTAGCCACTGCAGCTGATTTATATCAAATTTGTAATATTGCAGGTAGACACTCTAGGATGAAGAGCAATCAGCTTTAAAAATGAATGTTGATGCTCTGCCAGCTTGTGTTAATCCTGAAATTTGTCTTGCAAAGAACATTTGTGTTTTCTAATTGTGTCTATTTACTACCTTCTTCTGCCTCCCAGAGAGGAATACAATTTAAAATTCCCAAGTATTCACTGGTTACTGACCTTTTTGTAATGCTTTCTTTTTATATCTAGAGCAGAAGTATGAGAAATGTAGCCTAATGAAACTACCCTGGGAATTTGAGCATCTGTAGGAAATTGTAATTGCCATGGATAAAGAAGGAAATGTTTGCTTACTCCTATGGAAGTCAAAGAAATATCTATACACCATGACTTTTAATTTTTTCTTTTTAATCCATTAATACTCATTACTGGGTATAAATCTGTAACTATACCAGAATTTAAGAGCCTGATTCTGCAAATTCTATTTGGGTGATCCATGGAACTGATCTATCATTTGGCTAAAATTAAATCCATCTTGTATATTTGCAAGATCAGGCTTTGGAGTTTGTAGGAAAACATCAGAAAGAGATGCTTGTTCTAATACTCATTGACTTCAGTGGAGCCAGAAATTCACCTATACAATATATTAACTAATTGGAACTTTTTTTCCCAAGAAAAGTAGATAATGTAAGTAGTGTTTTGGTGCATTAGTTTTTTATTTCTATTGTATAATATGCTGTCATTAATTGCTTCCTTTTTCTTGGAATGTATTACTTCAGTATATGTCAGAAGAGTTGACAATGCATCAGATAAGCTCAGACTGATGAGAACATAATGCCTTGATTTCTTCTTGTCATGTACCAGTAGAAGTGGACAATACTCACTGGGTGGCTGGATATGTGCATAAATTACTGTTTGTCTATTAATATAATGTAGCTGATATGTGTGAAACTTTTTTGTGAATTTATGGGACATAATCCTTCCTAGAAAAGTAGTTTTTCTTCTGTCAGGCTGCTGCACTAACCCTCACTATATACATGTGTACTATTAGCTTAAAAAACCCCTACATATGCAGTTTAGAGATAGTGATAAATTCCTTATGGGTCTCTGAAATAACCCCCAGGTATGCAGTAGAGAATGCCAACCATTGCACAGTAATTCTGAAACTATCTGTAAACATCTCAGTGGAGATGGTGTTCTTTGCTGGGTGCTATAGGTACCTAGACTTCTTTATCTGAGTCCCATTGGCATTCTGTCAAATTAAAAATATGAAATTATTCTAGATTTTCTTGTCAGGAAAATAGTCTTTCAAGATTTTGCCTCAGCATTTTAATCCTGCCCGGGCTCTAAATTGCTGTTGTCACTACCATGTTATTTTTGTGTTGAAATTGTTTTTCATGCTGAAGCCATGGATTTGATGAGGAGAAAGAAAAAATGGCACTGGATTACTATCCTTTTTGTTTTAACAACCATTCACAGTATGTTCTTGTGAAATTGAACAAATCTCTTATCTGCTAAAGATAATTAATTAGACAAAACCACAGATACATCAGTCAGCTGCAGTGAAGCCTCGTGCTTGGGCCATTAGGGAAGAGTTGGCTGAGTTCTGTGCTAAATAGTACTGAAATTTTTCTCACTAATGTTTGGATTGGAACATCTTGTTGTAGGTCAGGAGGGCTTTGTAAAACCTGCTGAAGTGCTCCAAGTCTCCTGGAAAAACCTCGTTGCTTCAGTAGCAAAACAGGCCCAAATGTTTTGTTGTTTGGTCAGTGCCTGCTGGGAGCTACTGTGGTCCCTGTGGGCAAAGGCTGTGCCATCAGCTGACCATGGATTCAAAAGTTTTGGGTTTTCTGGTTTGCCTTTTATGAAGAAACAAAGAGGGGTTTGCTGCAGGTTGATGGCTGTGTTACATGGAGTACATTTTACTCTTTGTAGGAGCTGCTTCCAGCCCTGTGGGTTGTTTCAATGGCTAACAGAGGAGTTAAATCATCCCTGGGGTCTTGCACATTATCTTCTAGCTCACTGTGGATTTCAGACGAGTAAAACTACACAACTTAATTTTTCTAAGCAAACTACATTGTTTGTCTTGCAGAGGGATAAGGTAAGCATAGTGATTTTGATGGTGGCTTCACAAAAACTGTTCCATAACTGCTCTCTTAAAACTTTTGTAAGGTATAAAATAATCTGCTTTTAGAGGAGGGCAGTTCTCAAGGGCTAGAAGATGAAAATTCCAAAATACATCTGGCATCTAAAGCCAAATCTTGTCTTACAGATAGTATTATTTGTAGAAATCAAATCAGGATCTGTCTTAAGGAATCCTGAAATAAGGGCTTTTAGCTTTCACTATTTGTACAATGCATCACACACTTAGATGGGGGTTTTGTACCACAGAGTAGTGACTAAATAGAAAGCTAGTCTAAAATAACTAAAAATATAAGGAAAGGAATGTTAAAGTATTTTTTCCCCAGAAATGATTGCAGTATTGTTATAATACGTGTCTATGAGTGACATTATATTATCTGTTGTTTATAATACGTGTTTATGACTGACATTAAGCAGGCAGGTCTTTTTTTCTGAAGTCTTTTAAGGAATTTAAAATACATTCTGATTAATGTTTATACTTTGGCTTTTATAGAGCAATTAGAAAGCAAAAAAATTTAATTATGTTATCTGATTTTTGTCTATGTGAAAGCTATGTATTTTGATGGAATCCTAGCAATGTCTGTGTTATAAAGAAAAAATAATTTAGGAGGACAGCTGAAACAAAATATTAACTGGGAAGTAGCCTTAATGAAGCCCTTTGCAATGTTAATTTTTTGCTGTCTGAATTTTGCCATTACATAAGTGAAATGAGGAAATTAACAAACAATTTTGTGTCTAAATCAATCTCTCCTGATGAAAATTCACTTAGTTGCAGTGGAATAACTTGTAATGATATTCTAAATCTTCACTAGTAATTTTGGTATAAAGAAGTGCAACACTTCATTCTGAAGCCTACTCTATAATATGCCTATTAAAAGTTTCAGGAAAAAATTATTTTTATTTCTAGATTAAACACAAGTTCCAAGAAATCCTTTGGTCTATTTTAAAAAAAGCATAAAATGCACTGAACGTCAACCAGTGTAATAAAGAAAGGAATTGCATTGAAAACTATGCAAAATTACTTGTGTGAATTAATGTGTGTAATCACTTAACAGTCTTACAGTACATTGTGTCAGTTGGTTATGCTGTAAACTTGAAACCATTGATATCTATATTTATGCTCTTTTTATTATAAAGAAGTGCACTGTATAGGTAGTGCCATGAGACATAAGTTTGCATCTTGCTTTTCACTTCCTTGCAGCTTAAAAGCAGATGTTTACAATGGAAATGCTTTAAAGTAATTTGCTGGTTTTGAAAACACAAACTTACCTTGTATATTGCATGTTTACAAAAAAAAAAAAATCATACAAATGCTTTTTTAGAGAGAAAAAAAAATCACAGACTTCAGTCCTTAAAACACTGGGTTTTTTTCCCTTAGCTATGCAACACCTCAACTGTTGTGTTGCCAAGCATTTGGCTTGCACTCTGCAGGACTCAAACATTTATTTTCTCTTTCTTTCATAGCATCTGCTGAATAAGTAATATAACAGCCATGACTATCAGCATGATACTCATGATCCAAGTTAAAAACTTACATTTGCTCAGATATGAGCAAATACTTCAGGATAAATCAACTATAAGACACTTGTGAACCTGTGTCTCCCTATTCCAAAGAGCTGAAACATAAGGCACAGGATTTGTGTGCTGACTGGGAAAAAGAGTTACAGTTGGAGTCTATGATAAAAGAGTGCCCTGGACATGCCAGGTTCAGAGTAGTGAGATTTGAACCACGCTGCAGTGGTGTTTGATTACTCTTTCCATGCATGCAAAATGCTTTTCAAGTTTTCAGCACTTCTGTTTATGAATGGTCTGACTTTAAAACTTCTAAAATCTCAAATTACTTTGGTACTTGTTTTCCTTTTGTGTAGCTGTTCCTTGTGATGTTCCTGTCTTACATTCTGGAGCACACAGGGCTGTGTATAAATAACATTACCAGGACTTCAGTCTGCAGCATGTGTTTGTCCAGAGGAACAAAGCACAACTATAGGAATTCAATGCTTTTTATATTTCATTTTTTTTTTATATTTCATTTTTGTTTCATTGCTGTCTGTAAGCCATGTCCATTGTACACTATGTGTATATTTTTATTTAAATAAATTTAATGTTTATTTTTTATGTTTCTGACTTTTTTGTTCGTTATTCATTTTTCATTGTCATTGCCCAGTGGTGTTGCCCAGAGGGAGGATTGTCCATGCTGCTGAGAGTGTGTTCCCTCCTAAAGGAGTTGGTGGAAGCCCACTCACAGGTCTCATCACCTCTAGGAGCAAGGATTTAAGAAAAGTTCTGAAACAACATTCAAAAGCCTGGAATGGGCAAAAATTAATAGCTCATATTCTTCTTAGTCTTACCATAACTTTCATCTCAGAACCAGGTGGGTCATGCATTTTCTAGTTCAAAGCAAACAAAGCATTCACATGCCCATAAGGAAATCCCTTTCACATAACTGTTGATCTTTATTTAGGCGGGATCAACACTTCTCGTAATGAAGACTTTTAAAAAGGTGATGTGTCATGCTTTGTCTGGTATTACATCTTCACCATCTCAGTGAATTATTTCCTTGGGAAATAATTATGGGTTGCTTCTGTGGCTGTTTTCTTGAGTTTCTGTTGGAATCTGGATTTATTATATGATCTCTCACCACAATGAAAGGTAAGTTCCCTGTGGTTGGCTGAAATGTAGCAAACAGATCTTCTTTTTGGGTAGATGATAAAATGTGGCTCATCTGTACTATCAGTACAGTGAGTAGAAGGTGGTTGCATAATTTACTATCTCTGTTTATATGTTATGTTAGCATTTTTAGTTTTACTAAAATATATTTAGTGAGATTTTAATTACTTGGAGGGTTCTTGATAACCTTTAGAAAACACTGGGCATTAGTGCTTCTTTGGACATAAGTTAAAAAGCTGTTAGCATTCAGCTAACAGGAGCCTAGGAGTTTTGTCTCTTATAATACCTTACAGTGAGCAGAGCAACCTACTAATAAAAGTGAAAGTATTTTAAAATTACTTTGTCTCACTTTGCATGTTTATGGATTTTATTTTCCTCGTAAACTGGGAGCCACTTTCTTCTCACAACAATGTAAGAGAGCAAAGGAGAAAGAACCTACAGCTGAAGTGAGATGATAGAATAATATGATAGTAAAAATATATTTTCACCAATTCCCTCTCCAATGTTACTTCAGAGCATGCTTGAGTACATGACATAATATTTCTGAACCACACTCTGCAGGGTTCTGCACTGGGCTGACCATTGCTGCCAGGAAGAGAATGTGTTCAGAAATGCTGCTTCTGCTAGGCAAGAGCTTTCCTGTGAGTGACAAATCTTATACAAATCACAGCCTTCCATAGGTATGTGACAGATGCTCTTTATGTAATTAAGGACAAGAAGGTTCTAGATGCAAACTAGACTGTGTGCTGTTTGCTATGCCTAACTAAATAGACCCTCTGCATTTCTGTGTAGGCTGTCTCTGCCCAGTCCTAACCCAGTACTCCCAGAGGAGTACACTTGCTCTGCTGCAGGGAAAATCCTTGACATTATTAGAGGAGTAGATGTAAACTGCTTCTAAATTACCTGGGATAAGAAGCTGAATTGAAAGATTTCTTCTATGTGTTTGTTTACATGTATATACATACATGTTATATTTACATTTTAATATTTTTTATATGTTGTAGGATAGGAAAGGGCAGTGACATATGATCAGTTGAAAAATGGAACTTGTGATATTTCTAGCAATCAAATACAGTTTTGCTATTGGAAGTGTGGCACCAAAGATAGGCTCACATGAACAAAGCTTTGGCTTGTAGCATGTGGTGACTCTAATGGTAAGTTGCTTCTGGGGAAAAAACAGAGATAGAAATGGGAAAGGGGAGGTGTTTTTGAGACTGGAGTCTGCTATTCCTGTCAGGAGTTTGAAGATCCCAAGCCCTGGCTGTCTGTTTCCTCTCCTAACTCTGTTGTCACTCACTGAAGTGGGGCTTGGTCAGGGCAGTTCTCCCTGCTGCCAGGTTATGAGCTTGGTGTGTGTGTGTCACGTAGTCTCTCATGAAAACAAAAGGCTTCAGTTGGGGCACACAAAGAGGAGCAAGGAAGGGGCTGATTCTGTAATTGTGTCCCAGCAGAAATCGCTTTCCTAAGTGTCTGCTCCAGTAGTACCAGACCACAGGTGCAAAGCTGGGAGAATGACAGCAGAAGAACAAGGAAAGAATACTGCTGTCTTTCCCCAGCAAAGTCTACATGTTATATCCATTTTTCATGGAACAATAATTTTAATTGCTGCAGTTTACAGGACTGCTGACTTGAACAACTGTCATAGATAACCAGAGCAGAATTCACCCCTTGGGTGATAGTATTCCTCAGTAGTTTCCTTTTAGAGGCAGAAAGGTTTAAGGTCTGGTCCTAAAGTTATTCTTCACAGGCAAAGAACCAGAAATGGGGCACTTCAGGTGAGAAACTCCAAGGAGCAGGTTTTGTGAGAGGTTTCAGAATCATTAGCATTCCTGAACTTTGGTTCAGAGCTGCAAAAAACATTTTGTTTGTACAAGGCCCCACATAGGAAGAACTTATTCATGGTCATGGCAAGGAAGTTGATGGCAGTTTCCTGTAAATTATTATAATAAGTAGCTGATGCTAATGAGCTGCCAGAGAGCCTTTTGGATTGATTCCCTTCAGCCCCAGCAGCTGTTCCTACGGTTTAAGGGCACTCGATTCGTTCATTCCTAGGTAAAAACGTTATAACATTGGTTTCAAAACGCCTACGCATCTCTAGTCAGAGTTTCCTGCATTCCTGTATACAATAGAATGGATAGATTATTTCCAAATCATTCTTTCCAAATGGTTTTAGAGATAAATTCCAATTCTTTGCCCATACCTGTAAAAACGAAAAACTTGACAGGTTTTGGTGTTCTACACCCACCCCTCTGTGTGAATTTTCTGGCAGCTTTTGGTCCCTCTGGGGCAGGGTAACCCAGCATGACCCCCCCTCATTCCCCACTCACCTGCTCCTCCATCACAGCCTGGTGTGACCGTGTCCACAGGAGTCTGAGGATGAGGGAAGAGACGAGGAGTTGACTCCATGTTTCAGAAGGCTTGATTTATTATTTTCTTATATATTTTACATTAAAACTATACTAAAAGAATAGAAGAAAGGATTTCATCAGAAGGCTGGCTAAGAATAGAAAAAGAAAGAATGATTTTACAAAGGCTTGTGTCTCGGACAGAGAGTCCAAGCCAGCTGGATGTGATTGGCCATTAATAAGAAACAACCACATGAGACCAATCCCAGATGCACCTGTTGCATTCCACAGCAGCAGATAATCATTGTTTACATTTTGTTCCTGAGGCCTCTCAGGAGAAAAAATGCTAAGGAGAGGATTTTTCAGAAAATGTCATGGCTACAGCCTGGCTCTCCCTCCTAGGGACATTGCGGTGCCCCAAATGCCATCAGAGCCCCCAAGTCTCCAGCCCCTCTCCCTCAGCCTTACTTCCTCACCCCCAAAGAAGGCACAGAAGGAATCAAACTGCCCTGGACAGCAGAGTGGTGCTTTATTCAAGCCCTTTCCACGAGTTCATCTCCCCCAAAAGGGACTCTGCTGCAACAAGAATGGGGGGCAGCCCCCAGAAGTTCCTCCCCAGCCCCGCAGTCACAGGAGAGAGGCAGAAAGAGGGAGGGGCAGCAGAGAGGACACAGGAAGAAAAGTAAGAAGGGGGTGCAGAATGAAGTTGAAAAAACAACTAAAAACAAAAACAACAACAAAACCTGGGATGGGCAGCATAACAGAGAGGGATTAAAAAAGAACGGGGACAGGGAAGAGCACACAAGGATCCAGTAGAGAAACAATGGCACACAGGAGCACCAGAGAGCCACCAAGAATTTAAAAGGAATACAAGGAAGGCATAAACAAACAAAAAAACCAAACAAACAAAAAAAAAACCAAAACAAAAAAAAAAAAAAAAAAACACCAAAAAACCCACAAAAAAACCCCAAAACAAGAACACCCCCCCCCAAAAAAACAAACAAAAAAAAAAACCCAAAATCAAAAAACAACCAACCAAAGAAAAACAAAGAAAACCAGACTGGGATGGGCAGCATTACAGAGAGGGATTAAAAAAGAACAGGGACAGGGAATGGTTCACAAGCACCCAGTGAGAAAGAATGGCATGGAAATCACCACACAGAATAAAAGAGGAACAGGAGTGGGCCATGGAGAAGGACAGAGGAAAAGGAAAAGGCAGAGTGTGCTCAGAATTCATGTGATGAGAGGCTCAGACGTGTTTTGCACAGCGCAATGAATGGTCTGATTTTCAGAAGACAATTGAGAACAGACAGCAAGACTGCCCCAAGGGTACAGAGGTTTCCTAAGAATTCTCCTGGAACAGGTAAAGAAGAGAAACCACACAGACTATCAATGCAAGACTCGAAAACCAGCAAGAGATTTATTCTTGTCTATTAAATGTTAAAAATCACATGCATAATTATAGAATATTTTGGTTCAAAAAATATTTCAAAAACCAACCCTGACAGTTTACCTGCAACTGCTATAAAATATCTATTATATATATATATATCTATATATATATCTATATATATATATATGAACATGATGGTTTTCTGTAATCAAAACCATGAGACAAGGATGCAACCATGCAGGTACTGCAGAGTGAACTGATGCCCTGCATCAGACAGTCTTGTCAAACTCCTGCTGGCAGAACTGAGCTCACCCCAGCCCACAGACGCACTCGTCCGCACACGGATTCACACGCAAGTGACAGCTGGGGAAACAAGGAGTGGCAGAAAATCAGATTTTGCACACTACAGCCAAGACCTGTGAAAGGCCGCAGCGGAAAATGCTGCAAAGGAGCCCGTGGTACAAGAAATGCAGGCTCATAGGCTGTCTCCTCCAGACATGCTGCTGGAATATTCTGCAGAGCTGGCCACATGCACAGTGCCCCCGAGCCCTGTAAGCAACATCAGAAACGTCAGCACGTGTTTCACCAGGCACTTAAACCTTAAGACACGGTTTAGCTCCTAAGGAAGGCAGCCAACAAAGATGTTTGTAACATTTACCAAGGAACAGATAGAAAAATTACAGGTTGCTCAGATCTAGGAGCTTTTCCATTTTCATTCCAAGTCCCAGCCCCACCATCCACTTACCAGCCCCGCAGTGATTTCAGCTCCCCCCAACAGGTGCCATCACAGGCCCAGGCAATATTCTACCATCGACGGGGTTTTCAGGCACAAGGTTGCAACAGAGAAAAGAAGACGGAGACAGAGAGAGAGAGAGAGAGAGAGAGAGAGAGAGAGAGAGAGAGAAGGAGACAGAGAGAGAGAGAGAGAGAGAGAGAAGGAGACAGAGAGAGGGAGACAGAGAGACAAGAAGACAGAGAAAAGAAGACAGAGAGAAAAGGAGACAAAGAAGAAAAGGAGGGTGGGAAAACTGAAGGACAGGAGTTAGAGGGAAAAGAAAGTGGTTAGGATTAGACTTCAAGTGAAAACTTAGGGGTAGAGTGAAAAAGGAAAAGACTAAGAGCAAAAAAGACAAACCAAGGAAAAGGAGAACACAGGGAGAAAAAGAAGCAAAAAGAGTGAGGGTGAGAGTTATAAAGAAATAAGATGCAAAGTATAGACAAAAGAGAGAAAAATAAATACAGTCAGAAAGAAATAGTGAAATGGACAAACAGAAAAAAAAGAAGCAGATGGACACAGAGTTACAGAAGCAGAGACACAGTTTTAGAAAGAGTGAGAAACAGAAACAAAGGGTTAGAGACAGATGGAAATTCAGTTAGAAATAGAAAAGTGAAGTGAGGAGCAAAAGGAAGAAAGCACCATGGCTGGCCAGGGCTTCTCCTGGACGCTGCAGGTGTACCTGCTGATGCTTCTGGTCCATCCACTCGACCCTTCCAGCCGTCCTGAGCGGGACATGGGCACCTCGGGTCTGCTTCCCGAGGAGCTGGAGCTGCAGGACACGGACCCTGAGGCTGCCCCGTGGGTGGACTTGGCGCTGGTGTCCTGACGCTGGTGTCCTGCTGGAGCTGCTGATCATGGGCATTGTCCTGGGATGCTGCCTTGGCAGAAGGCTCTGGAGACGCTGGAGAGAGGTGAGGGAGGGCGGCAGGACGGGGCAGACCCCGAGGCTGCTGGGCCTCCTGGGCAGCCGCTTGGCCAAGGCCCCGCGGCGGATGGGAGCGGAGCCTCCGGGCAGGAGCGGGGCCCAAGGCTGAGCCCGGGGACGGCACCGGGCACGGGCGGCCGCAGCTCTGCTCGCTGCAGCCTCTGCCCGGGCAGCCCGGCCGGGCCCAGCCTCTCTGGCAGAGGCCTCGGCCCCGCTCCGCCCCTCCCATCGGGACCCCCGCGCTTTGCCTTGCAGGAGAAGCTCCGGAGCCGCTCGGCCCGGCCAGGGCCCCGCCGCTGCTGCTGCCGCCGCCGGGGCCGCGGCTGTCCCGGGAAGCTGCTCCAGCTGCTGAGGCAAAACCGCGCCCTGCTGCGGCTCTGCCTGCGGCACCGGCCTCGGCAGAGACCCAGAGCCAGGAGAGCAGCACTGGGGGCTGGGTGAGAGGGGAGCAGACTCCGGCCTCGCTCAGCACCAGGGCCCGGTGAGAGAGGAGCAGACTCCGGCCTCGCTCAGCACCAGGGCCCGGTGAGAGAGGAGCAGACTCCGGCCTCGCTCAGCACCGGGGCCCGGTGAGAGAGGAGCGGACTCCGGCCTCCCCCAGCACCAGGGCCCGGTGAGAGAGTAAGGAGATCCCGGTCTCCCTCAGCGCTGACCTCCAGCCCCAGCGCGGTGCGGAGCCTTGCGGGGATGTGTGACCAGCGCCCAGCCCGGGCACTGCGACATCCCCATCTCAGGAGTTCGAGACACCCCGTCCTCAGTCATAGCATTCCCCGACACCTTTTCCACAAGAAGTTGACGTTGCCCTCGGCGTTCCCTTTCTCAAAGTATTTTAGGCAGAAGTTTCTTACCCCACAGTCTTCTAGTCACCCTGTATTGTAGATTTTGCAAGTAGTCAAGTTAAGTTCAAGTAGTCAAGAGTAAAGTTCACATTTTCTACACAGTGCTGTGTCCTTTCCTTGCCATTCCATCCTAGAGGGGACCCGGCGAGTGCTGGGTTTGCACGGGAGCTCCAGCCTGCCTGGAATGGAGAGCCCGAGTGCCCCAGCAGGGGCTGCACGAGTATGGAGGGCAGCTGCAGAGAAGATGGTGGGCAATGTTCTGTCTCCGCCTTCCAAGGAAGGACAAAATGTAGGACTGAACTCCAGAGGTAGGAACCAGTTCTTTGTTATTTCATTGTCTGAAACTTTTTCCTTGGAGCGTGTTTGGGGAATGATGGGACATAGTCCTTGTTACCTTTCTGGTTTTGTCTCTTTCTATGGTGCATCATATCCATCCCTTCCATAGCTGAACCAGTGGGTCTGGACTTTCTGACAGGAATTCAACAGAAAGCTTTTTCAATCTTTTGTCCCTCTAGAAGCAGCCCAAGTTTTTGGGGCAATCCGTCTCAAAACAATTCTGTAAAATTTCCTTTTGGTTCTTGATGCTGCTCAGGCCCATCAGACTGACACAAAACCCCCTCAGTCATGTCCCCAGCCCCGGTGGAACGGCTGAGCTCTCTGAACTCCAGCCTTGCACTGTCCCACCGTAATTACATTGCAATTGTAGATAGAGTTGTGCCAGGTTCTGGGCCACTGGCTCTGAATCCTCCTGAATCCTCAGGGCTGACCACGGCATTTGTCTGTACTTTCCTGTCCCTGGGGCTGATCACTCCGTGCTTGCCAAGGGACGGAACGCTCGCTCTGCACAGCTCCTTGGAGCTGAGGGTGCCTGCCCACACTGAGAGATGGGTGAGTGAGCGACCCTGTAATGTTCAGGTGGGTTCGGCTGATCTCGCGTTGGTTCGGCTTATCTAGTTCGGTCGGGCTTATCTAGTTCGGTCGGGCTTATCTAGTTCGGTTGGGCTGAACGCGGTTCCGTCCCGTTCCGTTCAGTTCACCTCAGCTAAGCTCGGATGGATTCGGCAAATCGCGGCCAGAGTCGGCCGTTCGGCCACACTCGGCTGTTGTCGGCTCCACTCGGCCGTGGTCGGCTCCACTCGGCCACGCTCGGCTGTTGCCGGCTCCACTCGGCCACACTCGGCTCTTCGGCCCTGCCTGACTCTGCTCCGCGCTGCAATGGCGGCCGCTGGCAGGGCCCCGCTCCCCGGCCTGAGCCCCGGGAGGGGACAGAGCGCCGGGACAGCCGCCTCAGCCCGGGTCACCCTGTCCCTGCCCGCCCCCGCGTCCCCCGGAGCGCGCCCTGCAGCGCAGAACGCGGCCTTTGGGCCAGGAGCGGGGACAATGCCCTCGGCTCGGCAGCAGCGCCGGGAGGCAGCGGGCGGTGCCCTCAGGTGAGCGGCCGGAGGGGAGGGAGCTGGGCCGGGGGCACCGGGGCCGGGGGCACCCACAGGGGGCCGGGGCTGCTTTGGGCGCTGCTGCGTGGGACCCGCTGCGGGTGGCACGGCTCTGTCCCGGACCTTGCGGCTCTCTGGGATGGTGTGCCGTGGAATAAAGCTGGGGCTCGTCCCAGCTGCGGGAACAGCGTTTTATTGGGTGAGAAACAGAGTTCACTGTCTCGAATTTTTACACGTTTGTTAAGGGATAAAAGGCAGCGCTGGGGTGCTTGGCTGTTTGCCAGGAGCACCCGGTTCCCTTAAACCGTGTTCTCTAGATTCTGTTCCATTGCAGTGGTGTGTGCATATTCATTAGAGTTTATACATATTCAAATAGTCCTTTCAGTTTAGATGTTCTTTTGCTTGGTTTGAACCTTCGTGCCATCTTGTGGATTACACCAATATACTTTATTTCTTCCTGTGGTGCCATCCTGTTTTATTTTCACTCCCTCGTTATTTGATAACGAGGGTCAGTAAATTTTTCCTTTTTTTTTCAGTGCTCTGGTTTCTGTTTCTGTTATCTTGTGTTTCAGATAAGATTGTCCCCAGCTGTGGGAAATCACCTCATTATCTGACACCATTTTCTGAGTTCCTTACATGTAACAGCATTTGAACATTTCACAGTCTCTATGATGCTGCAGTCTAAACTAGTGTCTGTTACAGTGCTGTTTATGAAAGCTGTGCAGTGCATACACGAACTGACAGATTATCCTTGATCCAGAGCAGTAGTTACAGACTGTCCCCTCTCGGGAGTTTTGTGGTCAATAACACCGTGCCAGAGCTCAGACATGAATGGCAAAGGCAATACCTGCATTTGTTATGTTTCATTCTGGGCTGGGCTGAGCTCTGTTTGCCGGGAAGCAGCGGGATGGGTGTCCCTGTGCCCACCCCCCTGGGTCCCAGAGAGAAGCTGCTCCTGTGGCTGCAGCTGAGGGGCACTGGGAAACCTGAACGGTCCTGATGGAAACCGATGCCAAACCGGGTTTGGTTGGGTTTGGGACTTGCCATTTTCCCCTGATCCGTGGGTTTTGCCTTAGGAAACAGGAACTGAGCACCAAGACATTTTGTTAGCCTAGAAGGGACGAGTTTGTTTGTATTTATTTCCTGAGGCACCTGGATCGATTTGGGTCTCAGTTGGCACCCGAGAGCCTCCTCTGTGTCCTGGGTGGGGTGGTGGCGACCAAAGGGGTAAAAGCTGGAGCAGGAGGGTGGGTGGAGAGGAGAGCAGTGGCTCTGTGGGGATTTGCATCTGGAAAGGGCCCTCAGTTTCCTGGCGGGAGTCCTGGAATCAGAGCTGAGAGTCGCTGAGCAGTGAGGATCGTGCAGCTGCAGTGCCGAGAGTGCAGAGGCTGCAGTGGGCGTTGTCTGCTCGCTCTCCTGATGTCCCATCTCTCATGCTGGGCTGGCACCCAGGCACCTGCAGGGCTGCACACCCTCAGGGCAGGGGTGGTTTGTAAATGTTTTAAATGCTGCAGCAGCTCCCTCAGGCTGGATGAGTGTGAGGATATCCAGCTCTGCCTTAGGGCTTGGAGCACGGCAAGGGTGCAGGGCTCACGGTCAGTCTTGTTTAAACACTTGTAATAGCAAAATATTTTAAAGCAGAGACTGTGAGGCAATAACAAAGGCGAGTCTGTGGCAAGGATAGGTCCGAGCTGTCTTTATTAAAGATCCACACTGCTGGATGTTGTGTCAGAGCCCTCTGGGGACAGAAGGTGTCCCCAAAGCTTCATGAAGCCCTTGTTTCCTGCTGGCAGGGCAGGGTGTGAGCCCAGCCTCGGGGGCTGTGTGGCTCCTCCTGCCTGGAGCAGGGACAGCCCGCGGGGCTGAGCCCCAGAGGTTCAGTTGCTGGAGCAGGTGGGGATCTCTTTGTGCCTGGGAATTGTCGCTGCTGCGTTCCTGGCCCAGCTGCAGGGTTCCCTCAGAGCCCGTGCCCTGCAGCAGCACTGGGAGCTCCTGGGCTGGGCAGGGAGCAGCTCTGGCCTGGGGCTCTCAGGCCCATCAGTGCCCATGGAAACCCAGCGTTTGTTCTGCTGCCATCAGCCTCTCTGCTGTGCCAGCCTCGCTGCCAGGGCACAGAGCTGTGGGAAGGCTCCATCCCATCTGTGCCAAGCGCTGCCAGCGCTTCCAGCAGCGCTGCTGGGGCACCAAGGGCTGCCTTTGGAGCCTGGCTGGCACAGAGGGTGACACACTCTGCCCTGCAGCACCCAGCTGCATCCCACAGCTGCACAGTTCAGCCAGCAGGGAGCAGAGTCAGCTCTGGGCCCAAACCAGGTTTTGTCCCCCAGAGAGCCACTGAGCTTCCTGAGGCAGCACACAGATGTGCCCTGGCCTTTGGGGCTGATGGTGAGGGCTGCCAGGGGATTGTGATAAGGCTGAGCTGGAGCTTTCTTAGAAAAGCCATCAGCTGTAAGGAGAATCTCTGGCAAACAGGTGGCTGGGGCACTGGCTGGGAGCAGGTCCTGGCCTTTTCTCTTCTTTGCTTTAACCTGTTCTTAAGAGGAGCCCAAAACTGCAAAATGGAAAGGAAGGGGGCTGTGGGGGTGAAAGTTGCTTTGCATTTTTTGAAGCGTTGCTGTGGATTTTGGTGTGTCAAGTGGCACTACCAAAACAGCATTGGAATAACCAAACTTCAGGACTCTGCGCTTAATTCCTTGAATGTGTTTGTGTGGGTGCAGGAAATGCCAAATCCCAAAGCAATTCCATGTCTGTAACTTCAAGTGCAACATCTTTAAAAGCAAGTGCTCAGTGTGGGCTTTCCATGTGGGTGCAAATGGCCCAAGGCCTTTCTTGTGTCCCGAAAGCAAAAAGCCTTTCCCTGGGAGGTTTTGGAGGGGATTCTCTTTGGGATTTCTTGTGGTGCAGCATCCCGGGTGTCCCTTCCTTTGTGCAAAGTCCAGTGGGAAAGGATGGAATGGCTGCCACGTGGGCTCTGGGATAAAAATGGTTCTGTTCAAATGAGGCAGAGAATGCAAGATGAAAAATGAGCATCCTTTCATTGTCTGAAATAGTCAGGAATAAAAGTGCTGGCAAAGGACACGTTTGTGTTTGAATTGGTGTCACCTCTCATGGGTAAAACCCCATAGTGAGCCAGCAGAGCAGAGCTATGAGAGCAGGGATCCTTTGACTTCCACAGTGGACTTAATTTTCTTTTCTCCTCTCTTTCAGGGCAGGAAAAATCATCCAACTCCTCCCATCTTTGCCCGAAGCTTTGGTGTTGGAGCAGCCAAAGGCAAGAGGCTTCAGCAGCAGGGCTCTGCGCTGGAGGGCTCTGGTCCTGCCCACGCTGTGGGGTGAGTCAGAGGGACACAGGGCTCCCCTTTTCCTCTCTGCTGGCATGAGCTGCCATGGCAATGCCATTGCTGCCAGCCCAGCCCCAGCTGTGCCTGCTGGAGAAGGGCAGAGGTGCAGAGGCAGTGCCAGAGTTCCCTGGGGATGCTGGAGCTGTGGTGCTGGCTGTGCCCTAGGGCAGCTTGGGCACTGTCTGTGCAGCCCAGGGCTGCTCTGGGCCTTCCTTCGGGAGCTCTCAGTGCATGCCCAGCTCTGCCAGGGCTGGCAGCCGCTGCAGGGCTGGGTGACAGCCTCTGCTGGGGCTGGGGGCAGGCACGGCCCTGGCACAGGGGCAGGGGCAGGGCTGGCAGCATTTGGGAGCCATGGGAGCAGAGTGAGGGGTGGTGCTGGGCACAGGGGTCAGCCTGTGCTGGTGTCAGCACAGCCCTGCAGGGCCCTGGCATCTGGGAGCAGCTCCAGCTCTCCTGGGGCCCAGGGATGGGCTCTGAGGGACTGGCTTTGCCTGTGCCTTTCCAGGGCACAGGAACAAGGGCAATGTGGTGCCAGAGCTGGGGCCCAGCAGGCTGTATTTCCCTCTGGGAAAGCAGAACAGACTCTGGGCTGAGCTGAGTTTCCTGCAAGGGCTCAGAATCCAGGGAAAAGGGAGTTCAGGAATTGCATCTGCTGCTGGGAACATTGCCTTAGGCTTGCTCAGTTTGTGTCTGTGAGCAGTGGGCTCTGGGCTGGAGAGGGGCTGTTGGCAGCAAAAGATGGAGTCAATGCTCTGCAGGGATGTGCAGGGAAGGACTGAGTGGGAGGGAAGGGCAGTGTTTAGAAATGAGATCAGCATTTCTCCCAGAATTGGGGTGCAGCAGTGATGGGGGTGGTTGGCTTTGCTCTGGGCCTTGTTATTCCTTGTGCAATTTGCAAATTCTGCTGCATGATTTACTGTCCAGTATCTTTCTAACAAAAACTGACAGAAATTGAGGTTTAGGATTAGAACTGAGGTCCATTCACTGCACAATCTTGCCAAGGCTGGAGGACTGGGATGATGGCTGCTCTCAGCAAAGGTCACTTCTCAATGCTGTGTCAGATTTGCCTCAGTGCTGGGCAGGAAAGGTGAGGGTTTGGATCAGGAATTGTGCAAACAAGGCCTGGGTGTGGTTGATTTGTTTGGTTTTTCAGTGAGCCGGGGCTGGCACAGGGAATGGTGCAGGTGCTGCTCTGGCACCAGAGCTGCTGCCCTTTGGAGCCATGTTAAAGATGTGACCATAGAACACTTTGGGGGCTGTTTTCAGCACTCTGGGTTTCAGAGCTGCTGTCCCCAGCCCATTGCCAGCCCTGGGACATCTGCTCTGGTTCCAGGCTGTCCTTGCTGGAGCAGCCTGGTCCCTGCCTTGCCCAAGCCCTGAGACACAGAGGGAGCCCTGTGCCCAGGGGCCTTTGGCACCTTGTCAGGAACGTGGCAGCAGCCCCGGGAGCAGGCTGGAGGTGGGAACTGGGTGTTGGGAACTGAGGAGTGCTCATCTGGGCTGGGGGGAAGGGGCAGGAGTTTCCATGCCCCTGGAGCTTTCCTGCTGGCATGGGGCAGCACAGGGAGCAGAATTCATTGTGCCCCTGCCACGGGCAGTGCTGGCCTGGGTGTCTGTGCTGTGCCACCAGAGCGTGGCACTTTGCTGCTGTCACTGCCACTGCCAGCCCAGCTGGGGGCTGTGCCCTCCTGCCAGCCCCAGCCAGGAGCTCCAGGGGTGCCTCTGTGCCCTGCTGGGAGCATTTGCTGGGAATGTGCCCCATCCCTGGGAGCGTCCCTTTGTCCCTGGGCTGCCAGCCAGAGCTTTGGGCTGCTCAGGCTCAGGCTGGGATTGCCAAAGGCACCGAGAGGGAGCAGCACAGGGAGGGGGCTCAGAGAGGGGCTGGCAGAGCCCAGCTGGCAGGCTGGGCTGGCTGCTGCAGGTGGGGCTGTGTGCACTGCAGGCAGGGAATGTCCCCTTCCCTCAGCAGCCCTGCAGATCCCAAGGGCTCCCAGAGCAGGATTTTATTCCTTGCCTCCCTTTGTGGAGATTCATTCTCCACATTGCCATGAGCAATTCTTGGATTTCTCTAGGAGCAAACCTCCCAGCAGAGCCAGATTGCAGTGGAGGCCAGAGCTGTGTTTGGAGCAGGGAGTGCTGAGAGCTGCGTCTGCCTGTGCTGCCCCAGCCTGAGCACAGGCACAGGGAACAGCCTGGGCAAAGGGATTGGGGCAGTGGCTGATGCCCAGGGAGAAGAGCACAAACCCACAGCCATTCAGCCTGACAGTCCCCTCCACCCAGAGCTCAGCACACATCCTCACAGGGAAGCCCAGCAGCTGAAGGGAAAAAAAACACAGAAGAAAAAGGTGAGTTATTTTGCTGTAAAGTTATTTCAAGTTGTTATTAAAGCCCAACCAACATTTGCTCTTGCTTTTGGTTGGGTGAATAACGAGCAGTGGGCACAGGTGATGCCATTCATGTGGCTGAAAACCTGGTGTGATCTAGAGGGGATCCAAGAACTGTTTGTGTAGGGCAATGGAATGTGAGGGGATGTCAGGGGCAGTGAGGTGGCATTTTGGAGGGAATTGCTGAGGTCATTGAAGGGAGACCAGCAGACAATTTCCCTGGGAAATCCGAGGCCCCTCCGGCCCACAGCCAGGACTCTCCAGGGCTGAGGGGGCAGCACTGGAGACTCCCTGTGTCCTCCTTCCTTGGCAGCAGCCAGCAGGGAAGGGAGAAGAGGATCCCTGTGGGATGAGACTGCAGAGAGCGAGCAGAGGAGCAGCCTCGGGCTGGAGAAAGGCAAAGGGACCAACACGGTGGCACCAGGGCACCTGTGAGGAACAGAATGGACACTTGGAGGCCACATGGAGGTGAGGAGTGCATGGTTTGGGGCAAAATGTCAGTGACTCTCCAGAGAGATAAGGAGGGGATATTTAGGAGGGAAACGCTGAGGTGATGAGTTCACCCAGCCTGGCACAAGGTGTGTTTGCACAGGCTGGGGCCAGAGGTGGAGGTCAACCCAAAGCCAGCCCTGCTCAGCCTCTCAATCCCAGGATAAGTTGTACAGGCTGCCCACTGAGGGATTAAAAATACATAAAAATGAAACCAAGAGCATTAATGAGACTCCTGGGAATCCCATTAACTTGTTGGCAGAGCTCCTGACACAGTTTGGAGCTTTGATGACAAGAATGCATTTCATTATTTGGATTATTCACTGTGTGGGATATGGGGTTTGTTTGGATTTTAAAGCCCTCATGGTGGCCCTGACACTGCTCAGGAGCTGGTAGAGAAGCAGAGTCAGAGCTCCTGGCAGGCACAGGGTGTTTTCCCCCATAGTGGATTGTGGAGCAATTGTCTGGGACCTGGATTGTCCCTCTGGGTGATGCCACTTGCTGTGGTTTGTATCATTCCATCCATTTAATTCCCAAAACCTCCCAGCCCAGGGGTTGGAGCTGACAGGGCAGGACAAAGATTGTTCTCTGTGTGGTGCCCAGATTTGGGGTTCCCTGTCAGCTGTGCCAGTTCTGATGAGTTATACCCATAGCCCCAAATTCCCTGCTCCATTCCCGCTGCAGTAACCTCCCAGTGCCCCATGGAGTGTGGGCATTCCCATGCAGAGCTGCTGCCTTGGACAGCAGCTGTGTCAGGAGCCAGCAGAGCTTCCAAGGAAGCTCAGCAGCACAGGGACAAGGCCAGGGTTCTATTCCATAGAAGTGGCTGTTGAGAACCCTCAGCCCAATGGTGTCCCTGGGCTCACTGGCCAGAGCTGCCTGGAATGGAGCCCATTTCACCCCCCTGAGCTCCAGGATGGAGAACATCCAGTGGATGGTTTAGAGCAGGGGAAGGCAGTGGCCAGATGTGCTCCCAGCCTGAGCTGAGGCAGCCCCTGTGCCCAGGGGGGACATCTCTCCCTGCAGAAGCTCAGCTCCTTTCAGAGCCTCAGCAGGGGCCTCTACAAATTCTTTTCTCTCAGGAAAGGGATGCACAGCTTTGTCTTCAGCACCCCTCCAGTGGCACCTACCTGGGAAAGCTTTCCATCACTTCTGCACTTCCAGCTGGATCCCTGGAAAACTCCAAACTCCATCCCACTGATTTTCAGGTACCTCTGAGGGCTGCTGCCTGGGATTGAACATCTGTGGGGGAAGATGGCCTTGGCTTTGATGCTGCTGATGGCCGATGGCCTCAGGCTGGGGAGGAGGGAAGGGATTTGGGGTGGCTGGGCCACAGCTGGCAGCTGTGTGGGAGCTCTGAGCCAGGAGTTGCTGCTTGAGCCCCTCTGCAAAGGGCCCGTGCCTCCATTCCCAGCAATGCCAGCTGCTCCTTGGGGTCCTGCTGGGCTGCTGGTGGTCTCTGTCCGGGCTGAAGCATTTCCAGGGGCCTGCTCAGAGCAGCCCCTGGCCCAGGAGCCACGGTGCAGGCACAGCTCCTCCCCTGCAGATGCCAAAGACACGAGGGGCTGCTGCCTTTCAGCAGCTCCTGGCCTCCTCCTGCCCTGCGCTTCCAGCCAGCTGGGACACAGCCAGGGAACACCAAGGAGCATGGCTGGCAGCCAGCAGGAGACACCGAGGCCCCTGGGCCAGAAAAACAGCCCTGGCCCCAGCAGCCAGCATCGTTTGGAGCTGGCAGCACTCACCTGCAGGCAACGCCCCCCAGCACTCTCCAGAAGAGCTTTGGCCACGGAGCAAGGTAACCCTCAGGGCTTGTCTTGTTCGCTTCTTCCTGGGGAAACAAAGGGACATTGTGGGAGCACATTTACAGCTGCTGGGGAAATCCTGGCAAGGGCAGAACAATCAGGGCTATGGGGAAGAGTTTGGTGCTGCCATGTTGAGTGCCAGCCAGTTCTGCCCCATAGCCATTGCAGGGGCTGCTGTGTAAAGCAGCAGTAGCAGAAGGGAAGGAGCTGCATTTGTAGAGGAGTTCTCTTAGTGGCAGCAGTCATTCCCATCCCACACAGGGCCTTTGGAACAGCCCTGGGATTGGCCCAGGTGTGTGGAGCAGGATGCTGAGAAGGCCAAAATTCTGGGTTTGATGCATAGCTGGGCTGGTCACTTCTCAGCATTTGACTTGATGATTCTCACGGCTCTGGAAATAAAGAACAAATCGTTTCCACTGGTTTTTTAACCCATGGAGTTTTTCCTAGCGTTTCCCTGGGGCTCCAGTCGCACCCCAGGCACAACGGGAGCGGGAGCAGCAACGCCTCGGCCCCAGCGGCCGTCCCAGAGCGGCTGCTCCTGGCTGGGAAGCTGCAGCCCCCAGCAGGGGCTGCGGGCACGGAGCAGGGGCTGCGGCCGCTGTGGCTCGTAGGGGAGCGCGGCGCTCGTGGCGTTACCGGGCCGGGGGCTGCGGGGCGGCGCCGTGTCCGCCAGGGGGCGCCCCGCGGGGCGGGCGGCGGCGCTGAGCGAGCGGCGATGCCCATGGGGTCCCGGGGCCGGTACGGGCGGTCTCGGTGTCCTTCCCGCTGCCAGCCGCGATCCAGAGGCTGCTCCGGGGAAGCGTCGTTCTCCTGGCGAGCACGGCAGCGGCACAGCACCGGCTCCCTGCTGCCGCAGCCGGAGCGCGCCTGGAGCCCTGGCGGGACCCAGCCCCGCGCTGGCCGCAGCCAGAGCGGCAGCGCTTGTCCCGAAGCGGTTTTTCCCCACCGCGGCGATTGTGGTCCTGATCCCATCCCCAATCATACCTCGATCCTCCGGCCCCGGCACCTATATCTTGTCCGCCGAGAAAAAAGGGACTCGGTCCAGCTCCCACAGGAAATACCAGCAGGACCAGGATGCGAATCCTCAGGCCAAGATCCCGATCCCACCCGAGCGCCTTGGATCCCGCGCAGCCCCAGCAGCAGTCCTCGAGCCCGATCTCGGCACAGCGCTCCGACCGACGCTCCCACTGCCTCCCGAGATGAGCATCCCCCGCAGAAAACGAGACAGGCGCCCATCCGCCGGGATTTATGGGCGGGGGGGGAGGCGGGGCCCCGGGGGCGGGGCCGGCACAGGTGCGAGGGGCGGGGCCTGCACAGGTGTGAGGGACCCCAGTGCGGCTGCGCGGGGCGGGGCCTTGGGGGATTTAAGGCGCGGGGAGGGCACGGCGGAGCGATTTGCTCCTGGGCGTTGGGTGAGGGAGGTTGCTGCCGGCGGTGGCCCTATATCTCTTTTTCTTTGCGTTTCTTTTCTCCTGCGTTTCTGTTGTGTTGTATTTCTGTGTACTTCTCCTTTCTGCCCTCCCTTCCACCCCTCCCCCACCCCCTACACCCTCCCCCCCCCAAACCCCCCCCCTCCCTCTCCCCCCTAGCCCTCCCCTCCCTCCCCCCCTACGGCCGCCCTTCTCTTACTCTCTACCCTACCTACCCTACCCTATTTTTCCATTCTCTGCTTTCCCTCCCCAGCCGGACTCTCCTCTGCCCCCTCTCCCTGCTCCCCCTTCACCCCCACCAGTCGCTCCCCACCCGCCCTCAATCCTGCTCCTTCCTCTACCCTGCCTTCCCCCCAGCCCCGTCTTTTGCTGTCCTGCACACCCCGATCTCTCCCCAACTTCTCCTCCGTTCCCCTGTTCTCGTTCTCCATTCCCCGCTCTCCTCCTTTTCTCGCAGCCGCGGGGCTCGGGGTGCCGGGCAATAATAAAGCCCTGAGGGCCGGAGCCCGGCGCCCCCGGCCTCGCTGGGGTCCCCACACGGGGCCGGAGCCGCTCTGCGGGTCCCCCCATTGCAGTCGAACACACCGCCCGACACCGCCGGGGCTCCGGCTTTCCCAACATCACACTGGGGGGGTCCTGGGGCGGGGGGCCCGAGTTACAGGGGCCCCCTCATTAGGAGGGGGTCCCAGGGGGGAGGGGGGGTTAGGAGGGGCCCCCTCATTAGGAGGGGGTCCCAGGGGGGAGGGGGGGTTAGGAGGGGCCCCCTCATTAGGAGGGGGTCCCAGGGGGGAGGGGGGTTTAGGAGGGGCCCCCTCATTAGGAGGGGGTCCCGGGGGGGGAGGGGGGGGGGATAGGAGGGGCCCCCTCCGGAGGAGGGGGTCCCTGGGGGGGGCGTGGGGGAGGGCCCCCTCCGGAGGAGGGGGTCCAGGGGAGGGGGCGGGGCCTGGGGGGTAATTCCCCCTCTAAGCCCCGCCCCTCCCCTGGACGCCCTCCTCCGGACGGGGTCCGATCCCGGCCCCCGCCAGGGACCCCCTCCTCCGGACCGGGGCCCGGGGGGGGGGAGGGTGGGGCGGGCGGGGACAGGACGGCAGGGGACGGTCGTGTGTCTGGCATTTTTTTTTTTTATTGTGTGTTCACGCTGCAGAGTGACGTGCCCCCCTCTGCTTCCCTCCCCACCCCACCCGCCCTCCCCCCCTCCCGGGCCCCGGTCCGGAGGAGGGGGTCCCTGGAGGGGGCCGGCGTCGGACCTCGTCCGGAGGAGGGGGTCCGGGGGAGGAGCCTGGAGGGGGAATTACCCCCCAGGCCCCGCCCCCTCCCCTGGACCCCCTCCTCCGGAGGGGGCCCTCCCCGACCCCCCCCAGGGACCCCCTCCTCCGGAGGGGGCCCCTCCTATCCCCCCCTCCCCCCCCAGGGACCCCCTCCTAATGAGGGGGTCCCTCCTAACCCCCCTCCCCCCCAGGGACCCCCTCCTAATGAGGGGGCCCCTCCTAACCCCCCCTCCCCCCTGGGACCCCCTCCTAATGAGGGGGCCCCTGTAACTCGGGCCCCCCGCCCCAGGACCCCCCCAGTGTGATGTTGGGAAAGCCGGAGCCCCGGCGGTGTCGGGCGGTGTGTTCGACTGCAATGGGGGGACCCGCAGAGCGGCTCCGGCCCCGTGTGGGGACCCCAGCGAGGCCGGGGGCGCCGGGCTCCGGCCCTCAGGGCTTTATTATTGCCCGGCACCCCGAGCCCCGCGGCTGCGAGAAAAGGAGGAGAGGGGAGGACGGGGAGACAGGAGAGATGGGGGTGGTGAGGACGGGGAGGGAGAGGGGTCGGAGTGAGGAGGGAAGCGAGAGAGGAAGGGAAAGGCCGAGGGGGGACAAGAGGGACGGTGGAAAGAGGGGAATAGAAGGGAGTAGCGGGGAAGGGACACGACAGGAACGAGTGGGGGGAGTCGAGTTTGGGAGGAGAGGAAAGGAGCGTCTCAGGGCGAGAGGGAAGGGGGAGAAAGAAAGGGAATACGCGGGGAAGGAAGGAGGGATAGAGAGAGGGACAGAAAGGGAGGCCGAAGCCTCCGCGCCTTACCTGCGGAGCCCGCACAGGGAGCTCCCGTCCGCACCGTGCTCTGAGTGAGCAAATGGCGGCCGAGGCGATTTCCGGGGTCTAAAACACCTCGGCCCCGCCCCGCGCAGCCGCTCTGGGGCCCCGCACACCTGAGCCGCGCCCGCCGTGCACACCTGAGCCGGCCCCGCCCCTGGTCCCGCCCTTTGTGCCGCCTGGCCCCGCCCCCGTTCTCTCAGGCCCCGTCCCTTGTGCCGCCCGGCCCCGCCCCTGTACCCGCCCCCTGTTTTCAGGCCCCGCCCCCCGCACTGCTGTCCCCCGCCAGGCGGGGGCGCCGCGCTCGCACCGCCTCCGTGTCCGCCAGAGGGCGCCCTGCGTGGTGCCGGCCCCACACGGCGGCTCCGCACCGGGGAACGGCCGCGATCCCGCACCCGGCAGCGCCCCGTGCCTGCGCCCATCCCGGGCCCCAAACCGGTCCCGGGCCCGCTGCCGCTTCCATCCGCCCGACGGGGGAGAGGCGGCACCGCCCGGCACACCCCAGCGGCGCTCTGCCCCCCACCCCCGGCCGCGGTGGCACCGTCGCATCGCCCCGTGCCCGCGCTCCGTGGCCCCGCCCCTCGCACCTGTGCCGGCCCCGCCCCCCTGTCCCCCCCGGTCCCGGGGCTATCGCTCGGGAGCCTCGCTCGGCGCTGTGCGAGCCCCGCCCGACGGCTGCTCCCGCCGGGGACCGCTCGGAGCCCGGGGCGCTGCGGCGGGGCCGTGACCGCGGCCTGGGCTGCGGGGGCCGAGCGCTGCCTGGCTCTGCCGGGGGTCCCGGCCGGTGCCGCCTCTCCCCCGTCGCCATCGGGACTGGCATCGCTATGGGGCGGGAGGGGCCTGGCTCTCCTGAGCCCGCAGAGCCCCGTCCCGGTGTCACCTTCCGTGTCCCGGTGCCGCGGGCGGGAGTGGCGGCCAGGGAGCGGCAACCGCCGGCCCCGCCTTTCCGTCCCGCTCCGTCGGGCCCGGGCTCGCCGAGCCCCGGCCGGGACCCGCCCAGGCCCGGGGACACCGCGGCTCCCGCCCCGCCTCCTGCCCCCGGCACCTCCCCGCCCGCCCGGCAACGGCCCCGGGGCCTCCGGCACCCGAGACCGCGGCCCGGGCTGGGCCCGAGCCCCCGAACGCCGGCCCCACGCGCCCCGCAACGCCGCGCTCCCGGCTCCTCACCCCCCGCCCATCGGCACCGGGGAGAGGCCCCACGAGTGTCCCGGCTCCGGGAAGAGCCTCGGCCGCAGCTCGGCCTCCGCTGCCGAGCGCCACGAGGGAGCACCTGAGCGCTTCTCTCAGCCCCGAAGCCGCCCCCGTCAGGCCGAGGCCGGGGCCGGGCCCGGACAGCGCCGGGCCGGGGCTCCGCCTTCCGAGCACTCGCACGCAGCATTTGGGCTCTGGCCCCGGGCCCCAAAATGCAGGACTCGGCCTCTGTGCTCGGGGCCTGGGCGAGCCTCGTTCTGCACCCCCGAAACACAGGGCTCAAGTCCCGGCTTCACAGCCCTCGGCCTGCCCAGCTGGGACTGGGTCCAAGTGCCAGCAGCGGAGGACTTTGTCCCTGAGCCCTCCTCACCTTCACCACCACAAAAAAAAAACCAAACAAACAAACAAAAAAAAAACACAAACAAACAACCCACAGGACTTAAGACTCCGATTCTGAGACCAGAAAAATGCCCAATTTATTAGTCTCAGTTCACAGGGTCGTGTAATTGACTGCGGACATCCCCACAGATGGTGACAGGGAATGGACCTCTCACACATTTGATTCTCCTGGGAGAACTGCCTCAGGCTGGCAAAAAACCCACCCGTGGCATTAGAAGGTAGGAAGCCTGCCCTGAAAGGATGCCATAAAATGCAGCCCGTCTGCAATACCGCGTTATCCCAGCACTGTGATATCCCATTATCCCCAGCCGGGTTTGTTGCGCCGCCTCCGGCTCACGGAGCGATGCCGCTCGTGGCTCCGGGCGCTGCCGCGGCGCGGGGAGCAGCCCCGGATCCGCTCGGCCCGGGGGAACCGAAGGGGTGCCCGGTGCCCGGGCCGGAGCGGGCAGCAGCGGGTGACGATCCGGGCGCTCCTGCCCGGCTCCTGAGCTCAGGCTGAGGCAGCTCCCAGCTGCCGCCGCCGGGAAGGAGCAGCTCCCCAAGGATGGCCGCGCTCCCGGGCCATGGCAGCTGCCCCGCCTCTCTCAGGGACAGCGGCAGCTTTGGCAGAGGAAGCGGAGCCCCAGCGGCCGGGGCTCGGCAGCAGCCGGCACCGAGCCCCTTGCACTGAGCGGGAGCAGAGGGACGGGCCCGAGCCCGGGACTCGCATCCCGCCCGGGGACTCGGGGACGCGGGCTCTCTGCTCGGGCTCCGCCAGGAGGAGGAGGCGGATGGGAGTGCCCGGGAGGAGCCGGCACTGCCGGCCGACAGGGCTGCTCCTGAGGGGAGAACTCGCTCTGTGCTCCTTGGGCGGGATCAAGGCATGGCCAGAAGCTTTCATATTCATTTTACAGACTCTCGCACACCGACCGCTACCAACGTGCACTGTGCAAAGCAGCCACAATGGCTGCAGGCTCCAAAACAAAGATAAACAACGCTGTTCTCCTTTCCTCCTTTATGCAATCACACCTAGCTAAGATTCCTAACACCTGATGCCATTGTCTGTTTAAAACTCTGGCCAATACCATGCCACTGACTAGGTCTCAAAAGCGGAAAGATGACAGCCATCAATTAAAGCTGATGCCAGATCTTTGCCTATTTAGCTTTCCATGACAGAAATCCCTGGATGGATCCACGTGCTCCTCTGCTCCTATCAGCTGAGCTTTTGTCTCACTCTAATCTCATTAGGATGCCCTAAATCCAACCTGTTCTGCTTCTCAGAGCAAAGCCTGCTGCCATCTCTGCTCGTGACCTTTGCATGGCACACATTGTTAGCACACTGATAATGGCAAAACAAATTGCCTCTCCTTCTTTCTGCAGTGAACAGTTCAGCTTCTGGGGAGCTGCAGCTGTGACACTCATGAGCAGCTCTCAACGTGATCTCAACGTGGAGCTGCTCTTTTCCAAGTCTGCCCCTGTAGAAAATCCACGTTGTTGGAAAATGTCACCAAAGCGGGAATTGCTGCTGAAGCTCTCTTAGCGCACAAGGGCAGAGCCATTCCTGGGGCTACAAGTGCCTCATTCCCACTTTTCACTGCTCTTGGATCAACCTATGTGTTCATTTCCATCTTCCTGAGAAGCCTTGATCTTTTGTAGTGGAATCAAAGCAAAGCAGAGCTGAGCAAAACCCCACCTGTTGCTATGATCCTTCCCACTGCTTTTATTGATGTTGTTCCAGCTGGATTTATTTCATTATGAAAAGGCAAATCAAAGAGTCTTTTTATCTCCACGGTTTACGTTGTCTTTTGCTGGCTTGGACTTTTGTTTTCTGCCCTTTGCCGGTCTGGGCACGTTCACCTTTCAGGATTCCCACCCTCTGCCCTGCCCGGGCTGCCTCTGGCTCAGCTCCCTTGGCAGCCGCTGCTTCCACCTGAGCTCTCGGCCTTTAGCTCGCGTCCCTTTCCATGGGCCACGCCTCCCAGCTGCTCCAGCCCGGGCATTCCCGCCTGGGAACAAGCAGGGATTCCCTGCCCTGGCCCAGGGAAGCCTCCGGCCCTGCAGGCATTGCCGAGGCTCAGGGGCCGCTCCAAACCTTTGGTGTCCCAGAGCTCCCGGATCAGTGCCAGGGCAGAGCTGGGAGCCTGTCCTAAGGAGCGGGACTGACGCACGCGGTGCCTGCAAAGTCCCCCATGGATATTGGATCCAGCTGGCAGGAGCAGGTGCGGCCAAGGCAGCCCATTCCATTTCCACCGAGAGATCTCCAGCACTTCAGCCTGCTAAGGCTGGCACACAAATCCCTGCCCTGGGGCACGGCAGCGACTGCAGCGCACCCAGGAGAAGGCAAACGCAACGACCGGGGCTCAGTTCTGAGGCTGGGATCGAGATTCATTCTCAGCCATTTCAAACAAGGATTGCACCCCACTGCTCAGTTCTTTCTGCAGCTGGGACTCCAGGAAGAGGAGAAAGGAGGCAGTTTACTGGAGCCCCTTTCCTGCCAAACACTGAGGGTCATTCAGGTGCTGAGAGAAAGCACAGCCAGGGAGAGCTGCCCCTGCTCTGCTGGGATTGCACCCTGCACTCACGAGGGACAGGTGGCTCTGTGAAATCGGTCTCAGCATTTTTGTGCCTCATAGCTCCCACTGAAATGATTTTGACCAGAACTGAGGCTGCTGAGCGTCACTGAGCAGCACAGGAGACATCCAGCAATGCCCATGAGCTGGCAGAGATGATTGCTGGCGCTGGCCTGAGCCCTGGGCTGAGAGTTCCAGTGGCAGCAGCAGTGACAGCCACCCCGGCATTGCCCAGAAACAGGAGAAACCGCCCCTGCCCTGCCTTTGGGGAGAATGTCTGCTGTGCATCTCCCAGTTACAGCCCCAGCGCTCCCTGGGCTCCTGCAGACATTAATTCCTTCTGCCTTCCTCACAAGGCATCTCCACTCGTTCCATCGTCTGCCTGCTGGGCAATGCTCCCCTCCTTATTGCACAGGGGAGAGCGAGGAACTCTGCAATTGCCTGCACTGACTCCTCTCCCATCATCTCCCACTCCTTTCATGGCCTCACCAGCCAGGAGAAACATTCAAGGGGGAAAAAGTGTGCTGTGCTCTAGGCAAGGCCAGAAAGGGGCCTGAAGAGACAGATTTTGGATTAACTCTGGCTGGAGAAAACCAAAGGCAATCAGGATTGCCTCAAAAAGAAAACAAGAAAGGAGGGGATTGTTAAAGCCATTTATAGAGTCACATTAAGGTCTGTTCCTCAAGGTTTTGGCTTTTGGCACTTCCGTAAGCAGCACGACAGACTGTGGGCAACTGTGACAGACTGCACAGAGGAGGGGGTTTTTTATAAATAATATAAATAATATAAAAATAGAGATATTATTTTTATATTGTATATTTCTTATATTTATTTGTAATACATATTTATAGATATTGGTATCTATAATATATATTTGTATTTCTACTTTTATAGTATTTTAATTATTTATACAAAAACCCAGCCTATAACCAAATCAATCAAAAAATCCCCAATTTATTTTAACTATATTTAAATATTTTTAGATTTACAATCTATATTTATATATCTTTGGATATATCTATAAAATAGACTATCATTTATATATATTATCATATGTTAGAATAATACACTATAAATTATAGTTTTATATACTTAGCTATTTGTTTTCTATATTTATGTTTACCACTATCATTTTATATTTATTTTTATATTTATATTTATTTCTACTTTAATTAATCTATATATTAGACCATATCAATTCATTAACCCCAAGCATCAGAACCACAAAAATCCTGCGCCTTCGTCAGCACCGGTACGCAGCCCACGCTCATCCATCGCAGCATATCCAAACAAAACCTATTTCTAGGACTAACAGAACAAAGACCCCACGACATTTAACCCTAAGAAAATCTCAAATAAACCTAACTGTAAAGAAACTTGAAATGCCACTATAACTAGCCCAAAACCTCCGTACATTCTCATCATAAACTTCCTCCTAAACCAATGGCTCAAAACCCCAAAAAACTCAGATACACATGGAAAATGACAGAACTGCTAGTAAAAACAAACACCCATGAAAAATTAAATCCAACCAACTCACTAAACTCAAATCCCTACAACTGACCCTAAACATTACTAAAAAAAGCCCCCAAAGCTCTACCTTTATGCTAACTCACAAATAATAACCAATAATCTATAAAAATTATTTTAAGAAATTAAAAAATAAATAAAAGCATGAAAATAAAAACTCTAACCTATTAAAATACTAAAAAATATCACTACCCAAATTGAAAGACATATTGCCTCTAGGAACCCATCGTATACAAACGCCCCTGTCCCCCAAAAGAAAACCAGAAACAAAACAGCAAAGCAGAAAGAAATCAGAACTTAGGAATGCTAAAACCAGAATGTTCGAGAAGTTCCACCATATCCCTGATCATACACCAACTACAAACAACGTGAAACAATACAAACAATTCTTAAAAACCGCCTTAAAACCACTACATTAAAAACCCTTTCAACAATTCAAAACTGCATTAACAAAAGCCATCTAATAAATTAACACCCAAAACTCCAGCAGCCCGGCTGGCCCTACCAAATCTCTCTGTTGATACATACAGTAAACAAAACCAAAATCCCAGGAATACCTGTCAGAAGTCTAGGAAAGAAACCTCTTGAAATTAATCCTACCTCAAATACAAACCAACCCGCCCAGAAAGTGAGCTTCACTCAAAAAACTATTTACACAGAGTTAATAAGACCAAGAAATAAAACAACACACCATATACCACCAACAAATACAACAGTGAAGGAAAAAAAATCTACTTTTTTTCTTTTTTATTTTTTAAACTAACTTCTTTTATTAGCCAGAACAAAAGGTTTTGCCAGGACTGTAACATCTTCTCCTTCTCCTTCTGAAATGTCCCTTCTCCTTCCCAAATTCCTTACAACTTCTGAGTTTAAATCCAAGCCAAAAGCAAAATTCGTGCACTTGAGTCCGGTGCTCCTGTCAGATTCTGTGTCTCACTCCACATCTTCTCACACTTTCAGTCTGAACGCTGTCCTGCCCTGATGAGTTTGACAGAAGCATTGGCACATGTTAAGAGAGCATTTCCCTCCCTGCCTCCCTCGCCAGAGCTGGTTTCCTTAGCGCATTTCAATCGATCCCAAGCCCGCAATGATGCGCGCTCACCTCAAGGCTCACAGCAAGCACGCAGCAGCTCAGGCTGACTTGGCTCCAGGGCTCCGTGCCTTGGATAGCTGAGAAAACTTCCCATGAGCCTCTGTCCCAAGACATTGGAATGCAATTTCCCTGCGCATTTGGTGGCAGCTTTGGGTCCCTCTGGGGGACGGCACCCAGCGTGACCCCCGCCCCTCGCCCGCCCCCCACCGGCTCCTGCACCGCAGTGGGGCTCCCTCTCCTGGGCACCTTGGGGTGCCCCCAACGGCATCAGAGCCCCGAGTCTTCACCCCCCCCCTTTTCCCGACCCCCAAAGAAGGCTCAGAACGAATCCGACTGCCCTGGACAGCAGCGCAGCGCTTCCCCCAAGCCCTTCCCACACGTGCATGGCCCCAGCAAGGGATTCTGCTGCAACAAGAAAGCGGGGGCAGCCCCCAGAAGGCTTGAGGTTCCTGCCCAGCCTCGCTGTCACGGGCCGGGGGCAGCGAGAGAGGGAGCGGCACAGACGGCGGGGACGGCCCGGCACAGGGCGGGGGCCGCTCTCAGCGCGATGCCGGCAAAGCCGCAGCTCCGGCGCTGTCGGCCGGGCTGCTTGAGCGGCACGGGGGGATCCGCCGAGAGCCTCCGGCCCCGCGCGGGGACTCCTGCAAGGGCCCAGGGCCGCCGGGCTCCGGCCCTCGGGGCTTTATTCTCCGGCAGCCCGAGCCCCGCGGCTGCGGGGCAAAGAAGGTAAGGGGGCACGGGAAGAGAGGAGCGAGAGCAGGGCATGAGAAAGGGCGGCGAGGGAGCTCGGGCTGCGCAGGAAAGCGGGACGGGAAGGGAAAGCCCGGGACGAGGGTACAGGGAGGCTGGACAGAGGAAGGAGAGAGGGGGAACAGAAGGGAGTAGCGGGCTAGGGACAGGACAGGAAGGAGCCGGGTTTGTGGGGGGAGAGGGAATGGGGGAAAGGGAGCGAGAGAAGGCGAATACGGGGAGAAGGAAGGAGGGCTAGAGAGAGGGACAGGCGGGGAAGCCTCCCAGAGCCCCGGCTGCACCCCGAGCCCGGCCCGGCGCCTCGCCCTGCCCGGGATGCTGCGCTCGGCGGAGCTCGGCTCGCTCCGGAGACGCTCGGCTCGAGTCGGCTACTGTCGGCCAAACTCGGCTACTGTCGGCCAAACTCGGCTACTGTCGGCTAAACTCGGCTACTGTCGGCTGCATTCGCCTCTTCGGCAGAGCTCGGCTCGCTTCGGCCCAACTCCCAGCCGCTCTGTGCCTTCGGCTCCGCTCGCCTCGGCTCGGCTCGCTGAGGGCGGGCGGGCAAGCGCCGCCGCCTCACGTTCAGCTCGCCCGGCTCGGGGCTCTCCCGCTGCCGCGTCCCGCGGGCGGCCCGGTAATGGCGCGGACACGACCGGGAGCGCGGGCTCGGGCAGGAGCTCATTAGGCTGGGACCGCACTGGCGCTAATTAGCGCGCACGAGAGCGGCAGGCTCGCTTCGCCTGAGCTCGGCTCGCTTCGCTCCAGGCAGCCTCGGAAGCCTCGCCTCGGTTCGCTCGAGGCCGTCAGGGTCGGCCGCTCTCGCCTTGCTTCGGCCGAGCTCGTGCGATTCCCCCGAAGGCGGCGTCGTTCGGTTGTGTTTTTAGAAATATCTTTCTCTATGGATTGTATCTTTCTATAGTTAGATTTATATTTCTAGAATACTTCTATTAGTCCAAATAAAAACCCCATCTCTAACCAAATAAATACAATAAAAGCCTTCTTTTAAACGATATCGAAGTATTTTTATGCGTTGTCTAATTATATTCACATTTATAGTTATAGTTTCTTTTGATGCAATATATTAAGCATTATATATAATATCTATAAAATTCTAGACACGTATTTAAATTATTATTTATATTATGTATCGTATCTACTGCTACAACTATTTTTTCTTCTATTTTTAAACTTGATCTGTACGTATTTATGATATATTTCTATACTTAAATTTCTACCTTCATATTGTTTCTATTTATAATTTTTATAATCAAAACCCTGCCTATTGACAAGTAGAAAAGCCCGTTTTATTTAACTATTTAAAAATATTTTTATATTTATAATTTCCATATTTCTATTTATCATTTGCTCTCTAGTACGTGATAACATACCTGCTCCTGCACCGCAGTGGGGCTCCCTCTCCTGGGCACCTCGGGGTGCCCCCAACGGCATCAGAGCCCCGAGTCTTCACCCCCCTTTGCCTCTAGTTAGAAACTACACTGGAACTTTTTTCTGGAAACAAAGACACGACCTAAATCCTCTCCCCATGTCCCAGACAGATAGATGTTCAGTTCTTAGTTGACTGGGCAGCAGTTTCTTCAATAGAACGAGAAACAATATGGAAACGTTTTAGCTACAAGCAAATAGGCAAATCTGAACAAGGTCCTGGTGGCCAGCCGCTGCAGTTATTTTGAAGCAATTTTTTAAACAATCAAATACTGATACCACAAAAAATAAAGCAAAAACGTGACTACTGGCTAAGAAAGAAGGAAAAATTAACTTTTGACAACAACAACAACATTCCAAGGATGCAGGCTTTTTCCCAATGTCATACCTTATTACTACCTCTCTTGGGAATTCTCATGGTGGCTCCCAAAAGGAATAAATCCCTCAGAGTGTCCTAAAGCACAAAGTAGCACGCTGGAGCTCCTCACACTCCCAGGAGGGCAGCACAGCATGCACCGAGTCTGCAACAAATTCTGCTCAGTGAGGGTCTGCAAACAAAGTTTCAAGTGATGAACTGAACTCATTTTCAAGGGACGCTTCCTAAGCACAGAAGCACAACAAAGAACAAGCAGAAACAATCCTTACAAACACCGGCGAGTTTTATTTAGCATGTATGCGACTGATTGCCACCCTATGGCGTCTCCCTTGGTTTGTCTGTAGGTTCAGGAGGATGATAATGCACACTCTGCCTTCCCTGAACCCCCCCAGCAGCCGAGCGCTGCTCAGCGCGTTCAGACCATCGGGAACTGGGTCACGCACACCCGGATGGGCCGGAGCTGCTCTGCTGGAGACTGGGGAGACGAGAGCAGAGAGGCGCTGGCCCAGGCGTCGTCCCAGTTCTATTGCTGTGTGACGAGAAGGAGTTTGCTCCCAACAGCTGCAGCAACCCTCAGCTCGCTCCCGTGCTGAGTATCAATGGCACACAGAGGGCAGCCTGAGGAAATAATGGGCTGGGCTCTAAGGGGCTGGGACAGGCTCTGATTTTTTGTTTTGTATTTGCACGATCATCAGTACAACAGGGCTCTGATGGATGACTCGGCAGCACGCAATAAAAAACTCCTCTGTAGGATTACATGGACTTGTAGGAAAAGACAAAAGCCCATCACCCTTCTGAAATCTCCTTTGAATCCCAAGCACGTGGATTGTCACTGTACTGCAGCTTCCAGGTTTTCAAAGCAGCTTACTTCTGAAGGCCAGGAAACATTTATTCCTACAGAAACAATGGGCAGCACCCAGGCTAATCTAAGCACTCCTGTTGGATAGGGGATCTGCAAGTGTGCCAGTCCAGCCTAAGGTGTGCTTTATTTCAGTCTAACATCCCCACAAAATTCTTCTCCTATCTCCCAACCCTGAAACCTAAAGCTTCTCATCATTAGCAAATTCAAAGTAACATGTTTTTTTTACAACATTCAAAAATGTCATGCTGGACTGAACTAGAGAGTAATTTTCCAATATAAGCTTAGCAAAGTTTGAATTGACTCGTCCAGACAGAAAACCTACAAGTGAACACCTACAGCTGCCTAAAAAGACCTAACGAGCCCCTGGCAGCCACCGGCATCAAAGCACAGGGGATGTTTCTAATCCAGGCTAAGGAGAACAATATCACCTTTTGTTCTCTCCAGTTTGTTTCCTCTGCAGTCACATTTGCTCCTTATGATTTTTACAGTCTCTGTATCTTCTCGGGCAGCGCTGAGTCTGACGACCGGGATACGAGAGTCCTTCCCTGCCCTACGGAGAGAACCAGGAAAAAAAGTTACAAAAAGAACAGGGCAGTTTGAAGTTAATACTTCCGACGAGAAGCAGCACCTGACAAACAGAGTGAACAAAGCGTGATACCTCCCTGGGGACAGAAGACTTACAAACTCTCCGGGATTTACAATCCCAGTAACCAAGCCCTTCAGCACAGCAGCCAAGTGTCCCATTAGGTGGTGCTGCACCAAAGAATGATCCGAGAGGTTCCAAAGAGTGAAACGCACGTTATTTTCCAAAGACGTAAAATCGTGCAAAATAACAAAACTACAATAGATCTAAACTACAGGGCAAGAGTACAAGTGTTAACTTGAGGAGCTGGAACCATCCAGGTGAGCAACTGCTAACTGGATCCTCAACAGAGTTTGAGGAACCCTCCAGGATACAGAAGGGTTTTCCCCAGAAATTACACAGGCCGAGTTTTGATAGAAGTACACTTGGCCAGATGCTCAGAAACGTCACCCATCCTCCTCCGGGTGTCCTGAGAGAGCTGCGAATGGCTCTCACGTGGTTTGAGCTGGTTCTGTAAGGGCTCAGGGTGAATTTCACCAGATGCAGCCAAACTGGGCAACACCCAGTGGGACAGAAGGAACCCAAAGCTTGTTTTACCCAAAGCTTGGGTAAGCAGAGCCCCAGCAAATACTGAGGAAACGGACAGAACAGGGTAACAAATAATAAACATACCTTTTTTTTTATGTAGGTGAACAAAACAATTAAGGAGAAGGTGAAAAACTCACCATGACTGAACATTTCATCATCTGTAAGCTGACCATCCATAGCACAGAGGACTCCAAATTTAAAATTCACCGGTCCCTGGGACATAAAACCAACTATTATATGGTAAACAGTCAAACAGAAGATATAAAAATTTGTTTCCTCTAAGGACTTTCAAGTGTGTGTGTATCTTTGTATACATCCTACGCATTAGAACATACATCTCATACCACCTCCTAATACATAATCATTTACCTTTACATTTTGATAGTATAGCATAATAATAATAGATCACCAATTTAAGGTAGTAATTTTAAGTTGGTGCTTTAAGCTATTTTTGCTATCATGTTCAAAAAAACATTACTTATTTTTACTGTAACGAGCAATTGATTTCCAAGCCATCATAAGCCCATCAAAATACAAAGCTGCATTCACCGGACGGGTCTGTGAGCAAGAAGTAGTCAGGCTTGTACTGACCTCTTGCTCTTCCAGAACCAATAAATCCTGTCAACAAAACCAGCATCTTTAGCCCCCTCCTATTAAAGATTCTACAAGGATGATGGTTTTATTTGTGTTTAGAAGTTTGGATTTGAAATGACCAGTTCAATGGATAATGACAGTTCAAGCAGTTTCACATTATTATTATTATTATTATTATTATTATTATTATTATTATTATTATTAGCTACTGGAAGAGACAAACCAGTGGTATCTATACTTAATTACTTCTATTTCCAGCAAATCATAAAGAAAAAGAACCAAACAAAGAAAAGTCCTTTCCTACCTTTTGTATCTCAGGATGAAAAATGTCTCTTGGGCTCTTCTCCAGTTTCTCCAGACTCCTGGCACTGAAATGCAAAGGAACGAGTGCTTTAGAGGAGGGCAAGTGCACATTCCAACCCCGAACCACCAACCGATTGCAGTTACAGCGCTTACAAAATGAATCGTTCCCAGAGCCTCTGGGAAATGGAACGGTTGGTGCAACTGCCATTTCTTCCCCAAAATACTGACTTCCAACACTTCCTAAACTTAGTTTGCATTTTAAAAACAGAAATTAGGGAGACTCAGGGTGGAGATCAGGTTGAAATTGATTTCCTTCTAAAGCACAGGGCTCTGTTCCATCACCCTTCACTTTGGCTCCACACAGAATCACGGGGAGCATTTTAGGAGGGCTCAAGAACCAATTCTATTTCTCTCTTTTTCTAGTTCTCTCTCTTCCTAAATCATTCAAGGCAAGTCAAATGAAAAATGACAAGTTCAGCATCAAATCCACACTTTTTCCCTTTGTCTGCTCAAGAACAGGCTTTAAAACCACTTCTTGCTGCCTTCAACGATTAAGACTTGGCAAAACCATTTTTACATGTTTTATAGCTTTACACAGAACGCAAGCTCTGAATTACAGGAAAAGGTACACAGGCAAATATCTCAGCTGATGGTGGCTTATTTGTAAACACATACCTTAACGGAGATTGCACTGAGAATGTTTCAGAGGGACTCTAAGGGAGACAGATTTTCTGAGTACCCTGTAAACAAGAAAAGCTAGGATATATTACAGGACATACCCACTTGTTCTGCATATTCAAATTGGATTATCAATAAAAACATTTCAGTTAAAAAAGAAGGAAGAAAACCAAGGTAATTTTACTCAGTTATATTTACTGCCGATTTAGAGGAAAAAAAAGTCAGGGGTGCTGCAAAGAAAAAAAAAGTGAACCAGAAACGCCTACAGTAGAACTTTAAAACAATTGCTTGGATAAAAGCAGCTCATGGAACATGAAGTAGAAAAAAAGCGAAACCAGTATCAGACCTGCCTATTTTCTTACCATTGCACAAGAAAATCCGACAAGCGGTATAAAGTCACTGCCTAAAACCGATCCTAGGATGTAACCAAGAACAATTGAGGCATTTGCTAATCTAAACGGAAACCTTTTCCGGACCCTAGTGTCAAATCACACGTTTTGTCTTGCAGCAGCTCGAGGCTGGAGAGCATTTCCCCTGGGGGTCGGGAGGGTAGGGGCACCAGGGGCTGAGTTTGCGGATCGCACCTGTGCCAGCAGAAGGATCCAGCCCGGCGCTCCTTGCGCTCGCCATTCTCCGGGCCATCGCTGTGTTTTACTGCTCAGCGATGCCGCTCCATCTGTTTGCGTGGAAGAAAGAGCCACGAGCACTGAGGCACTCAGCAGCCGTGTCATTCCAGCCGCTCGTCCGCCCCCGCCCGCAGCAGCGGCAGCAGCCCGAGGGACACGGCTGCAGCTCGGCGGCTCCCGCGCCTCCGCCAGCCGCCGCACAGTGACCGCGGCAGCGCCCGGCGCCGCTCGCCCGGGGCGGCTCCTGCAGCTCCCGGCCCGCGGCAGCAAAGCACCGCCTGGCGCTCCGCCATCGGCGGGCGGCAGCGCGCCCCGCCCGAGCTGAGCCCCCGCCACCGGGACCGCTGAGCGAGGCCGAGGCACCGGGCGGACGCCCCTTCCGCGCCGCTCGGCTCCGTGCGGGCGGCCGGCCGGAGGCTTCGCCCCTCCAGCGTCGCTGCCGCGGCTCCGTCCCGCGCGGGAGAGGCGCCGGGAGCTCCCCGCGCCCAGCCCGCTCCCCCGGCGCGCGGCCGCCTCGGCCCGCCAGCCATTCATATGGCGCGTCGGCCGTTGCGTCAGACGCCGCGCTTTACGGCCGCAGGGCCTGCCGGGAGTTGTAGTCTCGGACTGACAGCCACCGCTCCGTTTTCCGCCACCGGGAGCTGCGGTCCCGCCGGGGGATCAAACGGCTCCTTCGCTCCTGGGCGCGGAAGCACCTTAGGCAGCACCGCCCCTCCCGAATGTCCTTTCTTTTCCACTCCAACTCTTTTTTCTTTTTTTCACTCTGTTTTTCACCCCCTTTTCCACTTTCGCTCTTTCTTTTTCACTCTCACCCTTTTCCTTTTTCATTTCTCTCTTCTTCCTTTTTTCTTCTTTCCCTTTCCTTTTTCTTTTCTTTCTTTCCTTTCTTTCTTTCTTTCTTTCCTTTCCTTTCCTTCTTTCTCTTTCTTTCTTTCTTTCTTTCTTTCTTTCTTTCTTTCTTTCTTTCTTTCTTCTTTCTTTCTTTCTTTCTTTCTTTCTTTCTTCCTTTCTTTTTTCCTTTCTTTTCTTTTCCTTTCTTTCTTTTCCTTTCTTTCTTTTCCTTTCTTTCTTTTCCTTTCTTTCTTTCTTTTCTTTCTTTCTTTTCTTTCTTTCTTTCTTCCTTTCTTCCTTCCTTCCTTTCTTCCTTCCTTTCTTCCTTCCTTTCTTCCTTCCTTTCTTTCTTTCTTCCTTTCTTCCTTTCTTCCTTCCTTTCTTTCTTTCTTTCTTTCTTTCTTTCTTTCTTTCTTTCTTTCTTTCTTTCTTTCTTTCTTTCTTTCTTTCTTTCTTTCTTTCTTTCTTTCTTTCTTTCTTTCTTTCTTTCTTTCTTTCTTTCTTTCTTTCTTTCTTTCTTTCTTTCTTTCTTCCTTTCTTTTCTTTCTTCCTTTCTTTTCCTTTCTTTTCTTTCTTTCTTTCTTTCTTTCTTTCTTTCTTTCTTTCTTTCTTTCTTTCTTTCTTTCTTTCTTTCTTTCTTTCTTTCTTTCTTTCTTTCTTTCTTTCTTTTCCTTTCTTTTCTTTCTTTCTTTTCCTTTCTTTTCTTTCTTTCTTTCTTTCTTTCTTTCTTTCTTTCTTTCTTTCTTTCTTTCTTTCTTTCTTTCTTTCTTTCTTTCTTTCTTTCTTTCTTTCTTTCTTTCTTTCTTTCTTTTCCTTTCTTTTCTTTCTTTCTTTTCCTTTCTTTTCTTTCTTTTCTTTCTTTTCTTTCTTTCTTTCTTTCTTTCTTTCTTTCTTTCTTTCTTTCTTTCTTTCTTTCTTTCTTTCTTTCTTTCTTTTTCTTTCTTTCTTTCTTTTTCTTTTCTTCTCTTTTCTTTTCTTTTCTTTTCTTTTCTTTTCTTTTCTTTTCTTTTCTTTTCTTTTCTTTTCTTTTCTTTTCTTTTCTTTTCTTTTCTTTTCTTTTCTTTTCTTTTCTTTCTCTCCCTATATTTTTAATCTTGGCTTTCCATTTTAGCTTTAGAATAAAAAAGCAGCAGTAGAAATGTTCAGGCTACCTGGGAGTGCAAAAAACCCCAAAACCGTAATGATTTTAGGAAAACTATTTCCTCTATGGGAGCCTGAAATTTTCTACAGCTGCAGGTGACATAGAGCTTTTATTTCTTCTTCTGTATAGTTTATACTTTACACTCCATTTATGTCGCGCCCCCTGCCGTCTGCACCGGCGAACTGCAGGCACAGCGCCCCCTGCCGTCTGTATCGGCGCACTGCAGGCACAGCGCCCCTGCCGTCTGTATCGGCGCACTGCAGGCACAGCGCCCCCTGTCGTCTGCATGGGCGCACTGCAGGCAGAGTGCCGCCTAATGACGTCAGCCCGTCGACACTGGCCACGCCCACTCGGGAGGCCGTCGCCATCTTGTACGGCATTCCGTGACGGCCACGGCGCTGCCATGTTGTACAGCACCCCGTGACAGCCAGGGCGCCGCCAGCCTGTACGGCACAATTTTACGGCAGTCGCGCTTTACGGCAATTTTACGGCATTTGCGCTTTACGGCCCCTTTTGCGACAGTCGCGCTTTACGGCACCTTTTACGACAGTCGCGCTTTACGGCACCTTTTGCGACAGCCGCGCTTTACTGCACCTTTTACGACAGTCGCGCTTTACGGCACCTTTTGCGACAGCCGCGCTTTACTGCACCTTTTACGACAGTCGCGCTTTGCGGCACCTTTTACGACAGCCGCGCTTTACGGCCCCTTTTGCGACAGTCGCGCTTTACGGCACCTTTTACGACAGTCGCGCTTTACGACACCTCTTACGACAGTCGCGCTTTACGACACCTTTTGCGACAGCCGCGCTTTACGGCACCTTTTACGACAGTCGCGCTTTACGGCCCCTTTTGCGACAGTCGCGCTTTACGGCTCCTTTTGCGACAGTCGCGCTTTACGGCACCCTTTGCGACAATCGCGCTTTACGGCACCTTTTGCGACAGCCGCGCTTTACGGCACCTTTTACGACAGTCGCGCTTTACGGCCCCTTTTGCGACAGTCGCGCTTTACGGCTCCTTTTGCGACAGTCGCGCTTTACGGCCCCTTTTGCGACAGTCGCGCTTTACGGCACCTTTTACGACAGTCGCGCTTTACGGCCCTTTTGCGACAGTCGCGCTTTACGGCTCCTTTTACGACAGTCGCGCTTTACGGCACTTTACAGCATTGTAATTTTTCTATTTTTAATAAAAAGACATGAAAAACAAAAACTGTTAAAAAATTAAAATAAAAAATATAAATAAACAAAAAATTAAAATAAAAATAAAAACTGTTAAAAAATTAAAATAAAATTATAAATAAATAAAAATTAAAATCAAAATAAAAACCGTAAAAAATTAAAATAAAAATATAAAAAATAAATAAAAATTAAAATTAAAATAAAAACTGTAAAAAAAAAAATTACAATAAAAATAAAAACCGTTAAAAAAAGAAAATAAAAATATAAATAAATAAAAATTAAAATAAAAATAAGAACCATAAAAAAATTAAAATAAAATTATAAATAAATAAAAAAAATTAAAATAAAAATAAAAACCGTAAAAAATTAAAATAAAAAATATTTTAAAAAATTAAAATAAAAATAAAAACTGTAAAAAATTTAAAATAAAATAATAAATAAATAAAAATTACAATAAAAATAAAAACCCTTCAAAATTAAAATAAAAAGAAAAATAAATAAATAAAAAAATAAAATAAAAATAGTAAAAACAATTTTTAAAATATGAATAAATAAATAAAAATAAAATCAAAATAAAAACCGTTAGAAAAATTAAAATAAAAATATAAACAAATAAATAAAAACTAAAATCAAAATAAAAACCGTTAAAAATTAAAATAAAAATATAAATAAATAAATTAAAATTAAAATCAAAATAAAAACCTTTAAAAAATTAAAATAGAAAATATATATAAATAAATAAAAATAAAAATAAAAAATTAAATTAAAAATAACTTTAAAAAATTAAAAATAAAATTAAAGCTTTTTATATTAATTTGGTACTGCCCGGACCAGCTCAAGCCGGTGATTGTGGTGGTGTTTGAGGGTCCCCAGGACGAGGGAAGAGATGAGAATCTTGACTCCACCTTTCAGAAGGCTGAAATATTATTTTATGATCTCTATTATATTAAAAGAAAATGAGATATTAGAACTATACTAAAAGAGCAAGGAGACATCAGAAAGCTGGAAAGGAATGAATAATAAAAACCTGGGACTGCTCACAGCCCCAACACAGCTGGACCATGATTGGTCATCAAGTAGAAACAATGCACAGGAGACCAATCCAAGATGCCCCTGTTGCTAAACCATCTCCAGCCCACACTCCACAGCCAGCAGATTGTTACTGGTTCCATTTCTGTTCTGAGGCTTCTCAGGAGAAAATCCCAGTGAAAGGATTTTCATCAAACACGTCAGTGCCAGGTGATGGCACAGGCAGCATCGGCCGGCCGAGGTCACTGTGTCATCCCTGCCAGCCCAGGTGTCACAGCAAGGAGCAGAGTTCACCCTGTACTCACCCTGTGCTCACCCAGCCCTGCCAAGGGACCGGCTGCCAAAACAGAGCCGTGCCATGCATGCCAGTGTCTGCATGGCAGAGAGAGGACATGAAAAGCCGCTGAGGAAGCTGCCACCTCCTCCCTGAGCTCTGCCCTGCAGGCTGGGCCATGGGCAGCCACTTTGGGAAGGCTGCATTTGCTGCCCATCAGCTGCTCTGTGTCTGACAGGAATTGAAATAGCCCAGGTTTGGGTTGGTGCTGAGCAGAGGGCAGGGAGGAGAAAGGGAGAAGGCTGTGCTGCAGGCCAGGTGGATCCAGGCAGAGCCAATTTGGGCAGCAGCCTTGTCTAACAGCATTTCATTTTCCACTTCTACTACATTACGTTTCATTTTGCACTTCTGCTAGAACTGCATGTCAACAGCTTTCAAATATCCTCCTCAGTCCCAGCAGCCTGCTTGAAAGTGCTGTGTCTTTATCAGACCATTGATGGTCCTTCTGAAATGTGAGTCTCACTGGCTGCATCCAAACCTTGTGCTTGAACAGCATTCCTAAAAATTAAAGCAGATTGGGCCTTTGGGGACGAAGGGGCTGCAAAGCATCTCCTAAAGCATTTTCTACTCCAATTTCATTGTGAGGAAACACACCTGAAGGATGATGCAGGGATTAGGATTGAGACAAAGATGAGTTTGGTAGGTCAATTTTACTTTGAGAGCTTGAGAAGCACAGGAAGCCCAAGTGATGATCCCAGAGGGTTGAACACAGAGGTTTCACCCTCCCAGATATACAAGGGCCTTACCTTAAAACCACTGCTCACAGCACACAGCTGTCTCAACACTGCATTAATGTTTTCTCCTCTTTGTGCATGTGTAGAATTGAAATCCCTCTTAGGGAAGAAGCTTATTCCAAGTAAATTCCTAAACTATCACCTGAAAAAAACCCTGACATGTTCTTTCCTCTCCTTGTATATTTTTAAAGCCTTTGACATTTGAAACACTGTTCCCCTGCAAGGCCTTCTCCTAAATCCCAGCTTCTCAGAAGGCCCAAGGAGAGAGGGTTGGCCAAGGGTGGAGCTGTTCTGGATTTGTTGGTGGTGCCTTGTAGTGAACAGTGTGTTCAGAGCTGCTCTGCTGCTTCTGCCCATCACTTTGACAGGGAAGGAGTGTGCTGGGATATGATAAACCACTAAATTGTCACTTTTAAATGCTGCTTGCAATGAAAACACTGTGCATAAACCCTCCTAAATGGTGTTAAATTTGTCTCCTATATTTCTTCCCTCCCACCCCACCACTGCTGCTCTAAGATCCCTTAGTAGCTCAGTCTTTCTCTGGGTTTTGTTTGACATTTATGCCCATTTTCCCCAAAGCTCTGGGGGTTCTTTTTAAAATATGATATTGATTTTTTTCTTGGTTTTAAAAAAACCCTGAAATACACACACACACACTAAAGAAGCAGGTCTCCATGGCTCAGCCCTGAGTGGTAAAGGAAGAGCAGCAGGAAGGGTGGTTTGTGGTGCTGGAGAAAGTCTCTGCCAGGCTTAAAGGAGCATCCCATTTCCACAGATGACTTTTTTTTTTTTTAATGAGTTATGGTGCTGGCAAGATCTGGAAAGAGTGCAAGTCCCTCATTCCTGTTTGGATGTCTTGTTTTAAGAAATGTGTTCTTTCAGTTCTTGGAGAGCATAGTTCTGGATTCATCCTCACATCCTCCAGTCTTGGTGGCTCTGTTGTTTTTTTATTTCCCTTTCTCTGCCCTTTTCCCTGCCCTCACTCCCCTGATGGCCTGCAGGGGATGTGATTCAGGCACTCATCACTGCTCTGCAGCTGCTTTACAGAGCTAAAACTGACTGGGTCTTTCACCCTCCTCTCATAGCAGTGGTGCAGAGTGAGGCACATGGCAGGGCAGGGCTTTTAGCTGTTGTTTTATCTTCTGGTTTGATGTTTAACACATGAGGCAGAACCCCAAGCCCCTGCTCACCATGTCAGGCTAGGCTGCAGTGGAGCACATTGACAGCAAAACAGCGGCTGCACCACAACCACCATCAATCAATCTGATGGAAAAAGGGTTTAAGGCTTCTAACAGTGCCACGGTGACTGAGCTGAGCCCAACCTGGGTCTAGCTTAATCCCTGATCTGTGTAAAGCCCTCTTCTGTGCTTTCCTGAGGCTGGGACAGCTGGAGAGGTTGCTCTCCATGAGCACAGGATGGCAGCTGTGGGCTGAAACTCGCTGAGCTGCCTCCCCAGTAGGGGATGGGCTTGTGAGGGATTTAAAAGAAAAAACATTACCATGTCTTTGTCAGTCTGCCATGCTCACTTAAGCTGGCTGTTGGTGATTTGTAGTATTTTTTAAAAGAAAAACCAAATGCTTTCCCTTTATAAGGAAATATGCTATGAAGAGGGCTTCAAAGGAAAGGTGATTAGTTACTATCCAACTGTTGCTAAATTCATTGGTTGATGGTCCATATACTGCATCTTTTAATGTTACTGATACAGACCATTCCCAAGCTGTTTGATAATTATTTATCAGCCATCTGCATCAGCATCATCTGCATGACCAGTAATGGCCAAAAAGCAGGAAGGAGAGAAAGGGCTTAAGCTGTAGGCAGGAAAGGGAAGGCAGAAACCAAGCAGCAAACAATTAGCACCTGGGCTCCATTGAAGACTAAAAGTGGGAAAAAATGGCTTAATTGAAAAATCTGCCTATTGTGTGTGCAGTCTCCAAGGGGAAACAAACAAACCCATTCAAAGGAAGGGAAAAAAAGGCAAAGAATTAAAAAATCCTTGTGCTGTTATGCAGAACTGGGGGGTTTAACTCTTCCCAATCTCTTCCCAGTCTCAGGCAGAAATATTTCTATAACTAAACCATCTCCCTTTTTAAAGCATTTAGCTGGATTGAGTAATTTCTTAAGTCCTCCATCATCAGGACCAGTTTGGGTTTGGCAGCTCAAACACCTTGGCAAGGCCAGGACAACTTCAGTGGTTCTCCCTGTCCTGAAAGAGAGGAGAAAAGGGAAGTAAAGTTCACTGCAGAATCAAAGCCTCCTGCATTTCATCTTTTGGCTTAGATTGCTCACCATGGAGTACGAGCCATAAAAAAAGAGGAGGTGGCACCAAATTGAATTTAAAAGTGCCCTTTCCCAGTGCTTTTATTCCAGACATTCAAAGGAAGCTAATTTTTCTTCTAGCATTCTTTCCCTCATTTTAGCAGAACCATTCTCATCCCAGACCCCACTCAGCAGTTGTTCAATCTTTTGGCACTGGATCTGGACAAAGGAAAGGACACATCTGGGTCACAGGAAAGCACAGAGGGAAACCCTCCAAAACTGGCCAGAGAAAAATGAAATGCAGGAAGACTTACCTGCAGCTGGATGTTCTTTGCACTGGGCTTCCTTTAAAGGAATGGATTTGCTGCTAAACACATCTCAGGCTCAGATGTGACCAGGGAGAAGGTGGGATGGAGATGAGGAGTCAGACAGGGAATAGCCAGGGAGATGCAGGGCCCAGGAACATGAAGGATGGAGAAGAGAAGGAACAGGGATTGTTCTCCTTGTTTAGATCCATCAGTGCTGGGAGCTTGGGAAGCACATGAGGGTACCAGAGGGATGCTGGGCAGGAGCAGGAGAACTCCAGGATAAGGGCAAGCTGCTCCCACTCCAGGGCTGGGCCAGGGAATGAGGGGAATTATTTCTCTCCCCCTTCCAGTGGGATGCAGGTGCCACCCCATGCAGAGGCAGGAAAACTGCCTTGCAATCAAGTACAAAACCTGCCTGGCAAGCCCAGGATGCCAGCAGCCGTTTCTCCTGGATTTCCTCTCCGCAATCTTTGGTACTGGCAGAAGCCGCTCCCGGCCGAGCCGCCATCTTTGTTGTGGTACCCTTAAGCATCCCCCGCTCCTCACAGAGGCGTTTCTCTTGCTGGCTGCCTCAACCCGGTCCCGACGCTCTCAGCGCCATTTTCTGCTGCTTTTCCCGGCGGGAGAAAACGGTTGGCGGGGTCAGCGGCACCGGAACCCCGCGAACCGCGGCAGGGAGCGGCAGAGACGCCTCTGCCGGAGTCGCCTCTGCCGGAGTCCTGCCGCGGCCGCCATCTTGAGTGCGGCTGGAGCCCGACCCGGCTCACGCAGGATCCTGGTACGCGGGCGCTTCGCCATCTTGAAACGGGAGCTCTGTCCCCTCCGCGCCTCCGCCGCCCGCAGAAACCGGCCCCGCCGCTGTCGTTCTTCCCAGCCACCGCCCCGCACGGCGGCCCCTCAAGCCCGGCCGCGCCCCTTTGCACTCCTCCCTGTGCTTCACCATTCCCCTCTGTGCACAGCACCGCTCTGTGCCCACAAGGTGGCAGCACCGTCCCCCGCCCGGGCCGGGCTGGACGCGCCTTGGGGCAGGCAGGGAACGGAGACCGAAGCCTTGGGCACAGAAGGAAATATATGCCATCAACACCTTCTCTTTAGAAGGACTTTTTTAGTGGAGTAAAATATTCAAAAGCATCTGAATGGGACCTGGTTTTCTTAGTATGATCTAATACCCAACTTTCTTGGGCACTTAGCAGCATTTAAAAAACATCACATAAATAGGAGCTTAAGTCTGGTTTCCTACTTAAATCTAGGTAGATTCTCAATACTCTCTATTTGAATTTAACTTCTCTCTGGTATGAAATATTACAGTCGGCTTTTCCTATTTTTCAAACAAGACCAAAATACCACGAAATAGTGGACAAGGTTGTGTCAAAGAATGTATGTAAATGGAGTCATCTGACTTGATTCTGCTTGCAGATGGAAACTCAATGTCTTAGTGACAGAAATGAGACTGCTGTTACTGTGGTTAACATCCAGACTGGTTTCCAGCAGCCAAATTCAGCTGTCTGCTCTGTAATATGGCAGCTCTCAGCCAGGCTCAACTGGAACTCAGTGATCCTAAAATAACTTCTCAATAAATCCCAGGCTTCTTACCCCTCATCAACATGAATTATGTTCTAGTGTTAGAGATTAATGGGCAAACACAACTGTGCCCCATCACCCCATCATTGCATCATTTAGGTGGAATTACAGGCATGTTGGGAAAATAGAAGTGCATGTTTAAAGGTGGTCTGTGCATTGAATTCCAGAAGTGGCATTGTAAGGTAGCTTCCACAAAATGTATTGGACATTGTAAGAAACAACACTCACTTTTAAAATTTCAAAGGTTTTTTGAACCTTAAGAAAAAATACAACAAAGGGCTGAATAAAGAAAAATTACAGTGCTGGGAGTCTCTGTGACCAGCAGCCACATGCTCATCTACAAAATGGGTGCTTTGCCTTTTATACCCTTAGCACCTCCCAAAGTTTTGTCAGAAAATTCCTTCTCTGCAGTCCATTGGTGGAGATCACTTTTTTACATCGTGGTTGGAGGCCAGGTGTTGCCATGTCATGCCTCTTAGTAACAAGTCCCCAAGTGACTACGGAGGCTATTACAAGGCGGAGGGGAAAGGGGACTATGGGGGGACATATTCTCATAACATACACATCATATCTATCTCTTAATTGTGAGAGCCAGCTATCACATTATTTGTCTATAACAGACATGTTGCTGCAGCCTTTGTTTTGTTCATTCTCCGTGCACAGAATAGCCTGAGTCTGCACAGCCAAAAAAATTCATGGGACCTGTGCAGACATCTGTGAAAGCATTAATTTCAGTTTAGCAATGCAGAAGTGTTTTCTGAAGCTGCCATGTGTCCTGAGTGGCCACTTTTAACTGTTTTTCTCATAGCTTTGAAAAATATTTTCCGCTTTTCTCATAAGAATTCTCCATTCTGCTTATCTCTACAAACAAAGCAATGCTCATTTAATTCAATTATGGATCAATATGTGGTGTTGTACTGTTGGGGGTTGGGTTTTTTCTGTTTTTCCTTGTTATGTGTGGATTTTTTTCCCAGTGAGAGGCTAAGAAGCGCTGATGGCTGGGCGCCTGAGATGGAGGGGAGGGGGAACTCCTTTGGTTTTGGGGAGTTCTCTCTCGGGGAGGGGGGCACTTAGAAAGAGATGGAGTTGGGGGCAGATAAAAAGAGATGGAGTTGGGGGCAGATAAAAAGAGATGGAGTTGGGGGCAGCCTCTCTCTCACTGCTGGGCTTTGTGGGAGGACGGTCTGACCTGTGACTTGGGGAAGGAGTTCACTGCCACCACCATAACCCAGCAGGAACATTTCTGTTACTGGGCCCCACATCCCCCTGCCCTGCCAGGACACGCCGCAGGTTCCAGTTATTGCCGTAGAGTTTTGAGACATTCTCACCCACTGCCCCGGGATTTCTGCTCATCTTGCTGTTACAGCCTGCTGCTTCTGAGAGCCCTGCTAGATCGGCTGCGCTAGATCGGGTTCTAGGGTGGAGCAAAGCCGCTCTTCCATCCCCTCCCGTCCGGGCCCAGCCGCCATGGCCGCGTCCTCCCTGAGGCTGCGCCACAGCGCCCCCTGCGGCCCCGCGGGGATCCCCGCGCCCGCCCCGCGCAGCGGGAGCCGCCAGCGCCCCTGCCGGCCGTGCCCGGAACTGCCCCGGAGCGGAGCGCGCCGCAGCCCGAGGCCGGCACCGGGTTCCTGCTTCTGTTACTGCTGATGCCGTGGTTGTTGCTGTTTGTTTGCTTTATTACGCACACTAGTAGAGAACTGTTATTCCTACTCCCATATCTTTGCCCGAGAGCCCCTTAATTTCAAAATTCTAATAGTTCGGAGGGAGGGGGTTTACATTCTCCATTCCAAGGGAGGCTTTTCTGCCTTCCCTAGCAGACACCTGTCTTGTAAACCAGGACATGTATTTAACAGACAGTAGGATGTAGGTGCTTGTTTAGTTATCGAGTATGAGTAATGAAGACTTTTCTTTTAGCCATGGAGGAGAGAAAAATTTAGAAGCAGTCACCTGAGAGAAAATTTAACAATTAGATTCACAAAGCAGTGAAAACGGGGAAATGCATCATGATTGTAGGCAGATCTGTTTGCTGGGGAAAACCACTGGCAAAAATTTGTTTGCAGCCCTTTGACAGTAGTGCCACATATAGGATAATTAAGCAGATAATTGACATGTAGTGTAGCTGGATATTGATTGTTCCTCCTTAGAGGAAGCTGTTATTAAGGTAGTGATTTCTCTGCCTCCTGTTTCATGGACACGGCATTAACAGTTATGATCATTATATTCTTCACTCTCACTGGCTTCAATTTTTCTGTCACCTGCTGCTATGGAGATTATATCTGCATATGAGACAATTAATTTTATCTAGAACTTGTACTTTTTCCTTTTTCTTTCCATTCTTGCAGTCTAGCAGGTAATTTCACACCAAGAACCTAATTACATTATCTTTCCTGGCATTTCTCCTCTCCTTAAAACATTCATGAAGACTGTGTAACTCTTTCTGAGGTCCTCATAAGAGTTGAAGAAAACTTGTCTGGCAAGGAAATACGTTAAGAAATATATGTGAATGTGGTGTGTTTAAAATCTATCAGGATCTTTGAGGTAATGAAATTGTGTACTGCTGTTTTAAAAAAGAATAACTGCCGCCAGTTCTCTGTCACATCCTTCTCAAATTTTTAAACACAAGTGGGCATAAGTAATACTTATAGAGCAGCAGTGAACCCCTACAGGGCTGTTCCTCTCTTACCTGAGATTTCTTTCTATTAGGGAAAAAAAAGAAGATCATGTAAATTTAAAGTTATTTCTCTCTTTTGTATATTCCAGTGTCTTTCCAAATGTTTCAAGCAAGTCTAGAGTCTTGTAAAGTCTGAATTTAGAATCCTGAACTCCAGGAGATTCAGGATCTGGCTTCACACAATTCTCTTGTATCACAAGGTGTGGAAAGAACCCTCTTGATTTCTAAACTCCTTCTCAGAGAGGAGCCTACTTGCAGTTGGAGCCAATCTTGGCCCCACACTTTGTCAATCATTTATGTCCAAAGGATTATACAGATGTAATTGAGACGTTATCCAACTTTGTCCAGCAGGATTAAGGGTGGCAAACCAAATTTATATAAAAATAAATGATTTATTATGATAATTAATAATTATCTAGACAATCTTAATCAGAATTATTTACCACACAGTATAGGTAGCTATGACTAGAAGTATAGTGCACTATTTTTGAAGCAATATTGAAGCAATCATATTGAAGCTAGCAAACCAGTTTTTAAGAACAGATTGATGTTACCCACCCATGACAACCTCTTTCACTCAGCCTCAAGGAGTAACTTTGAGGGGTGTCCCCACTCAAGGCAGCAATCTCCACTTACACTCTGAGAAGGGGGTTGTTAGGAAACCTTTCTGTCACATGGTAGGACTGGGTTTTTATAGTGCTACATATACATGATATATCCCTCTTACATATTTTTAAGTGTGTACACATATATATACAAGATATATAGATATAGATAGATATAGGTATAGGTATATAATGGCAATATAAAGTGATTTTCTGTCAATCATATGTGTCTGGGCCAGGAGTACCAGCCTAGCATCTTATTCTGCACCAAAAGCAGCATAACACACCCTCCTCCCCCCAGCACAGTTAGCTTTGCAGATAGGAGAGTGTTCAAGCGATTTTGCCCCCACTCTAGGAAGAGTTTTCCTGCTACACAGACGCAGCTGGTGTAATGGATATCCATTTCTTGTCCCTGCTTTTCACTGCCTGTTGGTTCTCTGCCTGTTCCTTGACTGCTTCCTTTTCAGAGGAGGGCAGTGCTGCTTGTATGTCTGTCTTCTCCACTCCAGCAGTGGCTCTGTAAGGGGAATTCTGATGGGTTGTGCTGAATCTTTGCTATTCTGCCATCTGAAAGCACACCCCACTCTTTCCACCAAGTGCTGCAGCAGAGCTGAGGTACCAGGTGGGTCGGTGTGTTGCACAGAGGGAGTTGAGTAGAAGAAAGATTTTTTCCTATGAGGATTCTCATTTGACCTCATGACATTGTCTCCAGCATAGGATTTAGGAGGACAACTCCAACCATTTCATTAAGATCAAACCATTTGGGAAAGAGACAGTAATGGGAGGAGTTAAAAATAAATTTCCTTTTGCTTTTCCCAACCAGCTGTCTGAAATCACACTGAACCCTTTTCTAGTGTCTTAATAATAGCAAAATCCTTGGTGATACTTTGAGAGGTGACACCATTTATGGAATATTCAAATGAAACTGCTCAGCACAGCACTGCAAGTGAGCATTCAAGTATAACAAAATGTGTTCAAGCTTCCAAAAGATGAAGGAGGAGAACATATTCCTATGTAATTCTCCCCTAGTTTTCTCCTACTCATAATCACATCTCAGCTAGTGCACCATAGCCAAGCTGAGTGAAACTCTTGCATCTTTCAGTTCCAAATGATTTCATATCAAAAGGTAAATAAGAATCTGTTTACAGTAAAGCAGGGCAAAATAGCTCACTTCTCACATATTTATAATTCTGTCACCTGAAAAAATGGCAACATCTGCTTCCTTATAGATTTTGCAGGTAGGGTGGCTAGACAATGTAGGTTCCTGCAGCTTCTCTGTCTTTTAGAAGTGCACACGATGTGAAGGAAAATAAGATATTTCACTCTGATTTTAGGGACATTCACTTCCTTCAAAACAAAGCTGCTTTTACTGATCTGACTACCTCAGTGGCATATTTCTTCCTCTGATATAAAAACAAGAGAGGAGCGAGGAGGGAAATCAGTATGTCTTCAACAAGAGATGTCTGTTAATACCGAAATATGCTGACAGTGAGATTTCAGAGCAGTTTCAGCCTGGCTCACTTGCTTGTAAGTAGGAAGCCAGCAGGCTCCTCGACTCCACATCTTAGGCCTGTTCTCCCCTCTCCTCGCCATGTTCCAATGATGATGCGACACTGTGCGAGAAAGCACGTTCCAAGGTCACCGTACAAAATAAAAAAAATAAAACTCTTGTTTCGGCATTAAAGTGATGAGTTCTGTTCAACTCAAAATTCAGCACTGAATGGTGAGTTGCTGTAATCTGAAACAAAGCTGATTTGGAATGTCAGGTGCTTTCTGATGAGGAAAGATTTTTATCTGATGCCGTGATCTGATCTGTTTTCCAAATATGTTAAAGCTCAAATGCAGGAAGTTTGACTCTTCCTCAAAAGAGGTGCTGGAAAAGCACGTATTGTTTTTCTTAAAGTTAATAAGCAAACCTTAGGTTGCTGATGATAAATACATAAAGTACATGATTAAGGTGCTTGTATTTAGATTATTTTGTTTTATACATGCCTTTTTTATTATTATTTTATTTCAGAAAGATTCAACTTGTGGTTATGCAGGGTATTTTGCACCTCTGGTTTTGTTTAAAAATACCTTCTTTCCCTTGGAATCAAATAAATTTTATATTTCCTTATCCTAAGTTCAGCACTGAAAGATTTCAAACTGCTGTCATTTGGAACTGATTGCTAATAAATCTTCATTGAAAACTATAACAGTGAGATAATTAAAGTTTACTCTTCTCTTATACTTGCCATAGTACTTGGAATTAGTTTAATACTCTCTAACAGTTTTCTTTTAAGTGAAGAGTGCAACTTTAAAGAAGCATATTTTTCACTGTTGGGTTTTTTTTTTCATTCTGGGGTATGTTATATTTCTCAGCAGGTTTTACAGGAAAAGTAGTGGCTGAAATATCAGTGGAATTACTGCTTAATTATCTCAGCTTTATGAATAAGCCAGCATAGACTTTTTAGCTTTGTTGGAGGAGAAGCCTCATCATCTGTATTTCATAGTTCACTGGAAAAACTAAGATTGGCACAGAGTTTACAAGTGCCCGCTTCTTACTCTGGGACTGGATTCAGCTCCTGCAGTTCTCATGTACATTGAAAGTCCTTTCACATTATGATGGCAGAAATCCAGCAAGAATTGATCTTGTCCAGTTCTGCGTGTGAATGCCATTTTGGTGTTGCATTGAGTTCCTTGGACTGAAGGTGACTGAGGGGTCCCTGTGCAGTAGAAATGTTTGTTCTCCCATCTTCAGCCTCCTTGTGCTGCAAAGCAGATATTCCAATATCCTGCTTGGTGCTGCCTTGGAGGCCACCAGTGTGGAAGCACAACCATTTGTTTGTCAAAAGTCTTTTGAAGGAAGCATTCTTGAAAATAATTTCCTCATACACATTGTGCTTTCTTGCATCTAAATTATTATTTTGTGCCCCTGAAGGGAGATGGAGGAGGAATATAAAGTACAATAAAATTGCTGCCTCTGTGAGGCAGGTTAGGACGTGGCTGTGCTTGAATTCTTGATGAATGAGGTCATTTATGGGCTTCCCCCCACAGAAGGGATCTGCTTAACATTTTCTCCTGACACATGGTTCCCATATGAAGAGATTGTCTACCACATTATGGAATGCAGAAATTGTGATCTCTTCAAAGAATATTCCAGGAAAGGTGAGGGAGAATCCGATACTTCTAAAGATGTATTTAAAACCTCTGCCAACAAGATCATCTTAAGAATTAAGAGATTTTCTTAGTCATTTTGCTTTCAGTGCTGCTGACATTTCTAAATAAGAGGCTGACAATAAACTAATTCAGAATGAGTTCATGCTTTCAGGCTTTTATCATACGATAGACACAGAAGTTTCCATAGAAAAAAAAAGCCAGTGCAGAGGATAGGGTGTGGAAGGCTTTGCTTGAGTCAACATTTCTCATGTCAGCAGTCTTTTACATTTCCTGTTGGAAAGAATCTTTCAACTTCAACAGATACCAGATGCTGTCTTTCTTTATCTTTTTCTTAATCCCAAGTTGCCAACGGCCATTGTAGAAATAAAAAATTCTGTCTGGTTCTGCAGATGCATGCCTGACTTTTAATTAACCCAGTGAACACATATAGATCAAATTTGCTGTATCCATTCATCTGTACTTGAATTAGGGTGAGGGATGTCTTCAGTGCTGTAATGTATTAAAGTTCATTTTTAATTAACCTGCTTTGCACTTATAAGTGAAAGCTAATTAGTACAGCTCATTCATTGTTTATATCTCGGACCACTGGGATTGGTTTGATTTCTCTACCTACTTGGTTCTGAGCCATAAATATACATCCACTACCTGCAACTTTCAGGTTTTTCATTGAACTGATGCCACTATTTGTAGGAGTTCATATTATATACTAACAAAGTTTTCTTAGGGCAGGATCCTGGAAGAGATTTCTGAATCTTTGTCCATGTGAGCTCTAGCTCTTGCTAGTATGTAAATCATGGATCTGAGTTTTGCAGATAGAACCAATTTTTATTCTTCTTAAGCAGCTGTGAATTATCCTTAAATAACTTCTCGTTTTGATGAGAGAGCATACTGAATCAGAAAACTGGGGGCTTAGAGAGCCCATCTCCCTCCTTTCACTCCTGAGTGATATTTAACTTGCTGGCACACCACTGTGATTACATAACAAAGGGAAAAGTGCATCCTTCCTCTGCCCCCCAAAAAATCCAGTCAGATTTTCCCTGTGACTTTCAATGTTTCATCTTGGAAAGATTTTCCTAATATCTGCCTGAATTCTCCTGGAATGCTGTGGACAGAGAATCTCTCAGGAAACAAATGAGCTACAGCAGAATGGCCTGGGAAAGATGTTTGAAGGGAAAATGTATCACCGGAGGTCATATTCGATGTTGCTACACAGATGCCCAAAGCTACAAATATATATTGCAAACTCTGGTTTTCTGGAGAATAAATGGAGAATGGGACAGGAGGTATTCTGAGCTTACTGGTTCCGTAAAAGGAGTAAACAACAGCAACAAAAATACCCCTGGTACTCTATAGCTGCTGTCAGCTGGAGCTGGTGACAAGATATTTGCTAATGGTGCACACTGCTAAATGTTTATTTCCTGACAGCTTTTCTGAATAAACAGTTTAAGTTGGATTTCTCTGCACCAACTAAGTTGGTTTAACTGTGATCTCCAGCTTCATTCTTTATGTGGTTTTTTATTACTCCTCAGTGCATAAGCCCTATAATCAGCAAATGGCAATGTTTCCTTGTAGAATGCAAATGCAACTTCTTCTGTGGATGCACCTGATTCCCCCTCCCTGTTGGTCTACACTGAGGGAGGTCAGTGCATAAACCTAGCATGGCACAAAGCAATCAAGACATTTTTAGCAACTATGCATGCCAGAGGAAAAAAAAAAAATCAGTTTCCAGGACAGGACAAAATAGCAAAATAGGAACCTACAAGCTTGTCAGAGCAGTGAGTTGGTGGTGGAACAAAACTTGCTTCTCCAGTTATGTTATTAATGTGAGTGCAAGCTTAAACATGCTCACAGATAGAACCAGTTTCCTGATGTTGCTGAAAGTGTGATACATTCTTTGCCTCAAGTGTCACATTCACTTTCAAACGAGCCCTCCTAAGCATTTATTCCTGCACAGGTTGTATTGCTGAACGTGATTCAAAAAGCACGTGGTGTGCTTTAACTAACACAGACGGCCTTTTTAAAGGCTGTGATGGATCCTCATTATTGCATAGACTTGCTTTTCACTGGTCACAGCAGAGCTGTTCTATTTATTGGGCATGTGTACATCCTCATTTTCTAAAGCATGAAACCCTCCACCAGCAAGGAACTCAGCTTGCAGTCTCCTCTCTTTGTAGCTTCTATTCCAGCTACCAAAGCTGGACAATCCCTGAGACTAAGTGGAAGACACACGTAATTGGTTGTGATAATTGTTAGAAAATTAGATTCAACTAGGACAGTAAGTCCATGTAGTTGGATTGCTGTACTTACTGTAAGTGTCAAGAAGATCAAGTGACTGCAACTAGGAAAATATATAGAAATTTGAAATGACTGAGCCAAGAAATAACAGCATTAAAAAGACCCATGTTAGCACTCAGGGGACTTGACAAGCTCTGATGGTTCAGCCAACACTGAGATTTAAAAAAAGATACCTCTTAACTGTTAAGTGCTGCAGAGAAGTTGACAAAATTACAGTATAATAAAACATTGTATTTGATGTCAAAGTGAAGCTTTATGCAGACAGTGCATTGATGATATTACTCTCTGGAGTGGAAGGTGATGCATAAAATAAAACAGGCATGAGAAGGCTCTAGGCAGTGCAAGTGAGAATTCTTCAAAAGATGGCAAGCACCAAGTAGAACTTTTTAAAATCAAATGTGGGCGTTTATCATTCTAAAACCAAAAGTGGGCAAAAAAGATTAAGGTTTGAAATAACGGGATAGGAAAAGCTACAGAGAGTTTAAGAACAGAGCTAGAAATAAAAAGGGCAGGCTAGTCCCAGAGGGATGACAGAGATGAGGGCAGGATGCTGTAGGAAGCATCCCTGTGCCCTGCAGCCCCTCAGCCTCCTGACAAGGCACTGCAGGGATTTGACTTACCTGCCTCAGAACTCTGTTTGCTGGGGGGAAGTGGAAAGAAGACAACTTTCACATTCTCTTAAGTATAAGACCTCTGAAAATTTAAGTTTATACAAAAGTTATTCAATTCTTTTTACACCACAGCACATTATTTACTTGTATGCTGTCAAACTGAGATGCGACAAAATATATGCAACAAATACTTTGGTGTACACCTGAATTTGCCTCAATTACATCGGGCAAAGGACAGAATGAGCAATGTATTTTTGGCAGAAAAACATGGAAAGTGGTTTAAACAAAAGGACTGCTTTACAGCTCAGACACTTAGACTATTCAGTGCTGCTCTGAGCTGAGAAGAAAGCATTTCTCCATGTGTAGCCTCCAAATCTAACTGACAAGGATTCATTGGAAAAAATACAGTATTAATCTTTTCCTTAATATCTACCAACAGCAGTTAGAAAATACTAGCTAGTAAATGCCACACAAATAACTCAACCCTGTGTAGAAGAAATAGCTTTTTCACCTTGGGGATGTTTACTTCAAAAGTAGCCACTGTTCTGCCTGCAGGATTAACAAATCAGACCAGATTTGTCTGTGTTTTAGTCATACTGAAACTTTTCCCCTGGAATACCTATGAATTTGCTAACTTGAAAAAAAAAAAAAAAAAAAAAGGCCAAAAAAACCACACACAACCAAAAACCACAAACAAGCCAACCAAATAACAAGCTGGCCTTAATTTAGTCCATCCTTTATACCAGCCAGATAATTTATTATCACAATTGGATTCAGGATGTAGTAAAGCTTTCAGATGGCTGCTTAGGAAAAAGTAAACCCTAACAGAAATGCTCGAGATCCACATTAGCAAATGGCCTCTTTTAATCCCAGAATATGCACCTGGGCCAGGTGGAAATAAAATGAAATAAAAGGGATATGGCCAGTGTCCAACAGGAAGTGGCTAACAGAGTGACAAGCTGAGTGGTCACAGATTTAGCAATATTCTTTGGAAAGACAAATTCACAGTATTTATCATACTTGCCACAGGTAAATGAGTTAATGAAAAACAGTATTAAATCAGGAAATTGACTTTCAAAATAGTCAAGATAAAGAAAGTTCTGAGCAAAGCAGTTCTTTGGTTCCCCCATCATCAGTATACTGCTTCCCTCTCAAAGCCAGAAATAAGCAAAGTCCCTTTATCTCTTTGACTAAAGACCAAAGTTGTAACTTGGTGTTACCTTTCCTGTGCACATGACATCAGGTAAGGAAAAACCATATTCAGTGCACACCACTGAATTAAGGAAAAATTTAGGACCATTTTATTTCATGCAAACTATGTGATAAACACTTCTGGTTTTGATGTTTTATGGTGGCAAATAATTGATTTCTTTTTTGTGATATTTCTATTTCTATTTCTGATATCAACGTGCTTATGAATTTACTGTTTGTCTACAAGTCCCTCGGAAGATGACATCCCACATGCTCACATTTATGCCCCTCCTCTTGCAGTTTACTGGAGATTCATCTCCTCAGAGTGCTCAAGACTGACTGTTGGGAGCATCCCAACAATCAAAGAGAAGCAGGCAGTGTGTTTGTTGCCATAATGAGATTGAAACTTCCTTCCCGGTAAGTGGACAGCTGAATGACTCAGCCATTTGTCAGCTGAAGACAGAGAAATGGAGGTGCCTGGAGAAAAGAATTGCTTATTATGGATGGCAGCTGCTATGACAGGAATATGAATCATGAGGGAAGCAGTTAGTTTAGAAAGAGCCCAAAGGAGACTGGACAACATTGCAGAAATACCAGAGGACTCTAAAAATGCATTAAGTCTAAGAAATATAGTTATGATTTCCAGTAAATGGTCAAAAAGGATTCGTGTCTTCAAAGTTCTTTGCCAAAAGGAGATTAAAGTTATAAACCCTACTTCACAGGCAAGATTTCTACCTAATTCATAGAATTTATTTTTTTTTTATTTAGAATGCAAGAGACTTGGTCACTTAACTTTATTCACAGAATTAAATTAACACTGCTTTGGTTGACATCTCAATTGAAATCTTTGGTAATCAATAAAGGAGTTGTAGTCATTACATTAATGAATAAAGTCATGTTAGAGGTAACAAATGAAGGAACAGAACATGTTGTTGTTGGCTATGAGAACCAAGCACCAGCTTTACCTTCTGTGAGAAAACTGGAGTTAATTTTTAATGCCCTTATGCTAGCATTGTACAAAAGGGGGAAAAGGCAAAGAAGAGTCTTCACATAAATATTCTAATTTTTGACTTTGAGTTCTTGGACAGAAGAAGTAATTGAGCTTACCTGAAAACCACAATAGAAACAGATAGATTAAGAGATAGCCAACAGGATTATAATTTTTTTTTTCTGGTTTATTTTTGGTGATAATCTAATTTCTCTGAGGGTGTTCATGTGAGCATCTTGTTTCCCAGCTTATGTCTTTTTGACCAGTGTTTGCAATCCCTTTGTATAACCTTTTCAAAATTTTGTACAAATTCTGTAAAATTTTTTTCTTCATATTCTTCACATTCTTTGCATTTTTCTGATTTTGTGGAAGCCAACTGAAAAAAAAAAAGCAATAGTAAAGCAGGATACCAATCCATTCATTCTGATAGAGAATTAGGTTTTTTGCCCTGTTTAGGGGAATAATTCCACTGAAGGTAATGGGTATGGAAAATATAAGTGGAGCCTTCTATGGTCTGTGCATTTCTTAGCTTTTTGAACAGGATTGTCTGTGAGAGGTACATCACTTCAGTGGAAGATGCAAATGATTGTCCCTCTGAAAATTAGGATACTTTTCTGCCTGTGTCTAACATATCTGACTGCAGGTACTGAAGCTGCAAACTGTCCTTTATACACACACATTCAACACCCTACCACATGTAAGCATGCACAAAAGTATTTGCTTTGATAGGAATCCTGAAAGTCTTTTTCTACAAACAACTGATTTTTCATTATTATGAGTACAGGTCATAATCTCATTAGTTTTCATCCCACAGTTTATGTAACAAAAGAGGTATTTCTGCTATCCAATATTCATTTTGATTTGCCTTTTTTCCACACACCATTGGTGTTGCTTACCTTATTTTTTTTGAAGCTGTCATTTCCATTTTTCCATATGTTCCACACATCCTGTGTTTTACTACAATTTTTGATACGGCATTCTTGAAATATCACTTCTGTCTCTAAGAAAAAGCACCTCATTACAAGTTCTTGGCATTCTTCCTGAAAAAAAAGCAGTTGCAATAGTTTACAATTAAAAAAGCATAAGCAAATGGAGGTCATAATTTATTATATTATTTAAACCACAAGTATGATATAAGTGAGACGTAATCTAAGATAAAATCAGCCACAAAGAGACTGGTTTTTACTTCCTGGGCATCTTTTCTTACTATTCAAATACATTTGAATATTGGCTGTGAGAGCTAAGAACAAAAAGATCAAGCAGTTTGCTGAGATGGGGTGAAACAGATTGTCTTAGTGAAGAACATAGGAAAATAATTAATTAGGATAGGAACGTGGCTTATAACTAAACATAGTGGAATTAATTTAATATAATGCTTAGTAGTTTTAACACTTTAACTCAGAGACCTGAACTCAGAATGGGTAAGAGAGTAGAGGAAGTAGGTAATGCTCCCTTAAATAAAAAATGAATCCCACAATTATTTTAGCACTGTTTGCCTTGATAAAATGACTTTTAATCACACCATCACAGAATAGTTTGGGTTGGAAGGGACCTTAAAGATCCTGTACTTCCAACCTCTCTGCTATGCACAGGGACTCCTTTCTGTAGGCCAGGATGCTCAAAGCCCCACCCATGATCCCTTTCAATTGATTGATTTTAGTAGCAGATGACTAAATAAGGATAATTCATACCTGCTTGCACAATTTATCATAAGCACATTGATTAGAAGTACTATTTATTCCAAGGCAAATTATTTTATTTTAGACACATGTATCAAATTAGAACAAGTCTACTTTAGGGGATAATTTCTAATAAGGCTATGAAGCCACCATATTAAACATTAGTTATGGTTATATGTGAAGTTTACTTACATCCTCATCTGCGTTTGCAGTGTATAAACTGACATCAATATCCTACAAGGAAATAAGAGTTGTAATTATAAACATTGCCTAACAAACACCATATCCCTCACACTAGCACTTCTTAGCTGAATGCACTGCTAAATATTTCATTAAGTCTTCTTCTATGATTATATGAAATGCTGACTGTTTCATGAACTTACTTTGGACGTCTTGATCGTTTGCAAATCTTGCAGAACTTCTTCCCACTTGCAACGACCTGCTTCTGTCTTTGGTACATAAGCACTGGAACAGAAGAAACTCAGTGACCATTAGGCTAAACAGGAGGGATCTACAACGTTCACGATGAAAAAAAAGACTCAGCATTGTAAGATATTAGAGATACAGTGTTTACATGTAAATACATATGGCCCATGTTTGGGGCAAGCAAGTGTATTTGAAAAATGATAAAATCTCACAGATACATAAAAACAGTTTCTCATGTCACACACAGTATAAACAATGTGGGTGTTTTAGAAGGCCAGATTTACAGAACATAATGCAAGAAAAAGGTTCAATTACCTGATGTAAAATACCTAAAATTCTTTTAAAGTGTTAAAATAAAATTCCAAATCCACTCTCTGAAGTGACTGGAGACAAGTAACAGCTGTGATAGTAAAAATAAATAATTTGTGGTTACTGTCTGATTGGCATTAGCTTTGTATTTACCATAGGAAGAAGATGATTAGTCCCATTTCATTCTTTAAAAGGCAAAAGCAGTGGCTGTTCAGAAGCAGATACTGCAGACAAATACTTTTCAGGTGTGTTTTCTGGAAGACACAACCAAAGTGATAGCTTGTCACCATTTGATTCCACAGAATTTTGCTTTAGTACTGACTTAATTAACCAATTTTCCAAGATTCCAATAAAGACAAAACCCTGTTGTGTGTAGCTGGAAAGACCAACTGATTTGTAGCTTGGAGAAATACATAATCACTTTGCCAGACAGTTGGTAGAAAACCAGATGCTGAAGGCACACTGTGAAAACCTGAACTCATCCTGGGCTCCCTATTTATTTATCAATTCATACTGCACGCTGCAATTGAACACAGAGTCAATATTAAAGAACTTTTGTTTTCCACCTCTCCCCTGGCTACCATTTCTTATCCAAATTCAATTAATTCCCTACAACTTTAACTCCAATACTGTGGCTGCATATATGTGAGACTCTACCTTGAATGCATCAAATACTATAGTTATGTGTACACATGTTAAATAAAATATTTAGATACAGTATGTACTTACATTTCTTTACACAGTTTATATGTGTCTAATAGTGGGCAGTGATGCATTTCAGAATTTCCTCAGTGGAGTTTAGCAACTGGAAATAAGGAGAAGCTGTGAAAAGCTGTGCATTGTCCATCAAGAAACATTTCTCTGTGCACAGCCCAGTAACCTTTGTTCCAAAGTCACAAACCCTTTGATTTAGCTGATAAAGTTCCCTCACAGGCTTAGGTTAATTATCTGCTGCAGTGCAGTGGTTTTGACCCAAGTTTTTATTCCTTATCCAACATGCAATACTCTGTAACTGACTCAAATGACGTTCCTTGCAAACTCGTAAGTAAATATTTTTAAATGGACCAGAAAACTAAGAAAAGGAGAGCTGTGCAGGGGTAAAACATCCAAATGGGAGGTCAGTCCATGCACTATCAGGATTGCAGCTCACTCGCTGAAATCTACTTTAATAAAGCAGAGCCAGGAGAGTAATGATCATGCGAGTTCCCCAAAGTATTTCTAACAAATATTTGCTACTCTCTTAAATAGAAAATGCTTCAAATACGTTGCAATTATTTTGTTTCCAATTCCCAAAGATACAGGTAAAATAACATAGTTACCTAATCCTACATAAATGTCCACATTCAATAATGGGATGCAGTTTCAGTCCCTTTAATCCCCTTTGCTTGTCCAAAACCTGTTCAATAAAAGCCATGTAAATTAATGATACTGGACAATCTAGATTGCAGAAAGGACAGAGCAGGTAACCTCTCCTACATCTTCTGAGCAACTTCCATATGGAGGATGCTGTGTCATGGTCAGCCAAAGTAGGTCTACAAGCAAGGCTAAACCTGTCCCTACTTACATAACAAATGGAAATTGAAAATATGAGTACTAAACCAAAATATTAAGTACTTATACACATTTATTTTTCAAATGTACGGGATAAAAAAAGGAAGTAATTATTAACTGCATGGATATGGTCAAAAGAGCTAAATCACTTTGCTATAGCATGACAGAAAAGCTTTGTCCTTTTCACAGTTAGCATTGATTTGAAATTGCTATGTTATTTCTTATGGGTTTGGATTTTGTTAATTTGTTTTTGTTAAATCTGCATACTACCTTCTTTCATTTGATATGCTAATGCTTAGAAAATATCCTACTTTGGTTGGGTTTGGGGTATTTTTTACTATTATTATTTAAGTGAAGTCAGAAGTAGTCTTATGGGGAAACTCCAAGTGTATTTAAAGAAATTTTAAACCTGATTGGTGGATACAGCTGAAAAAAACATGTTTTAACCCCAAGTTTTAAGAAAATAATTTAAAGTATACTGGAAATATTTTACAATAGCTGAACATTTTTATCATTCTACAAGCTGGTTTTTATGAAATGAGATGAGGTTTCAACAAATTATGAAAGACTTATGATGGATCCCTAAGCACAAACCAGCTTTGTAATTTATAATTAGTGTTATGGGGCCTTAAAATTTGATTTGAGAGGGAGGCCCAGTCCAAAGGAATTATCAAATTTATGCTGCAGCACAAAGTTTTCATGATGAAGAAATAATATATTATGATATCTAGTGAATAATGGACCAGGGTTATCATTAATTTGTCATTTGTTTCCTATTTTAAATAATTGTTTACTCTAATAACACTTCTTAATGATTGAATGTCTGCATATTGGCTTTTCCTAAATATTGTAGGTAACCTTTATTGTAATAAATTATAATTGCTAGTGTAAAATAAATGCTTAGAGTTTCGAAGTAATAGAAATCTTGTACTGATGATAAATACGCAAAAAATGTACTACATGCACATTATAAAGTTTGTTCATAAAGAGGTTTCAATGTCAGCTACATCCCCCAACACACGCTTTTGCAGACCCAATGCAGGCCCATTTTCTACTTGAATTTCTTAATTCTTTCATCCAAACTATTATTCAACAACAGAAGCATTGCAAGCTGGCTTAGAAGCTTTCACAAATCATTCTCCTACCTTGAACACATAATGTTGTAACACAAAAATTTTCTTTGGATAATGTCTGGGTTTGATTTCCTACTCTGTGTAATCATTAACTAATTACTCTCTGTCTTTGTTATACCTCTGGTAGCTTGTGTCCTGATTACTTGCTGCTTTAAAGATTAAAGCCTTTGGAAGTGAATATATGCTCTTCCAAAAATACCATATATCTGAACTTTTTTATTAATATTTTCTTATAAATGTCTCCTTGAATCCTTGAGATAAGATATTCATAAACAAGAAAATTTCTATCCAGGCTATGCAATTTGGTTCTATTGGCAAAGGCCTTCTCTTTTTTCTCCTTATTTTAAACTGTATTTTTATTCTTAATTTATATCTTTATTCCTCATCTGCTTCCTTGTTCTTGAAAACAAATGACCGGAACATACAAGGTGCTCAGATCTTATGAGGGATTTAGAAACTGGTGATACTGTTTTCAGTTTCTGTGGGAAAAAGGGAACTTCTGCCAGTGTTGCCTTCACAACTGGTGGCTCAGACCTCAATATGTTTCCCTGCCAGAACTTGATGTGCACTTCTTTCAAAATCCTGAAATGTCCTGAGAGTCTTTGACCATTTGCAAAACCTCTCACCCTATAAAAAACCCTAGAGCCCTGAAGTCTAACCTTCTTAATTGTTGATTATTCTCGAATTTTCTTTAACTTCTTGACTTCTAGCATACAGTTTTTTCCTTGATCAGCCCCCTTTCCTTGTTCCCATGAGCAAATCAGCCTTCTCAAACACCTCTCTCTCATAACAATCTATTTTTCCCATTTCTCATTTCATTCTGTAGTACAATAGACTTCTTGCACATTATTCATTATTATTATTTTAGTCGGTCTCTTCTTCTCCCCTGCTCTAAAAATATGTGTCCTCAGCATTTTCTCTCTGGCTTCCTGTGCAGCAAAGAACTTTAAATCTTCTTTTCTCTGTTACTGCTGCAAATTTCCCCCTAAAATCTTACCATCACCTCCAGCTCTCTCCAGTCCTTTGGCATTTTTTTAAGAAACGTCTCATGCAGAAAGTAGGGGTCTTTTTAGATCTGTATTCAAGTGCTATTTGCATCATGTAGAGCTGACTTTTACACCCACTCATTTGCACTGTTGCAGCAATTCTTCTCCTGTGTTTCTTTTGCCACAGTAATTAGAGCCTCCTTCAGCGAAGTCTGCCTCCTCCCCCAACAAAATCTCACCCGGTGGCTCTTGCTCTGCTATCCTCTGCTTGTGGGCTCCACTAATTAATTGTTCTGTCCTCTTGCTCTAGTGCAATTACCTTCAAGGGGACAAAGTACCAAGTAACTGCACAGCTAGAGCGCTGCATCTACCTGAGGTTTTGTATTGTGCATAACACTGGAGCTCCTTCTGTCTGCTCAGAAGCATACAGAATGTCAGAGTCCATAAGACTGAGAAGAAAATCAACTTTTTTCCCTAGTCCTGTACCAAAAGAACATTCTCTTCTGATTTCTTTTTTCCAGGGGTGGAGCCATGGAGAGTAAAGGTTTCATAAACTAGTGGAAGTGACTTTAAGAGGAAGGGAACCCATAAATAAAGCAGTACTTCTGAACTAGATAGATGTTTCCATATTGAGCCCTTAAATAAGTAATTTTGAAATCAAATTTTCATGGATTATGAGTAAGTTTTAGAGAAAAGACATATTCTAATTGCCTTGTCATGGAGTAAACGCTTAAAGTCAAAGAAGCAGATTCAATCAAGAATCGCTCAGCTCTTTCATCCCTAAGTTACTTTAGGCTTCTTATAGGAAACAATCAAAGGGAAACAAAGAAAAAAAGCCCTGAATTTGAATTAGTGTCAGAATGTAACTACTCAAATTTATAAAAACAGAGAACCACATTAATGTTCTCTGAGACAGTAAGAAACTCTGTTGCAGATGCTACCTATAAGTACAGCCTTGAAAACCACTGCCAAAAAAACCTTCTTTTACATCTCTGATATCTTCTGAATACCATTTGATGCTGCAACTATTAAAGAGCTGCTTCCACACTATCATGGTGCCTGAATCTATTGTAGTTCTTCTCCCTATCACTCTTTGCACTGATAAGGAAATTTGCCCTCAAGCTCTGCCAGGTGTTATCAGCAGCTCTCCTCCTCAAGGTTTCAATGTAAAGAGTGAGCTTTTCATGCTTCTGGCTGGCTTTCACTTAGTGAACCAGAAAGGAAGCCAATGCAATTACCAGGTCGTAAACTGAATCACATGGCTGAATGATGGTCTGGCTGAGAGCCAAACCATGCCTTGCTTTGTTAAATGTTTAAGCTTTTATGACATGAAGTGCTTTCTTAAAAGTTTCGTATTTACCTAGAGTTAGGCTGGCTAAAGCACTTTTTCTCAGCAATAAAACTGGGTATTCTTTAAATACGATTCCTGTTTGGTTACTTGCCTTTCACCTCTCTCCCACCAAGAACCACAGCTTTTCTTGGTTTTGTGGTATAGTGGTGACATTCTTGTGGAGTACTACCCTACATGGCTTATTCTGCTTGTATCAGGGAAGTGCTAGCCTTCAAAAGAGTTTTCTCACTAATCAGCATGGCAGGAGACTCTCTCAGTTTATATAACATTTTGAATTTATATGTTCTCTGTTTGCTCAAGTAGTTGTTGATTTGCTTTGGCAGTCCTTTCTCCTGTATGTTCCTGATAATTGGCATTTATGCTAGAGACTAAAGTTTGTAATGCCTGTTGGAAAACTTTACTGAAAGGTCACAGAGTCATTGCTATTCCACTCAATACATTAAACATCGGAAGATAAAATGTAAGAAGTTAAATATTTTCTTTTGACCTTTACTTTCTTTTGCAAAGTGTGCTTGAGGCCCAGAGCTCAGACTATTGCCTTGTGAAGATGTGCCCTGTACTTGGCTATAGACCTTATATTTGCCAGGTGGCAAAATCCAGCCAGGAAAGAAAGCTAATTTATGCTTCTTTCTCTTTTCATCCTTCCGTGCAATGTCAGTTTTTTCAAGGTATCAATCACTCCTCAACTTGTGAAAGATCAACTTAATGTTTTCTTGATGCAAGGATGTATAATATTAATGCTAGGTTAGCTTGCCAAACACAATTGACCCAGAGACCCCCTGAATTTTGCTAGTGACAAAAATAATTTAGCTCAAATACACAGTAAAGAAAAAGTACAGAGCAAAAAACTCATTTGCAAGGCACAGATGGTTAGATGTGACCATTTATCCCCAAATGACACCCTTCAGGATGCAATATGTAATAATTAGTTAAAAGGCCTTTCAGAATAAGTTCTCACAGATACATAAACAGTGAGAATAAAAAGATATTCAAAACGTAAAGGGCATTAATAAAACACATAAAATAGAGCCAAAACTAAAGTTGGTTTAACAAAATGTGTCCTGATCTATACATTTGCTGTTAGGCACTCCTTGTAAATATTTATTTGTGCTATTTTTATCATAGCAACAAATACCCAAGAGGGAATGAGAACACAATTATGGATTAAATGTCTGTGCCTTTAGGGTAGGATATTAACAGCTAGAACAGTATTAAACACGGAAACTTGAACAGCAAAAAAAATTATAAATGATGTCATACTGATGCATAAAATTGAAACCTCTGAGGCCATAAAAATAGTTGTTACAGGAACAGCTGCTGGACAAATAATATCTCTGCCTTAGCAACGTGCTCAGCTTAAAGACTGTAAGACTATACACTGGTAGAGATCTGTAACACACTTGTACTAGATAAAAGACTAAAAACAGCAAAGGCAGTTCTCAAAATTGTGAAGTTACACAAGTTTCAGAGCTTTTTAAAAAGAATTATAATCTATGGCCCTCTCTTACAGTGATATTTTTACTGGAATTTGCTGGGTCCTGAATTAGAGGCATGATGCAGTTTGAAACATTCTACTTTCTCTTCTGCTTCTAATGTTTTTTAAAGAGCAGAAATAAATCCTAATATGTGACAATTGTGATAGCTTTCCTGAAACCAATGAAATTTTTAATTTCCAGAGTTGTTGAGAATTTGACAAAAATATTAACCAGGGAAAAATAGGTTCATAGAACAATTGAGGAAGCAGCACACAGAGCACCGTAAACTGATGAATAGACAGAGAAAACTAGAATCAGGAGTCTAACAAAGATGAGCGAAGTATCTCTACCACAAATTTTTTCCATATAGGATAGGCATGGAAAAGGAAAAAAATTTGGAAAATAAAGTGTTCCTGTTTTACATTCTTTACAAATCACTTATAAATAATAATGCAAGAGGACTTAGAGGAACAGGACAATCCTTCTTAGTCTCTTATCTTTGGATACAGAAGTGATTATTGGAAAAGCACTACTGTGTGTGCACTACAGAAACCTCCCCCTTTTATGTACATTTTGAATGTATTTTTGTGTGATGTAGCCATTATGAGCTTGCACACTGAACCACTTTTCACTACGTGTAGCAGGGGCTGAGTGCAATACAGCAGTAGTGTACATGCAACATCCACATTGTGGTAAAGCATACTGGGGAGATTAGTTAAAGATCAGATTTCTCCATAATATTTCCTTTCAAGCACGTTTCTTCATCATTTTTGAATGGTAAAGCTAGAAAACAATCTTATTTCATTCTAAACAAGGGCTGATACAGGGTTTTATCTGTCACACACTGATGATCTCGATATAAAAATAGAAAAGTGACCATGGATATTAATAACTGTGAGACTGTGTGCCTGAACACAACTCAGTTTTCTGAAGGCAGTACAAGCCTGCTGTGGTAGGGTTGCTTTCTGAGGCTTTTCTTTGCTCTCCAAACAGCTTACTGCTTCCCTGCCACCACAGCAAGGTACCTATTTCTCCTGAGTGGAAGCACAACATGGCAAACTATTTACTTTGCTGTCTTGCAAACAGTGAACAAATTTGGGTTTTGGCAAATACCGACCCAAACACCATACAAGGTCCCCCTGGTTGTTAAATTTAAAAGTTAGCAAAAAAATTTAAGGCCACTCACATACAACCTGGCACCTTCTGGTCTAAAAAGCATCGTAGGCTGTCATTGTTCTATTATTTCTCTAGAGTCTCATATTGCTGTTGTTATCAGACTTCTAAAGTCCATACCTCTTTGGTGTGTTTTTACAGCCGATGATCCTCACTGACTCTGTCTGCTGCATGCTGCTCTCTCCCATCTCGGGGCTCCTTCAAAACTCCCCCAGACTGGCTGACCCACCCCTTTTATCCCAGTTCTCTTCATTGGTCACAGCTGCAGCCCAATGAAGGACATGGTAGCTGCAGCCCCTCAAGCACAACCAGGACCTCTGGGGCAAAGCCTGTACACAGATATTCAAGTATACTTCCTCTGCTATAGTAGGCATTATTATGCACATAGAGAGACATGCCAGTGTGCAACTGAAGGCAGTAGGGAAAATTAATGGGAATTACCAGAGATGAGTCCCAAGCTGCCACCTGGCTACTGAAACATCACTGACTATATGCTGGAATATGTTTAGACTCAGCTTTATACCCAAGTTTTATGACTGCATTCTCTATGACACGCTGCTCATAATAAATCTCTGGGCGTCTCAGTTTGGGACCCCAAAGAACCAAGGAGCCAGCTGACTCTGTACATGTCAGCATTAATCTTTGGGGTTTTTAAAAAACTTCAGTGATAGCATTGGTTGCCTATTTCCAGAAGAGGAACAAAATCAGAACAAAATGGTAGTGTTTCATCTGTCTCAGGTCAGAGTGAGCATATCAGCACATTTTAGCTACTTTGATAGATTATACCAACTCTCAAGCAACAACCAGAGCTGTTGCCAATACAAACAATGCAAAAAAAATATTTGAAGGCTCAAGAGAGCACAAGCTTTCTCCAATGTTCCTTGTGCCCTCTCCATAGGACACTCAAACTGGCTAATGAGCATAGCAGAGTATGGCTGAGATGTGCATGCTGAGGAACTTTACACTTTTCTTCCCTAAAACCAGGAATTTCCAAGCTTCTAAGCTCACTCATTTTTGCTCCTACTCTCCAGCAGTTGAATTTCTGAACTATTGTACTAGACTACTCCTCCTGAGAACACACACCTTGAAGTCTCCTAAGCTTTTGCAAGAACAGTTTCAGCAGCATTTCAGACCCAGGAAACAAAATGTTCTTCCTAATTAATTTTTTGATTTTTCCATTATGCATTCATGTCACTACTGTCTGCTGTCTCAGAAAGTTTTTCTTGCAATCGATTTGCCTACATTTAATACATCGATTTGTTTTACACTTGGAATTATGTTCCATATAATGGTAATATTACCCATAAGGTACGTTCTACAGGAGACAAGCATAGGCTAATGAAGTGTCATTATATGGAACATAATTCCTCATAATTCAGATCAAGTTTTCTAAAAGTCACAATGTCACAATGAATAAATACTTGAATAAACATGCATATTATTTTCACACATTGCAATGGAGGAAATGCTGGCGTCTACCCTTTTCCTGAAAATACGTATTTTATTTTTTTGTGGGTTTGACCTCTTTATTTTTCTTTCAATTCACCAGGCACTGTGAGAACATTTTCATCATTTCAAAACTGAGCAATCTAGCTGAGAGAAAACAGAGCTGCACCCCACCAATCCACGTTTGTGGTCAGCTGAAGGGATGATAAACACCAGTTTATTTTATTTGTTTCAGTGAGAGTGGAAGCATTTATACTACTCAAATGCTTTGCATATTTTTTGGAAAGGCGCTTCCCTGTCCTTCAGAAAATTGGAGGGATAGTGAGCAAAAAGAATAACTGTTACTTTGAGAATGCTACATTTTTTTTCTTCTAAGTGAGAAATAGTTTAGCTAGTCACATTTAACTCACACAAGACAAGACTCAAACATTTGATTATTTCCAGTCCCATTTCTTTGACATCCAGACTGACAAAAATAGCAAGTAAATTACAAAACAAACCAAAAAGTTGTTGTGTACAATTTGATAGGATAAAGCCTTTGTAACAGCTAAGAATCTGAGTGTATAACTGAAAAAATTGCTTAAATATGGCATTTTGGTTTCTTTCTGGTTAGAAACGCCAAGCAGGATGTTGAAATAAAGATTTTTCCATTTGCAAAAGTTTTAATTGGTTATATGAATTAGAGAAAATGGTCCTTTAGAAAATAATTAAAGTATAAACAGAAATAAAAATTAGTTTTCATTACTTAAATGAAGGCTATTTTGTTTTCTGATATTTAAGTCCAGACAAAACAGGTGTCATAGGCTGCTTTGAGATAAATCATTCTGCCCCAGGTTTTGGATGCTCCATGCTTTTGATATGGTTTGAGCACTGAACTCTTAGGAAAGGTACTGGCAAAACCCCTCAGGTCCTAAAGAGGGCAGAGAATGACTTGTAGCCCTGATTGAACCACATTGCTGTTTAAAAGTCACTTCTACTAAGTGTAATACAGAGCTTGAGTTCACTCTCAACACTGTATCTTGCTCATAGTTCAGTCAAATTATTTTATTTTTAAAAATTGTCACAAGTGCACAGTACATAAATTTGCACTATTTCAAGTTGTTCATCTTTAGCTGGAGAAAAACTACTAGAAAATTACTTTGTCCTCACTGTGACCTGTGTATCCTGAAATTGCACACAGTTTAAAATGAGACTTGAAATATTCATGTTTCATTTAAATTATGCAAAATAATCTACAGCAACCATAAAATCTTATGAATCTGAGAAATATTTTCAGTTACATGAGGGCAGGAGATGAGTGGGGGCTTCGTCAAAAAAAAAAAAAAAGAAAGAAAAAGACAGGAAAAAGAAGGAATTGTTTCAAAAGTAGAACATGAGAAAAGTTCAATTGAAATGCCATAAAGGAAATCTCCACTTTGTGTTCTGATCAGCTAGAGACAATGCAAATGGTAACAGCAGGTACCTACAGCAGAGCATTTCAGCCTGGGTTTATGCCCACGCTCCTGAATGCCAACAGAGATTTTCAGGAAAACAACCATCCTGCTCCAAACAAAGAAGTTACATTAGTTCATTAGTTCCTCCTCTGTGCTTACACAGTGGAATTGCTCTTGGGAGACTGGCTACTAAATCAAGCAGTTTGCACATAGGACTTCAGTGCTACATAGTGCTTCTAAAGAAGATTCTTCAACATTCTGGAGGAGCTCTTTGTCTCACAACACATCTGCATATCACAGCTTAGTCTCTTGTAGTAACAGCATTTGGACTCTTCTCAAAATGGAAAAGGATACAAAAGAGAAGAAGGACCTTCCAGGACATCTAGATATTGCCTTTTGCCATCATGTTCATAAGAGCTTCTGGAGGGGGAAGTGCTGGGCAGAATGGCTAAGTAAATTATACCACTGAATTTGGATTATGTCTGACCTTGGTTGAAGCAGTTGTTTTCTGCAGACTAAAGAAAAATTTAGTCCTTATTTATTTGGCATTTTGAGAATTGTTTTCTTAAAGATGGTAGCAAAAATGGTCAGTCTTGGGATAAAATGTCCTCATATATCACCATCAACTCTACTTAGCAACAACTAAAACCTGAGTGTTATTAACATTATTCTCATCTCAGTTCCAAAACACAGCACTGTACCAGGTACTTGGAGGAAAATTAACTCTATTCCAGTCACAAGTGCATGAAGACAGAAACTTACATCTAAAATGCCACAGCATAACTCTCAAGCTAAATGGGCAATTTTACCTGCAAATCAGCAGCAGATAGAGTGAGAAATCCTGCAGCTGATTCATATGACTCCAGACCTTAATGCTGATATATTATTTTATCATCTCCCCTTTGCATTAGTATCATGATGCAAAATGAAATTCACATCATTTACTACAAAAAACTTTAAAACCAGGCCTCTTCAGTAGCCCAGAGAGTTGTATCTTTGAAGGACTGAATCCACCAAAATATGCTTGAAAAGTCTAATATAATGTAAATTATGGCACAACTGTTCATTCTGAATAGCAGCAAGGGAACAGGGAAATGGGGTTGGTCTCTAACTGTGTGGAACAAGATAATGAGGTGAGAAACATCTCTTTTGTAAGAAACAAAAGGAGCATAACTGCAGGCAAAAAGCTGTAGCCCATTAAATAATAGTGTGTTTGTCTGGAATTGTAATAAAACCAAATTAAAAAGGAAAAGCATGCAGTTATCTGCTTTGTTTCTGTGGGAAATGGGAAGTCACAGGAGCAGTCTTCTCCTTGTATGCAGCTACAGATTTCTGGGAAACACAAACAACTGGTTCAATGAGTAAAAATTGCAGAGCAATTGGGGAGAGAGAAGAGAAGAGAAGAGCACAAATTATGCAAATCAAGGCTCTCTGCTGAAAAGTTTGCTTGAATGTGAGACAAGGAGATGTGAAAAAAAGCATACTTAGGATTCAAGAGAGAGAGAGAAAATACCCACACAAGAATTCAGCCATGACATAAAGGTTAACAACTCCATTTTGCAAAGAGTATTGGGAGACATAAATAATCTGGTGCATTGGGTCATGCTGCAGGAGAAATAGCTACATTTATAGCAGCCTTTTCTTTGGAAGTTTAGTTGGAAGCTGTCTGAGAGCGTAGAAAAGAGAATTGCATGACAAATATATATTTTAATATAAACTCTACTTTTTTATAACTACCAGAATTCATTGAAGTGACTGTTATTTCTGTACCTGTTTTTCTTAAATCTGTACATATAAATGCCACTGTGAGGTCTTTTCCTCCCTCCACTGCTGTCTAACCTCCTCAGGATATCTGTTAGAAAATACTGGGGGATTGTGATTGTAGTAAATCCAACAAAATCCCACATTCCCTATAAAAGGACTTAATTAATCATCCATCTTAGAATGAAGTAAAACTTCTAGATTGTATTTAGAGGAGGAGATTTTCTTAATTTAAAAAAAAAGTGCTAGTACACTGCACTACACTCGAAGATGCTTTCATTTGAAAGTAAGTTGCCATGGTGACATTTTTCTCTCTTTCCTCTAGGGAAAAAAAAAAGAAAGAAAGAAAAAAAAAAAGTGCTTTGAATAAACTTTCCCCAGTATAACTTCATTCAGGAAAGTATTATTTCTTGGCTTGGATAACTACCACTGAATGCTGTGAAAGAACAGTGATTCAAAATCTGTGCTGGACACCCGTATGATTTCACTCCACTACCATGGCTGTGATTCAGTCAGCAGACAAAATATGTAGGCAGGAGGATCTCAAGAGACTGTAGAATGACCCATGGAAGAGACTTTGTTTGTTATCCTCACTAGGGAGCTAGGGAATAGAAAATATTGCATCCCTTTCTCCTTAGCAACAATCATGAAAATTGAGGTTTTTGTAAGTTATGGAATGGCTGTTTCGTGGTCTTCCTCTTGTTCCCGCCACCATCTGGAAAACTTGGAGACAGAACACATCTTCATTCAGCTTTGCAAAAAAGGCCTGATTCCAGCTTTGGCTGGGGATGTCAGAGGACTGAAGTCAATGGAGCACAGACAGGAGAAAACTCCTGCTTGCACTAGTGGCTCTTAGTGAAGAAATACACCAGATGCAACATACATCACCCCACGTTTTTTAAATTTGTTCTCACTGCTAGTTTAGTTTAGTTAGTTTAGTTTAGTTTAAACTATGTTAGTTTAGTGGTTTATACTAAAGAAACATGTCAGGGGAAACTTTCATTCAGCAATCTCCTTAACAATGACCCTCTAGAAGCACTGAAGGCACCACAGCTCACGGACTTGCACCAAACAGGAGCTTCTTCAGTGCCTTGGCTAAGGGCTTGTTTGTGAGCCTATAGATTAACATCTCCTTTGCTCCCCTGTCAAGTTCCCAAGGATCAGCTACTTTCTGACTTTTTGTTTATGGCCTCTTTTCTTCAGGTGTATGAAGACAGCTCATAACAGAGTGGCCAACAGACAGATTCTGTTACTCAGCCGTTCTGGTAATGGAAGGCTGATCTGATTTCTGGGAAACTGACTGTGAACCGGGGTTCCTAAATTTCTGCTAATATTGTAACTACCTGTCTGTTCTGCAGAGAGTGACAACTCTTTGAGCTGATCTCTGGAAACTGTTCTGAAACTTCTGATATCAGAATGTACTTAAGTTAGCTTTTGTGCAGTAGCTTTAAAGACTATTTTATATAAATAATCTCCATTGAAAACAAGAGAAAAGATAGCTCATCTAGAAAAGCATCATATAGTTCAAGTCCTTAATGATGATTAAAGATTTAAAGGAAAAAAAATCTGTACAAATCAATCACACAGTGCACAACGATATACTTATTCTTAGTGGTTAAATTCCTCAGCTTTTTTCCTAACAGTAGATTACTCTACTATGATTTATATTTTCAACTAATCTGCACTTTTAATTCTTTTAAGGGACACAACATAGATGTTACACATGTATGCTATATCTGGCTGTATGTTACACCTGCTGTTAGAAACTAAGCCTTATTGAGAAGGATGTTGTCTTTTTGTTTGTACCTTCATAGCTACATCATTCAGTGTGTATAAATATAAGAAAGAGCATAAAATTGTTAATTTAAGAGATGGTAAGTTAATAGCAAAAATACCAAACTTACGTATACCTTTAAAAGGGGTAGTGGTATAGTTGTGTTTTAAAATGTTCACTGGCTTTGGAAGCAAACAGAATTGCTTCCAGAACACATGAGACTTGTTTTAATTTATCATGAAGGATGAAAGCATTTAATTAGGTGAGTCATAACAGAGGCAACGTTAGTGTGACACAGGGCAAAACAAACTTGCTTTCTGATAGTCACACAACCCTGCATCTGCAGCTTGCTGCAAGAGTAATGGCTTTTTATATTTTTTTAAGAGCTGTTGAGAAAATCCTGTAGTCAAAACACCACTGGCTGAATGTGCATTTGAAATTCTCAGTGAAAATAAAGACTTATTTCCTTGTCATGCATTTGATTTTTTTCACAGCCTTAGAAGAGTAAATAACCCTAGGTTATTTACATGTACTACAGGCAATCATTGTGGAAGAACTGGCATGCTCAAGACAGTGACTCGGGACCTGCTTCCAACTTTCCAGAGCTTTCATTGGTGATGCTTGAGTTCCAAATTTTTCTCCAAAATCAGGAGGTCTGTATTTGTTGCTTTTAATAAAAGCTTAGACTGATGCAATCATTCTGGCACTTCGCATGAAGTCATACGAAGCTATTGGATAATCGGTAATTAACTCAAATTTGAGATGATTAATTGGTTCTGTGACTTCTGTAGAAAAACGACTGGAAAGCCAGCAGAAAAGATGAGAAAGACTGAGCATAGGACGAATTAACATAAGAATCATCAACCAAAAGAAGAATTAATACGAATAAGAGAACTATGTGACTTGTAGCCAATGAACATTAATGCCTCTCCTTGCTAAAATTTTATAAATAGTGAAGAGTTTCAATAGTCATTGTGCTGGCTTCGTGGAGGCACCATCCAGCCTCCATTTCTGGACAGAAGTGTCAATAAGTCTAATACCTCAGCTCTGTGTGTGGATCTGCCTCTTGCACAACCTGTTTTGGGACAACACCAAATGCTAATGACTTTGGGATTATAAAAAGGTGACCTGGCCACACTGCCTACTGGAAATGCAACTGCTACCAAATCATCTAGGAGATAATATGTGGGGAGCTCTGAAGAGTGCTACAGAGGCTGGACACTTTCAAGGATTTCTCCCCACAGTAAAGAGTGTAGTAAATACTCTCAAGGATCAGGGGTTTTGGCCTCACATGTTGTGAAATATCAGCCAGACACAGGGATTAGGACCGAGCAGAAAAGTTGGCCAGAACTTGCTGTGTCACAAATCAACTGAAAAATATGAATATGAAAAAAACCCAGACCTATTTATGGTGTGCAAGTTAATTCTGGTACAACTGAACAACAAGGAGTGGAAAAAAACAACGTAAAAATTATAGAGTGTAGGGATTTAATCTAAAATACCAGAGATGTTTACAAGCCTTAAATTTTCTTTATTACCTACTTTTCATGTTGGGTTGCAAAATAACATTAAAAGCTTTGCTGAAATTTTAGAAAAAATGTCATGTTGTTTAAGTGATCCTTACCTGACTCTGCAGCCTGCTCAGTGCTCCAGCAGAGTTTTGTGTTGGCCGTGCTGTCCCCAGCATCCTGCCTGCTGGACCAATACTCAGAGGAGAAGCACAGCATCTGCATCAGAAAACTACATTTTGGGGCCTACATGGGGGGGGAAAAAAATGTAAGTATAAATCCACAATGGATTTCTGAGTGGCTTTCAGCCTATCCATTAAGATAATTCAAAGCAGGAAGCCTCGTAAATTTGGCAAGCAGCTTCTGCAAGTCCCCTGTATATATTCTAAATAAATGGAAAGCACAAGACAGAAATTTTGAAAAGGTTATTTTTCTTTAGATAGTAGAATCGCATCCTTGAATTCTGTAGGATAAAGGGAGATCCCCTGGAAAACGTGTGTTGTCAGGAATGGATAATTTCTGTGATTTCTCATGACAATCATGGTGACTATCTAACAAGCTCATTGCCCTTTTTATTACCTTTTTACAGATGACACAATAAAATGCAATTGGAAGGTTTCCCTTTTCTTTTATAAAATTTTTCCCCTAGATTTGTATTCAAATCTTGCAAGTTTTACGGTTGGAAGAACAAGCTGATTTTTGTTCAAGCAATAGATTTTGCACTCATAGCAAGGCCTTGAAGAGATACAGCAGAAAATGAAAGCATGTTGACAGAACAGCTTATTTGGACATTAATATTAGCATTTTTATAAAAGTAGTCCCAACATAATCTGCAAGAAAATAAATGTGTGAAGAAGGGTCCCTACAGAAGTTGAAGAAGCTCCATCCTCAGAGGTACTGAAAAATCAACCAAAGCTGGAGCAACCTGCTGTGATGTCAAATCCAGCCCAGCTTTAGGTGGGAGGCTTGAAGAAGGGTTCTGTAGGTGCCTCTTCCAAATATGAACTATACAATGAAGTTAGGCCTTGAATTAAAAGAAATGTGGTGGAGGATGGAAATACGAAAACACACACAGATGTGTGACTGCATAAGCGTTGTCTTCTCAGAAAATTTAGCACAGAGAATTTCAGAGATACAGGCTAAGAACACAGTCTTGTTTCTGTAATGTGTAAAGGCACCATTGCCAGTTTTGCAGCCGTTCAGCAGCTGGGTCTCAAACAATAAGACTCAGTTTCAGTTACCTGTATTTTGATCAAAGTGAACTTATTGGAGCTGGAATTTTCTACAATGAATTATTTACTCAGGGTAGTGATTTTCTTTAAAGTCCCCTTAAGAGTAATTCACTCATTTCCAAAAACAAATTAGCAGAAAACATGCACTTCTTTCGTAAAAATTAAATGTTTATAAGTATTTAATTAAAGCAGTGCTTTGTGGCAGCTTTTACAAGTTGGGCAGCCTAGAAAACCTGCATAAGCTTGGCCAAGTCCTGAGTGGCTTATTTTATTTGCATAATTGCAGAAGGTATTTTTTGGCATTTAGGTGGTGTCCAGCAGTCTCTTCGCTGACATCCTCCATCTCTGAGCTTCCAAGGCAGGCAGAACATTTTGTGTGTATGTACACAGGCTTTCTACAGGAACAGCATTGTGAAGGCTTAGGGGCAGAAAACAGTGATGCTGCTGGTGCACAGAAGTGGAATTTGAGTTGTATGACCGGATGGAGAACACAGCAAGGAATCAATAGATGGTGGAAGTGAAAGGAAGGAGAAAGTTTGAGGGTAGCAGAAGTAGAAGGATTTATGATCACTAAAGCATATTCTACTCAACTTGAAACTCAATCCCAAGCTCACTGCCTTTCCATGAATTCATAATTATAAAAAGGCATTATATCTTTAATCAGAGTATGATGTAATGATTTCCTTTTTCTCATACGGCATTTGTGAACCAAATGGATTGTTTTCACAAAGTGGACCAAGCTCCTGGAAAAAACCAAACCAAACGAAAACAAACTCCTGTATAAATGGCTTTGTTTGACCAAAAAGGTGTGGAGAAAAGGAGACACAAGATCACAGAAAGAAAACCCGGGTTCAATGACAAAGGCAGCTGGATGCAGCCCTGAGCCTTCTCCTTGCCTTCATCTAAGCATCTTTCTGTGATTTGGGCACACTCCTTAACACAGATTTTTCACAAGCAGCCATAATTTTCTGAGCCCTGCTTCACAAAAAAATCCTCCCTTTTAGTTACTTTGCATATCTGCCCCTAGGACGGGATGCTTCATGCTCCCCAGGCACATATTTCTGGTTGCTATAGTCAGCTAGTCAGATACTAGCTCAGGTTTCTCCAGGGTAGATGTTACAGTGCGAAGAAAAAATGTGTCCCTGCAGAGCTTAGTTCAAAAGGGCTGCAATTCCTCACAGCTGCACCTCACAGAACACACTGGGGGCTAAAGTGAACACAGACAATCCTAGAGACTGCTAAGCAATCACTTAAAACAAAAATAAAAAATTATCTCCAGGTATCACACGCTGGGCCCAAAATATTTAGGCTCTTCCAATATTTTTGCATTTGGAGAGTGAAATTCCTCTTTTCTTATCCTTTCCTATCCTTTTGAGAAAAATTAACTAATCCGTGATCAAGATGAAAACGGGTAATATACTGGTAAGTGATATATATATATATATATATATACTCTAGACAGTGTAAAATCACATTTCTTGTGCCCATGTAAGTAATTAGCTAAGGCTGTAGACTTTTCTTATTCAATAAAAATTATTGAAAATTAAATAAAATGAGTGAAAGAAAGCTGTAAGCAGTGAGGCAGCACATGTGAACCCCAGTCCGATGGCTTTGGCCATCACCAGCACCTAGTGTTGGTCACTGCAGGACAGGTTTACCCCTTGGAATCCCCAGGCTGAGAAGAGGCACCAGTGCAAGCCCAGGTGAGCTCTCACCCTCCTGTCACCCCCTCTGCTGCCCAGCCTCTCCACTGCACTGAGCCCACCTAATCATAGTGTCAGCGTTAATCAAACCTCAGGAATGTGAAGCAACAATTGACCTATTTACCCTTACAAGAAGCAGCACAAAGTAAACCTCTGGGAGCCAGACCATTGCCTAAGTACACTATCAGGGAAAGATACTGTACTAATTTCTTTTCTGGCAAAGGTTACAGTACTTGAGCCTTTGAGAGCCACAGTGACTCATGTTCCTGTTTTTATAAGCGCACTACACATCCTCGTGCTAGCTGATATGCCTCATCTGCCTTTATTATTTTCATGGCATTCAGCCTGAGGCAAGTTGGCTGTATGGCTTATACTAACAGATACAATTCATTATTTTTGAGCAATAAGTGCTCAAAAGCTATCAACATGAGTGTGCTCATGTTGATAGCTTTTCCTCTTACAAGCTTCACTGAAAGTTGCAGCTTTCAGAAGTCAGGCACATAGATTCCCACAGAGAATTCCTTAGCTCTGGAAGGGCAGGTGAGGGCTTCTTCCCTTACAAGAAAACAGCAGTTTTGTCACTGGCCAGGAAATATGCAGGCCCCACTGGTAAAAGTGCCATAATTCTTAATCACCCAATGCAGCATCAAAAGACGCTGCAGAGTTCATGCCCAACTCTCTGTCATGTTGCTTATCAACCAAAAAAAGAACCAATGTTAATAGTATGCTAACAATATATTAACAGCTAAAATTAGTTTTAAGATATGTGAAGTAAACCTCATCACTGTTGTTATTTTTTTACCGAAAATGGGTTTTCTACTATATATGTTTATCACAAGATTTTTAGCTCAACAACGGCACTGTCCAATTTGTATCTTCACAAACACAGTCCATGGCAGACGGTGACACAACACAGTCAATAAGATCAGGTTCTTTCTCCAGCAGAGACAATAAACTATCCCACACTGTCCTTATGTACAGCTTAAACTCGAGGGAAGAAAATTACCAACACTTGACATTCAGTGCCTTCTGGAAGACACTGCAGCCAGGGAAAGGTGCAGTGGGAATAATTTCTGGCTAGCAGTTTAGAATATGATGGTCCATCTACTCAAAAATAAATTGCAGCCAGTAAATATTCTTCTCTTTTATTTTTACTTTACCAAAAGACATCCTAATATATTTGATAAATTTCAGCATGAGTGGGCTGGATTAGCAACTTCAGTATAAGACTTTTTAAATTACCACAGAGCGCAACCCTTTTAGTCTACATACATTTTTATACAACAGTCTTTTAAAAGCAGTTCCTCGTTGGGCAAAAAAATTCCATCCACCATTTTTTTTGTGAAGAATATTTAAGCATTGACATTAGAGTTAATTGGTAAACTATTAAATTGTTCAGTTGTGATGTATAGCAGCTGTATCAACACTGTCTGAATGATCACCCCATGCTGCCACTAAGGACTTACCTCATCTGTTATAGCATGAAATACTGCATGATAATTTGTAATGATGCAAGTATCTGGTAACTTGCTTATAATAACTTATCAGCAGGGACAACAGCTGATACAACTTAATTGTATAGTACATCTCCTGATGTACTATATTCTTAATATTTCCAAATATTTCTGCTATTCCTCACTAATTTCTAAGGGAAATAATAAGTAAATAAATAGGAATCAGTTTTCTTATTTTACAGTAGTACATTGGTTTACAAATGGAAGACAGAAAGCTTTTATTAGCTGCCAAGGTGACCATATTCTTTGTGCTCTCAGCATGATATAAAAATTTAGCCCTAGCCAACCATAAATCCTGATGGATGATGGAGAATAGGCCCCAGGTTAGTTAAAGGATGTGGAGGAAATCCTACTCCAGACTTCTCAGAGTTGTGCAGACTATTATCTCAAAGGTGACACTCAGCCCTGGTCAAGTGGGATCTCTGTTTACACTGATCAAGTACAGGCAGCTTGGATGAAATGCCCTTCTCTTCTGGTCCTACCTTCAGGTTCATTCTGAGCACAGGATCACAGGATCCATCTTGGGAACAGCACTGTTCCAGCAAGAGCAGAGGAACCTCCAGTGTGCAGGGACCTTCTCTGTTTGGCACAGAGGCAGTGAGAAGGTAAATCGGTGTGGGATCAATGATATGAAACCAGAAGTCCTTTCCTCTGTGTAGGTATCAGGGCCCTCCAACCTGGTTCTGTCCCATTAAACATTGGCTCAAAAAGGAGTTCTGAGCATGCATTCCCATAAGGAACCATTAATAGTGCTTTCCACTAGAGTTTGCTCTTTGCAGAAACAAACTCTATCACCTTGTTTGTTAACATGTCAGTATTCGTTCTTGGAATGAATTTCTGTCCTATCAAAACCTGTAAAATGGGAATCAGACAGCTCAGCTGAGTGAGAAAATGTCTTTAAATTTGGGAACTGCTATAGAAAATGAGATTTTGCTTCATAAACATTTCTCTGAGAAATCAGTAGCTGATAATAAGTAACTGAAAGTAGGGATTTCCTCCCTCCATTTTGAAGCGATTACTTTTAAAATACTTTTGAAAATTGGAAAAAAATTAGCATGCATGGAGAGCAAATGGACATGTTTGGGATGTTCTTGTTTTGCCTAGCACTATAACTTGGTATAGAGAATTGGGAATGTATTATAATAATGAGAATTGTTGTTAAAATAACCTTTAAAATCACTCTTTCATTATGAGTTTAAGTGCCCAGAAAAGCCTCAAAGAAAAAAAAAGAGGAATGCATGAGTATTCGCTCTCCTGGGTTTTAGCTCCTAGATGGTGCAGTGTTGAAATAGAGAGTGTAGCAACAAGACTGAGTCATGGAAAAAAGCAAAAGAAGCAGGAGGAATAAAATCTGTACTTTTGCACAGACTAACAAGCTTGTTCCAGAAACTGTGCATGGGCTGCTGCGCTCCCCTGATCCCTGCAAGCAGCAGCACTGTGCTGGCCCGCACAGCCGTGACCCGCTGCGGGTCACAAACCCCACTGTTTGGAATGTCTCACAGCCAGCTGCTCCACACTGCCTTTCTCCCTGCTGCGCTGGCACGAGCTGAACCCTGAGCACAGAAAGGGAAACGTTGTTCTGGCAGAGCCCTGAACCTGACACCAGGAGGTTTGTGTCACATATATCACTGGCCATGGCGTGAAGGATGCTGGAAGCTGAGGATTAACTTTTCACTCATGAGAAAAAAAAATCTAGCATTATATTATCCATACTTCCCAACTGTTCTACATCAGCTTGTACCTCTGTCCCCTGTGACCCTTCTCTATTTTCAGTGAACTCCTAGGCAGCTTTAGAATGGATCTTGTAGGATCATATTTACAGGAAAATGGACATGTACTAAATGGACCAGCCTAACCTTCTGGAACTAAAGAACAAGGTCACCTTTGTGGATAAAAAAGCTGATGTTGCAAGAAGAAAGAAGAAGCAGAAAAGTTGACAGACAAAGGGGTGTCAACCCGAGTAAAATGACGCTTACAGCATCTACCAACTAGAATAAGAAAGAGATGCTTGCTTGCTTTGTGGACAAAGTAGAGCTACCAATCAAGAGATGCATGGACAAAGCAGAGCTACCAATTAAACAATGTGTGACTGTGGAGACCAAGATAAGAAGTAAAGATAAACAATGTTTAGAAGGACAATAAACAACTTTTGCTTGATTCACATTGAATCCCACAGGGTCCTTTGGTCTCCTCAGGATCTGACCATAATCTTATTTTTCCCAGAGAATTCACACATTCATAATGACAGCAAGACATAATGCATCCATAATGACATCATAGAATTGTTTAGGTTGGAAAAGACCTTTAAGATCATTGAGTCCAGACATTAACCTGAGCACCACACCTATGTGTCCTTTAAAGATCTTCTGTATTGGCAACTCTACCACTTCTCTGGACAGCCTGTTCCAGTGCTTGAGCACTCTAGGTGAAGAAACTTTTTCTATTACTCAATCTGAACCTTCCCTAGCACAACCTGGGGCTGTTTTGTCTTATCAGTTGTTACTTGGGGAAAAAAGATCAATCTCCACCTGGCTACAACCCCATTTCAGGGACTTGTAGAGAGTGATAGGGTCATGCCCAGGCCTTTATTTCTCCAGACTAAATACCCCCAGCTCCCTCAGGAGCAGCTCCAGACACTTTCCCAGCTCCACTGCCCTTCTCTGGACACCCTCCAGCACCTCAGTGTCTGTCTTGCAGTGAGGGACCCAGAACTGGACACAGCACTTGAGGTGTGGCCTCACCAGTGCTGAGTACAGGGGGACAATCCTGCCCTGCTCCTGCTGGCCACACTATTGCTGATCCAGGCCAGGATGCCACTGGCCTTCTTGGCCACCTGGGCACAGCTGGCTCATGCTCAGCTGCTCTCAACCAGCACCCCTAGGTCCTTTTCCACCAGGCAGCTTTGCAGCCACTCTGCCCCAGGTCTGCAGCATTGCATGGGGTTGAACTTTGGCACCTGGCCTTGTTGAAACTCAAACAGTTGTCCTCGGTCCCTCGATCCAGCCTGTCCAGATCATTGCAGAGCCTTCCTACCCTCCTGGAGATCAGCACTCCCACCCAACTTGTCATCTGCAAACTGACTGAGGGTGTACTTGACGCCTTTATCCAGATCATGGATAAAGATACTGAACAGGGCTTGCCCCAGCACTGAGCCCTGGAGAACACCATTGGTGACTGGCTGCCTTCTGTGTTTCATGCAGGGCCTGTCTGGGGATGCAATTCCAGCAGTTTGTCTCTCACACATCCCTGGATATCCCCATTCCCAGAGCCTGGCCCTGTACCAGGGGCTGCCCTCTGGTGCTGGTGCAGAGCAGGGCACAGATATAAAGGCATACTCTAAGCTTCGAACAGCCCAGTAGACTCCCAAATTTAACACCTCTATTGAGCTATAAATATTGTTTGTTTAGACTATGTTAATCTATAATTATCTTTTTCCAAGACAAAATAACTAAGTGGTATGTTTCCATTTAACTGGTACATGCCAAATTAATCTGTAACTGTAAATAGAACATATTGAAATAAACATCCTGAAAGACAAAGGAGAGACAAAGGAAGCACTTCACTATGTACTATGTACTATATACTATGTACTGTGTACTATGTACTATGTACTACTTGGAAAGTATAGCCAAACATGCTGTGATAATTATCATCAGGAGTTTTTTCCACAGTATAAGACTCTCTTAAAAGTAAGTTGCCTAAAAATATCTTCTTTAAGCAGAAGGAATTGCAAGATAGTGATTGTGCACAGGAAGGAGAATTTCCTATTAGACTTACACAGATATAATTTTGCAGGTTGTGACAATACAATCTGTGACAAGTTTCTGTTCCCCACATCTTTCCCTCTTTTCCAACCTATATGAATCTATGAGTCTATGCCTAGGTAGAAAGTGTTATTTTTAACAAGACTCACCAGTGCATATGTTTACTCTTGTTTACTACTGAGTAGAATCTCTCTAGAACACTTCTATCATCTACAGAAACCCTGTCACTGTTTTCAGCAAGATTCCACTGTCTGCAAATTTTCTGTTCTCTGCCTGCATTTAATGCTCTTTCAACCATATACACTAAGAAGTAAATAACTGTTCCCCCAGATTTTTGCCTCTGTCCTTGCTATATTAACCAGGCTCAGAGCAGTAGCTTTGTTTTCTCTTCATTTTTGCTGAGTGAATTTGTTAGCAAACAATGACAAATTTTCATGAGCTAGCACCAATTTTCTCTAATTGCTGATTTCTCTAACACAGCAGAAATAGAGAAACAGGTGCCAAGTGCAAGGTTAAATACAGTACTTAAACTATGTATTTCATAAGAAATCCTATTAGACAGTTTTTAAAAGCATTTAATAATTTGAAGCTAAGCTCTAAGTTCCCTCATCTTTCTAATGAAGGAAAAAAGTAAACAAGAGGATGTCAAAAGTTGTGAAATACTCACAAGTCTCGGAGTGCTGAGCAGCGAGTCGACACAACACAGAAGTTAGGATAAGGTTTGCACAAGTGACACCAGCAAATGCTCCACCCCCTCCTCCATTCTGTTTTACTTTCAGTTGTTACATAAATAAATTTGTACCTAATAAGGTGGAAGTTACTCTCAGGACAAAGAGCAGACTGTAGGGATTTCCTGCTGCCGTTTCCTAGCAACTTTCAAACTTGGAGGAAAAAACCCTAAACAAAACAAGGCAAAAAGAACTGTGGGGAAATACACATGCCCACAATTTAGAAGGCAGTGCCAAACACGAAAGGCGGCTGCCTGATTGCTATCTGAAGCATGGACCTTCCTGGACATTCTGGTTTAGCATTCCCTAAAGGACAGAACTCTTACAGCTTGTGCCCTTGTCGCTGCACCTTGTAGTGCAAGCCCGAGTGCAACTTCCTGACCAGGGCTGGCCAGAGCTGCCTGCCTCGGTAGCAGGCACTGTGGCTTTGTGCTGTGACTCCTCCTCTTTCCAACCAGAGCAGTGGGTTTTTTACTGGTGCAGCTGCCTTAGGTGGGAAAATGCAGCGGCCTTTCAGGACAACACCAAGAAGCCATGGAAGAAGATCATGAGGACAGAGAAGAGCTTCTTCAAAAGGCTTCTCCATCTGGCTCTCTGTGGAACAACAGGGTAGGGAGGTGGCAGAGGCCAGCAGAAGAGTATCCTTGTAATGGAGCTGAAAAGATTAATTTACAAATTGCATTGAAATCCAAAGTTGTGGATTTCTAGCTGTAAAGAAAAGTGGAGGTTTAGTGTCTATAATAATCATTGGGAATGGCAGCTGTACACCTAAAGTCCTGCCTAGACACCTCATCATAAAAAAGCTTTTGTTCCTTGAGATAAACTTGAATGTCTTGAAGATGAGGCTTAGCAGGTCCCCAGGAGTACTGTCAGGTTTCCAGCAACCATCACTTACCTATGTAAGGTTCATGCATTGGAGAGGCAACAGTGAAAACAGTTCTTGATCTCTGTGCAATCTTTTTTATCTCCTCAGCTGTGCTGTTCTGGGTGCTGGATGTTATTCTGTGCATGTCACACTGAGAGATGGTAAAAATATTCTGCAGCTAAATTACAGGGTTTTAGAAATTACTCTGACTCCTTACTGAAGAAGAGATGAGTTTCTGGAGCTGGGCATTTCCTTCTTGTTTCTCAGTGAAATAATGTTGTTTTCAGGAACACTACTTATAAAACAATACCAGTTAGTTCACTGTGCTGGCACATTCTATTACAGAAAGATTCCTAAAAATCTATTTATGAACATAAACAAGACTTCTGTATCTTCAACAGCAGTCGTACAAGCGAGAGAAACAGGACCTGGGACTGAATGTTTGCAGAGAGTAGTTACAGGTGGCTACATAAAAAATGCATTGTGTGGCACAGCTTTCTGCCATTTCTTAGCACCCTGGTGTCCTGAGGTCCAACATTTGGGTCCAGCATCCATTCTGCAGAGAAGGCACTGGAATGAAATGCTGCCACATGAATCACCTCCTGCATGGGTTCAGACTTGCCGTCACTGCTACTGCAAAGAACAAAAATAAAAATAAAAAAAAAAAAAGAAAAAGCAGAACTCACAATTCTGTGCTTGTCAGGGACTCTTGGCTCTCTCACACAATACCTTATGTGTGCCTCCAGAAAGGCAGCTACCTGTGCTCCTGGTACTTTGCCTCAATGCAGGCTGTGAATGTCAGCTTTTGAGCAGACAGACAGACATGAGAGATGAAATCTGCTTCACCTGGCAGCTGTTAGAAACCGGGAAGGATTTGAAAGCGAAAATAAAAATACAGACTTTCCACGGCTAATGACAGATCATGAAAAGTACCAACATTGCAGGAAAAACATCAGCTTGGATAAATATTTAAACCAAAGGAACATATCTGTTTATCAACTGTCTTGTGATAAGAGCACTTATATTCAAACAACTGTGGTCATAAATACCTGATTCTTCAGCTCACTCCAGCTCAAAGAGTGAGAGTAAATAATATCAAGTATATGTGTAATTACATGTATGTACTTGGACTTGGATCCCAAGGTGTCTCATATTTTCCACTGTTTAAATCTGAAAGAAAATTGAGTGTTTTCCATTTTTTTTCTTTTTGATGTGATAATTTTGTTATGCTAAATTTGACAGAATTTTCTAAACTAGGAGAAATTTATAAGCAAACGGACAAAAGCACACAAAGACGGAGGTATTAACTAATTCTGTGAGAATAGGGAAAGAACAATTTCCTTTTCCCAACAATTTCCTTTGAACACAGCAAAATGGAATCATTGCATATAAAGTGGTTTTTTTTAATGATCTCTCTGGATTTGTTCTTTTTTTAAGCACTGTTTTGCTGGCCTTTCTGAAGTTTAGAATATATTTCTAGCTTAATATAAAAACTATTCCTAAAAATGACATTATTTGTATATAAAGGTAATGCAGATGTCACTATACATTATATTACAGTAGGGTGGCAATACCACCAGCAGTCCTTCAAAATTTAACTCTCATTCTTTTTCTTAATTACACAAAAATGTGCTCCCTAATTACAAAGGAGACATTTTATAACCATCTGCTTGCTACTAGCCATACCAAGGTGTTTATTTATAGCAGAAATTATTCTCAGATTATTAAAAGCAAAATAACTTATAATTATTTCTAATTTATGCATCTACAGAAACCCTGTAGATCTGTCTTCTAGATAAGGTAGGAAGGTGCATTTCTGGAAATTATCATGTTCACACACAACTGAATTTGGTATCTGTTCTGCACCAGTGCTGTAACCACACATAGCAATATTCAGGACTGAAATGGTTCTATGGAGCAGTTACTCCTGTCATAGAACATGTAATGTACTAAACATGGTACTAGGTGGGAATGTGTATCCTCTGAAAATCTAGGCAACTTCTGCTTCATGGCTCCTCCAGGGTTATAATCTGTCTCTCTTTTTTTCATACTAAATTTTGTAATGTCTCCTAAATTATAGACTCTTCAGACTGCTTATTAAAAACTGGCATTGCAAAACCAGTGTTTAATTTCTAGGCACATCTGGAGAGACATTGTTATTACGCCTTTCAGAAGCATGCGCAATATTTCTGGCGTGTTATAATTTATTGCCACTAAGAATGAGCTATTCCTATTTAAAGAGACAGTGTTTCCGGGCAAAACCAGGTCAGTTGCTAAGTCAGCAAAAGCAAAACAAAGGGAAAGGCATTCAATGCATAAAATGTGTAAAATGTTTCTGAATCTGTGAAAAAAGCTAACACAGAGAAATGTGCAGCTCTTAGTTGGAGTTATGTTAGGAGCATATCATCTTAAGTTCCACGTGGGCAAGTTCTACTCTATTTAAACAAAATATTTGCAGTATTTCAGCCTACATTTTTCCTAAGAAAGTTGCTCTTCCAATTGCATTATAGGAAAATTCTACATATAAATTAATTATTTAAAAAAATTATTAAAGTTCACTATAAATAAAAACAAGCTGGCTAACATCCCAAAAGGAATCCCTTCACTATAGAGGTTCTCTCAAATTATACTTGTGTTATTTCTCTCTGTTAATCAGATTTGAGTGGAGCAGCCAGACCACAAAGCTCTTGCAGTTCACACTCTCTGATGCAGGGAACTACATGCCAAATCCACAAAATCGTTGATGACTCCAATCCTTGCACTCCAAGGTAGCTCCTACAGGAACAGAACTCAAGTGCTTCTATGAAATGAGGCGCTGTGCTACTTGACCCGAGATGACTGGACACCTTCTGCACTGGCTGGCTGGAGCCCACAGCAGTGCCTGGGGGAAGCAGGCACATTTCCCTGTTAGGTTGCTCATGCTGAACAGAGCAATGCCTAAATTAGCTGAGTGGCAGGGCTGGCAAGAGCCTTTGAGGATTTAAATGCCCTTGGCTGCACTGGTACTGCCTCCAACCAGGACCTGTAGCTCATAATCCTCCCCTGAAAGCGGCACCTTTATGCAGTATAAAGCACAACATCCGCAACATGTATCAGTCAATTTTTTTTTTTCTAGACAAGCATTTTCTAAGTGTTTCTCAACTGAAATTCCAGAACAGTGAGTTGAAGGGTCAAAATTTTACATAATAATAATCAAATTGAGTCTCTTGGGAGACGGGGGGTGGATTACTTTCCTCTTAGCTAACAAATGTTCCCAAAATGTCTCAGACTCAATCCATGTAGACACCCTTTCTGAGGTTAGCAGTCTGCTTTGTGGCTCACTTCACTATTTGTAGTTGAAGCTTTAAGGAACACAGGAAAATTTGATCCTAACTTGTATGAGGATGCAAAGAAGTCCTACGAGAAAGAACAACATACGAGAGGTTAATAAACTGGAGAGATGAAAGAGGAATGCAACTGAGTAATGATGTGCATTCCATCAAGATAGTTTCCTTTATTTTCTTCTTTAATATTGAAGTAAAATAACTGTGACATTTGTATCAAATTTCTTGTCTTATGCTCTATGCTGTAATACAAATGTCTCTTTAAGGATCAGAGCTTTTGTGACAGAAGTATAAAACCCTTCTTGAAAACTAATTTCTGTATAAACAGAGAAAGCAAGATATTTAGCTACCACGTACACAGAATGTATTCTAAATCTAAAAATTTAAGACACACTGCACGACACAGTGTATTTAGCCAAAAGAAAGGAAAGGGATTTCTCCAACTAGTTTAAATTAGGAGTCATACCAAATTCAAAGTTGTCTTTAGTTTTGTCACATTGCTTTCAGACGTCTAGGGGATATAAAGAGAATATATGAAAATATATTATGACACTTGTGGAATACTGAACTCCCACCACACCCCACAATATCACTCCTTTACATAAAAAAAAATCAATGTGCTTTCTGTAGGTAATCTTAATATATGGCACACTATGTACAGAAAGAGTGAATGCTCTGGGAGCTGGCAAAATTTTGACTAGTTGATGAAAAGGTGGTGGTTTGAAATTTACCAAATTATTGGTCATTTTTCACCTCAGACCTGGGCTTTGCAGTAGTTTATTGTCCTCAGACCAGTTCCCCATCTGTTACTTTTCACCTCTCCCCAGAGCACCTGTTATTCAGAGCAGCAGCTTCCTCTGAATGTTGTGCCTTTGCTTTCACTGGGGCCACAAGGGACACAGAAATGTTCAACATGCATAGGAATGGAGATTCCCCATTTTTAACCCCCCTGCTCACTCTGATCTCTCCCCTCCTGTGCCTCATGACTGTCTGGCCTAGGTGACTAAAATTCATTGTAGGAAATCATGCAGTAGCAAGGAGCTGGAGAACTGTACAGCACATTTCCAGTCCTGTCTGTCTCCCTGATGATTTATCTGTGTGTACTTCATGTACTCCAAAAACAGCCAAGTGTTTATGGACAGGATTTCCATTGAACTCCACCTGTCCAGTGAGCAGCTTCTGTGAACTGTCTCTATGAATGTCCAACACAGGGCTGGCTTGCAGGTGCAAACAGCGTTTCCTAGTGCTGATGAGCCTAAGTATCTCTGATACATGACTTGATGTTCTTGTTGCTCTTCAGTGGGCTTTGAAATCTGCTCCAGATTGTTCCAAATAGAGAAAAATCAAAGGCAAACTTCTGGGCTGTATCCTAGCCAGAGTGTAATGAAGCAGCAGCCCTTTAAATTGCTGCTGCAACATTGGCCAAACTAGGCAAACACAGTAAGCCAAAACTTTTTGCCACTGATCAAAGTTTATGTGTATTAAAATAATAGACAAAGATGCTCAACACATTATTATATTCTCTGCAGAGTTGAAAATGTAATGGTCCGTAAAATTGCATGTTTACTTGTTTCATTTCTGGGGGACGGGGGAAGAACTAAGTCTTTGCACTGAATGTATGAAAAAGTGAACTGAAACTGATGATGGTGTGAGTTCTTATTATCCTAAACTACAAGGGCTTGGCGGCCTTTTTCACTGCCAGTCATCTCAATTAACAAATCTTTATTCAGCAACTTAAAATCAAATCCTCTGTGCTCTGGCTGAAGTAGGAAGTTTAGCTTAAAATGAGTTTGGGCTAATTTTTACATTTCTCAGGAGCAAGGTGAATATATGAAACTAGTGAACTTCTCAAGGCTTCTTTAGAAATATAAACGGCCACTGTGTGATTCCTGAGGGACAGGTAGCATAACTTGAGGTTTTAGAAGTACTAGACATATTAATATATTTTATCTGATAATTTAAAAATAACTACTTCCCCACTTAAGAAAGTGAAAAGCTGTTTTTATGGCCATCATTGTGATTTTGTGTTGTTTATACGTTCTAGTGTTTATATGGAATTTTCTCCAGTTGTAGGTATAATACAATTTGGGAGTTACCTTTGTTCAAATAGATCAAAAACTGAGTTGTAAAGGATTTTTGACACTGTCTAGTCCATTCTTCTGCCCTAAAGTGTGAGCACATATGCCTAAACCATACCTAGCAGATATTTTATTAGTGTTCTCTTCAAAATGTCCAGTGTACTGAAAAACCTTAAAGGAAGTTGGCATAGGACACGCAAGGAAGGTCCACAGCAAAGGGAGGATCCTGTGGCAAATGCATGAAAAAGTTTTTCAATGTTATTTTGTGGTCTGCTTTTCCCTTCCAGAACATTTCATTCCTTCTGTTTAATACGGCCTCAGGTTGAGTGAGCAGAGTTTTCATTTGATAGCTGCATCAAAAGTGAAACTGCTTGAACAATCCTGACTGACCTACCCATTTTCCTTTCTTTCAATTACACAAGTTCCTCTCTGTGCAGCACTCCTGAGTCCACCTCACAGGTGCACAGATTGTGCCCCCTCATGCTGACTGATTTCTTGCTTGCTTATATTAATTTTACAGGACAGGATGTCAAAAATCTTACTGAAGTCAGGATGATGTGACAGCTACTGCTTCTCCTGTATAATTTAGACTTTTTATCTTGTCACAAAAGGAATAATTTGTCAGAATTTGTCCATAATGAAATGTGTGGGCTTATTCCTCCTCCAATTTTCATTTTGTCCAAGTGCTTCTCCTAGGAGGTTTTCAGGCATGAAAGATTACCTATCCAGACTGATGCACTCACTCTTTTTGCCCCCATATCTCGAGGGCAGTCATTCTGTTTTTATCAGCTTGGACCCCAACACATCAGTCAGATCTTCAGGAAGGGAGGGCAATAGGAAGCCCCCACTGAGTCAAACCAAAGGCCTGTTTTCCCAGTATGCAGCCTACCTGCCATCCACTCTCCAGAAGCAAATGAGGAGTGTGAGAGCAAAGCCAGGGCACAGGGACCCTTCCCCAGTGATCCCCTTGTGTCCTCCAGAGGTGCCTCAGAGCTTGTCTCTCTCAGGCAGCAAAATGCTCTGCAAGATGTCATAGTCACTCACATCAGGGTTTAAACAGGAGTCCCCCTTTGTTCACAGTGCTATTTGCTCACTATTTGTCTTCTATGCTTCTCCTGCTAAAGAGAATTTACTTCTTATTTTTGGTGACATGATCTGTTCCCTGTATAAATAAAGTTAAACATTTTAATCCTATCACTGAATATCCAAGTGATTTTCAGCTGTCTTGATAACTGAGATTTAGATTGTTTTTAAAACAGTCGTGAATCTAAAATTTTGGTTAATGCCTCTCTTTGTATCTCATGATAAATGCAGTATGTCCCTTGTACAATACTTCCAGAGGCATGGAAAGTACAACTCTTTCATCATAAAAATTTTGGCCCTAACTGAGTGCGCATGTGGTTCATGATTTCTACGCTAGGTGTATCTGTGCTGTATTTTCAGAACCAATTGAACCTTTCTATGTAAATATTTGGACACTTGAGGCATTGGAATTTGAACAGGGTGTAGGACATTGCATAACAGACTGGCTAACCTAATCCTAGAAACCACTACAAGTAAGCACCTACATTTCATTCACCCTCATGTCTTCAGTCACTTGTTCCTGTGGTCTATTGTGACTAGTGTGTAGATTATACAGCTAGAAGTATTTTAAACAGGGGCAAGTTAAAAACTGTTGTCTGACACTGAAATGTATACTTCACTTATGTATTCCCCAAACAGAGGGTTTGAAAGAAACAGTAGGACAGCAGGTCCAGTGGAGCAATTTCACTGGTTAGCTCACTTACCAGCTGCATCAGGAAGTTCTCTTCCACACACCTCAGGCGTCTCTTAAATTGTTTTCTCTGTTATATTTCTAGCAGATGTCTGGCAAGCTGAAGTCCCCCATGAGTGGGACTGTTCCCAGCTGCTTGTAGAACATCCCGTGTGCCTCTTCACCCAGGCTGAATGGTGTATAACAGACTCCCACCATGACATCTGTCTTCCTGGCCTTTCCCCTGATCCCAACCCCTAAACACTCAACACCATCGTCACCATCATTGAACTCTAGACAGCCAAATCCCAGCAACTTTTTGTAGGGAGGATCCCTAATTCCTGTTCTCAGGAGTTTCCATGGTTTCTACCTCATCAATAATCCCTGTGGCTTTGCTGCCATGTGGATCTTCATCCTCTGCCCCTGCTGAGACAGCAGACTGAAGGACCTCACTAGCACATTGTCCCTCAAACACTGGTGGGCTGACCCCACACTTATCTTATTTTTTTATTTACTTCTCTTACATTATTAACTACTGCGGCTTCAGTGGATTATTTCTTAATTAGGCTTTCAAAAAATTCCATAGGTTTATTCTTGTAGCATCTGACCTCTTTTATGTGAGTTAGAGCTTTATAATTATCTCTTAATGTGCTTTTAAAACTGTGACCTGGGTGTTTACAGTAGAATGGATCTCACAAAACATTTGAGAAGAGGCAAAAAAAATTATTTTATTTTGCCACAACCTTTCACTATTACAGTGTTTCCCAGAAAATTGGTGATCTTTAGGGATAAAGGCAGATTTGAACCACATGTCAAGTAAGGACAAATCAGCTGGTATAAATTGGTGTAGCCTGTTATTTGCTGCTCCATGATAATTACTTACCATTAGGGAGAATTTAGAAATTTTCACTTTTAGGAAAGCCACTTTTCTACCTGAAACAAAATATTATATTACTTATTTCTCTGTTTTTATAATGGCTCATATTGTTACAACAAATAAACAAAAGGATTCTTCTTAGCATCCATGGATTAGATGTTTATAGGGAAGGGTAAGTTTTCTAAGGTAATTTTTCATTTGGAAAGAGTTCACTTCTGTATTGCTGTCATGTAGAAAGATGAAGGTACTTTTAAAGTGTGAATGTCAAGATTAAAGATCATAATTCATTGGGTGAAAATATTAACACAGGCTTCTTGAGGAGGATTTATGGAAGATCTTCACATCTAGGAATCACAAGGACAGGAGAAAGTGCTGCCTTTAAAAGAACAGACAATTCCATAAGGTAGATTAACAAGGGCAGTTAGCAGATATGCACATGATATCTTAAAGCTTTGAAAACATTTGTGTTCCAAGAGTCACAACCAACTTAATTGGTTTTATAGAGCCTTTGATTCTGTTCTGTGAGAAATATGAAGGATGAAATAATAGAACATTCTAGTAAAACATAGGAGCATTATTGCAAAAAGGGAGATCTAAAGGACACGTTGAAAAGAAGTAGGAAAATAATATTTCCAAGTTGAAAAAAGGGTAAATGTTGAGAAGAGCTTGGTGATTTAATGTTTTGGGATAATTCACTAAATTTTCTAAGTTTTTAGACAAGTTCCAGTTCAGTAAAAGTATCATAACTATTCTTAGGCCCGTGAAGACATAAAATGGATTTTCAGATAGGATGCTGGTTAGGATTTTTAGCTATTTAGATAGCTGTTTATTTTTCTCATTTTTTAATGTTTTCTCCCACCACCTTAGAAGATAACTAGATGGAGCAACTTGTTTCTTAACCTTTTGAATGAAAAATTAGTTTGTAATGGCCATGGATAATCTCCATCATAAATCAATTATTCTGTGGTTTGTGAGCAAATCTCAGCTTTGTCAAGATTAAGAGACAAGACTTTGTCAAGTCTTTTATGCACTTGAAGTTAGGACTGCAAATTCAGGTGTTAGCTGTGTTTTACATGTAAGTGAAAATTACTATATAAAAGCTAGGAATTACTATTTATTTACTGTATGATATTCATAGTGAGCAGTATGTGAAATTATGTGGCAATGTCTCCTCTTTACAGAAGCTGACCTTTATAAGCTTCCCCTTCTCTACTAAATAAATCTTAAAATTCAGTTTTCCTTTGCACACCTGTAAATGAAACCACTGTCAGATGGGGATTATTACTGAATACTAAACCAAAAAAAAAGTACATAGTTGAAGAATTCACTGCTTGCTCACTTACATCCATACCCTGAGGATTTTTTTTCTGCAGTAAATGGAGATTTACTCTACAGAATTTAAGGCTTTCCCCCATCCTCTAAAAGCCAAAGGTTTGTGAGGAGAACTTTTCATTCTATAACTTATGGGATATTGTTCAATGTGGAGACAGATAGGCAGGCAAGGCCTCTCCCTTGGAGAGGTGTCCCTTGAATGGGCTATGAAAAGAGCTTCCCAAACCTCCTGGATTGAGAAACCCTCTGTAGTCATGGTGAGTTCCCAGAACGCTTTCGGGTCCCATGTAGATTCCCTGAAACTGATGGGCTTTTCCCCCTTTGTACCACCTCTGCTTTTGCCCACAAAAGGCCCAGTTCCTGCCCTGCTCAGTAGGGTGCTGTTGTCCCTGGCCTCCGTGGCAGCGTGCTGGAATGACGGAGCTCTGTGGAACAGCCCACGGCGCTCCTGCCTCTCTGTCCCTGTGCCGGCCCCAGTACAGCTGGCAAGGCAGAGCTGAGATCACTGCTCAGAGCTGAGCTGCCTGCCCCTTGCTGGGGTTTCCCAGTGGCTGAAGGGCTGCCTGAGACCCCCAGGGAGTTGTCTCTTGCAGCGCCTCTCTCTGGGAAGGTTGGGCCTCCAGGTCGACCCATCAGACCCCCAACCGGCTGTCCACAACAGTTCAGCAGCTAAAGCGTTTTGAACAATAAGGATGAGAATTGTGAACTCCACTTTTTTATTACTGATTTTTCAAGCCAGTCAACAGTGTGAAGAAAGTATAAACATTCACTGTTGTACTGGTGAGTCCAGCAAACAGAACTCATTGCTGTGTCTGTCCGTCTGCTGACTCATGCCGGGGAAACGTTTCTGGCTGTGGAGCACTGACATAGTCTGTTCTCCATCTCCATCTCCCCTTGACCCTTCCCACCATGCTTAAAAGCCAGGGGCTTTACACAGTCAAGAGGTGTGGCAACAGAAGTTGCATAGGGCAATTATCACCCAGTGACCCTTTGCAAGAGCTCAATCTCTTGACATAATGCTGTGTTCATTCCCAAGACAAACACTGCCATCAGTAGTGGGGCACACTGTGATTTGAAAACCAGCCTGTGCCTGTGGATATGTGATAATATGCTTATAACCCCATTCAGCCAGAAATTTGCTTTGCCTGCCAGAAAGCCAGCTGGACTTCAGCAACTGCGGCAGATAAAAGCAGTGTGTGAATGTATTTTCTGGGCTATGCAGAAGGCACCCTCTCACAGACAATGAAAACAATCAGCAGCTTAACAAAAACAGGATTGATTACTTCAAATAAAACCGTATCTTGTTTCTATCAATAGCATGATTGTGCTGTTGCTTTACTCAGGGGTTAAGATAGGAAGTGTTTTTTAATAGTCTGATGAAACAAGTAGTGTTTTTTTTCCCTGCTGGTTTTGAGGAGCCTCAAGACTCAATAACAAAACATAGCTCTTTCAGTTAGGAGCTCTGCTTTTGCTGCCAGTTTCATGAAGATTCTCCAAGGCCATATTTCACACTGGCATGGATGTAGTTTTTTATAATATTTCCATCAACAACCAAAAAGTGTGTTATGTAAGTGTGAACATATCATAACAACTTTTGTGTTAATCCATGTAAGAGCTTCTCCTCACAGAACAATTTAGAAGAACTTGGGCAGAGCAAAGAGAGTGATATAGGAACAGTATAGTATATAGGAATAAGTATAAAGGAACAGTTTTAACATTTGTGTTGTGCTGCCTGCATTTGGGAATAAAGCAGCTTTAGCTGATGTCATTTCAACACCAACCTAAAAATAAAGGTATACCTTTCTCTTCCAAAGGATTACAGGTAAAAAATGTCTATGCCAGCCAAAGATTTTAATCTTTTGATACTATGTCATTTGGGTAACTGCTGAAATAATCCACCTCTTATCTTACAAGATGCAGTCCCTTTGCAGGGTTCAATATGATCAATTTTACTGATGTTTTAAAAGTTTCATTCTGTCCAAATAACTGAGTATGGCTTGGAGCTTGCTGGCTCTGCCAAGTACTGTGAAGCAAGGATTACATAAAGAGTTGTTTTTAAAGGAGGTTAATTATTTCAATCTTGGCAAAAGAGTAGTTGATGAAAAATTTTCTTTGGTTCCCAATGGTTACTGTGAAGAAAAGAATCTTGGCTTCTAAGGAATTTTAATTTTTGAGTCAAGGGATATAAGATCAACCTTCCGTTTATTTAGATCATCTCTTCCTACAAAATATCATTGTGCTTGTTCTTATGTTGTCTCCTCCAGATGTTTTTAGTTATCCACAAAGTAGTTTTGAGATTTGTTCAATGCACTTCATTTTGTTTGCATGCCCCAATTAAGGCTGAAATATGTGTTTATCAAGATATTCTTATGTAGAGGCAAAGGAAATTGTGTAACGTTTCATGTGTGTATTCAATAGTTTCTTGTTTATGATACTGTTTTGTATTCTAGCTTAGGAGCCTGATTCTTCCGATTTGAGTGCTCAAAATTCTTTTTCATGATAAACTTTGAACCTTCCTGACCTGTAAAAATGCTTATAAGAAGTTATAAGCAGAAGTTTGCAAGAAAATCTGGTACAATTGTACAGTCTGGTACAATTGCAGTAATATGCTTCTCATCACTTTCTCCCTTGTTTTTTACTCTCACGTTTTTTTCTTGTAGAATATTTTCTCATCTCGTAGTTGCTAGTTAAGTAAATTCTTTTTGTAAAATTCTGCTTTTACGTTTTTATTCATCACTTCACTTTTTTTCTTTTTAGATTTCTTAAAAACTCCTGCAATTTTGGCATATGCGCCACTATAACCCAAATTCAGGAATTTTGATTGTCCTGTGGCTTGCTCTTGTATTCTTTTCAGGCCCTTATGTTTGCCCTTTTGCAGCCTCTTGGAAAATAACATTCACTTATTTGAACATGCTAGGCCATGTAAGGTTATATTTGTCTGTCAGATAGCTCTTTTTGCTCTGTCCTTCATATAAACAAATTTCACAGAAGACAAACCCATCCTGCTATGAACGTCTGGTAAAATGCATATACGAATAACAATGTTGCAGAAACTAACCAGAGGCAAAGATCTGTCCCAAGTCTGCTTAATTACTCTCTTACCAATGCTCTTTGCATTATTGAAAAGCCTATAAAATCAGAACACTGCCTTCTAGAGCCTGAGCTCCTGACTAAAAGTAATAACAGCAGCTGTAAAGAATTAGGCTCAGGACAAGCAAGTTTATGCCTAAGCCCAAACTTGCAAATGTGGTTCTAATGGGCAAAGAAATTGTGACACATTCTTCAGCAACAGAATGAAACCTAAACCATTCCCAGTGAGAAGAGCTGCGTATATCTAATACTTCTTCAACTATAACATCTTCTTGTGATAGTATCTCAAGCCAGGAGGAAAACCAGGATCCTCATAGCACTGCGAACACAGCCAAGATCTTTGGACAAGACATCTTAAACCACCATCAGGCTCTTCTGTCATTTGTTCACTTGGGCACCTTTTATGTTGTTTATTGTAGTGCCCTCCTCACCAAGAGCCCTCATCATTCCTGCTCTGTCCTTGAGGTTTCACTGCAAGCACTGAAATGGTGACAAACTGACACAGCAAGGACAGTCTCCTAGATCTGAGCCAGCACTGCTCCATCTGCTGTGGGGCAGCGGTTCATGGAAAAGGAGCCAGCCCAAATGTTAAAAGTGAAAATAATTTCATTTATGCATAAAACCACATCAGCCTTATTTAGCAGAAGCCTTTTTCCTCAGTGTGTGGGAAATGTGTATTTGTTCAGCAGGGAATCCCAGCAATGGTTTGTTTTTAGCCTCAGGTGATAGGCTGCATGTAACACCATTGGCCTTCTCCCAGCTTTGATCATTGCCTTATCAAACAATGCTACTTCCACGAGCTCTATGCACAGTTTTAGTATGGCATAATTTCTCAAAACACACATTTTATAGCTAATCTGTGATAATTATAACTTAATTTGGAGAAGAGGAGGGTGAGAGGGCAAAAGGTTTAATTGCTGCTACATGGCTGGAGCTCTGTACCATCATCTGGTGAAGTGCTGTATAATTTGCAGACTTTTACCTTGTAATATGTCTAATGTGTGATATTTCTAAATAATTTTCCATGAATGTTTGCAAATTTCATTGTTAATAACAGTCTTAATCTGGTATTCATTAGCCTGTTAATTATACTGTCATTTAGAAATCCTTGCTTCCAATTAGCTTTAATGACAACATCAGAATACTTTTTCTGTGCTGCCATTTTTGTGCTATACTTTCCCATTTAAACTGCCTGCTGTTCTATCTTAATTAAATTTAATAACAGTAGTGGGAGTTTATTGGGGACTTTTTAACCTCATTTAATGTCAGACCATTTATACTAGTTTGAAGCAGGCACTGAAAAAGTTTGCATTAATCCAATTATTTTTAAGAGAAGCAAACTTCACTTTTCAGAAGATTTTAATTAAGGCAAAATCCTTATGAAAGCTCAAACTCCCTGCCTGTGCAAATATGAGGAAACATTACGGAGTTTTCTAGGTACAATGAAGATACATTAAAAAATCAACAATATCAAGAAACACTAAAGCACTGATAGAAAGAAGGGAGCCATAATTTTTTGTTTGTTTTAATAGAGGAGAAAAGGGTGAAAAAGCTGTCAGTGTCATTAGTGACTCAGTATTGCCATTCAGACCAAACTTTAGGTAGGGAATGGTTGCAGCATTTTTTATCTTGGGAAAGGTCAACAGGGCCTGAATAATATGCTTAGCATTATGCAGCACCCTTGAAGTTGCACCATGAGACTAAAAGCATGGTTCTCATTAAAAATAATTATCTTTTTAGCCTATGCAAATTTAAAGCCCTTCAGAGAATCTTTCCAGGGGATTACAGAAAATCATAGAAAAGTGGATTGAAAGAGATGCTAGAGGTCACCTAGTCCATCCTCCTCCTCAAGCAGTCTGTCTAAACCAATACCATTCCTGAATAAATTTTGCTGGACCTTACAGTCCTGTTGTGATAAGAATTTGTGTGCTTATTACACACCACAAAAGTGTCACAGGCAGCTTCTGCTCAGCTTTACTCACTCATCTAAAGCTTGCTCTTAGGACCATAAGCCACCATTAGATCTGGACAAATGTTTCATAGAATCATGGAATCATTTAGGTTGGAAAAAATTGTTAAAGCATCGAGTTCAACCATTAATCTAACACTGCCAAATCCATCGCTAAACCAGGTCCCCAAGTGCCACATCAATACATCTTTTAAACACCTACAGGGATAGTGATTTAACCACTTCCCTGGGCAGCCTGTTCCTTCCCTGTTGCAATGCTTGACCACCTTTTAAGTGAAAAAATTTTCCTACCATCCAGTCTAAATCTTCCCTGGTGCAACTTGAGGCTGTTTCTACTTCTTTTGCTTATTAGCTGGGAGAAGAGTCCAAGCCACAACCTCCTTTCAGGGAGTTGTAGAGAGTGATAAGGTCTCCCCTCAGCCTCCTTTTCTCCAGACTGAACAAGCCCAGCTCCCTCAGATGCTCCACCTCAGACTTGTGCTTCAGGCACTTTTTGGAAAAAAAAGTTCTGTTTCTCTCAATATACACAACAAAAATTCTTGCTTTTGTAATGTAAGATGCCAAAAATCCTGTGTCTTACAAGTCATGTGTCTGGCAGCTTCTCAGCTTCACACAAGTAATTCGTTTCCTTTTTGGTTGAGAGCGATGAGCTTAGACCTGTGTTTGTAGCTTGTGTATATCAGCTGTGATGGGCTAAGTTTGCATCTTCTTCTGTTACAGAAAGGACTTTGCTAGTTGCACTCACAGAACTGGAAAGTGTCCTTTGTGCTCCTCTGGTTTCACTTAAGGTATGATTTTCTTCAAGAACATGAAGCCTTTCCACCAGCTGAGTGGGGGGAACAAGAAGTTTTCATCACGCAGGCCCGAATGTGGGATGTATCCTTTCTCCTCACCTGAAATTTCTCCCATCTGGCTTTTCCTCAGTAATTTCGTGAGAGTCACAGGAAAATAGGTTACTGCTTTTGTTTTTGTATAAAATTGAAGCTACAGGAATAACTTGCCTGTGCAAATATAGAGTTTTGGACTGTGTGCAGGAAATCTTAGGAGAGGCTTCCTTACTCTGAAGTAGCAGAGCCTTGACAGGGCCATGGTCTTTCCTGGGTCAAGTTGCAGCACCAGATGAAGAAGGGGAAGGATGTAGGACAGTACCAGGCTACACAGGAGTGAAAAGACATGAAAAGACTTCATTCTGTGTGCTCTACTAGTAGTTTCAGAGGATATCTCAGTGCACACTCTTCCATCTGTGCTGTCACCAGAAGTTCACCTAATGCTGATAGACAACGATCCCATATAATTTTTTAAGTAGGACTTATATGACATATAACAACCATGATAATATGGATGACCACCAGAAGAAACTATTTTTGACTATTGAGGTAACGGGAATAATTTGAAATGTTGATACCTGAAAGTAAAATGGAATGGGTAGATAATGAGAATGTCGTAATAATCATAATAATAATAATAATCTCATAAGTTTTATACCTTTAGTCCTAGTATGAAATCGTTATGCCCTCCTTTTTATCTGCCTGAAAATAGGGCTGAAAAGGGCTGAAGGAGGAGGGGTGTCCAGGGCAGTGGTGCTCTGGCTGCTGTGCACAGGGGGTGCCCATTGCCTTGGGCAGGGAAGGCTGGGGCGTGTGGCACCAGCGCAGCTCCTGCGCTCCGTGGGCCGACTCACACACCAGACACCACTGTTCTGTAGCTCTCCCTGGGCTCACTGTATCTGTCTGGGAAGCTGGCACAGCTGCATCACTCCTGTGCACTTCTGAAGGCAGGCTGAAGTAGCATTGCTCCATAGTCTTTTCCACGGGGGTGTGTCCTCATAAATGCTGTCTGTTAAAACCCAAGGTGAGCATTCATCTGTATCCTTATCCCTGTGCAGTGGGATCCCTGCACTACGTAGGAATCTGGCAGGGTGAAAATTATGAGTCAGAGCTAGCCCTAAGCCAGCTGTCCAGGACTGACAATGTGAATATCCTTTCTGTGCTTGCCTGTGCAGCTGCAGCAGGACAAAAGCATTAAAAGCCAGAAACATTACTCCCCTACACTTCCAGCCCTGTCCTTAAACAGGCTTAGCTCCTACTTATTCTGTTTTCTCTAGTTCTGTAGCAATTTCTATTTCAATTTACATTTTACTTCACAGACTCTTGGGTCACTAGTTTTTCATTCAGTATTTATTTAAAATATTAATTGTAATTCTATGTTTTCTTCACAGAAAAATTCATCTTGCTACAGAACCTTTTCCCAGTAGATCTTTCGTGTTACAACATTGAGTGTTTTTTCTTAACTTACAGTAATTAAGAAAATCTGTTTCTCCAGTAGACCCTGTGAGTAGTCATAGCAAAATTTAGCTTGGAAAAGACCTTTAGGATCACTAATTGCCAAAGGGAGCAAATTTAGGGAAAATTTCCCTAGCAAAGGCTCATGAGGAGCAACTTGGAGAATGCAGCAGTTTCTCAGTGTACTTGTAGGTGTTGTTGGTATCTTGCACAGGTGAGTGCCTTCAGTGGCTGATGGGATTGCAGAAGCCTTTCCTGGGATCAGGAGAGAAGACTGCTTTTAGGCACATTGAAGTGAAAATTAGCTGTGAAAGTTAAAGGCAGATAGAAACTAAGATGAGGTTTGAATAATTCTCAGTGCAACTCAGAAGCAAATAAAAAGGACATTTCAGGATTACAAATGAGAGGAAGGAATAAAGGTGAATTGGATATTGAAAAAAAACAGGCAGGGAAGAAAAACCCACAATGTGCAGCTGATCTTCTTTTACTGCTGTCTGCCTTTTGGCCTTTTTAAGAATAAAACAAAACACAGGGGTACAGTGCAGAGGTGTGTTATATCCTCCTGCACTGAAACACTGTAGCCCCAGTGGTAGCTGTGTTTTTAATGTCTCCCTGTCTCCAGCTCATCTGGTTAAAAAAAAATTTAAAAAAAAGAAGAGGGAAAAGAGAGGCAAGAACTCTAACTGTAAGAAAGAAATGCAAAGGAATGTTAGTTGGTGCAGTCTTTAAAGATAAAAGATAAAAGTGGGATTCATTGTCACTCTTGAAGTCCTCAGTTGGCATCACGCAGCAGAGGGAATTCTGGATGTCTATTCCAGGTGACTTGAAAAGATGACAAAAGGTGGTCTTGACGTCAGTGACTCCTGAAGTCTGTCCCATGTACGGTGCCTTATTTTATGTGGAACCCTTAAGCTGTTCTAGTTGGACACAGAGGAATAAATGCACCTGCTCAGTGGAGCCCAACACACAAAGCCTGCCTGGGGGAGCCCAGGCGTACACCCAAGCACTGCTCCTCAACCTGCCCTGGGAAACATAGCTGGTTCTGAAAAGCAAAAACCTGCAGCCCAGGTTCAGCCATGTCCTGCCAGGTGCCCAGTGTTTATGGGCATAAAGAGAAGACTCCACTTTTCCCTAAGAAATTACATGAAATATCCTTTGGTAAAGTCTTTTGAAAAATTACGTGCAGTATTTCCTTGGTCTTCTGACAGCAAGAGAAACAAGGGATCCAGAAGTTCTAACTAAGGACCAAAGGTTAAACTGATTGGAAAAAGAGGATGGAGGAGATTTTCATAACAAAATCTTTTTCCAAACACAGTGTGTTTTTGGTATTTGCACAATTCCAGGAAGTAACATAATAGTGTTTTGATTAGTTTTTAGATCACTGAAAGCACCTGATTTGTGTGAAATGGCAGCTGCTGGGTAGATGTTGGTAAAGAGGGAAACTCCGTAGCAGCTTAATATAGATATTACCAAATTCACTGCTACAGAGGTATGCTTGAATCCTTATTTTCTAAGCATGTCACATCATAAGGTCCTTGTGCTTCCTCTCTATCTACACAATTAGCCTTGCAAATTTTCCTTATCAGCTTTCTCATAGTTACTTTCTCTGTGGCTATTTTCTATTAAACCTTTACTTGTATTATTTACAGGCACGTCTGTGTTATACCCAAGGAGTTTTTCATGTTGACTTCTTTATTTGTAGTAGTTTATATTTTTCTTTCATGGCTGGCTGTAGGTTTTCCTGAAATGACATTCCAATTTTAACATTGCCATATAATGTCAGTGTTAAAATGTTTCTAAGAAAGAAATACACAGTGATAATTTAAGCCTCAGAAAATGAAGAGGAGGCTGTTGTAAAGGAAGAGCCTCCTCTGAGGTCAGGCAGGATTCAACATAGCAAGAGCTTGCTTCTGCCACCTTCAGTCATCTTGAGCAGCCTGTGATTTCTGAGGGGCCACACTCTTTCAGAGCACCTGGGCTCCTTGCCCAGTGAAAATCTCTCCAGTGAAGACAAGGGGAGATGAATCTAAGAGTTTCTTGCCAAGAAGCTTTCTGAAAAGATTAATTACTCTGTGAAAGAGTCAAGTAATGAGAAATGACATTGCTTTTGTCATAGGCCATTGGGTCCCTGGGTGGCTGTCCCATTTTCCAGGGCTAATCTCTAAAGTAAATAGTTTTCTTTTGTTGGCTGTCAGAGGTGTGTCACTGTGCAGTGACCTGCATGTGGAAGTGCTCTGGATTAAGATCTTGTGGCCTCTGTCACGTCTGTATGGGGTGCATCTCCTGCTCCCAATGCCCCTGCCATCAGTTCCTTTCAGCTGAAAGGAAGGAAATGGAGCAATTTGTCAACGCTTGTTGAGAAGTGGCCTTTGCTGCTTGATGTCCAAGTCCTTTCTTGCTGGCCTTTCTTCTCTTGCTTTTGAACCTCTTTTTCATTTCTGAATTGATGTTTTGCTGCATCCCTCCTCCTGCCTTTTTCTGCTATTTTCTGTTCTCTGCTTAACTCCTCTTTTCTTTACAGGATATGGCTTTACATGTTTGTTCATGCACACACACACAGAATTTAATAAACAGACAAATCTACTTCCAACAGACACCTACAGATCTACTTTTTTCTCTATGATTTCACAGTGTTGTATGGTCTATGGTTGGTCCCTGACTAATTAAAATTATCATGACACCAAAGCAGCATGCACACGCTCATCCAATTATTTTTTATTTAGCTGCATGTATTGGTTATTTTCTTTCTAAACCATATGAGAGCACCTTCTGAGGGACTGTTTCTTTGAGAACTGTTGAAGTCAGTGGACAGTGGATGAGTAGTGGTTTGCTGTGCAGCTGCACTGGGTCTTCCACAAATAATAGTGAGAATACCTAAATTAAAAATCTTCACTTTTATTAGGAAATTTGCCTTGGTCACATGAGAACTGTAACAAATTCTATATTTATATCTATATATATCTAGTGGCAGCCTATGCACCCCAAAAGATTGAAAACACCACAAAGGGAGAAGGTGAAACTACCCAGAAATCTAGTCCCCTGTGTCCCACAAAAGTAACTTCTTTGTTCCTGCTGTCACACTCTGGAGCACAGCTGTCTTTGGTGACAAGACTGAGGACTGCAATTTGGCTTTGGGAAGAAAACCGGGTGCACACACCTGTATTCTGTGTACAACCATATAACTATTGATTTTCCACGAGGCTGCCCTGTGATGATTCTTCATGAATAAAAAGATGCACTGAAGGGATTCTCACTGTGATGAACCCTGCAGTGCTGCAGCTGATGACTGAGGACAGAAGGGAACAAAACCTTAGACATAGCAGCCTAATCAAGTGGATTGTAATGCAGCACTGTCGCTTTTTGTCCCTGAACCTTTCAAGTACTCTATTTTTTTCTCATAGAATGAGCCAAAGGATATCAAAAAGTGACTGCATGCAGAAGGCATCACAGGATTCCCACCTCCCCCAGGCAGCAAAACTGGCCAGGAAGCATACCACTTTATCACAACTGAAGGGGAAAACCAGGGGTGTTTTCAAAACTAAATATAGGCCCAGCAGTCTCTGGGACACGTGAGGAAGCTGGATTTCAGCAATCTATGTCCCAGGCTTTACATAAGCTGAGATCTTGAGCACACACCTCTAAAAGGCCTGAACTGCTTATCTGGTGATTGAGTGTCTGAACTGTAGGAATCAAAGCCCTGCCCTCACCTCACAGATCTCATAACTTCATTAGGTGATAAGAAAAGGAGCAGATGTAAAACCAAAGGCAGCATCCAGCTGAGCTTGAGAGTTTGGAACAAGTATAAAGGGTCACTGTCAGCTGTTAGGTTTATCAGAAGGCATCAGTAAGTCTTAAGCAAAAATTTGAAGTGACTGTAGATTCTCTTTACAGGAAGCTTCTCATTTCCAAAAGGAACGCGATAGAAGAGGAAGAAGTGGTAGTGCAGTATTGGAGAGCACGAGCAGCTGGAGAGTCACCTCTCATCTTCTTAGTCAACTGCAAGCAAGCGCTGTGTGTGTGCTTTGATGGAAGGGGTAATAACATGGAAAAGATTTGACCCAGTAGAGGTAGATGAGGGATGCAGAGTATGAAAATACTATAGAGGTGATAAATCAGCAAGATACGTTTTTCTGCAGTGTGTTAAACAGTTTTCTAGGGAAAGAAAGTAGATGCATTGAAATCAGGAAGAGGAAGCTTCAGATGTAGAGGTGAGACAATGAAAATCTGAACCAGAGCTTTACCAAAGGAAAAGGGGCTGGATTTTTAAGGCAGTTTGCAGGTAGAATGAACATGATTTGTGTTGAACAGGTTGCCTCTTCTCTTGCCAGCTGTGTGCATTAAAGAGAAGAATGCTTTTGCCATTCACAGGTTACTCTTCTTACAAAATTACTGAAAATTTCCATGCCTGTTTTTATTTAGAAACAGTTGCAATTAAGGAAAACCAATTATTTCAGTTCCCTCTGTTTTAGTTCCTCTTATTGCTGAAATTGCTTCCTCTGCTGGGATCTGCAAGCTTTTGCAACTTCTGTTTCACTCTTTATTCCCAATGTAACCATTATGTCAGCATAAAAATCCTCCCAGTTTGCACAGTGCTTTTATATACTTCTGAAATCCTGTGAGAAGATTTTTGTTCAGGAACCTAAAACTTTAAGGCTATCCAAACTGTGTTTCTGAATTTTTATCTTCTTTTTGTTGTGTGTCACTACTAAAAGAAAAAGGTCACACAACTCTAGGGCATTCTTTAATTAACCGTCATCTAAATCCCACTCATGTTCACAGAAATACTTCCTTTCATATCAGTGAACCTGATCTGAGTCAAGTTAAAGCCTTGATAATATCAATCTTACTTCAGGAATATTAAGGGTTGTTGCAATAAGAGCAAAGAACAATACTCAGGAAGTCTCCTGGTGATGCAAAACTGGGGGGAGTCACTGATACACCTGAAAGCTCTGCTGCCATTCCATGGGACCTTGATGAGCTGCAGAGTTGGAGAGAAATTTAATGAGGTTTAACAAAGGCAAATGCAGGGTTCTGCATGTGGGAAGGAATAAGCCCAAATCCCAGCACAGTTTGAGGGGTGGCCTTCTGGAGAGCAGCTCTGCAGAGAAGCTCCTGGGAGCCTTGGTGGGTGGCGAGTTAACCATGAGCTGGCAGTGTGTCCTTGTGGCCAGGAGGGCCAGTGGAACCCTGTGGTGCATTGGGAAGAGTGTGGCCAGGAGGTTGAGGGAGGTGATCCTGCCCCTCTCTTCAGCCCTGGTGAGACTCCACCTGCAGTGCTGTGCTCAGTTCTGGGCTCTTTAGAACAAGAAAGACAAGGAGCTACTGAAGAAGGTCCAATGAAGGAACACAAAGATGGTGAGGGGTCTGGAGCATCTCTCTTATTAGGGGAGACTGTGGGAGCTGGGCCTGGTTAGTCTGGAGAAGACTGAGAGGGGATCTCATTAATGCACATAAATACCCCAAAACTGGTGCCAAGAGGAGTGCCAGACTTTTCATTGGTCCCCAGCGACAGGGCAAGGAACAAAGGCCATAAAATAAAACACAAGGAGCTCCACCTCAACAGGAAGTAAAATTTCTTTACACTGAGGGTGTCAGAGTACTGGAACAGGCTGCCCAGGGAGGTTCAGGAGTCTCCTCTGGGGACATTGCATCCCTACCTGGGGGTGTTTCTGTGTCACCTCCTGAAGGTGCCTTTGCCTTGGCAGGGGGGGTGGACAGGATGATCTCCAGGGTCCCTTCCAACCCTACCTATTCTGTGATTCCCTGTGTCAATGTACTGCACTGAAGTAATGTTTCCTGTACAGCAGACATCATTGAGGATTTTCCATGTACAGTTTTCCAATCTCTGTTTAGCATAAACTGTAGATGTGTTAGATTCATGTTTGTGGTATGTGACCTATGATGAAAGAAACAACCCCTCTGGTTTGAAAGGACAGGGGAGGTGGTAGCACAAAGGGAGATGATTAGCCAGAGGAATGGTAAGCACCTGGGGTCAGTTGTCTCTTTTGGGGAGCCACTGGCCAAGAGGAGTCTACCCTCAAGTTGTTCTAGGGAAGAAAGCTAAGATTATTCATCAACAATAACATGGAGTTCCAGCAGCACAGGTTTTTGTTCAATACTGTCCACAGGGAGAAATAGCACAAAATTCCTCCAGTGTCTGAAGAAAGATGAAGCTCAGCTGGCGCACAGATAGCATTCCTCTCTTCTTCCTGCCTATCTACTTCCATGAAACCTGCAGAAAGATAACATACAAGAGACCTTGTGTTTCAATGGCCAGAGGTTCAGAATAATGAAGACAGGAACTGAGAAATACCAGAGCCATGACTTATGTTCTCCTTCCAGATCTTTAAGGCTAAAAATGGGCTGCTTTATTTCCAGTTAAGGAAAAACAAAACTGGGATGGTACCATTGCAAGTGGTGTGCAAAGTGTAAAACGGGCCACAGAGCAAAAGTAAGGCTGCCTTACTAGGCTGCAGACAGTAATACATAATTCTGCTAACAGAGGACAATGTTGAAAAGCAAAGATGTGTAGAAAGCCCAGTCTTCCTTAAGTGTGAATTCAAGACATTTTTACTTTGCTTCTTCGTGTTAAGACAGATACATGTTTCTGGAATTACAGTGCTTCATATAAAATCTGAAAGTATCTATAGCCAAGACTGTGATTAGGATACCCCAAATAACCATCCTCAGGAAAACCTACTTCAGTCTATAATAAATCACTCCCCTCCTCCTGAGCTTTCTTGGAAGAAATATCTAGAAGCAAAATGGAATCTTGCTGACTGCACTTTTTCCCCAGCTTCTCAGAAATAGTTCCACTAGAAGGCAATGATTGCAGCAATTTAAAACCTATATTTAGAGGATGCTGAATGATTTGTTTGTTCTCCAGGAGAATGTGCTTCAGGTTTCACATGCAGAAATGGAAGAAAAAAGGTCACTCTGGCTCATAGTCTGCTAATTGAGCAAATGCTGTGGAGACAGGCAAGTGTTTTGTGTTTTCTGGCTGTTTAACTGCCAAAAGAATAATCAGTCAAGTAAATAATATTAGAATCTTTTTATCTTTCTTAGATTTGGGTTTGGTAGAGACTACATAGGAAACAAGTGAGCATAACCCTTCCTTGAGTGTGTGACAGCCATTGATGTACATGATCTGTGCCATGGGTGGGAGAAAATTCCCTGTTTGTCATCACCACAGCAGCGCTTCTGTGGATAGAGCAGCTGCATCTCTTGCCCCTCTACAGCACTGGCACTTTGTGCAACAACAGCAGCCAGCAGCACTGCAACATAAATGTGTCCAAAATCAGACTTCAATTGAATTACCTATAAAACTGTATTCTATAAAAGAGGAGGAAGAAAATGCCATTACTTTCCTTAAATAGATTGAATTTCAGTAATAATCCTGAAAATTCCTTTACCTTTGATTTAACAAATGCAGGAAGGGCCTGGGTAGTCACTAAATCAGCTGTGCACTGGTAGAAGGAACTTGGTACCCCAGCAGAGATTCTAATTGAGTGCTCTAATTAAAAAGTCTCAGGCTATTGGAATTTTCCATTATGAAAACAGAATGTTTGTCTGCCTCACAATTATGATGCTATCTTGACTTGTCTCATACATCACAGATATGTAGAAAATAATTTTGGGGTAATTGAGAATGTGTTCTTTACAGCACTCTCTTTTAGGAAGGTTGGAAAAAATGTGCTGTCCATTTAAGGGCCCTAAAATTTGTTTCCAGTGTTCCTATATTGCATTCTGATACCAGACCTTTTTTTTTTTTTGTATTATTTTCCCATGAGGAAAAAGAAAAAGGGAAGAAAAAAAACCTCTGGGTTTCTCATCTTCTTAGTGGTGCAATTGTCTAGGAGCTTTTAAAACTTTTCTTATGCTACAAATTCTTCCAGTTTTCTGGGTGTAGGGCATTGTAGCACTGCCTGTAATTCTTCTAAGCAACCTATTCCAGGTTAGTTTCCATTTCAAAAGCACCTGCTCCGTTTGAAAGCACAGTTTCTTTTGCTTCTTTCTAAATATTTCATAGAGGTCACATTTCTAAATTATGCAGGAAAGACTCCACAAAAAAAAAAAAAAATCTATCAGCAATCAAAACCGTAGAAATGGTTTTCTCTGTTGAGCGGTATCTGGTCCTGTTCCTATTTAATATAAAGGCAAGAAGGTAATGCAGTTCCAAGTATTTAGGAAGTCCAGTGGAGAACAGGAGAACTGAAGAATAGAGGCCACATTTGATGATTATGTTTTCAGTGCAATCACAGCACAGAACTGTCTTACTGCAGTAATTGGGGCAGGGTTATTGGCAATAACAAACAGCGTGCATGTTGAGACAAACTCTAAAAACAAACATTCCTGAAGCAGACACTGCTTTTTGTAAAGCTTATTTCACAGTTCATTTCAGCTGACATCACCTTTTTCAGATCTCCTGTGTGGCTGTCACAGAACAAAGTTGTATATGAATGGCAGCCTTGGCCGTGGTCCTGTGCTCTCAGGATGTGTGTACATCCAGTCCCACCCCAATACAGAGGATGTGGAGTTACAGTTTAGATCCTAGGGTAGAATTTGTGGCAAGGTTATGATTTGAGAATAAATCTAATACTTTCAGTCTGAAATAACTTTATCTGCATTTGTAAATTCACAAGGAAATTATAACTCTCTTATTATCCCAGTCTTTGGGGAGCTAAACTTCATGCGAGATAGCTGGCAATATCCTGCATCTTGCAGAAAGATTATCTCCTTCAGCCCTCAAGGGATCTGTTTCTCCTTTGTCAGGCTTGCTCCTCCACTTTTTCCTACTCACATTTCCTGTGTAAAGGCTGCTCCTGTTGCCTCTCATTCTGGATCTCACAGAACCAGCCCTGAAAATAAATAAATTAACTTGAACATATGGCTGCAATGCTTCCCAGATAACCTGCCTTCTGCCTACAGGTCCTGCAGGACTTGCCTGGATGTCATGGTCAGGGCTGCCACAACTGCACCACAGTCCCAGGCTTTTTGGTGTCCCCAGAGGACATTTTACTATTCCCGCTGAATTCAGTGGAGCTGGGATTTGGCAACTGCTCGGTCCCCAGAACCTTGTGTCTGTAGATGTGGGTTCATTCATCATGGCTTCAGGCTGGACCATCTCTTCTGTCAGATGGCCAGGAGCACAGGCTACATTGGTGATCAAGGGTGTGAGAGGACGAGCCCTCACCACCTTCCTCTTACTTGTAAGGACCCAGCCCCAGTCCATCTCTGCTGTCTGCTGCTGAAGGCAGAGCCAATCCCTCCATCTTCCCAGTCCAACAGTCATTCCCTCAGGTCCCAAAGGTACTGACCCACTGTTTTATCTGAAAACTTCAAGTTGAAGATGTGGTATGAGAAAATGAGCATTCCTTTCCTTAGGGGTATATATTTCCCACTGCACATCTCATCGCAGCCTGATCTGTTTAAACATCAAAAGTACTTGTGTAAATATATACAATGAGGCTAAGTGATTAGAATAATCTAATGCAAATTTCAAAGACTCTGAGGAGATCTGAGAAATCAACACTGTCATAAATTTCATTTCCACAGCATGAATGGAAATAATATTAGTAAAATACAGTTTGTACTTCAAAGAAAAGCGGTGTTGAAATGCTAATAAGTGAGAGGATCGCTGGAAGGTGGGAAGGGGGACATGGCAGGTGCGGGGTAAGCTTTTTCTCTAGTTGTAGATGTATTTTCTTTGTTCATAAATGCCTTAGAAATGTAATAACCTCTCTGTGAGCAATGAGGCATTATTTTCCATTAACTTTTGCCATGTACTTTTTTCATGCATCCTCATTCGTCTCCTGAGCCTGACTTGAACTCCACAGGCTGGCACTGCCCGGGGCATGGCCCTGGCCTCTCTTGGCAGCACCAGTGACAGCCACCACAAGAGCTGAAAATAAGAGCTATATAAAGTGACCCCAGGGAAAGGAAGCCTTCTCAAAGGCAGCACCCAGCCTCAGCCATCCTCTGCCTGGAGGCAAGGATGCCTTCCTCTTGGACAAAAGGGAACCTAGCAGGAAAGAAAAACACTCTGCTGTCCTAGGGTGATGTTACGATGCTTCTATCCCTATTCATGTGTTCTGTTTATGCTGGATATTATGTTCTGTGCCTTTAAGACTGGCTCTGAAGAGTGAAAGTTTTGTTTGGGTTTTCTTATCAGGCTGGCAGGACACAGACACAGGGCAGTACACAGTGCGGCTTTTGCTTTTGTTTTTCGCTTTGCTCTCTCTCGCTCTTGCTTCTGCTTTCCTTCTGCTTGCTTTTTCTTCTGCTCATTAGCTAGTTTAGCTAAACAGTCCAAATTTCTTCCTGGACTGTTTCTCCTTTCCCTTTTTTCAACCAACTCAAACCTGCTCTGGAGTGGGACCTGCAAACCACAAGAGTTTGCACCTTGTGCCTGCAGCAGCTACCCCAGCACAGGAGGGACTGAGAACAGAGCGACCACCCCCAAGAGAGACTTTGTGAAGTTGTCATCCTTTTCAGAGTGGTGTCACCCAGTATTGTTCATTCTGTGTGCTGGAGGTGCTGTGCCTGTTAAATAAACAGGTTCTTTCCACTTCTCTCTGTGGAATTCTTCCCGAACCAGTTGTGGGGAGGGGCCGTGTGGGTTTGCTTTCTGGAGGGGCCCTCCTGTGGAGATTCTCTACCAAATTTGCCCTAAACCAGGACATCTGCCCAGATGATTCAGGCAAGAAAATGCAGCGGAGGTGTAGCCACTGCAGGTGCCACCAGCCCGATATCTGCAGTTCTTGTTCAAAGTCTGAGCATATGCTCTGTCCCCATCAGGCCCCAAAATGGCACCGTGTCAGCCCCGGTGTGGGGGCATCGTGTCTCCTGTCTGATGGGGATGCGAGAGAGTCTCGTCTAAACATCCACTTCAGACTGGAACTCAAACTCTGCGAAGGCTGCACAGCTTTGCCTGCCAGCAGCCAGTTCATAAAAAGCTCCTGGGCTCTGGAGCTGACAGAACAAGAGCAGCCTCCTTCCTGTGACAGGAAGTGGCCCATCTGGTCCCTGTCCTTTCCCTCCTCCCTCCTTGTTATCCACTAAGTCCTAGCGCAGCTCCACTGCACAAAGTGCTCATTTCCTCCATGACCATCACTTGCACTGGAAGTGCCTGGGCAGCTCCTCAGGGGTGGAGGAGCTGATGGAGAGGTGGCACATCAAGGCTAGGAATATATCTTATTTTTTCAATTCTGAGGACAGGCATTTTCATGAGAAAAATAAAAAAGGTACATTTTTAGATCAGTAAGAGGTGAACAGTTCAGAAATAAAAGCTTTTCCTTCAGAAATGCAAATCATTTGGATTGCTATGACATCTCCAGGGCTCTAATGATCTAAAGCACTGTCTTTTTTCCTGTCTGCAAAGCAGCCAAAGCTTGACCTGTGAAGGACAATTTCATTTCAAGTGACCTAGGAAAGCAATAAAAATGAAAAGACAAAATGGAAAGAAATATTTATTTCTTCACTCGTGGCACTATTTTTATTTGCATCATAGAGATCATAGACCAGTTCTGTGTGATGTTTCCATTCCAAATTGCAATGGTCCACTCTAGCAAATGTGCTGTTTAAGGTCAATCATAAAACAGCTACAAGTACAATTTAAGCCTTTGCAATTACCAGCAAAACAAGAGAAAAGGTACTTTGTACTCTATCTGGAATGCTACTCACTCTGTAAACAGTGATAATAAAATACAGCTGCAGCTTGACTCAGTAGTAATCAGGAGTCATTAACATCAGAAGCTGTTCAGGCCTGTATGACTTGTATTTTGTTGGTCTTAGCTCAGTGCCCATTAGACAGACACTACAGGCAGAGCCATTGTGCCATTGGCAAGGACCACTGTGACACATATTCTCCCTGAAGTCTCTTTCTGGAAGTGGGACTGACCACTTTTGGACACTGTGGGGTCCCTTCTCCCCAGCACCACCCGTGCTTATCACCTCCGTGGCCCCTTAGGGCAGAATGTGCACGTGCAGGGCATTTGGGTAAAATGCAAATAGGGCCAACAGAGAAAGCCAGGACTGATGTACGAGCAGCAAGAAAAACCTATCAGGCTGTCTGTCCCACGTGGAGAGAGGTGATACTTCTTCCCCTTCTGAGCAGTCACGAGTCCCACATGTGACTGCAGCCAAAGGCATTGCTGCAACAAGAGGCGCTGTGTGCCTGCAAGACATCTCCCTGAGCGTACGACACGCAGCACACACAGCAGGGCCTTGCTATCTAACACACCCCTGATCAATTAGAAGAAAAGATTGGTAAGAACGTGACTCTTCTCTGCCCTGCAGCATTTCCCTAACCTGCCCGTGCTTTTTCTCCGGTGATACTGCTTCGTTCAGAGCATAATCGTGAGGCAGGACCTCCCTTACCACCCTTTCTGGTTTGTCCTGCTCTCTCTAAACCAGCACTGCATTTGGCATTGGAGAGACATCATTTTCCATCCCTGTGTTGCAGGATCACCCTTTCTGAGGCACACAGAGCATGCTGTAGCCCAGCTTTCAAGCCCCACTGGATCCCTATGCTTCCAAAGATCAGGGTGATTTTCCCCCTGGTATCTGCATGGCTATGACTTGTACCTATCTCATCCATACAACCATGGCCACATGGTCTTGGGTGCCAGCAAGAGCAAGAAGGAAAAGATTCCAGTCTTCAGGGAACTGTGTCCATCATTATCCCAGCTTCCACCACAACAGGACAGGGCTGGGGAGTTTCCAGTTCTCCTGTTGGGACTCTCTACTCTTCTGTGACATGACATTTTCACTCAGATTTGTCATGCACCTCCCAGGTTGGAAATCATATTTTGAGCCATTAAATCCCCAGTCCTATCTCCAGTAATATGTTTCATAGAAAAATGTCTGGAAGGCCTTTTTTTGCTGTGAAAATGCAGTAATAAATTTGGGGGTTAAGGCTGTAAGGATCTAGAAATATGCATTCATTCATTGAGATGCTTTAAAGAGAGTACAAAGCTAAGCAAGTGAAAATAAAGTAGGTCTGATTTACACAGTAATACAGTAAAAAGGCTGTGCAGGAAAAAAAGCAAACAATCATTTTATGTATGTTTATGCACATTAACTTTCTACGTGATTATACAGTCTCTAACATCTAGATTTTCATGGGGTTTTGTAATGCTTCAAAGGAATATAGCTACAAACAGGCAAGTATAAGTTTCAGTTCCTTCATTTCAGTAACAGCAAATGCATATATTTTTCTTTCAGACACTGCCTCTTCTGTCAGTAGTACTTACATTTTTGTCTACTTTTCTGCTGATAAAATTCCACTGCTATCAACTATAGCAAACATTCATGCTTGCTAAATTTGTGAACAAGAAGGGAATAAGGGCCACACTAAACAAACAAAAGTCAATCATCAAGGAATAAATGGGGGTTTAGCCTGCTCAAAGAAAAGGGAGGTGGAAGGGCCTTTCTATAACTCTTCCTTCATGCTCAAAGGTAATACATAGGTGGTGTAATTTAAATAAAAGCTTATTTTTTGCCCTCTTTTTTCCTTGTGTGCTCTCAGAAGAAATTATTCTGAAAAGGCTAAAGCCACTGACATTTTGGTGTTGTGATAGAGTGAGAATGTAAGCTAGAAATTAGTGGGAGTGGATCCCTAAGTATATGATCTATTAAATTATGTTGCAACCCTGAGAAGTGAAGCATAGGGTATTTTCTTAAAATCAATATCCTACAGGGGTGAAAGCAATATTAGGATCTTTCAATGCAACAGCCCAGTAAGTACCTAGGTATAAACACAAAAGGGGACTGCCCTGAATAAGTACCAGTGCAGCTGACACCAACCCAGGGCCTCCAATCCCAGCCTGGATGTCTCCAGGCTGGCGTTCCCAATGCTCTGCACCTGCCAGTGGCAGCTCACTGGAGGGTAGGAATGGGACCTCAGGATGTCCCATGCCTGGCCTGAGATGGATCTGAACTGATGTTTTCAGGGGTGGTCAGCTGCAGGAGATTTTCTTTTCAATAGGATGAAATAAAGACAATTGCTCTGCAGGGGAGTTCTTTACATTGCATACCTGAACCTTAAATACAGAGAGAAGCCAGTCGTTGAAAGAGTGCCAGCTTCAAAAAGTTCTTGGCACTGACAGATGTGGCTGATCAATGGTGTTTTGTTGCTACAAGGGGAGCTTCAACTGAGGCTGCTTCCCCTTGGTCTGCCGCCAGGGACAGCAGCAGAGGTCTCTGAGGAGCTAAGGAAAGAAAGGAAAAGGAGCCTGGAGGAATTCCTTTGTGACAGTGATTACAGACCAAGAGAAACCTCTCAGCCATATACATCTTTTATAGCCAAAAACTATGCAAACATTAAAAGAAGTCAGTATGCTGCTGAAAAGAAAGTGAACTCAATCATCAAATACTCTTTTCACTGTATTCTGTCTTCAGGTTCTGTGAGTGGCAGGTGAAATGAAACACATCTGAAGACAGGTGCTTCTCCATCATTCCCTCTGCGTTTGGCACACGGGGATCTAAAAGCAGCAGCATTATGAAGCCACAATTACCCAGCATAAGGGCTCTCTCTCCCCTTTGTCAGTTCAAGCAAAGACAGAACGACAGGGTCACAGAATGGGTCAGGAAGGGACCACAGTGAGTCATCTGGTCCAACCTCCTTGCTCAAGCAGGGTCATCTCAGAGCACATGGCACAGGATTGTGTCCAGAGAGTTCTGGAATATCTCCAGTGAGGGAGACTCGACACCTTCTCTGGGCAGCCTGTTCCAGTGCTCAGTAAAGAAGTGTTTCTAGTGTTCAGGTAGAACATCCTGTCCATCAGTTTTTCCCTGTTGCCTCTCATTACTTGGCACCACGGAGATAAGGCCTGAGCAGGGGTTTTTCCTTGCTGAGGGGCCTTGTCCAAGCCCAGAAAGCAGTTTATGCAGGTGAGTGTGCCTCAGCCTGGTGGCCCCCTATAGGAGAGGCAGCCTTTAAGTCCTAGCAAAATGCATGTATTGTATTTGAATATCTGTGTGTAGGCTTTGCCCTGGGAGGTCCCCGTTGTCCTTGATGGGCTGCAGCTGCGATCCCCTTAACTGGGCTGCAGCTGTGGCTAATGAAGATAACTGGGATAAAAGGGGGTGGGTTGGCCAGTCAGGGAGAGCCTTGGAGGAGTGCTGCACTGAGAGGGAACAGTATGCAGGAGAAGGAGTCTGTGCTGTGAGGATCTGCAGCCCTACGAACACACCAAGGAGGTATGGACTTGAGAGAGCTGATAACAATAGTATGGGACTCTAGAAACAGAATAACAGCCCCCATGCTAGAGCTGCAGCAACTCTGCTGCGTGCAATGCTCTCCTGGAGCACAGGCATGTGGGACAGGGGCTGCCAGGGTGCAACAAACACTCTTCCAGCTGTGGCTGCTCCAGGGGGGCCTTCAGTCTCTGCTGTAAATTGCTCAGGGAGACACAGCATCAGACTTGCCTCACCAGGCCTGGTGTTAGAGGTGATGTCTTCCCCCCTGCCCACAGCCCTGCTCTGGGGCAGCAGGCCCATCTCAGACACACCCAGATCAGCTTCAACCCACCTGGCTCAGGTGTTGCGTCCTGCTGAGGCTGGGGCTCCCCCCACTGCTTTGGGCTGACTTCTACTGTTGCAGTGTGTCGCCATTTCCTGTCTCGCCTATGCTATCCCCTCAGGTGTGCCAACATTTCCGCCTCCCCCTGTGCCCTCCTGCCTGGCACCTTCCAGCAAGGCGTCGTGTGATTGGCAGATTCCCCCCCGGGCCTGGGCTCATTGGTTTGTCCCGGCGTCCACATCCCCTGAGCCTTCCCCTGCTCACACCTGGTTGGCCCTCACCTGTCCGTACCCTCCCCCTGTCCCCAGGGCTGTTGCCAGATTCAGAAATCTACCATGCTACAATAAACTCTGCATCTGAGCTACACGGCAGAACCCGCTTCTTTTCTCTTCACCGTTGCCTGAACCTTTTCCACCAAAGGTAAACTGAGTTCCTATTTTGCCTGGACTTGTTCGGAGCGCCCAGCTGCAGCACCCAGCCGGCCAAAGGCATCTCTGGGGTGAAAAACGCCACAGCTGCCGCCTTTGGTCCAGCAGCGAGGCCAGACGAAGCCAGGCAGGACACACCCTGAAACATTCGGGGCTTAATATTTAATATTCTACCACTGTCACAGCGACATCAGGCTCCTCAGCTGAAGTTAAACATGTGAACCACACACTGACAGACTCCAGTTTGTACCTCCTGGGCAGTTAACAGGAGTTAAGCTGAAATGAGCAGGACTCTGGTGTGACTGACAATCATATACAAGAAGGAGAAGGGTCAGGGTCTCTGTGGTGTCACAGACTTAAAGTAACTCTGTCTTTCCAGCTCTGTCACACCCTTTTGGAAGCAATGATTTTTAGTTTTTCTTCTGGAAATAAAATAGATGCTTTTAAAAAACAAGCAGAGCCCTTGGGTGCTGCATCTTTTTAACCAGTTGACAGTGTCACCAGAAGCCATCTCTCAGTGTGAGAACTTTTGCTTTATCTCTCAAGTAACACATTTGCCTGATCAATCAAATATAAAAAATATCATTTAAAACAGCTGCACTTTGGGTTTCTGAAATTCATCACATCTTTAGGCTGTTACTCTTATCCCCTAAGCTGCAATATAATTTTAGTTAATAACCTTCTCCTTCACCTTACCTTCTCCGCTTTACAGTATGGTCCCATTTCATCCCTTGCCTTTAAAAGCAATTGATTTGATTTTTTTTTTGAGGTGGGGGATGGGGGACAGGATGGCAGTGGGGAGAAGGGAAAGCTGAGTTTGTAGAGGAAACAGGATTGCTTTTCTGCCTAGTTTTTCTTTTTGCACAAATAAATTTTAGGCAACAAGTAAACCTTGCCCATCTGTGACTGTGCAGAAGTAGGTTACACTGCCTAAAGCAATTGCAGTAACTCACTTGCCACTTTTATGGAACTCTGCTTTATTAGTTTTGCGCTGATAACTTTACTTTCCAGGCATATAAAAGGTAGGTAATTGAAGTCGCATAGGCAGTTTAATACCTGAGCTATCATATCATCAGCTGGATGGATCTGAAACCAGATAAATATACTGTGTGCATTCTTTCAGCTGGGCAGTGGTGTAGTTTATGTATCACATAACTGAGTGGTCTCTGTGTAAAAAGGACAAGCGACAGAAGGACCTTTTCTCCTGACAGTGCAAGTTCTGAAGTATTTAGAAGCACTAATTCAAGACCATCTGGTCAGAAGCTACTCCTATACTAATCAAAGCACAATGGGATATAAATGTTTGGAGTAGTGGCATTATTAAAATCCAGAAAATTTTACAAACTTTCTGGATCTTCCAAGTGTTATAGAACTCAGATTTATTCATATGAAAAACTAGTGCTTTTGTGGCTTACAGGCACAGATGGAGAAACAGCTTTCACCATTTCAGCCGTGATTAAATATTTCATGGTGGCTATCAAAATGCAAGAGTGAAGACTTCTCTTGCCATGACAGAAATAAGAATGATGACCACAGGTAGCTGATGCAACCAGATCTCAGGATCAATATGAACTGACTGATAGTATGCAATTAGTTCAAACACCTCAGAATATATTGCAGTGTACAGTAGACCTGGGAATTCCACCTTGTGCACTTCTACTTCACTACTCCATCTTCCACCCCTCCAAAAGGTATTCCTTCAGTCAGTCAAGCATGATATTGGTTTCCTCTTCCCTGCAGAGTGTGACTGTAGCAGCCAACAGTTGATCCAGTGTGCCAAAAATTTCCAGTTAAGATGGCAACAGAGGACTCAGTATGTGTGAAAGCTGAGTTTGGAAAAACTGTTTTCAAATTGGGCTCTTAGAAACAAGATGAAACGTTTGATTGTTCATATAGTAACAATTGGTCTCCAGGCATCGAAACATGATGCCAGCTGTGCCCAGGTGGCCCAGAAGGCCAGTGGCATCCTGGCCTGAATCAGCAATAGTGTGGCCAGCAGGGCAGGGATTGTCCCTTTGCACTGGTGAGGCCGCACCTCGAGTGCTGTGTCCAGTTCTGGGTCCCTCACTGCAACAAAGACACTGAGGTGCTGGAGGGTGTCCAGAGAAGGGCAGTGGAGCTGGGCAATGGTCTGAGAGAGCACAAGCCCTGTGAGAGGCAGCTGAGGGAGCTGGGGGTGTTTCTCTTGGAGAAAAGGGGGCTCAGAGGGGACCTTATCACTCTCTAAAAACTCCCTCACAGGAGCTTGTGGCCAGCTGGGGGTCAGTCTCCTCTCCCAGGCAGCAAGCAAAAGGACAAGAGGAAATAGCCTCAAGCTGTGCCAGGAATGGTTCATCAGGAAGCCGTGCCAGGTTGGACATGGGGAGGAATTTCTTCACAGTAAATCTTGTCAAACATTGGACAATGAGCTGCCCAGGGAGGTGGTGCAACCACCACTCACACATGCCAACAGCTCACTCAGTGCCATGCTCTGGTTGACTAGGTCAGAAGTTGGATTCCATGATCCCAGAGGTCTTTTCCAACCTAATTAATTTTGTGATTGCAAGTGGATACTTGTTGTCTCAGCACATTTCTAACTTTCTTTCCTGAGATCAATTGTGCAACTCTTGTAATTTAAATTACAGGAAATTATTGTTTGCTGATTTTGTGCACTTAACACAGGCAATTTGAGCTGAGTCTTCAGCTCAAAGGGCTGAAGGGCTTTTTAAACTGCAGCCACTAATGCTATATGTGTATTCATTAATTTTGAATCTCAAAAATTGGCAATTCCTCTTGTCTGCAGAAACCCAAAGCACACAAACAGCTTTCTGTGCTGGTGTTTCTGTTCAGCTTCAGAATGAAATGTTGTGTGTTATTAGCTTGGGTTTGCAGGGCTCTGAGCAGAGGCATCACTCGAGGGAGCAAAAACTCTGCAAGCAGCTGGAGCTTGTGCTCTTTGCCTTGGTCCTTGATTAGACTTGATTCTTTAGGCAGAAATAGCTCCCAGGAAACCAGCAAGTGGTGCTGGTTGGGATTCCTGAGACAAGAATTGCCTCCTGCTGTTCCCAGCTGCCAGCTCTGAGTAAATGGAAGTGAGTTGTACTTGGGCTCTCCATCACTTACCATACTGCAAAAGCAACTTCCAAGGCTTCATAGGTTTAATCTCAGACACCAAATGGTCAATATTAGTGACAGAAGGAACATTAATACTGGGAGAAGGGCAACACAATGGTGCAGACCCTGCCACAGTTGCGAGTGTGTCTGAAAGGTCTCTTATATCCCACAGGCTCAGAACAAGTGGGAAGTGATCCAAGGACAGACCACAGGCTGCATTCCACTGGCGCCCAGCCCATCCTAACAGTCATGGCTTACTGGACTAGACATCAACTCCTGCAGTTCAGCTGAACCTGAAGGTGAGTGGGCAGCAGTGTGGCTTTGGCAGGAGGGAAGAGTATTGAAATTATCCTGAGCAAAGGACCGCAACCCATAGAGCATGGTTCAGCACCTGGGGAGCTGAAGGATTACAAGTGACAAGTACAGGAAAAACAATCCTCGGGTTTATTAGTAACGTAGTTTGGCAATATTCCATATATTAGACCAAAGTCAATGCTAGACTTAGTCCAGTAAAGAACATGACAGATCTTTTGGCTTTTGTTCTCACCTTAGGCTATTTCACCAAAGAACCTGAGCTTAGTTGGAAACAAAACACCATGTCCTGCAACTTCACGGGTCAGATCACCACTTGGGCTGAGCTAATTGTCTGTCAGCTGCAGCAATGCCTGTCACCCCAGGGCACACTCTCCTGCTGGGCTGCAGCTTATGAGAGCAGCCATGGAGCAAGTGGGAAGACCTCTTTACTTTCTGTATAAAGCTGGAAGCAAGTTATTATCTGAGAACCAAACATCTCCAAAAGGACGAAGACTTTCAGATATTTTTAAATGGTACTTTAGGGACTCTGGCTTATTTTCAATGTTAATAATCTGATATAGCTGTAATATATTTTTTTAATATCCAAGAAAAGATTACAGCACTTAAAAGACCATGAGGTCATATTTTAGTTTTCTAGAAGGTGAGATAGTCATATTAATATATTATGAAGGCATTGTAGCAAGAGATTTTAAGATAAAACATTCAGGGTCAGCAGCAAATATATATCATCATCTCCAAATTCATTTTAGCTATAATAAAATAGCATAGCATAGGAGATCTGTCACATCTTAAATAGGATAAATGTTATTTATACGTTATGCTGCAACATTTTATCTTCTGAAGAAGGAAGGTACAGCAGGATTCAGTCAGTATTGGATCATGTAGCACCTGCAAATGTGCAGAGCAGCCGCAGCAGCTCATCCACCACAAGAGTGCAGGGCTGCAGGAATTGCCATGTGTGGGGAATGCTGGAGGCCAGCTGAGGGGAGAAACGATGCACACCTGCCTCACACAGAGTCTGATGGGCCCTGCTGAAGGGGTGCAGGTGGGAGAGGGGTCATAACAAGGGCAGCAGGCAGGCAATGAGCTGTGAGGTGTCAAGGAGCTTTGGCTGGGCTGGAGCTGCTTTACCCGTGGGTGGGTGACAGCTTGGGTTTCTCTGCAAGGGAAATGTGATTGCTGAGTGCAGGTAGTGGCAAGCAGAGGAGGGGGAAAGCTTGTGGCAGTGAGTGGTTTCCTTTGGGAGTGAGTTTGGTGCTTGCAGGAGTGGCTACACAGGGTGCAGCAGTTCTGACAGCCCAGGCAGTGGTGGGAATCCATACTCCAGCACCAGCAGGATGTGGGGCACGGCTCTACCCTTGGTTGCCTAAAACCTACTGACTTAAACCAAGGTCAGAAATGTTGCTTACAGGAAAGGCTTCTTAAGCTATGGATTTGCTGGTGACTTTGTGAACTGTTGAACAGAAAAGCAGTGTTTTTCTGAAGGTGCATCTATGCTTAGATGGAATATGCTACGTTTTACGTTGGCCCTGTCTGCCCAGAAATGCTTTTGACATTTGCTTCTTGTGCAGTACTAGCAGGTAAATGTCAGGAGGGAATCTTTGAAATGCATGTAACATCAAGAAAGCATGGAGAATGTGGAAGGAATGCAATTTATTATCTAACTTCTGAATTATTTTAATGTTCCAAATCTGGCAGCAGTGGTTGTATGTGCAAAATGCCTGGTAAGGAATTGCACAGTGCTCCACAGGAACTGTGACTGCTTTGGCAAAAAAAAAAAAAACCCAAGGTTAAGCTCTGCATAATGCTTTCTTGGTCTGCACTGCCAGACTCAAGAGGGGGATGCTGAAAAAGCCAGCTGTGAGCATAAGGTGTTACCCTCTGCATACCCTTCCTTCAAAGCACTCAGTACAGCTTTGTTTTTCAGCTCTAGATAAGGAAACTTCTTCATTGAACTTCCTACATCATTTTCTTGCTTAAATCTGTGCTCAGTTGATTATTTTTTTAATAAGGTAAAAATGGTAATAGTGACTTCTGTACGAGCTTGTGGACATATTCTGCTATTCCTGAGGAAGAAAGCAGAGTGCAGATACCTTCTCATGGGATGCAGCTTTGCAGTAGTTGTTTTTCCAGGCAGGATGCATTTGGGTTTCCGCAGGCTCCCAAAGTAGTCTAGTGAAAGGTCACGGTTCAGTTGTTACCACCTTGAGCTGGCACACCCTGTGAACTGGTGTTGACATCCAGGGTGGAGTCTTTGCACACCTCTCCTGATGGTGGGGAAATCTCAGGGGGGCTCATCCTTGTCTCTGCCATCAAAGTAAGGTGCTGAATTTAAATCAGACAGGAGGCAGCCCAAGGGTTTATGACCCTGACTGGCAGGGATTCACTTTGAAAATAATCAACCTCTTACTCTATGCCTAAAATAAAACAGTAGGAACAGAACCAGGCAATTATAACAGTAAAATACTTGTATTATCAGTTAAGGAAAATGTGGGGGCATTGGCATTTTTACACTCTATAATTCTTTTTTTTAATTAGTGTTTTTGTAATGTGAAAATCTACAATAGATATGATGTAACATCAAGATGAAGTGAAAACATTACTTGGGCCCTGAGGCACTCAGTATTTCTCATTTCAGAAGGAAACCCAAGTGAATTTCCAATTACATTTTAGCTGGGAAACACTTTGGGAGAATCACAGGCTGTAGAACTGGGGTTTAAAATAATGCAACAAACAACTTAGCATATTTTAGTGTGAGAAAATAGTAGGAGTTGGGATAGCTACAGTAGGTTTTCTCATGCTTAGCAGTTGTTTCTCAGCAAATGTGCTTATCTGTAGCAGCTTAATTTGGTGAGACACAGAAATGCAATTAATTTTTTTCCCCCTTCCATATTGAAGTACAGGCTTGTGAACCTACTGCTTGTTTAGCAAAGGGAAACTAGTGGCTTTTCTATGGATTATTCTTCACATCTCTGACATAGTCTTGCTGATCTTTGTCTATCCTGCTTATGGAAGCTAAAAACTAGGCTTTGCTTCAAATTTCCTGTGTGTAGTAGCCAATTACAGCACACATAATCTCAGTAAAGGAGTGTCATAAAATATGTTTAGTCTGGAGCTTCATGGGTGGGAGATGAAGAGTCCAAGCTGCAGAGGGCTGCTGCCAACTGGACAGGCTGTGATTTTGTCAACTACTCTGTTTTCTATTTATGTACCTAAAAAAAAGAGATGATAAAATTTGTCTATGTCCTAAGTGCTTTGAGCTTTTAGAAAATATTAATTACATGAAGACTTTCAGGAGATGAGTCATGACATTTCTGCATCTTGTAGAATTGAGTCTCTTCCTGCTTTAAGCAGCTTCATCTTTCAGTCTTGAGAACACTTTCCAGTGAAACTGTTGAAATTTAGAACTAATATTTTCATGCTAATGGTTAACATATTAACCTCATGTTAAAAAGCAAAGCTTTTAATCCATATTGTAACCATTCATCTTCCCCACTTGTGCTTATGCTCATGTTGTGTTCCATAACACCTCCTGACATTTAAGATGAACTGTAGATACTGAAGATGATTGAATTGTTTCCACTTGGATGAATAGGAATTTAGCCATTGGCTCCTCTGGAAATAGAATCAGGACCTGGACAGATGCATGCAGTGTCTTGCAAGACACACTAATACCTTTCTGCCTAAACAAAGAGGACTCTGAGCACATCCAAGTTTGGCCTCTAACTCTCTGTGACATGCCTGCTACTTTTTCAGCTGCTCAGTACATTATAATGATCTTCCCATTCATTTTCTGGAAAGAAAATGAGCAATACTGGATTGATCTAAAGACTCCCAGTCACAGGTGCTAAATTACACCTGAGTTTAAAGGAAAATACATTAAATCCACAGGAGCACCCAATGAATTCATAATGAGCTGGTGCTGTCACCATAGTAAACAAATGCGAGAGCTTCCAGAGGTGACCACAGCTTTTCTTTTTTTTTTTTTTTCAGGTTCTATAGGCACAATAAATGCTGCTGTGATTTTAATTCAAGTCCTACTTAAGCTTTGTTTAAATGATCATCACAGAGGTTAAAATACCTCAAGTGGAAGATTTTATCAAGGTCCTAGTTTCCTGGAGTACAACACATAACTCATGGGTATGAGTGTTTACGTGTTAGAACTGGCCCACTCTCAAATCAGAATGTCCTTTAACCAGGGACAGTATTTTGAAAGGAAATGGAAGCAATGAAGAAAAATTGAGCCAATATGATTTTGTACCTGACCTGTTTTTCAATGAAGTCAGAATGCATGTTCATGTTCTGTTCCATCCTGTTCCTTCCATTTACCTTAAGTTAAGCAAAATAATGCACTTTCTCTGAAAGCAAGCTTATCCCAAACAGAGCAGCTGCTTTTAGCTGCACTGAATAAGCAGAGAAAACGCAACACATCACATCCTATCTGGCCTGTGTTGCCACAGATTGACATGTTTGTCTGCTCCAGCCTGAATCCACCAGATTACTTTAAAGCAGCTTAAACCTGCCTGTTCTGACCTCTGGAAGGCCAGGCACTGCAGGGCTAATTCCTGATCCCAATTTCCAGACAGGCTGAAACAGCACAGGCATTTTCAATGGTCTGAACAGCAGCACAAAAGAAAAGCAAATAAATGTCCACTGAGAAGTGACCTTGCTAAATTACAGGAGGTACCTTGAGCATCTGCTGCAGGCTCTGCTGTGCCTCTCACTTCCCATGTGCCATAGCAGCTCACATTAGCTCTGGAGTATTGATCTAGCAAGGATGAGTGCAAGGGCACTTCAATGAGAAAATGAATAATTCTTTATCCTGATTATGATCATTAATTCTGTTATGTCAGCAGCCTTTGGCACAGCCAGTGACAGCAGCAGATTTCAGAGGGGAAGAATCTAATTCAAGAGCCAAGAACCTTGAAGAGGGGTTTTGTGTGGCTAAGGAATATTAATAAATGACATACAAGCAGCCATAATTTTACATACATGGGTAAGCACATCTATTTTCCTCAGTTCTGTGTAGGACTTGCTACTGATGTCAAAGTGTTTTGTATTTGAAACATCAGCCAAGATTTAAAACCTGGCATTTACCTTGCTGGAGTTGACCAATCACAGATGGACTCAATGTGGAAGTTTTGGGACCACAAGAAGCTGAGCAGAAATTGGCAGAAATTTGCCAATTTCACAAATAAATAATCAGTGTTGAACTGGCAGGTGTCCCACTTCCATCACTGCAAGTTTGGTTATGACAAAGGCTAATCAAGACATCTCTCAGGTCCATCATTTAAGATAGGCCTTTGCACAAGATGTTGGATGTTTCAATGTTTGAAGGGGATTTGGCTTTCAGACAGTGCATTGACTTATTTCCTTTCCAGTTCTGAAGGCATGCACTCACCAGCTGTGCCCCTCTCTCCTACAGAGGTTCTCCCTCAGCTGCCATAACCAATTGTACTGTCTGGCAGTTTGCTTTTGCCCTGGATGGGCCCCAGCTCTTGTCTTTCATGCATTTGGTGGGAGATGCATTTAGGAAGAAAGTATCAAGACCAGGTTTTCCAATCCTGTTTTGCTACAAAAGGTTCATCTGGCAATCTTAACATCATTAAAAATGAGTCTTAACAGGGTATGCTCTGCTAACACGTGACCTTTAGCTCTTAAGAAAGAGTAGACAACCACCACAAAAGGAGGTAATGGTCTAATCAGTTCAGGTATTTGACAGATAACAAAAAGGGCTCTCTTGCATTAAGGCATGGCATTTAGAAAGCTGGAGCACCACTTCAGGTTGGCTGCCCTTGTATCATGATCTGTCTGCTGTAAAACATTCCCTTGCAGAGGGAAAATAAATGCCATCACTTGGCTCTGTAGATGGGCAATTAGCATGTTCACTTTCCAATCAGAACACTGCAAACACCTCCGCAGGTGTAGCTCTCTCAGCTCCGAGTGCCCAATCGTTTGCCTTGTACTGCCAGGCTTGCACAGAACAGTATTGAACCCAGCATTTTGAACCCCCCCATGTTTTCTCACCTTCTCAATTCACATACAGCATTGTTTCCTATCTAATTTTTTTTTTTTATCATAGGCAAGGAAAAGAGTTGAAGGCTAGATACAGAAGAGACCAGTCTTTTCATCTAATGGCAAACTGCCTTACAGATTTTTGTGGCAGAGAGAGGATTCCAACATTTTACTTGCATAAAAGTTTTGATTATTTGGGGTGCTCTTGTGCTGACTATATATAGCCCTACCAATTAATATCTAATAATAAAAATACTGAAAAAGTGATGTGCAAATATACAAAGAACTGCATTGATCTGCCATACTGACATAAACAAGGAAGTAATTTCAGTGTCAATTTACACTTTGTACACAACCTGCTTTCCAGCTATTCAAGGGAGATCAATAATTATGACAGTTCATTAGATAATGCAGTTGACTTTTATTGTGCAGACCAAAAAAAATGCAACCCACCACTGCATAATGTATGAAATCAGTTAACAAAATTATTGTAAAAAATAACTTAGTTTCTGATGGGCAAATGGAAGCAACAGCTACAGCTTTCCCACATTCCTGTGTTGATAGGAGGAAATGGTGTTGAACCATTATACTCAGTAACTCAAGGACAAAACCATTCTGCTGTTTAGGGGAATAAAAATATCTTGTTTTTCTTCCCCAATCCCAAACCTAACACCTGTTCATCCACAGGAAAAATGTCCTTTGGAGTTACTGCAGAAGTCCCACATGGTTTGCTCTCTGACTCTGATACATAAGTACCTGATAGAGCTACCCTACTAGCATGTACACAACTCAGTGAAGCATTGCTTGGCTCCTTCCAAAGCCAGCATCCTAAGCTTAATCTTCTGATTCCTCATAATGTGCATACCCACTAGCATAGGTCCTTCCTAAATTCAAATTGCTGAATACATCCGTGGCCTCGGAATCTGAATCCTTCCCTCGCTCATCATGGTCATCTTCATCATCATCTTCTGCTTCATACTCGTCATACTCATCCTCATGGTCACCTGCCTCCCCAGTCTTGCTGGAGGAAAGGTTTTTCCAGTAGGCATCATAACCAGAAGCTCCATCTGCATCTTCTCCTCCAGTCTGTCGGCCAAATTTCAATGAACGTGCTGCAGGCAAAGAAAAATCATCATGTTCCCTCTAATCTAACATTTCATTTCTATCTTTTTTTCACTACTTGAAGAGTAGTTTAAATGGCAATGATTTTTCATTTATCCACAACTAAAATCTCAAACTAGACAAAAGCTTTCATTTTCTTGGAATGAATTCATTGTTAGGAATAAGACTGCTCAATTCCAGAGCTCGAAAACACAAAGTTTTTCTCAAAACAAATGAAGCAAAACTGTGCAAAACAATTGAACGTAACCAGACGTTACTCAGTGCTCCTAGGTAGAAATTAATCACTAATGGCACTTGTGTGGCTTGTTAGCTAGAGAAACTGGCTTACTTGACATGCTCAGATCCTTTGTCTGCTGAGTTTCATGGCCACATTTAGGGCAAGGAGGCTTTTTCCCTTTTTCCTGCTTGAAAACCTTACTTCGCACGTGATCGTCACAAAAACAAGCCTGTGTGTTGAAGGGAGAGTACAAAGGCCAAATGTTTTAATCACAGAGGCACATTCTTCAACAACAAGCAAGCAAAAATGTGTCTAACAGGAGCAGGGTTTTCTGGCTGGGATTAAAATTTAATGAGGTCTCTCTTGCAGTGGACATGGGGTCTGTGCACAGAGGAACCACTCTGTGTTCAGTGTGGTTCCAGGGTTTCTGGGGAAGAGGCTGAATAAAAGTGCCAATAAACATGCAGAGATAGGACATAATCCAGGGCTGGATTGCAGTGCTGCCCACAAGGAGCCTGGCAAACTTGGGCCTGTGTTGACAAGCTTAAATAAACATAATGGGATGTATGCCAGAACAAAACTATGCAGGAGCCTGAAGGAAAGAATTAGAGATGGGAAGTTCACAGGCTGAGCACCAGGGTGCAGTGAAAATACCTGGAAAAAGGAACTATTTGGAACAGGTCACCGTTGCCATGGGAGAGTGCAGGGAAAACATATGGAAGGTAAGAAGAGTAAGAGCAGGCAATGAACCAGCACCTGGAGAAATCTGGACAATGCTGATGATGCAGCAGGTGGAACTTTTTATACAAAATTACTTCTGAGTGTGTAAAAATGTAAGCTTGATGTCAACAAATCAGCCTGTTCATATGGAAAACTGGATTAGCTGTGGAGATTATTCCTTTGGATGCAGCAATTTCTAGTCAGATAATCTCTTGACTGTTTAAAAGAACAACTTTCCTAATTGCTGCAGTTCCACACTGGATCAAAGCATTTTCCAAAGCCTTGGATTCTGTTCACGACCAAGGATTTATTTTGTTGTCTTGGTTGTTTTTTAAAGCTCCAACACGTTGCAGGCCCAACTTAAACAAAGAGAGCTGGACAAAGATCACCTCAATCTGTCTTGTGGCTGACAGGCAAGCACGGGTATAAGACCTTTCGTCCCCCAAAGGTTTGACCCCAGGCTACAGGAACTAATAAAAAAATATGAATTTCCTTTAAATCATGGAGAGGAAGATGTGGCAAGGCCTGATACCAGCCTTGGAGGCCAAGGAGAAATAAGCATAAAATCAGCTCCTCACAACCGTCTTTACTCTTTACCTTGCAACGCAGGCAGGAATGCTGCCCCAGCCTGTTACAGGAGACACCTGTTGGAGAAAAGCAGCATGACAAATTCAGTACTAGGAAACTGCAGGCCTGCCATGTTTTTAAAAGCTTGTACAAGTATGCAATACCATAATTGAGGCATTTATTTTAAATTCCCTGACACAACTGTACTCTGGCAATGTGAATCAGTCATTTTACCCCACAGTACCATTTTACTAGATTTTCTTAACTCTAAACCTCACTTTGACACAAAAAATGAAATTTCAAGAAGGGAGTTTCAAGTGTTTAACTATTTCTTGAGCTTCTAAACTTTTAAAACCTGAGGTTTCAGAACCAATTTAGTGTTAAGGTCCCATCTTACTTTTCCTTTTCTCACAGCATTCAGATGAAGGAGTGCTAGAGATGTAAGAACACTTTAAGCTTGCCAACTTCCAAACCTAGGAAAGTTGTTACATTCTGTATTTTCTGTCACATCCTCTGGAAATGTACTTGACTGCACAAAACTTCCTAAGAGAATCTGTCTGTGTTAAAGAACTGGAGCTGGCACGCAAGCTGTCAGGAGCAGAATCAGTCGCCAAAATTCAACTTGTCTTGAACTTCAAATTGTTTTTATTATTCCACTAGAGGCAGTACAGTAAAGGCAAACACTCAGGAATTGGCAGCAACACGAAGTTTGGTGAATAGTTACTCCTCGAGAAGCAGTAACACGTACATTGCAGTTTCTGTGCAAGTACTCATTCCTTTCCTCCTTGTCTAACCCCTATGACAGCAGTTTTTCAGTCTGAAGTAATAAATGAGTTCTCCACATGAGCAGGACAGACGTGGGATTTAGAGCTATGGCATGTTTAAAGATGGAACTGGAAATGCTGATGCTGAATATATATTCATTGTTTTTTGAGTACCTGCACTTCAAAAACCTCTCTCAGATAGTGATGGAAAATAACAGCACCATTTTCACAGCTAAAATGGATTTATACTACAATTGCATGACCACATTTGAAGTTCATGTCTTCTGTAAAAATACTAGTTTTATAATCTGGTTACCTCACTGACAAAAATCTTGTCTCTACGAAGTCTGCTCTGTGCCACAAAACACAGTGAAAACCCTCAAAAAAATTCTCTCTCTATTTTGGGTGTGATACCACATCTGTGAATTGAGAGCTTCCAACAATCACTGAAGAAAGATTCTTATGGAACAGCTGTTGCTGCCTCAATATTGCTATGCAGGAAGAAAACATACTCTGGCAGAATAAATCTAGGGAATTCTGGCAGAATACATCAAGAGAAGCTAAGCAAGGCTTAAAAAATAGCTGGCTAGGAACAAAAGTATGGAAGATGAAAAGAAGGTAAGAGATGTCTAAAGACACTGATTCAAATACTGAAATCACAAATATTCTGGACCAGGAGAAATCAATTAGGACAAGAGATTAGTCAGTTCAAAGGAAAACAGCATTATGATAAAGAGCACCTGCAATTTCTACAATAAGAATTGAAAATGTTGCAATAGTCAAGATACATGCATGCAAGTTGTGGGAAGGACAAACAAATGCTTGTCTTGTCATAAATCAAATCCTATTTAATGGTGGGTAGGCAAGAAATGCTGCTAGAAAAATTTAGTTATTTCAAATATGCATAGTCTTGGCTTGTTTTGTTTTATTGTTGTTCTTTTTTTTTAACTTCCCTTGAAGATACCCTGTTTCAGCCAGAGATGAGTAATGGCTGAGCAATGTCAGGCATGGCCATCATGTCCTCTCACAAAGAGCAGTTTTCTCCACACAATTAATCAAATTTCAAAAGGACATAAAGTGTTCAGCTACCTGTTCTTTACTCAGAAAGAGTGAACATGTATCAGCATTTGATACACTACTGACACGTGTCCACAGCCCACTGGAAGTGAGGAAATGAACACTGAAACCATGCTCTGGGACTATTTTTGTCACTTCCTTCCGTGCTCACCCTGTCTCACTGAGTCAGATGATGACTGCTGAGTCACAGCCTTCCTCAGGACTTGAGCAACTGCTAACCTTTCACCAGGACACAGGCCTTTCACAGCAAGCTGGGAAGGTTTAGCCAGGCTAAGACAGGTGGTGGCATTGTTTAGGGCAGCTGTCTTCCAGGAGCAACAGGTATCTAGAACTAGTTCATCACTGGGTCAGAAGAGTGGAAGACAGCTCCTTCTGCCTGCAGAGCTCGGTGCAGTGAAAAAGCAGCATCAGCACTTCCAGTTGTTTTGCTGCAGTCCTGCTACTGCCAACACTCCAACTTTGGAGAATGCTGGCTCCTGCAAGGGCAGCTTCCCATGGGAGGGCTGTAAGAGCCTGGCAGGAAAACAACAGCCAGGTATGCTCTGGCATGGAGGAAGGGCCATGAAAGAGAAAAAAGTTCTGGTCTGGATAACTGGATACCAAAAGCCAGTACATGGAAAACAGGCCCTTCCCTCCAGGGGGGGCAAAATCTACTTGGGAAAGGTGATGGAGAGTATTCTGGAGCACAGAGGAAACAAGTAGAGTCTGCTTTGCTGTGGTGAAAGGGATTATGAATAACTAACTTACATTTAAATGTCTCTGCTTCCAGAACTTGGCAGCTGGCTTGATGTTCAAACTGATCATCTTCACAGAGGAAATCATGGCAAAAAGAGCAGGCGAATATTCTGCCTCCTGAAAGATTTATCAAGGCAAAATAATCAACAAGGGACAGAGGCATCAAGTCCTGCTCTGCAAACAATTTCGGCGGTAGTTTTGACTGAAGAGCAGTTCTCCCTTCTGTGACTAATTCTTCAAGGTCCTAAATTAGACACTGCTATCCATTTTTACACTGAAAAATACCTCCTATCCTACAATATAAGACAGTATAACTATAAAGCAAGTATTACTTCTAGTACTTTTCTTCGTTTTAATTTGACTGTAGCATTAACGATTTTTTTAAAATCAGATCACACTCTCATCCAGTTTTCCTTGCTCAGCTCTGATACACACTTGAAATAAACACTTCAAAAGATTCAACAAAAGGAGATCAGTATGGTTTCCTAAGCAACTGGGAATCCAAATACCCGTGCTAGTGCAGAAGAATGGAGTAAGAATGGCAGAAAACTGTGCTGGCAATTTGATGCAGTGCTTAATTATGTGACTAATTAAGCTGATAAAACCATTCTAATTTAGATTACATAATCATCCCTGAATTGAGCATTGTATGTTCTTGAGCGGGTAATTTACTTTCCCCAATTTACTTTACTACTTTTAAAATGGGGAGAATCCTTGCTTTTAACAAATACACTGCAAGGACTAATTTAATGAAGACTAAAAAGGCTATGTAAAGAATATAGGTGCACTCACTTAAGCAATGCAAGGGAAGAAGTGTAATTTATATGTTCTTATTTTTAAATGTGAGCAACCTACCATGGTCCCAGACACTTCTTTCACACTCAACGCATTCTGCATCTGCCAGGGGGCACATACACGCGTGGGTGCTGAGACACTTCCTGCCGTGACACACCCAGGCTTCACAGAAATCACAGATTGCACCCTGCAATCACAGCAAGATAGCACCTCAGGACTTCTGCAACACCAACAGAGAGACTTATCCCATAATCCTCAAGGTATCCTAGTATCCATTCTCTCCACGGGCTTACTTTGGCTGAGTGAGAGTTTGAACCAAACCTGTTTTCCGAGTGTTCCGACCAAGCTGCTCCACAGTTCATGTTTGTTGGTTATTCATTTCTGCAGGATTACATATGATGCAAAATAATTTGGTTACCTATCTCAATCCTGGTTTTTACATTTCTTATCACACACTTCACACATGGAAAATTGTGTCCTCCAGTTGAAACCTGGGACCCGTAAACGATAACAGTGTTCCGGCAAAAATGAAATTTCAAAGACCTGAAAAATGCCTTTAGACTCTTAAAGCTGAAATCACTCACTTGGATTTTAAACTCTACTATATTAGAGCACAAGCTCTGTAGAGAGCAAAGAACAAATAAGTCATTAGAAGTAAGTTAGACTCTGTAACTTTTATTTGATTAAATTGTAAGATCTCCGCTTCAGCTATCCTTAACTGTAGCATTTAAGAAGCCCTCTCAGCCCATAGGTAACTAATTACGGTGTGCATTACATGCACACAAAGCTAAGAAAACAAGGATGAATCCAGATTTAAGTGTTGATGTGTTCATTCCTTCATCAGTGAATGCATGGGACAAGCTCAGGAACACCAGCAGGTAAAGGCTGGCTGTGTTACTGAGAACAGCTGATGGCCACCTGCAGGCAGCAACAGGACAGAGGTTTAGATCATTTAATCCAGAGGCTGTCACAGTCACACCTTGCTTTCCAGAAACTAACTTGTCCTGCTAAGAACAAAGCTTCCAAGGCCCGAAGCTATGATTATCTCTAATTAAGAGCCCAAAAGAGGGGTTTTGTTCATTAAAATTCCCCTCTAGTGGAACAGATTCCTCTCTGTGTTACTGACAATCTCTGCAGTACTAAGACAACAGCAACAAAAGTCTGCAGGTTTCTGCAGAATAATCCTACATTTTAATGAAGGCTGGGAATTGTCTGTGGTGCATGTAAGGGTCCAGTGCTCTTCATGCATGTGCTTAGGGCCTGCCACCAACACAGATCCATTAGCATCCAGGACATGTGCACTGGAGTTTGCAGGAGCTGAATCTAAAACTTAAAAATTTGGGAGTTTCAGTATAAGGGAAAAATCAGTTTGTTACAGAAAAGCAAGGAAAAAACCAAATTTGGCATGGTACATGCTATCATCCCATAAATCTATTTTATCATTTTTCCAGAAGATTTGCACAGAATATTCTCATAGTGCAAAGAGGGCTGTAATTTTGTATACATACCACCATAGCTAGTCCAGTACTGTACACACCAGCATGTTTTATAACACAGTCAGAAGACTTCATCATGCATTTGGTTTTTCCTGTTTAAAATAAAAAGGCAAGCAACCATAAAAAAACTATGTAAAAATAAAATTAAAAAAAAATAGTATGCATGTTTATGTAAGAACAGTACTTCAACTAAATGCCTGTGCTTAACCATAAATCTAGGTAAAAATAATGCAAGCAAAGATGTTGGCATTCTTGCTGCATTCTGCAATCCACCTTCACACCTCCATTAGGTTAAATTAATGATTGTCTGTTTTCAGTCAAATCTCTTGCCCCCGTACTGAGATAATAAGACCAAGTTTTGGTCTTGCTCTGTGTTTTGAAGCACTGGGAAAAATTTCAAATGTCAAAACAAAGACCAAAACTAAAGTCAAAGACCAGCAATGAAACCTTATGTTTAAAACCACTGCTACTTGTGACCCACCATAAAAGCAGTGAGCTGAGCTGGGCAGTGAGAGGTGGTGGGGGCATTACTGGGTGTGGAGCACTGGAACAGAGCTACCTTATTCCCATCCTCCTCTAACAAAGATGCTGCTGTTTTATAGTCCCCAATGCTTGATTAAGCATCATCAAACAGCTCTAATGGTCTTCATTTGGAAAACCATGGGTCTCAGTATAGTATTATGGTTGTTGACAGTGATGTTTTTCCTCCAGATTAAGATAAATGCAACACACAGATATGAACCATAGGACAGAGAGCATGTTTTTAGTACTTCACTGCATGGTGACAGAAAGGAGACTCACGAAGGGTGACACACTGCCACTGCACATTTAACAGGAATGCCCCCAGAAATGCTCAGTATCTGCAGGTCACAACAAAGGCACTGAAAACTGCACAACAGCTCTGAGAGTCAAACTCCAAAACAGCCAAATTGCTTAATGACAAATTGAACATCTGCAATGATGTGTTGAAACAGCAGAACTTTCACCTCAGTATTAAATGAATATCAACATCTCCTGCAAGCAAGCACCTGTTTAAAAACAAAGGGTGTTTTAGCCTGATTCAGAGCAGTTCTGTCACTAGGAGTCCTTCTCTTCTAATTTCAAAGCATCAGCCCTCAAGCCCACATAAATAACAAGAGCTGCATATTACATTACAACCCCATGCAAGGTGAATAATATATTGATGCTTTAATTGATATTGATCAGAAATTATATAATCCCTAAAAAAAGCAGTATTTATTGGTGCCTTGCTAGCAGTCAGAGCTTTTTTAGTTTTGCTGCTGTTATGAAACAATGCTCCACATGGTCAATCTATGGAAACAGTCAGATTTCTCAAACCTAAAAGGAAGTGAGACAATTGTTTCCAAAGAAGACAAGCCATGATCCAGACTTGCAAACCTCTGAGGGTTAGAGGCATATATACTGATCAAAGAAGATCAATTCCCAAGGTGGATATTCACAGCAGATTCAAAAGAGCCTGCTCCACATCACAGAGGTACTTTAAGATAAAGCTACTGTAACACAGATACTGAGAGTTTAACATCACAAACAGGACTGAGGACAGCTTGTTTTCATTCATTACTTCTACTCACCACATTGTGCACAAATGGGCAATTTCTGAACAGAATTACAGAAGTAACAAAAAGCTCTATTCTTCTGTCGTCTAGGCACATGGAGGTGAAAAAACAAAAATAAAGTATTAAGCTTTAAAAGAAAGCATTAAAAATACCTCTAAAATGTCTGAAACAAATACTAAACTATTGGCTTTAGAAGGGTAAAAATTCTTACCTTTGGCACTTATCACATTCCTAAAAAGAAAAAATAAAGCACTGGTTAATTACTTTCATTCTAGGAAAAATATATAAAATTTACAGACCTCCACAGGGAGTTACATATATCAATATTAATCAATATTCTGTCTGAATATTGAATATTAATATTATATTAATCAATATTCTGTCTGGTGCAAACGTAACCTTAAATAGGAAGGACAGCAGGAAGAATGACATTCTAGTAGCATTAAATGCATTCAAGGCGTTATCACTGGGTTTACATAACCAAAAATTAGGTATTTTAGTACAGAATACTTGAGGTCAATTTACCATTGAAGCATTACAAGGATGTTTGGCCAAGTCTATGTTGGCTCGTGATGCCCTTATCTGCTTCTCACGTTCCCGACGGTTCTCAGCTTTCTTACGAGCACCGGTCTTTTTTTTAGGCATGTTTTACTCTCTGTGGGGGGAAAAAAAACCAGGTATGGACTGAATGCATATAAAACTGTGTAAGTAAATACATGGACACACATGACACACCCAGCACTAAACCTGGATTTTACAGTTCCTGCATTAAATGTGCTTCATCTCCGTTCACTTCCTTGGCTGAAAGTTTCTTTTGAAATGCAGAATAAGGGGGCAATCCATGAGGAAGAGCCATGTGATGAACCATAAAGAATCTTGTGATCTAGAAAACTTTGCTAGCCTGAACTTTGTGTTTAACTCTCTTTGAAGGGTTTTGCCTTAAAAAAAATGAAACCATGACTATCTGTAGGTTTATTGGTAATGGACCTCTGGTTTTGGTTTGCCTTGCCTGTTTAATAAGCATCTGAAAGGAAAGTTGCAGCATCAACAGGCAGTCAATTCTAGCAGCTTCAACTTGGAAGAAAAATTAGTATTTTCATTCAAAAGGTCTTATAAACCAAAGAATCCTACCTTCCCTGAATACAGAAATATATTGTCCTGACCAGATACTAAAATTTGCTTTTGATAGCACACATAAATCAGTTTTCTTGCGCTGTTGCATTTTGCACTATGTTTAAATTGTATTACTGTCATATTTTGTAGCCAAAATTATATTGCTGTGCTGCCTGCTGGCAACTGTCATTATTTTAGAGCGTGACATTTCTGACACTGCGAGTCCAATATCAGGCTCCACACTAATTTTCACACCACTCAAATGGTGATTTAATGACATAATCTAATGGGTAGTATTTATACCTTGACTTCTTCACATTCCCTCATAATGGAAAGCACCAAAATGACAAACTGTTTTCATGAAAAGCACTGCCCCAGGGCCTCCTGAGGACACAGGCTATGAGAAATTTTAGATGGCAGTTTTCAGAAGGTTGCACTGAACTAAGTAACAACAGAACTGCAATGTCAGGTCCCTTTAGCAAAGCTGTTGAGTGAATCAATTTCAAACACCATGCAATAATAACAACATCCTGTAGATCAATATTCTTATCACTCTTTCCCTCTGAGCTTTCATTTAGGTTGTTTATTGTCTTTGTCCTGGGATCAAATTTCTTAAGAAATTTACCGTATTTGTAATTTTTGGACTAGAGCTTAACAATGTTATGATTCCAAAAATTATGACAGCATAAACCCTGTCTACCTTCAATTTCTTTCAAAGCAGAATATCACCTTTTGAAACCACTAATTAGTATTCAAATGCCTCTGCAGTGTTCTACCTTCACTTTTGGCACACTGTTACCAAATGCTCTGGCAGGAAAGATCCAGTGGATTCTGTCTGCAGTCCACACCCCTGAGGGGTGTGTGGGAGAGAAAAGTGCATCTGAAGGACCTAAAATAAGAGGTTGTAGGTCCATGCCTGGTTCCCCCCTCAGCCCCAGAGGGTACAACTGTGCTGCCCTACAGAGCACTGGAGCTCCTGCATGGGGAGCATTCTACACAAAGGCTGTTTCACCATCTGAAGCTTCCTCCTCAGAAGTGAAATGCTGCGCCTGGGTCACAGCAGCAGCCGTGGGAGTGAGCACGGCTCTCCAGCTCAATGGCTGATGCTGTGGCACAAGGAGCAGAGCTCAGATATCGGGAGGCTATGCAGGAATGAGGTGAATAGCTCAAAGGAAAACCCCTAAAATGTGTTATGTGAGTATTGGGTTGCTAGCACTGTGTTCCTCTCTGTAAATTTTCACCTCCTGTTACTCTCCTGCTGCATTATTTGCCAAGGCAACCAGGGGCAAAGTCTACGGATTTCCCACCACACCTCCAAAGAATGGTGGTCGTGCTGAGAGGTGCACAATTCCACTCTATACGTATTCAAAATCTGTTTCACCACTCATACAAAATTACAATTTAAAATAAAAATTCAAGAAACTGTATTAACAGCAGTTCACACTTAAAAAGATCATTAACTGAACGCCCTAATAATGCAAAAATCATTTTCCAGGTACTGTGATGCCCATGACTTACTCCACCTTTTAAAAGCAAGCTGATTAACCACTGTGGGCCCGCACACCCGGGGGCTGCTGTGCTGTCAGCGCCCAGCTGGGCGGGGCTTTCCTCAGGTGCCCCTCTCCCCGCCTGCCTGCTCAGGACCGGCCCCTGGGCCCGCCGGGAGCCGGCCGGGAGCCGGCCCAGATCCGCTCCAGGGCTGTGGGCGAAGCGCCGACAGCAGGGCTGCTGCTGGCGTGTGCACGCACACTGCCGGTGCTCAGCTTTTAGCGCTTTCCCTCATCTTCGCTACTCGGCTGCCCCGAACCTGCCGCATCCCGCTGCCAACCTGGACCGCCGCGCTCCGCGTTCCCCGGCACTCGACTATGGGGGAGCCGGACTCCGCTTTGCTTGCTCGGGCACGGAAGCCGTAAGGGCCCGGAACCGAGACCCTCAGCGCCTCTAGCCCGGTCCCTTTGAGGCACCATCGCCCCTCAGCGCCCCGGGCCCGAGCCTGCCCCCTCCGTTCCCATTCCCATTCCTATTCCCATTCCCATTGCCGCCTCCGCCCCGCTCCAACCTGGCTCAGGCGGCCGCGCGGAAGCCGGAAGCGGCGGTGCGCCGCGGTGCGCTGCCCGCCCGGCCCGCGCCGCCCGGTGGGAACGTTCTGAGCACCATTCCGCCCCTTTCCCCTCACGGAACGCGGCGCGGCCGCTAGGGAAGGGCTTTTCCACGTGCTGGCGTGGCTGCTGCTGCTCACGGTATGGCCCAGCCTCAAATCTTGTTTGTTTCGAGGCAATTGCACCTCTGCTCTCACTCGTCAAGAGACCGAAGTTTGGGCATGGCAATATACAACGATTAGTTGTGGTTGTAAGGGGCATCTGAAAAGTTATCTCTGAAATCTTTCATCTGTGGCTTGAGCTGTTTTAAAAATGAAGTATTGATTAATCTGAATGGTAGGAATACACTGTACTGAGAAAGGGAAATTACACCCGTGCTATAAAAACTCTGCACAAAGCTCTGTCTCCTCTGAAGGTACACAAGTCACTGTCATTGTTGGCTATTGCCTTGAAAACCCTTTGCGAAAATCATCAGAAAGTGTATTGCATAGATATTTAATGGAAGATGAGTGCATAGATGGTATTCCAGTGTATTTCATGGTCTTTCACCTAGAAAGGGTTTGATACATAGTTCATAGAAGTAAGATCTAGGGCATTGCTTCGTGCGCTTTAATCATCGATTCACTCGAGTGAGGTGGTTGTGTTGCTTCACATTGTACTTGGTCAGGTAAATCTTCCTGAAAACTGGCTTCTGGTTATGGAATGTGATTTGCACTTAATGAGAGAGACAGGTTTTCATGGGCTGTCATTGCCTTTCCAGGAAGACCCTCCCAACTTTTGTGAGGCTGCTGTTGATTCTCCCCCAACAATTTGTTTACTTGTCACGCTTTTCCTTCAAGACGTGATCTTCACAGCAGGTTGGTGGGACACACAGAAAACAGCATTATTTTTAACAACTAAAAGAGTCATGGTGGTCACTAAACTAGATGCTTCTTCTTCATGAGAAGTGTGTGGAAAGGTAATTTTTCATTATTGTTAGTCATTATTGTTGTTTGACTAAAAACCTAAGTAGAAAAGACCATCTTTTCTGAGATGTTAGAGGCGTTTTTGTCTAAGTCTCAATTTTCTTAATGAATGTCATTAATCACCAATATTCTTGTATTCTGCTTGTGATCATTGTAGCCTGTTTTAGGCATCCATGAATGCAAGAACACAATTAGGATAAATGTTATAGCACTGGAAAAGAATACAAACATGTGGCAGCAGCTTTCTGGCCACAGACAGCAAGGCACAACTTTCCCAGGCATAGTCCTGGGGAAGGTTGTGAGAAGTTCAGAGAAAAGAATGATGAAGAATTCTTATCTTCACTTGCTGCACCTGTTGTCGTGAACATGTGGAATGTGTTATGGAGATTTGTTTACCAAAGGGTGATTTTTTAATTGGCCAGTGGTGATGTGTTTGGATTCAAGGACCAATTGGGTCCAGCTGTATCGTGACTGTCTGGAAGGGCGATGGGTTTCTTAATAAGTATAGAATAATGAAGTGATTGATCAGCCTTCTGAGAAGCATGGAGTCAGTGCTAATTATTATTATTAATTAATAATAACTATTATAATTATTATTACCCCTTCGGGGATGCCTGGTTACAACACAAACAGAAAGTTTTAATCTGTTTTATAATCATTATCCTAGTGAGCTAATCTGCTTTCATGAATGAATGGAGCTGTTGAAAAAAGGACTATTATACATGCACAGATGTGACTGGGCATTTTTACATAAACTCATGAATGAAAAAGAAGAAGTGTAGAAAAACCTCAAGGAGATATGTAGATGCTAATATTTTTATTTTAGTTTTATTTTACCTTGTGAAACATTACCTGCCTCAAATATGTTTCAGCAACCACCCTCTAGATGGCAGGAGTTTTTCACTTCTCTTGTGAACAGAAAAACTTATTTTCAGAACCAATAGAGTGACCTAAGGCTGTAATACAAGTGAATTAAAAAAAATAGATGAGAATAACCAATTTAGAGCTCACAGAACTTCCATTAGCAGTACTGGAGTAGTCTCTGGGGAGTTGTTGCAGACTTGTTTCAAGAAAAATGCAGAAAGTAATGAGAGTCAGCCTCATTTTTAGAGGTGTTTTCAGTTGCTTTGTGTGAGAAGCAGTGGAAGGACAGTGCGTGTGTCTCTGAATGGTAATCATTCCAGATTTCCTGTCAGAGCATCAGCGCTGTCACGACTTCACTTAATGCCTCCTGTCTGGCTGGCCAAGGTGACAGATGAGGGCCACCCTACACTGCCTGGAAAAGGTATTTGTCTAGTCAAGAGCTTTCAAGACAGCGCATTGGTGACTGTCTTAACCCTAAGCTGAGCTACCTGCAGAGGTCACTAGAGAGAAAAGTGCAAGTCACTTCTGTAAGCTAAATGATGCAATGACAGCGGAGCCGCTGGTCTTCCCTCGCTGAAGGCATAACCCTGCAGCAGCATGCACCGGTTTCCTCTTCTGTTCCACTCTGCCGTGTCGTCATGCATCTCATAAAGGTAGTTTTACCTATACAAAGGGCCAGAGGGTGCTAAGGAATCAGAATCTCTCAAAAATAAATGGATCTCCTGGATACAGAACTAAGAAATTTGGAGCAATATCTTTCCACCTCGCTCTCTTTTTTTGTTCACCTTTCAGAGTCATGTGGCAAGTCAGAGGAGTGACACTCTGGATTACATGGTGATTGCTGGTCAGTTACATATTTTTAAGGCAGTAAATTCACATTCACAATTATTCCCATTATTTGAAATGGGAATAATGCAGCAAACAGTTGACTGAGGGGGGTGGGCTCGCTTTTTCTAAGGTCAAAGCTGAGTAGTGCCATTGCAACGCTGCATACCAGCTCACGTGGACACTAAACATCTTCAGGACTGTTCTGCTCACTTCTTCCTCTGCTCATCTCATAAAAATTCTTCCTTTACTGTGAGAGCACATTTCAGGAATGGACATTTACTGATTCCTTACATTACTCATGTAATAATAAAGGATTCATGCCTTCTCACTTTTACTACTGAAAATTATGGAGATCAGAAGGGAAAATCAGGAAATTAGATGTGTGCACAGTCTCTATCAGAATGGCAATATTCTGGGGCAGATAAGACCTTCATATGCAGTGACACCAGACTAGGCTGGCTGAAAATGAAATATTTTACTGCCTTTTGCTGTGATATCTCAGTCCCTTTAAAGATACAAGAAAGCATAGTACTCTCAACTTGAAATAAATACTGACCTAAGTTGTTGTCATTTACTTGTAATTTAATGGACTGAAATTTCTTTTTTCTCTGAGTAATATGTTCTGATCTATTTAAGCCCCTATTGCCTACCTGCCTATTACCATAATTATCTTCATTATTGCAGTGTCTACTTGCAGCATGCAATATGCTTGCCTCCCTGGGGATTGCATTGTAAAATAGGTGCAGCATACACCTTTCCAAGTGACCTTTGAAATGGCATGCATCACATTTAATTTGTTTTTAAATCCTGACCTTGCAGCAACAGACCTTAAAAATCATGTCAATATTTGTTTGATGTAAGATAACTTTGTCTGAAGACATTTATACTTGCTGATTTAACTACATAAATAAATGGGAAACAAAGAAAATAACTTGAGGTAAAAATCTTTAGTGACGTCTACTGAATTGGCATGTTCAAATATAATATTTTAAAATAAGCATCCTACAATTAGATGTAGAGATTTTTTGTGTGTATGTTTTCTTTTCCCCCTGCTATTATACCTGCTGCTTGCAGTCGTTAATCTTAGCCCTGGAAAGTCATGCCCCAAGAAATTTCTAGAGGGTTATTTTGTCTGGTCAATGTTTGTATCAAGAGGGAAAAGAAGAAAGAGATAAAACAAAAAGAGAAATTTTGCTGTTAAGTGATTAGAGTCTTGATTCAGGGAGCTCACTCAGTTGTCAACTTCTTTATTAAAATCTATTAATCTTTCCTATGATATTCAAGTTGCATTTTTCCCATTTCTTCCATGACTTCAACAAAATACTGAACAGCATTTTTACCATGGTATCTTACTGGGGCTTTTTATTTTGATTTTTGAGATGAAAGATATGCAGTGAAGCTAATATTGCAATTTATGTGCACAATTACTGTGCCATCATATGTTAATTACCATATATTAATTAAGATTGCTGAGGTGAGGGGATAGTGCAAGACTAATCAGTTGCTCATTTTGTAACATAAGGGGGAAGCTGTAACTTTTTGTTATGGAGAAATAAGTTGCTGTCTGCTGGCAAGTTATTAGTATTGTTTTCCCATTATGAGATTGCAGTATCATAAATTACCTTGTTTCTCTTCTCTCTGATCCCATCAAAAGGCTGGCACATAATGATATATTTGCTGCATGGGTGACACTAGGAGGTTTTGTTTGGGAAGAAGAAGAGGGAGATGTTTGATAAATGGCAGCACCTGTGTGACAGAAATGAAAAAGGTAAAAAGAAAAAAAATCAAGGTCAGACAGAGGATGACTGATGACAAGAATTTCTCTCTCAGTGCTGGAGGCTTTTCAGGTGGATGTGGCAGAGGAGAATGAAAAATGTGAATGTTTTAATTGGTCACAGAATATGAGAGTAATTCACATAAGTGATGTGATCAGGTAATCAATTGATGTGATCAGAGTAATTCACATAAGTGATGTGATCAGGAGATGCCAAGGTGATCAGGAAACTGAGAAGCCAGTCCCATAGGAGGAGGCCAAAAGAAGGTGCTGTATCTGGTACAATGAAAGGTGGGAATGGGAGGGTGGAGTTTGTATCCCCACTGTGTCTGTGCTGAGTTAGAGGGGTGAGCAAAATGCCTGTTCTGGCACAAGAGCAAACGGGTAAGAAACTTTACAGCCTGGGGCCACAGGGGGAGAGAGAGAGAGAGGACAGTGAGAAAGTGTCAAGGTTCAGGGGATGTAGTTTTGTGATGTATGAAGAGAGCTGACTCAGTTTAATCTAGAGAAGGGAAGGCTGAGAAGGTCTAGTTGCTGTCCTTGAGGACCTAAAGGAAATCTATAGAGAAGACAGAGCTAGGCTCTTCTCAAGGGTACCCCGTGATGATGTGACAGGCAACAGTCACAAGCTGCAGCAAGAGGAATTACAGCTGGTATACAGAAAGAAATGCTTTGAAGTGAGAGTGGTTAAGGAATGGAAGATCTGTGATGGAGCCCCAAGCCCTGAGGTCAAGAAACTCTCTTGTATTTAGAACGGATATTATTCAAATAACACAATGAATTAGATAGGAGGGGACCTCTGGAGGTCACCTATCCAAGACTCCTGATGAAAGTTTCTACATCAAGTAAGTCTGGTCAAGGCCTAGTCTAGCTGAAACTTTAAAGTCACCATGGATGGGGATTGCACAACTGCTCTGCCCTTTTCCCAGGATTAACAACCTTTCCTGCAAAGAGCCTCAATAGGAGGATCCTACTGATTTCAAAAGCAGTTGGACTGTGTCCTAGATGAGGTAGAATATTTGTTTGCCATATTTTTCTGAAATATCTGTTCTAACAAATTCAACGTTTCAGCTGTTCCATGTTTTTCTTCTATTATTGAGCTGTGTGACATGTTCCTCTTTGGTGTCACTTCTTATCTGGAGAGTAATTTTTCTCCTTTAATTATGGCTTTTACTTGTTTAGTAGAATTCTTTTGTAGAAATCTTATGCAAATGTGAAGTGAATGGTTTTCCTGTCTAATTACAGCTCCATTTAGATGACATTAATATCAGTGGCACTGAGCACTGGCTGAATTAAATAGTGAATTTATTCAGCTAATGAAAGCTGAAGGACAGATCATTTGTTTTATGACATACAACATGGGTGGCTTAGCTGTTGATTCAGAGGACTGAAAGAGAATTTTTGCATCAAGTGTTCACTTCCCTGACATTGTAAGGAGCTCTCTCTTATCATCTCTTTCACAAAATTAACAAGCTCCCATCTTACTTGCCCTCACCATGTTTTTGAAAAGCACTATGGATGAAGAAGAGTATTGCACCCACTGTAGCATAGCATCATACAGCAATCCATCATATATTGAATTTCACAGTGTAGGCCATGTAATAGCTGTATTATAAATAAGATGTTTGAATGCAGGTAATCAAGTGTCAAATCAGATGCTTATGGCACTATGAAAAATTACACTTGGAACCATTTCTAGGCATGGGTATCAGTCCTCAGTATTCTGATTGATTTAGAAAACCCATTTGTTTATGTTCCACTACTGTTAGTTGGTATTCTGAAAATAGTTTCTATTCATTCTCATTTGTGTTTTATTAGATTTCATTTATAGTCCAAAGTTGTAATAACAGTTCTATTGCTTCTCAAGTACCTGTACGTTTAGACTTCTTGAAATGGCATTCTAAATAGTCATGTGCTCACTATGTGAATAGTCACATTCACTAAACTCCTTATTTATATTTATTGTGGAGTAATGAATCTCTAGTCCTACTCTGAGCTAGAGCTCATCCACTGGTGATATATTGTGAAATACATTTCCATTTTTATAATAGGTGTTTGAAGCATAGTGCTGTTAAAAAGCTGAGCAAAAGCCTTTTTGATGGATTATGAGGGGGAATGGAACAGTTTGCTCCAATCAGTTAATTGTATTTAAATATTATTTAAAACACTAACAAAAACTGCAACACTGTTGACAAGACACAGAGCAGGACAAAAGCAAGCAGTTTCTGAAAACAGCATTCTGGGCTGTGAGCTGGTTTCTTTGCTCATTTTTACTACATTATATCTCTTTTTGACCAGATAGAGTTCTGCAATCTCTGCATTGAGTGTGGGTCTGATGGGTCCTGGAAGTATCAAGGTGTTTGAAGAGTTGTTTGTTTTCCTATGTTTCTTGTTGGTGTCATGACTCTGGGCAGACTTGCCATCTGCAGCTAGGACGTGGCTATGTTATTTTATATGAAGTTAAGTATTTGTCTGCAAGGGCTTTGAGGCTATGAATTTGCAATTTGCATTATGATGAGTGAAGTTAGAAAGGAATAACTTTTGGTCACTGCCTGCTTCTCTTGGTCTGACCCACTCTGAGCTTGAAGACCTTCCAGGCATCCTACAAAAGCTAGTTGTGTAACAGATTTGGGCTGGAAGATGGATGGGATGCCCCTGGCAGCCAGTATGTTTTCTGAGCATTTTCATTTGTGTCATTACCCAGCTGAAGTAAAATGTTGCTTGCATTTTTTTTGGTCTTTTTTTGCAAGTGGCTGCTTGTTGGAGTTTATTTGCATAGTGGTGTTTTTGTCACTGGTCAGTTAATTTTAAATCTAATTCATTTCAGAGAGCTCAGACCTTTTAAATGAGCTCACTGTTTTCCTATGTTAAATCCAGCTAAAACAGCCTAGAGTGAACTGGAGCACTGGCCTAGAAAGGAAAAGCTTCATAGCCCATTACTGATCCCCTGAGCCATCTCATCCCCTTTACTGTCATGTAATGTTTGTTTAATATAAAATTTCCATATAAGCCAAACAAAATAAAACCCAAAATGCAGAACAGCAGCTCTTAGCCGTTCAGATATTAAAATGCAAAGGCAGTGAAAATGAGATTTCCTTTCATAACTGCATTAGTGACCTTAGGGAGACCCTCACCAGGGAAATGCCACAGTGGTGCGAAAAGGCTCAGCTCCGAGGAGGAGGTGGATAAGCCCCTTTTGGCACCGTGGGCTGCAGTCACAGGGGAGTTTTGTTTTCAGCTTCAAGGGAGAGGAGGCTCCTGTGGGAGCCTGCAAGGATTGCTAAAATCAGTGCTCTGGGCCAGGCTGTCACTGTGCACGTTGCCAAGTATATCTGGGCAGGAGTGTGTCACTGTGTGACTGACTGACTGAGGATTGCTGTGCACAAGGAAGCACATCATTCCATGAGTCACTGCAGATTTCCATGCATGAGTGACTGTTTCTCTGCTCAAATATGAATGAATAACATTCAGAGCCTCCAGGCATTCCAAAAAGGTTTAATCAAGGCTATCAAGTAACTGGATTGTCAAAAAACATTCCTTGCTGAATTTATTCATGAGGTTTCAGGGGCTAAAGTAAATTCAGCATCCCAGCAGTTTCTCCTGGGTCATTTAAAGTTCCCAGAAAGATCAAAGGCAGGCTTCTAATTAAGATCTTTGAAAATCTGAAGCCCAAATGGGATCACTTGTGTGAAAGGTGGAAATGATGTGTTCAGAGGCACATGTCCCCTCTTGTGGGATGCTTTCCAGCTCAACAAGTGCCTCTGCAGTCACTGGTGGATCTGTCGAATTTTGCACAGCATTGGGTGTTGACTGCAGCATTCATCCACTGGTGAGTTGGGGATTGAAGGTACTTGGCAATGAGGAGATTGCATGTAAAATGGGAAAGACAGCCTGAAAATGGTTGCTGAAGGGAGAGAATTTCAGAGCTCCCTTGCTGAGCATAAGGTACAGTTTCCTGTTTTCACATGGACCTGCTGAGTCTGGCACTTAGAGCAAGACCCTCACCTGGCCTGACCCTGTGTCCCACCGCCCCCACTGTTACCTTGGCCTCACCCTACCTTTGCCCTGTGCTGGCACCCAGGGGAACATTTGTGTCACAGCCTCTCCCACTTGCAGGTCTGTCCTTTCCACTCAGTGTTTCAGGTGCTGCCATGGCCCCACCAGCACAGTGAGGAACAAATGAAGGTGAATGAGGTGAGTGGGCCATTCTGTGGATGAATATAAAGACATTCCAGGAATGCTATGGAGTTACCAGAGCTTTTCTAAAAGACTGGTTTTTTTCACCACAAAGTTGGTGAGTTGTGACCATGTTAACAGGGGGTTTTTGGATTGGGGAAGAGATGAGGATCTGACTCCATGTTTCAGAAGGCTTGATTTATTATTTTATGATATATATTACATTAAAATTATACTAAAAGAATAGAAGAAAGGATTTCATCAGAAGGTTAGCTAAGAATAGAATAATAAAGAATGATAACAAAGGCTTGTGGCTCAGACTCTCTGTCCAAGCCAGCTGACTGTGATTGGCCATTAATTACAAACATCCAATATGGGCCAATCACAGATCCACCTGTTGTATTCCACAGCAGCAGATAATCAATGTTTACATTTTGTTCCTGAGGCATCTCAGCTTCTCAGGAGGAAAAATCCTAAGGAAAGGATTTTCCATAAATTCTGTCCATGACAGTGAGTGAGTCTAATTTGACCTTGAGAGGGTTTTGAAAAGAATGGGGTAATGGTCCTTGTTAGGGAGGGGTGCAATTTCTTCATTTCACAGTTGGACACTCACAAGCATAAGGAGTCTCAGGGAATATCTGTGTCCTGCATCTCTTAAAGAGCAGTGGAAGCACTGGAAAGGTGTTCTGAAAGAAAGCTATACAAATCACACTTTCTTCCCTCTGATTAACCCAATCTGCAGTTACATCAGACTTCCTTGGATTCAGCTTCAACAGTTGCTCTTCAGCCTGGTGGTGAACTCATCCAAATGGGTGAGTATGTAGCAAATAGCCTTGTTTCCATCTGAGGTGAAGTGGATGTAACATTTGGAGTGATTTTTTACTTGCTGATATTTTATCCTTGCAATGTAGCAATGCCTGCCAGAGGCATACAACAAATGCAATATGACACAGCCCATCTAAGAACAGAGCTGGAGCTGAGGTGCTAAAATAAAAACAGTTATTGAAAACTAGTCAAATATTATCCTCAGAGAGTTTGTTTCCCTATCTCTATTGTGCAGCTACATCTCTAGTGGAGCAGTTGCAGCTCATAAATAGGAAGTGGGATTACTGCAGGAATCCTTGGGAAAGAAGGATGCAGAGATACATGCAGGCAAACATGAAATACAATTATCCAGCTTGGAAAAGGGCTGCTACACAGTTCTCATTGCCTTTCCTTTGGGGAATTTTGCTGACACAGACTTTCCACTTTCATCCTGTGATAGAAGATGGCACCTCCCATAGTGTCATAGACATTAGTAACCCTCAAAAGCATTTGTTCATTATGAACTGAAAGACAACATCCTTGCTGCCTGCTTGATCACCGACAGGCAAGGCTACAAGGTTTTCCCTGGTGGAGGCTTGCTGGCACTTGATGGATAAACAAAGCCTATGGCCAGTTCTGGGTAATCCTGGAGTGCTGCCCGTGGCTGGCTTTTGCAGGGCAGGCTGTAGGGGTGTCCTGGCTGGATGCTGGAGCTGCTGCTGGCTGTGGCATGTCTCTTGGCCCTGGTTTCTGTCCTGAGCTTGTGGGAGCTGGCTATTACCTTGTTTCTGGTCCTCAGAGATATGGCCTTGCTCCAGCCCTTGGCCCTAACAAGTGGACAAGGACCTTGAGATGAGCCAAGGTTGGTTGCACAGTTTAGGGTCAGCATTTCAATCCCCTCTCAGCCCACATATCACAGGGTTGGAGTCCCTGGTCCCTTGTTGGTCAGACTTGTTGGCCTGTACACCTAATAATTTTTCTATGTTTTTGACACTTGCCTTTCCTGTTGCAGTTTTTCATATCTTTCATGCTGATTTCAGAGCTGCTTCCAGCTTGTAAACTGGAGAAAAAGTAAAATTGCAATCCTTACTATGCCCAAAATTCAAATTGCTACATATGTCAGTATTATTTTGCTTTAAAATACAATCTCTTTCAACAAAAATGAGCAAAATGGAACTGTGAGAGGAGGGGGAGCAGGAAAGAAGAGAAGGAGGACCCAGGAATATTCTAGGTGTTTTAGTGCAGTACAGCTGTAACACATTCCCTGGTGTAGTTATTCCTGTAAAACTGTATAGTGCAGGGCAAGCTTGTATAGCTTAAAGAGAGAACCCATCTGCAGGGAACCAGCAGTCAGAACAGATAAGCTGAGAGAAGATATCACAAAGAATTACCACATACAGCTACAAGAAAGGCAGTCAGTGGCTTTGGGAAGGATAAGTTAGGGCTGAAATGCTGGGTTGAAACCATGAGCAGAGAGATTTGGAGAAAGATTCCCATGAACGCAGAGGGAATCTAGGTTTTGTATGAAGTTTGTGAATAAAAAGAAGTGAAAATTCTTTCATCAATTTTTCCTCATTTCATGAAAGTTGCAGGGAATGTTGAATTTTGAGTTTCTAAAAGGGCCTGGATTTGCCACTGATTGCCCAGTTGTGCTGGGTTCATCTGTCTGGCTATAAAATAACTGATTCAGCAGACTGATGAAATCTGGCACACTGGTGTAGCCTGTAGGGATTAATATAACATCTGGGCACATGCATATTATTTGGCAGACAAAGTTCATTTGATGGAAGATACGAAATTTTACATTAAGGCTCAAATTTGGTATAAGAATGAAAATAATTTTGCCTGCATAAAGTATGCTGCAATTTTCACGGGAAATACAATAGGGATGTAAAACAATCAGAGTTGGTTTTTTTTACTCTACAGAAAATAGCCATAATAAGTTTGAAAATTTTAGATGGTATATTTTTACCACTTTCCTCTAGATACAGCATAAAAATGGATTTTGTCAGGCCTAGTAATATAGCTCGAATATTCAGAATAGTTAAACATTCAACTATAATTCATGTAATATAAAAAAATAACTTTCTACATGAGCAGAACTATTTGGTAGGGCTACTCAGTATATTGCAGTGTCCAAGTGTAAGCCACAGTACAGTGATTTCCTTATACATTGTGTGTATGCAATTATTAAGAATAGTGAAGGTATTTTGTCTTTATTCCCCCAACGTAATTATTTTTCCAGTTTGACTGTTTCACCAATGTTAATTAACAGCAATGCTGGTAAGAAAAAGTGAGATTAGGACAGTCATGGATAAAATGTGAAGTAAATATTAATTGTGGGATTCTTTGTTTAAAAATTAAAGTACAGTGACAAATATTCTCTATTGCTTGAAAATTGGCATGTAATATATCCATGAAATCACTGAATTGGATTTCTTTCCTTTTGCAGTATTTGCCCTGCAAACTTTTAGTATTTCAATAAATTGTAGCTACTTATGAGGATAGTCTGTCACTGGTGCTAATTGAATGTTCCTGGATTGTTAGGTTTGGTCTGTGATGAGGTTTCCATGGTAATATCCACACATGATACTATGGACACTACAACAATTTCTTTGTGCTGATGTGGCTCTCAAGTGCCTTTCTAGCTGAGGATGACATCCCAGCTCAGCTGAAAATTAGCAGGAGTTTGCTGTTGAGTTCAGTGAATTTGGTGCTGTCTTTGTTGTGACTGGAAACTGCTCTGGAATCATGCAGGTCCCAAGTGAGGGCATTCTGTAGTCAAGGTAATACTTCTGGTTTAAATTGTTCACTGTGGAATTTGCTAGCATTCAAACCCACTCCCAGACTGACCATGCCTCCACACTGAATAAGTTATGCAAGCCATTTCCCTCACAACTCAAGCCTCCTGAGATAACTTGATTCCCTTGAGTGGAAGCCCTTAGAATGGAGCGGGATGTTTTGGCATAAGAGATGGTGAAAGTACAGAAGATGGTTCTCTTTCAAAGAGCTTGCATATGGATATGGATGGGCTTCTGAGAAAGGCTGGGAAAGAAGAAGGAAAGGAGAATTGGCAATGATCAAAGCAAATCATTTGCCTGGTTACACTGAGATTGATACATTACCAGCTGAATAATTGACCCTCGTTTTAAAGAGGCTTTTGAAGGAAGACAAAAGGATGCTCTTCTGTGTGAAGCAGGTGGAAGAAAGTGTGTGCTTTTTGGGAGTTGGGTGGGCAGAGGGTATCACTGTGGGCAAGGATGCAGCAATGGCAAACTTGAGAGGGATTGCAGTGCCCATTTTAAGGGATAGTTGGAGGCAAAAGTATGGCATGAACAATAAGGAAAAGCTAGTGGATGAATATAAAAAAAGGAAGGAAAAGGGCCAAGATAAGATGATGATCTCATTTTAACAGTACTCTGAATTGCCCTAAAAATGCCAAGTGCCCAGACAAGACCTAAGGTAGCTGATGAGATGGGCAAAGGAAGCTGTATAAGATGGGTGAAGTTCCAGTTATGACATGAGATGGGTTCCTAGATAAGACTTCTAATGTACCAGTGTGGTTAAGAAAGTCTTAACCCAAATCATTTTCAAGAGATTTTGTGAAAAGAAATAGCAAGTTTTAGAAGTAATCAGGGTAAGAGAATCTTTGGAGTATTAAACAGTTTCCAGTGAGACAGTCTTGGATCAGATAACAATAGAAAGGAAGCATTTTTGTAATATTTCAACTTTGTTTTTGAGAACAGGACAAGGGGCAAGATTGATTGTTGAAGGTCAAAGGATCTCTTAAGGAAGGATGTGAGCTGTGATTTTTATTATCTCTTCTTTTGGATTGATAAGTAGCTGTTTCTCCTAGGAAGAAAAATGTCCCAAATAATATCCCCTTCCTTGGTCCTTGTGTTAAAGTTGAACTATGAGCATGTGGAAAGGTTCAAGAAAGAAATTTAAGGAAAGTGATAAAAATGTATTAAAGGTACATATTTTTAAAAACCACTTTGAATTCACTAGAGAAACTTTTTTTTTTTTTAATGAAGAAAGCAGAACAATCTCAGTTGTGTCAGTTTTATGTTCAGTTCTGTAACTCCTGAAAATACTGAGTAAATCCGTACACTTGTGAAGACAGTTTTCCTCCTAGACTGCAGAGAAAGGCTTTTCGTGGACCAAGGATGACCTCTTGTGGTTGGTTCTCTAGTAGAGATTCAGGCTTGGCCCGTGTCTAAAAGAGTATGGATATTTATTAAATGAGGGAGAGTCACAACATACACTAACTATTCCTATAGCAATCCTTTATTTAAGTGGGGAGCATGGGGAGCATGAACATTTTGCCTCCTTGCTGGAACTTCACTCATGTTGAGGTTAATGTTCCAAGCTGAAATGGCTTTTTTTTTTTTTTAATAATCCATAAAAGTGAAACAAAAAAGCAAATAAACGTTGTGTAATTAAAGCCTTCCAGGTAAATGTTCCTATCAGTCTGAATGGGTACAATGCAGAAGTTGTGGCACTGTGCTGATATACAGGAAATACACACACACACACACACACATATATATATATATATATATATATATATATATAATATACATATATATATATAATATACATATATATAATATATATATAATATAATAAATACATATATATATACATATATATAATACATATATATACATATTTTCATTGTTTATGCTGACCGAGGTAGAGACTAAATATTCTTCATCAGCTGGAGAAAATTTTATTTCTAATATGTCTTGCTTAAAAGTAATCTAATTTTCTTTCACACTGGCTGGTGGTTTTAATACTTTGTGCTGACAATGTTCTTTTTAAGTTACATGACCTCCAGTCATGTAAAAGCTTGTACTGTTTAAGATTGCATTGTTTGTGTTTAACCATGGCCTGGAAGTTAAAAATCTATTGACTGACCTGCTTGTGTATTTGAGAGAGGAAACAATTTGTCTTTTGTAGAACATCAAAATCTTTGCTAGACCTCCTTTGTGCCTCTGCTAGGTGGTGCAGAATGCTGTGAAATGTGATATGCAAGAAGCCCTCAGTGCCTGTGGACAGACCTAAGGTTTGTAACGTTGTTCTCTTTGGGTATGCATTGCCAACGTTACTGTAAAATCTGTATCTTGAAGATTGGGAAGTCAACACAAAAAAAAAAAGTCTAATATCAGTATATCAGTGAAGGAGCACATCTAAACTTCTCAATAACCTTGGGAAGAAAGGCTTGATTAGAAACAGAGAGACCTCATTACCATGAGATGTCACTGTACCTGAGAGTCTTGGAAAACTCAGGGACTGCAGTGTGAGGCATTTCAGGCTGTGGTTTACTGATGGTTCATGTTACCACAAAACAGAGATCTCGTGCTTTGGTATCCAAGCCAGTCATTTCTGGCAGGCAGTGTAGTACGAGCTGGAGGCAGTGATGGGAGGACAAATCAAGTGCTTCCTTGTGCTGAGGGCTTGGCTACTTCATGGTTTGACACTGGCCAAATTCAATGCACCCAAAAAAGCCATTGGCTCACTCTCCCCTGCCACAGCTGGGCAGAAGAGAGAAAAAAAATTAACAGTGGGTTCATGAGTTGAGGTGAGGACTGGAAAATACACTCCAAGGGCAAAACAGGCTCAGCTTAGAGGTACAAGGTGAATTTATTACTAACAGAGGAGAATAATGAGAAGTAAAATAAGCCCTTAAAAAAATACTTCTTCCCCAAATCCCTCCCTCCTTCCCACAGACAGTGCAGGGAGACAAGGTGTGGGGGATATGGGGGTTTGGTCATTTCATCACCTGAGGTTTTCTTCCGCTGCTCAGGGAGAGAAGTTGTTCCCCTGCTGCACCCTGAGGCCCCTTCCATGGGAGACAGTTCCGCACAAACTTCTCCAGCATGGCTCCAAATCTCACAAGCAGCAGCCACACCACACCTACTGCAACGTGAGTCCTTCCCATGGGCACACAGTCCTCCCAAAACTGCATCAGCATGGGTCACTCTTCCACGAGGTGCAGTGCTCCAAGGACTGGCTGCTCCAGCCGGGAAGCTGGGCCCTCTCTCTCCACCAGGTCTCCCACTGGAGCAGAGCCTCCTCCAGGCTGTCCCACTCTGCTGAGGGCACCTCCCCAGGGGCTGTGGGTGGATCTCTGCATCCCCCATGGATCCCCAGGGGCTGTGGGTGGATCTCTGCATTCCCCGTGGATCCCCAGGGGCTGTGGGTGGATCTCTGCATTCCCCGTGGATCCCCATTCCCTGTGGGTGGATCTCTGCATTCCCCGTGGATCCCCATTCCCTGTGGGTGGATCTCTGCATTCCCCGTGGATCCCCATTCCCTGTGGGTGGATCTCTGCATTCCCCATGGATCCCCATTCCCTGTGGGTGGATCTCTGCATCCCCTCTGGATCCCCATTCCCTGTGGGTGGATCTCTGCATTCCCCATGGATCCCCATTCCCTGTGGGTGGATCTCTGCATCCCCTCTGGATCCCCATTCCCTGTGGGTGGATCTCTGCATTCCCCGTGGATCCCCAGGGGCTGTGGGTGGATCTCTGCATTCCCCGTGGATCCCCATTCCCTGTGGGTGGATCTCTGCATTCCCCGTGGATCCCCAGGGGCTGTGGGTGGATCTCTGCATTCCCCGTGGATCCCCATTCCCTGTGGGTGGATCTCTGCATTCCCCATGGATCCCCATTCCCTGTGGCTGGATCTCTGCATTCCCCGTGGATCCCCATTCCCTGTGGGTGGATCTCTGCATTCCCCGTGGATCCCCAGGGGCTGCAGGGTCACAGCTGCTCCACCATGGGCTCACCATGGGCTGCAGGGGAATCTCGGCTCTGGGGCCTGGAGCACCTCCTGCCCTTCTTTCTCCCCTGACCTTGGTGTCTCCATGTTCTCACCTCCTGCCCTTCTTTCTCCCCTGACCTTGGTGTCTCCATGTTCTCACCTCCTGCCCTTCCTTCTCCCCTGACCTTGGTGTCTCCATGTTGTTTCCCTCACATCTTCTCACCTCCTCTTCTTCTCTGGCTAGGAGAAAAAAAAACTTTGTGCACTTTGTTTTGATTTTCTTCTTAAATATGTCATCACAGAGGCATTGCCAGCCTCTCTCCTTGGCCCAGCCTTGGCCAGCAGCATGTCCACCTTCAGAGTCATCAGGGATTGGCTCTGCTGGACATGGTGGAAGCTTCCAGCAGCTTCTCACAGAAGCCACCTCTGTGGCCTCCCCTGCTACCAAAAGACGGGATGTGGAAAACCATTACAGCTCCCTACCAGGTACCACCGGCTGTCCTAAAAGTTTTAAATATAAATAATGATGTAAATAGCCAACTAAATAAATAATGTTTTTCATATGCTTACAGAGGAGGGTAGAGCATTTTCTTTTTGGTGTGCCTTCCCTTCTGCTTTAAAAAAAAGAGATGGAAGGCACAGGTGATACCTGCTCCAAGAGATGCCACTTTTCTAGAAGACCTTTCAGCAACATGAAAGGTGCCCAATTAATCTCCCATTCTTCAAAGATGATTATGATGATGATAAAAAAAAATTAGCTATTATAATTATTAAAAGCAGAACATTAGCAGAAAACCACAAGTATATCTATCTATCTATCTATCTATCTATCTATCTATCTATCTATCTATCTATCTATCTATCTATCTATCTCTGTAAAAATTGCATGCACATATTTCCAATCACAGGATCTTCCACCACTCTCAAGAGTGGTAAGTAATGTTTCTCAGACACAGCCTTCCTTCCCTTCTGTAGTGCAGAGCCCTGACTTTCCCCCACATGGTGAGACAGGAGGCTGGAGGCTTCTCCTGTCTCAAGGTGGAGAGAAAGTCCCTGTGCTTTCTTTGATTTCTCTGGATGTCCTAACAAGCTGAAGGGATGAGAGCCTCATGAAAAATAATTTCAGCATTTTGTCTTCAAAAACATGCCTAAAGGCTGAGTTTCTAAAAGCCAAAGCGCTTGACATTTGATAAATGTAGTAAAATATTTCTCCTAGGCCTCTCTGGATTATTTGGAAGCAAGAAAGCAACTTCTTGATGGCTTACATGTGGCAGGACAGGCAGCTGCCACTACTACTAAACCAAGCACTCTGTTTAGAATTGAAGTATTCAAGGTAAAGGAACCAGAACAAGGCTATGCTGTGCCTAGAGGAAACAACATTAGTTTTTTACTAAATGCATGCTGTGCATGCGTGCTTTGCATGCATATTGTGATGACTTTTTGTCATCACAATACAGGCAGGGCACCGTTGCTACCTACTGAAATATTTTGCTAGTTTTTATTGATGTTATGGATAGAAGGAAGAAAGTGATTTATAGTGGAAGTAAGTTTTTCTATATTCATGGGTAGCTTAGAAGTCAACTAATCAATTTCTACAAACCTTCTTTGAAGATCAAAAATTAGTTTCTAAAGTTTGAGAAGCATAATGAAATATAAATCTCTATATACATTATTGAAATACAAACAAGTTGAAAATTTACCTTTTTTTTAAAATTTCCTATAAATTGGATTTTTTTTTCTCATTTCCTATCAACATGGAGCTAGGAATGAAACCTGATACTAAAAACAATGTTAACAATTTAAATGCTAATACTGTCATTAGCGTTGTAGGAAATCAGAGTAGGTGATCATAATGGACTGTCTTACAGGAAGCCTAATTAGTCTTTGCTATCTGTAGCAAAAACAAACAAAGCCTCACTGACTCCAGAAAAGCCTTTTCTTCTCCCAAGATGATGTTATAATGAACCATTACATTGACTCGTATGACAACAAAACTTTTAGTCTCTGCACAAAAAGCAGCTTTTAGACAACATATTGACTAAGGCATATGCCAGATAAAGGTGTAATGTAATAAAGGGATTGCAGCAATTTAACTCTGTCAGACAAACAGCAATGTTATTGCAAACTGCTGTGCTAAATCCTTTATTTTAAAAAAAAAGGTCTGCATAAGAGATTAGAACTAGAACTTGATGAACAAACTTTCCTGAATATTTTTTTTGCTGAAAGTGTACTTATAAATCTCATCAGTTCTTCCCCCGCATGGGCCATTTCTCTGTCACTCCAGCATGGCCATTTCCTTGTCACTGTAATTGTAGTGACAAACAGTTTATAAAGGTATGAGGTAACAGCAATGCAAAGGATAGGGCTATTATCTAAACCCTAATGCAATGTCTGAAGTATTTGAGGGATGAGTTCAGAACACTTATATTTGAAAACTAACCTTACAGGAGAACAGAAATCTAAAGCACAAAGGGGATGAGAAGAGGTAATACCCAAAAATTTAAAATCTGAGCTCTATCAATTTTTGAAGTAAACCCTTTGCATAATTTTTCCTTTAATTCAGTTCAAAGTCTCAATAGGCTGTAGCCTGTGCTGCAGTCCAGGTAACAAATACCCTTCCATTTGATCCAAGGAAGGAAATAAGAAAATGAGACAGCAAAATCCTAGGCTCTCATTTTTTTTCATGGGCTTGGCATTCGTAGGACTCAGTGCAATTTTCATTCAAACTGGTGGTAAAAATACCAGCTGAAGTGGAATTTTAATATCTACTTATGAAAGTGCTTCCCTTGAGCAATAGCACCTCTTCTAAGAACCTGTTCAGTCACAGTTTTCAGCAGCAAACAATCTGAAGAAGCATATGTGGGAGCATCCTAAACTATGCTTAATGTGCCACAGCATTTTGGCTATAACCTACAGATATGAAAGTCTGGAAGTACAGAGCTTGTAAATCTCTCCGTGACAGCACCGTCTGGTGTCTTCTACTAATGCTATTTATGCTATTTTTAGGAGAAGGAAAGGAAAGAAATATCCTGGCAACCTTTAAAGCTAATTTTGGACATGGACAAAGGGGATTTCCTGGATCAGCTAGTCCAAACCTTGCTATTGCATGCCATCATTTAATAAGTCCTTCACATCAGTTTATCATGTCTTCTTTAATTCCAGTTAGGCAATGAGAAAATTACACAGTTCTGTTAATGAGAAGCTTTTCTCTTTTTATTTTCTTTTATATTCGTTTATGTATGATCAACTTGCACTCTTTTTCTTAAGGTCCAAATCCTAAATTGCTGTTTTCCTTCCACTGCATTCAGCTTTCCTGATATACCTACAGAGACCATCAAATCCTGTTTGGTTTTCCCCTTGGTGCCAAGCTTTTAACTTTCTCATAAATAATTCTTTACTCCCTCAGTCTCCTAGATGCCCTTTTCTGCATCTTCTACAAGGGCAGCTCCAGGTGGGTTTTCTTGAGGCGTCACATGAAAAGATTTGTATGCTCCCCATCAGTGCTGATCCTGTCTGCTAATGCATTTTAAGGCCATATTTGAAGGGGGAGGGGATGTTAATGGGATCTTTGTGACACTGTCATCTTCATGAACCACTCTCCCAACCAAGAAGCTTCCAGTTAAGAGCAGAAATATGTGTTTCAGTCTGTAAATTCATAACCTGGCATTGTGCACTGTTGAATTTCATCACATCTCTCTTGGCTGGATCAATAAGATGTTGCTGCATTCCACACATGCCTTTCTCTCAATTGCCAGTGGCACCTTATTTTATGTTGTCAATTAATTTCCCATTTTGTTTGTATGCACAGTGGTCATTTATGATCCTGTTAACAGTGATCAATCCCAGGGAACTCTCTTGGGAAATTTCTTTTAGTAACCTCACCCATCTGTTTTCAGCAGAACGTATTACTCTCTTCCATTTGGCCAAGCATCTGTGACACTGTTTAAATCCTCTGTTTAAGGTCATTAGCAAGGTGTACTAGTACAGAATGCCCAATTAATTAATTCAGGTATGTGCTTCCCATCTCTCAAGCAAGACCAGGAATCTCTGCATATGTTTGAATTGCCCAAAAAAAAATCCCTCTCATCATTATCCTGGATACATCTATTTTTCATTATTGCATTCAGAGGCTTGTTGGTGATTGCTTAAGGAGCAAGATGCAGGATGTCTGTTGAGCAAGTAAGTTTGTGTGACTACTGTCTGTTCTACAGCATATTCACTGATATATTTCAACTAAAATATTGCAAAGCAGAATTCTGCCACTAATTTGAAAACTGCAGTAATGCTTTTTATATATTGTCCACAATATACAGGGTTGTTTTTTTTTTTCTGCACAGAGATTCAACTCTGTGTTTCTTTTAGGCATTAGAGAATGGCATGAAGCTGGCAACCTCTGCTTCCAAGATTTATCATTGTACCACAGAAGTTATGAGCCACCTAACAAGCGCTTAGCATGAGTCTCTTTGCTCCAGGACACATGAACTTCCACCATGATCACCTCTAATCATTTCTCTGCAGCTTCTGCAGCAGGTTCTACTCATTTCACAGTCTTGATTAATGCATTTCCAATTTCTCTGTTTTTAAGAAAGAATCTCTTTTATTGGTTACGGTTTGGTTTAGGTTCTTCACAACATTTTCCCTGGAAGATGATTAAAACACTAAAAACTGACACCATTTTGGAGCTGTGTGTTAAGATGTTCTGCCTCAGCAGGACTTTGCTTCACTGTCTGTGTGTCTGTCAGCACCAGAGCAGTGAGCACAGATGCAGAAATACAAACCTGAGCACCACTGCACAGTTCAGCTAAGTGCTGTCTCCAGTTGGTCAGGGTCACTGTTTAAGGGAGATGCCCATCACACAAGTTCTCTCATTTCCCCTCATGCTGTGGACTGTGGAAGATGTTAAGCTTAATAAGAGAAGCTTGGAGGGGGTCCTGGTCAATCTTTGATATTTTTAATTACACATGCTCTGCCTTAGAGGGAGACAAGTAGGAAAGGAGCAATACATAAGGTGAGAACTTATCATCAAGTTCCTGGTGTCCTGCAGGAGAAGCCACTTGGCCAGGATGGCAGGAAGTGCCCCCTTGGCTGCCCTGCAGACCTGGGACTGGGTTTTGCCTGTTCTCTTTTTCTGTGAGACATCTAAATACCTCCCTTTATAGGAGAGCAAGGGAAATAACCTAATAACGGGAGAAAATTAACATTTTGATATTTTTACATTGCAAAGGAAAAGCCAATATTCTGACTAAGGGCTGAGTAAATCTCTAGATGAGATTATTGAGAAATGTGGAAAATGCTGAAAGTTTAAGGGAGCTGAATGAGCTATTACAAAGATAAAGACATTACAGAAAGGTGACTCTTTATTTCAAAATATTTTTAGGAAGCTATAATAGAATAAGGAACAGGCAGAAAGGGGTTGATCAGTAGCCATCTCCTGGGGTGTACTTTACCAAAAAAAATCTCTAATGAGAGACACTAAAAAAATATGATAAAACATGGCAGGTTTTGCCTTTGGAACACAGGGAGCACTATCTCACTATGAAAACTTAATAGAGATCAAAGAAGGTAAGGCTCCTTTGAACTATTTTAATAATTTTTAAATTAAAATATCACTTTCCCTATAAATTCTATTGAACTTGTCCTTTAGCTCCAGTGAGCAATTTATTTTGGCTGTAACACAGATCCCTTTTTGTCTGGGACTTGACTCAGAAACTTTCTTCAAAGTGTCGAAGTATTCTCAAGATCATTTCAAATTTACCTAAGTAAATGAAACCAGAACTACAGTGGCAACTGTGGTGATACAGAGAATGTTACAGAGAAGTAGAATTAAGCAGTATCCCAATCTAAGGCAGGATTCTGGAATAAAGTGACAGGTAATACAGCTATTAGCACATGAATAGGAAGATGGATGGAGTATTATCAATGTCAGTTAGGACAAAAAAAAGATGTATGGCTCAATTAACTCTCTAAATGAACTGGCACAGTGAGGTTGGTGACTTAAAGCACAGTATTGGCAGCAAATAGGTGAGGGGATGGTATTGTTTTATTGTTTGCATGGTCTCCCAGTGTTAACATCTCTTCTGCTCTTCTCCAGCTGTAGAAAAGAATCAATTTCAGTCTAATAGCCAGGGAAGGCAAAAGAACTTCTCCTGAGCACTGGCAGAGATCATATTTCAGTCAGCTTTCCTGCGGCCCATCAGCAGCAAGAAACCTTCACACTGAGGTTAGCACTAACCCCAGGTCTCTGCCAGTCCCGTGGGGACCGTCACACCCCGGGCACAGGGAACTGACCAGAACCTCCTGAGAGGAAAGAGAGGAAGGACTTCTCACCTACCCTGTGCTGTGTATTTGCCCTAAGTTTGTGCCTGTGCACAGTCCAGCACGGAATGACTGACCCTTGGGACAATACACAATAAGGCATCGAGTTTGCACACTCTGCATTGCTCCCTGCATGATCTTCCCTCTGGTGATAAAGGGAGCCAGTGCACCTGGTATAGGCTTTTTCAATATCCTGCAATGCCACCTTCAGTATTCTTCTGGATAAAGATTCCTAAATTCCAGGTAAATCCCCCCTTCGACAGAATTTATGCAGCCTAGTATTTTTAAGTCTAATTTTGAAACTTTTTTGCCATTTTACCTCTTGGCAAGGTCCACAAAACACTATGGGATTCCATAACAGAAGGCTTAAGTAACCCGGTGAGATTCTTCACCTTTAACTAAAGAAATTTCTGCTATTTCCTTTGAGATCATTTGGGTTTTGGTACAGACACACAATCCAGCACAGTGCAAGCATAGCAATTACCTTTTAAACAAAAAAGGGTATAAACTAATGAATTTTACCTCATGAAAGGACCAAGTGTTGTGGCATATGCCAGAGATAGTCATGCAGTGAATTTCAGTGTGTCCTTTACTCGTTATCAGCTATTGCCTAAATCCAGCTTCTGAGTTTCTATAGATCAAGAATCTGGAGCTGGAGTTCCCCACATGCCACTTCTCTTCTACTTATTAACCCTATTTCACACTCTCAAGTTTGAATACGATGGTCTTCTAGCTTTCTGCAAGGTATAGTTCAGATGGAATTATTGTCACTTGAGAAACATGGAAAAGGAGGAGCAGAATTTGTAATATGTTGTTAAATTCATACATAACATTCAAAACCCAGAGATACCACCCCTCATCCCTATGCTACCGATACTATAAAATTATTTTCAGTAGCATATGAAAGCAGAGATTGTGCTTCTCACTGTAATTTGGGCAATGAGATTTGTGACAATGCCTAGTATGCTCCTATGGGTTTGGGTTTTTTTGAGGGAGAGAACATAGGGTAGGGTAGGGTGGTGGCAAATGTCTTGCTGGCCTGAGAAGAAACATTTACAGCTGCACTTGAAAGCATGCTCTTCTCGTGCCAGGACTAGAACAGAGCTCTGGGGAAGATATTTCTGTGAACAGAAACAACTGGGAAGAACCACCATCAACTATGACGCCACACTGGGTGATTTTAAGTCAAAGCAATCAACTAGTTAATTGTAGTTCAGCTTTCAGCAACAAAAGTAATGAAGTATTCTGTTTTCTTTATTCAAGAGTATTTTCAGGGTGAGAAGTGACCACTGGATTATAAATTAATTGTGAAGAATGTCACTTCTTACACTTGAAGTATGCTTTTGATGGATGTTTGTTTGTTTAATTTGAATATAAGAGCAGATTGTCTTTTACTTCGCAGGACTGTCTCACTTGTGAATTTTCTCCAGTAGACAGGTACTGTTTAATCAGCTCCTTTTGCTCTGAGCTGCACTGTCCAGTTTAAACTTTGGTTCCTGATACGTTTTATCCTCTAGCTTAAAGAGCCTATTAGTACCTGCTGTTATATCTCTGTGATGGTACTTACACAATGTAATCACATCACCTCTTTTCTTGAAAAGCTGAATAGATTGGGCACCTGAAGACTCTCCCTGGAGAGGAACTACTTCAAATTATTTTTAGGGTTCCTTTCTTAACTTCTCAATATCTATTTTTAAAATACAGATACCAAAACTGGACAGTTTTCAACAGTTGTCTCACTGGTGTTTGAAGCAGAGCAAAAATCTGCTATTTCCTACTACTTGTTGCTCCTCTGAAACATCCAGGGATAGCTATATCCTCTTTAGGCCTCTTTTCCGTAGGGATATGGGACAATTCTTTCCTACTCTGACCCCCACACCCTTCCCTGTGTGCAGAGTAAACCACACACAGCTCCAGAGTGGTTGGCACTTTGTCACCTGGAGATGTGTTTTTACATGAAGCTCCATTAAAGCACATTCTGTTTCAACTAAATTCATCTTATCTAGCCCCTAACAGGTTACAGTGTAATGAGAATGTCGTGCATCATGAAATAGCACACTTGTCAAAAACCTGGTATGGACGTGGCTGTGTAACTTGACTAACCACACTGATAACTTCCTCACAAAAACATGAATCCTATTTGCTTGGCAGGCCACGTCCCATAAAAACACTCTGTCCGTACATTGGATTTTTTTCTCTCTTGTTTTCCTTCAGGCTGGTTAATGTCAGCCTAATCGGCCTGTCACTAACTGGTCACCGTAATTAGTTTTACTGGACCTTAATCAGGAAACTGAACACTATACCTTTCAAGATTTTCCTGTTATGCCAAGATTTACTTGAAGTGCTAGAAAGATAGTTACTCTCTCAGTTCTGTCCATTCTTTTGGTATTTTATTGGTACATATGTGCCATTTTTCCGGGTCTGCTGTTTTTCATAGGTTCTTAGATGATACTTCTTCTTTTGTGAGTCCATAATCTAGCAAATATGTCCTACCATTCTTTCCAAATACAACCCTGAAGTATTTATTTTAAAATGTATATATATATGTTTTTAGCCTTCTCTTCTAATAATACTCCTTACACTTCTAAATATACAAATGCTTTGTTGCCCATAGCCCCTCCAGGCATGGATTTTCTCCTTAGGGCTTTTGCTTCCCTAACGAAATCTCAACACTTTCTAATTAGTGTTGATTGCCATCTACTTTTGCATTTCAATGTTAGTTCTACACAGTAATTTTTTTTTTCTTCTCATTTGCTGACTTTGCTTATTCAAGAGTGAGCTTTCAACGGAAATCTTCCTATTGCTTAGTGGTAGACTTCTTGGTAAATTACCATATTTCCCTGTAAACTTCTCTGTTTTATTCCCCTAGTCACCTTTTCCTCCCAAATGCACTTTTTTTTCAGCCTTAGGGAATTGACTTTTTTGAAGCAGCATGTGTGTGTATATAACATGGTTAAGGGATGTTTGTTTGGATCGTGGGCAGCTATGAACATAATCTGGAAAGAGGCAAATATTGACACGAGTGAGATACTCAGGCACTCGTTGAATGAAAGTGAATGACAGTTCCAGCAGCAAGTTTTACTAACAGGAGCTACAAAAGGCACTGCCTATGAATCATGTAAGACATTCTTTTGTTACCGAATAGAGTGATGGAAAAGTGAAATTTTGGCCATCATTTGCACTAGTATAGACAGACATAGAGTCCAGCTGTGTTTTGATCCTTTTGAAAGGTGTCGGTCATGGCCAAAATTCTTTCGGGGTGTTTCATACACTGAAAATCCCCAAGTCTGGGCTTTCACCGAACCAAAATGAAGCACATCACCAGAGAGCAGCTCCATCATTCTTTGAGGCTTTCTGTGCTCCTGTCAGCCACATCTGATTTTAGTAAACTCGCCTGTCCTTCCCATTCCGGAAAGTACAGCCGGAAACGTATTCGGTGTGTACTTAAAAACGTCTGTACAAGCGACCACCCCTCTGAGCTGCGCGTCAGTGTTACACTGTAACACTGGCACACGCAAACTTCTTAGCGTCTCCCGCAGCAGTCAGGAAAGGCGGGGAACCCAGAGCAAAGCTGAAGTTGGAGCGGGCGCCCGGAGGTGCCGGGCTGCGCTCCCGGGCGATGCCCGGATCCCGGCACAGGCGGCACCGGCACCGCTCCCACGCGGCCGCCAGGTGGCGCCGCCGCGCCGCTCCCGCCGCCGCTTCCCCCTCCGCCGGGAAACCCTCTGGAGGAGCCCCCTTGCCAGGAGCCCTCTCCGCCCGGAGCCCTTCTGGAGGAGCCCCCTCCGCCGGGACACCCTTCTTGCCAGGAGCCCCCTCCGCCGGGAAACCCTCTGGAAGAGCCCCCTCCTCCCGGAGCCCCTCTGGAGGAGCCCCCTCCGCCGGGAACCCCTTTTGCCAGGAGCCCCCTCCGCCGGGAACCCCTTTTGCCAGGAGCCCCCTCCGCCGGGAAACCCTTTTGCCAGGAGCCCCCTCCGCCGGGAAACCCTTTGCCAGAAGCCCCCTCTAGCAGGAGCCCCCTCAGCCGGGAGCCCCTCCGCCGGGAACCTCTCCGCCTGGAACTCCTCCGCGGGGCCGGGCAGCGCTGCCCCTCTGCCGGGAGCCCCCACCGCCGGCAGTCCCTCCCTCAGGAACCCCCTCCGCCGGCAGCACGGCCGCAGGGCCGGGCCGGGGCCGGGGAGGCACTGGGAGCTGCGCCGCTGTGTGCGCGTCTGGAACTCCCCCCGCGCCGCGCCGCCCCCGCCGCGCTCTTCCGCGGCCGCGCTGCCAGCAGCGGGGGAGGCAGCTGTGCGGGCAGGGCGAGGGAGGGGAGGAGGAAGAGGGCAAGGCAGAGACGAGGCCAGCCCGAGGAAATCAGACGGCCCCGACATGAATTAGGCAGCGGCAGCGGAGGGGAGGGCCCGCTCGCTCCCCCGCTGGCTGGCTGGTCCCGCACGGCGCCGGCGGGAGCAGCGCCGCCCCGCTCGGAGCGCGGCTCGGGGCGCGCACGCACACACGGAGCGGCGGCGGCGGCGGCCGGGCGGGCGGGAGGGAGGGCGGGGGGGCCGGCAGATGAAGATGGCAATGTCTGTGATCCAAGCGTGCCGCAGCCTGGCGCTCTCAACATGGCTGCTGTCCTTTTGTTTCGTGCATCTGCTGTGCCTGGACTTCACCGTGGCCGAGAAGGAGGAGTGGTACACGGCCTTCGTCAACATCACCTACGCCGACCCGGCGGCCGGCAGCGCCGAGCTCCGCAGCGAGAAGAGCGAGTGCGGGCGCTACGGCGAGCAGTCGCCCAAGCAGGACGCCCGCGGGCAGGTGGCCCTCTCCGCCTCGCCCGCCGACCGCTACGCCTGCGACCCCGGCACCCGCTTCAACGCCCCGGCGCCGGGCAAGAGCTGGGTGGCCCTGATCCCGCGGGGAAACTGCACCTACAAGGACAAGATCCGCCACGCCGCCGCCCAGAACGCCTCCGCCGTCGTCATCTATAACGTGGGCTCCAGCAACGCCAACGAGACCATCACCATGCCCCACGCAGGTGAGCCACGCCATCCCGGGGGTGTGCTGAGGGGACAGACGGACGGACCCCCCCTTTTCCAGCCCTCTCTGCCCTCCCGCATCCTTGGGGTGGGAGCTACTGCGGAAAGGTGTCCTCGCACCTCCTGACAGGGAGCAGGATGGGCTGTGGGCGTCGCTGGGTGGTGGGTGCCCATCGTGGGGTCCCCGGAGCTCCTCTCCATGCTGCCATGGCAAAGGATGGATGCGCTGCTAACGTATCCATAGCGATGCACGCCGGTGCGTCCAGGAGGGATGAAAAGTTTGGGACGTGCAAAGTTTGGGTCTAGTCAGAGGAATGGGACGCTGATCCCACTGTGGGGCACCGGTGTTTCGTTGTGTCCTGAGAGTCCTCCGGCAGGTGCCGTGTGGGATCGAGTGTGATTGAGATCTTCGGAAGAGGAGAAGCTGCAGTGTTGTGGTGCAGGCTTATCAAGAGGTGCAATAAAGTAGAGAACACGGTGTCCACAGTCTTGGCTGCAATGGTGTGAAAGCCGTGAGATCGAGTAGGAATGTCGAGTATCTGATTTGGTGAGAACGTGAGATGTGTTGTCCAGGACTGGGATGGGGGGAGTGTTTCACTCTCCCAGGTGAACGTTCTGGTGGAGTTTGTGCTTGCAAGTGTCAGCACAAGGGTGGTCAGGTCCCAACATGTGCTTGTCAACTAAAACTCAGCCAAAATCCAGTCATTCAAAATAACCTAAACCCTGGGTTATGCCCACAAAAAAAAACCCCACTGTTTCCGTACCAGTGCTTGATCTGAAATAATGTCTTAGAAACAGTTCACCAGATTTATATTTAGGGACAATGTTTTCTGCCAGGGATCAGTTGTCTTTTACACCAGCTGCCTAATGCCATGGAGATAAGATGCCACCTATTGCGAAATCTCAGTTTGGTTTCCATCCAGTAACTAATCATGCCCAGCTGTTTCATGCCAGTTGAATCTTAGCAGAGTTGGAGTAAATTGAAATACAGAAATGCTGCAAAACAGGATGTTATTCTAATGACATGTTACATTTCCACAGTAAACTAGCTAGCTTGGATGTGCTGAAAAGCAATTTGTTGCCTAACCATAGTGCTAAAATATTGCTGATGCAAAAGCAGTGATTTTGGAACCTTTTGTGTCCAGCCTGTGTTGGAGATTAACCACTTGTATTGGGCAAATTAGTGTTTCTTTGGTAGGGTTGGTGGAAGATGGGGCTTTTTTTAGTGTTTTCCTTTGATTTTGTGAGACAAGCGACTCATAACCTCTTGAGCTTCCTAAAACTATGTTTTGTAACCTGCCCACGGTTTAGCAGCTGTTCAGATTATACTTTTTGCTACTTTAAGTATCACAGATTATATACTAAGAAGTATAAAGTAGTAGGAGCTTGGCATACTTATGCACCCTCAAAGTAAAGCTCAAGCTGTTTTAAAACTTAAGATGCAGCATAGTTTATTATTCTCTAGTAAGTTTCTCTAAAACTGCCAACATGCTGGATTAATTAATGGTTTGCCTGTTTTTAAAGTGTGCACTAAGCTGTTTTCCCACACAAATGGTGTTTTATTAAGAAATGGTGGGAGTAAAAAATGTGTCTAACCTTTTAAAATGGTAGAGCTTTGGTTTGTTTTAAAGTCTAAGATGAAGTAGGAAAGGAAACTTTCTTACTGCAAGTGGCCTCAGATTTAAAAAATATGAACATAGTATCAATTATCCTGGGAGCAGCTTCTTCTATGTCATATGATTCCACAGGATTTGTTCTGAGGATTCTTTTTGAGTGCTAAATTGATACTCAGCAGTGCGTTTGTACAGCACCAGGGGCTGAAGTAAAAATAAACGTTCAGAAATTAATCGAGACTTGTGGAATATGATCAGTGAGACTGAAGGACTTTGCTCATAGATTTGATGAATTTGTCTTCATTCTAAGGATTTTTGTTCAGCGAGGTTGAATAATGGTTGTTGGGCTTACCTTAGAGAAAGCCTATCCTCTGCACACGGTCAAAACTAAAAGGAGTTTTAGACCACAAGTCTGATGGAACAGAAGAAAAAACAATTATCCTTAGGTATTTAGCAATCTAGCAGGGATTCAGAACTTTACTCTCCCTCTGGTACCGCTGTCACTCTGGGACAAAGTGAATGGTCAGGCTGTGTAAAATTGTGGCTGCAAGTTTCTAACTTGGAGCTTTTGACATTTGTTTGTTCCCAGTCTAAATGATAGCACAAGATTCAGGGGAAAAATGAATCAGTTTCTTGGTTTCTGAGTTCAGCAGCATCTGCAGTGCTCTGCCCACGCAAAATCCTGGAGTGAGAAGAAGAAAATTCCATCCTGGAAAATACTTGGAGGTTGAGAGGGAAGGGTGAAATATGACCTAAAAAGCAATTTGAAAGTCAAAAGAAATATGATGTTACTTCCTTTTTATTTTGTATTTCTCTCTCACAGATATTTTTTTTGAGGTTTCATAGAAGCTTACAATCTGTTCCTATACAGAAAAGTGTTATCCTGTTGCATAACAAAGTAGCTTCTGCCCTTACTAAATAACTTTTAAGAGTAATACTACTCCTAAGAGTTTTTTCCCCCCATGTATGTTCTTCTCTCCAGTATGCTTTGCCTTTTTTCTCTTATTGTCACTTTCCCTCTTTGTGCTTCTTTTTCTGCTCCTCTCACCCTCATTTCTTCATCTCTACCCCCATGCTTCCTTCCCTGCCTTAACCATGTTACTTTGCCCTTGCCACTTTCTTCCCAGGGCACTCTTTCTCTTGCCAAAGAACTTACCTCATGGCTCTACGTTTAATTATATTTCCTGTTTTCTGCTACAGTGCCTGCCAATGTCCCATTGCTCATCTAGTGCCTCCTGATTTTGAAATCTATAGGCAACTGTAGCAAGGTACTGGGTGTGAAGCTGAAGGAGGCTTCATAGACCTCCCTCCCACCACCCCCAAATCAAAACCAAGGTAGTATTATATCAAAGCTTGTTGTGGAAATCTTAAAATGCGACTCTTCAGGATTTATTTATAGAGCATACAGCACAAAGTGTGCAATTTGAACCAGTTCCCTCACCCCATCCAAAGACTTTGCTTTCAGGGAGCTTGTACTGGTGTCACTGCTAGCACACCCAGAAGGATGAGGTGGAGCTATGGCATCTACATTCACAGGGAATGTGGAGCTCTGGGATTCTCCTGCTAGGATGTCCTTAGCTTGTATATCATCTGCTACAGCCCGTGCAAACTGGCTTCTTTGTTTTTATTGGCTTAAAGGATGGCATAGGAGCTGTGAGTATGACTTTGTTTGCATTTTGACTAAGTAGGCTCCAACCAGAGAAGGGAAAAAAAAGCATCCAGAATTTCTGAATTTCTGTTTCAGATGCTTTGCGTTTCTTCTAGATCAACTTTGCTAGCAGAAAAGTACTCTAATAATACATAGGATGTTCTTTTTTCTCCAGAAGAAATCCATGGTGGTGGCTGGAGTTTCTCATTGAAGTTTTTTCTTACTCAGACCAAATTAGCCATTATCTAGTTTTGGAAAGGCCCCAGCCACTGTGTCTACATTTAATAATTTCGTATTAATTTGCAGTAGTCTTACTACCTGTTGTAGCTTATATCCTAACATTTCCTCTGAGCTCTGAATAGAGACAGTGAGAGCCTTCCAGAAGGTAATTCAATGTGAGAACTTCCTGCTCTACAGTTGTTATTTGAGGGAACCTACATGGACCATTTCTGACTTGGGAACCTGTCAGGAGCTTGGAGCAAGGGAGGTTAACTGTGATTGTACACGATCCATATGTGGGTGAAAACCAAAGCTATAATATTCTATATAGTTTCTAAGATTCAGTTGGAACTCTGGGGTGCATCTGATTATCTCACAGAACGGATATTGTTAACATGTGAGGTAAATTGCATCCTACGTATTTTGCACCAGGAACATATGTTAGTCAGGCAGTGCTGCATTCTCCACATTCTGCTTTCCAGTGCATTCCATCACAAATTTTAAGTCACACGTTTCTCCTATGACATACCCTTTGCAATACTGGGCAGGTGCCTCATTTTTTTTTTTTTTTTTGTAGTGGCTTGTACACACAAGGGTCTTATAAGTGGTCTAAATGGTTCTGACTTCTCCCCTCCCTCTGTGGCCCTCAGGTGCAGTGAGGAGGGTATGACCATCCCACTGCAGATTCAAATGTGTCCCTCCACACGTGCTGCAAAGGGGGCCAGACTCAGCCTGGGAGCATTCAATAACAGTCTCTTCCTTTGCATTCAGATTTTTGTTCCTTGATCAATGACTAGTCTTACCTTTTACATGTTTTAAGATGTGTTGGTAATAGGCTGGGCTTTGGCCTGCCCTGTAGATTTGTACTGATGTGCAAATTAAAAACCAAAGTTGAAGATTTCTCTCTTTACAGACTTAATTCAGTACTGTAGGTGCATTTGTTTCATTATTAAAACAATTATTTTCCTAAACTTCTGTAGAATTCTAATGAGGAAAATGTGCTGAGAGCATTAACACTGAATTTACCTATGGAGAAGCGTGAATTAATGGAGGGCTGGAGATTTCAATCAGTTTTGTCATTAGATGAGACACTTTTTGCCTTGCTGAGTCCTGCATCTCTCAGCCTCACAGCTGGGTCCTGTGTCTCCTTCAGAGCCCACTGCAGACAGTGGGAAGTCAGACAGTGGAAGGACACTGAGTCCACTCAGCTTTGCATCAAGTAATAAGGTATAGCTTTCCCTACAAAGTGGTGAAGTATTGATTCATTGAAGATTTCATTGATCCTCCAAGGTTATTGACTTCAAAAGCAGTTGGATTTCTGCTTTGGTTAGCTGCAACATTTATATACAGTGACATTCATACAAGTGCTGTCTTCAGATCTCTGCAGTAGGAAGTGACACAGCGAGAAGAAAATCTTCCTCAGGAACAAAACTGCATCCACATCCACACTAACTGCTGGCTGGTAATCTGGAGCAACTCCTTTTGGTATTTAGTCCATAGGAGAATGGCTTGCTTTTAAGAAAGCAGTTGTTTGTCCTAGTCCCATCGATATTTTGTCTTTTAAATGGTATATCTTAGCTTGGGTTATTAGAATATTGTGGCAGTTTATGGCTTAGTGTAGCTCACTAATTGATGCAGATATATTTCTGTGCTGCCTCCTTTCACATCACAGAGGATGGGAACATTTTCAGCAAAAAGGGAGAGAAAAGTAACTAGTTCAGTGTTGGCACTCTTAAGAGTCTTTTCCTGGTGAGAGAAGAGGACACTTTGTACTTTTCTCATGTAAGCAAGGCCCTAAAAGAGCCCATTTATTGTGCAGCATTTGTCTGATGGAGCTCATGGTGCTTTGTCACGTGAGATGACTGGGTTTCAAGTGATGGCTGCCTCTGTACACCACGAGCCAGGCTGATGAAGGGTTAAGTCTTTATGAAGGGTTAAGTCTTTATGAAGGGATAGCCCAGCAGCTTCTCCACTTCCCGATAATTTCTGCATAGCTAACCTGCACAGAAACAGCAATCCTTTCAAGGCAAGCCCCACTTCTGCCCTTTCAGCTACATTTGAGTAACAGTCACTTGATGACTCCTCTGGTGCAGAAGGGAGTGAACAATACAATCATTGACTCATAGAAATCAGATATGGAAAAGACTGAGTAGTCCATGAAATCTGCCACCTTACTAATGCAGGGCTGCTTCTCACAGTGCTACCATCCACTGCCATCACAGGGCTTTTTGCTTAGCATCTTGCAAAGGAGAGAATTTTGTAGTGCTTCAGAAACAAATGCTGTCTGTGTATGGAGAAGGGTTCTGAGGCAAGAGATGATACAAAATGTACGAAGATGTTAATTAGGAATACTATACCTTGCAGTAATATTAAATTCACATAACTTCCACAGAGGCACAGGAACTAAAGGATAAGGTTAAAAGCCAACTGTATCCATTGTATGTCACAGGGGGTTATATGGCAATTGTGAGAAGGGAGAAGTGGCAAAATATTTCACAACTGGTTGTGTGCAGACAGGTTTTGCTGTGCTTTGTCTTTATTCTGCAGTGGGATGTGATCCTGGACTTTGTTCATGGCCAGTGCTCTCCTCATTTCACTCCTTAGTGTTTTCCTTTCTCTGGAAAGGAAATCTGGATGGTCCAGCCTCAGGTCAGGCACTGCACAGTTTGACTGGATCCTGAATGTGGATAAGCAGGGGTCAAGGATCCCTCAGAGTATCCTACCTTTCATGACTGCATTTGGATGTACCATCTCATAACGTAATTCTCTTGAGAACTACAGTTTCTCTTTCCTGGAGAAGAAAACCCAAACCTCTTAGATGCAACCTTAGCTTTAAAAATACACTGTATTAAATCTACCAGCTGCATATCTGCTCTCTGATGCACTGGCCACATTAGTAGAGGCAATTCTTCAGCCAGATGAAAATTACTGAGTTGGGTTCTTGGCAACTGCTGGAAACAATGTTTTTTAGTTCAAAAATGGGTGGGGAAAGCACCTCTTCGTTCACCAATTCTAATAGAAAGGTTGTAAACATCAATACTATGCAGCTGTGTTTTACAGGAGAGGCCTATCAAGGGCATTCCTTACTTTCTGTCTCCTCTTCAATAAATTATTTGAAATAAACCTTAGAAAACTGAACTGAGGAGAAATGAAGGAGACGATGAAAAAATTAAACTGCTTTATTGCTATTCCACACTGAAATATGAAAAGCTAGCATACTCTATTCTGTGCTACTTAAAGATAATAGCTTTTAAAAGTAATTGCTCATTTCTTTTCCCTCTCAAGAATGGCCAATAAATAATGTCAATAAACTGAAGTGCTTGTTTATTTGCCTCTGACAGTATAATCATAGTGATATTCAATTATGCTGCTAGACCTGAGAGTCTGTCAGAGTCTTGGTCTTGAATTTGATGTGTTTAACTGTGTTTATATACAGGATAGTCCTGCTGTAAACTGGAAAGGTATTTTCAGTTTGAGGCAAAATTAGAAGGAAAAAAAAAGTTTATATTTTTAGTTCTCAAACCCCAGAAACAGAAATTGCTGCCATGTAACTCCATGGAGTTCTGGCTTGAGTATGTCTTGTATACTTCTTAAATGTAGATAGAAACATTACATCTGCACAGGAATGCAGTTCCTCCAGGGATACATGGAATAGGGTGGGCTGGCAAATGCTCCCTTGTGCTACACACTTAATGAGACCTAGCTTTTTAAAAATAATTTGTATCCCATGGTGTTGTGAGCCTTTATCATGAGAGAGGACCCCAGCAGTGGGGTGCTCCCTAACAAAGCAGGTTTTTTTGTATGGTTTTCTTCCAAGACTGCACTGTACCACTGACATATTTGTCTATGAACCATCATCATTTGTCACTGAAATGGGTTTAATGATATAGGATTTTATTCTTCCTCATAATTTGTTTCAAACCTTAGCCTTCCTCCCTTCTTATATGCTCTTTGGTTTGCTTCTTACTGTTCAAGTCTCTCCTTACAAGCCATCTCTTTTTTGCAAGTCATTGTAAGAATATCTCACCACATACATGTTATTATATTATTAAAGGAATTATACATCACATTCATCTCTGGCTTCCAGCTTTATAAATCACACATCACTAAATTGTGCTCCTCTATTTGCTGTTTCATTTTGCAGTCCTTGTCCAAAAACAATATTTTTTTTGTAGCATGGTCACTGTTATTTTTCATTGAATGTGCCTGACATCACACAGCCAGAGTGTTCAGAATGGATTCGAGACCCTAGCAGGTAGTTTCATCTTTAATTAACATATATGCCTAGTCTTAAGATTGCTGTAAAATGTGTCAGCATTAGTTGAATATGTGTTGTGGGTTACCTGGGTTCAGACCCAGCACAATAACCTCTATGCTTTTGTTGTTTTGGTTAAATTGATTTGTGCAGCACTTGAGAAGCTTATGCAGCTAATTGTTGTTCTCATGGTGGCAGAGCATTTCCAGATCCTCAGGATCAAATCTCTGTGTGTCTAACAAGTTTCACTATAAAAGATTTCTTGCATTTTCCAATTATGCAAGGGTTCTCTATCAGTATCTGATAAAGATCTGTTGGGTTTACATCCTGTGATGCTAGCTAAAATTTTCCTATTCTTCTTCCTTTTCCATTTCAGTAGCTTCTATTAGAAGACAGAAATTATTTCTGCTTTTTCTTTGCCCTTTCAAAAACCCGTGTCAGAGAATGTTAAATCTTCAGCTATATTTCTAGTACATGTCTGTGTTTGTACTCAAAAATAAATCAGTCTTTAAAACAGGATGGTCTGATGCTGTAGACACACACATGATTGCTTCTTATACTTGCACAGAGATTGCTTTCCCCTCTTGTGCCTTTTTAAGCTTTTATTATGAGCTCATTGTCTCCTAGTTTTACCTGACATTATCATGTTCCTTGATAGAGGCAGCTTTTGTGAGATTCTATAATCTCTGTGCCTGGTCTCTCACTGCTCTTCATGTGTCCATGTGTTTGAAGTATACCATCTGCCTGTGCATCAAATCCATACCTTTACTAAACACTTTATCAAAATTTCTTATGCTGGAAAATGAGGAGCTGAGTAAAATGCATTATGTCTTTTTATAATGCTGTCTTTGCCTTATATTTCCTTCAATCCTATACCCCTTTATTTTCTACCTAATTTTTTCTCTCCTTTGGTTTGTTGGGGTTTTTTACGTTATTATCCCTGCTTCCAGTAAATCTTTTCCTTGGACTTCTCACCCTTTTTTCTTCCTTGCCTTCCTTTATGCATTCTGCACCTGTTTTTCATCTCTACTATTTTGAGTTTTTTTTCCTTTCTGCCTACTCCTTACCAGGTTGACAGAAGGAGCCAAAGGCTATTTGCTTTGCATAAGCATTGACTGTAAGAGGAAGCAGAGCAGGATTATGCTCTTTTGGTGGCTTTTCCTTTGCAGCTGACTCTGGCTTTAAAGATCATCTGCTGTCTGCTGTCAGGGTGGGCTCAGAGGAGTGGGACACCAGCATTTGGGAAGTCCTCAGAAGAGTGACAGGCATAGCACATTTCCTGTGCATAGATCTCCTCTCTTTCATGCTTTTATGGAAGAAGATTAAGTTTCCCTGCACACTGGATGCTGGAAAAACTGATGGGAAATATTTCTTATCAGAACTGTTTTTCTTAGGTGGTGAAATGGATTTTCAACAGAAAACTGTTTTGGAAAGTTTTCGCTCTTTGGAAAAGTCTTACAGGTCTGGTTTGAATAAAAATCTTCTTTTAGTAAATATTTTATGTGGCTGAATTTCAGTTTCAGAAGCAGTTTAATTTCTCTTTTCCTTTTTTTGATGATATATTTCATTTTAGTCAGCTTCTACCAGCTTTAGATACTATCTCCCTTCCAGAGCACAGACCTGACTTTTTCCCCACTCTCTTTTCTCTGGGAATCCATGCATGCATCTCTGCATCTCATCATCATCAGTATTATTTAAAGGTACTGGCCTGAGGTTTGCAGTGCTGAATTTGTTTTCCCTGTGACAGTGTGACAGCAGCTTTCTGTCTTGCCACAGTGCAGTCCCTAAGCTGTGCAGGGTCTTTAGCCCTTGCTTTTTGTCTTTACTGGCAGATTTCAGCACTGTCTCTAGATACACGTGGCAATGATACTCAGTGTGAGGTAAAGATTGCTCTCACAGACAAGGGCGTAACAGGGATCAGTAGCTGTCAGTGCAAGTGCAATAAATTCAGGCTTGTAGTATGATGCAATTTCCTAAATGGCTGCCCATACCTTAATGTTATTTGCATGGGACTTGAGAGTCCCAAATCCTGGCAAAAATTCCCCATTCTCTGGGGAAATGATGGTGGTATTTGTACCAGGAAGGTTAGAGAAGGTGCTCATAGTAGTTCTTTTGGTTTTAGGGTACTTCTCTGGAATTACTACCCAGCTCTTTTCTACCCTTGGAGATGCAAAACCGCTCTCACAGAAGCGCTGTTTGATGGGCAGAGATAAACCCAATGGAGTGAAGCATCAGCTTTCCACAACAGAATCTCTGCAAAGCTCTTAACTGGGTGACAGTGATGAACCAATGTCAGCTTGGTATTTCTTTGTGACTGTTGCTTATAGGGAGGAAACGGCAAGAAAAGGCACTTGCAATAAAAACTGCCTGAGCCACTTCCATTTTTTGTCTCTGAAGATGATTTGATGAATTTTGTCTTGCAGCATGAGAGATGTGAAAGCCTTTTTCTTCTAAAACTTTTATTTAACTGTTGAATGCCAGCACAAGGAGATATTGTGATGGAATGCAACCTAGAGCAGCAAAGCTGTCACAGGTGAGGATGAAAATGTTCAAAACATAGTTCAAAACATGATGGTACCATCATACACTTTGTCAGAGAAACAGCTGAAATAGCCATTAGACAAAAGTCACATGGATGAACCTGAATCCTGGAGAGGTGAATTCATGTTGATGAGAAAATAAAAGCCATCAAAGTAGGTGGTGACGCCTGTGGTCTCCCCATCATGTGGGAGGTCTTCCTCTCAGAGACTGTGAAATGTCTTTGACTAATCCATATATCTTAAACCTCATTTCAGTTCTGCACTGACTCCCATTTCTCACTGTCATGATCTTTGGTATTTTCTTGTTTGCTGCCTCACTGCTGTTTGTCCCAGTCCTTCCTTGCTGCCTTTACAGGTGGTGGAATCATTCCTTGAGACGATGAGGTTCTTGCTTGGCTCCAGTTTGAGCTCGTATGTTTTTCTCTCTTTGCATTTAGCAGTTTGGCATGTTTGGGAATGGCAGGCTGCATGGCTCCCAGAGTGCTGCCCAGCTGGATCCACAGGTGAATTAGCCAGGGAAAGGCACCAAGCAGCTTAACTGCCCGTGAAAGCCATGAGCTCTGTCTAAGGCAGCTGGGATCCTCTAGGGCATAGGGATTCTTCAGGGAGCTCATCTGTCATCTTCACTCCCCTGACTTACTGGCCCCTGCTTAAAAAGATACACAGGAGAATTTCTTTTTTCAATATTAGTGGGCGTTTGTGTATTTTTTTTCCATCTAGAAACATTCTCTTTTCTTTACTGTATACCCAGACAGTCTTTTTTGCTCCCTTTTCCCCCCTCCTTTTTTTTTTTTTTCCTATCGTGGTCTAATGACCAGAACTTACTGAGATGCAAGGTATGAGAGCCCACAGACAATTTTAAAAACAAAAATATGACTGCATAACTATTTACTTCCAAAATTATGGCTTCTAATGGTTGTTAGTGCAAGGAAATTTTTGATGCCAGAGAATTGGTGTTATCTGGTTTCTAAATATGCATGACATCACTTATTTCTGCAATAATTAAGAGCTTCATTCCCATTAACTAATTTATGTAACAATCTTTCTGCTATTAGACTTACAGAAAATAACAAAGCAAGCACTGAATTTTTAGTGGAAAATATCTCCTGTTGAGTACCTTGTACATTTGAACTGTAGCATCTGTTCTTAGTTCTTAACCAATGCTGTGTTGAATTAGCACAATCATTACTGTTGTCTTTCCATATTCTGGACACTAACCAGGCATATTTTTTGCCAATGCAAAGACAACTCTGCAAATTCTATCACAAAGCTGTTATCTTTGGCTCTCAGGAGCCAAATGTGCTGTGGATTAGCCCACAAAACAGGAGCTACTGTGCATATGTACAGCAATAGTCTCCTTGGTAGGAATGACAGCAGGGAGGCAATTTTAATGTGATCTTACCTGGACTAATACAGCAACTCCTAAAATCTCTTCCTTGCAAATGAGACCAATACTTAAAAACCACTTCTCACATTAGTATAAGCTAGTGATTTGGCTATCATAAAAAAACTCAGTAACAGATATTTTTAAATTATTTCTAATGTCCACATGACATTAAATTAATTTGGAGAACATTTCATGGCCCAGTTGAGGAAAATGTTTGCACAAATAGTTATAGTTAAGCTCACATTTAGTTCTTGCTGAGAATGGACTAGAAGTTGAGCACCTTGACTAAATGTCCCTGAAAGTGCTTCTGTGAGGAAATGTCATCTATGAAAGATGTGGAAGTGTCTGACATAGCCCAGAGGCTAATTACTAAGAATATTAGTCTGGTCATCTCAGGTGAAGCTTATGACCTCCTATAGCACTGTGAGTATTTGAGATCCTTACAATAAGCACTTTATTTGAAATTGTAAAAATAAGATATAATGCTTTATATATGTCATTAAAGCAGTTCTTAATAAATACCATTTAAAAGAGATTATTTAATTATTTTTCCTTTCTCCACCCAGTTTGGCTTCTGCCTTCCGGGTTATCAGCTATGTCTGCATCCCAATCCAAAGCAAAGGTGCCTCTCAGCTTCCACTGAGCACTGTGCCCCTTCCATCTGTGGAAAAGCTGGCCACCCAAACCCTTTCAAACCCAGCTGCTGTCTGTTCTCCACTGTGTTTCTTTTGATGTTTGTCACCAATGCACGCAGAGGAGCAGTCACAGCTGTGGGAAGCATGGACAGCTGTTTAGTTATTTGCAGATGGCTTAAAGATGTGTATCAACCAGTCATTTGTACTTGCTAGGTGAGCTAGAGGAGTTAATGTCATTTAGAATAGCCACACAGCATTTCTTTGCTAATCAGGGAGTTGCCTAAATTGGAAATACAAGTATATATTAGGCCAATCACACAGCAGCAGCTCCTTACTTTACACTCATTCCAGTTTGGGCACAATTATTGTAATGTTTTGCAGTTGTGGTTCCAGTAGATAGAATTTTGCATCCTTCCTTGTGGTCTTACCAGTCTGTCAACTTCATTTTGCTTTGAGAAATTCAGGACAAATTTCTTTAATGCTCCTAGTGGTACATATCAGTTTTGGATAGAACTTTTAGCCATTTAGACAGTTGTTTGGGTTATGTTGAGATGATGGGAAACTGTAACCAAGGAGGAGGGAAGTGTAAAATTAACAGATGTTCCTCCTTTAGACATTCCTAAAAAGCTAACTGCCACATATATAGTTAAAGGGCTCTTCCTGGAAATAATCCAGTCATTACTTCTAATAACCTCTAAGTACACGTGGGTGCCCCACAACAACTGTGCTAACTTCACAGAAGGACTTGCTAGACCAGGCAAATGTTAATGTAAGATCCACAAGTGCTAATGAATACCTGAGGTGACTCCTTAGTGTCTTGAGTGCTTTGCAAATCTGTACAATCACCACAAGCCTCAAAGATGTTCCATAATCCATGATGTGAATGGCCTGCCCTGCGAGTGGAGGTGATTAATATCTGTTTGTGAGTGCTGTGCTCTTCACAGGCCTGGGCCCTGCTTTGCCTTCTCCTGCAGCTCCTTGTTTAATAAAACAGAATTGGAATCCATCCATCAGTGAATCGTTGCAGGTTTGATTAATTTATAAAGAAACCTGATGTTCATGATGTTATCCAACAGTTATTTCCATTGGTCGGCCAGAGTTTCAGGATCTGAGAATGCATTAAGTCTTTATTCATAAAGTGCATGATATTAAGTCAACTTAAAAAAAAGTAATTACAATTTCATTTTGGTTTCCATCTTTAATAATGGCAATGTCCCTATCACTGAAATGGATAACATTTACAGCATGTAAGCACCTCCAGGCTCTAGCAGTGAAGAGACTGGACCTTTTTTTTTGGAAAGGGTGCTGCTCTGTGCAGACTTGGTAGCATGAAAACTGAAAGAATGTATGAAATTTTAAATAGGTGGGGAAATTTTAGGTCCACTTTTATAGCTACTTTGAAGAAGCACACAAATGACTGGAAAAGTCACAAGAAGTTCATAGGAAAGAAAAACTTCCCCAGCAGCAGTATTCTGATCTCAGTTGTTCATACGTGGAGTATTGGGAGTAGACTGGGCTCTAAGCTGGCTTTTCACAGGCCATACTTGCCATATGCACACTGCTTTCAGGCCAGCTCAGGTGCTGATTTCTGAACTTTCAGCTTAGTCACTATTTAAGGGTCTCCAAAGTTCCCATTTAATTTAATTACATTTTGCACGTTATGAAAAGAATTCCAATAACTGCCCTGTAAATTCCAGCTCCCAAATCTTTCCTTTTGAAAAGCATTCTGAGATTGCTGATTTCCACAAATGCGCTTAGCTATGCCACTGATTTGTAATCTTACTTCTGAAATCCTAACCATGCTGAAGTCAATGGCAAACCTTCCTAAGGATTTGATTGCCAAATCAGGAAAATGAATACCTGAAGTAATTTTATTTTCTGCTGCCCTCATAGTATTTAACACTTTGTCAAGTACAGAAGAGCCACCAAGAAACATAATACCAGGCTTTCACCAGCATTGGCAATGAAGTATCAGCAGTCAGCATTTCATATGAATTGTACACATCTGTTGGATTCGAGCAAAACATCAGACAACACCAGAGCTTCATTAAGATAATTCTGTAATTGCATAAAATGATGGGTCAGCCTGTGAGTGCCTTGGGCCTGTAAATATTAACTGGCATTGAGTTCTCCAGCACATTCAACAAAGGGTCCATCTGGCCTCAAGTGAATGTACAAAATGTGTGTAGTCATTGTTACATTTATGATATAGGAAGAAGTTAATTTTCTTGCCTTTTGAAGAGCTTGAGAACAATAGGTCCTGTCTTACGTGTATTTCTGACAGTGGGCTTCAAAACATTTTTTTTTCTGAAATCTCCTGACAGCTAAAATTTGGTTATGGCTTTGTGTGAAGTGACAGGAATTGGGTGCTGTGGTACTGTCAGAGCTGTGTCAGGAAGGGGCTGAGCAGCTTGGTGTGCAGGATGCACATCCCTGCTAGCTTGTCTCCAAGGGCAGGGAGAGAGGATGCTGCCTGACAAAAGTCATAGTTGAGATAAAACCTCCGGAATCTCGAGCAGGTACTGGCTGGATGCACTGCAAAAACACCTGCTCTAAATTTGGAGAGAGAGAGAGAGAGAGAGAGAGAGCAATATGGCTTTCACACCTTTCTTCACTTGCTGGTGTACTAAGAAGGAATGGCAATGATGACAGCCTCATCACGAGGGGAGCGCTTCCATGGTGGTTGTTAAGAGAATGCTCAAAATTAGCATTCACTGTCTCCAGTGAAGGAGTGGAATCTGTGTTGTATGCCATCCATCTAGATACCAAATGAATGTGGACAGTTGTCATAGAAATAGTTACAGAGACAGCATCTATCCACATAAGGCCTAGCAGAGGTCATTCCTAAACTGCTCCCTGCCTGACCAAGTTAAGATGGCATTTCATATGGGCTGAATTTGTTCCAGATGGAGGTTTATTAGTTATTAGATCTTGAAATGCATGGCTGGTTGGTGATCTTTTTTTTTTTTTCTTTTTTTTCCGTAAGTTTTCTAGAAATACCATTCAGCTGAAGAGACCACAGTGTAGGCAATACCACATGGTGATTTCAGTGCCTTCATCTGACATGCATATTGTGTTTTGAGTGATGCCATTCTGTTTTGAGAGCTTGTGGGATTTTCAAAACCACTGCTATGTTAATCTCATTTGGGTTCTCTAACATACTTCAGATCACTCTCTCTTTTTCAGAGTCTGATTACAAGACACTGAATGATGTTTTGTTGTGCAAATGGGCTGTTTTCAGATTTTCACTACACCATCATTTTGGAAATCTTTAACTGTTTAACCTCTCTGTAAGCCTTCAGCGTGCCATATTACAGTGAAATTCTCTGCTAATCAAGGTTGTTGCTAATGAGAGAATCACTGTCTCTCATTCAGCAGAGGCACTGCTGTATCCTGAAGACATCTTGCCTTTTGATCTCCTTGATCCAGATTAATTGTAGGAGGCTAAATTCAGACAGAAATATCAAATGCTCAGCAGTGCTTAACAGAAATGTTACAATTACATACAAGTAGGAGAAATCAAAGGAGGGATTCAGATAGGTGATTGAGCATGGAAATAACAGGGTAGCTGAAGTTCATGATTTCAGCTTGTAGTTCTGATCTGCTCGCACGTAGACACTGAGTCATCAGAGGCAGAAAAGTAAAGGAGGAGAGAGAACATAAGCTGTCATACAAGAACCAAGGTAAAAAAAATTACCTGCCTTTCATGTCCTCTCTCTATGGGCTGAATTTGTCTCTGAGGCAATCCAAACACAGAAATATATGAGCAACACTAATATTACCAGCAGAGGAAAATTTTCAATAGTTATGACTGGCATTCCTGGGAGCCACTGTGTGTTATGTTTGTTGTTGGGTTTTGTTAGGTTTTCTTGGGGTTTTTTTGTTTGTTTTGGTTTGGGTTTTTTGTTTTTTTTTTTTTTGTTGGTTTGGTTTGGTTTGGTTTGTTGGTTTTGGGTTTTTTCTTGGTTTGGTTTGGTTTTTTTAAGGGGAGAGGAAACAGGCATGTGAAATAGCATGTAAGTATGTGAAACTGCATGATACAAGATCTGAGTTCAATGTTCAGGGAATAACTAGAAGCTACTATTGAAGATCGGCTTAGAGCAAACCTTGCTTTGGAATCAACTGTGCAATTTAAGTACATCCCTTGACATCTTCAGCTCTTTCTTGTGTACTAAAACTTGCTACATTTGGGGCAAGATTTAGTTTCTGAACATCTTAAATCTGAAATGTTTCATACGAAATTCTTGTTTCAAGTCATTTAAATAGTGACGAAATTCACATTCAAACTCTGAACCTTCTGGCTGCAGTACATGTTCAGATAATGAGATTTTAGTAGGGAAACAGAGCCTTTGCCTTATCTATTGCAGATAGATCCAGCGTGGAAAACTCTTATAATCAGCAGGTAGTGTAAAAAGATCTGCATGGGTATTCATTTGTGACTTTAAAAGAAAGAATCTAATTAGGAATGTACTGTGGTGTCAGCATTATGTTAAGTGCTTTTGTTGTCATCATCCTCAAAGCATGCCTAAATCTCAGAGTGAAATGAGGGAAACCACATAATCAACCATACAAAATCAGTCACAGCTGTACAAAATGTCGTGTGGGCAAAAGTGTACCTTTTGGTGAAGCCTGAAAATATTGACAGGTAACTGACAAAAGCTTTGTTGTATAAATGTGAACACGTGGAACACACACTAAGCATCAGCAGAGCATTATGAATTTGCCTGCGAAGCATGTGCTTAGAGGCATGTATTTCTGACTGAAGAGGAATTTAGTTCTGAATTTATTTCTGCATTGCCATGTTCTCGTCAAAGTACAGAGGAAGGACTCTGCCTGTTTAAAGCAGATTTGGGCCCATTTGTGCATATCACTCCCATGTAGGCGTAAATATCTTAATTTAGGGGTAGGTAGCATGAATCTTTTGCCTGTGGGTACAGATGTGTCTGTGTGTTCTTATTCACATACATGTGTCTCAAAAAATGGTAACCTCTTCCAGGGAGACCAGCTACAGCAGGTAACCCGCACCTGGTATCAAAGTCACAAAGAGGCAAGGATGTAGAGATCCCATATCATTATTTGGCCCAGAATGATCTACGGAGACAAAACCAGCCCTATGTTGGATCTGCACATGGCATGGTGGTAGTACTTTTGCTGGTTTGCTTTGTGATTCATTTCAACTGCAGTTCTGCAGGACGTGGGGAAAAAAGAAAAAAATAGAGCTTTTAAAAAAGTTTAGCAAGTTCTAAGAAACCCCTTCAGTATGCTTCTCTAATTTGGGGGGATTCAGGAGAGAGGTAGGGAAAACAAATTGTCTCAGCTAACCTGAGTCCTTAACCTTTCAGGTATTATAATGCAAATAAAATTTGTTGTTCTGAAATGTAAGTAAAATGTGTTGTTTTGAAATGTAAATAGAATGTTTGATACAGACAACTCATAATGCAATCCTGCAACTTGTACACGCACAGGTGTAACAAGAGTGGGGACGGGAATTTGCCTTCTATTTGTCAGCTTTTCAGAATACTAAAAGCAAGAGATTCCATCTGGAGAAGAGTTTCTAAGTTTCTGAGAACAAAACCGAGATTAATGTTGTTCCTATATTGTTCCAACTGCTTGATTAGAAATGAGTCAGAGAGTGATCTCTGTGTTCTCCTCCGTCTGGATACGTGTACTCCCTGGTAAGCTCAGATATGAATTAAAAATCCTGTGAGAAGTGTTTAGATCCTTAGGTAGAAGCCTTAGCTAAAAAGACAAAGTTCCTTGTAGGAAAATGAGGGATTCGTTTTACAGTGTAGGCCCTCATGCTGAAAATACTCATGCAGGCATGTACCATGGATGTAATGAACCTGCTTATCTATTTATAGCTTTACTCAGTGTATGTTTGTACCCAGATGGTGCTCCTTAAGTTGCCCCGGACTGTGTGTATGAGCAGCAGTTCACACTCAAGATCACAGTGCAGGACAAGAGTCCAGGTAGCTAACAAATATACTTAATTAAGTAGACATTCACAATTAATTGATACAATACTTATGACCTTTTTATGGTGTCTCTCTGCAAGATGGATTTGTAACTTTCAAAATTGCTAGTAATTACTATCTTGTTTTTGTTTTGGATAATTTCCTTTCTGAGGATAAATAAATAGCACTCAATTTTGAGAATGGAGAAATATGCATAAAGGGTGGAGTAGGCAAACCTTACAGTGTGCCAGGAGTGGATTCCAACTTTCCAGCATCTTCTTCACTCTGTACTACTAGATTATTCCTATCCCTACAGCACCTTGCTTCTCCAAGCTTCCTATTTGATAGTTGGGGTCCCATATGTTCACTCTTTTCATATGCTTGAGCTCCCAGCTCCCACTGAGACTGGTTTGCTTTCTTTTCTAGTAAGACTGAAATTTTCCTCCATTTTCAACTGAAATCTATTTGTATTCGCTTCTTTCAGAAGGTATTCTTGTAATTAAATTATTTCATTTTTAAAATGTTATCATTTTCATATACGTTCTGAAATTCTGCTTTAATCTACCAATTTGTGGTTTTGTAAATTGAAAAAAAAAAAAACAAAGAAAAACATGCCTGTAAAGGGGGAAAAAAATTCAGGCAATGACATTAAACATGCTTACATCAAGCTGTAGTTGGACCAGTTGGACCAAATCTCTTTCCCCATGTTTCTCCCCTCCTACTGAAATAATAAATTTCATGTTTAATACAATATTTGAATAAAACATATTTTTAGTTGTTTTTTTTTTTTTTTTTAATCCCTATCCCCTGAAAGGTCTTTCATCTGCTGATGCCCTGATACTTGTACAATGTATCTGGTACATAAAAACTCAGCTAGGATGGCCAATTTTAAGGCTTGCTGGGACAGAGATGCTGACTGGGTGTGGTGATGCCTGCAGCTCTCTTTGGGAAGGCTGTAAATGAAAGCTCTGTGGGTCCAGGTTAAAAGTACGAGAGGTTTTTTGTTTGGTTTTGTTTTGTTTTTCTCTGTAGCATGTGTCAGGAAACTGGCTTCCCTTGTTCTGTTTGTTACTTTAAAAGCATTTGAAAATACAAATGCAATGATTTAATTGAGCTCAATGATTGCCAAGTATTTTCTGTGACTTTTAACAGGTTTAATTACTAGATTGGGATCACATCAAAGGAACTGCAGGATTATTAGCATTACAAATCTGCTTCCTGATCAGAACTACTCAGCACGTTGAGTTTAAGGAGGGGAGATTAATATATTTCTGTAAAATGAATGAAACCACCTCAAGTTCTAAAACAGCCTCTTGTGTACTCCATAAAAGTTCCCTCTGTGAAGAGCCAGGTTCTGTGAGGTACTGATTGTCAATTTTAAGCTAATGTTTCTAGCTTTGGAGGCTCTACAGAAAAAAAAAGAGAAAAGCAGTGAACATGGGAGCAGTTCCCCATTCTCTCTTGTTCTCTTCCTTCCTTGAACTTCCTTCAAGCTGCATGGTTCCCACTCCCATAGTGCTCTTCCAAAATGAGTTGGGCTTCAGGAAGACTTTTTTAAGGTTAAAGAAGAAACTAGTGGACGCTGTTCCTGGGCCCTATCAGACCTGATTCCCCCTGCAGTCCCGTAGTTCCATGCTGGCCTCGCTGAAGGCTTGGTGCATGGCAGTGATGTGTTAGGAATGGCAGCCCCTGGTGAAGACGACCATAACTCTGTGCAATGGCCTTGTTCCCCAAAACAGCAGAGCATATGGATTAAGTCTCGTGTTGAGCATCAAGTGCAGCTGTTTTCATTACACTATCTGCAAAACAGAGCAGGTAGTGTGCAGGCAAAGCTCAAAAGCCCCTTAGCAGCTTCCTAATCTGAGATCAGTTGAGAAAGGATTCTCATTCCTGGATTCAACTTCCAGTTTAGGGGAAGGCCCTGTACCTAAATCCTTTGTGCACTGAAATGTCGTTTGAAATGGTTTGGGCTGCAGAAAAGCATCCGATGCCTTTGTTAGAGGACCAAGGGTCTGGAATTGGTGTAAATAACTTACATGTGGGAATGGACTGTCAGTGTAATGTGTGTGCCCCAGCTTTCCAGCCTCAGACTGTTGACACAGTCCTTTCCTGCCAGTTCATACTGTTATTTGACAGCATTTCTGTCACATCAGCTGCAGCTTCCCACTCTCCAGGTCTTGGAATGCCCTGTTGGGTTGGCTGGCTCGATGATACTCCCTGTTCCTGCAGAGCCATCTCTTCCTCTAGAATAGCTACCATATCTTTGATGACTCCTATCCCCTTAGCAGTTCACCCTCACTTTGCCTCTTTCCTCTCTCTTTGGACTGTGATTTCAAGTCATATCCCAGCCACACTGTTCCAGGGCATGCATTTTTGCCCTTCTTAGCCATGTGCTTGCCTGATCATGTTTAATTAGTGGTTTTCCTAAGGGTGATCTCTGGTCTTCTTGCACAGTTTCAGTAACTGCATCTTGAAACTGCTTTAATATTCTGTCATGTAGTGTAACTAAATGTAGAATGTCCATCTTCCTATCGAAAATATTGCAAGGGGCAGGGAAAGATTCTCAAAGAAAGACAGCTGAGGTCAGGGAAGAGCAATTACTTACGCTGGGAAATCTGTGAATGCATGTTGGATAACTCTGCCTGTGGCTTCCTGGTGGTGGTGGTGAGGATGTTCATAATTCCCAAGAGCACATACAGAGTTCATGCTCATTCTTCATGTGACTGCTGAATGACTGGTCATCTCATGTCAAATGTGAAGGAGCTAGAAGTGCATCTCTTCTCAAGGAAGTTTTTCTCATCAAGGCTTAGAGCAGCATCTTTCTCTCTATGCATCTCCCTTCTGTCCTTTATGACTTCAATGAAAAATTAGAGACAGGCTTTTTCTACATTTCTTTTGTGTACATATTGACCTACTTGGCCATGGTAGCTTCAAAGAACCATTATGCTTTCCTGCTCTACCCTCCTATAGTCACAAGCCTCTCAGATCATCAGATGCTCTTCAGACCTAGTAGCAGAAACTGAACAATGCAAATCATGCCAAGATTGTGAGCAGCCTGAAACTCAAAGTCCAGTTTAGTTGTAACCTGGAGTTGTTGGCTTTCTCTTCTGCAAAGACCCAAACAGGTATAGTTCAGTCTTTAAAATCAAGGTAGATCTTGTTTTATGGTGTTGTATCTGATCAGTCTAGTTCATGAATACCCAGCTGCACATCTCTCAATGACAATGAATTAGTTAATTAATTTTTTATCTGTATTACACTCTCTAGGCTGTGGACAGCATCTTCTCATTATTTTTCACATCTCTGTGTTTTCTTGTGACTTGGCAGAACTGAAATTAAATCCTTGCAAACAAATAGGATCTCAAACCTAAAGTAGTTATGCAACTTTGAATATGACTTCTTTGAATAAGACTTGGTGAATAAACCTGTCTGTGAATAGAATTCTGGACTTTTTTTAATCCTGTGTTGTCTCCTTATCACAGATGTATTTTAATTCATTAATAGTTAATTATCTGTAGCAAACTGGCAAAGGTAGAGATTGTAGCATTTGAGAGATAAAATGTGAAGGTATTGATCCCCAAGAATGGGAAAACATTTTTCCCAGCACATGAAAAGGTTTTTATTCTGTTTTGTAGATGGAGATTTTGGAGATGGAATATGCTACAAATGGAACTTAATATGCTTCCACATCTCATTTGAATAGTCATCAAGCAAAGCTGATCTGTGTGGCATCAGAGTAGTATTTGGTCATAGTACTAGATCCACATGGATTGTTATTTCTTTGGCTGTTTGGGTCTCCCAGAGTACAGTACATACTTCACATTTAAAATAAGTACTCGCGTTGCATTTAAGAAGGGGTCTTTTATATTAGGAAAACTTACACAAAGATCTGTGATGGACAACGGAGAATAGCAGCAACCTTCATTAAATATTGCTTTTAATACATTGCTTTTAATACAATACATGTTACAGAGTGGGATCAGATGCCTCTTAGGTCAGTGAAGATGGATGAGGAGTAAAAAAGCTGGCACTAGAGTCTAGTATCAGTACAGGCTTATTGTGAGGCTCTCCATCACCAGCTGGAAAGCAATGTTAGTAAAAAAACTTATTGTCACAGAACCTTGTTAGGAAGCACATAGTCAGTCTGCAATTATTTTATCTTAATGCAAGAAAAATGCATTCTTTGTGTCTCTAGAAGAAAAACAATTAGTTACCACATTAATATCAAAGAGACAAGCATAATTAAATGGCTTTCTGCGTTCTTATTCTGCTGAGTTTTCTGAGTGCCGTATGTATCAAAGTTATCATTTACAGCTCTGGTATCCACTTGTCAGAGAGCAGTTTATGGCTCAAGCCAGTTGTTTATTTTGTTTGTTTAAACATAATGAGGAGTGCAGTTGACTGTCCAGTACACATACCTTGGCTTGGGATGTCTTTCTCTGGCACAGGATTGAAATGGTCCCACCTCAAGTCAAAGACAACTTGTTTCTGAGGCTGGGCATAAGGCAAGTCAAGCTGGTCACTGATGGAAGTGCTCTGCTCTATGAGGGCCTTTGACAAGAGGTCTTCTGAAGGAGTCTAATAACAAGTTTCCAGGTTTCCTCATTGTGTAGCACATTGTCTCAGAATTACATGTCCTGTGCCATCGTTTCACACAGTTCAGTTGACTCATCAGAGGCTAGTTGCCAACATTGTGCTTCATCTGTCAATGCCGGGAGAACAGTCTTGTGGAAAGGCAGGCGTGCATGTTCTGGAGCTATTCAGAGCTCCAAACAGGATGAGTGCTGCACAAGAGGAAATAGAAATAGAAATGACAAAAACCTACTGATGTTTGGAGAGCCAGAAGACTGGTGCAGGAGCTGCCAAAGAAAGAACACATAACAGGACAAAGAAGTGGATGAGAAATACAGGAACGTGAGATGCGGTAGGAAACCTTATGAAGGGAAAAACTTGAAATGTTTGTCAAGACAAGAATCGTCACCACACCAGGAGTAGAGTATGGTATTTCCTAAGGTCTTTTCTGTTTCACCACAGTTTGATGATTTGATTTTATTAGATAGGGTGACTTTACTTCTGATCATTCTCATTTTCCCAGCTGAATGCTTGTGATCTAGCAGAAATCTCATAGGTTTATGGCCTTATATAGGACTATCTCATTGTAATGTTTGATAATGTTTGATAATGCTCAGTAGAAAAGGAAAGCTGATGGTCTAGAGTAGCCGAAATAAAATTTGTGCTAAGTATTTGCTACAAGTATTTTAAGTGGTATTTTAATCAATATTTTGAAAAGAATATTCATTCATTCACCTATTCATTCCCTAGACCTGTGGAATGAAGTTCTGCTCTGTGTGTGCAGATGTTAACTTTGGTATGATCAATACCCAGTGGCAAATCAGTGCCGAGCTTCCTCTCACAAGCCAGCTTAAGGAATACCACCTAGAAAACAGAGGTGTAACACAAGTAATGCAACTCATGCCTCAGGAGAATCTTGTCTAGCTCCAACTGAATTCTTCACTGAGGACTGTGGTGCAGTCAGGTCCTCACAAAGAAACCTTTGGAGGCAGGCAAGGAAGAAAATGCTGCAAGTTGCATTTCCATGAAGTGAAAGCAGAATCCTAAATAGCAGCTCCTCTCTGTAAAATATCAGAGTAGGGTAATCTCAGATGCCTCACTTTCTACAGTGATTGTAAATCTAACATCATACACGTTAGTAAGAGGAAAATGAGATTGAATTTCCCTGTGAAATATGAAAAGATGGCAATGACACAATAGTGCAGAGGTGGAGGGCTCTGAACGTGTTCTGACATTACAACTGTCAGCCTCCCTGTATATGCAGATGTCATACTGTCAGAATTCAATAGGGTGAAATAGGTTTTCATTTTAGATGAACAAGAACTCCAATTAGAACCTCTTACAATTCCAATTTCTGTACTCTGTGAATGTGTTTAACATCAGTTCAGCCTGTGGCACAAAAATCCTTTGCATATTGCCTGGAACTACAGTGCTAGTTGCAACACTCTGCTATCTGTACAATAGGGTGGAAAAGGAACTTCCCTTAATCCCCCTCTATTTGGGTTTTGTAACTTTTTAAATTGAGTCTTTCAAGCTTCAAGTTGTCACTTACTGTTAGTCGAGGACTTAATTTCTCTTGATAATGGGTGAAAGTCCCACCTGGCCAATTGAGAGCTCTAGGGCTCTTAAGAAATGATGGTTTCTGATTAGCTAAAGAAAACAGTCTTGTTCCATCTATCAACATTTCTGAAATATATGAGATCAGAGTACTGAGTATCGTGGAGGAATTGTGGTAGCCCTAATTGTAGGAATAAAATTTTAGTTGGCATTTTTCTTGTATTTCTGAAAGCAATTCTTTTGCTGAAAAAAATCACGTGACTGGTGGCAAAGTCAATAAACTTTTCTACGTATTATATGTGACCCTGAAAAAATCTGCTTTGCAAATAGGTCCTCACAAGAGAATGTTCATGCATTGAAGTTAAAAAAAACCCTGCCATGTCTTATGAATCTGTTTTAATATTGAGATATAAACACAGCTAAAACTATATTTTAAACAATATAAAACTATATTTTAAACAACATAGTTTCTAAAAAGAAAGTGTTTCCATTTAATTCCCTGTTGTAATAGCTGGGAATCACAATTGAGTTTCATTATCTTTTTATATTTATGACCTCATGCAACTTCCTGTATTACTCGTGCAAAAAACTTTGCTTTTTCAGCCAGATGGGATAATTTGTTACACTCAAATCTATACATTTTTAAGATATAAAGTTCTTATCTTGAAAGCTGTGCATTTAAATATACTAAGTTTCTATCTCAATTTAATCATAGTCCTGAGTATTAAGTTCACTTGTGGCTGCCTGTGTGCTTAAGCCCATGTCTATTATTGTGGCAGTGAACAGTTGTCCTTTGAAGCCTTGTGTGAAGATGAGAGAATACTGAAGGTACACCAAGACTTAACAGCTAGAACAGGGCTTGCCTCATTCGTTTGCTTGTTTGTTAAATGTGACATCACAGAATTTTATTTGATGTGCAAGTTATTGAAAAGAACTAGTTAAAGCTTCATCTGTTTCTCTTCTCTGAAATTCCTTGCAGAATAAAAAAGTCAGCAAAAAAAAATCTGTCACTGCAGCTGGAAATGTTAGTATTAGCTTTAGGATATATTTCAACTGTAATAGCCAGAAAAAACAATTTGTTTTGAAATCTCGTCTGCCTACTGTGGCATATACATTTCTATGGCCTTGCAGCCTTGTTGTGTTCATGAAAGTATATGGTTTGCTGCGGATTTTCTAATTTAAAACATTTTAAAATATGTAGATTAAATCAATATAATAGATAATTATAAAATAGTATATATTAAATCAAAATAATAGATTAAATCAACACAGCTTAGTCCATGTATCTGCATCTTTTGATTTACTATCTTTAAAAAAAATACATGAGATGTAATGGCTACAAAATAATACATAGCTCTAACAGATTAAAGTATGTAAGAGTATTATTTATCAGACATTTTGTCAAATCCAGACCTGAAAAAATAATCCATATCTGGGCTCTGTGATAAAAATAACAGGCGGATATATTTTGATCATGAACTAAAATGAAATTCAGCTGTCTGACAGCCCTGTTGATCTTTTCCTGTGTGCCATTTAATCTGGTAATGAAAGACGCGCTATCTCCCTCCCCCATATGTTACACTGCAACAATTTTTTCAGGTTCTAAGCACCTGTGGCTCCAAAACAAACTAAGTGCTTTTTGTAGCACAAATGGAGAATTCTGTTTCAACACAAAATGCTCCTCAACAAGTCCGAGATGACCGTCTGCCCTTGTAAGCTCTTGGCAGTGCTATTTTGGGATGGTTTCACTAGTTAGCTCTGGAATGATCGGAACACATCTTAGCAGCAGCAAAAAAACTGATGCAAAACAAGTGTACTTAACTCTAGCTCTGACGTGCTGGTAGATGATTTAAAATCATATTGTATTTGCTTCAGAGGAAAAAGCTTCAGAGAAAATAAAGTGAATGAGCAGTGGAAGTGGCATTTAAGGCCTACTCACAGAGTTTAATTCCAGATTAAGCTTTGCTGTCTGAATGCCAGTGTACTCACTCCCTTGCCATAAAAAGATCCTGTCTGTATCTTCACCTCGGTTGATTGCTAGAACGTAGAGAAAATGCTCACTGATGGAGTGAGATACAAAAATAAGTGCTTCAGATTAGTACAGGCAGAATTTGGAGTGCATGGTGACTTCTGTCTCTGATAAATGTTCCTTTCAAGCATTTAAAATGGGGCTTGGGGCAGAGAAGCTGTTTTTTCATTATGTTTACTTAATGACAAATAGCATTTTATTGATAAAGAAATCTATTTGGGAGCCAGATAATCTGGTTTTGTGACACCCTTTAAACATTATTAAACTGGATATATAGAAGTAAATGATCTAGCCTGCTCCTGTGTAAACATGGAAGATGTGCTGTCAGGTTTTAACTGGTGGTTAATTTGTGGATCCTCAATATGCTCAGTGGGTTAATTTTGCAGTTCAGTAATTTCTGTCGAGTTTTTGCAGTGCAGCAGCAACCTGTACCAAGCAGCTCACGGAGCAGCAAAAATCAAGGAGATATGTTTTCAGGATAGCCAGTGTTCCCCACTTGGAGCAGTACTCCACACACTCCCCAGGTGCCAGTTGTGGTGACTGGGTGGAAAATCAGATATAAACTTTTATCTATTAACACTCAAAAAAAAAAAAAGTAACTCTATTATCTCTATTATTGGGAAGTGTACTGCATATGGATCAGTTGGAAGTTCTGAGTGCTGCATAGCTCGTGGCAACTAAGTACCTTCAGGAGGGTGAACAGAGAATAAGACATTTCAGGCTGTAGTTCTGGTGGCTACACAGATTTTCAGTCCAAAAATTCAATTTAGATGATGTTGACCATTTTAGGTTGCAAATGCAAGATGTGGCTGGGGGTGTGTATTCTGTTGCCATCTGTTAGAGGTGGGGCAGTTACCTTCTGTTAATTGGGCCACCCGTTATAACCCAGTGGGGCAGTTTGCTTTATCTCTCCCACAACCCATCCTCCCTCTGGGAAATATCTTCTGTTATGGGCCCCTGAGTGTCACTGCATGGCTGATAAAATTCCATCATCCATTGTGAGATCCTCTGCCCAGGGGGAGGAGCCCAGCATTCCTACCTGGGTACAATCTGAGATTTGGAACACCACAGGCATCCTTTTCCCAGTGGATTCCCAGAGGAAGACCAGTACCATCTACACCACCACTCGACCTTCAGAGGAAAGCTCCACCCTTGTACAGGATCCCAACAGAGCCACAGCTGTCACTGCAGGAGGGCTGCAGCCACCATTCCATGGGACTGCTGCCAGCACCCTGACCCACAGGGTGTCAGGTTGTACTCTGACTCTGACAGTGGCTTTCTCGTACTATTGCATTTGTATTTTAATTTTCCTAGTAAAGAACTGTTATTCCTACTCCCATATCTTTGCCTTAATTTCAAAATTATAATAATTCAGAGGGAAGGGCTTTACATTTTCCATTTCAAGGAAGGCCTCTGCCTCCCTTAGCAGACACCCATCTTTTCAAACCAAGACATGGATAATGTGGTGTCTCTCATCCTGGACCTCTCTTTTCATGTCACAGATTTCCATAGAGCTCCTGGTGCAATCAGGGGGCTTTCCTGACAAATTGTGACACGGAACTGTGACAATAGACTTGGATGCTGGCTGTGGTTTGTCTCTGTGTTTGTGCTGTTGGGAAAAGTTTGAATTTCATTGCCTATTCAGCAGTTCAAAAGCAGGGTTACTGGAATGTTTTATTAGGTATCCTTTAACAACTTTTGAAAGTAGAAAAAGTACTTCTAACCAAGTCTGTATTCTAAATTCTCATTAAGATGATTTTGCTCAAAAAAGATGTTGCATATTCCTTGGAAAGGCATTCACGTTGGGTGACGGGTTAATCTAAATTGATGGAATTAAATAGAGATTTCTTGGTACTGCTTAACACACAAAGATTGATTAGACGGGTATAACAATACTCTTTCTCTGAAAGCCTGTTTCAGATTGAATTCCTATTTCAGTGTCAAAGATAACTTGATCAGCTTGTAACGAGCTGTAGCTGAATTGTACATAGAGAGATTTGTGTGATGGGAGCATCTGTATGTGTATGAGCAAGAGGGGAAAAAGGGATGGATTTTAGCTTGTTTAGAAAATAAAATGCATCATTAATCTAAACATGACAGTAGCATAAGCTGTGAGGACTGTCTTCCAAACAGCATGCTATGAGTCTGCTTCTTCTGCTGCTCTGCCAGCTGCACTCACGTTTTTGCTAACTGCTGGTTTGTTTTCCTGGCGCTTGGATGAACCGACTGCTGCCTCTGCCAGAAAAAAGCATTGTGGGGAAAGATTGCCTGAAAAACAGCCTCTGAAAGAATGATCTGCTCAGATGCAGTGTAGTGGGAATGAAGGGCCAGAGAAGAGAGGTGCCAGTTTGTCACCGTTCCCTAAATCTGCACACCGGGGAGAGGCTCCATGTCGCCTGCCTGGAGCCTTCGAGATGGGTGCATTTGGGAGGGATGTGTCAAAGCTAGTGGAAGAAGAAGATTTGATGAGAAAAATCTGTCTGCAAAAGCTGGGTTAGTTTCATTTTTATTCCTTGCTGGGAGTGATCTTTAGAATGATCACCTTTCTATTTTTCTTCCCTTCTTCACAAGCTAAACGCAAAGGGAGCTATAAGAAAGAATATGAATACCTAATAATTTCATGTGTTTGTCACCACACTGCTCTGCATACGTGGTAGTTTTCTCTCTTCTTTGAATAGATATTTCTCCTTTCAACACTTGGCAAGAGTTTCTTTTTGTGGGGTTAGTTGCTTGTTTTTTTTAAATAGCAAAAGGGTCACAGGCAAGTGAGTGCAAAAGCTAACAGGATAAAGTAAACAGCAATTATGAATAAGAAATGCATAGGAAAATATGCATATGTGTACAGAAAGTTTTTACATAAACTGAATATAAATACAGTGGAAGCATAAGAGGCTGAACTGCTGCCAGCAGGATAATTATATAATTGATGTGCTTGTCTATGAAACTGCTTTTTCTGTGCTTTGATATATAGCTCCACTAATGAGGTAGTGGAGCTACCCAAAATTTGGTCTCTGTTCCTTGTGTAATGTTCTTCACATATACAGCTGGATGAGAAATATGCCTGCAGCCTTTTGGAAATTAAACACAGTCCTCCTAGGTAACACTCCTTGCATCTGACTGGTTTCTGGGTCACACTTGTTGCCACTTCCCATCTAAGGGAAGATGGTGCTGGGAGTTGGAACAAACAGAAAATTCGAATAATAACAGTAGCACACACAGCAATTCACCTCTCCTTTCCCATAGCAGTCATGTTTATTTAGAGGTATCTTCCTGATTGCTTTTGTGACTGAGTTCTCCTTGACCCTTCCTTTGCTAATTAATCATACTCTTGTGCTTAAGCAGAAACTGATCTTGTGGGCAGATTAATGTGCTGATGAATTCTGTGAAGGTCAGGAAAAAGGATGAGGTTGATGGATGTGTGACTGGAAGAATCAGGTTGTCTTGCTGTTGTTTCACACCGAAGTACTGGTGTTTTGAAAAATAACTGAGTCTAAGTTGAATATTGCATTACCTGGGACCAGGGAGATGATGATTCTGGCTGTAAATTTATTTTACTCTTTTGTTTCATTTGAAGATTAGATTGTGATGCACAATCTAAAATAGACTTTTTTTTTCCTTGCTCTTTTTTAGTTTTCTGTCTGAATTCTCATTTCTTTGAGCTGTCCTTGTAGCTTTGCTCCCTCCTCATGCATGCACATGCATGTTGAGAAATAAGTTTCAGAGCTCCATTGTTTTCTTTCAGAAGGGCAAAAAGATGAGAGAGAGATCCTCAGGCTTTCTGTCTCCTCCTTTGCCTCTCTTTCCATCTTCCCATTTCTTGTCCCCTAAAAAGAATTCCACAGACCAATATTTCTTCTCTTGTAGTTGCTACTTTTGCTGAAGACATTGGTGTTGCAGGAGCCTGCTGATAAGTAACTGTCTCTGACCCCTGTTCCATGTGGCTCCACCACAGTCCCAGGGCTTAATGCAGATGGGCACATTTTGATGAGTTTTTCTCCGTACTTCTTAAGAGAGTAATAATTAATAGCAAGACTCCAACATGCTCCTGTTTCCTAGCATTCTGAAGAGTCAGTCCCTGTATATTTGTATGTTCTCCAGTGAAAACGAGGAGGCTTCAAATCTGGAAACACTGCATTTTAATAAGTAAGTTTAGAATAATTAAAAGTGTTTTGCTATTGGTGCGCTCCCGATAAAAGCGTGGAGAGTAAAGATATGGTCCAGAAGTTCCAGATGTACATCACAGTCACATGTGACTGCGCAATATGTACCCAGAAAAGAGATCCCAGTGAGATGGGACAGCATCTGTTCACTGAACCAAGAGGACCTGCTCTTCTGCTCTGCCTAGCTTGGCTTTGCTATTTGTGCATCCAAGTTGGCATTTAAACCTTTACCTTTTATGATTCCTCATCTTAGAAAAGGCACAGATCTTGAAAAAACAAGTGACAACCATGTAAAGGACATGGTAGTGCCAGAAAACATGGGATTTATGCACACAGCCTCAAATGGGAACCATGTCACCAGAGTATCATATGCGTCTGCTGTCCAGAACAACAAAACTGCCTTTGGGAAGCAGGATTTATTCACTTAAACAGAGATTTCTAATAGCCTGGTAGGTATTGTAGCTAGAGCTCCCAGGGGTCCTGCATTGTACCTGCCATCCCTGGGCAGCTTCCTCACTTACCCTAAGGAGCAGAAAGTGGCACAGCACACCTCTTTTAAGGCCATGGAATTTGCTGGCAGGAGGAAGTGTCTGGGGAGACTACTGGAAATAATGCCAGGAGCATTGGACAGCAAGGGAAGAGTAGCTAGAGCACATGATAAGGAAGATGGGAATGAGGCCCCTAAAAAGTGTAGGTTCTTTGTAGCAGCCAGATAATTTAAGAAACTTAAAATATAAGAGCCTGGTTTTTATACACTGGCATGTGCTTCTTGACAGAAAATGACATTAGTAACTACCTCCTGCTGTAGCAGAAAAGTAGTTCAGGCTGGATTTATCTTTCCATAGATCTTTTAGTGTATAAAATGCATCAATGTTCTGTAGGTTGGAGAGGAATTTTGTCAAGTCTAAAGGGTTCACATAATGCAAATTCACCTATTTGTCAATACTGTAGGTGACTAATATGAACCAAAATGATGGTTCACAATTGTTTTGAAGTAGATTGGTCTTGGTGTGAGGAGATGTTTCCAAGGAAGTAGGAAGCCCAAAAATAGGGCTAAAGAAAATATATGCAGCAGAACCATGACTAGAGAGTCATTAGCAATGCTATCACTAACTAGGCCAGACTTAAAATGTAAATGGGAAGACATGTGGATTATGCAGTGGGAAGCAGTATCTGAATAAGCCACCGAGGAGTGCCAGTTTTATGAATTCAGACAAAAACTACACGCATTTAAAACTCAGGCTGTAGACAGACTGCCTTGGGGCTGAGTCAGCCTGGTGGCCAGGAGCTGGCTGGGAGCGCTGCTCAGGCTGGAGCTGAGCCAAGCCAGCACTGCTGGGCAAACCTGCCCTCTGTGACAGCCCAGCCTGGGCACGGGGCCCCCAAAGGGAGGAGGGAGCCTGGAGAGAGTTGCTGTGGAGCCACATGCTCCCAGTCCTGGCACAGGCTCTGCCCTGTGCTGACCTAAGGCTGTCTCGGGCCTCTGCCTGATCTGCCTGAGCCTGGAGCTGGCTCCAAGTTACCCAGTGAAGTGCTCACTGTTATTCTTAATGAGTTATCAAGAGCTCAGATCTTAGCCAGCAACATGTGGTCGGTACATTTGGAGTGTTATTTTTAACTCTGTCAAGAAAGAAAACAGTTGATTTTTTATTGTTTAAGCTGTGTTTCTTCTAAACAGCAATTTCCTTGTTAGCACTGCCATATCCCTTAGCATCTCCTTTACCTCTTTCATAGTTTTTAGTTGCAGTATCAACTAGAAAATCATGTCTTCAAGTCAAAATTATCAGACATTTTAGCTGACAGTGCAGTACATGCCTGTACAAGGTCCTGAGGTAGTTTTCTTGCTTTTCCTAGCTCTGAATGGCTAACTAGATGGGACACAATTACATTGCTGGAACAGGTGTGACAAAGGCTGGTATTAGCAAAGTACCATGGCTGAAGGATAATTAAGATTTTGCCATAAGAAAGATGGACTAAAACTTCTACAGTTAATAAAATGTATTGCTTAACACATTAAATATACATCCAGTCATGGTCCATAAATAGCTATATCACAAAACTTAACAAGATCACAAGAAAAAAATATTATTAAATAATATATGCCTGGGAATATAAAGGTGCTATGAGTGAATTTTATATCTTCCTTTCAAGGATAGCTCTGATATTCTTAAGTGCTGTTATTTCTTCACCAAAAGGTATATTAGATGGTGTCTAATATTTGTGCATCAGTGGCATATGTGATATAAAATCTAGATCTGCTTAAGGTAATAACTTTTGAAAAAGAACATGATTTCCTTAAATTTGTTATAATGTTATTCTTTCACTTACCAACACATCATTTATACCAAGAGTTTTTTCACCTGAATCTTTACCAACATTGTTCTGAGCCAGAAGGAAGAGGGAAGAGATCCACCTGCCAGAAGAAAAGACATGCCTGGTTCATGTTGTAGTTAAATGTAGCAAAGATAAGTCCAAACCAAACAATGAAATATAAATGGTAGGCAGGTATGAAAGTGGGTTATTTACATGTTGAGCTCCGCACTTCCACTGGCAGCGGCATACGTTTAGGTTTTGTTGTCATTTTTTTCCCCCATAGTTAATGTGTTGGGGTTTTTGTTCAGTTTCCTAAAAAAATCTATTTTCTTATTGTCTTGAACTTTCCATTTCAGTGCTTTACAGAAGCCCTTTTTCACCATCAGCACTGCTAAGGGAAGCTGGAATAAGGGGACTTTTTAAGAGACTACTATCAATGTTAGAGAGGCCAAAATCGTCCTCTGAATTTTTCAGTGTTGAGTAATCTCCCAAAATAGAAGTAGTGATGCTAACTAATCCTCCTTATAACATATTAAGAGCTCTGATTCTTGTGTAGTTAAATTTCTTTAAATAAAGAAAAAAATAAGAGATACAATATTAATTCAATATGAGTAGGATTTTTATTCTTAATCATTATTTTTATGTAGCATTGTTTATACCTGGAGAATGACTGCAAGTGTGTCAGAAAATAAAAGTAGAAAAGCTGAAAATTCTATTCTTAAAGTTCCTCTCCCTTTCTTGCCCACCATGAATATTGCAGTCCCCCACTAGGAATTTTATGGTATTTCAAGGTACTTTTTTTACCTCCAATGATGTCATTCATCATCGCATATTTCATTGCAGCCCTCCAGCCCTCATTGTCCAAATTTTCACCAGTTATATTCCTCTTCCTAACCTGTTTTTCCAACCTGTCAGTTTTTCAAAATGAGACTACAAATTGGTGTATATTTCTTCTTTGTCTTCTTTCCTGTGTGGGACTTGAAAGAATAGTCATTGGAAGTTTCCAGTTTCTTTTTCATTAAGGTTTTTCTTTTCTTGTTATTCTGCAAAAATCTATGAGGTCCAGAAACAAGAAAAGGGGAAGTTCATGCAGAACTACTTACTTTTTCCTTTCTCCTCTCATTTCCTTAGTACTTCTGCTTCACATTCTGATCATTTTTATCTGAGGACTTCTTTCTGGAAAAAAGAGAGATATCTTCCCCTCAACCTCATCAGTGTCTTTGGACAAGCCCAGCATCCCCACTCTTTTAGAGGTTGCTGGGACATCGCACACTGCGAACATCCTATACGTGCTGAGGGCTTTGTGGCTACTCAGAGCTTCAGCAAGGTATGAGGATGTGCAGCTTCTACAGCAGGATCCTAAACAGGTGGGTGTTGTTATTAGATTTCTAAAGTCCATACCTCTTCGGTGTATTCTCATGGCTACCTTGGATCTTCACTGACTCCTTCTTCTGCATGCTGCTCTCTCTCAGGTCAGGACTCCTCCAAGGCTCTCCCTGACTGGCCAACCCACCCCCTTTTATCCCAGTTATCTTCATTGGTCACAGCTGCAGCCCAATTAAGGACATCGCAGCTGCAGCCCATCAGGGGCAACCGGGAACTCTGGGGCAAAGCCTCTACACAGATATTCAAATACAATACATTTCCTCTACTATATTTCCCCCTTTTCTTTTACATAAGTCAACAGTTGTACAGATGTTCAAGTACAATACATACATTCCCCCATGACTCACAGGCCACGTACAACCCACATAGGTCCTTGCTCAAAGGCCATACTCTTTCACAGCTCCCTGACCCAAAGGCTATGATCTGTCGCAGCTCTTTGCCGCCACAGCTCTCGGCTGTCTTATCTTCTGCTAACTATCACATCGGGATCACCAATTGTTGTCGTTGTTATTAGATTTCTCAAGTCCATACCTCTTTGGTGTATTCTCACGGCTGCGGATCTTCACTGACACTCTCATCTGCATGCTGCTCCATCTCAGGTCAGGACACCCCTCAGGCTCTCCTTGCCTGGCCAACCCGCCCCCTTTTATCCCAGTTATCTTCATTGGTCACAGCTGCAGCCCAATTAAGGGCATCGCAGCTGCAGCCCATCAAGGCCAACCAGGACCTCTGGGGCAATGCCTCTATACAAATATTCAAATACAATACATTTCCTCTACTATATCTGGGGGTTTATTTCAGGAAATGCTTGGAGAGGTGTGTGTTCTCCAGTCTGCTTTGTAGTGACATTTGCAGGTGGGAGGGACATAGCAAAGTCACTAGGGAGTAAGCACAGCCACCACCTTTCTTAGTGCTTTCATGAATTTTCCAGCCCAAATCACAGCTCCCATCTCAGTCAAGTTTTCCAGTTATGTTAGAAGTTGATCGAGCCAAATACATTAATTTCTGGGTACATTTAAGATTTTCATTACATTTCCACAACATGGTTTCAGGTTTTAAGATTAACTCTGCTTGTTACAGAATCCCCACAGAAATGTAAGATACCAACTGTACTGTTTCTTGGCTTTTCCCTCTGTTCTGTTAGGAATATGCATGTACTTAGAAAGAGGAGCTGGTTTTGTTCTGAAAACTCACTTTTCAACACTTTGTATGTTACAGGAGAAAGTTCTTATACCTTTTCCCTTCTAGTTTTTTTCACTCGCCCCTTCATGAATTATTCATAAAAAGGTCTCAAAAGATAAAGCATGAAAGAGTACCTGAATTCCCTGAGATTTTCATTTTGTGCTGCTTTTCAGGAAAAAAGTGCTGAAGTACCTACAGCCAAGTCTGTGAAAGGCACTGTGGAATATATAATATATGATCCTGGGAAGATCCAGATGTGTTTAAGTGCAGGAGCCTCTGACTTAAAACCACTTTGACAGCTACTCGTAATAACCATTCCAGCTGAATCCTCATTTTGTGAATGCAAAAGAGACAATTCTATGAGAAGAAGCTGGGTTCTTCACCTTTGCCAGCTTATAGTTTTCTTTTCCCTTGATTTATTCCCTTCTCTTTTTTTTTTTTCCATTATTCCTTGCTTTGTGGTGCTTGCTTGTAGAAAGCTGTAATAGGTCATGATGTAATGGACAGAGAGTAATAGAGGGAAAGACAACAGCTCTGCCATCCTTAAATCTCTTATGATCCTGCTGGTACCAACATTTCTCATACAGCATCAATTTCAGAAGAGCTTGCTTAATGATGGAGAAGTCTTTTACAGACTTCATGCTTGGTTGTGTCACAGATTATTCTAATGGTTCTAAGACCTTGTTAAAACAGGAAAACTAGGAAATCTGGAGGAAAAAAATTAAAATAATGTAAAGATTTTCTCCTCTTGTTTTAAAATGTCTGATGGTAGCATGTCTTCTCCAAGTCTATAGAGCTATTGTGGCAGCAAAGTCCTAAATAAAAATAAAAGAAATCATTAAGTTTTTGTCTTCATGCAAGATTCAGATGTGTTGTTTTGGCAATTGTCAGCACTTGAACCACCTCGATTTCTTTTTATTTTTTTCTTTAATGTGCTTCAGAAATTAAAATAAAGGCATGGAGAAATTTATTTCTAACACACAAAACCTGTGAAATCCTCTCAGCTCATAAATTATATATTTGGCCTTTTCAGTTCTATGTCCCTTAACTATTGTTCAAGATGATCATGAAGAAAATTTCTAGTGTCTGAGGTGGAGTCCTGTTGCTTTTTAATCCCACTGCAAATGAGTATTCTCCATTTTTTCTGAGTATTCTCTGTCTTTTCTGAGTATTCACCCATCATGAATTCTGCATCTTTTCTGAGTCTTTCAGTGAGTACACTCAAGATTCAGGAGAGATTTTCTGTCATTAGAGCACAATGTGATGAAGCATTCAGATATTACTTTGTATATTTTAATAGTGTTCATAATATGTGTCCATTGTGATTAGTGATCTTTGTCATTAGAATCATAGTACAGTTACCAGAATGGTTTTCTTTGGATGCACTCCATGTTTGTGTGTCCTGCCCTCTGAAAAGCCCCATCTAAGCTGGTGTTAAAAGGCCATGTTCTGCTGCATCTTATATTGAAGGCTGAAAGATTTAGAAGACGTGAATGAATGTTCTTTTAATCTAGAACATCAAAAAATTTGGATTTCTGACTTTTTTACATTAAAAAAAATAGTATACATTGAATTTGGATAGGAAGATGCATGGAAATTGCAAGACATTTAATAAAATTTTTTTGCAGAAAGTTTAATTTTACATTCTCTACCAATGCTTTATTAATATTTTAATAGAAATGAAATGTTGATTTTTGTTTTCATTTTATACTCACATGGATGACTCATTCTACAGGGAGTAAGTGTTTAGTTGTCTGATCTGTTATCAGGTCCATGAATCCTCACACCAGTTGTTTCTGCTCCTATATTTTAACCACTTTTTAGTTAGAGAAGAAAGAAGAATACTGTTCTGAGCAAAAACACTGCAATGTTGATGATGATAAAATTTCTAAACAATGATATGAGATGAGCTGTAACAGTTACTCATATCTAAATGAGTAGACATCAAAGGGAAGTAAATATACTAATACTTGAAATCTGCTTAGGAGAAAAAAAATGTTGGTTTTACTAAAATATACCTATATTTTACATTACTACAGAATGTGATTCTAATCTAATTTAAGCTGATCTAAGGTAATTTGCTATACTCTTTCATTGTATGTTGCCTGGAGTTTGTGTGTGGCAAAGAACTAAAACATCCAGAGGAAGTTGTATGTTTGTTTACCTTTTTATTAATAAGCTGTTGGCTAAATAAATTTCCATTTTTAAGAGACTGAGACAGTCAAATATTTATGATGCAGATACAGGGCAGTTTCTTTTAAAGGCTGTGCAAGAAAGATCTGGCCAAATGACTGAACATCTTTGGAAAGTGGAAATTTCTGGGAATAATGGTCAAGGAATCTCAGTGCAGGCACTAACTCTTAATGAGTGCCAGATGTGCACCTGTTCTCCCCTCTCCACAGATGTGTTGCATGGAGGATGTTGTGCTCTCCCCTTGTTTGTGCTGTAACTTTTTGTGTGTTGTGCTGGCCCCTTGTTTGTGCTGTAACTTTTTAGACCTTGTGCTGGCTGCTTCTTTGTGCTGTAACTCGAAGATCACCCTTCCTGCAGCTCTGTTTTATTTCACACATCTGGGCACATCATGCACACAGCTCTTACTCACCTGTGATCCAGTGGCCTCACACCTATGCACTAAATCAGTCCCTTAGGCTGCACTGAAAATTCTTCTTGCACTTAATTACTCTGTGTTAAACAACATAGCCAACTCTTTTGTCAGTATTTGTCAGTCCTTCAGAATTTCAGCAATTCTGAGATGCCTTCCATGCCCTCCAGCATAAAACCTTGCAGACTAAACAAAGGTAGCAGAGTTTACGCTGGCAATGTGGTGTCAGGATTGCTACTTTTTTTATCTTTGGGTGGATTTAAAGCCTCTGCAGGGAAGTGAGCTCAAGGAGGAGGTGCTCTACAGGTCACAGCCCATGTCTGGCAAAGAAATTTGCAGAAGATAGGCCTCAGGTACACCTTCCCAGCCCAGGCATAGCAGATCTTGCTCTAATCTCCCACAGTGCAGTGATTTCTGAGGTACTGTGCTAAGCCATGTCTTTGCCCTCAAGGTACTAAACAGGCTTACAGAGTGAAAATCCCCTGTCTACACAGTCCCTAAGGACCAGGTTAGTCCAAGGCTGTCCTAGATGTTTGGGAAAGTTCCAGCAAGTATTAAGGCTGGGCTATGACTTTGAGGTACCTCAGAAGTATCTATGTGCACATCTCTTTCCTCTTTGAGCAATGTACTTATCTTACTGTAGTGTATAATACTTGCAAAATACTTAATGTTACACAGAATAATGGATTTTGAAGCCTGGACAAAATAAATTCTTAGAATCTGTGTAAATGTGAAAAAATTAAGCAGAGAATACACAGGTCCTAATTTTGAAAAATCCCCAAGTGTTCCTCTGATTTTGTCAGCTTGTTGTTGTCCAGCTGCTCAAAAAAAGCAGCAGCTGCTGTGTCTCACTGCCTGCTTCTTTCCTGGTAGGTGCTTTATGATTTAAATCACTTCTTTGGGTGGAGAAAAGCACATCTCTCTAATTCAGCAGCAGCCATTTACATTGACTTGACAGCAAGAAATAAAACCATTTGAAAAGGATCACTGCAAGGATAGAGTAGAATAGGCCTGACTAATAAAAAGCTGCTGGAAGCAAAAGAAAAAGAAGACTTACTACTGGGGTTTAGCTCCCTACCTAGGAACATACAAAACATGCATGCAGTTTTATGCATTTAGAAGTAAATTGTTGTTAGATGAGGTTTATTTGTCATTTAAAAGGCAGGTTTTCATAAGATGCATTGCTTATAGTTCTAGAATAATAACTCAGACAGCAGCTTTCATGTTCTATGGGGGCATTTTAAGCAAAGAGTAGGCTGTCTCCTCATTAAATCCTTTTGCCATTTTTGACTGGGGAAGAAATGCTTCCAAACTGTGCAAAGACAAGAGCAAGACCAGACTGTGCTGCTTGATATTTGTGACTCTTTATGCCCTGTGCTTTTAGCAGAGTGTGGTATGGCTGGTGGGGAGCTTCCCCCCTCAAATCAGATTATCTAACAGTTAATCTGTTTTGTTGATGTTCTGAACAACAGCAGCTCATTCAGGAGCAGACTCAGGGCAGGAGGGGGGAGCTCTTCTGAGAGCAAGCTGTTTCAACCAAACATTTTCCTTTTAGTGATTCATAGGATTAAATTTCAGGCTGTTGCCTATGGAACCTGGCATTAACAGCCAGCACATTCATCACATTGGCTTTTCTCTTCAGCTTCCCTTATGGGAAAAAAAAAATAGAGCCATAGTTTCACCATCAGTCTCCCTTGACCAGCTTCTAAGGCTGTGATTACATTTTTCATCACTTTTTAATACTGACCAGACCCTGGGTGGTTAAATTCACAATCCCATAATCTTTTTTCTGAAATCGATCTATGCTAATGTTAGCCTCCTTCCTTTATAGACAGACTATTATTATTTCTCAGCATATGTGTGGGAACTATCCATATGTAGCAAGACTATTTCCTTTTCACCTAGAGGACAGATGGGGATTGGGATACGTTCATTGCACTGTCTTTTGCTTGTTTTGATTAAGTCCAGTAGATCTTGCTGTAGCTGCTGAGTTCCAGTTTATAGAGCGCTTGCTAGTCTGTGGGTCTGAGTGGTGAAGCCTCTTGTGTTCATCTTCCTCACTTTTCCTGGCATTACAGGGGGGCAGGGAGGACATGAGTCTAATGAGGGTGAATTAATCTGTGTCTTGTACGTGCTGCTCAGAGGCTTTGCTGTCTCTTGCCCACGTTACTGCCGCAGCCAGAGCGGCGCCCCAAGGGCACCCTGGTGCAGACAGACCCCGAGTGCTTTGTCTGTACAGATCACTGCAGTGTGCTCGTGCAGGGTGAGTCTGGACTCTGCAGCTCCAGCCTTCACAAAGCCTCTTCGCAGGGGAAGACAAATTAGGCTGGCCAGAGCACAGCATTTGTTGGGAGGTGAAAGCTTAATGCAATCAAGGAAAGGCGCAGTTCTCACAGGTTGCAGTGAGTGCAGTGAGGATGTTGAGAAACAGTCAAAGCCTGGTAATAGGCACTGAAACTACAGACAGCCTTGCCTTTTCAGGACTGCATTTTGCTTTACTCTGTGAAAATGATGTAAGACCATGTTTTGACATCACAGAGATGAGATTTCAACCAGTACAGACAGGGCTGAGCTAATAATAGCCATGGGGACAAGACAAAAACTGGACAATTCTGTGCCTTCAGCTCAAAGCCTCCTCCTCCACAGCTTGCTTCCAGACAGGTTGAATGATGTAGGGACACTCACTTTTCAATTCTGTGTCTTAATGCAATATGTGTTTTTTACCTGTTTCTGTAAGCTCAGATGTGGGTATCTCTGGTGTATGTCTAGCTGTCATGCAATGAGGGCAGGGATGAGAGATTTTAAAAGTCTGTATTTTCCCTGGAGGTATTTAGAAGATGTGTAGATGTGGCACTTAAAGCCATGTTTTAGTCTTGGACTTGGCAGTGCTGGTTAAATGGCTGGACTCAAAACCCTTTTCCAACCTAAACATTTCTATGAAAGCAGGAAAGCTCAGTGTGGAGTCACAGGGTCACAGTCTGTGTGTATCTTTTGGGAATGTTGTTTGGGAATGTTTGCTTAGCTGGACTTGCTAAACTTGAACTAACAACTGCAGGGAAGCATCCTGTCTCATTATATACCCCTGTTATTGCTACCTGGATATTTCTGTTCATGCAGAGTGTATAAATGTCACGGCAGGGCTGCGTGTAATCTGGAAGATGCCATAGTCAGAAGAAAATCTCCTTGGGCTGCTGGATCAATACAGGTGGATTTTTAGCTTCTAGACAAGTAGCTAGAAGGGCTGTGGATAAACCTCAAGAGTGGTCCTCTCCATTCCATTTCCAAAGGTTAGAAAGCAACCATGTCTGGAGCATCTGTTTGTGTGTTTGCTCTGAGTTTGGTCTTTCCCCACGTTATTTTTTGGGTCTGCCCTATGTAGGACTCTAGACTCCTGCCCCTTAGTCCTGTTGTGAGTGTAACCTTTACACTCTTCTTTGATTATCATGGTCAATCAGTCTGTTTCTAAGGCTGCATCCCATTCCTCCTTCATCCCATTCTGGGGGATTTGGTAGGAAGAGACACTTTGTCCAGTGCCAAAGGATGTTCAGTTCCAGCCTTCCCATTCAGCAGGCAGCCCTGAAACACCACCAAAACAAAGCACCCCTTTGGCCCCATGTAGTTCAGGCACCATTTTTATTTAATTTTATAGCCCAGGGTCAATCTGCCTTGGCCCAAGACACATTACAGAAGTCTTTCTTTACAGTTCCAGGTTTCCGCCTCTTTTGGGTCTGTTTCTCCAGTACCTTCTAAGTAGACTTGTAAAACTCCAATAAAACCAGCAAGGTTTTACCATCAGAGCAGTTGACTAATATTGTATGCCAAACAAAAACATTTTGAGGATTAACTCTGTGCCTGTCATCTGTATGTACTATTTGCTTATGTAGTAGGTTTGTTTATTTGGTGACGTTTGACAGCTACAGTTTAATTTTACCAACTCTTTCTTTCTAAAAATGAGGAGACAATTGTATTTGATGATCTTAGAGGTTTTTTCCAACCTTAATAATTCTGTGATTCTATGAAAATATAGACTAGCAAGAGCAAAAATGGATTTTGTGGAAATATAGGATAGCAAGAGCAGAAATTATACTTTTTAATTTCTTTTTAATATAAAAAAGGTATACTTTTGTAGGTAATTAGGTAATTTGTAGGTAGTTAATGAATGAAACAACTACTGAAAGGCAAAAAGCATTGCATTACTGACTAGAAAGGTGAAGTGTCATGTATAATTCACAACTTAAGTCCCCCAGGAAGAGTTCACGTAATGCCCATGAACTGCTGAGCAGTTTAATAAACAAGGAAACCAAAAAGGGCAGCGTTTGCTGTAATCCAGACATCTATTTAATGCACACAGGTATTTGTAGCCAAGTAAAAAACAACATGGGTTTTAACATTGAGGTTGAGAGGAATTGATAATGTCACTGTGGTTAAGCAGATTAGAGCAATACAGCTGTTTTCTTCTCTTAAAATGCAAGAAAATTTTATCAAACCTTTGAAACGGTTGGAGATTCATTTTTCCAGTCAGGGGTAGTGACACAGGAATTTCTAAACTGAACATCTGTGCTCGCTACACTCTAGCAGTGTAATGGCTTGGTAACTACCGAAGCCATTACCAATATACAACATGACAGCATTTGCCTCATTTTCAAGCAGTGTTTTAGATAACTCAGTGATATGAGAGCGTCAGTTCCTTCCATGGTTACCTTTTTCATGAAAACTTGACGCTATGGTGATTGCTAAAAACTTGACGTTGTGATGAAAGCTCAGGTGAACCAGCCTTTTCTCAGAGTTGGTAAGAGTGTTGCCACTGATCCATTAAAGTCACTTTGCATCATTTAGCCCAGATGCTACTTTTGGTTTTTTACAGCTAAATCTGAAACGGGAATTGCCATCCCAGCAAAAGCCACTGAGGTCTATCTTGAATGGGATTCCCTTTCCTTGAAGGGTCCTGCTGCCCTTTAGCATTTTGGGCAGCACTTTTGATCAAACTAGCACCAGCTTGCGTGGGCTGCGTGTTCCCGTCAGCAGCAGGATCCCTGCCTTGGAATGACTGCAGTTTCTCTGAGGCTAGAGGGAAGTCAGCTTTTGTTTGCCTTTGTGTGCTCTGTTTGCTGCTGTCTAATCAGCCTGGCACGTGAGAACTGATTTGAAAGCTGCAAACAGTATTTCCTACTAAAATGAAATCTGAAGAAATCAGACTGAAGAGAACCTTTTATTTTTGTGTGCTATTTTTTTTTCATGTATTTCTGGATGGCTCATTCCCTCATGGGGAATGAGAATATCATGAAGTGACAGATTTCACAATTTGAAGTCCGTGCAGCCCACTGCACTAATTGCCTAGTGACCTCCCTTTTGGATCCTTGGCAAAGCCTGTCTTTTTAACAACTTGTGCTTCTGCTATGACCCCTGATTATGGATATTAAAAAAGGATTCCTTGACTTTTCTCTCGCTTCTCATAAAGAAATAGGTGTTGGTTTTCTTATTGTCCATTATTCCCTGTGGGCTTTCTCCAGCCACTTTTCAACTGAGATTAAACTGAGATGAACAGATTTGTGGTTTGGGGCAGCCTTCAGAGTGTGGAATAGAGTACTTTGGTCTCCGGCAGATGTTGTCCAATGGCAGTTTGTGGATTGCTTTGGAAGGCATTCATCCTGGATTTTTTTTACCCAGAGTTATCCTAAAGTGGCAGCACTAGTCTGAATGACGCAGGTAAGGTCCATTTATTGTTTTAACGAGCAAGGCATCTGCAGAGGATGAATATCTCATCTTTTTTGACTGTACAAAGAGCCTTAGGCATCCCATGTTCAAAGTATTAGGTTTAATATGTCTGGGGTCTTTTTCTTCTCTTTCTTATAACATTTGATTGCCATATTTTGAGGTGAAGCTCACAAACAACTGATCCACCACAAAGTCTCAAACGTTGTTCCAATGGGGCTTTCTTAACCTCCTTTTTTTTCTTTTTTCTTGCATGTAGATTTCTACCAAACATTTTTAGGAACCACCATGACGTAGCATGTAAGTGCTACAAACTTGTAACTGAGACAATCATGTCAAAATAGCATTAGAAGGGACCTTTAAAAGTCATTTAGGCCAGTGTTCTGCTCTTCACGGTAAAAACAACTGTTGCTACGGAGCACAAAGTTTTGGTTTGTATCTTTATTAACCTGAGTGCTCTTACTCACTCTGCTCTTTCTGTACTGACTTAAATGTTTTCCACAGTGCTCCAGGATTCTTTAAAAGGCCCACCTTTTATTAAGCTAGGTGCATTTTGTTCGTAGATGGGATAAATGCTGTCTGAAATATGCGCGCCATTTGCGTGGTACTGAATCTTGCATTGTTAATAACCAGACAGTGCTTTGTAGACCAAAGTGCTTGTCCTCTGCAGGAGGAAAAAATATCTAAAAGAATGCACTAACAAACTTGAAATCATTCTCAATATATATTTTGTCTGCATCTTTGTAGGAAGAGGATTAAAAAATCACCACCAAAATTCTGGTTAAGAGAAGAATTTCAATCAGTTTTAGGTCCTTTCTTTTTTTCTTTCTGATTTGCCCCCTGTCCTCATTACATCTCTTGGGCAACGAATGGAAGAAAATTCCCGGAGAGAAAAGATAAAAAAAGAAAAAATCCTAACCTCCAACAATCCCTGTATTGTCAAATTTGTCATCTTTTGGGAATGTCTGTGAGTTTTGATTCTTTGCACAGGCACAGCTTTGATGGAAAGTGACCACACGCTCCAGGGTTGCTGCTGCCCTTGCCTTGAGCCACTGCTCAGGTACCTGCTAAGTCCAGCCTCTTAGCAGAGCTGTGCTCCCATGCCTTCTGTGGGTGCAGAATGATGCCAGAAGAGCCACAGAACCATATTTTTGAGCCTTCTGCATTAACTGCCTGAACAATATCAGGTTTTTTTGCAGTGCACTATTGCAAACTTTGTTTTACATTTCCGGCTGAAGTATAGGTGAAACAGCTGTACTCTTGGAGGATCTGGTATCTCTTCAAGTTCTGCAGGACTCTGTGTCAGAGTGACTGTTCCCATGAAACCAGGCTGATCTCTGGGTAATAGATAGGAGTGATGCAGTAATTGCTCATTTGAGCAGAGAGCCTCCCACAGGGCGGCTAACACGGTCTTAGTTCTTGATTTCATTCCAGCCTTTGCTTAGTAAATGTCTCAAGACCCTGTGAATAAAGGTAATTCCAGGAGAAACGGACTGGAAGTATTTGCAAAGAAAAACACCTGAAATAAAATTTTTAGCTGATATTTTCACTGAAGGAGATCGGTCTGGTGTTCCAAAGAGTGGTTTTATGAAACACAAGATGTTCTTTGCCCAATGTAGCATATATCCACAGAAACATGGAGTGGTGTGTATATCCTGCATATCCTGCATTCCCTAATGTGGTCGGAGATATCTCAGCTAGATTTGAATTGTGTCTTTTCTTAAGTCATTTCCCATGTGAATACCTGAAAGGCTAAGAAGCAGTAAATGGAAGAATAAAGAAGATTCATTTCCCTGTATCATTCAAATATGAAGTATATAGCTCTATCAAATTTGATAATAGTGCTGTAAAAATAATGGCATCCTGAAAGAAATACAGACCTTACATCTGAAAGTCACATCAGAGCTACAACCCTTATCATGCCCACATGCTTTTGACAGTGGGAAAAGAATAATATGCTGAGCAGATAAAGAGGGATTTGTTGATCTCCAGGGGAATCTTCTTCAATAATTATAACTTGTTTTAATTAATTATTTGGAAACTGCATCTCTGAAATAAAGTTGTGGACTTGTTTTAGCTAAAGCATATACCTGGCATTGATTCATTCAGAAGCTGTGTAAAGTGGTGCTTCGTGAAGTCTGCACTTCTGTTTTGCTGAAAATGACAACCTGTACAATGCTGGACATACTTCAGGATTTTAAGAAAGCATTTAGCTCTTACACCTGCCAGGATATTTGGGGCCCTATTTCCTTTATTTAGGATGTCTGTAACTTCCATACAGAATCAGTAAGAATTGCTCATATCCTATGCTGGGAAAATAAGGCCTGTGAGCCAGTCTATTAAAACCTATTGTCTAAAGAGCAGTGTATAAATAAGAACTGACAGCTTTTTCAGTGGTGCTAGCTGTGTTCCCATCCCTTCAGTAACCCTTCCACAGCTGACTTTACATCCAAAGTGACCGGTTCTGCAACAGCCAGTGGGGGGATTTCACTTGCATTTCATTGTTGGGAGAATCAGCTTTAAGGAGAAAAGGTGACTTCTGACTGGAAGTACAGACCTTTCCTTCCTGATTTAGGTGAGAAAATAAGGTTTATATGGCATTTACTTATCATCTAATATAAATGCACCTTTGAGATGTTTATATTACTGTCATAGCAAGGTGTGCATTAAAAAGATTTGTAAGAGAAGCTATATATCCAAGCTCCACATGGATTGCAGAACTATAAGGTTCCAGAGCATAGTTGTTTCTCTGTATTGCATTAGAAAGCATTCCAGTGACTTTCTCCTTCTGAAGTCAGCAAAGATAAACAGTGTGCTTCTATAGAAATATAAATATTTTTCTCCAAGACATTTAGACTTTCACATGCTGTTGGAAATTGTTTTTCTTTCTTTTTTATTTTTTTTCCATCTGTAAGAGGGCCTGCATATTCAAAACATTTTCAGGCTGGATGTGTAGTTTTAGCTTAGGGTGGGTGTATCTCACAGAGCTTGAGGTTTGGTGAGCACTGCCAGCTATTTCTGGGTTCACACAGTTCAGTCGTCTCGTTGAAGCCTGAAAAAACACTTCTCTTGTGTTTCATTTGTGGAGTTTTCCTTTTTTTAAAATTTTTTTCCAGTATGTCTTTGTTTTTTCTGCTTCTTGTTTTGAATTAAAGGCTTTCTGCTCTTGAGCTCAAGTTGGATCATATGCGTTTGGTAACGTGCAACTTGTGGTGCCTCTCCAGTCACACTCCTGGAGCCAAGGATGACCAGCTCCATAATAAACATGAAGGAATTCATTAGTGAGAGTCATGTGTGAACAGCAGCCTCTGGTGATCTTGAACTTCCCATCAAATAATCTCATTTTATCACTTGTGTTCCTTTAAGCCCAAATGCTAGTGGCAGTTAGAGTTGCCAAGACAAGTAGTGGTGGCTCAAACAAATACACACACAAGCGCACACACACTCTCATACTCGTATGCATCCTTGCTGGACCCTTGTTTGGACTTGTGTCCATGTGGAAAGAGACACAGAAAAGTTAGTGTTTTGTTACATTTTCTTCTCAGCTGAATGTGCTTGACCTAAGACTAGGGAAGTTTACCATCTCTGTTTCAAAGCTTCTGAGGAGCCGGGGTGCACATCTAAAATAGCACAGAGGGGTTCTTGCATTTTGCTAATCTGATCTGTTTACTAAGGATAAGTTTCAGCCAGCTTGCTCCTCCCAAAAAATAATCTTTCCCTGTCTATTCACTCTCACAGTTTAAAACTCCATAATTTATTTGTGATTTAATTCTGATTTGAAAAGACTATCTTAATACTTGAGCTATACATTTTCCAAATGTGGACAAAGACCCTATTATTCAGACCAAATGTGCATATACATATATGTAGATACAGATATGTATCTGTATACACATTTTATGTGTACGCATATTATCAAGTCATCTCCTGGTTCTGTTTTCAATGAAGCTGCTCAAATTCTTCAGGTCTGTTATGGTTTTCAAACCAAGACAAGGTCTCTACAAAAAACCCTCTCTACAGCCACAAGCATTTCCATTATTCTGTTTCTCTCAGCTCTTCTTTGCTTCTGCTCATCGTTTTCTGTTTATAAATCCCAGGATTGTACTTTTCTTTGCCACTGGGTTACCTCTGAACTCTACCCTGATATGGCAGATTTTATTTTGGTTGCTATTTTTCCAGACTTTCCAGTTTTCAGTTGCCTTTTTCCCCCGCTTTTGTTTTGTTGGGTTTGGGTTTTTTGTTTTGATTTTGGGTTTTTTTTGTTTGGTTTGGTTTGGGGTTTTTTTGGGTTTTTTTTTTTTTGGTCTTGTCTTTTGTTATCCCATTTTGACTTCCTTGTTCTTAGAAATCCCACCGTGCTTGAAGAAGTGCATTAAGAAATGTGCAGGGCCACAGATGATCCCTGGCATCTTCCCCTGCCACTTGTTCTGCTTTATTGAGCTATTTTTGTAAGAAGGAGACTCTGTTGTGGGAAATGGCTGGGCTGGGTTTTCCTCAGGAACATTAATAGGTATGTGTTGGGAGTTACAGAAAACACATGTAAGAACTAAAGGATCAGAGAATATTCCTTATATTCCTCAACTCTTGTTGAGTCCTCAGAGAGTTGGATTATTCTCTCCTATGCTTTAATTGAGCCCAAAAAGTTTTTCTGATCTCTTTGCATTGGTGTAGATAATTAACTATGTCAATGTGTTCATCATATAGGAAAGACCTAGTATTTATCTTCTGCTTGGTTTTCTTTCTTTTTCATTAGACATTTTAAGTATTGCTTACTCTAAGGGATCGTAGGGACAGATGGAAAATTGCAAAATGAAAGGGACAGAGACTAATAAAGTGAAACTTGATTTCTTGACAAAGGAGATGAATTTTATTACCCACACAATAGAATTTTGCCCTGATTTTTGTCTGATTCATACTGATTTTACTTCTTTATTTCAGTGTATGGAATAAGTTCCTGGTTTTAATGAGCTTTTTTACCATAATGCCTGAAAATGAAGGCCAAAGATTGAGCAGCTCTGCCTCATCCTGAAAATGGAATGTTTCCCTAACAAGGTTCCTGAGCAAACAAGATTTCTGCAACAAAAACCAAGAGAGACTTTGTTATTTGTGTTTATGTCTGAGGAAAAATTAATTCAGACAGGGCCCCTGTTGCTGGACCCACAGGAATATGTGTTTTTCCAGGAGCTGGGAAGATATAAAGAAAGGAGTTCCTTGAACTAAAAATAATTTCAGTATTTCTTTCTACTTTTTGGAATGATTTTGTTATCACAGATTAAAGCAAATGAGGTCTAGCTACCACATGAAAACTCAACTGCTGCTTTTTCAGAAGGTGCAAAAATTCCTGGCATCAGTCTCCCCTGTGACACCAACAGGAGATGACAAAGAAAATGGATCGGGCTTGTGGCAAGAACTTAAACTGAGCATGAAAAATGGAACCCTTTTTTCTTCCTGGGGAAGTCTTTCAGGTGGCAGCAACTACAAAAATGTTGGCAAGTGAGCCACTATTAATCAAACCTATCCAACCCCTATATGGAAAAGTGTGTTCAAAGGTATGGAATGGCTTCCATATGAGGAATGGCTGAGTAAGACAGGGGTCACTCAACTTAGGAAAGAGAGAGCTTATGGCACATATTGTAGAGGTATAGAAAACTCTCCTACAAATCTAATAGCACTGAGGGATGATCAGCAGTGTTGGAGGGTTTGAACATGTGCTGGTGATATGCTGCCTCAGCTTTGGCTTATTTCACTCTGCTGATGTTCCTCACCTTCTGCCTGAGATGTTACTTATTTATCCTTTTGTTTTGCTTTTTACCATTTATTTTCCCTCTTTTCCTCTCTTTTTGCTTCATTTTAATTCATTGTTCTTATCTCAGACTGATCAAAACAGTGTTTGCACCTCTGGGGACACGGTTATTTCCCTGAGTGAGGAAAGAGGAAATTCTCTGAAGTAATTTTATGAAATTTCCGGATTGTTGCTCTGAGTCTGTTTCTTGTCCAGCTAATTCAGGGTCACTTGAACTGGAGTATGCCCAGCAATGTTGCCTGAAGCCACAGCAGACGTGCCATGCTCTTTTCTAGCTCTTTACTCTTTCAGCCTGTGCTTTTTGAACCACAAACCACTCCAGCCTATACAGAGCCATGTGAGCTGTGTGTGGCTTCAGCCAGAGTTGTGTGAATCTCTTGGTCTGGGGATTTTCATTCATCTTCCCTGGAACAGAAGGACACATGCCCTGCAAGGCTGCTCTGACTGGCAGGTTTGATGGTGTAGGAGGAAGAAGTGCATAGTCCTGCCTCTCTGAACAGGAGAACAGCATCCCTTATTCCCTTATCTCCAGTCTGCAGCCCACGGTGTCCCATTCCTGGGTCACTGTGGAAATGGGGATCACGGGGAAGCTGGGGTAGGCTTGAGCTGTCCTGCACAAGAATTGGGGTGCTGAGGTGGCTCTGCTCACTGGTGGGATGACCTGCTGTGCCTAGGAGGTGCTGGGAGAGGCCTCACTTGGAGCTTGCAGGTGCCACAGCACCTTTGAAACTGGATGGACTTGCACTGGGAACTGATAGAGTGCCAGGCTTTGGATCAGTGATGGGAACCAGTGACTGGAACCCAGGCATTTTTGTTGAAATTATATTTTTGCATACACGCCTTCTTCTCTTTTTTTCCTGTTTTAATGGCTTGGAAATTTCCTGATTCTCTGCTCTCCGGGGGAAAATGTTGTTTATGTAGCATATGCCACTAATATTTTCTTCATGTTATGAGTTAGTGGGCAGGATTGGTCAGTACATGAAAAAAACCACTGTTCAGTGTCTTTAGATTAGAAGCTTCATAATAATGCATATAGTAAAAATGATTAATCTCTATAATAATGGCAGCATTTTTTTTCTGTGTAGAGAATATATATTTACACCCTTCTAAGAGCACCAGGCATGTTAACTGGTTTGTGTTTGCATTTTACTCTACCCTGACTCTACCCTAAAAAAGATGCTATTTAAGGCATATTTTCTTTTGGCACAATTCCACTGAAAATAACAAAGCAGCTTCTGCTTTAGACAGTGGGTGTGTTTTGCCAGAACTCTGAAAAGGTTGTATTTTACTAATAAATTATCCCTGTAGCATATTTTGGTCTGAGTTGGAGCATAGCTGAGCTGTAAAGCCTGCATGAAGGAGCCTTTCTGGCCCCAGGTACATATAAAAAACCTGTTAGTATCCCAGAGCAGATTCCAATACAGAAAACCAGTGGCATATACCATTAGCAGTATAATATATGGTTTGGAAACGGAGGAAAAATTCTGGGGAGGTCTTCAGTACAAAGGCTTAGCAATTATAATGAAGTACTATCCTGGTTAAGATAACAGAGTCTCGACAATTTGTGCTTTAGGTTGGGCTGGGACCTAAGAAAGCCTCTTGAAGAACAACCTGTTTGCTGTAATTAAGTATGAATATGTATCACTACATTGGTTCATTAGCACTGGTTAGTTCAGCAGGCTGACAAGCTGATACTGTAGGAAAGAGGCCCAGGAAAAATGCAGCTATTATGCTGAATTTGATTCTGTGAGCTTTGTAGCTGTTTACTTCTTTTTCCTTTGCTGCAGTTGCTGCCTAACATTTAGAGAAAGTCAATATATTCTGAGCTCTTACAGCCTTGGCAAGATCAGCACCGATTGCAAAAACATGAACAGAAATTTCTTTGTCCCTAAACAGCAATAAAGTGTCTGAAGCTGCTTTCCACAGGAAAGATCACAGTCAGAAGCATCTTGCCTCTCCTTGATTTAGCATCAAAAAGAAGTTAACCAAGAGCAGCTCTGCTGGAGGTTGCTGTTGTCCAATTGAGGAGAATAACAAACTTTTATATTCCTTACTTAAATACTGTAGTCAGTCATTTACATCAGTACATCTTTTTTCCCTATGTGTTACTTAATTATCTTAATAGATACTTGTGCTTCTGCAATAACAAGTGTTTCATAGCAATAAGATTGTCGAAGGAAAAAAAATGGTTTGTGTAAAAGAATTTCGTTTTGCAGTGCTGTAGGGAAAAGGTGTCACTGCTCTCTCCATGGTTGCTGCATTTGCCTTTTAAAGGAAACCTGATTTATAGTTAAATGTTTTGGGAGATGGGTAAAGGACCAAGGCGAGGGCTAGCAGTGCCAAGGTGAAGTGGGAAATGAGTGAGACGGTAAGCTGAAGGAAATTTCCCTCTGCTTTATAACATACAAGGGAAACAAATTGGAAATGTTGGTGGGAGGAGATGAAAGCTCCTACATCATTGCAAAGCAAGGGCTCTAGAGTAAAAAAAGAAAAGCTCTTATATGGTGAAATCTTGTGTTCTGATAGCTTCAATACCTTGATATCCACATAAACAGCGCTATGAGCTGCTAGGCTGTATTTGCTTCTGGCCTTCCCCTGCATTTGTTTCTTCTCAGGCTGGACACCCTGGAGGTGTCTCAGTTTTAGCAGTGGGAACAGAGAACAGCAGCATTCCTGCTTTGCTGTTCTGCTGGCATCTCTCCTCTTCCACCCAACAGGGCGTGAGGGCACAGAGGCTGCTGCATGGGGGTACCTGGGGGATGGCAGTGCCTGTGGATCACAGAAGTGGGTGGACAAAGGCATCTGCATCCTGCTCTGCAGCTTTCCCACACTGCAGGCTGAAATCCTGCCTAAAACCTCGCCAGCCCCTTGCCCTTGGTGACTGTAACACCCTTCTGGGATGGCACTGAGAGAAGAGGTGGCTGGGCCCATCTGCAGGACCCAAGTGTGATGTTCAGCATGAGGGTTGATGGAGGATGCAGTCACCTCTGCTTTATGCTGTGTTCGTACTCCTGTGGGGGAAGCTGGACATTGGGCATGTGGTGCAGAGCTCAGAGCCATCGGCCCACCCTCCTGCCTCCACATCAGAAATGCACCCCTCTGCCTTGGCTCACTCCCTCACTGGGGCTTTGAAAAGCAAGAGGTACCAAGTGCCTCAGCCCCTGCCCTTCCTCGTTCATCACTGGTCTCAGAAACTGGTATGGTTTCCCTATTTCAGCTTAGACAGAGACTTCTTGGTATAATCAGACCTCTGACTTTGGCCCTGTTGGTTTGGTGTCGTGATTTGAATTAATCTTTCTTCTCTCTCCAGGAGTTAAAACTTTCAGTTCCCAGTTAGTGTGAAAGCAAATCTATGGTTTGAGACCCAAGGTCTGTGTGTCTCAGATGATGTTTCTCATAATAGTGAACAGCAGCTGCATAGGGAGGAGAATAAGCACGGGGTAAACATTGAATCCTGCCTATCCAGAATGCTTCTCCCAGCCTTCAGCAGTTTGTGATCCCTACATGTTTTTTGTACCTAGCTGCTCTTGGATGTTTTGAACACCTAGATCCTGTGTTTTAACCCCTCATGTTCTCATGTGAGGCCCTTCCTCTTTTATGCAGAACCGCCTTTTTGGCTTAAGAGTCTTAGGTGAGGAATCTCACTGAATAACTTTGGACAAGCTGCCCACATCTGTTATGAAACCTCATTAGAAATTAGTGTCCTTTCCAGTCCTCTGGCACTGAGACAGTTTATGTAAGAGATTATAGATGACAGCCTGTAGTCATTCACCTGTGACACATGATGTGTTGACTGTGTATTACTGCCACTTACTGTATATTGCTCTTCTCCTGCCAATGTTTTTCCTGTAGTATCATTTATTAATACTTCAATTTGAGGCCAATGCCTTGAATGCCCAGTAGGGAAAGGTTCCTGCAGGGAGCAGTCCTGTGGGTAAAAACCCACTTTGATTTCTTACCTGTAATGTAATATTTCCCTGTTTGCCTACATAAGTGTCTAGGCATTGTTTAAACAATATTATGCTTCTTCTTCTTCTCCAAATTGGGTGAAGCTCAGAGATCAAATTTTTAAAAATATTGCTTTGATTTTCAAATGTACTTTTTGAGTTCGCAAAAACATAATGTAAGGCTAAGTTGTTGGGTTTTTCTAAGAAAAACAGGTATCAGCTGTTATTCTGATCAATTTATAATTGCGCCGTGCAGAATAGAAGAACTGAACTTGAGCTCTCAGTGGATGGTCATAAAGACTTGGAACCCTTGTTGCAATTATGAAGATAGTACTTCAAGGGCACATTTTGCAACTGAGATAGTAGTTCAAGGCCAGCTTGGGTGGGGTCCTGAGCAACCTGATCTAATGAATGGCATCCCTACCCACGGCGGGAAGGTCGGGTCCTAAACTTTTCTATGATTCCGTGATATTAGGGCAATTCATATGGGCATTCTCATTAAGCTATATACCATTTCTCATGTAACTTCATTGGAAAGATGCCAAACACAAATATAAAGCAATACTCTTTTCAAAGAGAGCAAGATCTGCATCACAAGGTAGTATCTTCTGATGGCCAAACAGACTGTTCTTGGCTGTAGCTTAGACAATCACCGCAGCACCATCACCGTGGAGTCCTCTTCGTTCTCTTCAGCAGTAATTTTTCAGCTGAGTTGCTGTTCTGGAGAGGAAAAAAAATAGTATTTTTTTCAACAAATGTCTGTTCTTTGCTCCAAATTTTGCTTTAAAATATTACCCATCATCCAGACCATAGCGCAAAATCCATTGCCAGGGGAGGAGGCAGCAGCACAAGCTGTGGCAGGAGAGCTCAGTGGCTGGCAGCACAGTGAGTCCTTATGCAGAGGGAGCACTGCTGAGCTCCCAGAAAGCACCACCACCATCACTGAGTTCCCTGACACTGCCTGGGGCTGCCACGGACTGCAGGCTGAGCCTGGGTGGGATGTGGAGTTTGTCAGATTTGGGTCTGTTTCATCCTTACAATGGCTGCTGGTTACTGACATGGATTCCTAAAAACAAAATCATTTCTTCAAGAAGTAGGGAAGAGTTTCTTAGGCTCTTGCACCTTCCTGTAAAGCTTCTGTTCCTGGGCTTGGAGTCAGATTGAACACTGGGCAATTTCAGGGCAATGTCAGGGCAATTTCTGAATTCAGAATAGTATTTGGATTTTCATTTAAAAAATCTTTACTTCTTGAGTTTGTTCTACAATATCCGACAAATCTTTATTTATATCTTGGTAGGATATCTTGGAGAGAAGACTCTATATGCCTCCCCAATTGAAATTCTATTCAAATAGTTCAGTTAACTTCTCTGACTGACTTCTAGCTGTTGCCAAGCATGAAGAATTAAACTGCCTATTCTAAAATGTGTCAGAAAGACCACGTTTTAGAGTCTCCATCAAAAACTGACAAAGCATTAAAAGAGCAGCCCCGCCACTGCTGGGCCTGACTGCTAATGAGAAGAGAGGACTGTGTTTAGTGTCACCTCTGAAAGCTCCCAGAGCAAAATCAAGGAATATCACAGGTTTGTAAGCACAGCCTGCAGCTAAGGTGTAGCATTTATGTACATCTTCTGGGTGTAAAACTTGTTCCTTTCTGCTACAAAAGCCACTGTTACTGCACTCAAGTCTTTCATTTCCTCTGTCACTAGTGAATAGATGGTTACCCTTGAAGTTTGCAGGTTTGGCATGAAGTCTTACCTGCTGAAATGTATTTCCATGGCCGAGTACTACATGGGGAGGGTGGGTTTGGAGAGGGTCTTCTGGATCTTTTTCCAAAGCACGCATTTTCTCCACCCAGAAATATTCGATTAGGCAGGTAGGCTTCAGCAAGGTAAAAGGACTTCAATCATCCCAAATGCCTGTAATTTCTGCCTTACTTGTTTCGTTAGGAGAGAGCACTGATATGTTAAATGTTTCCTAGCCAAAAAAAAGAAGAATAAAATCCATTCACTGCAGCCTAAATACATTTGATTTATGGATCTCTGATTCATCCTGACAGCTGCTTAAAAATTCATGTCAAATTCTGCATTAATGTTGGCCAGAAAAAGAAAAGAAATGTGTTAGGGAACAAGAGTGCCACAAAATGCAGTTCCCACTGTGGGTGTGTTTAATGAAAGGCAGGGGTAGCATTTAACTTGCCAGGGAAGCATCAGTACATGTTACTAGATCCTTTCTCTTTTTTAAATCTGTTGAGAAAATGTGTACTGGGGCATAAAAATGCCCCTCTTACACTGATGTCTCGTTATGTTATTTCCTTTCTTTAATTTGCATACTTTTTACATATGTTGCAGTTTATGTGAAACTGAGATATTACAAATATTTTGTTTAAAAAGGGATAAAAGAAAAATAAATTATAAATTACTTTATTTTTCTTTTATTTTCTTCCTAATGTGAACATATTTGAGATTTAAAACATGGCTTAATAGCATGATTGATAAATAGCATTCTCTATAATGTCTTGGAGAAATTATCATAAAATCAGTAAAACAAAAAAAAAATCTGATTGTTATTTGTCACCGCTCTGGTTATTTTTTCCAACAATTCTTCATTACAAGTGATAATATTTTCCAAGAAAATAACCAGATAGCCTGAAATTTTAATATATTAAGGGTTTGAATAAGTAAAAGCAGCTGTTTTCCTCTTGGAATAATAGTCTTCTACATTGCATTTTGAAAAAGTTTTATTTAGTGTATATCCATGGCAATTTGCTTAGTGTCCTGTGCCCAGAAATATATTAAATCTATATTAAACTATAATATAATTGAACATAGTTAAACACATTACACATTGTTAAAGTTTTTTAAGATGTGCAAGATTCAAGATGATTAAATTGTTAAGATCCTACCTGTGTTTTCTGCTGGGTTTGTCTCTATCTCCGTTTTCATGGGCTTTCAGGTGATATCCATGCAGCGTCCTAGGTTGTACTGACCATGATGTTCAAGGTCAGTACTGGATAAGCCATTTGGACAGAGTGGTGGCTTTTGAGAGCAGTTGATTAAATTCAGTAATATTGGCTGTGGAATTTTTCACTGTGGGGTTTTTTTTTTGGCTATGCATGAGATTGGTGTTTTAGTTTTCCTGAAGAATGATTTTTATTTTTTTTTTAAGATGGAGAAAAGAACAAAGGAAGTCATGTGGACAGCTAAGCCCTGCTCCAGACAATTTTTCTTTTTGACTGCAGGAAAATTACTGGCATGGCACCAGTGCCCTTCTCAGCCACTTTGAGACTTGGCAAATTTTCCCTAGGCCATTAGGGTAATGTTTGCATTAGCCTTTTGTAATAAATAGGTATCAGAAGAGTTGCAAGGCTAGATTTATCTTGACTGCTGATGGTAGACTCTTGCTAGAAAAAAAATAAAGGGGAATAGCTGAAAAACAGTAATGCTTTATAGTATCAGCAGGAAGGTTAAGTTTCCAGTCATGAATATCTAAAACTCCTGACTCAGCCAAACGTTTGATCCTCTCTATTCATTGAGTGACCTGTTCATAATCAGGGAAGTATTATGATGGGAAGCCTCTTGAGAGAAAGAGGGGTGGTGTTTGCACTTGTGCTCGGAGCCTTGAGAGACGAGGGCTCAGTTCCCAGCTTCATGGCAGATTTCTCTGAGTAGCAGCAGTCTGCCACAGCTATTTCAGTGCCTCCAGCTGATGCAGGCACCCAGCAGAATTTTATGAAGTTTCCACCACAATTAAGGTTTTCTGCTGAACACCACCCCCATGTGTATATCCAAAGTCTTGCCAAACGCCTCATGGCCTTCAGCATCAAAATCCATTTGAAAACCTGGTCCATACCTCCCAGGATTTCTTAGTGAAGAAACATCTGAGCTGGACTTTGAAGACCAGGATACAGTGCTGAACATTGGGTACCAGCTTGGAGGGAGAGGGATGCTGTTGAAAATGCAAGTCACCCTCCCACACCTCCATTTGTGGCCGAGTGATCCCTTCCCATCTCCATGAATGCCCCGTGACTGCAGTGCTTTCTCCTCCTGCCAGAGTAAAATTACAGACAGCCATGGGATTAACAACATCAGCCGATTTCCTGGATTTCATGGCAAATTCTGAGGCCCCACCCCAGCACAGCTCTTTGAGTTCAGACACTCCCAGTTTTACCTTTCTAAATGCCAGCTTGTGATCATTTCATTTGCTGTTGTTGCTAGCACATTTTTACATTACAATACACCCTGTCTGTCCTTAGCTACTTAGAACAATTGACTATTGCAAAACATAGTTTAGGTGTAAAAATTGTCTACATGCTTGTTCCATGAAGTGAAAGAACAGAATATCCCTAATATTAAACTGTAAAGCAGTGATCATTTATTTGTGAGGCCATTAAAGGCATTTAACAACCTGGTGATTCCCAGATAATTTCAGACCACATATATTTCATGCACACAGGGGATTTAAAATTAAAAAGAAAATACTTTCAGCAATTTCTGATGCAAGTAACATCAAAAAGTGCTGTACAGAGGGGAAAACCAGTGTAAAGTTGAGGACAGCTAGATCAGTGGAGGGCCCAGTTCACAGGGTCATGACAGAAGGCTTGGCAGGATTGTAGGAAGTCCCTGCTTCATCCCATTAGTGGGAATTTGCTGCCTCAGCAGTGCTGACGTGCATCCTTGTGGAGCCATGCTGCATGCTATGTCAGGGGCTGATCTGGGCTGCAGAGGCAATTTTTTGTGGAATTAAACAGTGACCTTGACTGTAAATTTTATCACTTGGAGAGTCAAGCTCACGGCAAAGAGTCACAAATTGCTGTATGGCCTTGGGCTGTGGGGAGCCACTGGGAACATGTTGAGCTGCTCTTTGGTTGCCAGCCTGGTGCAAGAGCAGTGATGCTTTGGTGTATTCTGGTTGTGAAACCGTGTGGGAATCTATGATTGAAAGTGTTTCTGATCTGAATGCAGAGTTTGGAGGGGCTTCTCTGACAGACTCATGACCCCGCAAAACAGACTGTCATAAATGGATATGGAGTGTTGGATGCAGTGTACCTCTCTTTTTGCAGTGTTTACAGCACTGTCATCCAGATAAGCCTCAGTAGTGCTAGAAATCTGTGCTTATGTCAACCCATGGAACACATTTTACGTATGTCACCAAGATTAGTACGTAGAAACACATTGTGTATCTGGTTTCAGTTGAAACCTTCACCAGATGCATCTGACTTCCCTCTTGGTAAACAGGAGGGAAGAGCAGAAGGAAGCACAGATTTCTTGTTCTTTTTTTTGCCAAAGCTGAATGAATCAGAGGGCTGGGCAATCACCAACCATAGGGAGTTCAACAAGGGCAGGTGCCAGATGCTGCATCTGGGATGGGGCAGCCCTGGCTGCAGGGACAGAGCGGGCAATGAGAGGCTGGAGAGCAGCGCTGTGCCAAGGGCCCTGGGGGTGCTGCTCCATGGGAAGCTGGGTGTGAGTCAGCAGTGCCCTGGCAGCCAGGAGGGCAGCTGTGTCCTGGGGGCATCAGGCACAGCACGGCCAGCTGGGCAAGGGAGGGGATTGTCCTGCTCTGCTCTGCGCCGGGGCGGCCTCACCCCGAGTGCTGGGGGCACTGTGGGGTGCCCCAATGGAAACAAGGCATGGAGCCACTAGAGAGTGCCCAAAGGAGGCCACGAGGATGGGGAAGGGCCTTGAGGGGAAGTTGTGTGAGGGGTGCCCGAGGTCACTTGGCCCGTTCAGCCCGGAGAGGAGGAGACTGAGGGGAGACCTCACTGCGGTTAAAACTTCATCAGGAGGGGAAGCAGCAGGGCAGGCACTGATCTCTTCTCTCAAGTGAGCAGTTATGGCACCCGAAGAAATGGCATGAAGTTGTGTCAGGGGAGATTTAGGTTGGATACTAAGAAAAGACTTTTCACCCAAAGGATAGTTGGGCACTGGAACAACCTCCCGAGGGAAGTGGTCACAGAAGCAAGCCTGACAGAGTTCAAGAAGCATTTGGACAAAGTTCTCAGGCACATGGTGGAATTCTTGGGATGTCCAATGCAGGGCCAGGATTTGGACTTCAGTGATCTTTGTGAGTCCCTTCCAACTCAGGATAATGTGTGATTCTATGATTGCCTTTTGGTGATCACTTGATTTACTTAAGGTTCCTTTTCTCTCTCTGTGTGATAGGCTTAGAAGATGTTGTAGCAATAATGATTCCTGAGCCCAAAGGGAAAGAGATAGTGAGCCTCCTGGAGAGGAACATTACTGTGATGATGTACATAACCATCGGGACACGCAACCTGCAGAAGTACGTCAGCCGGACCTCGGTGGTGTTCGTCTCCATCTCCTTCATTGTGCTGATGATCATCTCCTTGGCGTGGCTGGTCTTCTACTACATCCAGAGATTCCGCTACGCAAATGCCAGAGACAGAAATCAGGTGAGCAGGGCTGGAGTAACTGTTTGTGTTTCCAAAAGATCACCACGGGATTTATTGTAGAAGTAAAAGTGAAAGAAATTGTCTATGTGTAGTAAAAACAGAAAACCAAAAGAAAGCCCAAGAAAGTGAAAAGAATAGGAATATTAAAATGACTGTGACTGGGAAAATCCAAAACTTATGTCAGTATAGATGGGATTCAAGAAAAAACAGAAATTAATAATGTATGTGTATTATAGGTTGTTTTCCTTATGCAAAGCACAAAACAATAGACAGAAAGGTGATGTTTATTTGTGAAAATATTGTTGTGGTACATATAGTCAAATGTCATAGCAATGTATATAACTAAAGACCCTTGGGATCAAAATGCTGACTAAAACATTGTGAGGTATGTGTGTGTCAAGCAATGTTCTTGATGAGTGAGGAAAGGGGAAAAAAAAAACCTATTCTCATTTTAATGCTTCCTTAGAAGGATCTTGGGCTAGAAAGACAAATATGTCACTCTTAATTTGACAATGATCACTGAACAGGACTGTAGTGATAGCCACTAATGGTATTAAAGCATTGTTACTGGTTTTGGCATCTTGTCCAAAGCCCTTGACAGAGATAAAAAGCCTATAGAGCTCAAGACAAGTCAGTAGCAGTGGTTTTGTAAAGCACTGCCCAACTTTATGTAGTTCAGCAGTGAATAATAATAGCAACAATAATAATAAATTTAATATTTTCTTGGCCAGATGCAACTGTCTCAGCAGAACTGGGAAGCTGAGGCTTGTACATTTCACTCTAATGGTACAGTAGAAAATGTTATCAACATATGAAATTTGAAGAGATAACCATTTTACTGCACTGTAGAAAATGCACTGTAATTCAGAGAGGTTTCTGAACTCTCAATAAATTACTGTCAGGACCAGGAGGGTTACCTGGCTTATTCTGCAGGAAAGGTAAAACTCAGAGTATGAATTATCACTTGGTAGAGAAAAGCCCTGCTACACCCTCTGTAACAAATACTTGACGTGTAGGAACCCCTCGCCTTCCCCCAATGAAATTCAGGCATTCTCTGAGATAGAGAGCAGCTGCTCTGTATTTACAGACAGAAAGAATGTATTTTCCATTTAAATATACAGTCTGGAATTTTGGATAGCAAGAACGAGACTATCCCAGCTGGAATTTGAACATCATTGGCAGCAGATTCACTGTGACTGCAACGTCTGTGATAATTTTTAGATGCTTTGTCTGCAGAAGCCACATGCGTGCCTAATTTGTGTGTGTGAGTAAGTGTGCTTTCAGTCAAGTAATTATACAGGCAGCTTAGCAGTGTAAATAGACATACATAAACATGAAACTCAGCAAAATAGGAAGTTCCTTCAGGTAATATGTTATAGTTTGAAACAGATGTGTTTGTACGTTCAAACATATTTCCTTTTCAGTATTTTCTTTCCAAAGTTTGAATGAGACCTACGTGTGCACAAGTAGTTGTCCTATGGAGAGGTTTTAACAACTTGGTTATTATACTAGTTCTGTTCTTCAGAAGAATTAGAAAGGATGCCTCCTAAGTAATTACATCTTATTAATTATTAATATTATTATTTTGAAGGGAAAAACTGGGCAATTATAAGGGGCAACCTAAAAAGTCTTCATGCAGTTTTCTTCATACAGTTTTGTCTGACATCTAGTCTCTTTATTAGCTCTTTCCATATGAAAACAGTAACAAATACAAACAAAACTCTATTATTTGTGTTGATGGGTTGCTGTGGCTTTTTAGTTTTGTTTCTTTTAGTCCTGGCTACGGAATATAATGATGTAGGTTGTTCAGAAGAGCTCAGCTTGCTCTTGCCCTTCCCGTGAGTGTTCCTCTTTGTTTTCCATCAGGTTCTGGGTTTTCTTTTTCTTTGGCACATTCTCTTGTGGTTCAAGGATGGGATCACAAATTTCTGATTAAAATCATACTGTCCTTTTGTCAGGCCTCATAAACACTTTTGTCTAGTCCTTCTCTATCTGGTGACTCTCCAGGTCCGCTTCCCTTCTTTCACTAGGTGTAAGTTTCTGAGCAAGCAGTAAATCCAAAACAAAGTGATTTAGTTACCATCAAGAAAGCAATGAGTCCAGCTATTGAGAGAGGCAGCTAGAAAGACTGAAAAATCTCCTGGAATCATTTCCTGTGACTCCACAGTGAGATGAAACCTGGACAGAGTCCATCTACATCTTCAGCCACCACTCTTACTCATCATGTGTGCAAAATCTAAGTTCACAGGCCAGAAGGAAGACACAGCTTACTCCAATTAGGTGCCTGATTTTGATGAGTGGAGAATCAGGAATTCAAAGATTCTTGCTGAATGCCAGGGTCTATTCATCCCCACTTGGCTGAGGATCAATGCAGTGGAGCACAGAATTGTCTTCCACTATGGGCTTGTGCACCTACAGCCAGGGTGTCAGCTACAAACGTGGTGAGATATCATTTTTTATTTTAATACATTTAATTTTTAAGAGTACCTCTAGCACAGACAACTGTACATTACATATGGAAGTAGAAGATAGTTAATAATATTCACGTTGATTGAACCTTTTTTCCCACCTAACGAGATGTGCAGGAGGTTTGTGGTTGCCTTGATGATGAATCTTTTCGACATGAAGAGAATAAATTTGTGTAAGAAAATCTGTTTCCTCAGCAGCTTGTTCCTGGAGGGCTCCTGAAGATGAGAGAATTGAGAGACTTTGTAAAAGGCTGTGGAAATTGTTTAAATCAAGAAATATCACATTGTAGAGCAAATTAGAAGCAGAATTAGAATTACATGACAAGTTAAGTTCCAGAAATAATTCAGCAAAATATGACCTGATGTTACAGCCCTGTAACAGCCAGGGCACAGACTTAAAAACAGCTACAACAACAACAAACCCACCCTGTCAGTCTGTCAGAGTTTTTCATATTTCACCAGTAATAGTAGAGCTCTCTTTTTATTGTTTGGGAGATGTGAAAATGAAGAGAGGATGATGTTTCAGTGCCAGACTTCTTTACCACATTTTTCCATGTCCCTTCTTTCCATTGGCTTCTTGTTCAGAGGAAGCTTTCTACACAGTCGTTTTGAAACTGGTTGGAGTCCTTAAGTTTTGCAGGATAGTGGAAGCCAAAGCAGGTAGTGATTGCACTGGGCTTGAGGAGGATCTTGTGTGTCCCAGGTTAATCTTTAGTATGTGACTGTCAGCATGTAGAGCATTTATCTGAGAAGGAATACTGGTGGCTGTGGCTTGGAATGAGAGTTTTGGGCCCCTGAATAGGGATGTCAATCTTGGAAGCAATTTGGGAAGATGCTTCCCATGATGGAGTCTGCAGCCTTTGTCTGTGCGTAGATGTGTCCATTACCTCATGCTGGTGGTGCAGCTCATTCTGCACAAGGCACAAGGTGATCTCCTTGCAGAGATGATAGTTCAGCAAGGCCATTAAGGGAGAAGCACTTACTGTAACTTCTCCTCCACAGCTTCCACGGTCATTTACTTTCTCAGGAACACATAAGTGGTCCTTTCCATGGGACTGTCCTTCCTTTTTAATGAGCATTGCCATCTCCTCAAGACCACTGCATCTGACATGCTTAACTCCTTCCAGTCCACTACTGAATGTTGCAGCATTGCTAATGAGATTATGATATTTATGACTGTAAATCTCTAAGCCTCACTTTAAACACTTAAACTGCTGTAATGCCTCTTATCTTTTGGGAAAAATAATTGGTTATTGATAGCATGCCTTGCATTCAGATGGGAGAATCCTTTGAAATTATTACTTTAGACCAAGAAATTCCTGTTCTTTCAAAAACTAAATTATTCTCATTTACGTGTAAGTTATGAACTTATCTATTTACGATAGATAAGAAAAAGCAAACATGAAAGCAATCAAATCAAAGATGTACAGGAGTTTTTAATCTTGTCCTTTCCCCTTCAAGAATGTGCAAAAAAGAACTGAGACATTTCATTCATTAAAGTAATGATAATGATAAAAAGGGATCACAAGCACTTTCTGAAGCATGACATAATGGCTCTTGTCTGGCTGTATGTTATCAGTCTGTCTTTGATTTACATTAAAGAACCAAATAGCTGACAAGAAATGTTTCCAACTCTCCTTGATTCTTTTATTTAAGGGAGACTCTGAGAAAGATGGACCACAGAAAGAGATGCTGTCTAACAAGATACTCCTTCACATGCTATAATTAAGTTGCTGGAAAGCTCATATGTAAATCTCCTGATAGCCAAGATTGTCTTCACCTCTTTAGCCAGATCTAAAATTGTACTCTGCTTTCAATATTGCATGTGTTTTGTCAGCCTTTCCAATCCAAGAAACTTAACCTCTAAATTTAATCTAGTGATTTTAATTGAATCTGAAGACCAAAGTGGCGGTTTAGTGGTCATATCTGTGTGATTAGGTCTCAACTTATAAATTACCTCAAACTTTCTTCTGTTTTTGGCCGCACGCTCTCACCCCCTCCAGCTGGAAACCCTTCCTTCTGACAGGCCCCTCTGAACTCTGGCACTGGAGTTTCCCAGCTCAGAAAGTTGAATGTCTTCTGGATCACCAAAGGCCCTAAGTCTCTCTTCTCCCTAGCAACACATGGCTGGAAATGTGTTTGGGGAAAGGAGGCGAAGGGAAGAGTTCAAGTCATTTATTGGTGGCAAATTGGAACGTGCTGTATCATGAACTGTTGTAAAGAAAACATTGGAGTGGGCATTGCTGCATGAAACCATGTGAGAGAGGCATAGAAAAAATGAGGAGTGCCCAAAGCAGGGTCTGGGGGCAGAAGCACGTGGCATCTGAGGAGGGGTGAAGGGAGCATACTAAGCTGGGTGGGGAGCCAAGGAGGAGGAAGGGCTCTGCTTCCAGCTGCAGAAAGGGTGGTCAGAGAGGAGTCAGAATCAACCTCTTCCTGGAAGTGCACAGGGTAATGGTCACAAATTACCAGAAAGGGAAATTCCATTAGTATGTTTAGAGAAGAAAAAAGGCTGAGATTGGTTAAGCACTGGAACAAATTATCCACAGAGGTTGTGAAATCTCCTTTCTTGGAGATAGTCAAAACTTGACTAACACAGCTCTGGCTTTGAAGTTGATCCAGCCTTGAGCAGGGGGTGGGAATACATGACCTCCCAAAGACTTTTCCAGCCTGTGAGTCTGCCTCCAGACTGCCTTGTTGCTGGATTAGCACAAGTGAGCAGCCAGGTCCTTGGAGCACTGACACAGGAAGGAGCTGCATAGCATAGGGTGCTGACCAGTGACTGTGTGCACTGCCCTGCAGTGTTCCCAGCCTCTTGCAAGGAGCAGACATGTCCATTTGCAGTGTCTGAGGACAGGGTGTTTTGTGTCAGGCTGTTATTACATACTTTAATCCTGGTGGCTGTGACCCTGCCAGCACAGTAACAGTGTTTTGGAAATACGGGAGAACGGTCAGAAACATCACGTGGCAATCACTTTATGGTCCACTGGAGGAAATGATAGAAAGGCAAAGAATGAGTAAATGCTTATGTATGGACAGGATGTTACTGCAGGAATATATAGTGCTTTACCTGTAAGAAACTGCAGATGCTTCCACCTCATTTTTATAAAATAGGCAGCTCTGTCTTGCAGGAAAAGAGACAGGAGAGATGGAGAGATTATTCAGAGTTTTTGTAGTTAAAAAATTTAACAGCTCACTTTCCGAAGTTGTATCCTGCTTAAGATCATGAACTACTTATGGAACCATGTAAGAATAAAGTTCAGCCTTCACTCTGCTAACTGCCCAGTATTTTTTTTTTTAACAAGTGTCATTAAAAAAAGAGAGGAAAGAAGTAGGATAACCAAATAATGGACTTGTTACCTACCTTGGTACACACTGCTGCAGTGTCAAACACCTATTGTGCCCTTTTTATGAATTATTATGTTTCTATTTATACACTATCCTGTTCCATGTTCCATTCTTAAAATTATTAAGATGCCTAGGGAGAAAAAGTTTTGATTTGTGCATGAAGAGATGCTCTTTGCTTAAGGGTAAATTTTGTATTGCAGCGCCGGCTTGGAGATGCTGCGAAGAAAGCAATCAGCAAGCTGCAAGTCAGGACCATCAGGAAAGGTGACAAGGTAATTTTTCAAAATGCTTGTTACTTAAATTAAACTCTGTGCTGAGGATTCCTTCAGACCTCTGGAGCAATGAGCCAGAAGAGAAATGCCAATTGCTTATTTAGCTAGGAGTGCTTGTAAGCAAGTTACGGATGAAACTGAGTGTGGAGAGGGGGTGATTTGGTTAAAGATGCAAAAAATTCTGAAAGTTAAAACATACAAACTAAATCTGCATGCTTCCCAGTGCAAGTTTCCAGCTGGAAACATGTCAGAAAATCTGACTTGCTGCTTGTGAAATGCATTACTGGATTTGCAATGTGCTTCAGTGACTGTTTTACTTTGTCACATAGGCTCTTGTATGAAGCGATTAGCTAACAAAATAAAAAATAAATACGATGAATATTCTCTTTCCTGTAGGAGACTGAGCCAGACTTTGATAACTGTGCTGTTTGTATCGAAGGCTACAAGCCCAATGATGTTGTCAGGATATTGCCTTGCAGGTAAATTGAATGTGCTTTTAGTTGTAATAATCTCTACTTCAAGACAGTCTCTGCTCTCAGTTTCACACTGATGAGATTACCTGAGAACTCGGGGAGGGAAGGGTGAATTTATTAGTTTGGCCTATTCCGAATCTGTTGGTAAAGATATCTGAAATGCCTCTTTATTCAACATGAAGTGAAACTAGTGATGGTGGTGAGACCCTGAGGGTTTCGTATGGTAGTCAGAAATTTTGTCTGACCTGAGCCTATCATAAAGTCTTCAGTAGGATTTTTAAACTAAAGTTTTGATTTATCTAATTTCCTCACTGTTTTTTTAATTAAAATGAATGCCTTAGGAGGATTAGCCTCTGACTTGAGGGTGAGCCCTGGCCACAGCAGCCAAGGATAGAGCAGCCTCCTGCTCCCCATTGAGCTGCTTCTTCTGCTGTCCTGGGCCTGAGAAAAAGATGACTTTTGTCAGAAAAAATCCGCAGCCATAGAAAGAGATGTAGGGACTAAAACATGCCTGGTGTGAAGATGCCCTGTGCAGCACATCCACCCCCAGGGATGTGGCACAGGAGTGCAGCCTCTAGCCACCCCTAACAGCTGTATTCATCTTTGTGCCATGGTACTGTCATTTGTGAAGTGCTACCTAATGGAAAATTTCTCTAAGGAAATCAATTTCTCAGAAAATTTCCTAGGATCAGTTGCCCCTAGGAGAGCAAGAGCAAGTGCTTGATTTCCATAGAAATACACATATAAAGTGCTGCACATATAGAGCAGAGATTCTATTTTTTCAATAGAACTTCTTTCTTCTCCTGAGTCATGTTCACTGGCTTGAGAAACCAAAATACTTGTTTATTTTCCTGCTGTTTTGTACCCTAGTAGATATTTGAATGTTACAAGCTGTCCATTTCTGTTAGTTCATGTGATTCATTAAATCTGTTTACTGCCATCACTAAGTGGGTAACACAAAGCAACAGATTAATCACAAATTTGACCTACTGTAGATTCCCCACAATGACAAATTGCATGTGAACTCTTTTTTTTTTCTATAAGCAGACACAAACACATCACTTCATGAAGCAGAAATACAGAAAAATGAGAAACTACCAGAAAATGTGGACCTTGGTTTGGCATCAAGCCTGTTTGTACAGAAACAGAATAAAGCTTGGAAATTTTGCATGATAGAGACAGGCAATGTTTTGAGGTAGATCTACAACAGCTTAAATATATGTCTAAGCTTTAGCTTTCACTTGTGTCCCACCTCATAATTCAATGAGCCTTTGTCATCGACGAGCGTTGTGTCAAGCAGAGTGAACAGGAAACACAGAGTTAACAGGTGGTGTTTAGTTCTTGGCTGACTTAAAAGGTCACTCAGAAAATGACTCATGCTAAAAGGGTAGCAGTAGCAGAACTGTCTTGTAAAATACCCACAGTTTGAGCCTTAGCAGTCTGGAGTTATAAAAACTCAAAGATGTTTCTCAAGCAGCTATTTCACCAAACCCTGGCTTTCCTGCTACACAAACTGCAAGGGCAGTGTTTTACATACTTGCACAGGTTTGAACTTATGAAATGGAACTCATGATTCTTTCTGCTGTTTTCAATCTCATCTCCTCATCCAAAACAAAAAGTGGATTCATTTCTGTTCCTTTGAAGTGAGTAGGAGAGTGTTACATCTTGATAAAGACCTTCAGATTCTGTAGTTTTCCTGCTCCAGTATCCTCAGTTAAGCCGTGTGCATTTTCTAACATGGGAACCTCATTAAACCTCCAGTATAGCAGTGGATGAGCTCTGAAGTAAAAAAATATACATGTTTACTAGGACTTGGGCTGTTTTCCCAAATGTCCTCTCTTTTCTGCTGGCTCTGGATAGCTGTTTTTATGTACCCCACTCTGGAAAGCTCGGAGGAGAATTACAAGTGAACTCGTGCTTCTTCCCCTGTGTCTTCATCAGGTAGCTCCCACAGCTGACTGAAGTAATAAACTTCACTCTGCAGAGTGTATTAAATAAATAAGGAATGACACTTGATAAAAGTAAAAAGTGTTGACTTGCAGCTGGTTTTAAGTTTAATGGAAGCAAACATGTCTGAAGTTGTCTTTAAGGGCACTGACACAAGATCATATGTAGCCGAGTTCATTGTTCCTGGAGTGGCATCTTTGTCACAGCCTTACTTCATTCTGTTTATCTTCCATCTCCAGTTTCAAAACACCATTGCCTTTTCAGCTCTAGCTTTGGAGAAGGTACTGGTCCTGCTGCTCCCAGTGTGTGCCTTTTACTGAACTTTTACTAACTTAACTGAACTTCTGTAGAGAGGAAGGCATTTCTTTCAGCCTTAACTCTGCTGAGTGCCTCATAGGTTCTTGTTTTTGCCGTTTCATTTCTTTCACAAACAAACACATTCTCTGACCTTGTTCCAACTCATTCTTTTTCCCTGAACCTTCACTCCATGAACAACTGTGATTTCAGTTTTCACTCCTGCTTTCTCTTTTTATTAGCTTCCTGTGAAAATTATTTCATCACACACATTCTTCCTTTTGATTCCTTCCTCTCACCCTCATCATCTTCTTTTGTCCTTCTCAGAAGCAAATAATACTGTACATGCACCCCCCAAAATCTCAAACCTTCTTGTTGGATACTACAGTGCTAGTCAGTCTCACAAAAATTCTAAATCCTTTACTTCAGCCCTAGGTCTAATCCAGGCAACTGTTTCTCTTGGGGTTATCAGGGATGTACCTCTCTTTCTGCATAGGTGAGACTAGGAGTGGAAGCTGGGAGGAGAATAGTTTCCCTTAATCTGGAAAAAAGCCTCTCAAAATTGTTGGCAAGCTGAACACTTTACAATAGTTGTACTAAAATAATCATCATCGGCATTATTATTATTATTATTATTATTATTATTATCATTATTTTGGACTGAGTGCAACATGATCTTTTTTTCCTTGTATGATTAAAATTGCATCTTTAAAAAAAACCACACATACATTTCGAGCAAAAGCAACGTCCAGTTAAAAAACTGTGAAGTGCTATTTAGATAGCAGTAAATGGAATGCTCTGGGACTTTGAGGTTCTTTTGCTTTGTGCTCTGTGAGCTGAGCCCCGTGCAGCCACAGGGGAGTGCAGGAGGGATCCCAGGGAGGCAGCACCTCTGGAGCAGCACAGGGGCCCTGGCACGCACACGTCGTTCTTGGCAGCTTTTTCCAACACACTCTGCAGTCTCCCGGGATGAGGGCTGCAAACCCCCTGGGAATTTATTGTGCTGCTTCATTCCCTTGACTGTGGTGAAGCCTTTCTTATTGTGTAACCTGGATCTCACTTGCTGCAGTTTAAACAACATCTTTGTGCTTCTCATCCCTGGGAGAGGTGGGGAATAGTTGTTTCCTTTCCCTTATAAAAATCCTTTTGAGGCTGTGACAGCATCTCGCCTTCCTCTCTGTCAACTCATCAATTGCAGTTCTTTTGAGAAACTTTTCAAATCAACATCATTTTGTAATGAATGTGGTTGCACACAATAGGGAAAAAAATCTGTATTTTTTTCTAGATTTGACTTTGATTGTCAAAGCCATGTCCTGAGCCTGAGCTTGAAACATCTCTTACTGTTTTCCTGTTTGGGTCATTACTTCTGAAATCCCCCATGATGACTCCATCGTCTCTTTCCATTTAAAACTTGCATCAGTCAGAACTGCAAAGGGAGGGATTTTTGTTGCAGTTGATCTTTTTACATCTTTGTCTTACCGGGGGACAGTGAAATGCTGCAGTTGCTCTCACCATACTTTATGCTGAGTATGTTTCTTTTGCTTGAATTTGGAACATAAAACAATTGACAATTAGTTGAATGCCATAAGCATGTACAGAGTGCTATACCTAATAAACTTTCAAATCCAAATCTGCAAAGCCTGCCACCTTGCTTTTCTGCACAAATGGTTACATGTTCAAAACAGATATTATAAGAGCACTAATCGTATAATGCAGTAAAAAATTTTTAAAAGGCAAATCTTCATCTGATTTTCAGTAGCATTCCATTATTCTGTGGATTTCTGTCAAATAATCAAGTTCCCTCTGTAGTACATATTAAATCTGAAATTAATGGAGCCATAATACACTGTGCTAAATTAGTATTGAGATGTGCAAAGTGACAAGATCTGTCATGTTTTTAAATTACTTGGCATTGGTAGGATTTATTTTAGAATATTGTTTTTGAAGCCAACTTTAGGAACACTGAACTTCAGATTTTAAAGTCTTTAAGGCATGAAAATGTTCCAAGCTTTTGATGATGAACAAACATCATGAAATTCTCTAATATGAACTCCAGTTTGACTGAGGCTTTCAAAGCTGGAAATTGAAAACAAAAGGGAATTTTTTGGTCCATGGTAAAATGTCTTGGTGGAAACTATGTATTTTTTATTCTAAACAGATTTTGGAAATCTGTTTTGTTTTCTGAGAGATTAATAAATATCTCAGGTTTTGTAAATGGACTGATTATTTTTGCACAAACGTGCTTCAAATGTTTGCCAATAAGAGTATTTATGAATTTGATTATATAATTAAAGAAACCTATCACTAACAACAATTTCATTATTATCTCATGTAGCTGAAAGGTAAGACATAATGAATTAACATTGAACTAAAAAACTCAAGCAAACCAGATACCACTTCCTTGGGTGGCCTTTTCCAGTGCCTGACCACCCTTTGGGTGAAGAAATGTTTTCTTGTATTCCTGGTAACAGAATATGCTCTCAAGAGGGAATACAGTCTGCCAGGTACAGGCACTAAAGATCCCTACAGTCATTATCAGTTTGTTAAAGGCAAAGCTAAATAAGAAACTTTCAGGTGCTCCACCTGATTAATGTCTAGGAAAAGTGGTGCCCAGCAGCTACAGGGCTCAGGTAGCTGCTTCAGACTCAGAACAGGATTAACAACAATTCCTTCAGGGGATTGTGTAGGAGCTCTCTCTGATGGGCAGCTTCTAAAGAGCAGGGAAGTCAGGGAGAATATTTATGAATGCATTGTACTGGTTTTTCTGTTTAAATGCAAAGTTGGTTTTTTTCTAATTCAGTTTATTTCTTTATGCCTCTATCCTGAAAAATACTAGACTCTCAATGGCTTCACATTTAAATTATGTATAATCAGGTTTGTCTGTAGAACTATTAAGAAAAACTAACATGATTTTCACCTTTTCCAGCAAGCAGCTTTTGTTTACTGGCAGCCTTTAACATTTATCGGGTTTGCTAATGCATTTTGTGTATTTTCCCTAAGTCTCTAAGTATGTACATCTTCTATTCCCAACACATTGAAATGTGCACATGTGCTTGAGTTGCTGCAGGAATCATTTTAGCCTTATGTGCATAGGACCTAGTTCTGCAGTCCTTGAAGAGGTCACAAACTGCACCAGCTGAAACATTCTCGCTTAAAAGAATTCACAATCATCTGGTACTAAGTGGTAAATTGTGCTGTGGTGCATTTGAATTAAGATATCCTGGTTTTCATTGCAGGCATCTTTTCCACAAGTCCTGTGTAGACCCCTGGCTGCTAGACCATCGTACCTGCCCGATGTGTAAAATGAATATTCTAAAAGCTCTAGGGATTCCGGTAAGCACTCTGCAGAGCAGCCCATCAGGGCAGAAGGGGAACACCAGCCACCTGAGCATATCCCTAGCCTTTGCCTGTCTGTTCCCTTCTTCCTCTTTTCGCCATATTATTGAATAATTAATTGATTTATTAAGGGAAGCACAATTGGAAATGTCTGACTCTCCCTCTGTCCTGCACCCCACCAGTATTAGCAAGGAAGAGCATGTGTATGGGCATTGGTTGGGTGTTGGGATTTGTGTGTCTGCGGCTGCCTGCTTGGTGAAGCAGAAGATTGTTCACTGGTGTTTTGGTGGATTTATAGAATCTTTCACATAGCTTTCAGGACTGGCTTTATTTATTTTTTTAATCATGCCCTCGGTTCAAATCTGAAAGTAGAAAGTCTGCAAATAAAGTTTTGTCTGCTATACTCACCAAGGACAACTAAGTGCTCATTCTGGGGAAGCGAGTCCTTTTTCTGTCAGATTTCTCTTAAAGTCTATCTGGAGTAAGGTCTGTACTCCTAATTCCAGTTAAGGGCCATTTCTCCCAGTTAGTAAGCATGTGGTGGAGCACATGACATACAAGAAATTGTTAAGCTCTTTGTTATTTGGAACATTCAAATGTGGTTAGAGACCGGCAAAGTAATGGATCTTTGTCAGTGGCGTGTTTGCATTCAGATGGTGTATGTCCTGTCTGCCATCCACGTTCCCAACTGGAGCCATCACAGAGCTCAGGGAAGGAGTGAGTCACTCTCCCCCACTGTGCAAGGCTCCTGGAGTTCAGTACTGAAACCCCTTCAGCTGATGCATTACCAGGTGCTGTAAATAGCCCCCCAAGTTTCAGTCAGTGATGCACCAGTTCGCATTGGAAGGAGCTCTATAAAGTAAAATAGTTCATGTGAACATACTGGGGAGCTGCTATAGCCATTCTCAGAGAAATCAGTTTCATGGAAGCAGGTTGCAGGCAGATATGTTAATAAACCTAATATAATCCAAACTGAAAACATGCAAGTGGGAGAAAAGAAGGAGGGCATTGTAGCTATGGTAATGCATCAAAACAGTTTGGCTGCTTTTTCTGCTAATTGTGTATATTGTCTTTAATATATTTAGTGGTGATGTAGCTGTTAAATCAGGGTCTAGGATGAAAAGCCCAGATGAAGGCTAGCTCTGCCATTCACCATCTCCACTGATGGCTTAAATACAGAAATGAAGGCTTAAATACACAAATGAAGGCTTCAATACACAAATGAAGGCTAGCTCTGCCATTCAGCATCTCTGCTGATGGCTCAAATACATCTCTGACCTAGGCTTAAATACAGAAATATTTCCTTAGGTTCTATCTCAGCTCACAGGCCTGCCACGAGCAGTTACCCCGGGTTCTGACACCTCTTCTCCCTCCCCAGTGTATTGTTCCTTGGCTTCCCTGTGCATCCCACAGCACATACCGCTGCTGCTCTCACACTGGCCCCTTCGCATTTCTGTCCAAACACTTCATTAATGTGCCCTTTGTCCAGCTCCATAATCAGGGCATATAGGCAAACCAGAGCAATGCTTTCTGGAGGCCTGCAGTGAGATGTTAAAGGCTTCCCAGAAAGTTTCATGCTGTTAGAATTTACACCCGGAACACGGCTGACACTGGCCTCACTGGCTGCTGCTGAAGGCTAAGCATGTCCACAGGCTGTTTGAGGCTGGGCACAGCTAGTGGAACAAAAAACATGCCCAGAGGCCATGTGTAGAAGTTTTGGTTTACATGGCTGGATTTCACTGCCTATGGACAGCTCTGTAGTGGCAGGTGTAGAAGTACCTAATTGCCAGGAATAATTGGAACACCATTACATTTCCTCAGCCACTGTTTCCTTTCTCATAGCTCCCTTTCTTCTGTTGTACAGTACAGCAGAACAGGGATCTATCCTGCCTCCTCACTGAGAGCTTTCTGCATGGAGCTTCTTTGGAAATAATTGTACTGAGCATATAATTAAAGATGCTGCTGTAACTTACATGAACGACTGGTTCAAATTAAGATTTCCAAATCAGCTTTAGTGTCGGTCTGTCTTAACACTAAAAATAAAGCACTTGGATGTTAATGTTCCACTAGCAAAGTTTTTTTTTTTTTTTTAGGGGATTTTATTCTATTTTTTAGGGGATTTTATTCTGTAAAAATTTCCTGTAGGTGTTCTAAGACAACAAGCTGAAAACAGCCCTCTTCATCTCTTGGAGGAAGCATGTTGGTGTACATGGATCATTGGATATGTACATGAAGGGATGGAGAGTCTTATCCTTCCAAGTGACTTAGAGTAGGAGCTGCTGTCCATGGGAAATTGGAGTGGATGGTAGCCTTTGTGTCAGATTTCCTCCTTCCTTTCCACAGCAAAGCAAGTGGAGGTATAAGAGCATCTGGTAGCTTGAGGCTTAAAAATTCCTATACTGCTATCAGTTGCTCCTCCTCTTCCTCTCTTTTTTCTACCTTCTCTTTCTGAAATACCCCTCAACTCTTGTTTGTTCCTTTCCCACCTTTTGCTCTCTCCTGCTTCTCCTCTGCATAACCACTCCTGCCCAACCTGTGTCCTTTTGAGCTCCTGCTCAGCTCCCAGGACCTGTTTTCCACCTGCACAGATTTCGTGTTGTCCTCCCCCTTCTCACTGCCCAGCACCAGCTGAGGACAGCCCAGGGTGGATGTCATTCCTGAGGTTTGCTTTCTGGTGCTCCCATGAGACAAAAAAGCCACCAGCACACATGAACTGGTGTTTTTAGAGACTCATCACTTAGCCAGGTGTCCATAGGCTGCTTTGGGAAAAGATGATGCCCTCAAAGAACCTGTAAAGTTCTAGGGCATCTCAGTGAAAGGTGGCAAACATTTCTGTAGAGTGGATAAAGGAAAATGTCATTCCCTAACCACATTCTTGAGTCTTGCTGAGCCCTCTTAGCTGAAATTTCCACACACAAAAGAAGAAAAAAGCCTTAGACAGGCATCAGCCTCTGATGGGAGACTTGGGTGCAAATTTGCCAAAGCCTTTTTGCAGGCTTTTACAATGGGATGAATGAGAAAATCTTACCCTAGACAGGCTGTGGGGTTTTTTTCCTGCCAGCTGCATGTTTCTCTTATGGTTGTTATTAAAGACCTGGCTTGCATGTCTGTGGATATATTGTGCTTCATTTAGCAGAAAGACTTTGGATTTTCCAGGAAAAGATTGGTTAGATCCCAAATATCTAAATGTTTCAATTCAATTCACAACTAAACTCTGCATTTACTTTGTAATAGAGACTTCAAATATGATCTGCCCTAAGCTCAGATTCCCCAGGCAACTGTGGGGCACCAAAACTCCTGCACTCATTTTCACAGTAGCTGAGTATAGTAGAAGAAATGTATTGTACCTGAATATCTGTATAGAGGCTTTACTCCTGGAGATCCCGTTTGTCCTTGATGGGCTGCAGCTGCCATGCCCTTAATTGGGCTGCAGCTGTGACCAATGAAGATAACTGGGATAAAAGGGGGTGGGCTGGCCAGTTAGGGGGTGTCGTGATGGAGCTCTGCATGTGTGATGTCAGGAAAGTGCAACTTGTAGAAGGAAGAGTCTGTGCTGTGAAGATCTGCAGCCATAAGAGCACACCAAGGAGATACGGGACCTTAGAGATTTGATAACAACAGTGTGGGACTCTAGAAAAGGACCAACAACAATTGGTGACCCTGATGTGATAGTTGGTAGAAGATAAGACAGCCAAGAGCTGCAAGAGATCATAGCCTTTGGGTCAGAGAGCTGTGAAAGAGTGTGGCCTTTGAGCAAGGAGCTATGTGTGTTGTACATGGCCTTGGAGTCATGGGGAAATGTATGTATTGTACTTGAATATCATTTAAGTATCTCTATGTACAACCTGGTTCTGTAAGTAAAAGAAAAGGGGGAAATGTAGTAGAGGAAATGTATTGTACTTGAATATCTGTATAGAGGCTTTGCTCTGGGAGGTCCCAGTTGTCCTTGATGGGCTGCAGCTGCCATGTCCTTAACTGGGCTGCAGCTGTGGCTAATGAAGATAACTGGGATAAAAGGGGGTGGGTTGGCCAGCCAGGGAGAGCCTTGGAGGAGCTCTGAACTGGTAGAGTGAACAGCATGCTGAGGAAGGAGTCTGTGCTGAGAAGCTCTGCAGCCGTAAGAACGCACCAAGGAGGTATGGACTTTATAAATCTGATAAAAACACTGTGGGACTCTAGAAATAGAACAACAACAGCTGAGCACCCCAACACCTCCACTTTTCTCTGCAGTGCTCTGCACCTCCAGAAGGCTATTAACTATCTACCAGCAAATGGTTGGCCTGACCTTTTCCATTCTTGGCTGGCAATCCCAGCTCAGACTACACCTACAGTATTTGAAAAGGATTACCAGTGAAAGTGTCTTTCAAAGGTCTGTCTTGCTCTTGGGACAATCATACCATATTAAATAGTTTCCCTCTGCTTCTCCCTCTGTCCTGCAAACATCTGCTGGATATGCAGTCAGCTGCATTTTTGGCAGCAGATTGTGTGGCTTTAAGCTATTCACTAAGAGCCTTAGCCAAACCCTCTGAAGCCAATACAAAGCTTTCCCTTGACTTTAGTGGAATTGTGCTCTCAAAGCACTTATATGCAGGGCTCAAGTGGAACCAATGTAATTAAACTTGGCAACCGTATCTGGGTCACCCTGGCAGCCAAAGCCAAAATGGTGTGGGTTTTTTTTCTGATCAGAATTTAATATAAATGGTTTTATAGCATGCTGCTTAGTTTTGGGCATTTATTCAATTAAAATGATTCAGGAGTAAAGAGATTAAATTATCTCAAGCAATATTATTTTTGTATCTTTAATGTTTGGTTTGACTTTTAGTTATAATCCCCTCTTTAAAAGGTATAAAAGTTTGTGATAAAACCCCATTCTAGGAGTAAATGAAATCAGAGCAAAGGACAGATAACTGGTCCCCTGAAAAATTGAAATAATTTTTCCTATAGGAGAAAGGAAAATAGGCCTTTTGTTTTTAATATACACTGCCATCAAAGTTAAATTAAATTAAAAATTAAATTCTGAAAACATTGTTTTATGTTAGCCAAGGGAGAGGGAAAGCGTAATAGATCTAAGGGAGAGTTTTGGGTCCCTGTCCTACATGTAAGTGATTGTACTTGACTTGCAAAAGTACAGATTCACTGAGTTTCTTTATCACCTGGTATAGTTGAATGTGCCTTTTTTATCCCAAATCTGAGGCATTCTTGCAGCTTGTGGATAACACTGGAGCCAGACAACAACAATTCTAGTTTTCATTCTGAACTTCAGTTTGTGGATACAAGACTGCTTAAGTTGCCTGTCTTTTTCATTAGGAACACTTGTGAAAAAAATACTTAAGAGGTGACAAGAATCAAACAGGGAATATGTAGAAAAAGAGGAAAACATGCTAATTTCCTGGTTCTGGGAAAAAAAAGTAAATGTATGGTAACCTACTCTACTTGAATTCAAGGGGGTTTCTCTTGTGCTTCAAGTTAAATCTCTCTTTAAGCCTTTGCTGTATCATATTTTGCTTGGTTTCTTGGTGCCTGCTGTTGGAGATAAGCCGATAGTGAGATTTTCCAAAGTGCCTTGGCATGTGAGACAACTAAGCATAGGAAAAACATCAGATCCACCAAACAGAGTGCACCTCCTCTCACATTGGCCATTTGCATGTTGGCTTTCCAGTCTAGCAGCTTAGGCCCTGTCTCTGCTTAGTGCTGAGCAGAGGGAGCAATTCATACCTAGGGTTAGGGCATGAAACACACAGCAAAAATGCCTCAAACCCCTGAAGTTAGAGGAAACCTAAGTGACTGATCCAGGCTAGCTGTCTGGTTCCTGGAGAATAAAGATAAATGGGAACAACTTCAATTAACTTTTCCAAACTTAACAAGGCATCTGCATGTTGCAGCTCAGTCTTGCTCTGTCCCTCTGTCACTGGTCTTGCTTCACATAGCAAGAAAGACTGTGAATCAAAAAATGCTCTTCAGTTTCCCATTCTTGTCTGCTTGTTTCTTTTCTCATAATTGTGTTTTGTAGGAAATATAGTATTAACGAAGATGATATTTTGATGCTTAGAAACTTGTCTTACAAGCAGTTTTAGCTTCTAGTTTTGCACCACACACATAGGTGCACACATACGCTGTTCTTATTGAATTCTTATTCCTGTAAGCTCTGATACTGGCTCTGTAAAATGTATATTAAGAAAAATAATAATCATTAGAAAGAGAATAGTTCCCTTTCAGCTCCTGCATCTGTTTACATTTGTGGTTTAATTCAGCTATTTGCCCATGTTGAGCAGATCATACCAGTAAGTGAGTTACTTTTTTAATGTGCGCATTCCCAAACCCTTTTAAAAGTATAAATAAGAATGTTTAGCAATTGTAGGTGACACAGTTTAATACTCAATATTTCCATGGCATACTTTGGGTCTCTCTTCCAACAGATTGTATTACGTTTTAAGTACATGAGGACAAACTCTGTGTGTTTATTCGTTGTATGTTGTCATTTTCAATACTGCAGTAGAGCCAAAAAAATCTGAAGAAGAGGTAAGAAGTAAATCGAATCTTTTTATCAGGTGGGAGCTCGATTTTTCTCCTTTTTTCTTCCCCAATTAGCCGAATGCAGATTGCCTGGATGATATACCTCCAGACCTGGAAGCATCCATAGGAGGCCCACCGACCAACCAGATCACGGGGGCCAGCGACATTACCGTGAACGAGAGCTCCGTGGCCCTGGACGCCCCGGCCCGCGGCGCGGGAGTGCTCCAAGTCATCCAGGACGTGGACTCCTTCCCCCAGCCTGGCGAGGGCAACTTCACAACAAGCAGTAAGTTCCCAATTCTGGCAGGGTTTGCACTGAGATAAATGTCTGGGAACCCCAACCACAAAGCCCCTATCTAGGGAGCAGCCTTTGAGGGCTCGTCATTGCAGCTATGGCCTTGTTTTAAGCCCGGCAGGAATCTAGAGGGTAAGTAAATTTAATTATCTTGTGTTCTGCTGGTACTGGACTGATGGTCAGAGTTGCTGTGCTTGAAAGCCTGAGTGCAGTTAAACAACACTGATGATTTGTACAAAAACGAAAGGAGAGTTTTACGTGTTTTCGGTGTCTTTAGTTTTCACATGTGTAAGTGGTGCCATTTGAACAAGTAATTCTCAAAATGTTTGCATGTCTCTCTGTTCCTAAAAATATTGTTCTCTCTTGAAAATCTCCTTCTGACAGTTTAAAAGAAATTTTGTCAGCTATTTTGAATAAGGACTCTGCTAGTCCAAAATGCTCATTTTTAGGCAAAATAGTACATGAGTAGAAAATACCTATCTGTTTAATACCGGTGGGTATATTGACAAGACTATTATAGAAAATCAGATATACTTGAAGGGAGGTAGAGGAATGTGGTAAAATTTTGTGTATAGAGTTGGTGTAAGTTCTGGAAAAAATAGACATTTTCAATGGTGTCTAGGTACTGCTCTGGGCCTGGGCATGAAAAAAAAGGTAAGTAATAATATTATGTGAAAAGGTAGGAGACACAAGATGGTACTAGGCTGAAATGATTTTACATTACTCTTCTTACTCTGTGGGGAGACTTGATAATCCCATTTTCTTTCATGTTGTCATGCCAGTGTCATGGAAGTGAAAATAACTTCTAGAAAGACTGGACTTGTGACCTTAGATACTGGTGACCCAGATTTTTATGTTCTGTTTTGTGGATTTCAGGTTTCAGATGTGGTCCTTTTATGGTCTAAGTTCTGGATTCAGCAAGGAGTGAGCAGCAAGGTTTTAATCCCAGCCATCTTCCATGGCCAGCTGCTGTCTGGGGGCATTCAGTTTTCTCAAGTCTCCTTGAGAAGTCTCAAGTCTCCTAGCAAGAGCTGTTCAGAACAAGATGGCATTTTGTTCCTTCCAATAATTGTTTTGAAATGCATTTAAGGCTGATTGTAAAAACAAAGGAAAGATGGCATCACATTGTAATAAAGACTGGGCTAAATGCTGGTCTCTGCTCTGCCCTTTAGCACTCCAGAAGCAAGTAGGTCCTCTTAAGGATAATGGTCCTTGCCCCACAGTTCTCTGAAAGATTCACACTGTTGGGGCTGGGAAGGAGGGCTGTGGGGTGCCCCTTAAACACACAGCTGCGTGACACATGCTGGGAAAAGCCAGCAGCCTGGCTCCAAGCCCAGCATGAGGAGCAGTCTGTGCTTTTCATCCCAGGATCTTGTCAGGCTGAGAAGCAGCTCTTCTGGTCTCTCAGCAGGCGTAACAATGCTGGTGAGGCTGCCAGTGAGCACAAGAGCTCAGTAACTCTCCAGGCACTCTCTTGCCTCCAGATTTCTTTCAAGTGATTGCAGAAGGACCAAACACGTTTCTAATTCATTTTCCAAATTGCTAGCTCAGTTAAGTAACTGGGTGAAAAGCTTTCTCAGAGCCAGCAGAATACTGCAAGGCTACAGAAATGCCTGATTTTGTCTTGGTGCCCTTTGTTTTCCACGTTACTCTCTGTTTTTCCCCTTACCTTGACAATATTGGACAATAGACCTGAAGACTGGACAATCCCTAGAGCTGGCAGCAGAACCCATGGACAAGGACCTTGCACCAAGACCAGGCACACAGACAGCAAACTACAGAGCATCAGGAGATCATCATCATCTGGAGAGACTGGCCAGGCCCAGGGAAGGACTGTGAAATGAGGTTTTTTGCTGGTTACATGACAGAGAGCAAGAGAATAGAACAGGGAGGGAAAACTGCGAAGTGGCCCAAGCTCTGTAAGGGTTGTAGACCTCACACTGTCGGAGGTGTGCTTGGGGAAAGCAGGCCTGAGGAAAGCTCCAAGCACCTTGGGACCTTCCAAAAGCCAATCTATGCCTGCATATCCTGTGCTTGTCACAGAGTCACTCAGGGGGATCTGGTTTAATGCTTAGTTGGCTGCCGTCATTCATTCATCATTGACGTGTAGACGTGAATCTTCACCTGGATTTTTCATCTCAAGGGCAATGCAGTACTTGGATATTTGTCAGTGATGGGTGTGCAAGTTTCCCTGCCGTCATCACCACATCCAGCCTGGTGCATTTTGCAGTTAGTTCCCAGAAAAGTCACTTAGTCCCTTTTTGCAGCAGAGCTGCAGCAAAGAAGAGGTCTTGGGTTGGGGGGGCTGAATTCCAGCAGTTATGGGAATTTGGCTCTCTAGTTGCCTCATGTGGATTTGGAGGGTTCAGGCAGTTTAAAAGGTAGAACTTGGCCTTGTAGGCAGCCTGAACTCTTAAGGCAGTGAAAGGGAAACATCCAGGGCCTTATATATAGTTGTGGTATGAATCCCAATGCTAACTAAATCAGAGGGTAAGGGTAGGCTAAATAACTGGGTCATAGCTGTCAGAGTAGATGGAACTTTATAGGCATTATGTCTTTTTTATTGTGTTCTTTATATTCAGAATGCTCAGCTGCACACCACAGAGCTTGCTGAGCGTGCCCTTTGTGTGAACTAGCCTGCCTGGCTATTTGTAAGTGATGACACTGATTGCTCCCAGGAATCTTTGCTGAAGTTGCTAGATCCTGGCCTCTCTATATAGCATTACTGATGCCAGCCTACTCCAAGGCTGAATCTGCACTTCAAGTTTTTTCCCCCCCTTGTTATTGAATCTGGGCAGACTCCAGGACTCCAGTGCAGCCTTGATGTGGCCTCCTGCACCCAGCACCACAAGTCCTTGCATCATCCCTTGTTCCTCACAAAAGTTCAGTGGTCCAGGAGGTAAAGGACTTGCCATTTTCTTTCCACCAGCTTCTGCAACACTTTTCCCTTCATTGTTGTTACGTTCTTTTTTTGCCTGTTGATTAATCATTCTGGTATTGTTGTCTTGGTTTGGGTTTAATTTCCCTTCCTGTGTTTCCAGTGATTATTCAGAACCAGAAGACCTCCCACAGTGTGTCTGGAGGGAGGGTATTCCCAGAACACTGTTCACATTGGGTAAAACTCTGTCTCTATGGTGGCAAAGCTCCTGCCTACTTCAGTGGGGCCAGATTTATAATTTCTGGAACTCAGCCAGTGCTTTCCTTCCTACTTCTGTGCATGAGCTCAACAAGACATCCTGCCTTCTCTCTCTCCCTTTTGCTCCCCATGCTCTTGGTACCTGTGGGACCCTTGGAAATGTGCTGTACTGTGAACATCTGGACAGGACTAAGCCCTAGGGTTCCTTGCTAAACCAAGAATCGCCTGTTCAGTAGCACTGAGCACTTAAAAATGGACCAGCAGGTTCTCTCAGCTGCCTTTTAGCAAGATCCAAGCCTTCATCAAGTCTCTTGGGCATATCCACAGCCAAAGTCTCTTCAGTATTTAGTCTTAGTGACTGTTTGCCCTCTGTGGTGGGATATTGTGTAGGATCCTGGGATAGCATGTTGTCATTTCTGTTAAAGGTTGCTGAAAAGGTATTGATGGAAAAAATGAAAACCTGGACTTTTGGGAAAAACAAGAAGGGGGAGAGTAGATGGGGGAAATAGTGTGAAATACATAATAGTTCATCTCAGCTGAGTTTACTGCTCTGACTTTTTCAGCTCTCCAGAGCATATGACAGGTGACAACCTAAGCATCTTTTTCTACAATCATGCATCATAGCAATGTGTGGTGCCTAATTTTTAGTAGTGACTTATGCAAAATGCTAACATTTTTGTAAATCTGAGTGCATGTGGGATTTCCTGCTCTACATATGATATGAGTGTGAGCTGGGCTTGGCAAAGATCTGAACTTGAAGGAGCTGTGAGCTACACCAGCTTCAGAGGGTGGATCTAAGGTTTGAGGAGACCATTGTAATATTCTTTGGGTCAGGCTTAGCTGGGATTGAATGCTATGGTTAAAAAAGGTAGTGTTTTGATAAAGTAGCATCTAGATATTCTAAAGGTATGCTGACACTGGCAGGTGAAAAGTAGTTATTAGGTTTTATTCTTTTATGGCATCCATGGTCATTTATCTCCCTCAAGCGCTTACTAACTTCTGCAGTAAATAATGTGCACTGTCTTTGCCAGTAAAGTTTATCTCTTCATAAATACTTCGCATTTTTCAGTTTATACAGGCTTTTATAGTCCATTCAGCAGGGTATCTCATCCCACTGCACAGGGCCTCAGAAATCCCACTGGTACTATCTCTGTAGTTGGAGGGAGATCGCTAAATAATTCTACTGCACACATGAGCAGGATTTTTAGTGGGAAAAGCCACAAACTTTCCTCCAAGGTGTCATATCACCTGCCAAGTCCACAGAGTGTGGCACACTGTACAACAGTGTGGGCAGTCTAGACAGTATCAGGAGTTCCTTTTCTGCCTCTCATTTTGTTCTTTCCATAAAACCCTGCCAACGTACAGCTCATCATGACTGTTAGGACCCTTTCAAATCTCTCTGATAGCTCTCCATTAAATCTATTAATATAACTTTTAGGTAATTATTTTGATCTGTATGTATGTCTAAAATATCTTTGTGAAGAATAGTCAGCCTTTGGAAGTGGATGAAAGTGCATGATAAGAATCTGATCCACTCTTGTCTTGTAACCACTTGACTGTTCCTCCTTGCTATGAATAGTGGGGTTTTTATAGGTGGAATGTAAAGGGGGGAGGAAAAGGTGGAAAAATTCCCTAGATACTAGTTAATGCAGCAAGTTATGAACACTTGAATTAGCAAGTTCTGATACTGTCCCAGAGAGAGAATACTGTTGGGACCTAGTTCAAGACTGAGCCAATTGGGTCCCATGTGCCTGGCGTGTGACCTAAGTCCTGGTGGCTCTGCTAAAATCTTGTGGGGATATTGCACTAAGTAATTGTTATGGATCAAAACTTCCAATGATCTGAGTTCCTTGATTGTTTTGGGACCAGCACTGATGCCAACATAGCACCGGTGGTTTGAGAGTCACCAAGTGAAACACAGCTGGCACTGAAAATGGGCTCTGGATTATCACATAAGTTTTTGTGTTATAAAACTGCTCCTTCTTTCCATATGTTGAGGAGTGAAATACGAAGTGTTTCTGCACAGAAAATTGCAAAAAGGGCTGTACGAAACTGCTGCGAATCAAGGAGGAAATTTAAATTCTAATTTATTTTTTTCGTTTTCTGTTTCACATCTTCTGTGTCCATTGGCACTGTGTACAGAGTAAGGATGAAGACATCAGATCAGTAAGGTCCCTTTTCCCCACGGAGCTGTGATATGGCTCAGTGAGAGGGCATGGTAAAAGCACTCACAGCAGTCTGGACTAACCTAGGGTCCCAAAAAGGCTGCAGATGCCATGAAGATTGCTTAATATTTGAGTCTAGGAAGAGATACAGAAGACAGTGGTCACTTCCAGTCATCAAAGCTCGATTTTTTAAGTCTGCCTGTACATTTGAAGTCTGTGACAGTCCCTGGCTTTCTTCTGTCTGTCCCTAATTACGTTCCCTGCCTCCATGTTGCTTTTATGTTGTGTAGCTGCCTTGGAAGCCCGGTCCAGAAGGCAGCCAATTTCTCCCTGGTGTTTTTCTTTCATTTGGATCAGTTTTCTGGTCCAGAAGTTGTTGTGCCAGTACAGTAGGAAGAAAGAAATGTGGAGCACAAGAGAGGAACATAGAAGCCAGCTTTCACAACAGTGTTCCCAAAAGCAAGCACACTATCTCCATCACAACTGGACCCTACACAGCTGTCTATTTTGCTCAAAAATCATCATGAACAACTAGGCAAACAAAGGATGAAGCTTCAAATCTCATTTGAATGCTCATATCTGAGTATATACTGAGCATTTTATTAATGTTCAGTGAATGCAAGAGACATAAGGGATTTATTGTCTATGACAATGAAACTAAGGAAGGAGCAGTGCTTCTGTAAAGACTGTAGGTGTTTGGTTTGCTTGTTTTGGTAGCAGGGTGGCTACATGGGTGGCTTCTGTCAGAAGCTGCTAGTTGTCTAGTGGAGCCAATACCAGCTAGCTCCAGGACTCTGGAGCATCCTGTATTTTCAGGACTGCACCCCGTGGCAGGGACCCATGCTGGTGCAGTTAGTGAAGAGCTGTGCCTGTGGAAAGGACTTAGATTGGACAAGTTTGGAAGCCTGCCTCCTATGGGAGTGTCCCCATGTTGGAGCAGGGGAAGAGTATGAGGAGTCCTGCCCCTGACAAGGAAGGAGCAGCAGAGGAAATGTGATGAACTGACTGCAACCCCCACTCCCCTATGCTGCTCAGGGGAAAACAGGCAGAGAGTCTGGGAGTCAAGTTCAGCCCAGAAAGAAGGGAGGAAGGTGTTTTTGAGGAAAGGTGTTTTAAGATTTATTTCTCCTTACCTTACTCTGATTTGTTTGGTGATAAGTCAGATTAATTATTTTTCCCCCAAGTCAAGTCCCTTTTGCGCCTGATGGTAATTGGTGAGTGATCTCTCCCTGTCCTCAGCTCAACCCACTTGCCCTTTGTTGTGTTTTCTCTGCCCTGCCCAGATGAGGAGGAGAGAGATGGAGTGGCTTTGGTGGGCTCTTGGTGAGCAGTCAGGGTCCAGGCACCCCCCTGTGCTGGTGCAGAAGTGTGTCCTTAGGTGTTCCATCCCCAGTTGCTCTGAATGGGTGCTCTGTGTGTGCAGGGGAAAAGGGGACCTGTGGACTGGGCCAGTGATGACACAGCTTGTGTCTTGCTCTGTGTTCCACTCTCTTTAGCAGGTGTCTGGATGAAACACTGAACAAGAAAGCTTTCAAAGCAAAATTGACAATGTAGAGTGAAATACAAGTCTGAACTGCAGAGAGACCAGATGACTTCAATACTAGCTGATCTCTTTGATTTATGCTTGACAAAAAAGCCTTGCCTTGTAAGAGATGTTCAGTATCTTGCATACAATTGACTTGATTATTTACACTTGTAAGTGTCTGTTGAGTTTTTATTCTCATCTGTTTTTATGGAAAAGCCTCCACTGAAAGCATCAGGAAGTGCTGTTTAAGGTACAATGTGCTACTCTGATTCTGAATTTTTTCCTTATCAATTCAGAAACAAAACCAAATGGGAGACACAAGGATCCAGCTTGGGACAGCACCTGAAACTAAACAGTAAGAAGTATGGCAGAGCAGTGGTTCTGCAGTAAGGCAGGCAGAGGAAGGGGAGAAGCCCAGGGTGCCTCTTGTTGCTGCTGTCATTTCAGACAGGCAAGGCAAAAGCAGTGCTCACCTGTGCTGTGCAGAGCTCAGAGAGCCCAGCTGGGGCCAGGCTGTGCTGAATCAGCCAGTGCATGCACAGATATGGGCCCACTTGCAGAAACCTCACAGGTAAGAGCAGATCACAGCAAGCAAACAGCTCTTGTAAGTTTGGTGAGGGGAAAAGGGCAATGAAAAGGCAGCTGTGCCTCTTGGAAGGTAAAAACAAGAGGCTGAGGTGCAGAAGGTACTCAAGAAGTCATTCCTGCAGCAGTCACTCTCGGTTCTGCTTGCATGTGTTTTGTTCTGGCTGCATTGCTTCATGAGTGTCTGTCTGTTCACCTTAGTGCTCCCTAGTGAAGGTAACTGAAATGAAAGAAGTCAGGCAAGAGCTCTGCTGATAAAAATGTTTCCAGTCATTGGTACACAATGTTTTTCACCTTATTCATCCAGGCTGTGAGCCTGTGAACGTGCAGCAGAATCATTTGCTCAAGGAAGCTGACTGGTTTCTCATAAGAATTTAAAGGACTATGTGCATGCTTACATCTTAAGTTCTTGTCTTGTAACCAGCAATTCTGATTTCTCAAAAACCATGAGAGTTACATTTAGATGAGATCAAGTGAAAGGGAGGGGGAAGTGAGCATGTAACTATGTGATAGTTTTTTGTATGGCAGAAAAACAGTCTTGGAGGAGATGTTTGGCCTGCAAGAAGCATCCAGAACTGCTATGGTCTAAATTTTCTCCAGTCTCCTGTAGGGGCAACAGCTCAAACTTTCACATACTGTCTCTAACACTCCAGGATTTCAGCTTAACAAAAAAAAAAAAATAAAAAAAAAAAAATCAGTCCTTCTCACTTTGCTCCAACCCCTGCAGAAATTAGGGGTCCTCCAGGGTTGCAACAGCAACCAGGCCACTTCACCTAGAAGTGAGAGTTCTCATTAAATTCTTAATACCTGGACGTTCTGTTGTTCTAGGTGTGGGCAATTCTAAGTGAAGGTACTGCCTGAAGTTGATGCTTTGAGATAGGCCAGATGGAGAAACTGGCTTGTGAGTGTTTATAGAAAATGGCAGTGATTGCAAGAGAAGGTAATAGGTCAAGCCCAATATCCAAGATGAAATATCCAACTTCTGGCATGCATGTTAGGGGATTTTCTCCTGCCTGGGAGTGGGAGGGGTGTATAAGCCCTTCCATTTAGGGATGCTGAACATAGGACCCATGTGGATATATTCTTGCCCAGCTAAATGCCATCTTTGCCACTCCAATGGCAAGGCTGGAGAAAATATATCCTGAGGATGAATAAATATATCCTGGGGAGTACAGTCAGGCTGTACTCAGCACAGTGCACACTAGCATCAGAGTTGCATTAATGAACATGCACCCAAACTGGCTTTTTATTGTGACTGCCAATACATTTGACTGTTCTTTTCATTGTAACTCATGTTAACATTTCTGAGGCATTCAGGGAGTAGGCAAGAACATAGGCTCTGTTGGGTGGCAATAGTTAAGCCATGAATTAATATACACAATGTGCAAAACAACTTACCTGGAGACCTCTGTGAATGTTTGCTCTATTTTCCACTCTCATAGTGCTATAAATCAATGAAAAAATGCTCCTAAAGGACAATGAATAGAAAACGTGTAGAATAAGGGTGCCAGAGGCCAAGTCAGAGTGTGAAAAGCACTTAGCTGAAATAGCTTTACTAAATTTATTAATTTGTCTCTTCTCAGTCAGGGGGGAAGAAATCACACAAAAGGAGTTTAAAATCTGCCAGTTCCTTGCACAGTAATTAAATAACCCAGCGTTATTATCAAAGTGTTTTCAGCTGCTAAGGTTTCTTTGGGAGACAGCCACCAATCGTGGGGTGTCACATATGCATGAGAAAGCTGACTTCAGATTTTGCCCCCAAGTGCTCAGGATATTGAATTCAGCCAAGGTGTTGCTGAACTTCATTACTTCCCTGTAAGTGCCTTTTGAAAAGGCACCAGCGAATTGTCTTTCTGCACATGAATACCTGTCAATCTGTAAGACCAAAATAGCCTTAAAGAAGGAAATTTTAGAAAAATGATCCTCTACCAACCTGTTCTGGGAGATGGAACATGTTTCCAGCTGTGGAGAAGGCTGCAGCCTAAGAGTGCACTTCCAAGGCAACAGTTTTGGAGGAAAGGTTGTGGTTTTAGTTGTTCACCCTCAAAAGTTAAACTGCTTTAAATGTATATTCCACAGGGCAGAAACAATTACGTGTGATTGCAGTAGTTCCCTTTGTCTCTCTTTTATTCCTAAATTAATCCTTCAGTTTTTGGTTGACTGTGACTGACAGATGCAAGACCACTTCCCTTGTAAAAATTTAAAAAGTACTATCAAGTGGTACTCAGCTTCTAAAAGCCCTTTTTCCAGACTAGATAAAAATATAGCAATCTTTTAATCTTGTGTTTTCTAAAGGCTCCTGGGGTCTAAGTTGTTCTGGAACTGCTTGGGAACCTCTTGGACATGACCACTTTTCAATGAGAGGAGTGGAAAGTGAAGAAACTTGAATAAAAAAGGAATGGCAAAAGGGGTTAAAACCCAACTTAATGCCACAGAGTTTTGACTCTAACTTTACAGTTGTGTAACAAAGGGAAATAATAATGAACAGTGCAAAGGCATTTATGTTTTTTGAAGTTACGTGGTTGGTTGGTTTCTAGAGTGGTGTTGTTACTTTTAGTTTTCTGGGGAGGTATCATTATATCGGGTAAAAACTCCTTCTTCTGCCTCCCCAAGGAGTGTTAATGCTCAGAACACAAAAGGAGGAACAGGACTATATAATAACTTTAAAAATTGAAACAGAGACAAAGGTTTTTCATGCAGACAAATAGTGGTTTTAAGTCACTCTGTTTCAATTTGAGTTTCACATGTAGAATGTTAGGGACGTCTTGATGCTAGTGGTGGTAGCCAAGTGACCTAATGAACATATTTTCTAGTAAAATTCCAGCTGCAATTTGTTGAAACTTAAATTGACCTTTCCCATCCACTGCTCTAAGAAGAAATTCAGAAAATGGATGTCTTGGGTTTGGCCTTGCTGTGTTCCCATGAGCATTTCAGCAAGCATCCCTGATAAAAGCTGGGCTTGGGAGGGGATTTTCCCATGCCAGAAGTTGTTCAGTTGAAATTACACTGTGGCTGGAAACTTATTTGAAGGGAAATGCTAAACATCCCTAGATTTATATACCCTAAAACTGCTTCTGTGGATGTCCCTGCAGGATTGCATACCAACAGACCCAAAGCTCCAAGGGCACTTTGCAAATGAGAAATCATCCTCAGATGCCCTTTAGCCAGCTTTAGTGTCCTCTAGGTGAGATGGAGTTCCCTCTTCCATGCTGGTTTCACTCCTTATTGTCCTGGTTGCCCCTCTCTGGGTTTTGTCACACCCAGCATTTTGCAACCCAGCAAATGGAGCTCACTTTTTTGTCACGTTACTTGTGTGATCCACGAGCAAGGAAGCAAAAGGAGCAGGTAAAAGAGGAGGGAGCATGGGTGCACTCTTGGTATAGGCTGGAGAGACCCAAGTCTTGCTTTCAGACCTCAGGTCAAGAAAAACTGTGCTATGTTCTTTCTAATATGGGCTCATTTGGGACAGAAAGGAAGGCAGGAAGGAGACACAGGATCAGGAGGAGACTGCCATTAAATTAATTGGAACTCTTTAAATCGAAATTGTGAATTTGGTTTCACTTGTTGTAAAGGCTGATTTTTTTTTTTTTTTCTTCTTTACACGAAGCTATTTTCATAAATTTTTTCAGACCATATTTGTGTGTAACGGGCCAGGCCTGGCACTTCAGATTTATTTTTAATGGGAAAAAAAAATGTTGAGCTCTTGCATGATTGTCAGAGGAATGTTCCAGTTAAAAGGAGATTGGCATCAACTGATTTAAATTTTCCAAAGTTAACATACAGGATGAACAGCTGACCTCTTCCTTTATGAGAGCTTTTCTTGATTGTTGTTCTGTACTTATGTCTTCTCTGTGAGTGCACTGAACGTGCATTAATGTACTCAGACAAGCTTGTTAGGATTTTATTTGGTGCACTAGCCCTACCACAAGACACCAGTAACATTTTGGACATCTCTGTTCCAAACAAACCTCCTAGTCATACTTTAATCCTCATCTCATGTGCTCATGATGGGGTTTATATGTGCTCATTTTTCTTTCCTGTGGAATGCTTTTGATTAGATAAAAAATATTGCTTAATCCTCTAAGTAAAGAGTGAAAGCAACCTAAAGAAGATGCAAAGGACATTAAAAATGTTTACTTTTCCAAAAGGACAAGTTTTGCTATAATTTCTTAGTTTAGTTTTTTTTATTATTTCTAAACTAATGAAAAGAGACGTGTTTCTCATAAGAACAACTATATATGGGCCAATTAAATTGGGCAGTTTTGCTTAACTTTTCAGGAAGTCGTGGTAGATGTGTTCCTGATGGAAACTATGGGCTGTTTCAGACTGCAGAAATATGCTTTACTTTTCCTGCTAGTACCATTAACATGAGGCTTATAGATCCTATCAGCTGACCATGTCATCTCCTACCTGCCAATCCATAAATACCAGCAGCAGTCTCAGTAATGTGCATCCTCTGCAAAAGGCTGACCCACAGACCTGGCAGCACACAAAGACCTTCCCAGTGCACAGACTATCCAAATAGCGAGAAGTTAGAACTTTTAGAACTTTTAGAACTTTTAGAACTTTTAGAACTTTTAGAACTTTTAGAACTTTTAGAACTTTTAGAACTTTTAGAACTTTAGAACTTTAGAACTTTAGAACTTTAGAACTTTAGAACTTTAGAACTTTAGAACTTTAGAACTTTAGAACTTTAGAACTTTAGAACTTTAGAACTTTAGAACTTTAAAACATTCACATTTTGCTGTTGGGGGTCTTGATCAGAGTTCCTTCTCAGTCAGAGAACTGGCCATAGCTGTAGATAGATTACTGATAGTGGAACTATTGACTAGGCTGCAGGGAAGATCAGATCTGGGATAAAGCTGTTCAAAAGCTGCATGATTACACTGGAATATAAAATGTGTTGCAGGGTTTGCTGGGCTTGTGATAGGCTTTTAAGGAAAGGAGAGTTAGCAGCTGAACTCATCTGTCACTGCAGGATGTTGAAAAAAAATTTAAATCTCTGTGGTTTGGTGTTGCATGAAGGGCTCTTTTGAAAACTGGGTATTATGGCTTTTAGCTGCCACCCATCTGCAGTTCTGCACTGGCACAAAGATGAATGAAGTGGCTGGGGAGCTGGTGCAGTGAATTATGTTAATTGCTAGCAAATCTGAAAGGGGTTGTGTCATGCTGCCATTACAATTGTGGAGAGCAGACTCAGCTACCCAAGACATCCCTTCCAGAGCAGGTCTCTTACAGTAATGCTCCCTGTGTTCCAGGTACTGTTACACTGAACTGCTTCCTACGCTTGTCTGCCCTTTTTCCTGCTGTTGTTCAAAGCATCATCACATAAGGCTCCAGAGGAAAAAAGTCTGAGAATAGTGAAGTGTTTGAGGTCAATTAGTTTGAATGAAACGTTTCTGAAAGCTCCAGAAGTCGGTAGTACCCCATCATAAGTGTTGTCAGTGGTCAGTAAAGGCCAGAGCTGTCCTTTCTCTGTGTGTGTATGAGGGAGGACCAGATACAAGAACCTACCAGGGGGGTGTCTGAAAAGGGGGCCCTATAAATTAAGTGTGCACTGTTTTCAATTAGAATTAAAACTTCCTTCTGTAAGGGTTCTGTGAAAGTGGATGTTAAAGAAAGGTTCCTTGCAGAATTTTTAATTAGGAACTTTGAAAGAGGAAGAGTATGGGTACTGTGGAAACCCACAGGGAGAAGATTTAAATGGTAGAATGCTCTGAAAGCACCTAGAATTTATTTTTAAAAACTACTGCAATTCTCATAAAATTAAGAGGTGACACTTCAGCTTGTCACGTTGTTTTCCTTCACTGCTAACAGACATCTAAACAGCAGAAATTGCTTCTTCTGTATGGAAAAATGGATGTTCTTATGTAATTGATCATTCTGTAATCTGTTTGCCTATGTGCCCATCCTGGAAGAGAAGAAATAGTGAAGCTGCAGGGTCTATCTGTAGTGATCTGTTCAGGTTCTTACTTTGTTTCAATATATGCATCAGCCTTGTCTGTAGAATGTGGTACTATTGCTGGTGCCACACCGTCAAAGACATTACATCTACAACCTGAGGGAGTTTGAGAGACTGAAAAGCATGTTCTTTGCTTTTAAACTGGGATTTTTTTTACAGACTCATTGAGAAATTGATGGGGGTCCATGATTTTGGGATTTTTTTTCTGTTGTTACAAATTTGTCTACAGCTGACTTGCACTAAACTCAATCTTTGTCTCTTGAGCTACAGTAAGTAGGTGAGCTATGTCCTGTGACAAAATATATAACTTAGATGTCCAAATGAAATCGGGTTCGACAGTCTTGTAAAGTTAAAAATTATGTTTTCTCTGAGTTGTGCTGTTTCTCTCAAGTATTCTCTGTTTTTATGGACTTGCAAGAATTAATCTTTAGCCTAAGCAGTGTCCTTTGGCCCAGTGTCTTCCAGGTTTTTGGGGACAGGTACCTGACAGTCCTGTGAACGTGTGGCAGGAGGCTGGAAATGTTCCATTTCTCCAAGTCCATGTGTGTGAGCTGGTGGGAGCCCATGGAAGCTAAGATCCACAGGATGAAACTATGGGATTATACTGCTTGGATGTAAAAGTCTCTTTATTCTGCCAGCCTGCCCATAAGCTATGTGTTGTACAACACACACTAGCACATGCAGCATTTAGGGTTTGCTTTTGCCTCACCCTGCTGTCCCTTCAGAGTTGTGAATGGCTGGCAGTGTGAGTAAAGGTGTTTGCTCGCTGCTCACAGGGTGTTTGTCTCTCCACATGTTTCACCCTGGCTGCTCGGATAATGCTCACAAGACCCCTTACACACCATTAACATGACACAGTGTGTTTTTTCTGTAACTTTGTCCCTTTGTGCTCATTGTTCTGCAGTAACACCAAGGAGTGCTGGTCATTCAGCAGCTGAGAAAACCAAGTGAATAGTCCCCTTACCACATCTGATGTTTTAGATGTATAACAGCATGGCCACTGCAGGGACAGCTTGCAGGTGTTGAATGCAGCAATACATTACCAAAGGCAGCTCAGCTACCTGAAAATCACAACTGCTGTGTACTTGCAGCCCCGTGCTTCAGTGGGTTTTTAATCTTTTCCCCTGTTATGGGAGATGTCATTTTCTGATTTTCAATCAAGGACATGCATGATCTTGCATGTTCTAAATGATAATAATTTGTATCAGTTGGTACTTTGAATGAAATAACTGCACATTTACTTATGGAACTTTCTGGGGAATCAGAAGAACAGAGGTGCACCTGGGGCAGCGTTTGGGCACTGAGGATGGCCACTAGTGAGCACTGAAGGAGGGTGTGCAGCAGCATCCCACGGTCCCTCTCTCCTTCGAGGCAGTAGGAAGGCCTGGAAGGAGAAAGGAAAAGCAGCTTTGCCAAGGTTTTAGAGGCTGGATGTCCTGTTGTCAAGGAGGTAGAGTGGCTCTTGTCTGTCGGTGAAACAAGACGAGAGCGTGGGACTGAGGTGTGGGGTCACAGATGGAACAAAACACTTTGTAGTGAATAAAATCTAATAGGTGGTATCTCTGTCTGTGACGTGGAGTTGGAGCTAGATGATCTTTAGGGTTCCTTCCAACCCAGGTCTCTTTATGATTGCCTGAAGACCAGATGTGCAGGTAAACTGTGAAGGACCTTGAATGTGGGGATGAGCTCATCCAAGAGCATCAAGTGCAAGAGACAGTATCATGGCCCCATTGACTGTTCTGGCAGTCTTTGTGACCAAATTTTGTCTGAGTTTCCAGTGGGAAAAAGTCTAGTCATGGAAAAAGAAAATGATGTTGCAGTATGTGGGCCGCAGAAGGAGTCTCCCTGCTGGTCCCAGGAACATGATGAGCATGACCCATTAAGAGTAAGAACAAAAAGGAAATTAAACTGAAAGCAAAAATATTCTATTTTCTTGGGTCATACCAGGCAGAGGCATGTTTGCTGGATCACAGAGAGGATTGGCAGCTGATCAAAAGTTCCCAAAATGTCAACTAGTCTCTCACAGAGAGGAGACTGATTTCCAAAGTGTTGACTACTAAAATAATGTTAATATGTGCTGTGAATTTCAAAGGCTGAGTGTTTGGATTCCTGGGTAAAATCCCAAAGATTTAGTATATGCTCATTAAAGATAGATATACATATAATACAATGGGAAAAAACTAAGTTTTACTTTTCTAGCCAGTTGGGCCCAACTACTTCCATACAATAACATCTGGTATGTGTTCTGCCCCTTTCTTTGCTCAGTCTTTTGCATATGTGCTTACTGTCTGCTCTCTGTGTTATTCAGCTTTATTTGGACAATTTTTTCTTACTCTCTGTTGGAGAAAGCATTTGGGTGCTGATACTTTCTGCACTCTCTCTGAAAATGAGTTTATTGGTCTTGCCAAAGCCCAAAATGTCTTCTCAGGTAACTGGTGTTAAAGTTTATTGCTTAAGTACAACATGCTCCAAACTTAGGTTTCAGAAAATTAGTTATATCACTAATAAATTTTCAATTTTGATGCTTGGCTTGAGATAGTGGTGTGTGATTTCCAGATGATGATGATGATGGTAGCCCTTCATACTGCAGAATGTTTAAAGACAAGGAACCTTGTGTTTGGCTGTTTTTCATTAAGAGATGCTGTATATTCTCCCAAACCCCATACCCTAGAAAAAGATTAAGGGAAGAAATTTTGTTGCTCTTTTATTCAGTACTTAGGGAAAAAAAAAAAAAACAACACAAAAAAACAAGTTGACTTTGGGAAAGCCTCCAGTGTTTTATGTCATATCTAGACCCATCTGTCACATCTCTCAATCACTTAGGGGTTTGGTGCAGGTAAACATATTTTTGAAGTGTCCTCTTGAATTAATCTTGCCAGGTCATGGCATGTGGTTCTTTCCCTGTGTGCTGGTGTCTGGGTACTCCTTGCAAAATGTTTCAAACATCATCTGCTTTACCTCCTGGAGGATGCTCTGTTGCCATTGGTACATTCACAGAGCTCTGGCTTGTTATTTACAAAAACGACTCTAACCTTTCCTTCCAAAAGCAGTTAGCACACAAGTCCTTGTTCCCCTTGCTGCTCAGATAAATCTCCCTCTGATTCTAGGGAAGAGCAATAAAATATTTCCCCAGTGCTCTGTTCTCAGTCGTAGCCAGCCAAACTTCTTCATCCGTTTTATTAGCCTCTGTGTACAGAAGGACTGCATTAGTAGCAAGGGGTTTTATAACCCTTTCTCCTCAAACATATCCCCACTGTTTCTCTTGCATTAGGGATTTTATAGGCATTTTTAAACATGTGTTTTATTTAATGTTATATTAGTGCAGTTATGGCCCATTCTAAAGTGTTACAATTCTCAAGATGATGCGGTAGGAATTTGAGACTTACAAAATGATCCAAGGAGAACTGTGAGATGATTAACTTGAGAATAATTTTAACAATCGGTAGTAATTTTAAAAGAAGGGATCTTAGTGATGAATTGAATTGGTATTGTTGTGAAATAGTTGCCATTTGAGGTAATGATTTCATAAGATGCTCTTCCTCTTAGACTAGAAACAGCCAAGTGATGCAATGGCAAGGCCACAGTAGGAGGTAACAATAAACTGTGTAATGGTAGAGTACTTTCTTAGACAGACAAAGAAAAATAGAGGACTCTAGATATGTCTCTCTCATAAATCAAATGTAATGATTAATTGTATCCTGGTTGTTCTTATACTGGAAACAAAATCTGAATAGTACTGCCTGCATTGGCATTCTTCGGTGGCTTCAAGCTGAGCAGAATGTGTTTTGATAAAGATCCCATATCAATGCCTCTAATACTCTGGATATATTTTCTGATGAGGTCCTCAAAGCTCTAGGAGATGGCCACATTGCTGGTTTCTTATGAAGCAAAATCCTTCTAGACAGATCTGAATGTTTTCTTCAGGAGTGAGCCCTAGACTGAAATAAGGTTCATGGTATTCCATGCGTTTTAGATGCTTGTCTAGATCTGGGAGCATAACTGACACCAGGGATTTCATGGTTATGTTTAAATCTGTCTTCACAAACTGAAGAGTTCTGAAATAAGGTGTATTTCGCTACAATGAGGATGTGAAATGAGTAGTAGTACTTCTCTGCTTACTGTCAAGAGGTGTTATAGCTGAGAGCTACCCAAAAGTCTGGAGAAGGAAAGAAGTGCCACCTTAGACAAACCTTATAGATATTTAATGCCAAGAACCTTTTGTTGTTAACATTTTAGTGTGGTCTCATTTTTCTGCTGATTTCCTGGATGCAAATTGCTTATTGGCATTTGAGCCCAGTTATGGGCTTTTACAGCTTTTACATCTCAGTGAGCCTGGGGGAAAACTCAGCTTTTGGGGCGATCTGGAACAGTTTTAGGAGAGCCCCATGGCAGTGTCTGTGTCCCAGGGACATCAAAGGACAGTATGGGATGTGGTCTCCTCGGGAGGAGCACGGTGGTGAGCAGGAGTGAGGCCTCCATGAGTGCAAAGTCCAGCAGAGTTTCCTCAGCTTGTTTCTCACCCTTGAGTGGGTCATTGCCCATCTCAGCTGGTGCCCATGCCTGTGCGCTTGGCAGAGGAAGGGGTTTGTAAATGCACTTTTCACTCACTGTTCAATGCTTAGCTCCCTCCCAAGCCTCTTGAAGCAGTATCAAATTCTTAGAAACCCATTGTCTGACCTCGTTCTTTTGGAATATTTATTAGTGTACAACAGCTCCAGACTTAGACAATGGTTATGAATAGCAGCAGCAGTAGATAAATGTTACTAGTGTGCAATCTTATTGTTTTCAACACAGCAGAGTAATTAGCTATTTTCATCTTTGTTTGATTGCACTAATATTCATATGTAAGCATCTCTTGATGCACTTCTCAAGAAGCAAGAGCTATACCACCTTTGTGTAGGCCACTTCCAAATCTACGTGGTGATCTTCTTCCCATGCTGCTGTAATTGATCTAAAATAATATTGGCTAGAGAAGGAGTTTGGTTCATTTCACTTCTCAAACAAATGTGTGTCAGGAAATACAAGTGAGTGGAAAAAAGTCTGGACAGGCAGCATGCTGTGGTGTATTATGTTTCTCTGACATGAGAGGAATGTGGCAGGGAGGTCTACAGTTCCCTGCTGTAGGCACTAACACTCTGGCTGGAAAGCAGCTTGAGATGTGCCTTTTGCTTCATTAAGCAAAAGGCTTTCTGCCCGTGGCAAGAAGTGCTGTAAAGCACAGTGGAAGCATTATAGTGTGTGCGGTTAGACAGGGTTGCCAATTTCAAGTATCTCAAATTACGAGTCAGATATTCCAGCATATAAAATCGGTCGAGAAAATGGAGATTTAATTTTTAAAACACTTAGTTTCCTTCTTGCCTCTTAAGCTTCATTTATTTTTAAGTGAAAGCTGAGATCTTCACCGAAAGTTGAGATCCTCATCTGATTTCAGGGCTTTAAGAAAAACAGCAAATTACAAAAAAAACTTGCTCAAGGGCCATAAAGGTTGTTAACAGTGAGCCGGGCATCTCCTGTAGAAGCTGTGTGATTGTGTAAGCTTTGTCATTGTAAATAGGATCTGAAAGGCAGGGATGCAAAACGCAGGCTAAGCTCCTGGCACTTGCAATGTAGTTGAGGTTTGCTTACCTTTAACAAATAACAGTGACTGTGCTGGCTTGTGTTACTGAGCAGCCAGCCAACAAAAACCAACCAAACAAAGCGGCACAGTCTGGCAAGCCTGTGTCGTGTGGGGGAGCCACGGTGAGGCAGTTGGCAATGCAGACCTTGCAGCCGGCGTTACCCACAGCTGATCCGTGTCTGTGTAACTTGTGCAGCCTCCCAGGGTTTCATCCTGTGTGTGCTGGGGTCGTAGCAGGACTCCTGTTTACACAGACAGCAGGTAATGCTGAGGCATGCATTGATTTCCTCATGTGGTGCACTGCAGCTTCCAAAGAAATGGCAGTGCTCCCCTGAAAGGGAAGAATGTGTAAGAATGGTGATAGCCAAGGCGTTCTCCCCACTCTGCCAAAGCTGTAGCTTTAGGATTTTGAACTGCCACACTGGTAGCAAGCAAGGAAGGTGCAGTGCTTCTGTTTCTAGGCACTATCACAGTGCTGGAAAATCAATGCCAGAGCATAGGCTTAGGCATTTTTAGGATCATTCCTTGTTCCTGCCAACCTGCACTTCAGTTCCAAAGGAGACTACAAAAGCCCACACTGCAAAGACTAAGATCCAAGAATTTGAATAATTGTATAGAATTTGTGAAGTAAAACTTGAGTTTACTGGCTTGGAGAGTGTGTGCTGCTGTACCTCCATCAGATAGGAGGTATGTGAGCTGCAAATCTAGTCCTGTTCTATTTGCCTGTCTTGAACTCTTGAACTTGAGATTTTTTTTTTTTTTTTGCTGTGCAACCCTGGAAGAAACAGCAATTCTTGAAACAACATTTCAGCATTATTAAACACTGCTTGTTGGATGCTCTGACATTTGGTGTTGGCAGCTCTGCCTGCCTCTTCAGCATGCATCTGGCTGTCACTATTGAGCCAGTCCTCTTCTTCTGCACAGCTAGTTCAGATGGAAAACACCTTATCTCTCAAGAGTGCTCCAAGTGGCTGTTCAACATGGCTAAACCTCAGGAGCTCTGTCTTGAAAATATAAACTTGCTCTTAAGCATAATTTTCATTGTTTTTGAGAATCCTAATTATTATAGAGGAATGATAAATAATCCAGTGGTCTGAAACCACACTCTTGTGACTCAGGGAGCTGCTACCACTTGAGATGGTGCTTTTGCTGTTGGAGGTGTATGAGATGCTGTGATGTACTCTAGGACCTAGCAGCTCACCTGAAGGTTCAATGTCATTTAAGACCACTAAATCTGCAGGATGTATCATTCAGCTTGTACATACTTCCTCCACCTCTGGTGGAAACATTTATAGTCAGAAGCAATGCCTTGAAATGTTTACTAATGTCATATTGAAAGAGCAAAAAGAAAAGATAGAGATATAAACATGTTGTGTGCGTTAATTATTTATCTTGCAATCAAGAAAGCATAAAAGCAATCCAGGGTGAAAACTGGGCAGAGTTGCGAAGGAGAATGCTGACTCTCAGTTGGAATAATGCAGACCCCATTCAAGCTTTCTCTGCAGAACATGAGGTCTAATCCCAGCACAAGCAAACACATGTGGGGGGTTTAAAATCTAAAATTTTTAAAAATCATGCTGCTCTTGAGAGGTGATTAACTGTGCTCACTTAGCTTCAAGTGAATAATTAAGCTGTGAGGAGTTATTATTTTCCTGGCTCCTTTGTCATGTTTCTTACTTATTAATTCTTAGATATTCAGTTTCTAGATTTTTTAGCATCAATCAGGCTCTGCTTCTATTGTCTAAAAAATAAAATATGTACAGGGAAAACTGCCAGAGATTTAAGTACATGGTATTGTTACAGTATAAATACCATCTCTGTAATTAAACCACTTGAAAATATAAACCATCAAATTTTTGTCTTAGGGGCTCAGCCACCTATGAGGGTTTTGTGCCTTTGAAAATCTCCCTAGTGTGCTTTGCTTCTCCTGCTTGTTCTTGGAAGAAAATTAGCTTTTAGTAGTTTAAAATCTGTTGGCTTTATCTGCTGCTAAATATACACATGGTAAGTGCTGTGGGATCAAAACAAAAACAAGTTGCTCTTCCAGCAATGTGATTTGCAGTTTGGCAGAAGTCAACAATACAACTGTTAGAGTATTTGGGGTCGTTAAGGTAGATCCCTTTGGCCTGGATCAAGAACCTGCAAGGTATCTTCAAATCAGAGCAAAGAGTGAACATAAAGAGACTAGAAAAGGATGAAAGAAGCCACTTGAGAGAGCAGGTAGCCTGGTCCAAAGTCCTGGATTTGTTTTGTCCTTGTCCAATGCCACTGTTCCTACATTAGACTAGTGCCCTCTTAAAAATGTCCTCTGAGATTCTATCGCTTATTGGGGGTTTGGGCAGATTTTTTCCTCTTGGAAATCTTTTCCTGATGATTCAGTTGCTCCACCAGGTGCCTGTGGCTTTGTCATTAGCTTGCTGTCTTTGGGGGAGAGTAGGGTGATGCCAGGTTGAGAAAGTGAAAGGGGACAGGGAGGGAAATTCTCACATGGTGGGAGGAAGTTCATGAAGGACCTGGATAAAAAGCCCTGAGAGGATTAGGAGAAGAAAATGTTACCCATCCAGCCTCCTTTTCATCATGCTTTTCACTATGGATGTCTTGAATTTTGGGATATTTTCGAAGTGTTGTAGACAGATAATAAATAAGAGCAAAGTTTGTAATCTAATCACAATCTCAGTGGCGGAGAGACCTCTGGATTCCACCTGCAGAACTAAAACGTAGCAATACATTAACAGAAAGACATGACCTTTTCCTGTCTTTTCTACCCTCACAGATGACCAGGAGCCAGCAGTCAGCAGTGATTCGGATATTTCACTGATTATGGCAATGGAGGTTGGACTCTCCGACGTGGAGCTTTCCACTGATCAAGACTGCGAAGAGGTGAAATCTTGAGAAGCAGAGCTCCAGCACTAAACCACAGGGCAGGCTCACAGGTAGGGACCGAGTCAGCTTTCCAGGACTTGGACCAGTCATGCATATGCCTCCAGAGCACTGTCACTGCTGCGCACTCCATGCTGAGATGGTCGTGAAAAGCAATAGCAACCGTTGTGTCTGCCTGGATGCGGTTTCATCATCTGCGCGCCTCTGTTTGGCTCACATGGGAGATGGACACTTCCAGTTCACCCACGTGCTTGAGAGCAGTCATGGAACTCTCCAGGGGCTCATGAACATGCAACTGAAATGACAGCTTGAGTGTTTTTTTACACTTGTTCAATCAGATTTTTGTTGTGTTTTTTTGAAAAGGCATATGTTTATTTTGTTTGTTTGTTTATAGTTTGTTATGGATGGACAATCTGTTTCTATTGACTGACCCCAGCTTTTTCAAGAGTTCAGTCCAGAAACCTGGATTCCCGTTCATTGGTCACTTCATGATCTGACCAGGATTTATCATTGCCCTGTTGTTTCTGCATGCATTACCTGTGGCTGGCTTCAGAAGGATCATGCACTAGCGCCCTGCATTATGTAACACCTGCCTTCATTAAGTGGCAGGCTTGGAAATGGTGTATTCTGAGGGCTTTTATTTGTAGGAGAGCTCTGAATTAGCAGAAATTTGGGTTAAAATGGCGTTAGTTTGTCTCTTAAAGTTCTGTTCTAGACAGGTATTGTACAGTGTGAGGGAGAGAAAGAAGAGCTTGAAGCATCACTCCATCCACATAGTTCTGTCCTGTATTTTATGCTGTTCATGGCTGTCAGTACATTTGTGTCCTTCCTCCAAGTGACAATTCAGTAGCTGGAAAAAAAGATCTAGCATAACATCCCTTCTTAATTTTACAGACCAAAACCAGATCACTGCGCTAAAGGAGCATCTGAGAGGTTTCCAGAGGCTGCTTATTAACAGTTCTGCATTAAGCAGGTGACAGTGTTCTTACAAAGATGCTGCTGTCAGTGTCAGAAATTGCTAAGGGAGCAAGAGGCAGCCATTTGAAATGTTTAATTCCTGGTTTGCTTGGGGTCTTTTTACTTAGTGTGTTTCATTTCTTACTTTTTGACAGCAGTTTTTGTCTGCTTCTTACCTAACAAGAATTCAGGTGGTTTGTTGCCCTCCAGAGTCCCTGTCAATGTTTTCAGAAGCATAATGGAATATTTGCAATTTGTATACAGATATACACACACCAAAATATATTGGGGAGGGAATTTGAAAATAAAAGAACTAATATAAATCAAAACACCTAAATAATAACGACCTGACATAAAAATTTATTTCTTCCTGAGCTCTGCTTTCCAGGTAAGAGCTCACTGTTAATTGTTCAGTGTGTGATTTGGTTTTTCAGTCTAAATACTGGACTGTGAAGAAGCTTACTGTTACACAAGAATACATAATTTCTGCTGAGAGTCAGATGATTTGAATCACATTACTGCCTCCTGAGTCAGTCCGCAGAATCAACAATTCATCTTACATTGAAATTTCGTGCAGAGGTCAAACATTTTGACTTGGCAGTGTCATGATGGCATCTCAAAATGCAACTGTTGGGGCTCACTGCATTTAACCTCCTTGTGGATTTACTTGTTAAGTGTGAAAACCAGCTTCCAGCCAAAATTTATGTTTGTCAGATGTTATTCAGGAACAAATGTGTTAATCCCTAAAATTTTGGCTGACTTCTTCAGTACAGAAAGAAGGAAAAAATATTCTCCATGCTCTTCTGTCCATTTAGAACTAATTAAGCATTTAGTTTAATTCTGCGTTAAGTTCTTAGTCCCTAAATTTCAGGGTAATCTTGAGGTAAAGGTTTTAAACTGAAAGAGGGCAGATTTAGATTAGCTATTAGAAATAAATTATTACTGTGAGGGTGGTGAGGCACTGGAAGGAGTTGCCCAGAGAAGCTGTGGATGCCCCAACCCTGAAAGTGTTCAAGGCCAGGTTGGATGGAGCTCTGAGCCGCTTGGTCTAGGCAAAGATATCCCTGGCCATGGCAGAGGGTTTGGAACTAGATGGTCTTTAAGGTCCTTTCCAACCCAAGCCATTCTGTGATTCTATGAAAATGACCCCTAAGTGTGCTGTTACATCTTTAGAAGCCATTGGAATGAAAATCTTTTTTTCAATTAAAGAGATAGAGGCAGCTGGAAATCTTGATTAAAAAAGAAAGTTACAGACTTTTCCAGAGGGTACACTAGGTTAGTCTTGACAATATTTGTGGTTCTGTAATCTTGTTTTCCTTATTCTTTTATGTCTTCTCTATTCCTTGCTGCTGTAGGAAAGGCCTGACACATCAATGTTGAAATTGATCCCTACACACAAGAGTTTGCACAAGGTACTGCATCAGCTCCACTTAAGCTCTGTAAATAATGCTGAAATCAGATTTAAGTGGTGCTTACATCAACTTTTGACCCAGGAATGAAATTAATTTCAAAGGACTGCAGGGGAAGGAGTGAGGCTGGTTATATACAGTCAGGGCTCCTTATAGAAAGGCCACACACTGGTACAATTTGTTCTGCAGCACTGGAGCCTGGGTGCTGCATGTCACAGGAGCATCACAAACAACATGTCCGAGCTGTCAGTGATCCTGTCACATATGCACACTGCAGCTCAGCACACAGGCACAGAACTCCTGGCCAAACTGCTTGGGTTTCAGAGGAGCTGTCACAAAGTCTTCATTTTATTTCATGAACTGAATTAAGTTGATCTCAATGGATAGATTGACCAATGAGCTGTTGCCATAGCAGAACCACCCACGGCACAGCAGAACAAGCAAAGCCTGTGGAAAAGCAAGGCAGGAGGGGAAACTCCCAGCTGATACTGACCTGGGTCCTCTGCCCAGGAAAATCATTAAAGAGAGCTGTGCTCAAAAAGGTATCACAGATTAGGTAATTCAGACCCTGCATGTATTTCTGAGAGTTAATGAGGAACTTTGTAGAGTGTTGCACTGTGCACACACTTTTCCTAAATACCCCGTGTTTGATCTGGTCCCTTGGGGTCCACAGGTGCCACGAGCAGAGGCAGGGTGCCAGGCTGGGTGAGAGGTTCTGACATATCACCAATTAGTGATATGCCTTTTAGAAGAGGTATCCTAGCAAATCTGGGTCAGGAGGAGTCTTTCTGCTTTTGTTTTCCCAGTCCTACCTGCAGCTTCACTTAGGGGAGGTGTTGTTCCATCCCTGTCCTCAGGTGTTCTGCAGCTCTGAGCACTCTTAAGTGATGATAAGGGCAAAGGTGAGTTACACATCACTGAACCCTGAACTTAGGAAAGCACTTAAGTAAATGTTTTATTCCATCCTTCTTACAAAAAAAAACACAATTAATTTTGGGCTTGCACTAAAATTCAATTATTTTCAACAGGTCTTCTATGAGCATACATAAGCCCCTGTGTCAAAAAGAAATGTTTTCCTGAAGCTTGACCTGACTGACAATATCCTTTGCACATATGACCTGTGAGCTGCCTTGGGAATTTGAGGTGCTTTGTAGATGTTCAGACTCCCTGCTGTGTGTTTGTAACATGTATGAAAGCCTTAATTCTGTACATCTGCGTGCCCATGCACACCTTGGTACTGCTGAGCCTGGCCATTAAGTAGGTGGGGCTCAGCTGCTGGGGATGCAGCACTGGCTGTTCAGAAGGGAGAGCAGCCTTCAGCATGCAGCCAGGAAAGAACAAAATCCTCCAGGGCCCTCTGACAAGCCAGTGTTCATGGACACGATTCTGCAGGCTGGCACCATGACTGGGTGGGGGGCATCTCCTGCACAGGGGCAGTGGCCAGGAGATTGTGGGGCTCCCAGGAAAAGGTACTCTTGTCATTAATTGGTCCTGTGCTTCTCCCAGCAGTTCCTGTCTTGTCATCTTGAAGCACTTTTCTTTTCCATGAGCAAGTGATAGGTGGGAGAAACCTTTGCCTTAGCAAGGCCCATTATCCCTCAGGCTGGGTTGCAGGACAAAACCTGGTGAGGCAGAAACTGCACTCAGAGTGTACTTGGATTTTCTTGGGTTACACTAAGCTGCCTTCCCAAAGGTCTGTTCCATAGGTAGGATGCGTAGGCAGAATTTTGCACTCACAAACGACCTGATGTGTGCATGCTGATGTGCAAGGCATCAGGTGTACATCCCCTCCCCACAGCTCACCTATTCTGGTGGGGATACAGATCTGGCACTTACTGAGGGTTTGGGGTTTTTTATTTTCCGACTGCTTTAGAGCCCCAAAACCAGGATCAGGACTCTCATAGCACTGCAGTTCATTCTTTAAGCACTCTACAGAATTAAATTGGCATGTATGCTTAAAAAGTGCATTGATGTGAGTATGGAAACAGTACTGTTGTGAAATCAGAAGCAGTTGTCATTTTAAGGCCTTTTATTTGAGGGAGATTGTGGCACAAAGAAAAAAGGCTTTATAGATGCAATTTGGAAAAAGAAATTATTGAAATCACATATGATAAGCTGTCTCTTGGATTTCACTAATGACCTCTGAATCAAATCCCAAGGAAGTCATTGCAAGAAGGGCATTGATGTTGGGGTGCATCCATTTCACCAGACTAAAATGGCAGAGAAATCCAACCTGTTCCTTCCCAGCCCGTCTCACAAGCGTTTGTCCAAGGGTGAGGTGAGCCTTGGTTGCAGGGGAAGGAGATCACGGGATCAAACGTGCTCAGTGCTGCTTCCTGGGCTGTGCTTAGTGCTGCCAGTATCTCTTGGGGCAGGTTGGAGAGGGGCAGGGAGCTCGCCCAAGTTCAGCTCCAGGGCCTGGTGAAGAGCAGGCCATGGGTTCCAGCAGGCTGGGCAAGGCCAAGCTTTCCTGGTGGCTCTGCTAAGCCTGGGACTGGAGCTCTGCTGGTGAGCACCGAGCCCCACGTGGGCTCATTTGTTTTGTGTGAGTGATTTGGGGCAGGCAGCACGATGGCAGTGGATCACCTTTGTGAGCCTGAGCAGGAAACACCGTGGGGAGAGGTTTAGGCTGAGGGAAAACAAGGCTGGAGGTGTTGCTTTCACGGGCTTCTTCAATAGGGGAAATTGGTCCAAAAGAAGCACTGCTTTCATTTTACCAAGCTGTTAGCTGAACTAATTGATGGCTTCAGAGGGTGAGGAATGCCAGATGGGCTGCTGAGGGAGGATTTGTTTGTGAAGCAGATGGCAGCTGCGGGTGGGGACAGAGAGTGAGGGCAAGGGTGAGGGCTGCCCCTCTGCTGTGCCACTTACCCCGCTGCGCTGGACACCCACTTGGCCCCTTCACCTGCCCTTTTCTTTGTCAAGGAAACACCCTTCTAAGCAGGAGCTGTATTTCAAAGGGAGAAATAAAGAAATGAAAGATGTGGATTTTGAATGAAAAGCCAACGGATGATTTTTCCATCTGAAATGAATCTTGTCTCTCTCCAACATTTTAATTGTGAATTGGTGGAAGTTACTTCTTTCTGTAGTGAATGGAAAAAGAAATGAGAGGGGAAAAAAAAGGAGTAATAGTGTTTTCCCTTTTTGTGTTTTTCTTGGTTCTTGGTTCTGAGTAGCATTAAACACAATAGCCAGATCAAGATGCTTGTTTGCTCTGAATGTATACAGTTATTTCAGATGTCAAATAACTAAATGTTTTGTGTATGTATGTAATGCCATCCACGGTACTTGTTTCATGTTAGAAACCTGAAATGACTGTACCATTTTATAATTAGATATGTAAAGAGGGGACAGTGGGTGGGAGGGTCTGTTATTTTTATACCAAGATGTTCCTTGTATTTAGTGAACATTTAAAACAGTTTTGTACTTGTCAAAATATACATTCCATCCATTTCCAGAAGAGAATTATTTCTATTTAGAGTAGTTTATAAGCAAACCAAAAAAAAAAAAAAAAAAAGAGTAGCATCCCACTTATATGCAGTTCCTGAACAAAGCAGCAGTATCCTGGTTTTCAGTGATGGCTACAAAGCTTTTTCCAGCCATGTCTCTTCTCACATGCAGCAGAGCCATACCAGCAAATGCCAGTGTTATAAAGGGAGTTAAAATCCCAAATGAAATAAATACCACATGGATCAGTGCACAGCTTAACAGAATAACTTGGTTAAGTTCAGAGACAATGGTCTGTCCCAGTGAAATTCTCCAAAGCGATCATTCCTGCTCTGGAGAGCAGGGGCAGATTTAGCAGGAGGCTTCAGCTCTCTGTCCCTGCCTGGCAGAGCCAGCAACCTCAGCAAGCTGGGGGAGGCAGGGCTGTCACACTCCTGCACTGTGGCTCACTGTGCTGCAGCTCTGGTTTGAGAAACACCTGGCAAAAGGTCATGGCAAAATCATACTGTGGCATTTGCATGGGCCATCCTTTTTCTTGTGGTTGGCTTTTTCATTCCCTCCCTTTCCCTGCTACCTGTGACGTGCTGCCAAAGCTGTGCAGTAGCAGTTTGTGAAGATTTTTTTTTTTGCCTTTTTTTTTTCCCTTCTGTACAGTCTTGCAAATAAACTTTTAACTCCTTGCTGACATTTTGTAACGTATACATCTTCCTCTCCAATGCACTTTATCTCTCTTGAAAAATGTGGGAGTCAGAGAACTACCATCTTAAAGGGATTCGCCTGAAATCGTGAGACACATACTTTTTATTATTTTGTGTCCTTTTTTGCTTTGTTAAATACTGTAAATGCTAAAGAGCATAGACAGTGACTCAGCTGGGGGAAATACCGAAATGTTGAGGCTAATACTTGGAAGTGTTAATCAGTAGTCCAACATGGCTATTTTTGTTATATAGAGGATTATAATGTAAATATGTGAGACTGTGTTATTATGTACTAGTAAAATATTGCAACTCTCAAAGTTGAGATGGTGAATTCCAAGGAATTTTATTGCAGGTTTTTTAATAAAACAAATCTGATTATTGTGTTGTATGTACTTTCTAACAGCCTGTGTAAACCTGGAGTTTCCTGATGTGTGAAACTTGTGGGTTGTTTCTCCCTGAACTCAGCCACTGCACACTTTGGCATTCGTGGGAGGCAGAGGGAAGGGACCCGAGTGACGTCCTGGTCTTCCTGACACATCTCCCGCTCGTTACTGCTCAGGTCCCTCTGCCCTTCAGCTGCTTCTGAACAGAAAGCAGCAGCTGTGTGAGAGGTAAATGCTTCTGCTGCCTCAAGGGAGAGCTGCAGCCTGAGCCCAGATGTGTTAACACAGCTTGAAAAGATGCCTGCTTTAAAAGGAGCCATGCCTCAGTGGGAGCTGCACCACTGTTGAGAGGCGTCATCCAGCTGCTCTTGCCTTGCCTTATCAGACATCACTGTGCATCCCTGGGAGCAGGGGGAGGAGGAGAGCCCAGGGATTGTTGTGTCATCCCGCACAGGTATGCTGCTTCCTGGTGGTTTGAGGCACAGTAAAAATCCTGCCTAAGTGTAATTTAAGAGACTTACGGAAAAGTTTTCCAGTAGATGCAAAAGAAGGCAGAGAGACCTCCGTGAAGGAGCCAACTCCTGGCCCAAGCTACAGCCCTGCCGCGGGTCCCAGCCTGCCCCATCCTGCCCCATCCTTTTTGCTTTCTGCCGGCTGCCGCCAGCACACGCAGCCCTTTTCCAGCCGCAGCGCCGCTTTCGAGCTGACAGCGTGCCAGATGGGCTGGAGCCCTGGATTGTGCTCCCCCCAGGAGCCGGGAAGGCAGCAGCTGTGGGCCCCTTCACTCTCAGCTGCCCAGACCCTGCCGCCTCCTGTGCACCCGCCCCGTTCATCTCCGTCCTGCCCGCGACACAGGGGCAGCAGCTGGCTCGGAGCAGGAGAACCGCCTGCGATTTAACCCGGCTTTAGCAGCAACGCCGGGAAATGCTGTTCTCCTCTCAGCTCCTGTCAGCAGCACGGCCTGAAGCTCCCGTCCCACCAGCCCTGCTCCACGGGCAGAAGCCCTCCCCACCAGAACAAACCCTGGCTTTTCTCATGCTCTGGAGAGAGGATTTATGTCTCGCTAGCCAAGAAGTCCTGTCTCGCTCTTCCCCGCGCATCTCCCTGCCAACCAGCTGCCTCCTTCCCTGTCTGCCCTTCCCGGCTGGCCCGGGGGGCAGCGGGGCCGCGTTTCCCCGGCCTGCAGCTGTGCCAGATGTTGGGCGAGCTGCGCGCCCCGCACATCTGGGGCAGCAGCTGCAGCGCGGGAGGGGCGCGGCAGAGGCAGCGCCACCAGGGCTGTCCATAACGGAGGCATCAGGAAATCCATGCCTGGGTGTGAGCACCTACCTGGGGCTCGCGTTACATCGCTCTCAGCTCTATGTGGAATTAATTTCTGGTCAAAATATGGAAATGAAGCTGTGCTGCTCGGCGCGCTGTTGCTTTGCAGGTTTTTTTTTTTCCAGAAGGAATAAGGCAAATTGTATTCTCTCCTCTGATTCAAGGAGGTGACACTCAGACTCATTACAGTCAATGGAGAGGATGTGAGATTCAAAGGGAATTTGTCCAGGTTTGCAGTGCACAGCAGTATGTACAATGCAGGGTCCCGTGATGTCCAAACCATGCTAAAAAAGAAAATGCACTTTTAGGGTGCCCATAAAGGAGATGCATTCACCTGTGCTGGGTCTCAGGAAGCCACTCTGGAAAAAAACACTGAGAAGGCAATTCTGTAACACAGGGAGATCAGGTTTGGGGGCATCCCTGAGGGAACAGGACTTCATGGCCCAAAATAAATCTAATGAGCCAATGCATCTATCAGAATTCAGCTATAAGAAATCAGTGCGTAATAGGTGAGGCTATAATTTTGCAAAACACCCGTTCCTCAGCTTCAATCTCTGCGCAAACAAGTTGCTGGCAAGTCCTGGCAGCAGTGGAAGTCACTGGGCAAAGTCACCACCCTCACATGCCTGGGCCACTCCCTGCTGCAGGCTGCTGCACGGCTCCTCTGGACATCCTCCTGGACATCTGCACCCGCAGTTTGGGCTTGCAGTCCCCACCTGGGAGCAAAGGCAAGCTGGCACAGCGAGGCCAGCAGCAGCTCCTGGTGGCTGAAACCCAGGCAGTTGTCCCTCCTCCTGCTCCAGCTAGGAGCATGTCCGTCCTGGCAGAGGGACAGAGCAGCCATCTGGGAGTGGTGATGCCTCCGATGCCTTGGCAGAGCCACAGCTTTCATCTCTTGGAACCCAGAGCTCGGATGAAGTCGTTCCTCTGTCCCTGCTTGGGGCAGCCAGGCTGGCTCCAAGCAGCAGCCCACTTTGACTCAGCCAGGGCTGGGAGCAGACCCCTGCAAAGGAGTAACACCAGGACAAGGATTCCATAATGTAGCAAACCTTTCAAAAACCAGACACAGCATGAAAGGAGGTGTCCTTTCATGCTGCCCCTGGGTTTAAAAAGGTCTACTATAATACAGAATCATAGAATTCTTCAGGTTCAAAAACCTACAAGATCATCAAGTTGAACTGCTGAAACAGGTGTAAGTGGTGCCTGGCTGCAGGGGCTGAGCTCAGAGTCTGACTTTGTGGGCTGCTCCATGCCTTCCTTCATTTTTGGGCTCCTCACTACAGGAAAGACATAGAGGGTGTTAGGGTGTGACCAGAGAAGGGCAACAAAGCTGGGGAAGGGTCTGGAACACAAGTCCACAAGTCCTACGAGAAGCCACTGGGGGGTTTTATCCCGGACAAAAGGAGGCCCAGGGAAGACCTTATCCCACACTACAGCTCCCTGAAAGGAAGCTGTGGCCTGGTGGAATTTAGTCTTTGATCCCAGGCAATGAGTGACAGGACAGAGGGAATGACCTCCAGTTGTAGCAGGGATTTGGATTGGATGTTAGGAGAAAATTCTTTCTGAAGGTGTGGTCAGGCATTGGAATGGGCTGCCCAGAGAAGCAGTGGAATTATCTATCATCCCTGGAAGGGTTCAAAAGGATGTAGATGTGGCACTCAGCGACACGGTTTGGCAGTGGGCTTTGCAGTGCTGATTAATGGTTGGACTTAATGATCTTAGAGATATTTTCCAGCCTTAACATAGCTCTATGATTCTATGCCCTTGCTGCCTTTCTCCAGAGCCCACTGCCCTTTCCTTAACTGCATGGCATGGAGTCCCAGGCAGAGCACAATGTCAGGAAAGCAGGAGGGAGGCGAACGCCGTGGCAGTAACACAGCCAAGCTATTGCCAGCATCACAGCAGAGACACTCCCCACTCCCATGGCTTTGGGATGCTCCTTGCATGCCCCAGCCCTGAGCACCAGCAGTGCCCCCACCTGGATATCCCGGGGCTGCTCCAGAGGTGCCAAGCCTCAGCTCCTGGAGGCAAAGGAATAACGGCTGCAGGAGATGGAAGGGAGGCAGAGGCGCAGCCTCAATGATTAAGGAAGTGGTTCCAAAAATGAGCGGTAAGCTGTGTTTGTCGCTCCGTGGGGACACATCCCACATCCCGCATCCCACATCCCGCATCCCACATCCCGCATCCCATATCCCGCATCCCGCATCCCGCATCCTGCATCCCATATCCCACATCCCGCATCCCGCATCCCACATCCCACATCCCACATCCCGCATCCCACATCCCACATCCCACATCCCGCATCCCGCATCCCGCATCCCACATCCCATATCCTGCATCCCATATCCTGCATCCCACATCCCACATCCCACATCCCGCATCCCATATCCCGCATCCCACATCCCGCATCCCACATCCCGCATCCCACATCCCGCATCCCGCATCCCACATCCCATATCCTGCATCCCGTATCCTGCATCCCGCATCCCGCATCCCGCATCCCGCATCCCGCATCCCGCATCCCGCATCCCGCGCCGTGTCTCTCCAGCAGGAGGCTCTCCCGCCTCGCGAATCCTCGCCCTGCCCGCGCCCGGCTTTATTCATTGAGCCGAATCAGTGACCATTTGCCGCGTTAAGCAAGCGGAAAGTCGTGCTGCGGAGCGTTTCCCTGCTCTCCCCGGAGCGTTCCCCCTGGCGCGCAGCCCAGCCAGCTCCCTCCGTGTCCATCGCACCGGAGGGGAAGCGCAGGAAGCCACCAAACCATCCCCGCCAGGTTCGGCCGTGAGCGGCCGCATGTTCCACAGCAGCACAGCACCCGCGGTATGGGCTGCAGGTCACCCCATTAAAAAGATGCAATCAGCCCCTGTCAGCCGCTCGCTGAGGTTCCCTGGGTCGCCCAGGGTGTACTTGAAGGGCAGCCCAGGAAAGCTGTGCCTTGCCCAGCAGATTTGCTGGAGGGGAGCAGAACGGCTACCCCGGTCATAGCCAGGGGAAACGAGGCAAAACCCAGCCAGGATACCTGGTGACAGTGGTTTCAGCAGGAAAGGGACAAAAGGGACCAGCACTACAGCACCCACCACAGCCTGATCCCATGCAGTTTCATCTGCACTTTGACTAAAAGATATTGTTAAAGTAAATTGATTAAACTTCTGTTTGTGCATGCACTTAAACCATTTAAAAGCAGGTTATTTTTGCATGGCTTGGGCTATGGATCAAACTGCAGGAATAGGTCCAGACATTAATTGCCAGAGTCACCCTGCATTGGGAATTGCACTCAGATGGGAGTGGAATTTTGAGGCAGGTGAAACCCCAAATTAGAGCATGATGCCCATTGTAGCACACTGGATCCCACATCCTATGTCAGCCCAGCCATGGGAGGCCTCTGTCTGTACACGGACACATTCACTGGACACAATTCCACCAGCTGTAATTCAGTGCCATTCATCAGCTCAGCCATCAGCCCTCCTCTCCAGGCTGGTTCATGTCCCTGAGGTACAAGAGAGGCTGGGGAACAGCTTCAGGATGTGAAATAGTTCCTCCCCCAGCCCTGGGGTGCATCCATTCACCAGCAGGGAGGTGCTTGGCACCACCAGCTCCCTGCTGCCAGCAGCGCTGCCTGGGAGCAGGGCAGGTTATTTGTCACAGGCATCTTTGATGGGAAATCCTTTCCTTAGGGTTTTTCCTCCTGAGAGAAGCTGAGAGGCCTCAGGAACAAAATGTAAGCAGTGGTTATCTGCTGCTGTGGAATGCAACAGGTGCATCTGGGATTGGTCTCATGTGGTTGTTTGTAATAAATGGCCAAGCACAGTCAGCTGGCTTGGACAGAGAGTTGAGCCACAAGCCTTTCTTATCATTCTTTTCTATTCTATTCTTAGCCAGCCTTCTGAGAAAATCCTTTCTTCTATTCTTTTAGTATAGTTTTAATGTAATATATACAATAAAATAATGAATCAGCCTTCTGAAACATGGAGTCAGATCCTCATCTCTTCCCTCATCCTGGGACCCCTGTGAACACCATCACAGTTATTCACACCCAGGCAGGCAGGAGGGGAGTTTGGGTTTCAGCCTGGCCTGTGTGAGAGTCAGAGAAGAATACCAAAGAGCAGGTGAGGAGAACTGCACAGAGGTGGGCTGGCTACAGTGCTGCTTTGATGAGGGTGGTGGCTTAAAATTATTTGTCTTAAAGGACAATAGAGCATGGGATTTTCCTATGGGAAATTGACCCCAACTGACTTTCAGCTGCTTTAAAAAGGATCATTAGTGTTAAGGAAAAAAAAAAAACAAAAACAAAAACAAAAAACAAGACCCAAACCACTTCTCTCTTTGTTTTAGCAAAGTCTTCAATACGAGCAGCTGCCCAAATTGCCCAGGTGCATGTTGGCAATGACCAGCTGGGGCCTTTCCTGCTTTTCCTGCTTAAGCCCAGTGTGTGGGAGGGAGATGCTCTGCAGGCTGGAAGGTCCTGCCATCTGCAGGTCCCATGGGGGCTGGTGGTATGGACCCACTGAGCCTCTGAAAGGGGAGCACTGCTTGCTTGTTTACCTTTGGCTTGCTGTGCTTCAGCTTTGCTCACCTTCTTTTTGATAGAAGAAAAGGACTCAGAGCAATGCTGGGGCCCTGCTCTTCAGGGTGTTAAGGACTTGCCCGTGCTTTGACTGGTAGGAAAAATCTATTTCTTCCCTGAAGCTGGTTGTCCCTTACTGGAGTAGTCTGCCCAGCTGCCCTTGTTTCACCTGGGATAGAGTCAGTTTTATTCTAAGTACCTGGTCAATGCTGTGTTCTGGGTTTAATATGAGAATAACATTGGTAACACACTGATGTGATGGCTGTTGCTCAGTTGTGCTTACCCTAAATAAAAGACTTTGCAGTACCCCATGCTCTGCCAGTGAGGAGGTACACAGTCTGCAGGGAGTATGGCCAGGATAGTGGAGCCAAACTGGTCAAAAGGATGTTCCTTACTGTAGAAAATCATCCCAGGATAGAAGCTGTGAGGAGTTACCCAGGAATGGCCCAACCACTCTTTGGGGATTGGATGTTGGTCAGTGGGTCGTGAGCAATTGTATCATGCATCAGCTGTTTTCTTAATTTTTTTAATGTATTTTCATTATTATTATTTTAATTCGTTTCAGTAATGAACTGTTCTTATCTCGACCCAGAGAGGTTTGGGGGAAGGGGTTCTTACTTTTTTTAACTTTTTGTTTTCCAGATTCTGTCCCCTCACCCCCTGGGAATGACAGGGAGTGAGCAGAGTTGTGTGATGTTTAATTGGCAGGTGGGGCTAAACCCTGCCACCAGCTCTCATTAATTACAATTAATGAGAGGGAGCTCTAAAATGCTCCCTGAGTGCACCTGAGCATTGCTACACAGGACCCTTCCCTTTCCTGGGGTTTGTTTTGCATTCCTTATTATTTAATAACAGGCCGTATTTTTTCTACACAAAATAACTTGGGGTGGGGGATTCTCTGGAGTTACATTATCTGTCTTGTTTTTCTTCAAACTTGGATGGAAACAGAGGTTGCTTCTGCCTTTTTGTTTGCAGTGCTTGCTGATAGCCAGAGAGCCAAAAGCTTTTCCTTTCTTTCTTTTTTTTTAATCTTTACTTTTAATACTTTACTGTAAATGTTGCCACCCCTGTTGCTCCTTTCTCACTACATTTGTTACTCCTTTTTAGAGAACTTAGGACCCTCTGACACTGAACAGGGGGTACAGAAGCTGCAGGTAGTGAGCTGCAGGACCTGATGGAGAGCTTGTCTTAGTGTTTGAAGCTCAGAGTCCATGCTTCCTTCCATTTTTACTGTTCAGAATGAGGTGACACTGCTGACCTCTTTAAAAACAAAAAAGAGGAAAACTTTTTGAAAGCAGCATGTTAAAATAGTTATTTTTTTAATGAAGATTTCAGGTAAGCTGGCTGAAGGGAGGATATTCAGTGCTGAGCATGGTGGGTGGGTGTGTTAAAGAGGTGTTTGAGTGGGTTTTGGGGGCTTTTTAATGAAAACCATTGGAACTGTGAATTGATTGTCCTGGACTAGAGCCACAAGCTGGGCTGTGTGGGAGGTGCTGCCTGGGACTCTCTTGCTGGAGGGATGCTGGTGGCCAAAGAAGAGCACCAGCTCAGGCTGGGCCAGCATCTCAGCAGGACAGAACCCCCAGCACAGGTTATTTCAAGGTCAGTCAAGGATGAGGAGCAGGAGCCAGATCTGTGAGCTGCCTGCAGGCCTGCTGGGTACCTCTAAATTTCTAATCCTTTCTATGAGTTTTCAGCCCCCAGCCTCTTGGTCAGTCCCAGTTTGCTGTTCCAACCCCACAGGAATTATTCCTGACTCCCATTCAGAGAGGTTGCAATCAGGTCATCTATTCCTTGGGTAATGCCTATATTTCCTTTATTGCTCACTTCTGCAGAAGCCTTGATGTGTATGCTCAGGAGTATTTTCCCTCCTTCCCTGCCTTTTCTCCATTACTGCTGTGTTTCCTTGTGTTTACCTGACTTTGGCTTGTCCTGTGGCAAAACATCACATGCAAACAGCTGCAAACAAGATGTGCTTTAAAGAACTGCCCCTTTAGGCAGCTCCAGTGATGCAGGATATTTAGAGAAGCCTGATATGTGTATACCTGACACGATGTAGTTCAGCTTGCAAAGCAGAAGCAAGGAGGAGGCAAGGAGGGGCAGGATGTGCATGAGGCAGGGAGATGAGGCTGTTGCAGGAGAGCTGGCAGGGGAGGGAGAAGAGGCTGCTGAGTTACATGGCAGGAGCAGTGGCTTGGAGAGGGGAAAGTGCAGGAAGGCCTGGCAATGATGGCTCAGCCTGGAGCAGCACATCTCATGTGCTCATCTCAGCCAGTGTTTGGCTTTGTGTATGCAAGGAACTCCAGGGGGGCTCTGGGTGCGTGTGTTCATGGAACAGGCGTGGAAGGAACACTGGGAAAGGAGCTTGGGAAATGTCCATGGATGGCTGTGGCTTGACTGTGCCAGTGCCAGCAATGCCAGGACGTTGCCCAGCTGGTTCCTTGTGCTGCAGAGCTGTGGTGCCACTGGGCCCAGAGCTGCTGATGCAACTGCTGAAGCTGGAAGAGAAGCACCAACTCCTCCATGCAGATCCTGAGGCCATGTGGAAAGGTTCATCTTCCTTTTGCTGTCCTGGCACAAGAGAAAATCGCCCCCCTCCACCGGTCAGGCCTACTGCTGCTGATGCACACATCTGAGAAACCAGGTAAATATAAGCATCATGTAAACCAAGCCAACAGGAATGTCAGGTACCCTATGGACCTCCCAGTGCCTTTTCCAATCCCTGTTTCTTTTGCAGGAAAGCAGTCTCTTGAAAGCATTTTAATTAGTGCATGAAGCAGAAGGGCAGGGTCCCCGTGAGGTGCCCTGGCCACGAGCTGGCAGCACATTTCTGGTCAAAGGCAGCCTTGCTGCTTTGCTGTATTTTGCAGAGCATTTTTTTCTTCTCTGCTTTTAATGCAAGTTCTCAGCTGTTCGTATTCTGATCACACAGGAGGAGCTATTTTCTGCAGCAACAACCTTCTGTGCTGGCTGTGCTCAGGCAACTCTGGCCTGGTATTTGATTATCACCAAAAAAAAGAGGTGGAGAAAAAGATGGTTCTCTAGGATGTATATGAATTAATTTGAAGTGTGGTGAGGCTTTTTGGTTGAAGATTTTTTTTGCAATTCATCTTGGGGAGCTGCCTTGGGCAGAGGAGCCATGGCTGCCTTCAGAGCCAGCTCCTGGGATGGAGATGGAAATCACATTGGGCTTTATGGTAGCTAGTGTTCTGTATCTGCTTTGAGCACTTCTAGTTAGTCCAATATCCAATATCTCCTATAAGAAGCACCTAGAGAGTCATAAATACTGCAGGATACTAAGCACTTTCTACCCCCATTAAAGATGGATATGAAAATGGGTGTTTGTTTTGTAGAGAAAGCTTAAGGGACGTGTAAAATGCCATTGCAGAAAACAGTCATGTAGTTATTTACTTCTGCCTGAGGTAAAGGCATGGTAAGATGTGAGACCTAAAAGCAATGGAAGGAAGTAACATAATGCAATATCCTATTGATCTGTGGGATTTTCTACTGCTTAAGATGATGGCGCCACAAGTAATGTTTGTAGTTGTACTGACTAGAATTAAAATAATTATAGGATGGAAACAAACCATGGCAAAAACTCCTTAGGGCTTCAAGCTTTCTGCTTCTCACTTGTTGGCTGATGGGGTCCAGGGGTTTCTGCCATTACTGCAATGGCCAGTTATATGTGCCATGAGTGTCTTCTGTCCCCCTCTGGAGCCACGGGTACCATTTCCCTGGCCAGGCTGAGTGCCAGGTCCTTGGAGTCGATGGAGCGCTGCTGGCTCTGGACAGCCCCTGCCACCCCAGTGCCAGCAGGGAGCTCACACATGAAATAAAATCAGAACATATCTGACTAAGAGGGAGAGAAATGAAGGAAAACCCTGCTTCTGCTAGGGGCACAAAGGGCCTGGCATCCCAAAGCAAGCCAGGGACCAAGGCACTGAGGCTTGGATAGCACACGGTAGCAGGGAAGGCGTGGTGGGATCAGTGGCACCATGACAATAAGTTTGGTGTGTTACAGGGCTGTAGTGGGAAGCATTTTTTGTAATTCCAAGCCCTAGTTAATACATGGCTGTAATCAGTAGCCCAGCAAACCCAGGTGACACAGAATCCGTGTGAGAGCTGAGGGATAGGACACAGCTCGACCTTGCCTAAGCACCATTGCTGTGTGCACTAGAACAGCCTACTTAGAAGATTCTGCTAAAATAGCTTTTATTTCTTCCTTCTTCAGGGTAAAGAGAGGGTCAGGTTCTTCAGAAGTTGGGGGGTGGGCTCCTGGCCTCAACCCCCTCACAGAGCTCCCAAGGTACCCGCATCCAGGCTGAGCACTGAGATGCCTTGCTGCTTGTTTGAACTAACATGTGACAATTCAGATCATTTCTTTTCAGGATGCAGCAAAAAAGTGTCCACTACACTTCAAACCAAATATATTTTCTGCTATTAGAAAGAAAAAAAATTAAAAATAAAATCCAGTGACTGGAGGAACCAGAGAATTTTTTTCATGGGAAGGTTTTACTACTTTAACTTGCATTAAAGCTGATGGATGAGGACTCAGGTTGCATCATCCTTCATAAGAGAAACCTGGCTCACAGGAATAGCTTCTTCTCTAGTGATATGCTGCTTCAAAGGGCAGGTCTTGGAGGCCTCACAGGGATGTAAAACCAAGCCCCCAAAGTTACTCCATCAGCCCTCTGTGAAGTGACACATAACAGTTACTAATGACAACAAGGCAGAACACAAAAGACTGATGCCTTTCTTCCTGCATCCTCATTTTCTTCCCCCAACCCCAATATCCATCTGTACCCTTGGATCTTACCAAACAGTCATTAATCAGATCTGTGGGTCTTCTCTTCACAGTAACAAATGGTCAGGAGGCCAGGTGGGAGCTGAGACTTGTGCTACAGACGTTCACACAGGCAGGGAAACTGGCTTCAGTTAAATACTCACAGGACTGGCTGTGGAAAAAAGCCTTAAAATGTGTCTTCTGGATTTTCAGCTGCACATCTAGGAGCAGGCACTTGCAAGGCTCTCTGTTTTTATCCACCAGCCCAAAAATGTGTTGAAAATATTCCTATCAGAGCCAGGTAAGACAATTTCCCTTTCTGTTCCTAATATCCCCTTATGTTGCCGTAATATCTTGTTTTCCATGTTTACTTGTTTTTCTAAAGAAAGCCTAAAGGCAGGTGAACAAAACTCTTTGCCCATTTGAGTGCCTTTCCCTCCCAAGTGATGCTTCAGCATAGCTTTGAATGAGGCTCTGGTATCAGCCCACAGGGATTTCTGCCGGCTCCGTAGCGCAGCATCTGAGTCATGCTCTAAAAATAGCCAGGAAAATGTCAGCCCAGCCAAAGTCACTGGCTGATTAACAAGGAGGTTTCACAATTCTAGGTATGTCCAGATATGCTCCAGATCTTAACTACGGAGCTAGGCTTTTTAAAAATAAATATATAATGAATTGTATGGGTAGCGAGTTAAAAAAACCCCCGAACTGTTGGAGGTAATGCAGAAACAGATTTCTTTATCCTCCCCAGGAAAGTATATAATTAGCCAAGGGCTAGAGGGACTGTCTGGCTGGAAATGCAGTGTCCAGAATTATTTCTCATTATTTCTGTCCAGAATAATTTCTGGACAGAATTCTCTTCTTCTAGAAGAGAAGAAGAATGAGAAATTATTCTGGACAGAAATTAAAACTGGACAGTTGTATCTGGACAAATCTTTTGGCCTTGAGGGCAATGTGGTACTGTGACTCTGGTCTGTGTGGAAGTGGGAATGGTCTGGGCACAGCCATAAGCCAGGCACATGGTGGAGGATCTGCCACGGTGCCTGTGCCCAGCTGTGGGAGCTTGTCAGGCAGAGGAGTGTGGAAAGCCCCTTGCAGGAGGAGTTTCACTTGCCCAAAGGGACAGATGCTTTACCAGGACTGATGGATGCAGTTCAAATCTCCCTCCAGCACCAGCTGTGCGGTGTCTGCCAATGCCAGCGACGAGCAGCTGATCCCTGAGCTGTGGTTAGGCAGGGGAGCTGGGACACAAGTGCTGATGAAGGCAGGGGAGAACACCCCAGAGCCAGAAACATGTGTCTGCTGCAGGTGCTGAGGCTGTACCCGAAGGAGCATCTGGCAACAGCGCTACCCAGAACATTGGAAAATAAATAAAATGAATCTTATATCCCTAAAAGCCAATGTGGTGCCAGAGCAGGTAGAACCTCTGCAGCAGCAGCTTGTGGTGGCCTCATGGGCCAGGCACACCAAATGGTTTGTGGTCCAAAGGCAGTAGAGGCAGATCTGAAATACCTCATCTGGAGAAACAAGGGAATGAATTGACAGTGAGCAGATGGGTGCCTGACAGCTACTGCCAGATAATGCTTTGCTGGCAGAGCCACCCGTTCCCATTAATTAATTCTGGAAAAGTCTTTGCTCCTTGCTTCTGAGTTCTTACATGGGACTCAGCCAAAGGCTGCTACCCATATGGGCAAGGGGAGAAGAGAAGGCATACTCAGCTGTGTCCAAGCTGTTACAAACATCAAGGACAAGGGTAGGCATGCCAGCACCCTGCCCTGTAAATTGGTCTGCCTTGTGTGCCAGGCAGGGAGCATTGCTTTGCTGCAGCTTTGGCAGTCCCTTGACATCCCCTCGTGAGCTCCTCACCAGTGCCCTGAATGCTGGGAGTCAGGACCAAAACAACAGAACTAGGGATGAGCACACTGCCCCTGCACATAGTCCTTAAGTCATCCATTCAGGTAAATATGCTTTTCTATGCATGTTCTCAGGTAGTGTGTGTGTTAAGCTACATGAAAAGATGTTTTGCTAGGGCTAGTAGCTAATCAAAATTGCCATTAATGACAAGGAAGGGAGGGGGAAAGCTTTTAGCCTGATATTTCTGAGGTGCTTTCCTTTAAAAGAGGAAGGAAATGTGACTCTTTGACAGACCTCATCATGCTTGATGCAGCACAGCAGGATGCTCTCTGCAGGTACATCCTCCAAATAGCTTTTCCACCTCAAAAGTAATCGCCTTCTCCCTGCACATCACAGCTCTTGTGGGCACATGAAGGTAAAATCACACAAAAAAACCAGCCAGGGTTCCCCTGTCAGAGGTCCTGATGCCTCCATGGCATGGATGTGCCTCTGCATCCAGCTGATGGGGATGCTGTGACATCCCTGGCATCATTCCCTGTGACCATCCTTTAGAGACTCACCCATGGTATTGCCTGAGTCAGTGGGTGGGAGGGCTGGGGGGCACCCATCAGAAAAGGGGTCACGTTGGCACACGGTGGCACTGCAGGGTGTCCGGACTGATGGCTGATGTCTCTGTAGGAACAGGTTCTCTGCCCCCACACAGGTTCCTGTTTTCCTACTGAGCTCACTGCCTCACTTGTTTGAAATTTAAGGTCATTGACACATGGAGGAGCTGCCTTCTTTCCAGCTTGCTGAGCCTCACGGGTGAGCAAACACTGCCTCCAAGGCTGACACTCGGCTCCTGGGCATGTGTCTTGGTTTGGGAAGACAGGTGTGTGCTAAGGCAGGCAGGAGCCTCTCTTGAAATGGAAAATGCAAACCCCCTCCCTGCAAATTATTGTAGTTTTGAAATGAAGGGGCTCTCAGGCAAAGATGTGGGAGTGGGAATAACAGTTCTTTATTAGGAAAAATAAAAATAAAAATGCAGTAATACAAAAGAACACTGACAGAGTCAGAGTACAACCTGACACCCTGTGGGTCAGGGTGCTGGCAGCAGTCCCATGGAATGGTGGCTGCAGCCCTCCTGCAGTGACAGCTGTGGCTCTGTTGGGATCCTGTACAAGGGTGGAGTTTTCCTCTGAAGGTCCAGTGGTGGTGTAGATGGTACTGGTCTTCCTCTGGGAATCCAGTGGAAAAGAAAGCTGCTCCTCTGGGAATCCATTGGGAAAAGGATGCCTGTGGTGTTCCAAATCTCAGATTATACCCAGGTAGGAATGCTGGGCTCCTCCCCCTGGGCAGAGGATCTCACAATGGATGATGGAATTTTATCAGCCATGCAGTGACACTCAGGGGCCCATAACAGAAGATATTTCCCAGAGGGAGGATGGGTCGTGGAAAAGATAAAGCAAACTGCCCCACTGGGTTTTATTGGGTGGTCATAGAATACACACCCCCAGCCACATCTTGCGTTTGCAACCTAAGACAGCATGCAGAACAGTCAGGATGTGCAACATGCTCTCCTGGATCCCTCTTTTGCCAGGCAAAGGTTCCCATTTCTTGCAGAGGAAGGATGCACCTCTCTCATTTTGCAGTGAAAAAAGCTTTGTGTGCCTCAGTGAGAGAAGAGGGCACAGCTTGATTGGCCCTGGCTTTGGGTATCCCTGGTTCACAGTGCCATAGAAAGCTGTATTTTCATGCTAAGTGGAGTAGCCCCCTTTTTCCAGCTTCTACCCAGGCCTAGGTGCTACTGGAGATTGAAGAGAGGTGAGACAACAGCGATGTGCTTCATAAAGAGGATGCACAGGTAGGTGTGAGTAGATTGCTTAATGCACTCTGAAATCCAGATTCAAAGGGTCAGGGGCAAGGCTGTGGATCAAGCAGCACAGCAAAGCCCATGGAAGTGACCTGGCTGTTTGAACTAATGAAATTGTTAAAAAGAGGTTTAAACATTCAAAGGGATCAAGTGTTTCAATTTTTCTCTGGTGCTGCTTACCACTGAAATATATGTTGTGAGAAAGAAAATATTTCTGCCAAGTGATATGTAAATAAGTATTTTTTCACAACCTCTGAGCTTTAGTACATGCATTTTTATAAGCTGGTTAAATGCAAATTAGCAATAATGTTTCCCTGATTTGTCAGTCCTTCCTCTTGCAATAAGGACAATGGAGGTGCAGCAGATAATGGGGAGTGCAGCAGTTTATCTGTGCTAGGAGAAGCCTCTTCCTTCTCAATAATCAAAGAGTAATTTTTCATGCTGAGGTGGTGTTGTAATATGCTCCCACCATCCATCAGTGTTCCCCTGCACAGTAGCCCCATCTGTCATCCCTCATAAATAAGTTTGAAAGATGCGCCTTGCTAAGCAGGCAGTGCAGTTTTGTTGAATAAATATTTCAGGGCCACAGACAATAGAGTAGAGTGAGGCATGAATGAAAATCTCCTCCATGAAAATATCCTACAGATATTTTATACTCTTCTGGCCATTACCAGACCACCACCTTCCATGTGAACATGTGGGTAAACACCTGGAAACAAAAACGTGGGCACCCCTAGTTACAAAGGCCATTGGTAAAAGGGAGATGGCACATGTGGACACAAAATACCACATTTCAAATACAGATCATGGCAGTCCAGAGACACATCTGAAATACCCCAGTATAAATCTGATTTGGACCAGGTAGAAGCCAGCGGCTTCTTCCCGTGGGGTCACTGTTTTCACTCTGGTCTGAGGTCTACTGATTGGTAATCAAAGGAAAATCCTCAAACCTTGAAATTATTTCTGCTCCCATGTTTGTGAGCTAAGATGCAGCTGCTAAAGTAACATTTGGAAGTAGTTTTAATAGCAATAATTTTTAATTTTGTCCTTCTTCAAAACACAGGTCTACACATGAAAACCAACTTAGGTCATGGGAGGTGTGGTTTTGTACTACTATATTTGTAACTGAAGGATTCCTTGGAGAAAAATCTTATTCTGAGAGGAAAAATGTAGTCACTTAATCCAGATCAATGTAATTCACTTTCAGACCTAAGCTTGAAGAAGTTGAATTTGTTCTTAAATGTGTCTGAGGAGTTTATTTTGGGATGATTACACAGGTTATCCATTACACTGGCGTTTCATTCTTTGAACAGATTACCAGATTCCACCAATTTATTTTTCCTGCCTGTTTTCTCCTTCTTCTCTAATGACTTTGATACTCTGCTGCTAAAAGCAGGCAGGAAATGCTGAGAGATTGACCTAGAGCTGGCAGCCAGCCTATGGAAACCTCACCAGCTCAGAACAATGTTTCCTTAGCGCTGTCTCTTTCTGCTTTCTGGAACTAGAACTGGCACTTCATTATCAAGATGATCAGAAGGTAAATGCCTCTCTACAAATTGTCAGGGTTGGGGTTTTATTTGGTTGGTTTTTAACAGGAAATGTGGCAGAAGCAGGTGCGTAGCTCTTTTGCACATTATCCACCTGTGACTGGGCCTCCTGTTTCTTGTATGGGTTAAATGTCATGGGCTGACTACACCACCATCTCAGTATCCTGATGATGGTCTGCAGAGAAATGCTCTCTAGAGGTCCTTCTGCATTAGAAAGACACTATTTCCTCATTTTGATCCAAGCAAGGCACACTCTAAGTTTAAATGGATTTTACTTTGTTGATGGTCCTCTATTACAGCGGATTAACGAGGGTGGCTCTGATTCAGAGATCCCTTCAGCGTTGTTCTCACCCCAGGCTGTGTTTGATACCTGAAGGTGTCAGAAGTTTCATTCATATTTCTGGGGACACTGAGGAATCTCACAGATTTGAACAGAGGGTGTTAGATACTTTTGCAGGCATAATCAGAGGTTGGGGTCTAAAGCTTAGAGCCAGCTGTTGAAACCTGAAGATTTGATTCCAAGAGGCATTTTCAACTACACAATCTTTTTTTGCAGAAACAATCAAAGAACCACAGAATTGATGGGTGTACTAGTTTCAAAGCAAATCAGTGGGAGATTCCAAGTCAGAACTACAATTTAATAGGAAAATTAAAATAAATGCAATAGTACATAAACACTGGCCTTAACTGACAGCGTCAGAATACGACCTGACACCCTCGCTGCTGGTCAGGGTGGTGGTAGCAATCCAATTAAATGAGGGCTACAGTGCTGTTGCAGTGATGGATGTGATTCTGTCAAAGCAGTGATCCTGTAGAAAACTCTGGTCTTTCTCTGGAGGTCCAGTGGTGGGTATTGAGCTCTTGTCCTCTCCAGTGGGAATCCAGTGGGTAGTGCTGCCTGTAATGTTCCAAATCTCAGATTATATCCAGGAAGGAACGTTTGGTTCCTCCCCTCGGGTGGAGCTTTTCACACTGGGATGATGTAATTCTGAGTCATGCTGGGAGGCCTTGATGGTCCCATAGCTACGATAGCAACTGGAGGGAAATGTCACGGCTGACACATGGAGAAGATAAAGAACACTGTCCCTCTATCTCAACAGTTTATGTAGATAGAATACATCATTTTGGCGACGTCTTACATTGTAACCTAAGACATTAGGGTTGGTAGGGACCTCTGTACATCACCTAGTCCAGCCCCTCTGCCAAGGCAGGGTCACCCACAGCAGGTTACACACAAATGTGGCCAGGTGGGCTTGGAAGCTCTCCAGAGAGGGAGATTGCACCACCTCCCTGGCTAGCCTGTTTCACTGTTCTGCCACCCTCATTTTGAGGTGGAACTTGCTGTGGTTTTGTTTATGGCCGTTGCTTCTGGTCCTCTCACTGGGCACCACTGAAGAGTCTAGCACCATCCACTTGGCACCCGCCTTTGAGATATTTATATACACCAGAAATCAGTTAGGAGGAGAAAAAAACACTATAAAAATGTAGATAGGCAGGAAGACCTGTGACTGCTTTGCTAAAACATGCAAGCAACAGCTGGGCCTTCTCTTACCCAAAATAATAGAATTGTGGAATGGTTTGTGTTGAATCAGACCTTAAGGATCACCTACTTCTAATGTCTGGGTTTGTGTTAGTGTGAGATTGCCTTCATCTCTACAGCAATTTCTTTCTGTATCAAGAGCTTGCTTCCTTCCCCCTCCTTGCTTTTTTAGGAAAGAAAAAAAAAAATCAGTCTGATCCAGACACACATGACTTTCCAATCTCTGAAAAGCTCTGTGTCTCTTCTCGCCTTGAGAGTAATTCATCTTTTCAGAGCAAGCCACAGATGAAATAAGTCAGGAAGCTGTGCAGAGAATAAAAAAGTATTTCTGGCTGCTTTTCTCTCAGATGTCAACCAATTGATTTCTGAGATTTTTCCATTGTGTGTGTGTATATATATATATATATAAAATTGTGTGTATATATATATATATATACATACACATGCATTTTGAAATATATTAGGGCTAGTGATTCTATTATGTAAAATTGAAAATGGAATCAATCTTTTCTGAAGCTGTTGTGCCAGATTACCTTAGAAACTTTTCCACCTCAACTTTCTTGATTAACTGCCTTGCATTTCCACAACTCATTTTCATGGCTACAGAAATATCACTTCCATGCATAGGCTGCCAGAAAAGCTGAATTCTGAGATATAAAATAGCTATTTCCCCTAAATTACTTGTAAAATGTTAGGGATTGAATGCTTAAGCCTCCATCCCACACCACAAAATATGCAATGACAGACACTTTGGTCTTTATGTGAGAGCCATCTGTGCTCCTACAGGAAAAAACCCCAAAGTACAATCTCTTATGGTCATTATTTTCAATCTTATTTTTGTCTGCAGTTGCTGAGTTATGAAGAGCTATGTGCTGTGGACTTTTGAGATAGTTGCTGCCCATGAATGCTTCTGAATGGGGAAGAAAAAACCCACAGGTCATCAGGTTTTTCTTTGGCATTTGAAAGCTACTAGAAGGGGACAAACCAAAGTCATTAGTATGAGATTACAAAACTGTTCATAATGCATGTACATACAATATAATAATACATCATAAATTAATTCTACAGAGAAACTAATTAAGTTCATCCCTGGAGAACCTCTAGAGCAGTACTGAGAATTTCAGAGTTTCCAACTGGTAAAAATATTCACTTGTTGAAGGACTGGCTGTTGTTAACAGAAAATTTCAGTGTTTTGTACCTAAACTTGTTTCAACCCTCAAATCAGTTTAAGATACCCTACAAGTTACTTAGAAAGCAGTTTGGGTTTTTTTTGTACATTGCTATGTTTACAAACTGCTCTGCATAATTCGTAGCTGATAATTTATGGAATGATGTTGTGTTTTGATTCAAAAGTATGCTTAACTACCCAGCACAGCTAAAGATGAAGTAATGCCTCTGGTGCCCTGCCTGTTGTGAAACAATTTCATAGTTAGTCATACCTAGAAAAACTAATGAAAGTGCTGAAAGTGGTTTCCTGTTGTGGTTATATGCTGCTAACAACTCTGCTTTGGGATGCTGCACAGAAAAAAAAAACCAACCTACAAAGCAGCTTTTTTGTATTTTAGTGTAGCATATAATACTACTTGAAATGTGTATTTCCTGACAAATTATTTTGGAAGACTCATTCAATACATCCTACTCTTTTCCTTTTAGGACAAAATAGAGATTTCAATAATAATTAATTTCAGTAAGGCAGTCATGGTGTGCCACACTGATATACTTACTAGCTGTGAGATAATGACTTTTCTCCATGAATCTATTAAGTAAATTCTTCCACTTTAAATCGTAGGTACAGGCATATTTTATTCCCTTTCTGATTTATCATTGCTGTCATCTTTCTTTGTTTCTGTCATCGCTGGTGTGTTAACTGTTTTTTCTTTCCAAAGGTAGTTTTGACCCTTCTGATATGAAACTCTTTCTGGAATGGTTCCTTTAACTCTTTGTTGTTCTAGTGTCTCATCACCATGGTCAGTCATACTTAAACCCTCAGCTATTTTCCTTTCTGTCTTGGGGTGGTTCTATGACGATTAGTTTATTCCCTGATCATATGCCTTATGCCCAAAAATGATTGTTGTAGCTTTTAGGTGGGTCTGGGGGGAGGGGGAAGCCTTGGAGTAGTTCTTCAGTGGGTTTTTCCAAAGCCTCACTTGCCCAGGCATCCAGCGTGGTGCACAGTCTGGATTTTTTTTTTTTTTTTTGCTTGGCTAGCTTGGTTTTTTGTTACCTTAGGCAAGAAGGTTTGTGGGTATTTTTTCTTTTCCCTGGCCTTGGAGCGGCTGCAGTAGCAATCCTTTGGCGGATTTTCCAAGTGAACTGGATGGACAGTTTGGTTTTGGTCCAACACCAGAGACCGGCAGGAAAGGTGAGGGGTTGCTCCATTTCAGTCCCACATCTCAGAAAATGCTGACCTGGCAAGAGAAAGCCCACCTGCTTCATCTGCTGTGAAGAGGGGACTTGTGACAGTGTTCACAGGGGTCTGAGGATGAGGGAAGAGACGAGGATCTGACTCCATGTTTCAGAAGGCTTGATTTATTATTTTATGATATATATTACATTAAAACTATACTAAAAGAATAGAAGAAAGGATTTCATCAGAAGGCTGGCTAAGAATAGAATAATAAGGAATGATAACAAAGGCCTGTGGCTCAGACTCTCTGTCCGAGCCAGCTGGGCTGGGATTGGCCATTAATTAGAAACATCCAACATGGGCCAATCCCAGATGCACCTGTTGCATTCCACAGCAGGCAGATAATCAGTGTTTACATTTTGTTCCTGAGGCCTCTCAGCTTCTCAGGAGGAAAAACCCTAAGGAAAGGATTTTTCATCAAAGATGTCTGCAAGAGGGACTGATGCCAGAGATCCACCGGGTTGACATCCGTTTGTCCAAACTGCTGCTGGAATCTACTCAGGGGTTTTATGGTTCGTTTTTCTCCCCTGAAAACCTGTTATAAATAGGTAATGTGATGATTGGTTTCACAATTGAGAGATGAATATTGTGTGTATCTTAAGGGCAGTTTTTTGTTTTTAGAACAAACATTCATTCCAGAGTGGTTTCTCTCCTAAACTCATCTCTAAATCAAGACATTTTCCCACTATTATTGAATGACTCCTTCAACTCCTACATTATTTATGCTCTCCAGGTCACATTGGTTTTGCTGCTTTTGGTGGGTTGCTTTGTTTTTCCCTCAGTGAATAGCATGTCTCTTATCCTTTTCTCTGTAATGGGCAGATGATTATGCCACTCAAATTGGGCTGATACTAAACAGCATGATTAATGGAAAGAAGGCTTTCTGTGTGAAGTGATCTCTCTTCTGAAGCTATCCGTGGTTTTTTGGTGGTTTGCATTTTTGAATTTTTTTCCTACCTTGAAATTGTGCAATGAAAGTAGACAACTTCATTCGGCTGTGGTGGAGCAAGCCTGACCCTGCTCACATCCCATTGTGATGCAGATGAAGGAAAATAAGGTAGAGAGGACAGTGGCACTCCTTTGATGCTATGGGCCTATGTAATCCTAGCCCAAGTACTGAGATTTGCCTCCAATGGAAGTTGAAGGAGACAGCCAGAAAAAAAACCACCCCTAACAAAACCAAGTTCCTCAGAGGAGCTAAAAAAGGAGACAGATGTGGCCGTGTGCTCTTGCCTTGCTTTCTGCTCATCACCTGCACTTGCCAGGATCTGGCAGAGTTGATTGCTACACCTTGGTATCAATTGCCAGCCTGTTTTTGTTGACTGAATTCTCATGTGATGCAAAAAAGCAGATAGCAAGGCACTGAAAGAATCTGCCAACATTAAAACACTGTGATAATTTGATGTGCTGCCTCAGTCTTTTAATTTCTTCCCTTTTGTTCTTCTCCATCCCTTCTTCCACATATTTTTATTAGTTGCCTTTTTTTCTGTTTCTATATTTACACATACTTTTATCTTCTTTCCCTTCAACCTTAACAATTTCTTTCTGTGTTCTTCTTTCATGTCTCTCATGCCTTTCTTTCACTTTCATTTCACAGTAGCCAAGAATGGGTTGAAGAAATGATTCATCTTCCTCTTTTAGTCCTGGCAAAGGTTACAGAACGGCTCCAAGGCGCGGGTTTTCTCTGACTTCTAATGCTAACAAGTGATGGCTTTCCACCAGTAATAGCAAATACTTGGCATATTTGTATCTAGACAGGATATGAGCCTCCATCAGGAACATTTTTTTGGAGTGCTTTTGCTATTTCTACATATGTGTATGAGTAGGTACCCTGGAGCTTTATACTAATCTGTTGTGGTCCAGTGCCATAAATAGAGGAAAGCCTCGTTTTGCCTGAGAGCAGAACTGTGGGAAGACACTAGGACCTTTTTGGATGTCTGGAAAGCAGGCAGCTACTGAACTGAATTAACCTGGAGCTGTGCAGCTTACAGCCATTTAGGCTATGCTAGGTCTAGCTCCAGCTCCAAAAAACCTTCTATCAGAGAGGCTGGCTGTGTGATGGTAAGGAGATTGGTGGAGAAGCTGTCTGAGCGTCCAGACTGCCACTGTTGCCAGTAAAAGTAGGCATTTTGTGTGGAGACAGAAAGACTGATCCCAGATTCTCAGCAGCTGCTTGGTGGGCAGCCAGGAGGAGGGGGATGGAGAGAGAGCAGCAGCTCACAGCCTGCCAAAGAGATGGTTTTGTTTGCTTGTTAAAATTGCGTGATTTACTGTGGCTTAATTAACAATGAAACCCAAATGAAGACAAGTTCCCTGTAGCTATGGTCGTGTAACCACTGGGTTGCATCAGCAGGACTTCTCCATCATCAGAAACAGTAGTGGGAGCGGTTTTCTCCTGGGGAGGGAGAACAAGGTAGGAAGGACTAAAACTGTGCTGATTATAAGCAGAACAAAAAGACAGCTATGTCTTGGGGATGGTGCATTATCCCCTATCATTTTGGAGGGGTTTGTTTTGGTTTTTTTTTGCCCAGGGTGGTGGCTTTGGCACTGTGATGGGGCTTGCCTGCTGTTTTCTCCAGGGCTCTGCTGTTGGGAAGCCCAGAGCCCGTGCTTGCTGTGCTGGCACCTGTGAACACCCTCATTCCCCGCCAGGGGCTGCGGCTCTGACATCTCAGACACTTAAAATAAACTGGGTAAAATGAAAAAAAAAAACAACCAAACAGCAGAATAACTTGTGAAATACTTAAGGTAATGATTATTCAACTATACCCCATTTGTCCCTATAAATAACTGCAAATTGACTGAGTTCTGTCAATCCTTTAATACACAAATGTTTAAGTGGACAGACCAGTATCTTGGCTTTTACTTGTTTCAGCAGGTAGGTTTATTCCTCATTTTTCACAGACAAAACCAGAAAAGCAAGGAGCATAAGCAGAGGGTAAACAAAATTTATTCTGAATTTAAGGATAAACAAACCCAACTACATTATGAGTGGGCAATGTTAATTAAGTCTTATGACACATATCAAAGTATTTAAATTCAGGTACTTGGCATAAGTAATTAATGAAGGGATTCTGGGGTAAGTAGTTACTGAGTATTAATACTCTTAAAGCCAAATTAAGTCCGGCTTTTCTTGGTTGTCCAACATAACTTAGGTTGTTCCTCAAGAAATCTGTCATCCCCAACAGGAGCATGTAATGGAACCATCAAAATCTTTGAAAGCAACTTCATTCCTTGCCAGTATTTGTTTTCAAACATTCTCACTCATGTCGTGCTAAAAACAGTGCCAAGGAAGCTGTTGGCTGAACTGGTTTGGTGACTTCTCATCTGCCTGGTTGCTGGTGGCCCCAGAAGGTGCCAAGAGGAAGCTGCAAGATGGATTTGGATCACTGAATTTCAGAAAAAAGGGCCAATTCTGCTGGTACCAAGATGTATACCTCCTTTTTTCTTTTCTTTTTTTTTTTTTTCCTAGCATCACACCGAAGCATGGCAGTTGTGCCTTTTTTAGGGCACTTCTACATGAAAATATCAGCTGCCATCAAATGTTTATTGGCTTTCCATTTATGTTAGTGACTGGCTCAGCTGCATGTAGTCTCCTAAGGCATGTTCAAAGAGCTGTTTTTCTTCTCAGCTTTATCATTGTCAGCTTTGTTATCAGAGGAAATTTATTAGCTTCTTTGGAGTTTTCATTCTTAAACCTTTTCTGTTTTCATTCCTCTGGAATATAGCAGATGTTGGAATTCATACATTTATTTCTGTAGTGATGCAGTTTGCACATGTAAAAGCAAGCAGCTCTATTAATTAGCTAGTTAGACTTAACTATGGACTGGTTAGTCTATCACTGAACTTTGTTACAATAACAGAATAATTCATCTGCCACAGTGTTAACAAGTACTTCCAGGGTGAGAATAAGACTGTTCTTGCACAGTCTTGTGGAAGTAGGTCCTGTCAAACAAAGCTTGCTTCTGTTTTGGCAGGGTGAAAATTTTGGTCAATAGAAATATAGGGTTGATATCATATGTCTGAATTCTGCCAAAGAAATTTTATTTGTAACAACAGATTGTACAAAAAATTAACTTGGTCATAAGGTTTGGGTGTAAAACCAACCCACGGAGATATTGGAGAATAAGGGGATAATAGTTTGCAGGAATGCTGGTAGGAGTTCCTGTATAATTTTAATATTCCACATGATCAATTCTGTGCTAAAGAAACTTTATGACAATTTTTCTGAATGACATAGGGATTGACAAGATAAATAGTGATGTAAGGTCACTGCTATATCAGGTCACTCTACTGGAGTTAAATACAGGGAAACGCTTTTTACCAACCACTAATAAATTGTCCATTTCTCGTGAAAGAACGGCAGAACTTCACACCAAAAAAAAAAGCCTAAGAAAGCTGCCATTCACAGTAAGAGAAAAAGTGGTAAGTGGCATACTGTAGAACAGTCATAGAGAATTTTTTAAAAAGTGCATTGCAGAAGATGAAACTGTTTTATTTAAGCTTCCTTGGAAAGGTAGATTCCTCATCTAGACTGAAAGCTTGCAGCCAGTCTGTTTCTCCTGAATATATACACCTGTTTTTCCCACCTAAGTAAGCTGTGCATTTCTCAAAGATAATCTTTGAAAATCCTGATATTTTAACTTTGCTCCTAGTCAACTGAATGGCTGTCTTGAACCACTAGCAAATGCTACTTGGCTGTGACTAATGAAGAGATCTATGGTAAGAAGGTCTTCTGGGGAATAAATTATAAAATGTCTGCTTTATTTCATCTTTTTCCCGCTTAAGTAATGTTAATATTTGTTAGTATGATGATATTAGACAGAATGGTTGTTCTTCTAGAAGCATGTTTATTTTCTTCCCTGGGAGGTTTATAATATGAAATAATTCCTCAGTTTGTATTGATATCTGCTCCTGATTTCTTTATTTTTCAAAAATGAATGACATACATTATAGTTTCACATGTAGTGGTACAGAGAACTTTAAACAGCCCCATTCAGTGTTAAAAGCACACTGATGTTCCAACTTTGTACATTTTTTTCAACAAAATATTATAAAACATGCAGGCGAAAATATTCTTTTATTTGCATTTCAGATTTTTCTAAATCCCGATCATAATTCAGGGGACTGACCAGAAGTTCATTCTTTTGTCCTGTCATGGTTTGACACTGGCCAAATGCCAGGCACCCATGAAAGCCACTCATTCACCCTCCCCTGCCACAGCTGGACAGAGGAGAGAAAAACCAAATTAACGATGGGGTCATGAGCTGAGGTAAGGGAGAAAATACTCCAAGGGCAAAACAGGCTCAGCTTAGAGGTACAAAGTGAATTTGTTACTAACAGAGTGAGAGGTGGATAATGAGAAGTAAAATAAGCCCTTAAAAAACACCTTTTTTCTCCAACCCCTCCCTCCTTCCCACCAACAGCACAGGGGACAGGGAGGCGGGGGTTTTGGTCAGTTCATCAGTGGAGCTGCTCTTCCACTGCTCTGGCAAAGAGTGAGGAGGCTCTTGTGCATTTCCATTCAAGGTGCAGCTGCCCTCTTCCATGATGAACGTTCTCCAGGGTGCAGTGGAACGGAGAGCAGAGCTGGCCATTTTTAATTGCACATCAGGGACTCTTTACCTACCCAGCAACAACCCCATGACTGCTACATCAGACCAAGAGTCACTGCTCCCAGGACCGTGCTTCTGTCCTCACATGATGGACACTGCCTGGCAGCTCCATGCCAGCACCAGCTGATCAAAGGCTGGGCTCCCCTATAAAGTACAGCCTGCATGAACAGTTTGTGCCCAGAACGTGGCTTTATGTTGTGTTTGGCGCTTAATTTAGCCTTATCAACATCTTTAATAAAACAATAATACATATCTGATTGGAAAGTAACAATTTGATACCTCAGGGGAGGTCAGTGTGTACAGTCCTTTCCTGACAACTTGGAAACCAAATGGCATTCAGAGCTACAAGGGTAGAAAATGTTGTTATCTATACACACTAGTGCTCCCTTTGAGTATGCTTTGTTCTAGGGCTCTTCATGTTCTCAGAAATTACCCCCAACTTTAGCAGCAGGCACACGGTGGTCTTCAGCAGCAGAGGTGAACTTCAGAGAGTGTGGGGCATGGCAGAGAACAGGTGCAGGAAAGGGGCTGTGGCAGGAGGGCAGTGTCACCTCCTCTGGTGAATGGCTTCCTTCTGGTTGAGACCAGAGCCTGCTCCTCCTTTTTCCATCAGTTTCACAGAATTCTCCGAGCCACGCGATGACCAGGGCAAATCTTTGAAAGCAGGCAGTGAAAAGGGGAATCTTAGAACGGTTTGGGTCGGACAGCAGCTTAAAGATCTTCTCATTTCAACCCCCTGCCATGGGCAGGAACACCTCCCACTGGAGCAGCACCGTCCCAGCCTGGCCTTGAACGCTTTGAGGGATGAGGTATCCACAGCTTCTCTGGGCAACGTGTGCCCACTCTCCATTGCTCCTCCACCCTCCTACCGAAGGATTTCTTCCTGGTACCTAATATACACCTGTCCTCCTGCAGTCTGAAGCCATCACTCCTTGTCCAGTCAAAAAGTCCCTCTCCACCTCTCTGGTAGCCCGTTCAGGTACTGAAAGGTGCTATAAGGTCTCCACGAGTCTTTTCTTCTCCAGGATGAGCAACCGGAACTCTCTCAGACTGTCTGCAGAGGAGGCTGGGACCCCGGCGCTGAATGCAGCACTTCAGGAGGGGTCTCGCCAGAGCGGAGGGGCAGCATCCCCTTCCTCACCTGCCGCCCACCGTGCTTTGGATGCGCCCAGGACGCGTTGGGCTTTCTGGGCGGCGAGCTCGCCTTGCCGGCTCGGCTTCACCTTGCGCTCTGCGGGCAGGGCGGCTCTCGGTGCGCGGCTCCCGCCCGCAGCGTCCCTGCGGAGCGATGCCGGGCGCGGCCCCGCCGCGGGCGTGCCCGTGCCCAGGTGCGCGGAGCGCGCTCCCCACGGGGCGGGAGGAGCGATCGGCGGCGCGCACGGCGCGGGCGCGCGCCGGTCCCGCGGGTTTTGTGCGAGAGGCAGCGCGGAGGGGCCGGGCCGGCGTTGATGTCACCGCTGCGGCGGGAGCTGCCGCCGCCCCCGGCCGCAGCAGCCGCCCCTCCGCGCCCGGTGGAGCGCGGGTAGGCGGCGGGGGCCATGCGGCTGCTGCCTCCGCCCGGTGCCCACCGGTGCCCGCGGGGCTGCGCCGTCCGCCGCGGCGGCCGGGCATGGTGGCGCCTGATGCGGGCGGTGCGTGCGTGAGGCAGCCCCCAGCCCGCCGGGCCTGCTTTTGTCCGCGCCGGGAGCATGTGGGTGAACCCCGAGGAGGTGCTGTTGGCGAACGCGCTGTGGGTGACGGAGCGGGCCAACCCCTACTTCATCCTGCAGAGGAGGAAGGGGCACGGCGGCGATGGCGGCGGCGGGGGACTGGCGGGTAAGGGCGGCGGCGGCGGCGGCGGGGCCGGGCGGGGCCCTCGGCGGCTCCCGGGGCGCGGGGTCCCCCCGGGGCCGGGGCGCGGCGCTCCCCGATCCCGCCGGCCTAAGCCCGAGCTCGGGAATGCGCCAAGGCTCCCACGGAGCGGATTCGGTGCGGGAGCCCACCGGTGACCCGTGGCTCCGGACATCAGGGTGGGACTCGCCCCACGTTCTGGGAGAATTTCCTTGCCGAACCTTTAGCGCACGTTCCGTAAAATAAGACAGTGTTGTAATTGAGAAATTTACGAAGAAAACAGATTTGCTTCGGCTTGTCCGTCTTTTTCAGATGTCCTTGTGAAGTATGTTGCCCAAATGCTTTGTTTCCGATTGCTGGCAGCTGGAGACGCTTTAGTAGAGGTTTGGGTCATGCTCATCTAGGTCTTAATAATACTGTGCATGTATGTTCAGCGAGGTCTTCCACCCTTTCTTAAGCAATGCATATGTATTTATATGAGATTGGAGATACAGAACCCAATGTTGTTTCCGCTGGTACTTCTTGAATTGGTACAGAATAATCAAGCTACTTCTCCTGAAACCTGTGCTCTCTTCTTTGCGCACTTCCATGATGATTAGTACTTCAGGCTAAGCAAAATAAACATACGGACTGCATCTGTGTTTGCTTCAAGGTCCTGTACATGTTTACTGTGAGATTAAGTGTTTCTTCAGACCTTCAGTGCTCTATGGACTTGTAAACAGTTCATAATGTAAACTAAGGCACTGCTGTGAGGTGTGTTTTCATTTCAGACTGCTGAGGTCTCCGGTCAGTGTTGTGTGTTGATATATTGCCTGGTTCCTGTGTGGGAAATGACCAGCAGCCACTCCGCATTGGCCCTAGATTTCTAAATTTTTTTGACAATCTTTTGAAGTGTGGACAGGATTGACAAACCCGTAAAAAACGTGTTTTGCCTCAGAAGTTCACCCTTGCTCTGCTTACTGAAAAAAATTTTTGCAGGCTCTCCTTTCACGGATTGCCCCCTGGCCTCTCAAGGTCTGAAAAGACGTTCTTCTACCTTCTGACTTCGTTATCCTTGAATTAGAGATGGTTTTAGATAGCCATCCGTTTTCCAGGCATTTCTCAGTTATTGTGGAAACAGGTTGAGAGTTTGGGCTTCTGTTCTTCAACCTGCTTGCCCAGTGCGTGCATACCTAAGTCTTCTTGCAGCTGTATGTGTAATAGCCTGATTGGTGATACCACTTTACAGATGGAGAAAAGACTTCTGGAAGATCTTGTCCTTGTGTGGAAGTAGGATTCATAAATATGCACTCTTTTTTAAAATTTTTTCTGTGGAGGCCAGAATAAGCCTGTAGCATTTGTTAGAAGTTGAGAATGGGGAAATAGTTATTTGTTTCTGCCTTAACCCCCTGGCTCTTGGAATTTAAATATTTGTGTGCTGTATCCATTATTTTAGTATGTGAATGAAGTCTGTATATTCTGTATATGAGTATTATTTAGAAGGCGAAATTCTCCATATATTTTGAAATCTGCTGTCAATGCTCTTAGCTCTTACCTAGTGCCTGTGCTTTGCCTGGAATTGCAGCTGCTGTGGCATTGAGGTAGTAGCAACAAGTCCATTTCCAGGGGTTTTGTTTGTTTGTTTGTACAGAAAAGGGCTGGTAAAAAGTTGTAGCTTTTTTCAGTATGTTGCCAAAACCATAACCAATCAAACCCCTGTAAGTGACTAATTTGTTAGAGCCAGCAGTGTTCAAAGGAACCTATGGGAAACTTACCAGACCTTGTGCTGAAATGGCAAGGGTTTGTGACACAGTGGCCAACAAAAGGTGGGAGAGGAGGGGAGGGAGGGATGGGTGTAGTCTCCAAGCCACTCCCAACGTGACAGGCACAGTAATAAGTGGAACTTAGGTTTTTTTGGTTTGTTTTTTTTTTTTTTCGTGGAAATGCTGGAATTTTCTGCTGGTTCTGTTAACAGCTGTTCTGCCAGTTAATGGGCAAGGAAGGTGGAGAAAGCCAGTGAGTTGTTCTTGGTAGGAAAGACTGATTAAAAGCAAGGTATTGAGGGACCTAGCTGATCCTGAGACAAAGAATGAAGCTGCTGACATAGTAAACAGGACACATAATTTGTAGTAGTCATAGCATTTAGGATGACCCTTTGGAAACTCCCTAGATGATACTGACCTTGTGACAAGGGTGGAGCTTACCTGGTCAAAAGTAAACAGGGAAAAAAAGAACTTTTGGTGGGGTAGGTTGGATTTTTTTTCTCCTTTATTAGCGACATAACACTGAAATTTGCTCAGATATAATCTAATAAGTTAGCCACCCATGAATATGGTATAAAATTTGGCTTAGTTGCTCTGTGGGAAACTAACTTACATGTCCTTGAAGTTGACTAGAAATATTGTATACAAGATTTTTAACTGTGCTAGGGATGATCTCAATTCCTATTTGCAAGAGAGGATGTAAATACAGCTGTCCTTTTTTTTTTTTTTGTGATCTAACTTTTGCTGACTTATACTCCCTCATTATTGACTCTTGAAGTCATTTGTCTTGAATTGTGGAGTGAGAATTGACTTTCAAATTGATGGGACTGTGGGTAAGATGACATTAGATGGCTTCACCGTGTAACTTAAGCAGTGGCTAGACAATGAGAAGCATTGATTCTCTGGCACTGCCCTCAAATCTAGGTTTGCCATCAAACTGTCATCACCAAACTGATCAGGGTTAAGTGCAATGCCCTTCTCTCCATCTGTGAACAGGGCAAACTTCTTTTGGCACGTCAGTCTAAAGCCAAGTATTTTATGTAGCCTTGGGGGTGGGTGCAAGTACTTCTTGTTGGCTTTATGTTGGAGCAGAAGAACAGTACTGGAGTTATCTGTTCTCCTGGATCCACTCTGAGTGCCCCAATGCTTTGCAGGAAAAGGAGTATCAGCCACTTTGGGGGAAGGGGTGAAAAATCTGCTTTTCTCCTCTTGGCCTTGGTTTATGTAGCAGTTGAACAGAGAAACTCTTATTTAAATACTTGTTTGGACATTGGAGACATTTTCTCCACTATGTTGTATTGTAACAAGTTAGGAGAATGATGATAGTGATCTTTTAGTGCATTAGGGCAGTGCTGATTAGCGAGTCCATAGAAGTCATTTCTGCTAACAAGGTGTGTTAGATCAATGGTTTGCTTCAGAGATGGAGCTTTTCTAGTAAGCACTGTGGATCCATTTTTGTACTGAATAAAATCTGGACTCATTTAAGTTATTGTGTCACTGTCATTGCCAGTCACATCAGTGTGGCTTTTCTTCCTAAGCGTGCCTTAATTGAAGGGCTGCTTGGATTTTATTTTCCTTTTTAACAAGAAGAAAATAGAAAAGATTTTAAATTGGATTTTAAATTGGATTTTCATAGCTGTTCTGCAAACTCACATTATCTTGCATCACTGCATTAATCTTCCAGGACAAGACCAAAAAATGTACTTTTCTGCTTTAAAGGTATTTGATGGTTGATGAGCTTTCTCTGTAATTAAATTGTTTCATGCCTTGCACATAATGCCATGCCCATATTTTGCTTCTGTGTGACCCTTGGTCAGGAGTTTCATCTTCCTTTTGTTCACCAACAGGGAAAAAAAGTATTTTATTTCCTCATATTCTTCTTGCTTCTCTGGGCAGCCGGGTCGTTTGGCCTGGATGACATAATTCCTTCTTCAGAGGAATGTGGTGTATTTATTTCCACAGCAGCCTGCATCATCTGTTGTTGTATGCAATCTGTAGCAGAGGCATTTGGACAGAGCATGAACCCAGATCTCTGCCATCATTTGGGCACTGTGCCCTCTAGGACACTATTACTTTATGGATGTAAAGATCTTGAACGTGTCATAAACTTTTCAAACAACTAAAAGGTCATGTTATTAAGTGTATCTTGCATCAGATGCAACAAATAGGTTTAAAAATGCCTCTTAACTGCTCTCTGCTCTACTGTGATAATGTTTGCCAAACTCTTCTACTTCAAGACATTATAGTAAGGAATTATTCTACCTGGTAATGGATGGCAGAGCAGTGAATTCACTTGGAGCTTACAGGAGGAGAGACTGAGGTGTGGTACAGTGAGCTGGTGGCTGCTGTGCTCCTTTTGCCTGTGTACATTTGTGTGTGTGAAGTAGAGATTAAACCCTAAGTGACTTTGTTGAAAATGTTATTGTGAGATCTCTGAATCCCAAGGGAAGTAAGTGGTTCTTAGCAAGATCTGCTTTCAGAAGTGAATTATTTTGCAAGTAGGGTATATGTACTTACAGCTGGGACAGTGCCTGTGTGAGAGATGCAGTAGGAGTTCTAAGTCCGTGCCATGTGGCCAAGAATGATTCAAATGTTTAAGCAGAAGAGAGCAGATGGAAATGTGCTGACTTCTGGTGATAAAAGGATCTGATGAAATACTACTTCTCCCCAGATATTTTTGCAAAAGGAGTTGTCATTTAATTTCCACACTGGAAAGGCAAAAAGGAGAGGTTCTGAGCTTGGCTGGCTGATATGACATATCAATGTCAGATCTAATATAATTTTTAATGCTGTGACGGTGTTCTAAATTGAAAAGCTTTTCTGCAGCCTTGCTGGACAACACAATTAGTATTTCTCATTTGGAGCTAAGACTCTGTCTTGCTCACAGCCTCTCTGTTCAGAGAGTTGAGGAAGAGATTACTTGAGAACTTGTTTATGCTTAAGACTTAGAAAAGCTTTTGGCCAGTTGATCATCTGCCTGAACAAAGTATGGTCCATGTTTTAACAAACCTGACACTTTCTGCCTTTGTTGACTCAAGCAGTTGGGATTTTGCATGTCAGACTTGAGTACAAAGCACGTGCTTTCTGATACTTGAAATTCAGTGTTTATCAAAATGGATGCAATTAGCATAATGGATGGGGGTGGTCTGCCTGTCCATCAGCTTTCCATGAGTGTTTTGGCACACAGAGTGGAAGCTGGTCTCTCCTGCTCTGCTTTCATTTGTCAGTACCTCAAATCTACTCTGGTTCCATGAGCTGCTCCTTAGGATCTGCTGTGGGTGTGTTTGCTTCTCCACACCAGTCCACTTCCACTTCAAGGAACCCGCACATGTCTAGGGCTGAATCGGTGTTTGATTCCCCAGACTGACTCACAGTCTTTCTGTTGAATTCCCAGATGCTTTTCCTAGTTCCTCACTTCCTGCCTGATACTTCTCTGCATCTCCAGCTCTTCTGTTGGCTCTAGAGACAAGATCTCTAGTGCCTGAGATGTTGCTCGTAGCTTTGCTTCTCCCTCTAATATTTCCTGGTCCAAGACCTTCCTTGCATGATAATTTACCTCTGCTGACACTGTGAGTAGTGTGGCCTATCCAGGCTGCTGAGCTGAGCTGCCTTTTGCCATTTTTGCCCTTGAAATAATGTTACCGTTTGACACCTGGAATTCCGGGGTGGCCTGCTCTTTTTCCTGAGATCTCTGTAGGAAACTCTGTTGGGAATGTTGCACGGGATCACAAGATAGTAAGCAGTCAGTCAGTCTAGGCCACTTACTGATTTTCTGCATTATACCAGAGTTTGTATTGCTTACAGGGTTTTTGTTATTGTTCTTTGGTCCTGAAAGGTGTAGATGTAGCACTTCTCCACATCAGTTTCCATATTTCCATCACTCCACCGTCCAGTCCTGCATCCTTGTAAGAATGTGTCATATTTCACAAAGGTTTGGGCCCTTGATAATTTCCATTAGATTCCTGCACACCTGAGAAGGGTTCCACGAAGCGTGCTGCCATATACTCAGATGGCTTTGCAACTCAATTTGAACGTGTGTTTTCATACAGTATCTCCTCTTGTATTTGATCCAGGCAGAATCTCCTTGTTTTTATCCTTCACAGTATCACACTTCCTATGGCTTTTCCAGAGACAGGAGTTGTCTCTGCCATTGATTTTGCTAAAGTATGATGATACCATGTGTATCAAGAGCTGTGAGCATTTGACTGAAATCTTACTTTTCTTTTTAACATTGACCACTAATCATACTTCTGTTGTCTGATCAATGTTGATATTCAGAAATTACATTTGCATTTTGACTTTAAATCTGGTGCTTAGGTGATCTTAGCTTCTAGAGGACTCTTCCAAATCCTCCCATTTGTTTTCTTTCCAAAAGAAAGGTTGTATTTTCTATGCTGGATTTGTGATTTTTTTTTCCTCAAGTTTCCAGATAGGGGTGTTTGAATTTCTATCCCAGCAGTAATCTTGGATTCAGCCAGTACATGTTGAATGTTTTGGATTTTACTGTTCTTTCCTCATAATCTGTCTTGTTCTTCCCCTCTGTTTTTTCCAGTATTTTATCAGCCAGAGTTATTGGGATCTTCTGTTCAGCATTGTTCATTTCCCTGATGAAGTGCCTCCTCTGAAAGCTATTGAAATCTATTTGCAGGTGTCCAATCAGAACTATGAACATTTAAAATTCTCTTTTTCTGAAGCTATTGCTTCTTTTCAGATTTAGCTTGTATTTCAACATGCTTCAGGACTGCTCCTTCTGAGTTCAAGCTGAGTTTACTGTGCCCCCTTCAGTCCTCAAACTAGATTCAGTTTACAGTAATTTTTCTTAGGTTAGGAGTGATGTTTGGAGGTTTTTTCTGTTTTGTTGGTTTTTTTTCTTAATTTGCTCATACTTACTTGATTTGTTCTTTCATCTTACACAGTTTATCTGAATCTTATGTTGGTGCAGATTCAGATTTAAATTTTCCTGTTGGATGAAATTTATTAAATTTGCTTATGCTACTCTGACAGAATGGGATACTTTAAAATAATTAGTTGAGAGTGAAGTTCAGTGACTTCTCTGCTGTTTTGGCCTGTGGTACTTGATTATGCTTTTCCTAAGTGTTTTTTACAAACTTATGAGTAATTGTTTATATCACACCTAGAAGGCATTTGATAACTTCATCTAGATTTTTCTCACCGTTTTCCCATAATTTCATGCAGTCTGGTGTGATTGATATGTAGTATAAATTCTTTTTCAGTAGTGTGAGATAAGTTGTTTGGGGTTTTGTCAAAACATCAGTTTTCTCTGTGATGTGAGCCTTCACATACTTGTAACTGTGGCATGTCCTGTCAGTGCTTGTCTCTTTCTGTGAGCTTCAGCTTAGCAGAAGTTACATAAAGTTGAAAAAGCTGAAAGTCTAAACCCAACCAGATTTAGGTTCAAGTTAAGGTACAGATTTTTTACAGGGTTGGTCATGAGTTGTTTGGACACCTTAACAAGCACAGCTGATACCTTTCTTTCAAATTAGCATATTTGGAGATAAGCTGATTCAATCACAATTGTTAAACCTGAAGGGTGGATGAAAGCTTTATTGTTTCTTGCTGCTTTATCCCTTGGTAATCAGGCCAGATATCACATTGGCCCCTCCCAAGCTTTTTCTTTAAATATTAGTGGTTGGTTTTTCAGTCTTCTCTCATTTGTGTCCATCAGCTTGAAGACAGAGAAAGTAACTACTGGTTTTGCTGCTTTTCTTACTAAATGTCAGTAGAGTGACAATTCTTGCTCAGAAGCAGTCTCGCTGAACATGTTTGAAAACTCCTGTGCAAATAAGAGGGTGGCTGGACAAATCTGTGGTCTGTAGAACTGTCTTAGTAGGAAGAGAGAGCAGCAAAGGCAGACATTGGAGAAAACTTTACCAATCCTATTAATTCCATTCTTAATTATTTAAGAGATATATATATTTAAGAAATATATATAATTATTAATTTATTATTTAATTAAAGGATATTAATTGTTGTAAGTCCAGAGGAAGAATTTTGCTTTCTTGATGCTACATTAGATGCCCATATAAGCCACATGGGAAGACAGTTAGAAAATAAGTCTTTAGGGGTCATTTAACCTTCATTTATATGAATGAACACCTATTAAAAAAAGTGTAGCCCTTCATGAAGTTTTAAGGGCAGTGTTCACAATGAAGAGGTTATATTCTTACTTTTGTGGGTATTATTGCCAGTATTGGAAGTTTAAGCCTCAATTATTTTTGTGTGGTCTATAATATTTTCAATTTACATAGGCATTCCTGTGAAATTAAATCAAGTAGCATTGACCCTCCCTTTAAAAAGGATTTGTCCATGGTATTGCCCATGGAGTTCAGGTTGTTGCTCTAGGTTGAGTTTTGACAGACAAGTAATGGGATGATCTCATCCTGTAATAACAAATGAGAGAGCTAATGACATAAATTGCCTTGAGAAAGAGTGGAAGAGTGAGGACTCATTATCCTTACTGTGAAAAACAATACCTAGTGCTGTATGCTTCAGCTAGGTGTTGTTAGGAGTTGTTGTTTTTATAGCTCAGGAAGCAACACTCGAATTTTAGGAAGAGTTTATTCATTGTCCATTAAATCAATATAAAACTGAACGCTCAGGGTGTAAATATGATTTAAATCAGCCCTATTGATTGAAGCTTTCTTAATGATCAGCTGATATCTACAATCTAAAGAGGTGCCGTGGGTGTTTCAGGTTTATGACCAGAGCTCATTATGTGTGCATCTTACTTTACTGCAAAGAGGAGTCATCAGCATGCTTTAAATACTGAGGGCCTTTTAAGCAGTATGTTTTTGATTCAGTGTTGGAATGTCACAGTGCCCGTTTTGAGAAGTTCTTGCTTGTGACACATGTGACATTGCAAGTTTTCCTGGTTGTGGTGTTGGGCTCCTACACAAACAGGCTGCTGACATCCATGAAACTCCTTGAGTGATAGCTCATGAGCCTGACTCTGAGAGCCACAGTCTGACCTGTATTATACCTCAGCTCTTTTGCAGGGTATTATTCTGTATTTACTCCAAACAAAAGGTGTTTTGAGGTACGGATTCGTGTCGACCTGGCGGGAGGATGAGACAGGGCAGGGCTCCTCTCCCTGTGAAGAGCCATGTGAATGGCATATGTTGGCACACTGGGGGAAGGGAGGGCACAGCAGTCGGTGGCACCAGCTGCAGGGCGATGTCCTTCAGCTCGAGGCACAGTGTGACACAAGTTGCCTGTGTCACTGAAGAATGGATGTGTCACAGGTCCCCGGCGTGTGCTGAAAGCACTTCTACTCTGAGGTTGGAGATTACTAGGAAGCACCACTGTCTGTAACTATCCCAGGCTTTTTGGTGCTTGCTGTGCAACAAAGCCGTGGCTGCTGGTGGTTCTTGAGCTTTGAAGTGTCATTATTTATTATAATTCATTGGCTTCAGTGTTTTGATAAGGCACACTAGAGGTAATGTATAATCCAGAGCCTCACTTCTGAATATGTAATCCAATTTCATTTGAGCAGGTAAAACACAAAAGCTCTCAATTATAATACTGCTGTGAGGGGGACTGTAGAAGGGTGATAAAGACTACTCAGTCTTTGTGGTTTTAAATGAAAATGTGGCTTTCTGTAGAAAAGGGTTACTGTTTGTCATAAGAAAATCCTTTGCTAATAAAGAGTTTGTTCATGTGTACAGTGCATAAACTTGCTTTTCCTTTAAAAACCCGGGTAACTGATGTCTTACAAAGACACTTGCAAGTTATTATGCAAGATAAAAGAAAGAAAAGAAAGAGAGAGAAGTATTCCTGCAGCAAAGATGTGTGCCATGAATATCCAAATAGTCACAGATATTGTGACTTAGGGCAGGTGTTCGAGTCGTGTACTCTGAGGTGTGCATGCTTAAAATGTACCAGCTTGATTCTCCAGGGCATCACTTGATTTCATTGCTGTTTGTGGGTAGTTTGTAATCAGTCTGGACTGTAAGTCATCTGAAATCCTGGTCTCTAAGGTGCAAGGACTGCAGTGGTGCTTGGAAGAATCTCAACTGGCTGAAGCTGTTGGCTTAGTTTTCAAACCAAGATGACCTGTCTTTCTGAAAAATACCCTTTGGTGAGATAGGAATAATTTGTGAAGGGGGTCTGTGTTATGGAGGAGGTCAGGCTTCATGTGGTCATAATCCCTTCTAGCAAAAACAGCAGGTTGAAAATTGGTTGCTGTTGTAAGGACGCGAGTAGAGCACATCATACATTAATTAATGAATATAAACTACTAATCTGTGCTTTCTGCAAGGGTTACAGGCTCCCCCTCCAGCTTATGACTAAATGTGAGCCACCACTGAATGTGGTCAGGTAAGTAAAATGTAGTGTGATTTCTTCCTTCAGCACAAAGTGCATTGGGTAACTGAACCTCTTTTCCAGTAATTCCCTCTAGTGCATTGTATGTCCTTCCAGTAACATGATGCAAGAGCAATTGCCCAGGCCCTCAGCCAATTGTGGCTTTGTATTCCCTGGTTCCAAATACTACATATCATTATTTTTCCTCTGCTAATGCCTGTGTTTTACGGAAAAGAATGAGAGTACTGATCAATCTTCTGGACCTTTGCTTTAGAATTCAAGTTTTCAAAAGAGGAACCTGACTTTATTAAAAAGTTGTATCAAGCCAAGTGAAGGCATTACGCCTCCCTTTTCCCCTCTGCCCCATGGATAGGTATGGTTGCTGTAGAAATTTGGCACGTGTGTGTGAGGGGACTGTTTGTCCCCTCGTGGTTACTCATGCTTGAGTGCCTTCAGGATTGGGTCTCCCATCAGTTAGCCAGATGCTAATCTTACAAATTACACCATGTGCTTTAAATAAAACTTGTCTCATGAAAACCTCTTGCTTCAACAAGGGCTTGTGGATATAGTATTCTTACTTTGGAAATTTCTCCCCTTATTTCATTATGCAGTCAGAAACCTGATGAAATAATGGGAAAGAATTTGCAGTCAGTATAGTCATGTGATTTGATGCCTGGGTAATTGACTGGCTCTTGCCCAAGGGCCAGTCTAATATAAGGAATATGATTCTTGGTTGCCTGTTCTGTTTCTATAGAAACTCAGTTACTTAATCATGTCTGAAAAGGTACTTGCTCCGTGAAGAATTCATAAGCTAATGAACAGTATTAAAATTCTCTTTCTCTTAATTTTTTTTTTTTTTTGATTTTCATTTCTACTTCATGTAGAAAATCCTCAAACAGATTATCTGTATGAACGGTTCTGATTTCATTCTGGTTGCATCACATGTCTGCATTGCAAAAAAACCCAACCAGACAACAAATACCCAAACCCAAAACAACCAACACTGACCTAACAACACGAAAAGGAACAGTTCATGAAGGAGAGCAAGCAGGCCCAGCTGCATGATTGCACGAGTTTCCATGTGATAAAAACACATGCTTTTTTTTAATCATCTGTCCAAACAGCTATTGCATGATACAAGTAAATGTTACTGATAAACTGTCAGTCGCAGTTAACTTGCTAAGCTCGGATTTGAATTTCCCTGCGACGTTCTGGAATTCTGTCAGATCTCTTCTTTTGACCTCACTACATGGTTATTTTTTTCAATTTGTTTACTGAAAAACCCCTGAACAGCTCCTACTTACTGCACCATTGGAAAGTAGTCTTTGTTTTCTTTTCTTTTCCTACCTGCCATCTGCTGTTTCAGTCACTGCTGGCTTCTCTCTTTTGTTGGTGGTTTTTGTTTTTTTTCATAGTGCTCTTCATATTTCTTAAATACATTGCTCTTTCTTACAGTGTTTGGTGGCACAGGGGGATGTTCCTCTCCTGTCTACCATATCCAGGGGAGAAGAAAGTAGGATGGGAAGTTCCTTTGAAACTGATGTTGCTCTAGAAGTCAGTTAGTTTATTCTGATTTTCTAGTCTTACCTGCCTATCCCAGTTTTTACAGCACTCCAAGAACTAGGGGCAGAATTGTTTGGCAGGACCACCCACATGCTAATGAATTTGGAAATACAGCAGGAGGAAAGAAACAAGCATGTTTTTAAAGAATACAGGGAATGAGCAGTGTTTCTGTATCTCAGAGAAGATTGCATTTGGCCAGCATACAACTTTATTTAGATATTACATCATGCCTGTTGCATATTTATTACTGTCAGTAGTCATGTGAAGCTGAAAAGCAAAAAGAAAATATTCCTGCTGTATTTGCGGCAAACCCAGATAATGAAGAGTGTGTGCTGTCTGGCTTGGTCCCCACTTCAGTTGAGCAGTACTGGCAGCTTTATGCTGTACCTTGGTTGAAGTGACATGTGCTTTCTGGGCCAGGGCCATACTGCATTTGTGAAGCTCAGATGGAGAGGAAAAAAAATAATTCAAGGTACATTTTAACCTGCTTCATTCTCCTGAGTTTGACCGGAGCCAGGGTGTATCTAGAAGGGCTGGTGGAGAATTGTTCAGAGGAAGCTTGTACAGCCCGTAAGCAAAATGCGTGAGAGATGAGGGAAGCTAGAGAGACTAATGTACATCGGGATATTTTACATTCACGTTTTGTGTTTGTATCCTGTAATTGTCAGATAGCTTTGTAGCACACTTACTACTAATGGCCTGATGTGCCCAGACTTGTTTCTCACGTCTCGCGTAATTCTTGGATTAAGAAGTGGTGCATGTTAACTCATTGAGCAGAAAGAGATTACACTTGATCCAACATGAGATCTGTGTAAAACAAAATACAAAGAAAGGAGATAGAATGGGAGAAATACAAAATCACTGCTAGGTGGGGTATTTCTTAGTATCAGTTTCAGATCACTTTTGGGGGATCTACTGAGATGGAAAAAGGGTACTGCTTTTATATCTTTATGATGCACAGCACAAATCTGAAGGAACAGCAAGGGAAGCAGTATTGCATATACCAGTTTCAGCAGAGAAAAAGGAGGAACTAATAAAACTATGACAGTAGAAGATGAACACATGAGACTTGAAAGGAGAAGAGAACTTGTAACATGAGAGTTTTAAAATGCTTTTGGTGCATGCAGTTTATTTCAGCTGTTTGAAGAAAACCTCTAATTTCTGCCCTAATAAATATTTTCACAAAAAAATCTCTGAAAGTTCATCCATTTGTTGTTTATATATTTCAAACTTTTTTTCCCAAACAATTTTCTGAGAACTTCAGCATGAAAATTTAAATCTGACATTGCTGCAGGGGAGATGAAAATTCGTTTTGGAGATGAAAAATGGGAAAACTTTTCCATAGTTTAAAAATAAACTATGTAAAAAAAACTTCTCTTCTTGAAGAGAGTTTGGGAGGGTAGAGTTTTGTTTTATGTGTAGTTTATTATAAAAATAGGATCTAGAAATTTTGGAAATAGAGTTAGGCATTATTGGTAGCTGTTGGTATGCGATTGTTGGTGGCTCTCTCGGTAGCAAAGAATTTTCAAAGCTATGTCTGGAAAACAGTATGGCTTTGTCTTTGCTCAGTATCCTTTCATCTGAAAACCGGCTTGACTCTTAAGGCATTTTAATCCTTCCTACCCTAAATAATCAGACTGTTAAGTAGCACAGTTATTTTTGCTGGAAGTTTTACCAAGCTGACATTCAAGTTTTGAACCCTTAGAGGATGTATTGTCTGGGATTCCTTGTTGGTGTTGGAGGAGGCTTTGTAGTTGGTAGGTTTTTTACTGCTCAGGGTTCCAGCAGTGTATGAAACACAGGAGAGAGCTAAAGAACGTTTAAACATGAATTTATAACACAACTACCCTCTGCTTTTCTTCAATTTGCCTGTCTTTATGCTAGCATTGATGTACATTAAAGAGTTGAAGTCTTGTTTAAGCTGAAGATGTTTCCCTGTTAAATCATTCTTCCTCTTTACAGCCTGAGACATCAAGCGTGAGGATGAATATGCAGGTCTGCGTTTTGCTGAGGAGGGTGAAATGGAATGGGCAGGGGCTGCAGAGCCCTCTCCTGTGATTTCATCAGGATTTCCTCTCCTACAGGTCTCCTTGTGGGTACTCTTGATGTTGTGTTGGACTCCAGTGCCAGAGTGGCGCCATATCGAATCCTCTACCAAGCACCCGACTCCTTGGTCTACTGGACCATTGCCTGTGGTAAGGACAAATGCACTGATGTGGATTTTTATTCTTCCTGGACACTGTGTCACATAACTTAGTAAGAGAGCATCCTTCCTGCTGAGCACAGTCATGTCAGGACAAATAAATGGGTCAGAAGGAAAACTTGCTGTAGTGGTAAAATTCGGTGGCACTGGAGTTTCTGCTAGTCAGACTTGGAATGCCAGCATGGAGGGGCGTGTTAAGCACAATGACTGAATGGAAACAGAAATGGAGCAGGGATGAAACATCTATTTTTTCCCCCACTTTTCTTCTCCCAAAGGTGATCCCAGCAGTAACCATTCCTCCTCCTTGCATGCCCTTCTCCATGCCCAGGGCTCACTCCTAGAGCGCTTCTAAAGTGCACCATTCCTGGGTGATGTGGTGGGAGGAGTACCTGGGTTATAGCACCCCAGTTACCCAGACAGGGCACCTGGCTTCCCTTGCAATGGTAACCAGGAAGAAAATGCAGCAGCAGCACTCACATAAATACTGAATAGCAAACAGTGACACATTTCCTGTCTCCTCCAGGATAAATACCATCTACATCCCAGGGATGCCCTGCCTCCTGGATGTTTATTTCAGACACTGTGTGGTCTTTCTATGTATGATGTACTTAGAACTCAGCAAGATGGTAGCTAGGTTAAAGTTAACTATAGAACTGTATGTTCTTACACAGATGCAACAACTTTTAGGAGTTTTGGTCTTTAATGCTCCAACTTGGACAGATCTAGCAGTAAGACTGTTCCTTTTGTCATTATAGTAGTGAAAACAATTGAGTTGATATTTTTTGTGCATTAAATAGGATTTTTGCATGTATCAGATCCTCTACTAAATGCTTATTTCTTTGGTCAGGTACCTATTGCAAGTAACATAAAACAGAATGGAGTTAGTCTCTGGTTTTGTCTGCTGTCCCTGAAAATAGTGTCTGGAGTTAAATGCAGAAGATGCAGGTCATTTAGCTTTGATTTCAGTCTTAGCAAATGAAAACTTTTCAGTGCAGCTCCTCCAGCTCAAAAGTTTCACTGGCAACAAAGTTTTTTGCACCAGCCAAAACTCCATTAATTTGGAAGAGAATTGAGAAGAGAGCACAGAGGAGAAGTGCCTACATGCCTATCATCTTTTTAATGGCCTGGTAACCTCCAGCACCCCCACTGCTGCCTGACATTCAAAAATACTGGTTAATGATGCTGTAGGCTTCTTCTCAACTAACTGTGCCACTTCATTAGTGCCCATTCTCCCACTGAATTTTGACATTTAGATTATTTGGATGACTTTTCTTCCAGACAAATACCCTCTTGGGCAGGAAAGAGAAGGAAGAACAGATGAAGGTTTGCTATAGGTCTAATAATTTTAGTTCAAACCAGGCTCTGTTTTTAGGAGTATATGATTTCTGTGTCTGGCAAAGGTGATATCAAAGCTGTGTCACCTTCTGAATCCAAAAGGAAGTTTTGCTAATAGCTCTTATTAGCACAAGTATTTCTTACTATTTTTGATAGTACCAGACCTGAAAGAAAGCATCAGTTCAAACAACCTTTTTCCCCTCTACACCCTTTGGTACTGACTCCCTGAAGATTTTGAAATTCATATAACATAATTTACCTTTGCTGGCAGCTAATACTAAAACCAGATATTAAAAAAGTTGTCAATGTTATGAAGCTTGTTCCCAAATCTGCATTTAACAGCTTTTTACTGTCATCTACTCTGTTGTGACCATAAGTAATGCATGTCAGCTTTCCATGGATCCCAGAAGAGAAAGAATGGTACAAGTACATACAGGTACATACTTGCCTGTATGTTTATTTATTTTCACCCAGATGTCAGTGCACAGCTGTTGCCACTTATCACAGTACTCTGTGAATTAACCAGCCCCTGGGTTGGCTGACAGGGGCCTTGCCCCATCACATCTCTCCTAAGGCTGCAGGTATTTCACTGGCCAGAGCCTGAAGGATTGTAGGGGTCAGACTAATGAAAATATCCAGACCAGATTTTTCAAATGCCCTTTATAAGGGAAGGGCTTGAGAATAAGCTCTGTCTGTTGCCACATGAAGATCTGGGTGAGTGGTCTCTTGGTCTCCAGCTCACTCTCCCCCCCAAAGTCAACATTACACGCAGCAATTAGTAACCATCTCCACCCCATAAACTTGAAAGGGGGCAGCTGAGGACACAGGTTTTCTTGCTATTTGCAGACTCCCTTCCAAAGTAAATAGCATATCACAAAGTAGTGTTTCTTCAAAGACCCTTATACTGTGCATGTATTCAGAAATTATTTTTAAGTCTTTGGAAATAGGCCATGTGACTTCTCTTCAGGTTTTTTTGCACCTATAGATAATGACTGTAATTTTATACCTTATGACTGTGTCCTCAAGATAAGCAGGGGCATAAAATGGAAGGAATAGTTATGAGTTATGGTCCCATAATAAATAAATGCACCATACATGTAGAAATGTATGGTGCTGCTGAACTGTGAGAATTTTGTTTTTCTTTTGAGAAAGATATTGTGGATTTTATGCAGAAGTACTCTGTCTTCATTTAAGCTAGTATTAATAAACATGCTCTTCAATTATGAATCTTAGCCCCAATTGAAATTGCTAGTGTAGTTAATTTATATATCTGTGATTTCCGTTTGTGGAGTATTTCTTAAATGTTTAGTCCCCTAATACCTGGTTGATAGTTTAGTTGTTTTGATCAAATTAAAAGACTGCATTAGTGTAGTCTTGTCACTTGACTTGAGGGGAATAGTGTGGATCTTGCAGAGAGATAAAATTTTACAGAGAGCAAATAATTTATCTATTCAACCTTGAAGCTGAGCAGCCCAGTGTTTCCTAAGGCTCTGTGCTGTGGTTATTTTATGAATTTGCAACTAAAGCAATTCTTTCTGAGCTGATCAAGGGTTGTTAAAGTTATACAGGTTACTAAGGGCTTTGGCTGCTCTTAGCTATGCAGCTCTAATTTGTTCTGCGCTGTTCTCTAAGGGTAGACTGCTGGTTTTTACAGAAATTTGTCTTTTTCTCCTGCCTTCAGTAAAGAAATAATCTCCATCTTCAGTAAGTAGCTGTAAGAGTGACTTGAAGAAATGCAATTGTTTTGTGATCTGTTTGTGACATTTGGTCTTGCTCAGTGCAAGAGTATTCTGAGGATGAAAGTAATCCAGGGGGGTTTGTCTGCTCTAAAATGACTGTTTGGACAGATTTGGATGTGAAATGTCTTGGATATTAACACTACTGATCTAGGCCCTGTGAGGATTCTGGCTGGTGAATCTGAAGCCTTATGGCTCTGGAGAGAAGCCTTGTGAAACAGCCCTTTCTCCAGTGCAGGGTTAAGTTAAAGGTGTCACAGCTTAGAGTTCTGTTTATTGAATTATACAGGACAATTTTTATTTACTTTTCAAGAACAATTGATAGTCTAGGAGTGCAAAATGCTGTACACAGTCAGCCTTTGATATTGTAGTAGCACTTTGGTGTCTCATGCCAGTGTCCCTCCCAGTGTGCTGTGCTCAGTTTAAGGTGAAAATGGTGTTATATCTAAATTCTGTTTGGAAGTGAACAACTTTTTAAAATTCTTCTCCACCTATAAAGTCAATTCTTCTAACAGTGGCTTTGTGTGTTTTTCAGTTATAGAACTGTTATAGGTTTTTTGTGATAATGGTAACTATATGCATTTTCATGCAAGTTGCTATGTTGTAGCTATTTTAATTTTTATTTCCTACCAGTCTTGAGGGCTCTGTATTTTGAAGTGCAGTGTTTTAACTGTTAAATTTGGTTTCTTCCCCTTTCCTGAGAGTCAGAGTTATTGATTAATTTACCTAAAAGGCCAATGTTGGTAAAATGATGAATACTTTTAATATCCTATGATAGGTAAAAACTTTCCAGTAATAGTGATAAAATAACCTGTAATTTAAAACATTGCAGCAAGTATGTATTTTAGCCCTGAACAAAGCCAAGAGAAAGACCTAGCCTGTCATGATGAATTGTTGAGAACTGGGGTGCAGGTTTTGGGCTGATTGTGTGATCTGCTGCAGGGGAGACTGGGAGAGTAAATAGTGAGATAATGGAGACAAAAAGCAGTGGGGAAAAAAAGAGATGTATTGTTACAGGTTGAGAGTTATCAGCCAAAGCAGTTTCAGAAGAAGTGAGGAAAAATAATTGAGGAACCACAAACCAGAAAGAGACAGCTTTAAGAAACAGTTCATCATGATAGTGTGTCTGCACTGCTTGTCAGGGCTCTTACAAGCTAAGCAATTTTTCTGATGACAGTTGAGTTTTGTATACATAGCTCATGCATTTAATCATTGCTTTTTACAGCAGTGTTGTAGCCAACAGGAGATAAAATAGTATTCAGACCACCTCCTGAGTTCTAGAAAGGTCTGGTTGCATCCAGTAGTTTTAAGGAGAAGCAGCAGTGGTGATCATTTGTGATTCTAAAATATTGATAACATACCTAGGCTGTTCTGCAGCATGATTTATGTATCTATACTAGAACCAGAATTGTGACATTCCCCTGGAGGTTGCAGAGAATGTTGTGTTCTCTTGCCTTCATTGGAGCTGTTAAGTTAAATACAAATGGGAGAAAATGTTGGAATTTCCAGAAGTACAGCATCTAATGAAATATTGCATCTCCACTTACTGGCAAGTTTTCTTAGAGTTTTTTGTTTGTGATTAAAGGGACATTGACACTAGTGAATTATTTATTTTGTGACTTTTGGTTTGTTTGTTTGTTTTTTGTATAGGTTGCTCAAGGAAGGAAATCACTGAACACTGGGAATGGCTGGAACAGAATTTGTTGCAAACTCTTTCCATCTTTGAAAATGAGAATGACATAAATACATTTGTCAGAGGAAAAATACAGGTAGTGTGTTAATTACTGCAAATGTTGTTAGTGATAAATATGACTGGGGAAAGAAAAGTGATGTGAATTTGAAATAAATTGGAGCTGGTAGTTCCCAGGCTGCTCTGCCTTTTTGAAGGACTACCAGATGCTAAGCAGCAACATGTGTGTAACAATCAGGGAAACTGTGAATAGTGCATGTAGCTTAGAACAGTGTGATTTTTAAAAAAAAACATATAAATATATAGGCAGGTCTTAAGGCATTTTAAGTTCTAAAATTAATTGCACTGTCTTAAACTTTGACAGTTGTCTGTGCTACTGTTTTTCCATTGCAAGGTTTAATTTTAATTTTATTCATGCACTCATAATGTCTCCTCCCCCCCTTCTGTGTAGTTAAGTCCTGTAGTATTGGCATTTGCACTTGATATAGGTGTTAGGGTTGCTGGTTCATTGATTTGTTTCCTTGGTGGCAAGTAGGAGTGTTGGTTTTCTCAGAATTTCTTTTTTCTCTTTATAGGTCAGATAATAACTATACTGGCAAAAAGTACTTTTTTTGTACTAAGAATTATCTAAAAATACATACTTTCCTCAAAGATTGTAAGAAAAATTGCTGTATTTATTGGTGTGTGTTCAAAGTATTGGCTCTGTCTCATTCCTCTTTTAACATTTTGTATCCTAAGTCAGCTCTCTTACAAATCCCACCGTTGCTTGTGTTTCCCAAGTGAATCAGGTATGAGTGCCGTAGATGGTCATGGAAATACCTTATATGTGTGTTTTGAAATATAATCCTTAAGGAAATTGTTGCTCCTTAGATTGGGATGAATACTAAATGTGAATGATGTTTCTCTCTTATACTCTGCTCTTCACCTAAATTTGGAGCAAGTTGAAGGCAAAAAGTCACAAAAAAGGCAAAAATTTTACAACTTTTGTATGAAAGACAATAGAGATTGAGAAAACAAGCAAATAAAACAGAGCTTCAGTATAGAACAGAAGGAACCGTAGTCTTTAAAAATATCAAAAAACATCTTTTGACCTGTTGCCTCTTCCAATTTCATGAGGGTCACCTGCACCTGAAAGTGGGAATTTTTTTTCCATTCTTTTAGTAAATCTAATTGAAGATTTTTTTTTTCTTCTTTCTCCCCCTTCCCCCCCGACCCTTTTTGCTCTTTTATGCTCAAGGTCCAATAAGAGGGGTCATAGAAGTAATATAAAATTTTCTGTAAAGAACAACAGTTCCTTTTTTTTCTTCCCTTCAGAAAAATTTGATGTGAAATCCTATGTGTGTCTCCCCAGGAAGGAAGAGGAAAATACTGCAGGCCATAGGTGCCTCATAGGGGCTGTTAGGAGTGTTTGAGTTAGGTTGGTTAATTTAAAACAAGGTACTGGCAAGGGGTTGGTGTTTGGCTGCTTTTGACATGGGCACAGCAGGGAGTAAGGTCATCAGAAAGAAAGCCTTGAATAAAGTAAACAACTACATAAGCCAAAGAGTGAGCAGAAGAGTAAGAGCTCACTGAACAACCTCCTTGGCGTTGCAATAACCATTGTGCCCTGTGGCCTGGATAGCAATGGGAATTAGGATATCCAATAGCCCATGGCCACTAACAGGATGTGTTCTGTTTTTATTCCCTGCCAGGGCATCATTGCTGAGTACAACAAGATCAATGGCATCAAAGAGGATGACGACACTGAAAAATTCAAGGAAGCCATAGTGAAATTTCACAAGCTGTTTGGGATGCCAGAGGAAGAGAAATTAGTGAATTACTACTCCTGCAGTTACTGGAAGGGAAAGGTTCCCCGTCAGGGCTGGGTGTATCTCAGCATTAATCACCTTTGCTTTTACTCTTTTCTCATGGGGAGGGAAGGTATGTTTTCGGTGGAATGGTAATTTGTGCATCTCAGAAGGGTTAGGAAATCTCCTGTAGCTTGTTTCTTTTCACGTACTGATCACTGAGGGTACAAAGACACTACTGAGGAAAAGAGAAGCAGGGAGCAATTCCCTGATTTGTCACACTGCTGAACTGTGTGCTTGTTCCCTTGTTTGTTTGGTCTTTTCCAAGTAGTTCTCTGTAAAACAGTACTTGGCATTGTCTAGGGACATGGCTCACCTCAGGAGCTATGCCCAAAAGGAAACAGGGACAAGATCACACCAGTTCTGACTTTCTCTCCTGCTCTTACACAATCCTCAAGTACTACTCTGGCAGACTTTGCAACCTTAAATGACACATCTACATTTGTTCAACACCAGAACATCAAAAAAGTTTCAGAGGAGACCCAGAATAGAGAACTGCATAGTGTGGATGCAGCCAGTCTGCTCCACAGGGAGTTCATTCAAGGCACAGTGGAGTTGAGCAATTCAGCACTATTTGGTTATGGGCAATGGATCAGTCTTGGGATTTAGCCCCTGCTTTAAGGACACCACCTGTGTTGGTCTTGGGAGAAAAGCTTAGGTTCTGTTGTGGCTGTAATATTTGAAACTTTTTGTTGTATAAAAATAAGACAAGCCTGTCTGATGTGTTTGGACTGTGTTTCTTTGCTTCCATAGGAAAAGAGGACAGCAGAGTCTGAGCTAGTGCAGTGACAATGATAAGTCATGTTAGCTTACCTGGCTTTGTAATGCTTGTGTGGTGTTCTGTAAATGAAGTAAATGATATTTAAACTCTTTTATCTCCTGTTTGTCAGGTTTCAGTGGTTTGTCTGTACAAACTTGATCTGTTTATGCTGTACTCCCAACTTTTCAGGACGCTAGAAAAAGTCAGTTGAATGCATTTTATAGGAAGAGGAAGCTAAAAGCTCCTGAATATGCTCATTTTTGTACTGAATTTTGGTTTTTTGTTTGCTCCTGTTCAGCAAAGTTAGTTATCCGTTGGGTTGATATCACCCAGCTTGAGAAGAATGCTACGCTGCTCTTCCCTGATATGATCAAAGTGAGCACAAGGTCAAGTGAACATTTCTTCTCAGTATTCCTTAATATCAGTGAGACATTTAAACTAATGGAACAGCTTGCCAACATAGCTATGCGACAGCTTTTGGACAATGAAGGATTTGAGCAAGACAGGTCACTACCCAAACTGAAAAAGAAATCCCCCAAAAAAGTGTCTGCTCTAAAACGGTAGGTAGCATTGGCTCTTACTCACTTCTTCCTCCTCAGTCCTTTTACTTGCAGGATTTTGTCCAAAAGTTTTCTCATGTTGTGGCCATTTACTGCTACTCCAAAAGGAATGATTGATTCCAACAGTGGCAAAATGTGAATAATTATTTAAATATAATTACTTGGTATCTTGTTGAAATAGGAATACGAGCATGTTGCAGAAATAAGCTTTCTTGAGCCAAATGCTCATTTGTTCAGCTCTTAAGTGTATCTCCTGATACTGGCCACATTTTGGTATCTGTTGTAAGGCCATTTTATGTCTGTATGGGAAGGTAATAAGGTGATTAATGTGCTATTAAGAACTATGCCTAGCATTCATACTTGGTCTTATCACTGGAATTGAGAAATTGGAGTCTAGATTATTAATTCTGTCTGGAATACAGTTTAGGTAACAGCAATACAAAAATTGACATAAAATTCTAAGGGATGAAAAGTTATCTGGAAAACATTTCTTCTTCTTTTATATCACACTTCAGCTTGTTAGTTTCTTTCTTATTTTTTCTTTATATGTCATTCATGTTAGTGTACCATACAGAATTATAGCCAGTGCTTGTTTATATTTCTCATTATTCAGTGACGTCTGACACTCATTATATCGCTTTTGTTTGTCCTTACTGTTGAGTGTTTTGCACCGAATGCATTTTCAAGACTAAGTCTTGAAATTGTTACCGAACTCGAACCTTAAGGATTCCACAATGTTCATAAAAAAGCCTCAAAGAAGCATTTTTTCTTACTATTAGCAAAAAATGGATTCACTGTATATATTCTCAGAAAGTGCGGCTGAATATGGAAAGCTCACTCAGACTTTCCTCTCTGAGAAGTGAGAATGAATGTCTGAGTCATTCATGGCAGACTTTTTTTCAAGTAGTTTTAGAACCTCCCAAAAGTGAAGACTGTATCTCCACTATAGGCAAATTATTTCCAGCTTTTTGCTGTACACTCCTTGCTTAGCTGAGTTATGTGTTGCAGGTAACTTGCAATGATTTGCATAGAATACATCTTAAAATATATGAATACATTCCCTAAACCAAGGAAATCTTTCTGTGGGTTTTTTTAGAGATCTTGATGCCAGAGCAAAGAGTGAGAGATACCGTGCATTGTTCCGACTCCCCAAGGATGAGAAATTAGATGGACACACAGACTGTACTCTTTGGACTCCTTTCAACAAAATGCATATTTTGGGTCAGATGTTTGTTTCTACAAACTACATTTGCTTTACTAGTAAAGAAGAGAACTTGTGCAGCCTTATTATCCCTCTTCGAGAGGTAAATACTTGTATTTTTTAATTTATTTGGCAATATAAATAAGCAATGTCTTATTAGATATTTCACCCTAGCTTTGATTTTTTTTTATTTTGGTGGGGGTTTTTTACATTTTTTTTTATTCTTTTTAGAGAAAAGCCTCTTTTCATCCTTTTTCTCTCTTGTGAGCATGCCATACTGATGTGTTCTAAGTAATATTTAATGACTGTCTATCTTAGTTCATGGTTCCTGCTACTGAAGCTCACATGGAATTTTTTCTATCAGTTTTCATAACCCTTGTGAATTCTTCCTCTCTCATAACTTGTATTCTGATTTGCAGCCCAATTTTACATTTTTTGTGCCTCATGGGGAGGAGTGGAGGGTGAAACTTCCTAGAGTGGATAAGTGGAAATTCTGTTAAAGAATCTGTCAGATAAGATTTACTTTTGTCAGATGTAAAAAGATTCATAAAATCCTAAAGTTTTGAGTTGCCTCTTCACACAGACTGGCAATTTTTTATTCTTGTATGTGGAAAATATTTTGTCTGTGTTTTTCAAATTGGTGTGCTTCCCTTTTCAAAGCTGGTTACTTAAAGCAGATCATCAGTAAGAAGAGTTTGTTTGATGCAATAAAACAATTATGTTGGGGAATTTTTTATGGTTGACTCGATTTGTGGGTTAATGGAAAATTGCGGTAAGTAAGTTTTGGAAGTAGTAGCAAAGCTGATGTAACCAAGGACAGTTTGGCTTGACTGAAGAACCACGGAATATTTCAAGGCACTGTTTTCCCCTGCAAATCATACAGAGTAAAACGAGTACATCTTCAGAAACTTTGAAGTATGGCTTCTCAGCAGCTTGTTGCAACAACTTTGGTTGTTTGGGATGAGACATGCAATTATGGTTTCACTGTTTGTCTGAAAATCGAAGGGAATGGCAGTCCTACAGATAAAGTGGTGGAGGAGGAGTCAAGGTCTTCATTTAACAGGTCCTCTTTTCCTGAATGCAGATTCAGCAGCTGCTTTTGATAGCCACAGTCACAGCAGCACAGGATTCAGAGCAGCTCTAAAGCTTTGAGAGACAGAAGTAGGTGAAGGAATAAATGCTTCTGTTTGAACAGCTTCAAGTCTCAGCACCAGCAAGGAGAGCAGTAAACCAGGGGGGTAGTGCCAGTCCTCAGAACATCTGATCAGTACCGTAGTAATTAAAGGAAACCTTTCTATCTAATGAAAGCTTTGGGTTAAACTGTAAGTTAATTCCAGTGTTCTGTAATACCCTGGAGGTGTTTTGACAGACGAGACAATAGCAAAGCATTGATTCAGAAATTATGAAGGGGAAAGATGTTTTTCATTGCTTGATTGCACTGCTCACTGCGCCTTCAGCAGGTGCCCTCTCCAAGACAAAGCACTTCAGATATGTGCGTGTCTCTATTGAATAGGAAATAAGTGGATATCAGCTCTCATTATAGCAGAGCTATAATTAGGCTTGCTTTAATAATGTCCGTCCTGTGCCTTTAGAACTTGTCTGTATTGTGTGCTAATTGCACTCAAACAGCTTTTAAGTGGAACAGGAAACATAGGGAACACTTTTTACCTAACTTCAATATGCTATTAGTGAAGTCCTTTAAGTTAACAAGTAACTAGTAGATTTGTAGTTAACAGAAAAATAAAAGGAGGTGGGGAGAACAGAGAAGTGGTTTAGCCCCTGAGCAGTGCACTGCAGTCTTTAAGTCTTCAAAGAGAATGCATGAAAAATGGTTACCCTATCCATTTAGCTAGAGCTATTAATATTGTAGTACTCATGTCTTACCATTGATTTCTGTTTCTAAAAAGGTTAAAGGAGCAAGAGTCAAAGTCCTAGCAAGAGTAAATGTCCTGCTTTCTATTCTGAAGGCAGTAAGTCAGTTTTCATTAAGAAATCATCTAAAGTAATAAAAGCAGTAGTTAAAAATATTTGTAATTGTGATTTGTGTTTTGTTCAATGTATGAACTAGACAAACTTGATGGACTGATATGTTTATAAGGTAATAGTTGGTAATGTTTAGGACACACAACTGTTACATAATTCATCAAGGGTCTATGTATGACTTATCCCTGAGATTTCTTTGTGTTAATGTGCTTTACCAAAACCTCAGGGAACTCATTCCCTGTATTCAGTAGATTGTGGTATGAGTACTGTTTACAGGTTGGAGTTCAGTTAGATGAGTGACTGTTTCTCTAACAGCTGAAGGCCATTCAGAAGCCTCCACCTCACAGGGTTGGATATTTTCCTTTGTAAGGGAAGACATAGGGCTAATTTCCCTTTGTTGCAAGTTCCTGTGTACTGTGAAAATGCATTTAAAGTACCACTATGCAACTGTTTTCACAGAATGCAGCTATAGCACAGTTGTACAGGAGCATCATCTCAAAAATGGTTTATTCACATGTATTGGCAGTAAAAGTAGGCCAAGGTTTCTGTGACCTGTGCTGACGATGTTAGGAAGCAGGAGAGGGATTTGGAAGTCCTGCAAAAAAAGCTGATAGGTTTGTATCCCACAGATGAAATTTTGTTTTACTGATTCTTTTAAAATGCGGTCTGAGGAAAATCAGCTAAATGTAGTGCAGGGGAGTTTTGATGGAAAATGTACTGAAACCAGTTGTTTGAGGGATTACAGCCTTTATCTTTCAGGCTTGTAAGCCCTTGTATGCAAACCATGTTTTCTGGCAAAGGGGTGTCCATTGGGATTTGATATAAGGGTGGAAGGAGCATGGGTTTATTGTATTAAGGTGGTTTCTTAAACCAAGCAGCTTGCTTAACTAAAGATCTTAAAAACTGTAGCAACTGTTTGTTCCTAGGTGACAATAGTGGAAAAGGCAGACAGCTCCAGTGTGCTGCCCAGCCCACTGTCAATCAGCACAAAAAACAGAATGACGTTCCTCTTTGCCAACTTGAAAGACAGGGACTTCCTTGTACAGAGGATCTCAGACTTTCTGCAACAAACCACTTCAAAAATATACCTGGATAAAAATATTTCTGGAAGCTATATCAGCTCGGATGATGAGGTATGTGAAAGAACATGAATAATTTACTAGAAGAGGATTTTAACTGGTGTGGGGAGAGGAAACACCTTTATCTTTTTGTAAAGCTAAACCTTTAGGCACAGAAATGTGACCTCTTTTTTGTTAATGCCTTTGAGCTCAAGTGTTAAAATTTGTCAGTTAGGATATCTATCTTTTTCATGTTAACCTAAGAGAAGTGTCACAGTTAATTAACTGGTTAATTGAATAGTACCTTTAATATCTATTTACTTATCCAACTGAAATGTAATTCTGGAATTATAATAATTTGAAGAAATTATCAGTTGGCATGGAAGTCCTTTTATTCAAGACTTTAGCTGCTAAATCCCATCTTTTGATTGTTCTGAAAACAATGCCTGAGCTGAGCTGGTTTGTATGTGCACTGCTAGTGAACTTTGGAACATTTGACCTAACAGGAGAAAACCAGCTCTGTCCTGAGCATCAAATGACCCTATTCTGAACCACTTCCTTAGTGTCTGCCATGTAAATAGTTCTTAAAAGTTATGATTAGATACACTTTTTTAGGTGCTTTGAATGTCAAGCCTTCTGCTGAATTCCAGCTTTTATGTATGAAATTCAGATCATATAACAACCTCATCAGTTCTGTTAAAGCCAGCAAAGTATAATAATTCAGATCTCAGAGTAAAAGAGGCTTTTGTGGTGTATCATTTTGGTATTATGTTGGTGTATCTCACATTCCAAGTCTGTCCTAAGCCGTACCTTAGTACTGTCCTGTGGAGCCCTACCCTGTTTGCAATGTGTGTCTGAAAAGAATTTTTCTACTTGCTTTGTTGAGGGTGAGGTATAATTACTGTGTTGTTGTATACCAGAGCATGTAGGCATGTATAGTGCTGGAACTTTTGCTGTAAATGGATCTAAGTGTTCTACCTACTGAATTATAAACACAAATTAAGTGTAAGCATTTACTACAATTTGTAATATGACTACATATCTGGATATGCATGACTGACTTGCAATTTCAGGCATTTGGTGTGAACTGCTCCATGAGATTTTACTATGATACAGTTTCAAAGCTGTTTGAGAAGTCAGAAAATCCTTTTTCTTCAAAATACTTTTCTTCCAAATCACAATCTAGTATGCTATGATGTTGACAGATCAAGGGAGCTGGTTCAATTGCCCAGGGCTACTTAGGGGTAACATTACCCTAGCCATTCTAGTTCTAGAATTTGTTTGTGCTTCAGGAGAGCTGTTGAGAAACTGGAAGCTATTTCCTTTTTCTCTCTCTACTGGTCTAATTTCTGCTGGCTTATGTTTTTGTTAACCGTTAGCATGTATACGTTTCGAAGTAGAGTGAAGTAAGAAGTCCAGATACTGGCTCATCTTTGTGCCTGTACTGCTTGTGACTGCTTTCTACAGGTGTTTACGAGGTCAAGTAGTTTAATTTCTGCCAGCCCTCACAAAAGCCTGAGCTCTGAGTCGGAGGGAGAGCGACAATTCAACCTCAATGATAACGGTATTCCAACAGCAACTCAAGCTTTAATGACCATGTATCGGCGCAGGTCACCTGAGGAGTTCAACCCTAAGCTGGTAAAGTACACTTCTGAGTGCTCCACCTGACTGAAAAGGCTGTCTAATGGTGTTTGCCTTAAAACCCATGTTGCTGACCCAGAAGAGTTTCATTCTGCCAGACAGTTAAGAAGGGGCAGTATTTTTCACAGAATTAAAGGTTTGAACATACTGTTGTTTTACCAGTACAAATAACTTGACTTCATAAAAGCAAACTTGGATGTAATTCAAGGGGATGTTGTATTCCTGCTCTTAAGTATAACTGCTTCTCTTAGCAGCAAGGTCTACTGGCATAGAAACTCAGGAATGGGAGGGGGCAGCCCATTAAGAAGCTAACTGGACTGCAGCCAAGTTATTTCTTGCTCACTTGGAAGGCTAGGATATTGCAGGCTTTTTAGCACTCAAGATTTTAGTGGGTCAGAGTGTTAGAAAGAGAAGCTGCATCTTTCTGCCTGCCTTCCTTTGCTTTTAGGCCAAGGAGTTCCTGAAGGAGCAGGCCTGGAAGATTCACTTTGCTGAATATGGCCAAGGGGTCTGTATGTATCGTACAGAGAAAACAAGAGACCTTGTGCTAAAGGGCATTCCAGAAAGCATGAGAGGGGAACTTTGGCTGCTCTTTTCAGGTAGGTTTCCCTTTGAATGTGTCTGTGGGATATAAGCAAAAGCACGAGGGAAGAAGGGAATTCAAAGGTGATTAAAGGTGCACATAATAAGTGAAAATATTTGGATTCAGTTAGGCTGTGATTGTTAGAGGGTACCAGACAAGTTTAGACAAGATTTCTCTTAGCAAATGCCCTTTCTCAAACAGGCTCACATAATTAAGGAAGAATACATGAAAAGCAGAACACATGCTTGGTAACCAGAAGCCAGTAGTTTAGAGACCTTCTAGATGTTCAGCAACCACCAGCAAGCCTAATTCCCATTTATTTAATAATTTCTGGATCCAGTTAAGCTTTTAGCCTTCACAGCAATTTTAGCAAGGAGTTCTAAAGTTTAGGCTTGTTGCATGGAACCACAATCTTTTTTTGTTGTTGTTGTTGATATTAAAAAAAAAGCTACTCTAACATTTTATTAGGTGCTTCCATTATGTGAAAAAATGGTATGAAAATATTTGTCTGGGATTCTGTGCCATAAAGGATTCTCTACATATGTGTCCACTTAAAGTTGGGGTTTTTTTGAAGTTGAAGAATTTTATTACTAGTTATATGGAAATCCATCCTACTTCAGGCATTCATGTGCATTTTCTCTTTGCTGCTGGGCACTAGAGGAATGTTTTTGGAAGATAGACACAGCAATGCAGAGCTCTGTTTTGTGTCCTATTAACAGCTAGTTTGGACTAATGCTCACTGTGTATCTATAACTCATATTTTCTGTGTGGATTACTTTGTGCTACTGACACTTGATTTTGTTTCCAGAGAAGTTGTCAAGTCAGTAGGGAAATCTCATAGCAACTCTGTGAGCATGTAGTGGTATCCCTAAGGCTGAGTGCCCTGCCCAAGATAACAGCGTCATTTTCAGAAGTAGGAATAGAACTCCTGAGTTTTGGTCTCTTGCTTCTGGCTGACATGTCATACCCTCTGCAACCAGACATTAATCTACTCTGTTCCCAGGGCAAGTAGCTTTCTCAGAGACAAGTTTTGAGTTATTTAGGATAACCAAATCCACAGGCAGCTGCAGAGGGAGCTCATGATACCATGTGACTGCACAGTTGGTTTGTTCTTCACACCTCCTGTTTTGTTCTGGCTGAGAGGGATTTTAACCTCCTTATAAAAATGCCTGTAGAGAAGACAGGAAGGGCTGATAATCACCAAAGCACATACTTCTAAATTTTTAAATCACCTTTAAAGAAATAATATTTTCATATTTGCTTTCAAAGTTCTTGGTGACACTCGGAATGGAAGGGGAGCAGATTATCACGTTCAAGTACTGTACCTGCTAAACCTTCCATTTTCCCTGGTTTTAATACTGTTCTCCTACTCCTAGGAGCCATTAATGAAATGACCACTCATCCTGGCTATTATGAGGACCTAGTGGAGAAATCTATGGGAAAATACAATCTTGCTACAGAAGAGATAGAGAGGGATCTGCACCGCTCCCTTCCAGAACACCCTGCATTCCAGAATGAGATGGGTATTGCTGCTCTAAGGAGAGTCTTGACAGCTTATGCTTTCAGAAATCCAAACATAGGCTATTGTCAGGTAATTGAAATACCCTGCACTCCTTCAGTTTCTGGAATTCCAGATCTTGCTTTGCAGTCCTGTTCCTTCAGTCATGCACGTGAGGGTTTGGCTGTGTGAAGCACACTGAGGTGTGGATGGTGCTGTGAGCTCACAGCTCAGTGCTGCAGGAATGCTGAGGCCAGAGGGATGTCACACAAGGACCTGCTCTAACAGCAGTATTAGCAGCACACATTGAGAGACTTTCTGTAAGCATAATTTCTGCTCATAAATCTAGAAACTGGGAAGATGATAACAGAGCTGTCTACAGAAAATTACAATGTAAACTGAAGAAAGGTTATTTTCATATTAACAAAAAATCCCATCAAAACCAAAACACATTGTGTTCAGCCTTAAATTTTTATCTATTTTTATCTGTCCATCTTGTAATGAAATGTTATTGAATGTATTAGTTATAACCCTCCAGAACCTCCTTTCCTCTTTCAATGATGCCATGTCATCGTTCAAAACAATGAAAAGAAAGAAAACCAGAAAACAGCTGAAAAACCAAGGAAAAAACCCCCAAACTTTGCAAAAAATAAAGTATCCTAGGACATATCACTGGGAGTCCTAACCATATATCTGTGGAGTTAATGCTGACCCCAGTGCATGGTTTTGAGGTTCTTATGCCCATTATTCAAGTCACTTTAGTTTCTGGTCCTAAATAATTCTTTCATACTATATAATTTTGGTTTATCACTGGGGCCTTTTTTTGCATTCCTACATACTTTTGCAAAGAAGAAACTTAGATTTATTAGTATTAAGAAGCCTTATTAATATCTAACTTTTAAGACTTCCAGATGCAACTTGAGTAAGTGCAAGCAGTTGTAACAAGATACCATCATAAATTATTTAATAGCACATGAGGTACTAAGTAATAGCTACAACATTTTTAAAGGTTATTTAACAGAGAAGCAGTAGAAAGACATTTCAGTTGTGGTCCCTAAAACTGTCACAGTAATTAATAACCTTGAGATTTGGTTCAGCTACAGTGAGAGTTCAGGCACCTCACTAGTGCTGTGGGAGGTGTTTTGTCTGCACCAGACCCAGATTCCCCAAGAGCACCTATGGCAGAATATCAGTAGCAGTGTAACAGATGCTTGCAGACCTGGGTCAGCCTTCTTAAAAAAAAAAAATCTGCAACACAAAACAAACAACCCAAAAAAACCCACCAAAAAGCCCCAGTGAAACAACAACAAAATGAAAGAAAAGCCTTACAATTTTCTGTGATTTGAAGCTTTCTGAAGAGCACTGGGGAAACACTCCTGTTTTTACAGGGAAGTACTTGAACAGTTTGGGATCTGCAGGGAGAGATGTAGCTCATTTCCTAACCACTTTTCTGCCCAGGTACAGTGCTAGATATTAAATAATTGCATTTCCCTTTCTTTTAGGCTATGAATATTGTCACTTCAGTGCTCCTCCTTTATGCAAAAGAGGAGGAAGCTTTCTGGCTGCTGGTGGCTCTGTGTGAGCGTATGCTGCCTGACTACTACAACACAAGAGTTGTTGGTATGCTTTGGGGACATTTTTGAAATGACAGTATAAAACCTAACCAAATTAACTGGTGTTATTTGTACTGAAACAAATAGATGGGTAGTTGCACCTGTGCATGCTAGTGAGGAGCCAGCTTGCTCAGAAGAATAAAGGCAATTTCCTAAAGAGGTAATGTTATTGTTAATAGTTTTCACCTACTTAGGATCAGGTGACATTCTGAATTGGGGTTAAGTAAAGTAGATTGTTAAGAAAAGATGGGAGGCTAAAATTTGAGTTTGAAATGATGCAAGTAGCTGATTAAGGTAAGGTGGAAACAGGAGCTTCAGGAGTTTGCAGTAGAAGTCTTGGTGGCTGTACCTCTGATGTGAAAGGGCACAAGTATCAGAAAGCTGTTGTTGTCAGATGAGCTTCCTTGTGTATGTCAAAGACAGTGACTTCAATTTATCATGGAATCTGTTTTTACCATATCTCACAAATACTTGAGATACTCAGCCTTAGAAATTCTTCTTCCTGGCCTGTTTGAAACACTGATGTTGTGGCATGGGAATGTATAATACAGGGTTCTCTTGAAGTTAATCTGAGCCCTCATAGTCACCCTGGCCTCATTGAACAGGTGATGCTGAGGTCTTGCTCCAATTAGGAATGGTAATATAAAGCCACTATTTAACTTCTGCTAGTGCTAGACCAAATTACTCTGTTCTTACTTATTATGAAGTGTACCATTAAAACAGAAAAAAACTTATTACAGTTGAATTTATATGTATAGTAATGTAATGGAGTCTGTTACTCATTTGAAAGTGAGAAAATGTGCATAAGCACTGTGGAAAATATTCTTAGATTTTTTTTATTTATGTACATAAAATATATAGGAGTCTTTTTCCTCCCCTCAATGGCCATGTATCAGTTGCTCCTGAATTAATTCACCCTTATTTATCTTCAACAGGAGCATTGGTGGATCAGGGTGTCTTTGAAGAGTTGGCTCGTGACTACATTCCACAGCTTTATGACTGCATGCAGGATCTGGGTGTCATCTCCACCATCTCCCTGTCCTGGTTCCTCACTCTTTTCCTCAGTGTAATGCCATTTGAAAGTGCAGTGGTAGTTGTGGATTGTTTCTTCTGTGAAGGAATAAAGGTGATATTTCAGTTAGCACTCGCTGTCCTCGAAGCTAATGTAGACAAGTTGCTTAACTGTAAAGATGATGGAGAAGCCATGACAGTCTTGGGAAGGTATTTATTACAGAAAATTAAGTATCTTCGTGTTTGTGGTTTTGTTTGGTTTTTTTGCCTGCTTTTCTGATTTGTATTCTATGTTGAAATACTAAATTTAAACCAGTATCATATATGTAAATCTTTTACCTACTTGTAGTCTCCTTTCATCCATGTAAGGTACTCCTTATATTATTTTAAAATAATGCTAACTGACCAACAAGATACAAATTCTTCTTTCAAGACATTCGAATAAACTTCCCAAACCTAGTTATAGAAATTCAACTTGATTCATTATTTTAGTGGATTACATGGGTTTTGTTACTTCAGCCTGCTACCTTTTAAGTATTAAGAAAAAGCCTTGGTGTTAAGGAAAGTTGTTTTGGGAATAGACTAACTTGGACTCAGAAGAATTAGGTAGGATCTTGAAAAAATAGATTTCAGTGGCTTGAGTCATTTCATCAGAGCTAGTGCTGCTGAGTGTAACCTCTGATTTTCTTGGGCTTGGTAGTGGTGTTTAGTTTTCCATATGCTTCTGGAGCTTTGGAATTTTTTCATAATAAATTTCAGTAGTATAACCTTAAAGCCATTCTCTTCCTAGAGAATGGCTTTATCACTTCTACATGTAATAATCAATATGTAACCTGTATGCTGTTAACCCTCAGGAGGGAGGGCATACAAATTTATCTTGAATTTCTCATTTCTCTTTTTTTTTTTTTTTTTCCCCACCAGATACTTGGACAGTGTAACTAATAAGGACAGTACTCTTCCTCCCATTCCTCATCTTCACTCCCTGCTCAGTGATGATGTAGAGCCTTATCCTGAGGTGGATATCTTCAGGCTAATCAGGTCTTCCTATGAGGTAGGATAAGACTTCTTAACAGGAACTTACCAACTAACACAACTTCTGCTTCACAGAGGAATTTGATACTCCAGTTTGGCTTTGCTTGAAACAGAAAGAACATAAAAGAAATGCAGACTCATCTGAGAAGCCTGAAATTGAGCAAGGAAGAGGAGTTAGACTTTCTTCTTCTTTTAACCAAGACTTTTAATTGGAGCTGTTTTCAGAGAAGTGCGAGGCCTCAAAGGAGAGCAGCCCACAACCAAAAAGTGATTTACAAACGAAAGGCTCAACTTTTAATTTGAAAGGAGTTCATTCTCATTTAAGCTTTTTTGTGCTTTTCCAAACTGAAATAATAGTGAAATCTGTATGATTTCAGAAGACCTTTCTTTTATCAGTGAAACTTTGTTTCTTTTGCCTTTCATTTACTTAAAAGTGCTGATTGTGACCATGGGCCACTATATTCTCTACTATCACCAAAGCTGAAAGAAAATCCAAGTGAAAGGAGCTGCTAATAACTAATATCTATTAAAGGGCAGGACAAAGCCTGCAAAACCAGCTAAAATCTGCAGACTGGTTTAATTGTCCTTAAATTAAAAAAAAAAAAAAGCCATCAGTTAATATATGTCTGGTTACACTGACATTTTATAAAAATCAAGGAAAAACTGTAACGATTTTTTCTCTTTAATTTCCATTATTCCCTTCCATTGACATGGAGTTGATTTCTATAATATGAACTAAATGAGCATATTTTTGGTAATTTTTAGAAATTAAATTGCTAAGAGTTATTGCTGGTGTGACCATCTATTCTTAATATTGTAGACATTTATCATTTAAAAATAATAGGAAGACCTACAGCTGAAGAAAACGTGGGGTTTTTTGAGACCTTTGCCTTCCCTCAAGCATACACACACCATCCCCAAGGAGAGGGGAAAACCTTGTCTCTTCCAGATGGTCCTGTGTGATACTTGTCATGGAAATGTGATGAGTCTGAGAACTTGATGGCTCTGGCCAAGTCACAATACATGAGTTGTTTTATTAACATCATGCTCTGACACTGTCCAGCTCTTAGGTAATCGTGTCAGATGCATCTATGAGAGGTCTCCAGTGAAAGTTGAAAGGATGCAGAGGAATTGCTTGGTAATAAGTGATTAGCCCCCCTCTCTGTGATGATATTGAGCAGACTTTCTACTTTCAAAGCAGAAATTGTCTTTAAAGAAGAGAATATACATAACAAGCGCATTTTATACTCCCAGTAATTTCTTAATTTACTGAAAATAGTTTTCAGTAAGAAATCTCTTATCCTTTCATTCAATTTGCATGTAATTCAGAAGCCATAGATCCTGGTTTCATAACAATTATAGTAGAAGTGGCTGAAATAATGCATAATAACTGCAGTTTTAAAAGCCTGTGCACAACTCACTAGCTGTCTGTGGAGTGTAGACTCATAATCAGAGTTACATGTTTAACTCATTTAATTTGGGTGTTAGCTAGTTAGGAAAAAAAATTGGCCTTCGACATTTCAGCTGTGTGTAGAGTGGTATCTGGCCATACTAACTAAAGAACTGACCCTGGAAGGTCTGTGCTGTGGGAAGGTTTGATTCAGTTTTGACCTTGAACAGGTGACATCTTTCCAACAACTCCTTGTACAATTTGAAATTTAGCATGGACAAAGGACCATTCCCAGAAGGTAATCATCTGCAACCTTCCTCTTTTGAAGGCTACGTGAGTTTTAGTTTTATGGATGTGGACAGACCATCTTATTTGGCCTTCCAGTCCAGTAAATAAACTGATTACTGGAATAGGTGTGGCCTCAGAAGATCTGTCCTTCTAAGGTTTTGTCAATACCTGAAATACCTCTTTGATGCCTGATATTCATGAATATCTACATTCTACATCTTTATCTACAATCTATTTTTGTCAGAAGACTTCTTTATCTGCAACATGCTCACAAGTACATAAAGCATTTTTTTACTCCCTAGGTACATGATAAAGATGAACACCTTTATAGAGAAATGCAGCTTTAGCATTAATTTCATTTTACAAGGATATGCCAGCATATTATGACCTGCTTATGTAGATGCACTTGCACTGGAAATATAAATCCATCTTGTATGACTGGAAATATAAATCCATCTTGTATGAAAGTGTGTCCTGCCACCCCTTTATGCTTTAGATGTGGTGTAGTTGATGTTTGGCATTGTTGTTCCTGCTGATCACCTGTGCATTCCTAGGTGTGTGGATTTTGGATGGCAAGAAACTTCTACTTATAATACTTCTACAAAAATGAATCTTAGGGATTAGACATTCCTCTGCATATGAAAACATGGAATATTATTCCTAATAGGTTTTCCCCCTATGATGCTTTTGTAGTATGTGCAGGAGCTCCCTGACGCTGTTATGTGCATTATGGAAAAAACTTCTGAAAATAAGACTTGGGTATTAAAGAGCATATTTTCCTAGTGGAAATTGCATTCTTGCAACTTTGTTTCAGATACTCAGAGGGTAAGGACTGCTGTACTGTCTCAGCCATTAGAGATCCCCAGATAGTTTAATATTCTCTTTCTGTTGGGATTATGAGACATTCCAGGACAAGCTGAAATATAACTCTGCAGGAGGACTTATGAAACAATCTATTCACAGAGATTTGCCAAGCAAGAAGTTTCTACGTACTGAGATTACAGTTTGAAATGAGAGAGTCTGAAATTGAATAAAGACCTCTCAAATTAAAATAAGTTATTGGGAAAAATAAAATCTAGTGATATACTCCTAAAGTCTTTGTAATTTTGTAATGTGTTTGAAAAATGCATTAACAGCAGTTTCATTTGTGGTGCATCATATAATTAAATTAATTTTTCTAATAAATTAAAGGCAAGCTGAATATTCTGAATATTAATACACAGACAATCATGTACTACTTTTTCTCTTTCAAGAAATTTGGAAGTATCCGGGCAGATTTAATTGAACAAATGAGATTCAAACAAAGACTGAAAGTCATCCAAACCCTCGAAGATACGACAAAGCGCAATGTGGTCAGTACTGAAATAATGTTCTCTGCACGTAATAAGTTGAGTCAGTTTCTGAACTTAACTTGGCTTTTCAGTGCAACATGAATTTCATATCTGTAACTGTTAATGTTGTGTTTCAAAAGGTACGGACTATTGTGACAGAGACTTCTTTTACTATCGATGAACTGGAGGAACTCTATGCGCTTTTCAAGGTAAAGCTGAGTGAAGATAAGATCATGTGCCTCTAGGAAGTGTAAATGTTCATTTTTGCTGTGGGACTCTGTCTTTTCTAAGCACCAAGTCAAGTCTGTCAGTTATTATTTGGTATCTTGATACGAATTTGAATTAGCTGCTGTATTACTGATATACAAAGAAATCCTAAACTCAAGCAGTTTTTAAAACATTGAGAAAGGTTTAGTTCACTAATTGATTTGTCCATGGAAAAAAACATATACTGGTAAAAAAATAAAATGAAAAATTGGATAGAGGCTTTTAATCAGTCATTAGAAACTAAACATATGTGTCTCTCTACCTGACCCAAGTTTTGGAATTTATCACAATTATTCTGTTATCTCAGATAGTTCATACTTTTGTATAGCAGTAGCTGATTTTTGCCATTGTTAATGCTTTAATGCATTAAATGGGAATTTAATGCCACAAAGTGATGTGTTTTTCTAAGTTGGTTGTACAGCAGTGCCATTAGATCCACAGATTTAAAGGTGAGCATTTAAATGTGTTAGCTTCACCTTCATGCACGTCTTAAATTACTTTCTTCCTCTGTTTTAACTAGAGATTTTTTTTTAATATCATCAAGAATTTATATCCTGTAATTTCCCATCTGTAACAAGAAGTCCAAATTGTCCAAATCCTGCAGTGCCTTCTTTCAGTCTTCATGAAATCAGTGAGACCAAGTCCGACAGTCTTCCCTGGTTAATGACTGTGCAGTGCTGGCATCTTTTTCTCTAAGCTTCTGAATTGTTTTGAATTAGATTCTGGCAAAATCAGCCCCAGAACCTCCACTGACTTCAGTTAAGACTGAAAGAACAGTACATTATTCACTGTTTTTGAGAATCTACAAAAAAATATTTCAAATAAACAGCTATTCTAATATGAGTAGAGATTAAATAAAGATTTCATGAGCCTTCTGACTTAGCCGCATGATGAGGGTGACCAAGCGCAACAAGCCTGGGAAGTAACAGTTCTGGTATTTCATGTTTCATCTACCTGAAGGCAGAAAAAGTTTTGCTTTATCTTCTTTTTTTCTTTTTTTTTTTTTTAAATAGAGGGATGTTTTTTTATGCTGTTTAGAGGAGAAACCCCTTCCAAAAGCAGAAGGGCTGGATAAACTGAAATGCATCTGTTATCTCGCATTGTTTTAAGAATGCATGTGGAAGAGTTGTTTGGCATTGTTTTTATCATGGAGAGGGATGCGTTGTGTCTAGAGGTGCTGACCGTGTCGTGGTGTTTACCTTGTGTTCAGGCAGAGCACCTGACGAGCTGCTACTGGGGAGGGAACAGCAATGCCACGGAGCGGCACGACCCCAGCCTGCCTTACCTGGAGCAGTACCGCATTGACTTCGAGCAGTTCAAGGGCATGTTTGCCCTCCTCTTCCCCTGGGCCTGTGGCACTCACTCAGACACGCTGGCTGCCCGCTTGTTCAGGCTTCTGGATGAAAATGGAGATCTGCTCATCAACTTCCGTGAATTCGTCTCTGGACTGAGTAAGGAGGATCCGCGGCGCTTCCAGACTAACGTGACAGACCAGTTTGTTTCTGTTCAGCTCATTTTTATCGTGCCTGTGCCAGTGGTTCCTTCAGACCTTAGCAGGTGAAGCTGCCTTAGGCAGTGGTATATCACACTGGGAAAAGGACAATACATGAACAGATCCATTAGGATCTGAGGATTCCACCGACTGCTAACTCTCAACACAAAATCTAACTGCAACACAGGTGCTTAACGTAGGTGTATTTCCCCTAGGCATTAGTTAGAGTGTGAGGCACTGCCTCTCTTGCTTCTGAAATCAGTAACCGAAACTGCAGAGAGCAGTTTGGAAGTCCCCTGAAAAGGAGAAAATGGAGGTGCGGGTCAGAGAGGGAGGCTGAATGTTTTTAGTCTTGAAGAAGGAAGATTTCAGGGCATGAAAACCGACATTGCGAGCCCCAGGATTAGCGTGAGGAAGCCAAGATGAGGCAGGAGCTGGCCCCTCCTTTTTTAAATATAGCAGGAGTTGTTTGCTGTAGGTGACCAACATCTCACCACCTACCATGTGTCATTTCAGGGCAATGTGGAATTTCTGCCAGCTCTATATTTTGATTCTTTTTGAGGGTGAAAAGGTTTCCTTGTCTGGCTTTCAGCAACTCTTTGTTAATTTAAGCATTAGGGCTCCAAATGCAGCCTTGCATTAAAACCTCTGCACAGAAGTAGTAGCACTTGTTCTCTTGTAAGTGCAAAACAGCTCTGACAATAAAACTGGCTGCACACCTCCCTTTCACACTACCCCAAAAATCCCAGTGTTTCCTGTGATGCAGTGATTTGTATTTGAGGCGCTGTTCCATGTAGCACACTGGGGCCTTTTGAGGACCCAGAAATTAACTACTCTTCCAGTTCACAGGATGCTGTCAGGAGCAGTCAACCAGCTATTGATTGAGACAGCAAATTTTGGAACCAATAATGAGTACTAAGAGCAAGGGCCAGTATTGAGCACTGTGAACAGAAATGTATGTAAAATGCACAGATGTGGCTATAAGCCAACATGACTGAACTAAAATCTTCAATGGGCAAAACAATCAAATATGCTCATTCTGAAATCTCCTATATTTTCAGAAACTAAGCCCACTGTGGTGTAATTTAAAAACCTTCTGGTTTTTTCCCCCTAAAAAGTAAATCAACCCTGCTGACACCTTTTTCAGTTGAGAAGCACATGAGTGGTAAGAAGGACAACACAGTCAACAAAAGAACAATGGGACCTGTTTGAGCATATTTCACCATGCCCCAGGACTTGTAATCATTCAATTTCTTTTTCATAGTCCCTACAAAACATAGCTCAAGAACCTCCTACTTCAGGTGCCTCTAGGGCCTCAGCTGAGCAAAGATGGAATAACTTTGTGCATTGTTTATGTTTACTGCGTGCCCTGTTAAAATAATATAGTCCAAATATAGGAGTGGTTTGCCCAATGAGTTGTGCTGCTCAGAAGAGGTTTTCAGCCTTGGTTAGGAGCTCTTTAAGTTATTCACTCTTGACAAAGCTCCCCTGCACTTCTGTAACACACTGGATTACAGCATGACAGCTGTTGACTGCACATCCAAGTAAGCTACAGCAATCTCTGCATGGATTCCAAGTGGCCTCCTGCCTCCCATCATGTTTTTGCAGTACTCCCTTCTCAGAGCACACAGCTCCCCATTTCCCAGTGGCTGCTGCTGACTGCAGTACTTGGCACAGCCTCCTGTCCAAGTCAGCACCCTGAAAGCTGTGTCCTGCAAGGAGTACTTGAGTGTATATTTTTTTTTCTTTATTGCAAGCAGGATTTTTTCAACCACAGAATGCAGGAGGATATTCAAAAAGCAGAGTGGTAACCTCACCACTCCTCCGTGCCTTTCAGAGGCAGGATCACCTCCCTTGACCTGCTGGCAATACTCTTCCTAATTTTGAGCAAAAAGGAAAAGGGATGAATGTAGGAGGAAGGAAGAGTGTGCATCAGGAAGCACATACAGATTTTTCTCCAACTGTAGCTGTGGAGATTTTCAGTTCTCTTCAAATCTGGGGACAGAGACAGCAAGAAGCCTACACGTGTCACCCTGTGCCCTGAATCCTATTTTGCAGTTCCCTGTTGATGGAGGAGGCAGAAGTGCAGCCCGTTCTGTCCTTTGGTTATGTCACGTTGCCTTTACCAGAAGAGAATGCATTATCTGCATGGTGTGATACACCAGATGGGAACATCATGAGGTTCTGTGCTTAAAAAGGACCATGTTGAAAGCAAAATGGCTAATGTAGTTGTGCTCAACTTTGTTTTGGCCTAACATCTGTATTTATTGGAGTGTTAAGCTTTACAAGAGACTGTGATTGTTGGTACTTGCCACACCACACTCTGTAGTTTGCATAGCAGGGGTACATTGACACAGTCACCTATAAGGTCAAATAAATCTCTGCACAATCTAATTAGTAGAAGTTAGTTCATTTATTTATGGATGGCATGTCACAACAAGTAAGATGTATGAAAAGTCTGATTATCTGTTATTTAGTTACTTGAAAATTAACTACTGTCCATTTAATTAATTGGAAGGAGGGGCTTCAATAGACCTCTTGGATTTCATACAGCTAATTCTAGTGTAGACCAGAAACAAGTAAGGGGTTGATGTGGAAAAATCACTAGAAAGCATTGCCTGAACATCAATGTAGCCCATGGCTAAGCTATGATCAATGCTGTTTATTTGAATTTCTCTCTTTTCTTTTTTTTGGTAAATATCTTACTGCTCTGAGACATGTGATGTTGTTATTAGATCCTCAGATCAGAAAGTTTGAATTCAACACAAAAAAGGTCTTGTTAAGTTCCAGCTAGAGGCCTTTCTGAGTGATAATGCCATAACCATAGACAGAGTTTTATGAAATAGGCATTTAAAAAAGGACCCAAGATTCAAGTATGAAATTCAGGGTAGATTGGTCTGTGTTCTCTTACTGTTTTTACTGTATGAAATCGAGTGACTGCCTTATGATCTGGAGCTTGAAAGGGGTACAGTACTTCCCAGAGTGAATGTAGCAGCTGTTATTGTGGCAATAACAAATAAAATGGCACGGAATGCTGACTAGTAACACACTGCATCTAATGTTTTCAGGTGCAGCATGCCATGGAGATCTTACAGAGAAGCTGAAGCTACTGTATAAAATGCATGTTTTGCCTGGTAAGTAAATCATATTAAAATAGCTCTTGTTTAGCTGAGAACAGGAATTTGGAGCAGAGTTGTTTATGACTGGCTTTCCCAATTAAAAATTAATTTGTGGGAATTACTGTATCTGTTTATGCAGCACTAAAATAAGGGAGCTTCTACTCTAACCAGACAGATTTGGAAAGTCTGAAAGCACCCTCACAGCCCTCAATTGCTCCCTCCACAAACATATAAATGTGCACATCTACATGCTGTGGTAAACATATCTAAAAACTTTGAGAGGACATTCCCATTTGTCTACTTTGAACATGGCTGATTGCTCCCAGCTGGTTTTGCTTGGAGGTAGGCCTGAGTGATTCAGTAATTTAAATGGGAAAAAATACTTCAAATACTTTCTAAAAATACTTAAAATTAAAAAAGACATTGAACTATTACCAAAAATACCTGGTGTTAAGAATGCAGTTTCTCATATCTGGGGACTGGCAAGCTCATTCCAAATGATGACAGGTTGTTTCAAGGTAGGAAAGAGGGCAAACCCTGCAGTAAGTAATGGAAGTTGGCATGGGAAGATGGGTAAGCCAGCCTCTAGAAGCAAACAGCTCCTTGTGCTACAGTATTGGATGTTGGGAAGGAGACAATTCAGGTGCAGTTGTTCATCTCCTATGAGCTGAAAAGAGATGATTCCTAGCACATCACACCCTCGTACTTCTAGAAATCTACATTCGAAATGTATTAATGGAAATATCTTTCAGTTTTTGATTAAAGAGTGAAATTTTTAATGAAAGAATCTTGCTATGTTGCTTAGATCCATCCCCTGAGCAAGAAGAGCCAGACTCCGCTTTTGAAGCTACTCAGTACTTTTTTGAGGACATCACACCAGACTGTACACATGGTAGGCATCTTTTGTCTCGGGCATGAGAAGATGAGGTGATGCATTTCAATCAGCATGTCTTTTTAGGGAGCTACTTTTTAATGGGATTAAACTTTGTTAGCAAAGTATTCTCTGTGAAAAGTATTATGGAGCATTTGTATATGTGTTGCCATCTTGAGAGGTGCAGGTATGTGTACACTCAGAGCCCCCCTGAATTGTGCATTGCAGAAGTTCTTGTAGAATAACTCTGTGTGTTGTAGTAGAGGTAATTTTGTGAAGAACAAGAATAAATAGATTAGCTTTCAAGGTGTATTTGGATCAGAACTTAAAACGTTCTAAAACACCAAGAGCAAAAGATAGATCAAAATGTAGTTCAGCAGTTGGAAATCTCATGTGCCCTAACGAGAGCCAGGGTCTCATCCCTTCTGCTTTATTGACTTTCTTGTTATACTTGATGTGAAGTTTCTTTTTGATTCAAGAAAAAGATAACCCATCCTTCAGGTTATAAGTGGGAGGAAAGTTGTTTGAAAGTACAGATAAGAGTTAATAGTCTAGAAATGGCAATTTCAAGTCCTGAGAGGCAAAAGAGGATGCACCAGTATAATCACCAAACATGTATCATGCTAGGAGGTGTGTTGTGTTAGCATGGGTTAATCATTGTACTATGTGGACAAAACCTAAGGTTGTCCCAGCCTAAGTAGTGATAGTATAAATTAAATAGAATTTATGGGCAGGTTTAAGGGTAAACAAAGCCATAATTTATACCTGTAATTTTTACTCTGCTTTTTTTTTGCAGAGCTTGTAAATATTTGTAAACATTTTGTTATTTTGCACTGTACACGTGAAAACAATGTGTGTATCTAAACCCACACTGATCTCTCTCTCCCCCTGCCCCTCCACTTCCTAGTTGTTGGCCTAGACAGCAGGAGCAAACATGGAGTAGATGATGGGTTTGTTACAGTGAGTCTGAAAACAGACAAAGGTATGCTTGGTCTCTCCTTGTGAGTTACATCTTTTCATTTCATGTAAAGATGCTCCTTTTGAAAATGGGGAATAAAGGTAATAATTTGAGGTTTCTTGATGGACTTTTTCCTCCATCTCTGGGTAATTTGTTGGCAATAGGCAAGAAGAGCTCACAAGAGAATCGAAATTACCTGAGAATGTGGAGCCAAGAGAATAAATCCAAAGCAAAAAACACAAAGGACTTACCCAAGCTGAATCAGGTACTTCCACTGCCACTTTTCATTAAATTTAAACTTTCTTCACGTATCTATAAATATTCAATGTATTAACACTGAACAGAGGTTTTATTTTGAACAGATGCTTTTTTACCAGAGTAGCCATCAGCTGATTGCAGAAGTTTATTGTTTACAAAATACTTTTAAGTGGCATTCAGCTCCCAAAACATCCCAAAAATGAGATACACACATATAGGAATGGTAAAACATATTATTTTGATCTTTAGACAAAGGATGTGATGCTGAATATCACCAGCCAGCTCTTAATGTCTAATAAGCATAACCTGAAAGTAGTATTTTATGTTATGTAATTTGTACTGCCAGTCTCATTCCCCTCAGATCCACAGCTGCTGAGGAGGAGGAGACCCATTGGGATAGATAGCTCTTTCCTCCAGAGCATGTAGGGAAGGTTTATTTCCTGTACAACAGTGATTCTTACTTAAGGTAGCCCTGAGCAAATCTTCCCATCTAATTTATCAGTTTTGAATTTCAAAGACTTGTATCCAACTAAGTTACTCCTGTCAGCTAAGTGCTGCAGGACTTCATTTTTCATTACTTCTCATCAGTTTTAGCAAACCCTTAGTTATACTTAGCATAGTTCCTACAAGAAAATCCACCAAAATCAATGCAAAATGTCTCACTGCTCACCCTCTGTTGCCCTCCTGTGGCTGCAGAGAAGTGTATTTGTGGTATGTTGGACAAAACATCCAATAATTTATTCTAAATACCTTTTAGATATGCAACATATGTGACTGCCCAGTCATAGAATATGCTTCCTAGACTGCGCCTGCATTATGTAAAATTTCACTTGAGTCACATAAACTCTTGTGTCCTGCCTCACTCCCAGTGTTTTAAAACTGGTTTGGAAGATGTCAGCAGGATTTTTTTCCTGCTCTTGTTAATGCTCCTTCCCCCTGCGTTTAGGGGCAGTTCATTGAGCTGTGCAAGACCATGTACAACATGTTCAGTGAAGACCCCAACGAGCAGGACCTGTACCACGCTACAGCTGCCGTGACCAGCTTGCTCCTGGAGATCGGGGAGGTTGGCAAGCTCTTCAGCATGCAGCCCCCCAGCGACACAGACAGCAGCAACTGCAGCAAAGCCGTTCAGGGCGAGCTGTTCCAGAAGAAGGAGCACCAGCAGTATCCCCTGGAACAGCACAAGGCCTTCCGGGGCAGCCTGGTGGCCGGCGAGGAGGAGGCCGCTGGCACCGACAGCGCCCTGGGCATGCAGATGGAAGACATTAAGCTGGAAGACTCTTCTCCCAGGGACAACGGGGCCTGCTCTTCCATGCTCATTTCCGACGACGACACCAAGGACGACAGTTCCATGTCCTCGTACTCGGTGCTGAGCGCGGGCTCGCACGAGGAGGAGAAGCTGCACTGCGAGGACATCGGGGAGGACACGGTGCTGGTGCGCAGCCACCACAGCCCTGCCCTCCGCAGGAGCACCAGCATCGACAGGGACTGGGCCATCACCTTCGAACAGTTTCTGGCCTCCCTCTTGACTGAGCCAGCGCTGGTCAGGTACTTTGACAAGCCTGTGTCCATGATGGCCAGGATCACTAATGCTAAAAACATCAGGATGAGGGGTAAGCCAATAACCTCGGCCAGTGACTATGAAATCTCTACTATGTCGGGATAAAAGGCAGTCGGGTTTTTTATTTCATTTTTTCTTTTTATTCTCTATTTATTGGTACCTGGCGGAGGCCCTGGTATTTTCAAAACGTAATTGTTTTCACTAATGTGAAAATGTTGGGGTGCAGACATAATTATCTTCAAGTATAATCACTCTTTCTGTGGAAAATGTTACACATGGAAATTTTATTCAAAATACAGAAAAAAAAATGCTTGTCAGTGAAGTGTGTGTATTATTAATATTGCTGTCTGTGTATAATGGTAAAGATTAGTTCTTAATTTCTAAATGTAAACTTAATGCCAATATTTATAAGCATTTTTAAAATAGGCATATATAGAGATGGGGGAAAAAAAACCCAACAAAATGGGAATAACCTAAAATTTAAAGGGACGCTGTCAACCTGAAAAGGACCTCAGGTGAAAATAAGTTCCAGGCAACATTCTTGAATCATAATTTTATTTAGTATTTTTTTGTTTTGTTTTTTCCAAAGAGGAATGCTTTGATTTTACTTTTCTGAATATATGAAAGACCACTTCAGTGACACCTGCCTGGCTCCTAACTTCCTGTGCCTGAGACTGGTATGCTCAGGTGAAAGTGAGAAGTCCATCCCAACCTAGCAGCCAAATCAGGCAAATGTGGATAAATGTGATGGTTTCTGGCCATTTGCCTTTCCCTGGGTTCAGCAGAGAGAAAGCCCTTTCCCAGCTGGGGCCACCAAAGGAAGATCTCCAGCATGAGCCTGCCCAGGGCTGTATTCCTCACCAGTGCACTGGGAAGCTTTGCTGGTGTTCTCCAAAGACAGTGTATGCAGGTCCCAGAACAGATTGGTAGAGTCTCTTTTCAAAATTTGAAGTCTGTTTTTAAAAGCTTAGGAAAAAAAAAAAAAGTATATATATATATCTGCTTCTAAGGCTGGATCTACAGCACATATAGCTTAGTTCTTAAAACTAACCTTTACCACCAACCTATCATATCCTTGTTAGATTAAGAAAATAAAAGCCTGTATTGCATAAGTCTTTATTTACTACAGTGTAAAGCAGCAGTAATGAAACGAAATCTGCAAGATAATGTAACTGAATGTTTAAATCTTACTGAGAACACTGTCACTTTATATGAAATGAATAGTATCCTGTATTGACTTACTGAAAAATGTGTTGAAATGAAAACTGGAGCACCTGCACTTTGAATCCTTGCTTTTTTATACAGGTATTTGGGATTTTTTTTTAGATTTTGTTAGCTGTTTTTTAATTCATATTTGTTTGTTTCAGGATCATGCCTACATGCCTAATCTTCATTTGCTGTTTTGAGAATATTTTCTGTAGAATACTGTTGATTTTTATACTCCTGTAAAATACTGCATCCACGTAACTTGCAGATTTTTTTAGCACAAGCTATGTTCAATTATTTTGTTTTAAAAGAATGCTTTTAAACTGTCAGATTAAGTGGTTTTTAACCACGAATAGGTAATGTGAACAAATAAAGTACACTCTGCACAGATTTGATTTTTAACTATTAAAGTCATGCTAGAGGGAAAATGAGGTGGTTGTGCTTTATTACACAGACAAATGTTAGTATCTCTACTGTTGATTTATTCAATGACAAAGCCAGAAACTGGCCTGACATAAAATAATAACAAAAATATGGCAGTGAACATTACACTGGAAAATGGTTAATAATAGAACATGGCAACATGTGCTGATAGCAGCAGCATTGCTGTGCAAGAGTGGCTTAGAGCTGGGAATACAAGCTGTGAAATACAGCTTAGTCATGTCTTAGCAGCAGTGCAAGATGTTCCTCATAAATGGTGGCAGATAGCTCAGAAGTACGTCACTTCAGAAGACAATTAATATTTGGTTCTTCTCTTTCCTGTGGTACTCACTATCTCAGTTTACATTTCCTGAATAGCTGCCTGCTTGTCCTATTTTCTAAAAGAACACATTTGCATAACTGATCAATCTGACATTCGGAGCTTGGGATGTTGCTGTAGTGGCAAGGCCTGTTCGGTGCTTCTGCAGAAATAAAAAACCACTACAGATGAGATCCTGTAGCTCTCATGGAATGGAACTTCAGGACATTAATAGAAGCATTTGCTCTTCAGAATTCAGGAGGAGAAATAAAGGCTGCCTGAGAGATACAAATAAACTAAAAAAAACCCGAGCAAATTATTTAACATAGCTTGTATGAAGGCATGCCAGAAGATACGGAGTCTGAAAAAAAAAAACAACCAACCAGCAACAGTTGAGGGTTTCTATCTCCAGAGCTGTTCTCCAGCTTTTAAATTGTGTTCCTCCTGAGCAAAAATGCTCAGATTTTGAGTTGCCTCTGAGAGTTAACTTCCAGGTCCTTCAAATAAAGTCTTTGTTTGGGGTTTTGGGGGAGTTTGTGTTTGGTAGGGGCTTTCTTTGTGTGTGGATTTGTTTTAAATTTATTTTTTTTTAAGCTTGAGACAGGGCTTCTTTTCAAGTGAAGATTTTAAAAGCAACTGGAACGAAGCAGTAATGACCCTCTACCACTTGCAGCAGAGTAGAGCAGCCATCTGCAAAACAGGATTGAGAACCAAGAACCTCTTAGCAAGCTGGAGGCAAGTTAGGAGGATGGGGGCAAGAACAAACTAGGATAAAGCTTTCACTCATCTCCCAGTGCAGGTGCATGAAACTGAAAATTGTTCCATTTTCTAGCAGGCCAAAGACACGACTGCTGACAATATTTTGGACTAACCCATTCTTTATTTGCTACCATTGTAAACATCTCTATTACACAGACATCACAGTATACATTATTGCTTTTGTATTGTGGTAAACAGGAATTCCTATTAGTATGCAGCTGTCTAAGCACAGTGTCAAAAGAAGAAAATGCCCCCAGGTTGTCTTGGGCTGGGTTGTTCTCAGTTCCCTAAAGACAGTATCTAGAATGGCACAAGAAACATCAGTCCAAAGATGGGTCACCATGGTACTACAGCAACACAAACTAGAACCACAGGGGGAAACCACAGGCTATGCCCTCACCACACATCACTAGCAGTCTTGTCAAGGATGCTGATTGCTCAGCTCCCACCTAACTAAACACAAACTTTTTCAGCATAATTCCTAAAAAAAGGCTGTTATTTCTCCTGTGAAATTTTATTTAAACTAGGACGGAAAATCTGGAAAACCAATGGAGCTACGTGTGTGTTTAATTTTTGTTGCATTTTGCAAAGATTGTTTTGTTTAATGTTGCATTTTTGTTTTGTTTTTCAAAGACTGAAAGTCTGAAACTATTTACCTGGGGCGTTTAAATTGGCCCCTTGTACTATTGCCCTTTAGGACAAAATGCCCTATTCTTTACACGGCTGTATCAGCTGACTGAAGCACAGCCAGTTTAAAAAGATTCTTTCTTTCTTCCTATGTAACACTGTCTTCACATGGCTTTCCAATCAAGTTCCTTACCTCTGGAACAGTATGTTTACTTAGTGAAAGACTCAGTTTTACATTTGCTTGTAGTAAACTTCTGCTTATCTCCAGATTAATTTGTTCATAGAGTGGCACCATGTTTCAAGCATACACTGAACAACAAAAGTGAAGGTAGTTTGTTAAAACATTTGCTACAGGAACAACAACAAATTTAGAAAACCACCTTTTCTCCAGTTTTAATTTTTTTTTACTACTATTGCATAAAAGCTTTCACATAGTGAATGTTTTAAAGAGGCAGCAAGTTAGAAAACTAACAGCACTTGCAAGTTCTAATAAGATGTATTTAAAACATGATGGTTAATAAAAAATAATTTACCGAGTTTTTAAGACTCTTAGAATAACCTGTGAGCAACAAATTCTGATGTTCAAGATTATACCAACTTGCAGAAAAGTGGCCTACCTCCATTTCCAGTCTTCCATAACCTTAGGATTGTCACGTTACAACAGAGTTAGCATAAAATACCACTGACTAGTAAAGCCTTGTCCTTGCCTTCTCTAAACACAATTTGACCAATTTCAATACATTTTCTAGCTACCACCATAACACAGTTAATAACCTACCAGGGGTGCAAACAGGGACAGCCAGTACTAGTCTACATACAGTGAGTGACTCCTAGACAGAATTACTGGGCTAGCTGATCATACAAAACCACATGCAAATAAATTCTAACTGTTTCCTGGGAAGGTGCACTGGAGCCTAAGCTAAACATTCACCTTAATTACTATATGCAAACTAATCATTCCCTTATGTCTCACTCACCTGATGATGGTTGGGTTTACTGCCACAGTTTACTTCCCAGATCACCCATTGATTTAACAAAAAAAAAAAAACTAGCAAAGATGCATTTTATTAAAAGCTTGAACTACTACTACATCTCAGGTGTGTGATAGGAACCCTGAGACTCTATGGTTGGGCTTTAGAAGCCTCAGCAATAATTAAATGTCAGTCTCCCAGAGAACAGGAGCCCAGTGAAAGTTACAGTGCTGGTAAGACAAGGGTGTAGATGAATTTTGCAACTGTAGGAGAAAACAGGAAAAAAAAAGCTTGCAGATGTAGCTCAGGGGAGCCTTTAGAGATGGCTCAAACGATTTTGTAACTAGCTGGCAGGCAGAAGATGATAACAAATAGCATCTCCTTGGCTGCTGCTGCCAAACAATTGGGATCACTTCTGGAATTCAAAAAGTCAGTTGTGTTTTGCTTGCAAAGGAGATCTACAAGCAGTAGAGAAAGTTACTAATGCAGACGAACTCAACAGAAGATGGGGCTAGAAAGTAACCACCTGGGCCACTTTCCACTTCCTTCCTTGGATTTTTGGCATGTCCAGGGTCTGCAAAGCTCAGAGAAACAGAGCTGCACCCCAGGACCTGAATCCCAGAATGCTCTCCACAGGAGCTCAGCTCTTCATTGGTGAATATTCCAAGATCCACATCCAGGGGAGCAGCAAATAACTATAGCAGAGATGGCCTTTGAGTCCTAGCAAAATGCATGTATTGTACCTGAATATCTGTGTATAGGCTTGGCCCCAGAGGTCCTTAATTGGGCTGCAGCTGTGGCTAATGAAGATAACTGGGATAAAAGGGGGTGGGTTGGCCAGGCAGGGAGAGCCTTGAGTGGGCTCTGAACTGGCAGAGAGCGCCGTGCTGAAGCTGGAGTCTGTGCTGTGAAGATCTGCAGCTGTGAGAACACACCATGGAGGTATGGGACTTTAAAAATCTGATAACAGCAGTATGGAACCTCTAGAAATAGAACAGCAACAAATAACTGGGTCTCCCACTGTCAGTTTGGATCTAATCTGGTCAGTTCAGCTGTTCAGTTTACAAGCCAGGGCAAGCCATAAATACTCTCCCTGTGTACGTCTTCACAGTGCTGGTGTTGTTGGTTTTGGGGTTTTTTTCTATTGGTAGAGCAGCATCAACCCAGCAGAGGTGAGACTGAACCCTTCCCCACCCTGAGCACACCCAGCTTGTCTGACTCTGGTCTGTACCTCAGGTACCACAAAAAGACAAGAGAACTGTGGTCCCCCATACACGTGTCCTGTGTACCCTGGTCAGGAGCTTCCCCACAAGCAAGAGCTGCCTGCATTTAAGGGACTGGGAGCACAAGGGTGGATGCAGTGCAACGAGTCACTACTTACACAACACAGACTCACAGGATTACTGGGGTGGGAGGGCACCTCTGGGGATCACCAAGTCCAACCCCTTGCCTAAAGCAGGGCCCCTCAAAGGAGGCTGCTTAGGGCTATGTCCAGGTGGGATTTGATGATCTCCAAGAAATGCAGTATTACATATTATATTTCATACTTATCTAGTGTAATAACACTCATTACAAACAGGAGGTTGCCTTTTCTTTTTTGTTTTTTTTTTCCTCATGCTTCCTTTCATTGTGTTCAATGCTTATATTCTTCAGGAGTCTCTTCTAGAGTAGTCATTGACTAGAAATTAACTAGTTTACCTGAGATGATGAAAAAAAATACATGAAAGCTTGTATAACATACAAATTTTGTGCATTGTGAACCATTTAGGTATAAGGTGAAAAAATCTTTCTCAAATTACTCAAGTTTCTAAGGCTGTGATCTAGTTAGAAGACTCAAAATAAAAAGCTGATTGAAAACAGCAGAAGGCACTTATTTAATAGAAGGTCTTAGAAAACAAAGTGATGGTCATACCAAATCCATTTCAAGTTGCTCTGAGCAATAATTAGTCACAATACAGACATGAAGTTCTATCTATTAGATTGTCTGAGGATGGCAAGATTAAGGAGCACATCTAAGTTGCATCCCTTCCATGGAAAATACATCTTTTTTAGACTTGTACTCAGATATGAAGTTATTTTTACAAAATAAGGATTGCAGCTGCAATAAAGGGTTTTTTTTTTAAATTATCAAAGGGCTAAAGTAAACCTGCTGTACCTCCCACTAAGAATGCCCCCTTAGCTGCTAAAAGAAAGGGCTGACAACAGGTTCTGAGTCAATCATTGTCATCATTTGAAGTCAGATTAGAAAGAATCAAAAGTTTTTGCAATAGGAATACTTTTAAAAGAGTAGCTTTAGCCTGAGGATCTTATCCTCATGCTGATGACACGTGGTTCTCTTTCTTTGTTTGGAAACTAAACTTCTCTCAAGCATAGGAATTGGCTGATACAAATCCATAGATAAATTTCCTTTTCCAGAAGTAATTTCTAGTAAGTACTAGAATACAAGTAAGTACAATATGCTGATGGATGAAGCCTCTTTTCCAAAATTATAAACAAATAATACATCTCCTTTGAGGACCTCTTAATTACAAAGCAATTTAACATTGTTGAGTGGAATGATCAATGACATATAAAGGAACAAGAACACAAAAAATGTAAAACCACAATAATTTCAACTAAAAGCTGAACCTCAACCATTACATGAGAAGGTTGGAATTTAAATTCAAATTTGAAAAGCACAACTTAAACTGTCTTTTAAAAGACCATTAACAGTCAAACCCATTCATAGAAAACAGGATGCAGCATAAATATCTGCTTCAAGTTTCTGCACCAAGAAGTATAAAAGAAAATGTAAAATTAAGCAATCCAGAGGTTCTTGAGATTTGTGGTTTGTTTTTTTGTGTTGGTTTGTTGGTTGGGTTTTGTTTCCTTTTCAAAAAGCTGCCCTTTGGAGAATAGCATAAAAATACCTGTAAACAGAGGTTGATTGTCCAAGCTTCCCTAACTGAATTTTGCTAATTTTCTTTTTCTTAATGTAAAAAAAAAAAGTTCTGTTGTTAGACAGTTTTTGGTGAAACACAGAAAATTTCCATCCAAATGCATCACTCAATTTTTAATACAGAACCTCATATACTGCAGAGGATTTAAGGTTTCTTTGTATCTTGTAAGGTCAGTACCACATTGTAATCCAGTAGAAGTCCCTTAATTTTTTCATGGAATTTCTCTCTGTACTGGTTGAAGTGCATAATGCTTTCTGGTTCCTCTTCAAACCAGAACTTGTCAAACTCATAAACTAGATAACCTGTGAAGGAAATAAAACACAGCCAGTCCTAGCGTGCTCCTTTAGACTCTCTTCAACCCCTGAAAACAAGGACTGTCCCATCCTGATCTACACCAAGCTTTTGGATGCTTTAATAATAAATAAAAAAATAAATCTGCAAACACTTGAGTTTTCAGACTGGAATATCTAAAATATAGGAAGCCACAGAAATTATCCTTAAATGTACATTGCTGCAGCACAATGCTTAGGCAACAGGTGCATTTCCAGCACAGAGGACAAACAGCTTGCTCTGGCTAATGAGCAAAGAGTGGAAATGCACTCCAAGGAGCCCAAACTCCGTGTTGTGGCCAGCCCTGAGTGCCAGAGCAGCTACAGGTACTTACAGTAAAACTGATGGAAGTGCTCCATCTGTGGCAGCCCAGAGACCATGTTGTAGAGATGACCCTTCAGAGCACCATTCTTGAGCAAGCTGTATGCCATCTCTGTCAGATTGATCCCAACTATGGCATAGGAGTATCTGCAACACGAATCGTGGGTTTGCGTTATGGACTGGGAGACTTAAAAGGTTCCCTGGCACACTCTGCTCTAGCATAGCTCTGACAGTCCACAATTTTCCTGTAATACTTGTAAAAGTCACTGCAAGATAGAGATGGCAAAGCTAATCAACAGACTTCAACTTATTCATTTGAAATCCTTAGATCTGCTGGAGTATTAAAAATTGGATGTGAAAAATTGCTGCAGTGTAAATGGAATGTCTATTTCAACCTGCTGCTCATCAAGCTGAAAGAATCTGGTTTTCTGTTGCATGGTATAAAAAGTATTATAATAGAAATTCTTAAACAACAAGTGTTGGTAGAGGAAGAAAAAGTAAAAATTAATTCATTTCTACCAATTATATACTTAGGTAATTGAGCAAAAAGTCTCACATAAGCTGTTCATGACAGAGTTGCACAGGGTAATGTTATTTACAACCAAAGTCATGAAGGGCTCCTGTTTTTTGGTGGGTCATCAAGTTAACAAGGAGCTAGACAGATCAGATTATTATATCTGACTGGTTTGAGAGCATATTTCTCTGTAAAAACAGCTAAATGCTTAAATATGCCAAGTTTTTGAAAACAAATTTAAACAAACAAGCCACCTGTTTGTAAACACTTATTACACAGCAGAAGCCTAGAGGGAAAAAAAGGACCTTAAGAGGTAATCTAAACTATCCCAACACAGGATCAGTAAGAAGGTGAAAAACAAGTATGAATTTCTAAATCTAATCGAAGTCCACTATAAATAAAACTAACTACAACGTTAAAGGCATTTACTATGTTAAATAAAGATGATATTTTGCAACATTTTTGCCCCAACAAATCTGTTCTGGGGAAAAAAAGAAAGCTGTACTTAGTTCCCAGCTAGAAATTGCTTTCTGTGTTTGGTTTCTCACACCTTTCTATTTTGACCCTTTTTTTCATTCTTTAATGGAAAAAGCCCACATGTATTTTCCTCTTTACCTTCTGGACACATGTTTAACAGTGTTCACTTAAGTTCTTACATAGAAGCAGCCAGAAAAAATTCTGGACTGACTTACCCCAGCTTTGGGTGGTTTGACCGAGAAAGGATCTGACGAGCTTCATTGGTGTAATGCTTACTGAAATACCTGGAGGTGTAAAATACTATTTTAAATTCTTTGAAAAAAAATATACTGTGCTCATGTCAACATTAAAATCTGTACCTTTAAACTAAAGGTGAAAATCAGCTTTGAATTGGAAAATGGCACAAAATGAAAACCACGGAAAAGGCAGCAAAATAAACTATATTCAGCGTGAACTAATACTGTAAAAAAAAAAATCATTGTGATCTGAACATCAAATATGAAGTTCAACCTAGTACATGCACAAAGTTAGCTTAGCAAAGATTTGTAAACTTGTCTATTTTTCATTACAGCTTAGCAAAGATTTGTAAACTTGTCTATTGTTCATTACAGCAGGAATTTTTAAAGCTTTTGACAAGTTAGATACAACCTACCGACTCTATCATAAGGCAACAACAAAACGAGGTGTCTTGGGCAGATTTCTGTCCCTTCCCTCGTTTCTTACCTTACCCAAGCCCATCACATGTTTACAGTGTGCAGCCCCTAGAGATGTTGAACATGATGCTTTCTATTTGCCTCTGCTCAGTTTTTACTGGAAATAGCATTAACGAGAGAAAAGACAGACGCTGAAAATGAGTTACCAAGAGAAAGAAATCCTTCTTTGACTTACAGCAGATTGACCAAGCCCAGCAGCCCCATTCCTCTGAAGTCTGTTTTAGGATCCTCGCCCTGGAAGCCGATGTCGCACCACTGTTTGCTGATTCTGGCCCTCAGGTTCTCGTGGGGCATCAGCAAGTTCCAGAGCTGCACAAACACACTGCCATGTCAGGCTGCCCAAGTGTTCCCAGGGAAGAATGCAGAGCCCTTGCTGTGCTGCTGCAGCCTGAAACCATTCTCCAGGCACTGAGCAGGGCACAGTCTGCAAGCTGCTTTGTTCCCTTGCTGCAATCTGGGCTCTGCTACAATGGCTCACTTCAGCAGTCATGGAAGTTATTGCATTTAAGATTAAGTGGGGTATTTTCCCTTCACAAAGATGCTGTGTGAATACCAAAGAAACAAGGCTTGCTTCACTACAGAAATGACCTCATGCATTATTTTGTAATAGGACAGCTATAAACTGAAATATAAATTCTCAATGAATACTCATTTAACATGTCAGTGCTGGGGCTTCCATAGCAAGCTGAGATAATTATGAAGTTTTATCTTCCAGCACCAAACTACATTCCTTGATATTGACTGGGATGCAGTAATAAGAAAAAATTAGTGTCTTTTTTATTTAGTAATTAGTGGTTTACAAAGTTAGACGTGTGCATAAGGTTATAAATCTTTTTAGTAGTGATTCTTCAGTGATGCATCACAAACTCATTTTTCTACATATACATTGTTGTGTCTGATTTCACACAAAATAACTCCACTGCATGTAACTCTAGTTTTTTTCTCTGAGGTTTTATTTCAATGTGTCATTTCTGCAGTTTGCAGTTCTGCTTTGCAGTTTGTGAGTAGAAAAGAGCTTTAAACAGGCCAGCTGGTAAGAATGCTACCAATAAGTTCTTTCAAGGTGTTGGACTTAGAGGGGGGAAAAAACCAAACAAACAGGACATGTATTTTAAAAATGATTTCACCTCAATTAACTGTTCCTCGTGTTCTTCATTCTCTGAATCATATGGGACCTTCCTTAGGTTCTCCACATCCAAATACAATTTTTTATAACCTGATATCTGTAGCAAGGATATTTGCAAGTTTGTCTTAAACCTGAAACAATGACAAAACACCATAGAAGAGATTTAAATAGGCCTACTCAGCCATAAATTCTAGCTTGAATTACAAAATAAGACCTTTCTTATGTAAACACCAGAATTAGGAAGTGCTTTGTGTGTACCTTTACAAACTACAGCCTTTATGTGCATCTTTACACGCTACAGCATACTGTAGTTAAGTGCACTTACATACTTTAAACATCTCTAGCTTATTCCAGTGCTGCAGTCAGACACTATTGCCTTCAATTATGGGGAAGAAAACAAAAGAAAAAAAAAGGCAAAAGAAAAGAGCTAAAATCAACTCCATAGATCATCCTGACCACTGTACCTTCACCCCCAAACTTTTTGTAAGTCAAAAAAAACGAGAAAAATAAGAAATTTTGATCATTCCCTGTCACTCACTAATTACTTATGCAGATGAATGCAAACATTAATCAGGCACCACTATATTCTCTCAAATATATCTAAGGAATTATACAGTTCTTGTACTCAACTTATGCAGTGATCATCCTAGTTAGAAACACGGAGTAACAGAAGGGACTTGCAAAGCAGACAGACAGTAATGCCAAACCCACGTGAATTAAACTTGGCAATTTGTTTTCTAGAACTGATGAGAACATAATCACACTTCACTTGCAGATTTCATTCTGAATACTTGTGTTGAATATAAACATGGCACCAGGTTAAGCAGCTGAAGAACATGGAAACAAGTGAGAACAGAGAAAGGTCTCCAAACACACCTTGTGTCCTTCTGTCCAATCTTCTTTTCTTTCATTACATCTCTGACACACTTCTCCACCTCAGCTTCTTCAACGTGCACGGCATTCCTTAAAACCTGGGCAGTTGGCACAGCAGAGGACTTCATGAGGAATGAAGACTTCATTATAATAATCAAGTCTAATAAATTACTACTTTATTATTACTGCTCAGCCTCTCTGTATCTGTTGTGTGTATTATTTGCTCCAAGAGGAGAAGGGTCAGTTCAAGGCAATTGCTTACAATGCACTGCCTCAAACTGCATCTAAAAGATCTGCAATAATTACATGAGAGTGTGATTTGTACTTTGTCAGGCTGTAAACAACAATGTTACATAGGAGTTGCACAAAGAATAAATACAAAGCTGGAGAGTTGCTTGCTCTAGGTTCTTGTTTGCTTTCACTGCTGAATTATGTTTTCTTAATCCAACTGAAACAAGTGCAGCCAAGAAAATGTTTCTGAATTAGAAGACAGGTAGCTAACAAAGCTGAGATTTCACTGAAACAAATGTTGGAAGGGCCATGGGATTATTGTTGAGAAACCTTAAATAAACCCAGCACACAGAACACAAAATTCCAAGTTCTCTTCTCTCTGTCCTTTACTCATCTTCAGTTTGCCCCTCTCAAAAAGTGAATGCATGTGTTATTTTTCTGGGATCTGTCTCTGAAAAAAGGTTTTATTACACTTTCATCTCTGCTATCTCTTACCTTATTTTTTGATGATTCCAGTGAATGTTCTGCAATATGGAAAAAAGTAGATGTCACTGTTAAATTGAACTGGTTTAAATAATTGTCAGTAAGTGTTCTTGCAGTATGTAACCATTATGAAATTCTGCATCCCTTTTATACATGTTATAAAAAATTAATCAACCTTAAAATGAACAGTTTATCAGGTAACAGAATGTCTTAATTTACACAGATTTTTTTTTTCTAACTCTTCAGTACAATGCTGAAAGTAGATTTGGATTTTTTAAAGCATCAATTACATGTACAAAACAAAGACAAATTTGAAGAGGTGTCAGGAGAGAAATATGTCAATTGATATCTTCCTGTTTCGTGTTTATTACTGAAGAGTAAGGAAGCACGGTCACTTCCGCAGTTTACTGTAAAACCACAAAAATGTTCAGCAGTTTCTTCAATTGCTATTTTTGATCAAAATTCTGCATCAAGCAGAACTGTAAGTTAAATCACTCTTCCTCACCTCCAAGAAAATCCATTTATGTCTATACAATGTCAATTTTTTTAGTAAAGGAAGGTAAAAACATATACCCAAAGTGATGGGAGGACTCTAGTGAAGTATGATTTCTGATTCGCTTTTTGATGGCACTGGAATTCCCTCAGCAAGGAGACAAGGAAGCCGGTGCTGGCACTGATTTAGAGTTCTCACAGGCCGGCTGGGCTGGCAGGAAGGGTGACAATACAGTTCTGGGGCTGCACGCCAGGCACCGGTGCGCAAGCAGGCGGCTCAGGGGGCTGGATCGCTCCCCACAACCCCTGCCAAGGAGCCTGTGGGCAGGAGGGGGCCGATCCCTTCTCCCGGCTGACAGGAGGACAGGGAACGTCCTCGGGTGGTGCCAGGGGAGCTTCAGGTTGGATATGAGGGCAAATGCCAGCACCGACAGGGTTGTCGAGCACTGAACAGGCTGCCCGGGGCAGTGGTTCAGTCACCACCACTCCCGGAGAGATTTAAAGCACGGGTGCATGCGGCACTGGGAGACACGGTTTAACGCTGGGTTCGTTCGGCAGTGCCGGGTTAATGGCCGGAATCGATGATCACGGAGGTCTTTCCCAGGCTAAACGATGCCGTCATTGCTGCCGCACCCGCCGCTTCCGAGGCGCTCCCGCGGCCCCGGCCCCGGCCCCTCCATTACCTACGCTCAGCGTCCTTCGCGCGCCCGCCTCCGCGCCGCCCAGGAGGCGCTGCAGCTCGCACTTGCCCGTCAGCAGCCGCAGGACCCACTTGAGCCAGAACCGAAAGTAGCTGCTGTACAGGAACCCCCAGACGTGCGCCCACATCTTCCGCGGGGCCGGCGGGGCCCGAGCGCGGCCCGGCCCCGGCCGCGGCCCCCGCGCGCTGCCCCCTCGCGGCCGGGCCGCCGCGGCCCCTCAGAGCGCGGCGGGCAGCGAGCGGGGCCCGGCCGCGGCCCGCGTCCCGCCGGAAGCCGGATCCCGACCTGGAAGCGATCGCGGGCACGGCGGGCGGCGGAAGTGGCGCCTGGGAAGAGGCTTCCCTTGGGAAGAGGCTTCCCTTTCGCCGCGGCCCTCAGCGGCTCCGGGCGCGGCTGCTCCCTCGCCCGCTGCCCGCCCGCCTCCTGCCCGCCGCGCCGGGCAGCGCTGTCACCGCTGCCCGCAGATCCGGGCTGGGCGCCCGGCGCGCAGCGAGCCGACAGTGAGAGAGACATCGAGTGCCCGTTTCAGAGTTGCACAACCCTGGGTGCTTCATCCACAGATAATCCACAGATCAAGCGCTCCCACTATCAGAACTTTTTCCTACTTATACATTTTAGCAAACAAAGGGATTGCTGTTCGTTGGCTGCAAGTTACACAGTTCTTGTAATACTAATGGGTATTCTGTCTTCTGCTGGTTAATGGTCCTTTCACCTCTGTGCTCATTAACGCCGGGCTCCGTCTCTCTCCTGTGTGGCCGGTGCTCTGAGAGTCGGTCGGGATCTGCCCCTGCCGCAATTCCCTGTTACCCAGTGCGAGCCGATTTCAGCACAATTACTGAGTTACCTTCATTTGTTTCTTCCTTACCTTGGGAGCTCTGCCAGATGTCCCTGTGGCCCCTAAATTCTGCATTTCTTGTGGGCACTATGGGGCACCCACTTTGTCCACAGCGGTGCCTCCTCCTTCCCAAGCTTTGTTAACCTCCCCTGGCTCGGAGAACATTGAAGCCTGTCCAGCCCTAAACCGTAACAAGACAATTCCACCCACGAATAATTTTTGGTAGAACACGTGGACATCACCTAGAGCTTGTTGGATGCTCCCTGTTTCATGACTTAAATCTCCCCTCTTGCTGGTTAGTCTTGAAAGTAGATAAAGATCAAAACACCAAAGGATATTCTTTCTTAAGAAAATTTTTACATATTCCACATCTTGCAACAGTTGGGCTAGAGGACTTCAAGGAGTGTGTTACCGTGGATCTTGCCTTGCCTTTGCTGAATGAAGGTTCAGCCTGAGTGTTCCATTTAGTTTCAGTCACTACTGCCATTGTATTACAATTTATTGTTTCAGTAAACATGGGTTGAACACTGAATTGTATGCAAAATTTGGAGTGTTGTAAGGAAGCTGGCAGACTTGCTTGACTGCATTCTGATACATTTTTTGATCTGTGGAAATTGAACTTACTTTTACACTAAATCAAAAGCCACACAGCGGGTCTGATGGCCTATGTCCCACAGAGGATTTCAGAGCACAGACCAGCTTGTTTGGCATCCTCTCTCTGGGTTCTGCACTCACAGGGGTGCAAGGTTTCATGTGGGGAAGCCACTGACATGTGAACTTCAATTGTTTGCATGTCTTATCCCTACACTTCAAAACTGTGAGGAGAGCTGGTGCCTGTTGCATGTTCAGAGGCAATGTAACTGCTTAGTTGTAATGCAATCTGACTTTCAAAGCATTGGGGCATTGTGTGAAAATAAGCTGGAAAGTATTTATCTCTGTTTAAAAGTATAAAAAAAAAACTTATACCTCTGTATAAGTTGTTCCAAGGTAGCCAAACCCCAGGAAACATATAATTAAAAAATTAAAGATCCAGTGCCTAAGAACTGGTAACAGAAACCAGAGGAAAGAAATTTGTCTGTATGGCAGGACCTGGGTGTAAACTATAGTTTTTCCCACCTAGTTTGTAGATGAACAATTCTGAGCAAACACTCAGGGAGGAAAAGATTGTGCTGTCCCTGCCATCTGGGGACAGCTGGGCAGCTGCTGTGATGTTCAAACAGAGCTGGGCTGACCCCACCTTGTCAGAGGAGCCCTGGCTACACCAGCAGCTGAAGGGCATCCCTTGGGTGTTGGAAGGCAGAAGAACTGCAGCCATGTGAAGAAATGTCGGGGTGGCCAGGTCCTGACACGAGGATTTCACTGAGGAGTTCATTAAAGTGTGAGCTACTGACATTTTAGCAAGTCCAGCAGGTGCATCCCTAAAGTGTGGGTGTCAACAAATAACACAGGGAAATTTCCAGCTGATGAGACTTTTGTTGATTTTTAATACCAAAATTAAACTGTGCTGCTGATTCAAGGGTTTTACTTTCCATGGGATCTTTTAAGAGATTAAATAGCTTCATACCAATATGAATATTTTTCATTATATTTATGCTTAAACAGAAATTACATTTTGTGTGGAATGTTAAGAACCAAAGTAACTTTTACTATAATTTTTGGAATTTGTTCCACTTTCTATTGTGATTTACTGTAAGAATACATACACACAGTACAGGATTACTGTTTTATCAGTTCTTTTTGCTTCCAGTCTCCAGGACTGATGTGGAGAATATCTGGTGTTGACAGAACATTGCACAACACTTCTCTGTGACATAATTAGATTTGTTGAGGTAAGCTTGACAGATTTTAAGGTCTTGGTTTAAATTAAGCCCTTCTGAAATGTGAGTTTAAAAGATGCAAGCTTTAGTCTTACACTTATTTTTGCTTATTTGATGTTTTCTTCACTTGAAATCTGTATTTTAAAGTAAAATCTGTAACCAATTAATGATTTAAAAATATTATAGCATGCTTTTTTGACTGTTTTTTTTCACAGCTTTTTGTAAATTGCAAGACAGCAAGCATCTTTGATTTTGTACAAATGTTAGCACTTGAATCATGCAAGATGCTTCTGTATGATCATGTGCAGTCAGTTCATAAATTATATTAAGACAGTAAAAAATACCATGCAGTAGCTTAAAAAAAATCCACCTTCCTCTTGTATTCAGTATTTGCCTTCAGGTCTTACCTTCACAGAGATTTTGGTTGAAGTAAAGATCATAACCTGTTTACTTTTTTAAGTCCCATTTCTTGGGTGACCAGCAGGGCAAATATCCAGCAGCTGGATCTCTCTCTGGTCAGAAAACTTTCCATGGCAGCAGCCATTACCTGTTATTTCTGGTGGTTATTCTTTGCTCCTGTACCTTTGCAGATGGAGGACATGGAAAATAATCTACTGCTTGGCTCAGCCAGAAGCCTGGATAATGTCAAATACTTATTTAATGTTTCTTTTATCTACCCTTGCTTACACATGGATGTGTGAAAACAGTATAAAAACGTGGAGCAATCATCTGAGCAGGAAGAGACGTTCACTTGCCAAGCACAAGGACCAGCTTAGGAGCTCTCTCTTGCAGCTAAGGAGAGCCAGCCCACTGAATCACTTGCTTGGTGTTAAGAGTTACAGGTTATTCAGCAAGGTGTCCTTCTCTAGAGTCTTTGTAAAGATAATCCATCTGCAGAGATGCAGGAGGGCTGCTGATGGGAGGTGAAACTGCTCTGAAACAAGTGGCAGCCCCAGAGCCCCAGCACAACTTACTCCAGTTATAGACAGTTCTTGAGCATGTGAAATGAGGTATGAAGGGAGCCCTGGGAGGGAGACACTGTGGAAGCATGAAGCAGATAAGGGACCCTGTTTGCCAGTAGGTCCAAGTGCTGTGGAAGTTCATGACAGTTTCACTCATGAGGTTTCTGATTTGTTTTTTTGAGGAACACTTAATGCACGACCTCATTGAAAGCTAATGACCTGGTCCATGGAGTGAGCATCAAGTAAATGATCACCACAGCTCAGCATGGCTGAGGAACTGTATCTGCTGCCTTAATAAACAGCATCAAAATGCAGTCAATGGCAGCCTCCAGGGACTGCCCCCCACACTGTGTCACTTTGTTATTAGTTTCTGGAAATACATCACGGTCTCATCTTTTTTTTTTTCCCTTACTTGCTCTGAACATAAGCTAAAATGAAATGTGTGTTAGATTTCTGTTAATCTTATCTTCAGCAGCCCTCCTGCTTGACCACATCATTTACATGTTCGTTTTAGCTTTATTACAGATAGAACACCAACCAATAAAGATATTTTATTCATTACTTGGGGGGTGTTTAATGCTCATTTGTTCTTTTTAGTTCTTAATCTCTATTTTACTGCAAATGTGCCAAAATCTACGTTGACCCCCCATCAAAATGTGTGCCCTGAGCTTTTAGTTTATTAAGTGGGAGAGGGGAATGCTGATGGGGAGGCAGTAGAAGAGGATTGTGTTGTGATTGCACTGCATCTTATTTGCCAATTATAAATGCATTTCCAAAGTGTCGCTTAAAGAAGATTTCTCAGTAAAATATTTCCATGGCACAGAAACAGAAGGTTGGGGGAAGTTCCTAAGAAATGGAATAGGACAGGAATAATGAGGTCTTGCTCAAGGCTTCACAGCAATTCATGGAGCCACACTGAGATTTTTAGTTCATGTATATACTGACACAGGTTACTAGCAGTCTCCTGCATTTTTAATGAATAATAACATTTATAATTCAAAGTAATTAGTAAACAGAGATATAAACCCATCCATATCATAATTCAAACGCAGGAAGGTCATGCTAACCTTGCCAGAGCAGCAATATTCAATTTGTGAGGTCTAAAATTTCCAAAGTGGACATAGTTCTACTGTTGTTAGTATAAAGAGTGGCATATAAAGGCAGCATTGATTTAGGACTCCAGCACACCTGTGTCTGGACACATCTATTGTTGGATTTGGGATTGCTTTGCACCACACCATTCATTCTGCACACAAAATGATTTGGGGGTTTGGTACAAAATGAGGTAAATTGTTAAGTAAGCAAATGGAGAAAGGGAAGGAAGAGATACTGTATTAATAATACAAGCATATTTTTAGAAAACAAATTGTCTAGATTACTCCAGGGTAGGCAAGGTAATGAATTATATATGCTAGTAATACATTAAGAAGTAGATAACAGTTCAGATAGCAAAGAGCTTTCTGCTTTTGAGAGCCACCCAAGCCCAGTCTGATTTCTGGAGCTGTCCTTTGCATGTTTGCAGCACAGAACAGGAAAGCATGTTTTCTTTGTCACAGCTGTAGAATGAAAGGTAGATTTGTGAGCAGGTAGAGAACATGGCAAAGCAAAAGCCACTAAACACCTGCTCATCAGGTATGAGAAGGAGGAACCATTTGTCTATAAAACATGGGTGGTTTATTTAGAACTGTGTTGCTGTAAGTGGTTCCAGGAACCTTGGTAAACGAGGTACCTGTTCCCTTTATAAACTATTGTTGTAGGAGATGTATTCTAAGCAGTGACTATTTTTTTGTTTTCTTATGGATTGCTGAAGACCTAAAAAGGCAACAGGTGTGTGTGCCTGAATGGAAAGGCCCATGTGTGGAGCAAGGTACAATGGCTGCAGCATAATGCTCTTATCAAGGGAGAGGTACCAGTGCACCATTAGACTTTGATCCGCTGAGATTTTGCACCTGCTCGCCCTCCTTCCTCTCTAAAGGTGAACTGAAAAGCTTGGTTTATTTACCTGATTCTGTGACTGTGCTAAATGCATGTATTAATTGGACACAGCTTGGCTTCCTGATACTAGTCAAGCTTCTTATTCATAACATTATGACTTCGGCTAAACAGCACCTGCCCAAGTGCCGGTCCGAGACGTTTTTGGGCGGGCAGTCGATCCTTGCGGCAGCCTTGGGGTTTTTCGGTGCGGCTCCGAGCCTCGGGAGAGCTGAGGGCGGGCAGGGGAGGGCCCTGCCAGGGGCTCCGCAGCGGGCACTGCCGTGGGCACGGGGCCGGTGCTGTGTCCCGGGCAAGGCCGGGCGGCGGGAGGAGCGGCTGCCCGTGCGCAGGGACTCGCGAAGCACCCGCTGCCCGGGGAGCGCCGGTGTGCGGCGGGAGGGCTCGGAGCTTGGCTTTGTTTACTGCATGTATCAACAGAGAGATTTGGTAGGGCCAGCCGGGCTGCTGGAGTTTTGGGTGTTAATTTATTAGATGGCTTTTGTTCAATGCGGTTTTTAATTGTTAAAGGGTTTTTAATGTAGTGGTTTTAAGGCGGTTTTTAAAAATTGTTTGTATTGTTTCACGTTGTTTGTAGTTGGTGTATGATCAGGGATATGGTGGAACTTCTTGAACGTTCTGGTTTTAGCGTTCCTAAGTTCCGATTTCTTTCTGCTTTGCTGTTTTGTTTCTGGTTTTCTTTTGGGGGACAGGGGCATTTGTACGGTGGGTTTTTATAGGCAATATGTCTTTCAATTTGGCTAGTGATATTTTTTAGTATTTTAATGGTTTCGATTTTTTTATTTTCATGCTTTTAATGAGTTTTTTTAGAATTTTTAAGCTAACCTTTCTAGATTATTGGTTATTATTTGTGAGTTAGCATAAAGGTAGAGCTTTGGGGGCTTTTTTTAGTAATGTTTAGGGTCAGTTGTAGGGTTTTGAGTTTAGTGAGTTGGCTGGATTTAATTTTTCATGGGTGTTTGTTTTTACTAGCAGTTCCATCATTTTCAATGTGTATCTGAGTTTTTTGGGGTTTTGAGCCATTGGTTTAGGAGGAAGTTTATGATGAGAATGTACGGAGCTTTTGGGCTAGTTATAGTGGCATTTCAAATTTCTTGACAGTTCGGTTGATTTGAGTTTTTCTTAGGGTTAAATGTCGTGGGGTCTTTGTTCTGTTAGTCCTAGAAATAGGTTTTGTTTGGATATGCTGTGATGGATGAGCGTGGGCTGCGTACCGGTGCTGACGAAGGCGCAGGATTTTTGTGGTTCTGATGCGTTGGGTTAATTAATTGATATGGTCTAATATATAGATTAATTAAAGTAGAAATAAATATAAATATAAAAATAAATATAAAATGATAGTGGTAAACACAAATATAGAAAACAAATAGATAAATATAGAAAACTATAATATATAGTATATTATTGTAACACACCATAATATATATAAATGATAGTCTATTTTATATATATATCTAAAGATATATAAATATAGATTGTAAATATAAAAATATTTAAATATAGTTAAAATAAATTGGGGTTTTTTGGATTTGATTTGGTTATAGGCTGGGTTTTTTTATAAATAATATAAACAATATAAAAATTGAAATACAAATATATATTATATATACTGATATCTATAAATATTTATTATAAATAAATATAAGAAATATACAATATAAAAATTATATATCTATTTTTATATTATTTATATTCTTTATAAAAACCCCCCTCCTCTGTGCAGTCTGTCGCAGTTGCCCACAGTCTGTCGTGATGCTTACGGAAGTGCCAAAAGCCAAAACCTTGAGGAACAGACCTTAATGTGACTCTATAAATGGCTTTAACAATCCCCTCCTTTCTTGTTTTCTTTTTGAGGCAATCCTGATTGACTTTGGTTTTCTCCAGCCAGAGTTAATCCAAAATCTGTCTCTTCAGGCCCCTTTCTGGCCTTGCCTAGAGCACAGCACACTTTTTCCCCCTTGAATGTTTCTCCTGGCTGGTGAGGCCATGAAAGGAGTGGGAGATGATGGGAGAGGAGCTCAGTGCAGGCAATTGCAGAGTTCCTCGCTCTCCCCTGTGCAATAAGGAGGGGAGCATTGCCCAGCAGGCAGACGATGGAACGAGTGGAGATGCCTTGTGAGGAAGGCAGAAGGAATTGATGTCTGCAGGAGCCCAGGGAGCGCTGGGGCTGTAACTGGGAGATGCACAGCAGACATTCTCCCCAAAGGCAGGGCAGGGGTGGTTTCTCCTGTTTCTGGGCAATGCCGGGGTGGCTGTCACTGCTGCTGCCACTGGAACTCTCAGCCCAGGGCTCAGGCCAGCGCCAGCAATCATCTCTGCCAGCTCATGGGCATTGCTGGATGTCTCCTGTGCTGCTCAGTGATGCTCAGCAGCCTCAGTTCTGGTCAAAATCATTTCAGTGGGAGCTATGAGGCACAAAAATGCTGAGACCGATTTCACAGAGCCACCTGTCCCTCGTGAGTGCAGGGTGCAATCCCAGCAGAGCAGGGGCAGCTCTCCCTGGCTGTGCTTTCTCTCAGCACCTGAATGACCCTCAGTGTTTGGCAGGAAAGGGGCTCCAGTAAACTGCCTCCTTTCTCCTCTTCCTGGAGTCCCAGCTGCAGAAAGAACTGAGCAGTGGGGTGCAATCCTTGTTTGAAATGGCTGAGAATGAATCTCGATCCCAGCCTCAGAACTGAGCCCCGGTCGTTGCGTTTGCCTTCTCCTGGGTGCGCTGCAGTCGCTGCCGTGCCCCAGGGCAGGGATTTGTGTGCCAGCCTTAGCAGGCTGAAGTGCTGGAGATCTCTCGGTGGGCAGGAAATGGAATGGGCTGCCTTGGCCGCACCTGCTCCTGCCAGCTGGATCCAATATCCATGGGGGACTTTGCAGGCACCGCGTGCGTCAGTCCCGCTCCTTAGGACAGGCTCCCAGCTCTGCCCTGGCACTGATCCGGGAGCTCTGGGACACCAAAGGTTTGGAGCGGCCCCTGAGCCTCGGCAATGCCTGCAGGGCCGGAGGCTTCCCTGGGCCAGGGCAGGGAATCCCTGCTTGTTCCCAGGCGGGAATGCCCGGGCTGGAGCAGCTGGGAGGCGTGGCCCATGGAAAGGGACGCGAGCTAAAGGCCGAGAGCTCAGGTGGAAGCAGCGGCTGCCAAGGGAGCTGAGCCAGAGGCAGCCCGGGCAGGGCAGAGGATGGGAATCCTGAAAGGTGAACGTGCCCAGACCGGCAAAGTGCAGAAAGCAAAAGTCCAAGCCAGCAAAAGACAACGTAAACCGTGGAGATAAAAAGACTCTTGAATTTGCCTTTTCATAATGAAATAAATCCAGCTGGAACAACAGAAATAAAAGCAGTGGGAAGGATCATAGCAACAGGTGGGGTTTTGCTCAGCTCTGCTTCGCTTTGATTCCACTACAAAAGATCAAGGCTTCTCAGGAAGATGGAAATGAACACATAGGTTGATCCAAGAGCAGTGAAAAGTGGGAATGAGGCACTTGTAGCCCCAGGAATGGCTCTGCCCTTGTGCGCTAAGAGAGCTCCAGCAGCAATTCCCGCTTTGGTGACATTTTCCAACAACGTGGATTTTCTACAGGGGCAGACTTGGAAAAGAGCAGCTCCACGCTGAGATCACGTTGAGAGCTGCTCATGAGTGTCACAGCCGCAGCTCCCCAGAAGCTGAACTGTTCACTGCAGAAAGAAGGAGAGGCAATTTGTTTTGCCATTATCAGTGTGCTAACAATGTGTGCCATGCAAAGGTCACGAGCAGAGATGGCAGCAGGCTTTGCTCTGAGAAGCAGAACAGGTTGGATTTAGGGCATCCTAATGAGATTAGAGTGAGACAAAAGCTCAGCTGATAGGAGCAGAGGAGCACGTGGATCCATCCAGGGATTTCTGTCATGGAAAGCTAAATAGGCAAAGATCTGGCATCAGCTTTAATTGATGGCTGTCATCTTTCTGCTTTTGAGACCTAGTCAGTGGCATGGTATTGGCCAGAGTTTTAAACAGACAATGGCATCAGGTGTTAGGAATCTTAGCTAGGTGTGATTGCGTAAAGAAGGAAAGGAGAACAGCGTTGTTTATCTTTGTTTTGGAGCCTGCAGCCATTGTGGCTGCTTTGCACAGTGCACGTTGGTAGCGGTCGGTGTGCGAGAGTCTGTAAAATGAATATGAAAGCTTCTGGCCATGCCTTGATCCCGCCCAAGGAGCACAGAGCGAGTTCTCCCCTCAGGAGCAGCCCTGTCGGCCGGCAGGGCCGGCTCCTCCCGGGCACTCCCATCCGCCTCCTCCTCCTGGCGGAGCCCGAGCAGAGAGCCCGCGTCCCCGAGTCCCCGGGCGGGATGCGAGTCCCGGGCTCGGGCCCGTCCCTCTGCTCCCGCTCAGTGCAAGGGGCTCGGTGCCGGCTGCTGCCGAGCCCCGGCCGCTGGGGCTCCGCTTCCTCTGCCAAAGCTGCCGCTGTCCCTGAGAGAGGCGGGGCAGCTGCCATGGCCCGGGAGCGCGGCCATCCTTGGGGAGCTGCTCCTTCCCGGCGGCGGCAGCTGGGAGCTGCCTCAGCCTGAGCTCAGGAGCCGGGCAGGAGCGCCCGGATCGTCACCCGCTGCTGCCCGCTCCGGCCCGGGCACCGGGCACCCCTTCGGTTCCCCCGGGCCGAGCGGATCCGGGGCTGCTCCCCGCGCCGCGGCAGCGCCCGGAGCCACGAGCGGCATCGCTCCGTGAGCCGGAGGCGGCGCAACAAACCCGGCTGGGGATAATGGGATATCACAGTGCTGGGATAACGCGGTATTGCAGACAGGCTGCATTTTATGGCATCCTTTCAGGGCAGGCTTCCTACCTTCTAATGCCACGGGTGGGTTTTTTGCTAGCCTGGAGCAGTTCTCACAGGAGAATCAAATGTGTGAGAGGTCCATTCCCTGTGACCATCTGTGGGGATGGCCGCAGTCAACGACCCTGTGAACTGAGACTAATAAATTGGGCATTTTTCTGGTCTCAGAATCGGAGTCTTAAGTCCTGTGGGTTGTTTGTTTGTGGGTTTTTTGTTTGTTTGTTTGGTTTTTTTTTTTGTGGTGGTGAAGGTGAGGAGGGCTCAGGGACAAAGTCCTCCGCTGCTGGCACTTGGACCCAGTCCCAGCTGGGCAGGCCGAGGGCTGTGAAGCCGGGACTTGAGCCCTGTGTTTGGGGGTGCAGAACGAGGCTCGCCCAGGCCTCGAGCACAGAGGCCGAGTCCTGCATTTTGGGGCCCGGGGCCAGAGGCCAAATGCTGCGTGCGAGTGCTCGGAAGGCGGAGCCCCGGCCCGGCGCTGTCCGGGCCCGGCCCCGGCCTGACGGGGGCGGCTTCGGGGCTGAGAGAAGCGCTCGGGCGCTCCCTCGTGGCGCTCGGCAGCGGAGGCCGAGCTGCGGCCGAGGCTCTTCCCGGAGCCGGGACACTCGTGGGGCCTCTCCCCGGTGCCGATGGGCGGGGGGTGAGGAGCCGGGAGCGCGGCGTTGCGGGGCCCGTGGGGCCGGCGTTCGGGGGCTCGGGCCCAGCCCGGGCCGCGGTCTCGGGTGCCGGAGGCCCCGGGGCCGTTGCCGGGCGGGCGGGGAGGTGCCGGGGGCAGGAGGCGGGGCGGGAGCCGCGGTGTCCCCGGGCCTGGGCGGGTCCCGGCCGGGGCTCGGCGAGCCCGGGCCCGACGGAGCGGGACGGGAAGGCGGGGCCGGCGGTTGCCGCTCCCTGGCCGCCACTCCCGCCCGCGGCGCCGGGATACGGAAGGTGACACCGGGACGGGGCTCTGCGGGCTCAGGAGAGCCAGGCCCCTCCCGCCCCATAGCCATGCCAGTCGCGATGGCGACGGGGGAGAGGCGGCACCGGCCGGGACCCCCGGCAGAGCCAGGCAGCGCTCGGCCCCCGCAGCCCAGGCCACGGTGACGGCCCCGCCGCAGCGCCCCGGGCTCCGAGCGGTCCCCGGCGGGAGCAGCCGTCGGGCGGGGCTCGCACAGCGCCGAGCGAGGCTCCCGAGCGATAGCCCCGGGACCGGGGGGGACAGGGGGGCGGGGCCGGCACAGGTGCGAGGGGCGGGGCCACGGAGCGCGGGCACGGGGCGATGCGACGGTGCCACCGCCACCGTGGGCGGGGGGCAGAGCGCCGCTGGGGTGTGCCGGGCGGTGCCGCCTCTCCCCCGTCGGGCGGATGGAAGCGGCATCGGGCCCGGGACCGGTTTGGGGCCCGGGATGGCCGCGGGCACGGGGCGCTGCCGGGTGCGGGATCGCGGCCGTTCCCCGGTGCGGAGCCGCCGTGTGGGGCCGGGACCCCGCAGGGCGCCCTCTGGCGGACACGGAGGCGGTGCGAGCGCGGCGCCCCCGCCTGGCGGGGGACAGCGGTGCGGGGGGCGAGGCCTGAAAACAGGGGGCGGGGACAGGGGCGGGGCCGGGCGGCACAAGGGACGAGGCCTGAGAGAACGGGGGCGGGGCCAGACGGCACAAAGGGCGGGGCCAGGGGCGGGGCCGGCTCAGGTGTGCACGGCGGGCGCGGCTCAGGTGTGCGGGGCCCCAGAGCGGCTGCGCGGGGCGGGGCCGAGGTGTTTTAGACCCCGGAAATCGCCTCGGCCGCCATTTGCTCACTCAGAGCACGGTGCGGACGGGAGCTCCGTGTGCGGGCTCCGCCGGTAAGGCGCGGAGGCTTCGGCCTCCCCTTCTGTCCCTCTCTCTACCCCTCCTTCCTTCCCCGCGTATTCCCTTTCTTTCTCCCCCTTCCCTCTCGCCCTAAAACGCTCCTTTCCTCTCCTCCCAAACCCGACTCCCCCCACTCGTTCCTGTCGTGTCCCTTCCCCGCTACTCCCTTCTATTCCCCTCTTTCCACCGTCCCTCTTGTCCCCCCTCGGCCTTTCCCTTCCTGTCCCGCTTCCCTCGTCACTCCGACCCCTCTCCCTCCCCGTCCTCACCACCCCCATCTCTCCTGTCTCCCCGTCCTCCCCTCTCCTCCTTTTCTCGCAGCCGCGGGGCTCGGGGTGCCGGGCAATAATAAAGCCCTGAGGGCCGGAGCCCGGCGCCCCCGGCCTCGCTGGGGTCCCCACACGGGGCCGGAGCCGCTCTGCGGGTCCCCCCATTGCAGTCGAACACACCGCCCGACACCGCCGGGGCTCCGGCTTTCCCAACATCACACTGGGGGGGGTCCTGGGGCGGGGGGCCCGAGTTACAGGGGCCCCCTCATTAGGAGGGGGTCCCAGGGGGGAGGGGGGGTTAGGAGGGGACCCCTCGTTAGGAGGGGGTCCCTGGGGGGGAGGGGGGTTTAGGAGGGGCCCCCTCATTAGGAGGGGGTCCCCGGGGGGAGGGGGGTTAGGAGGGGCCCCCTCCGGAGGAGGGGGTCCCTGGGGGGGGTTGGGGAGGGCCCCCTCCGGAGGAGGGGGTCCAGGGGAGGGGGCGGGGCCTGGGGGGCGTAATCCCCCCTCCAGGCTCCGCCCCCTTCCCCGGACCCCCTCCTCCGGACGGGGTCCCACCCCGGCCCCCTCCAGGGACCCCCTCCTCCGGACCGGGGCCCGGGAGGGGGGGAGGGCGGGTGGGGTGGGGGGGAAGCAGAGGGGGGCGCGTCACTCTGCAGCGTGAGCACACGTAAAAAATAAACCTGCCAGACAAACGACCGTCCCCTGCCGTCCTGTCCCCGCCCGCCCCACCCTCCCCCCGGGCCCCGTCCGGAGGAGGGGGTCCCTGGAGGGGGCCGGGGCGGGACCCCGTCCGGAGGAGGGGGTCCGGGGAAGGGGGCGGAGCCTGGGGGGGTTACCCCCCAGGCCCCGCCCCCTCCCCTGGACTCCCTCCTCCGGAGGGGGCCCTCCCCGACCTCCCCCCAGGGACCCCCTCCTCCGGAGGGGGCCCCTCCTAACCCCCCTCCCCCCTGGGACCCCCTCCTAATGAGGGGGCCCCTCCTAACCCCCCTCCCCCCTGGTACCCCCTCCTAACGAGGGGGCCCCTCCTAAACCCCCCTCCCCCCTGGGACCCCCTCCTAATGAGGGGGCCCCTGTAACTCGGGCCCCCCGCCCCAGGACCCCCCCAGTGTGATGTTGGGAAAGCCGGAGCCCCGGCGGTGTCGGGCGGTGTGTTCGACTGCAATGGGGGGACCCGCAGAGCGGCTCCAGCCCCGTGTGGGGACCCCAGCGAGGCCGGGGGCGCCGGGCTCCGGCCCTCAGGGCTTTATTATTGCCCGGCACCCCGAGCCCCGCGGCTGCGAGGAAAGGAGGAGAGCAGGGAATGGAAAACGAGAACAGGGCAACGGAGGAGAAGGTGGGGAGAGATCTGGGTGTGCAGGACAGCAGAGGACGGGGCTGGGGGGAAGGCACGGTAGAGAAAGGAGCAGGATTGAGGGCGGGTGGGGAGGGCCCGGTGGGGGGGAAGGGGGAGCTGAGAGCGGGGTCAAGGGAGAGTCTGGCTGGGGAGGGAAGACAGAGGATGGAAAAGTAGGATAGGGTAGGTAGGGTAGAGAGTAAGAGAAGGGCGGCCGCGGGGGGGGAGGGAGGGGAGGGCTAGGGGGGAGAGGGAGGGGGGGGGTTTGGGGGGGGGAGGGTGTAGGGGGTGGGGGAGGGGTGGAAGGGAGGGTAGGAAAGAGAAATACCCAGAAATACAACGCAACAGAAACGCAGGAGAAAAGAAACGCAGAGAAAAAGAGATATAGGGCCCCGGCCGGCAGCAACCTCCCTCACCCAACGCCGAGGAGCAAATGGCTCCGCCGTGCCCTCCCCGCGCCTTAAATCCCCCAAGGCCCCGCCCCGCGCAGCCGCACTGGGGTCCCTCACACCTGTGCAGGCCCCGCCCCTCGCACCTGTGCCGGCCCCGCCCCCGGGGCCCCGCCTCCCCCCCCCCGCCCATAAATCCCGGCGGATCGGGGCCTGTCTCGTTTTCTGCGGGGGATGCTCATCTCGGGAGGCAGCGGGAGCGTCGGTCGGAGCGCTGTGCGGAGATCCGGATCGGGAGCTGCTGCTGGTGCTGCGTGGGATCCAAGGCGCTCGGGTGGGGTCGGGATCGGGATCTAGGCCTGGGTATTCGCGTTCTGGTACTGTCGGTATTTCTTGTGGGAGCTGGGCTGAGCCGTTTTTTCCTCGACGAGCAGAGTATGGGTGCCGGGACTGGAGGCTCGAGGTGGGATTGGGACTAGGATCGGGACCACCACCACTGCGCTGGGAAAAAGCCGCTCCAGGACAGGCGCTGCCGCTCCGGCTGCGGCCAGCGCGGGGCTGGGTCCCGCCGGGGCTCCAGGCACGCTCCGGTTGTGGCGGCAGGGAGCCAGTGCTGTGCCGCTGCCGTGCTCGCCAGGAGGACGACGCTTCCCCGGAGCAGCCTCTGGATCGCGGCTGGCAGCGGGAAGGACACCGAGACCGCCCGTACCGGCCCCGGGACCCCATGGGCATCGCCGCTCGCTCAGCGCCGCCGCCCGCCCCGCGGGGCGCCCCCTGGCGGACACGGCGCCGCCCCGCAGCCCCCGGCCCGGTAACGCCACGAGCGCCGCGCTCCCCTACGAGCCACAGCGGCCGCAGCCCCTGCTCCGTGCCCGCAGCCCCTGCTGGGGGCTGCAGCTTCCCAGCCAGGAGCAGCCGCTCTGGGACGGCCGCTGGGGCCGAGGCGTTGCTGCTCCCGCTCCCGTTGTGCCTGGGGTGCGACTGGAGCCCCAGGGAAACGCTAGGAAAAACCCCATGGGTTTAAAAACCAGTGGAAACGATTTGTTCTTTATTTCCAGAGCTGTGAGAATCATCAAGTCAAATGCTGAGAAGGGCCCAGCTGCACATCAAACCCAGAATTTTGGCCTCCTCAGCATCCTGCTCCAAACACCTGGGCCAATCCCAGGGCTGTTCCAAAGGCCCTGTGTGGGATGGGAATGACTGCTGCCACTAAGAGAACTCCTCTACAAATGCAGTTCCTTCCTTTCTGCTACTGCTGCTTTACACAGCAGCCCCTGCAATGGCTGTGGGGCAGAACTGGCTGGCACTCAACATGGCAGCACCAAACTCTTCCCCATAACCCTGATTGTTCTGCCCTTGCCAGGATTTCCCCAGCAGCTGTAAATGTGCTCCCACAATGTCCCTTTGTTTCCCCAGGAAGAAGCGAACAAGACAAGCCCTCAGGGTTACCTTGCTCCGTGGCCAAAGCTCTTCTGGAGAGTGCCGGGGGGCGTTGCCTGCAGGTGAGTGCTGCCAGCTCCAAACGATGCTGGCTGCTGGGGCCAGGGCTGTTTTTCTGGCCCAGGGGCCTCGGTGTCTCCTGCTGGCTGCCAGCCATGCTCCTTGGTGTTCCCTGGCTGTGTCCCAGCTGGCTGGGAGCGCAGGGCAGGAGGAGGCCAGGAGCTCCTGAAAGGCAGCAGCACCTCGTGTCTTTGGCATCTGCAGGGGAGGAGCTGTGCCTGCACCGTGGCTCCTGGGCCAGGGGCTGCTCTGAGCAGGCCCCTGGAAATGCTTCAGCCCGGACAAAGCCACACCAGCAGCCCAGCAGGACCCCAAGGAGCAGCTGGCATTGCTGGGAATGGAGGCACGGGCCCTTTGCAGAGGGGCTCATGCAGCAACTCCTGGCTCAGAGCTCCCACACAGCTGCCAGCTGTGGCCCAGCCACCCCAAATCCCTTCCCTCCTCCCCAGCCTGAGGCCATCGGCCATCAGCAGCATCAAAGCCAAGGCCATCTTCCCCCACAGATGTTCCATCCCAGGCAGCAGCCCTCAGAGGTACCTGAAAATCAGTGGGATGGAGTTTGGAGTTTTCCAAGGATCCAGCTGGAAGTGCAGAAGTGATGGAAAGCTTTCCCAGGTAGGTGCCACTGGAGGTGTGCTGAAGACAAAGCTGTGCATCCCTTTCCTGAGAGAAAAGAATTTGTAGAGGCCCCTGCTGAGGCTCTGAAAGGAGCTGAGCTTCTGCAGGGAGAGATGTCCCCCCTGGGCACAGGGGCTGCCTCAGCTCAGGCTGGGAGCACATCTGGCCACTGCCTTCCCCTGCTCTAAACCATCCACTGGATGTTCTCCATCCTGGAGCTCAGGGGGGTGAAATGGGCTCCATTCCAGGCAGCTCTGGCCAGTGAGCCCAGGGACACCATTGGGCTGAGGGTTCCCAACAGCCACTTCTATGGAATAGAACCCTGGCCTTGTCCCTGTGCTGCTGAGCTTCCTTGGAAGCTCTGCTGGCTCCTGACACAGCTGCTGTCCAAGGCAGCAGCTCTGCATGGGAATGCCCACACTCCATGGGGCACTGGGAGGTTACTGCAGCGGGAATGGAGCAGGGAATTTGGGGCTATGGGTATAACTCATCAGAACTGGCACAGCTGACAGGGAACCCCAAATCTGGGCACCACACAGAGAACAATCTTTGTCCTGCCTTGTCAGCTCAAACCCCTGGGCTGAGAAGTTTTGGGAATTAAGTGGATGGAATGATACAAACCACAGCAAGTGGCATCACCCAGAGGGACAATCCAGGTCCCAGACAATTGCTCCACAATCCACTATGGGGGAAAACACCCTGTGCCTGCCAGGAGCTCTGACTCTGCTTCTCTACCAGCTCCTGAGCAGTGTCAGGGCCACCATGAGGGCTTTAAAATCCAAACAAACCCCATATCCCACACAGTGAATAATCCAAATAAAGAAATGCATTCTTGTCATCAAAGCTCCAAACTGTGTCAGGAGCTCTGCCAACAAGTTAATGGGATTCCCAGGAGTCTCATTAATGCTCTTGGTTTCATTTTTATGTATTTTTAATCCCTCAGTGGGCAGCCTGTACAACTTATCCTGGGATTTAGAGGCTGAGCAGGGCTGGCTTTGGGTTGACCTCCACCTCTGGCCCCAGCCTGTGCAAACACACCTTGTGCCAGGCTGGGTGAACTCATCACCTCAGCGTTTCCCTCCTAAATATCCCCTCCTTATCTCTCTGGAGATTCACTGACAGCCATTTTGCCCAAACCATGCACTCCTCACCTCCATGTGGCCTCCAAGTGTCCATTCTGTTCCTCACAGGTGCCCTGGTGCCACCGTGTTGGTCCCTTTGCCTTTCTCCAGCCCGAGGCTGCTCCTCTGCTCGCTCTCTGCACTCTCATCCCACAGGGATCCTCTTCTCCCTTCCCTGCTGGCTGCTGCCAAGGAAGGAGGACACAGGGAGTCTCCAGTGCTGCCCCCTCAGCCCTGGAGAGTCCTGGCTGTGGGCCCGAGGGGCCTCGGATTTCCCAGGGAAATTGTCTGCTGGTCTCCCTTCAATGACCTCAGCAATTCCCTCCAAAATGCCACCTCACTGCCCCTGACATCCCCTCACATTCCATTGCCCTACACAAACAGTTCTTGGATCCCCTCTAGATCACACCAGGTTTTCAGCCACATGAATGGCATCACCTGTGCCCACTGCTCGTTATTCACCCAACCAAAAGCAAGAGCAAATGTTGGTTGGGCTTTAATAACAACTTGAAATAACTTTACAGCAAAATAACTCACCTTTTCCTTCTGTGGGTTTTTTTTTCCCTTCAGCTGCTGGGCTTCCCTGTGAGGATGTGTGCTGAGCTCTGGGTGGAGGGGACTGTCAGGCTGAATGGCTGTGGGTTTGTGCTCTTCTCCCTGGGCATCAGCCACTGCCCCAATCCCTTTGCCCAGGCTGTTCCCTGTGCCTGTGCTCAGGCTGGGGCAGCACAGGCAGACGCAGCTCTCAGCACTCCCTGCTCCAAACACAGCTCTGGCCTCCACTGCAATCTGGCTCTGCTGGGAGGTTTGCTCCTAGAGAAATCCAAGAATTGCTCATGGCAATGTGGAGAATCAATCTCCACAAAGGGAGGCAAGGAATAAAATCCTGCTCTGGGAGCCCTTGGGATCTGCAGGGCTGCTGAGGGAAGGGGACATTCCCTGCCTGCAGGGCACACAGCCCCACCTGCAGCAGCCAGCCCAGCCTGCCAGCTGGGCTCTGCCAGCCCCTCTCTGAGCCCCCTCCCTGTGCTGCTCCCTCTCGGTGCCTTTGGCAATCCCAGCCTGAGCCTGAGCAGCCCAAAGCTCTGGCTGGCAGCCCAGGGACAAAGGGACGCTCCCAGGGATGGGGCACATTCCCAGCAAATGCTCCCAGCAGGGCACAGAGGCACCCCTGGAGCTCCTGGCTGGGGCTGGCAGGAGGGCACAGCCCCCAGCTGGGCTGGCAGTGGCAGTGACAGCAGCAAAGTGCCACGCTCTGGTGGCACAGCACAGACACCCAGGCCAGCACTGCCCGTGGCAGGGGCACAATGAATTCTGCTCCCTGTGCTGCCCCATGCCAGCAGGAAAGCTCCAGGGGCATGGAAACTCCTGCCCCTTCCCCCCAGCCCAGATGAGCACTCCTCAGTTCCCAACACCCAGTTCTCACCTCCAGCCTGCTCCCGGGGCTGCTGCCACGTTCCTGACAAGGTGCCAAAGGCCCCTGGGCACAGGGCTCCCTCTGTGTCTCAGGGCTTGGGCACGGCAGGGACCAGGCTGCTCCAGCAAGGACAGCCTGGAACCAGAGCAGATGTCCCAGGGCTGGCAACGGGCTGGGGACAGCAGCTCTGAAACCCAGAGTGCTGAAAACAGCCCCCAAAGTGTTCTATGGTCACACCTTTAACATGGCTCCAAAGGGCAGCAGCTCTGGTGCCAGAGCAGCACCTGCACCATTCCCTGTGCCAGCCCTGGCTCACTGAAAAACAAAACAAATCAACCACACCCAGGCCTTGTTTGCACAATTCCTGATCCAAACCCTCACCTTTCCTGCCCAGCACTGAGGCAAATCTGACACAGCATTGAGAAGTGACCTTTGCTGAGAGCAGCCATCATCCCAGTCCTCCAGCCTTGGCAAGATTGTGCAGTGAATGGACCTCAGTTCTACTCCTAAACCTCAATTTCTGTCAGTTTTTGTTAGAAAGATACTGGACAGTAAATCATGCAGCAGAATTTGCAAATTGCACAAGGAATAACAAGGCCCAGAGCAAAGCCAACCACCCCCATCACTGCTGCACCCCAATTCTGGGAGAAATGCTGATCTCATTTCTAAACACTGCCCTTCCCTCCCACTCAGTCCTTCCCTGCACATCCCTGCAGAGCATTGACTCCATCTTTTGCTGCCAACAGCCCCTCTCCAGCCCAGAGCCCACTGCTCACAGACACAAACTGAGCAAGCCTAAGGCAATGTTCCCAGCAGCAGATGCAATTCCTGAACTCCCTTTTCCCTGGATTCTGAGCCCTTGCAGGAAGCTCAGCTCAGCCCAGAGTCTGTTCTGCTTTCCCAGAGGGAAATACAGCCTGCTGGGCCCCAGCTCTGGCACCACATTGCCCTTGTTCCTGTGCCCTGGAAAGGCACAGGCAAAGCCAGTCCCTCAGAGCCCATCCCTGGGCCCCAGGAGAGCTGGAGCTGCTCCCAGATGCCAGGGCCCTGCAGGGCTGTGCTGACACCAGCACAGGCTGACCCCTGTGCCCAGCACCACCCCTCACTCTGCTCCCATGGCTCCCAAATGCTGCCAGCCCTGCCCCTGCCCCTGTGCCAGGGCCGTGCCTGCCCCCAGCCCCAGCAGAGGCTGTCACCCAGCCCTGCAGCGGCTGCCAGCCCTGGCAGAGCTGGGCATGCACTGAGAGCTCCCGAAGGAAGGCCCAGAGCAGCCCTGGGCTGCACAGACAGTGCCCAAGCTGCCCTAGGGCACAGCCAGCACCACAGCTCCAGCATCCCCAGGGAACTCTGGCACTGCCTCTGCACCTCTGCCCTTCTCCAGCAGGCACAGCTGGGGCTGGGCTGGCAGCAATGGCATTGCCATGGCAGCTCATGCCAGCAGAGAGGAAAAGGGGAGCCCTGTGTCCCTCTGACTCACCCCACAGCGTGGGCAGGACCAGAGCCCTCCAGCGCAGAGCCCTGCTGCTGAAGCCTCTTGCCTTTGGCTGCTCCAACACCAAAGCTGTGGGCAAAGATGGGAGGAGTTGGATGATTTTTCCTGCCCTGAAAGAGAGGAGAAAAGAAAATTAAGTCCACTGTGGAAGTCAAAGGATCCCTGCTCTCATAGCTCTGCTCTGCTGGCTCACTATGGGGTTTTACCCATGAGAGGTGACACCAATTCAAACACAAACGTGTCCTTTGCCAGCACTTTTATTCCTGACTATTTCAGACAATGAAAGGATGCTCATTTTTCATCTTGCATTCTCTGCCTCATTTGAACAGAACCATTTTTATCCCAGAGCCCACGTGGCAGCCATTCCATCCTTTCCCACTGGACTTTGCACAAAGGAAGGGACACCCGGGATGCTGCACCACAAGAAATCCCAAAGAGAATCCCCTCCAAAACCTCCCAGGGAAAGGCTTTTTGCTTTTGGGACACAAGAAAGGCCTTGGGCCATTTGCACCCACATGGAAAGCCCACACTGAGCACTTGCTTTTAAAGATGTTGCACTTGAAGTTACAGACATGGAATTGCTTTGGGATTTGGCATTTCCTGCACCCACACAAACACATTCAAGGAATTAAGCGCAGAGTCCTGAAGTTTGGTTATTCCAATGCTGTTTTGGTAGTGCCACTTGACACACCAAAATCCACAGCAACACTTCAAAAAATGCAAAGCAACTTTCACCCCCACAGCCCCCTTCCTTTCCATTTTGCAGTTTCGGGCTCCTCTTAAGAACAGGTTAAAGCAAAGAAGAGAAAAGGCCAGGACCTGCTCCCAGCCAGTGCCCCAGCCACCTGTTTGCCAGAGATTCTCCTTACAGCTGATGGCTTTTCTAAGAAAGCTCCAGCTCAGCCTTATCACAATCCCCTGGCAGCCCTCACCATCAGCCCCAAAGGCCAGGGCACATCTGTGTGCTGCCTCAGGAAGCTCAGTGGCTCTCTGGGGGACAAAACCTGGTTTGGGCCCAGAGCTGACTCTGCTCCCTGCTGGCTGAACTGTGCAGCTGTGGGATGCAGCTGGGTGCTGCAGGGCAGAGTGTGTCACCCTCTGTGCCAGCCAGGCTCCAAAGGCAGCCCTTGGTGCCCCAGCAGCGCTGCTGGAAGCGCTGGCAGCGCTTGGCACAGATGGGATGGAGCCTTCCCACAGCTCTGTGCCCTGGCAGTGAGGCTGGCACAGCAGAGAGGCTGATGGCAGCAGAACAAACGCTGGGTTTCCATGGGCACTGATGGGCCTGAGAGCCCCAGGCCAGAGCTGCTCCCTGCCCAGCCCAGGAGCTCCCAGTGCTGCTGCAGGGCACGGGCTCTGAGGGAACCCTGCAGCTGGGCCAGGAACGCAGCAGCGACAATTCCCAGGCACAAAGAGATCCCCACCTGCTCCAGCAACTGAACCTCTGGGGCTCAGCCCCGCGGGCTGTCCCTGCTCCAGGCAGGAGGAGCCACACAGCCCCCGAGGCTGGGCTCACACCCTGCCCTGCCAGCAGGAAACAAGGGCTTCATGAAGCTTTGGGGACACCTTCTGTCCCCAGAGGGCTCTGACACAACATCCAGCAGTGTGGATGTTTAATAAAGACAGCTCGGACCTATCCTTGCCACAGACTCGCCTTTGTTATTGCCTCACAGTCTCTGCTTTAAAATATTTTGCTATTACAAGTGTTTAAACAAGACTGACCGTGAGCCCTGCACCCTTGCCGTGCTCCAAGCCCTAAGGCAGAGCTGGATATCCTCACACTCATCCAGCCTGAGGGAGCTGCTGCAGCATTTAAAACATTTACAAACCACCCCTGCCCTGAGGGTGTGCAGCCCTGCAGGTGCCTGGGTGCCAGCCCAGCATGAGAGATGGGACATCAGGAGAGCGAGCAGACAACGCCCACTGCAGCCTCTGCACCTCGGCACTGCAGCTGCACGATCCTCACTGCTCAGCGACTCTCAGCTCTGGTTCCAGGACTCCCGCCAGGAAACTGAGGGCCCTTTCCAGATGCAAATCCCCACAGAGCCACTGCTCTCCTCTCCACCCACCCTCCTGCTCCAGCTTTTACCCCTTTGGTAGCCACCACCCCGCCCAGGACACAGAGGAGGCTCTCGGGTGCCAACTGAGACCCAAATCGATCCAGGTGCCTCAGGACATAAATACAAACAAACTCGTCCCTTCTAGGCTAACAAAATGTCTTGGTGCTCAGTTCCTGTTTCCTAAGGCAAAACCCACGGATCAGGGGAAAATGGCAAGTCCCAAACCCAACCAAACCCGGTTTGGCATCGGTTTCCATCAGGACTGTTCAGGTTTCCCAGTGCCCCTCAGCTGCAGCCACAGGAGCAGCTTCTCTCTGGGACCCAGGGGGGTGGGCACAGGGACACCCATCCCGCTGCTTCCCGGCAAACAGAGCTCAGCCCAGCCCAGAATGAAACATAACAAATGCAGGTATTGCCCTTGCCATTCATGTCTGAGCTCTGGCACGGTGTTATTGACCACAAAACTCCCGAGAGGGGACAGTCTGTAACTACTGCTCTGGACCAAGGATAATCTGTCAGTTCGTGTATGCACTGCACAGCTTTCATAAACAGCACTGTAACAGACACTAGTTTAGACTGCAGCATCATAGAGACTGTGAAATGTTCAAATGCTGTTACATGTAAGGAACTCAGAAAATGGTGTCAGATAATGAGGTGATTTCCCACAGCTGGGGACAATCTTATCTGAAACACAAGATAACAGAAACAGAAACCAGAGCACTGAAAAACAAAGGAAAAATTTACTGACCCTCGTTATCAAATAACGAGGGAGTGAAAATAAAACAGGATGGCACCACAGGAAGAAATAAAGTATATTGGTGTAATCCACAAGATGGCACGAAGATTCCAACCAAGCAAAAGAACATCTAAACTGAAAAGGACTCTTTGAATATGTATAAACTCTAATGAATATGCACACACCACTGCAATGGAACAGAATCTAGAGAACACGGTTTAAGGGAACCGGGTGCTCCTGGCAAACAGCCAAGCACCCCAGCGCTGCCTTTTATCCCTTAACAAACGTGTAAAAATTCGAGACAGTGAACTCTGTTTCTCACCCAATAAAACGCTGTTCCCGCAGCTGGGACGAGCCCCAGCTTTATTCCACGGCACACGATCCCAGAGAGCCGCAAGGCCCGGGACAGAGCCGTGCCACCCGCAGCGGGTCCCACGCAGCAGCGCCCAAAGCAGCCCCGGCCCCCTGTGGGTGCCCCCGGCCCCGGTGCCCCCGGCCCAGCTCCCTCCCCTCCGGCCGCTCACCTGAGGGCACCGCCCGCTGCCTCCCGGCGCTGCTGCCGAGCCGAGGGCATTGTCCCCGCTCCTGGCCCAAAGGCCGCGTTCTGCGCTGCAGGGCGCGCTCCGGGGGACGCGGGGGCGGGCAGGGACAGGGTGACCCGGGCTGAGGCGGCTGTCCCGGCGCTCTGTCCCCTCCCGGGGCTCAGGCCGGGGAGCGGGGCCCTGCCAGCGGCCGCCATTGCAGCGCGGAGCAGAGTCAGGCAGGGCCGAAGAGCCGAGTGTGGCCGAGTGGAGCCGGCAACAGCCGAGCGTGGCCGAGTGGAGCCGACAATAGCCGAGTCTGGCCGACAACAGCCGATCCTACCCGAACGGCTGACTCTGGCCGCGATTTGCCGAATCCATCCGAGCTGATCCGTGAACTGAACGGAACGCGACGGAACCGCGTTCAGCCCAACCTAACTAGATAAGCCCGACCGAACTAGATAAGCCGAACCAACGCGAGATCAGCCGAACCCACCTGAACATTACAGGGTCGCTCACTCACCCATCTCTCAGTGTGGGCAGGCACCCTCAGCTCCAAGGAGCTGTGCAGAGCGAGCGTTCCGTCCCTTGGCAAGCACGGAGTGATCAGCCCCAGGGACAGGAAAGTACAGACAAATGCCATGGTCAGCCCTGAGGATTCAGGAGGATTCAGAGCCAGTGGCCCAGAACCTGCCACAATTCTATCTACAATTGCAATGTAATTACGGTGGGACAGTGCAAGGCTGGAGTTCAGAGAGCTCAGCCGTTCCACCGGGGCTGGGGACATGACTGAGGGGGTTTTGTGTCAGTCTGATGGGCCTGAGCAGCATCAAGAACCAAAAGGAAATTTTACAGAAATGTTTTGAGACGGATTGTCCCAAAAACTTGGGCTGCTTCTAGGGGGACAAAAGATTGAAAAAGCTTTCTGTTGAATTCCTGTCAGAAAGTCCAGACCCACTGGTTCAGCTATGGAAGGGATGGATATGATGCACCATAGAAAGAGACAAATCCAGAAAGGTAAAAAGGACTATGTCCCATCATTCCCCAAACATGCTCCAAGGAGAAAGTTTCAGACAATGAAATAACAAAGGACTGGTTCCTACCTCTGGAGTTCAGTCCTACATTTTGTCCTTCCTTGGAAGGCGGAGACAGAACATTGCCCACCATGTTCTCTGCAGCTGCCCTCCATACTCGTGCAGCCCCTGCTGGGGCACTCGGGCTCTCCATTCCAGGCAGGCTGGAGCTCCCGTGCAAACCCAGCACTCGCCGGGTCCCCTCTAGGATGGAATGGCAAGGAAAGGACACAGCACTGTGTAGAAAATGTGAACTTTACTCTTGACTACTTGAACTTAACTTGACTACTCGCAAAATCTACAATACAGGGTGACTAGAAGACTGTGGGGTAAGAAACCTCTGCCTAAAATACTTGGAGAAAGGGAACGCCGAGGGCAACGTCAACTTCTTGTGGAAAAGGTGTCGGGGAATGCTATGACTGAGGACGGGGTGTCTCGAACTCCTGAGATGGGGATGTCGCAGTGCCCGGGCTGGGCGCTGGTCACACATCCCCGCAAGGCTCCGCACCGCGCTGGGGCTGGAGGTCAGCGCTGAGCAAGGCCAGGATCTCCTTACTCTCTCACCGGGCCCTGGTGCCGAGCGAGGCCGGAGTCTGCTCCTCTCTCACCGGGCCCTGGTGCCGAGCGAGGCCGGAGTCTGCTCCTCTCTCACCGGGCCCTGGTGCTGAGCGAGGCCGGAGTCTGCTCCTCTCTCACCGGGCCCTGGTGCTGAGCGAGGCCGGAGTCTGCTCCTCTCTCACCGGGCCCTGGTGCTGAGCGAGGCCGGAGTCTGCTCCTCTCTCACCGGGCCCTGGTGCTGAGCGAGGCCGGAGTCTGCTCCTCTCTCACCGGGCCCTGGTGCCGAGCGAGGCCGGAGTCTGCTCCCCTCTCACCGGGCCCTGGTGCCGAGCGAGGCCGGAGTCTGCTCCCCTCTCACCCAGCCCCCGGTGCTGCTCTCCTGGCTCTGGGTCTCTGCCGAGGCCGGTGCCGCAGGCAGAGCCGCAGCAGGGCGCGGTTTTGCCTCAGCAGCTGGAGCAGCTTCCCGGGACAGCCGCGGCCCCGGCGGCGGCAGCAGCAGCGGCGGGGCCCTGGCCGGGCCGAGCGGCTCCGGAGCTTCTCCTGCAAGGCAAAGCGCGGGGGTCCCGATGGGAGGGGCGGAGCGGGGCCGAGGCCTCTGCCAGAGAGGCTGGGCCCGGCCGGGCTGCCCGGGCAGAGGCTGCAGCGAGCAGAGCTGCGGCCGCCCGTGCCCGGTGCCGTCCCCGGTGCCGTCCCCGGGCTCAGCCTTGGGCCCCGTTCCTGCCCGGAGGCTCCGCTCCCCTCCGCCGCGGGGCCTTGGCCAAGCGGCTGCCCAGGAGGCCCAGCAGCCTCGGGGTCTGCCCCGTCCTGCCGCCCTCCCTCACCTCTCTCCAGCGTCTCCAGAGCCTTCTGCCAAGGCAGCATCCCAGGACAATGCCCGTGATCAGCAGCTCCAGCAGGACACCAGCGTCAGGACACCAGCGCCAAGTCCACCCACGGGGCAGCCTCAGGGTCCGTGTCCTGCAGCTCCAGCTCCTCGGGAAGCAGACCCGAGGTGCCCATGTCCCGCTCAGGACGGCTGGAAGGGTCGAGTGGATGGACCAGAAGCATCAGCAGGTACACCTGCAGCGTCCAGGAGAAGCCCTGGCCAGCCATGGTGCTTTCTTCCTTTTGCTCCTCACTTCACTTTTCTATTTCTAACTGAATTTCCATCTGTCTCTAACCCTTTGTTTCTGTTTCTCACTCTTTCTAAAACTGTGTCTCTGCTTCTGTAACTCTGTGTCCATCTGCTTCTTTTTTTCTGTTTGTCCATTTCACTATTTCTGTCTGACTGTATTTATTTTTCTCTCTTTTGTCTATACTTTGCACCTTATTTCTTTATAACTTTCACCCTCACTCTTCTTGTTTCTTTTTCTCCCTGTGTTCTCCTTTTCCTTGGTTTGTCTTTTTTGCTCTCAGTCTTTTCCTTTTTCACTCTACCCCTAAGTTTTCACTTGAAGTCTAATCCTAACCACTTTCTTTTATCTCTAACTCCTGTCCTTCTTCAGTTTTCCCACCCTCCTTTTCTTCTCTGTCTCCTGTTCTGTTGAAGAAACCTAACTGCCAACACTAGCAAATGCCAAAAAAATTAAATTTTAATTAAGAAGTAACATGACAACAATGACCATAAGAAATTTAAAATGGACACATTTCCAAAATTATCTAAAATGCTTTTGTTTCCTTTTGAACATTGTACATTCAGCATTATTCATGATTTAGCAATGTAATGCTGAAACTGTAAAACCCGAAGTACATTTTGATATTCTCCGTCCATGGTCACACTGTGCTTATTTCAGGTTACAAGTGTTTTATAACACTGCTTATTCAGTCATTCCCATGGATAGTAATGCACCCATGCTCTATGCACCAGAGCAACTAAGCACAATTTATATGTTGATGCACTTGCAAGTTAAGATAGTTAATAGGAAATGCTACTTCCCTATCTGCATTTCCAGATTTTGTCAGATAGGCATTCCCCCACCAATTTATTTATTTATTGCTCTATTTATTTTCTCCAGTCATTTTTCTTTTAGATTACCTGAGCAAGGCTTCCTAAAGGAACAGTACCTATCAGAGAAAATCAACCAAAAGGTGAGCCTTGGTCCTTCTCTAGGGGAACAACGGGTTACAAATCTTTAGGGGGTCTGTCACCTATTTGGAGAGCAGCATGTAAATTTGCCATTGGCACACTTTTGGTTCTTTTTATCTTGGTCCTTTCTAAAAGAGACATTGACAAATAAAGTGTTGTCATGTCTCAAGTGCCATGGGCAAGGACTCCACGTGAAAGCACCAATAAGCAGAGGAGAGCAAGGACAGGAGCACTTTACACATGTTGCTGATTGCACAGAGAAGAACCAGGCCACTGAGATCCAGGACTGTGAAATGTGTAAGGCTGGTTAGGCACAGGCAGAAATGGGACATTCTATTTCATATTGATAGAACACACAATAATAACAACAACAACAACAACACAGTTTTCCACACGCATCCTCTTACTCCTCAGGAAAATAACTAATGGATTTTGCAAGATGAGGGGCTTTTTTCTGTCAGAGGAAAGAGTGGAATGGAAGGAAATATGATTGCTGTGTACAGCAGGGAAAAGTGCTACACCCTCATCTTAGAGGCCCCAGATCTCAGTGGAAGACACTTATGACTCTGTCTCTGAAGAAGATGAAAGTAGCTCTTATGCTGAGAAAGGGAACAAAAAGCATTACCTAAAAATAAATATCTCAACTCAATGCCACCTATTTCTACATTCCCTGTTTCAGAGCTGGCTAGATTAACTATATCAAGAAACATTTGGCTTGTTTATAGAGTAATAAGGCCTTTCTGCAACTGGAATGGCTTTTACCCTAAAATCTGATAATTTATCAGCAGTTTTCTGTACTCTGCAATATCATCTCTCTCTGAGTTGAGAAAGGCAAGTCAGTCAGCACAATATGTTGGCTGATTCAGACAGGGACCGAGGAGAGGACAGGGAAATTGCACTCCCTTGTTTCATGGTTTAATTCTTGGGAGCATCCACATGAGACTTACCAGGTTATGAGTTGAACTGATACTGCTCCAATTCTGTTTCCACCAGAAAACACAGAGGGATTTTCAAGATGCATAAGTCTGAAAACTACCCCTGGCCTGGCTATGCTCATTCAAGGATTTCAAAGCACTCTTCAAATCTCTTTTCAGAGTTTCACAAAACTCCTGATTTGCAAGCTATGGAACCCAACCAGCATCCAGCATGTCCACGGCCACTGCTGAGTAGGTGGAACTGGGAAACTCTCTCAGATCTCTGTTTGCCTCTGGAGCAGTCTGTGCTTAGAAAGGGCACAGGGTAAAAGGAACAAAAACCCACAAAGAATGTACTTTTCTCCTGGTTGGTGTAGATTCAGGAAAGAAATGGCTGACAGTGGGTCATTACTGCAGATCTCTTTTATTCTGGTTTGATTTCAGAACTCCCTCTTAAACAACTTACCTGCCTAGGCAAGTGTGCCTGATTTGGAGCTTGTTTTCTTTCTCTGAGGAACAGCAGGTCCACAGTCTCCTTTCTCTACTGGTGCAATCTCACAGAAATGCAAGATGCCCCTTCCTTGTAGGTATGTAGTGCCTCAGAACTGAGCCTTAATTTCTGTAAAGGACTTACTTTCAAGGCCTTTCAAAGGTCTTAATTCCAAAAAGCCATTTCAAAAAGGCTGTCCTCAATAAGGCTGGTTGTGGGAAGACTGAATCTTTAAATGGATTCAGGATCACCCCCTAACTGCTTTTAGGCTGAGATTTGCAGCTGTCTCTACTCAGTATGAAGATAAGTGGGTGGATGTCGTGCAGGCAATATACTGCAGAGCTGTGGTCAGAAAGCATCTCTGCATCCAATTCCAACTATTTATAAATACACAAGCAATAACTAAATATACTGTCTGAGTGGTGTGGTAACAAACTGACTCTGTGTGACAGTCACTTGCTGAACAAAACCACAAATCTCGCTTGCCAGCCAGGCATCCTGAGCTCCCAAAGCAGTAATTTCATAGGATAAAGGAGAGGAAATCCCGAGAGTTCCCGTGGCAGAAGGCCACACCAGTAGTTCTGGCATGCCCCAGCAGAGGGCAATGGCAGATGTACATCTGAGTCTGGCACTGCAAAGCACCCCTACAATAGAAAACTAAGTTTTCCCTTGCCTTCCAGACCTTGTCACAAAGGGAATAAATCCTATCTAGGGCTGAATTAAGGCCCAGTAGAAAACCTGGCAGTGTGTAATTAGCCAGCAGCACGTGTGAAGCTCTCCAGATCTGGCCTGAGTGACTACAGTTTGTTAAGTAAAGAAAGGCCTCAGCAGCATTTTCACTGCAAGATCAGAAAACACTTGGGGTCTGGCTTTCTTACTGTGCTTCTCTTTTGGAGAAAAGGGATAAGGGAAGCTGTGTGTCTTCTGTGGTGCACCCACAAATGCAGACCACAAAGACTGAGCTGGAAGTGGTGAGTGTGGAGGAGGAAATGGCAAACAGGAAACACCCTGGCAGCTTTATCTCTGTTAATGGAAGCGTTTTTGTTCTGAAATCTCGGTGTTAGACCCAGGGTCCTCCTGAAGGGGACAGAAAGTCATTCAGAACAGCCTTTTTTAGGCATTTGTGCACCTAGACAGGAGAAGCACAATTTGAGGTGGTTAAGGCAGACTTGCTTACACTGGATTTTTTCACTTCTGAATGTAAAACCTTGTATGTCTCAATTTGGGGCTGAAAAATAGAAACACTCAGAACCAGGAACCACTTTAAAAAACCACCAATAAAACTGTATGTCACATACACTGAAATGCAGTGACCATCCATTAATTATGTAGGCATGCTACAGAAGCATAAAATGATATCTGTTTTGACCGTGGAAGGAAGTGAAGAAATGTTTACAAATCCTTTCACGACAATAACCATAAATAACAAGTAAACAGCGACAGGAACAAGTGCTTCAGTAATATTGCTGTCATTTGTTGTGCCTGCATCAGCAGACACTGCAAGGGAAAATGGTGTTGGAGGAGAGAGAAAGAGGTTGCCAAGCAACACCAGACCCCGTCCAGGGCACCCCCTCCCCTGCTCAGGAGCAGACAAAGCTTCCTGGTCCAGCTGCTCTGGAAGCTGAGCTGGCATCCATCAGGGCAAAGTGGGCATGTTGTGGGGTGAGAGAGCAGCAAAGGGGAAGGGGGCAGAGCTTCCAGCTGGCAAGGTGAGGCTGTGGAGACCAAGGGAAGAAATGGCAGTTGTGTCAAGGGAGGGGGTGAAGGAAAGAGCCGAGGACAGACAGGATAGACAGAAGCCAATCCAGGATGAAGTGGTCAGCCTGGGAATTGTGGCTGCTTCAGAAGCACTTGGATCCAACCCTGCTCCAGTGTGCAAGGGCTGAACGTGAGTGGGGCTTTCCTGGCTGGAGAGAGAGATGGAGGAGCATGGTATAGAAGGATTCTGGAGAGGTTTTATTATTTTAAAAACATGTCCATGTAAAAATGGCACTCACAACAGCAGCTACTTGGGTTATTTTTCTCAAGGAGATGACATCTATGCCTTGCATGCTCTGCAGCCTGCCTGATAGCAGCATGAGAGTACTGGATGGAACATCATGAGCCAATTCTTTGCTGTCTCATATACAATATTGATGGAGGTGACACAAGGCTGCAGAAGGTGCAGTTCAGGGAAAAATCCAAACCTCTCTCTACTACTGTATTTAATCCTTCTGCATTTGCTCTGCTGCTGCCATCATGCACGAGTTCATCATCCCCAGAGGATGGGGATGACAAATGAGATCAGTTGTGGTAACACTGCCACAAAGCAGGGACTCTAGACAGCTAGACCTTAAACTGAACTGGATAAAATGGACTATTTGTCCTTCCTCTGAAACCCCACACAAAATACACATGAAAAGACACCAGACATGGATTACAAATGGTATTTAGGGGGCAGAAAGAGGGAACAATTGAAGGAATAAGCATATTTTCTTCCTCTTTTACTTGTCTTATAGTTCTGATAAACCTAAAGCTGAGAATGATCCAGTGCCACACAGACCCATGTTCTTTGTAATGTATTGCTGAAAAGCAAAATAAATTAATAAACTGCAGAGCCCACTACTGTTACTGCTGTCGCTGGACTGATTTTGTCACACGAGCCAGCCTCGTACATTGTAATGCATTGATTTACCCTATAAACATTTCCAGTGAAATACATGAGAGTTCAGGTATGTTTCCCCTTCCACCCAGAGTAGCCTCTCTGTTCTTCAGAGCCTGACTTGTAGGAGGTGTTGAAGAATAAAAGATGCTGCACTGCCACTTGTGACTGATCTTCAACAAGTTGCACCCCAGCACAGGCTGAGCATTGCCCTTTGCAAGGCTCTTTTCAGCTCTTCCAGAGTCAAAAACTGGACAGCTCTGGCAGAGTAATTCCATTAGAAGTGCTTATTTGATCAGTCTGGTTTCATGCTTACAATGCTTTTGGTCTCACTACCCCAACCATCTGCTCTCTCATGACAGCAGCTCCTCCTGAGAGAAGAGCCAGCCTCTTTGGCACAGTCACCAAGAGGCAGTGAAATACTGCCCTTTGCAAACAGGACAGACTGACATCGGCTCAGACACCACCAGTGTCTCTGAATTACATGACATGTTACTGCTCAGAACCTCTGTTCCTGCCTCCTTTTATGTCCATCTTTGCTGGATTTTATCTCTATCACCATCTTGAAACTTGCATCTTCTGAATAAAGTCAGAAACAAAAAATACATCTTCAATGTCATCTGGCCTTAAATTGTTTAGCCCTTGTGTTTTTAACTTTTCAAATGACCGGTTCTGTTAGAGTTTTCCTTCACATTTATCTGTCAGTAAAGTGACAATACTTTGAACACTTCTGCTCCAGCTCCTAAAAATCACAGAGACTGTGTGGTCAGAAAGTCAATCCATACTACACCAAGAACTGCAATTAAGAGGCTTAAATCAGCAATTAAAGAGTTACTAAGTACAAACATCAAACTTCCGTTATTACAGGATATCTACTCTTCCAATCTTCAGAAATAACAATATTAACACCCAAGAAAGTAAAATTTGGCAAGGTAAAATAACTTCTTTAAAGTCTTTTTTACGTTAGCCCTTAAAATTAGCCAGTTTGGTGAAAGGCAATGAAATATCTCACTTTAACATCAGCTGTAGGAAGTCAAAATAAACATTATATTGGTTTTGTTCTAGTGGTCTTATGGGATCATAAAGGCTAATGGCATTAAGACTTCTGTTAGCTAGGTGATGAAAAAATGTCCCTTTAGAGAAGCTCATGCCTAGCCTCAAAACCAGGCTATAAGCTATGGGTAGTGTGTTCCAGGCAGTAGGGTGAGGGGAGGCATTCCTTTCTCTCTTTACCCCTTGTTTTACCCTCTGGACCATTCTGAGCAGTTCCTTTCTGCAGGCTGACTGCTCGTGTCTCTCGTGCTGCCCATCAGAGCCAACGTCACGCACGCCCAGCAGAACCTGCAAATCAAGAGTAAATCAAGAGTGGGGACAGCACAAAGCTCTGCTCCTGCCTCCATGTCCCACACCAGCTGCTTCTGAGGGGCACTGCTGGTGATGGACACAGACCCTTTACAAAAACAGAACAAAAAGGCTTTGCTCCCAAGGAGGCAGCGACTGAAATCTAAAGATAAAGGAGCAGCTGAATCCACAGAGGCAAGAAAGGCTGGTTTTGTTCTTTCCATGCTTTCAAACAGGCAAGGAGTAGGCAGGGCTCAACTTTTCCAGGAACAAAGAGTGGCTGTAATCTTGCACTCCTGTTTTGAGAAGCTGGTCTGTTTCTAACTAGCTGTAAAGTTATCCCAAAGCCAGGTTGTGTCTTGATTTGAATTGTATTTAGGCACCTACACAACTGAAAACCTCAAAAATGAGAGTAAATCTGTGAAATCAAATACACCAATATTGGACTCAAAGTGCTGTAAAAAAATGTTTCCAATAACAAAGTCACATACTCAGTATCTGAAATAAGAAAGCAAATCTTTACATCAGGCAACAAAATTATCAGATATTGCATCTTATGTTCTCATCATTACAGTTCTTTAAGAGGTAAATGAACTTATTTTATGCCCTGCTGATATACCTCTGAGAATCAAGGAACAGGCTGCCCAGGGAAGTGGTGGGATCACCATCCCTGAAGTGTTCAAAAGGCAAGTGGATGTGGCTCTTGGGGATATGGCTTAGTGGTGACCATGGCAGTGCTGCCTTGAGGCTTGTACTCAAGGATCTCAGAGGTCTTTTCCTCCCTCAGTGCTTCTGTTACTAGAAGGGGGCTAGTCTGAGAAGGTCCTTTTGCTGTGCAGCAGTCAAAAACTGCAGTACAATTTTTTAATGCTTGACATTATTTTCTTTGAAATATGTTGATTCATATCGTTTTGTTTACACCAGGGAACAAGACACATTTTGAAGGCATTTGTGCTATACTAGCTTGAGATTTAGAGCAAGTTAAAAATAATTACTCTGCCTTTTTTCTGAGATAGCACTGCCACCTTATCTAGCAACCCATCGATGTGGCTTGATTATTTTTTTGTTTGTTCTCAAAGCCTCAGCTACTGAAAAAAACATTTGAACCCAGCAGAAAGAAAAAGTTTGAGAATGTGACCCGTCCAGTTGAAAAAACCCAAAACAACACAACAGAAGGCAAATAAAAAGCACTGAAAATTCACACCCTCTTTTTCTGTCATCAGATCAGCTCCAATATACCCTGTGATCTTAATGTTCCTGTCTGGTGGTAATGCTTATCATCAGCTTCTAAGAAAGTGTATATATACACATATATATATACATACATATCTATATATGAGTGTGTGTGTGTGTACATATATATATATATATGTATGTATGTATGTATATTCTAGTAAATAAGTCTTATTCCTTTTGCCATATCTTTGCCTAAAACCCCCATAATTTCCAAGTTATAATAATTTTTAGGGATAATTAAGTTATAATAATTTGTAGGGGGTAATATTTTCCTTTCCAAGGGAGGTTTCCTCCTTCCTTGGCAGACACCTTTCTTTCAAACCTACAGAGGCAGCAAGAAACACTGCAGCCAGAACCAAAACCAAGACAAAGCTCCAAACGATGTAACAGAGTCAAAATACAGACTAGAGGAGGTCCAAAGCCCACCTACTGATTCAAATAGGTCTTTCTTTGACTCTGAAATTATTCCAAGCTTACCTGTTATAGTGCTTTGATGTTTTACCTTCTCTTCTCTCTTCTCTTCTCTCCTCTTCCTCACCTTCCCTCCCTTGCTCTCCCCATGTATGGACAGCCAATGCACGTCCAACAGATGCACGTTCCTAAAGGCTTCTGACAACACAATTCTCATGCTGTTGTAGTGGTGGGTGATAGGGAATTACCCTAAGCCTGTGTCTTGATCCTTCTCCAGTTTTCCTGTTTTCTCCAACTTTTATGTCCAGCTACACGTTTCCCTTCTCCCTCCCCCAGCTTGTCTCCATCTTGTCTCCTGCCCTGCCAGCACTTCCCCACTCCCTATTTCTGCTGATTCAGACCTGCCTGCAGCTCCCCTCCCCTCCATGGAAGATTGCTCACTGAGGCGCAAGAGTGGGGCAAGACATGATCCATATACACCAGGTATATGACTCATAGAACCATCTTTTATTTGTTTGGTTGGTTTTTTTTGTTTTGTTTGTTCTTCTTTTGTTTCTTTTTCTTTAAAAGCAACATCAGGTATTTTTCTACGTTTTCAGACTCTGTACAGGTCTTAAAAGGAAATAAGCAATGCTTAATGTACAAAGTAAAACCAGAAAACTAGAAAAATCTGAATAAAATGGAGCAAGTTGCTGTCAGGGATACAGTACAAATTAGTAATTGGATGTCATCTGAAGTGCAATACCACTGCAGTAAGGATGAGTCAAGGAATGAAATAAAAATACTCTATTTTAAACAAACAGTATATATATATATATATATTTATATATATATATTTATATGTATATATTTTACAGATAGTAGACCCAGTGATATCTGTAGAATTGTAAAAACATATTTACAAGTGACTTTTTTTAAAACATTACATGTACATCAGCACCATAGTAAGAAAGAAAAAAAAAAACCAAAAACCCCAATCAACCCAAATCTAACAAAATCTGTTCTCTAGTACTTGATCCCAGTATGGAGTATTTGGAGGAAGCTTCACAAAGACAACAGAGGCTCACCTTGACCACCATGTATGACCCAGGCCTGTATCTCCCAGTGCACACCAGCTTGCACTGGCTGCTGTGTGGTGGGTGTGTGTGTCTCAGCTCCCCTTTGCCCGCTCTGTGCCGAGTCCTGGCGGCTCTCAGCCCAGGTGTGGGTGCTGTGCTGTCCCCAGCACTGTCCCCTGCCCAGCAGCAGGGTGGCTGCCCTCCACCCTGTCACAGCTCTGTCACACACGTGTGTGCCCCGTGCTCGCACCGACACACACAGAGCCACAGCCCCCTGCTCCCCTCAGGGCCCTGCCTGTCCCTTCCAGCCTGCCCAAGAGATGCTGACCCACAGGATCAACCAAAAACTTGGGCTGGTGCTCCCTTTCACTGAATTAGGGCCCAACCTGGCTCCTACTGAAGCAGCAGGCATGCTAATCATGCTCATCATCCTCAGCAGGAGCTGGAATTGGCCCTTGTGCTGTATTTTATAAAGGGGCCAGCTAAAAGAGATGAGATTAAAGCTATTTTAAAAAATGTAGCAGTCAGGGCAGGTAGGATTGATGGCTCACCTTTAACACATTAAAAATGCTGCTTGCTGCTGCATCGCAGCATTTAGAACAGGTAATTCCCCCCACTAGGCAAGCCCAGCAAGGGAAATTGCTCAAAAGGGAGCCTCAAGGGGGCACAGAGATGGTCCCAGACTCACTTGCTCGCCCTCTTTAATGTGATGCCTGTCTGTGCTCCATGGGGAAAGGCAGGACATGAAAGTGCCAAGTGCCAAGGCCCTCAGCCTCCTTGGAATTCAGGGGCTCAGCACTTGGCATCACTGGGCCCAGGGAGAACAGCACAAAAGGAGGTGACCAGGAGCTGGGGAATTGGGACTGGCACTAGTACACTGCTGCAGAGCACAGCTTATGGCTCTCAGAGGCCAGCACTAAGCCAGAGGGTGCTACAGCTCTGGACTGTGGGTGATGTTAACATTTTTTATGTGCACAACTATATAACCTGATAAGCAGCCCTCAGCTGAAAACACTAAAGAGGTAATAGGTTCCAGAAAACAGCCTCCAAGTGCAATTTGGGAACCCTGCTGTACACACTCAGAATGGCTGGTGACTTCAGTGTTGTGTGAGATCTACCACAACTTCATCACAGGTCCAAACAGTGGAGATAGTGATACACCCCTATTATCTAAAACCTTATTGGGGCAGATCCCATGTTTGCCATATCAATTATTTTACCCACTCATGAATGTTCTTTACAGTAGTCCCTCACTGACTCCTGTTCTTGAAATACTGCAGTGAATTTTATTCCAGCAAACCAGAGAGATTAGACCAAACACCTGTTTAAAACTCAATGCATCACATCGAGAGCCCAGACACCCTGGGGTAATACTACCTGCCAAACCTGGGCTTTTCAAGAGGGGAGGAGAAGGTCTTCCTGTGTGCCAAACCCTCACTGGATGTTTTCTCACGCTTGTTATATCCTGCCCTGCCTGGCCCTCTGTGGCTTGCCTGAAAAAAAGAAGTGCAGCCAGCTCAGCTTGCTTCACACTGAAGGAACAGGAGGGGAAGGGAGTGAACTGAGAACACCCTGGGGAGGAAGGAGAGGGAGGGACCAGCTGAGGAGCTCTGCTAATGTCTCTTGGTACCTCTCAGCCCTTCCACAGCCCAGACAGCTGGGCCATGCCGAGTGTTCTGACTTGGGAAGCACTATTTCAAGTCCCAAGGGGACTAAGCAGTTCATTAAGTTAACCCACCACTAGGCTGTCTCCAGCAGCAGTCACATAATCAATCTGCCCTCACAACACTGCCAAATTTATGTTCTTCTGCACTTGTAGTGGGGTTTATCACTCTGCAGTGAAAACTGTGACCTCCCTGTGATGGTTTAGGTTTGCCATGTGAGTGCTGTGCATTCCCTCAGGACAGCCCACAGCCAGCCCCCTCGGCCTGGCCATGGCTCCCCCCGACCTGCTTGCCCCGGGGTTAAGCCCATTTCTGACCAGGGCTGTGCCATCACCCCTGAGTATCTGTGGGCTTGGCTCCCAGCTCTTCCCTCTGCTTCCCTGGAAGCTGCAATGTGCACACTCATAAGAGGTGGGACATACCAGGACCATCCCTCACCACTGTGCAATGTAGCCTTGTTGTAATTGGGGGAGAACGAATCTTCCCAGCAACAAAGATTCCTTGGTGACGGTTTTGGGATGTTGATGTTTTCATCGTCCCCTGAATCTTCCAAAGTTGGCTACAGATCGGCTTGGTTTGCACAATTAAAAACAAAAAAAACCCCCAAAATAACCCCAAACCAAACCAACACAAAAACCAACGATCCAGGGATGGGGAGAACATCTGACTTCCTCTTTGCTTGTTCAAACGTAACAAAACATAACCAAAGCTCCAGACTATACAATACCATTCACTGGGGGTTTCCAAACAACTCATCCAGTTCTTGAATCCACTCATCCCCTGGTCCGCTTTTAATAATGGAGTCCACAAGGTCTGTGCCCTCTGCTAAACTGGAGAACGACCCCCCTGCTCCTCCATTACTGTAGTTGTAAGAAATGTCCTGAGTGGGATTCCTCTCATAGGCCTGGCCTTGGCTGCTCTGAGCAAAGGTGCCACCTGGCATTTGCTGCGTTGGGGGCTGACTGAAGCTCGCCATGGCAGGGACCCCTTGGCCCATTGCTGGCATCACCACGGGCCTGGCCTGGCCGCCTGCCTGTTGCCCAGGCAGTGGCTGCAGCAGCTGCCTGCCCAGCGCTGGGTTGACGGCTCTCGCCGCGCCAGCCGTGTCCACAGCTGTCTGACTGAGGCCCTGTGGGAAGTGCTGCTTGGACAGCCGGGGCTGCCCAGCTGGCACGGCGTAGGTGGTGCCGTTGTTGAAGGGCCCCATTTCGCCACTAGTCCTTCCAGGCATGCCTGGCAGGCCTCGCTGCTGCCAGTTTGGTGTTCCCTGAGGGACAGTCCCCATCAGGTTTTGAAGTCGTGGCGCTTGTGGCCTTGGCAAGACCTGGCCCACAGGTCCTTTCATCTGCTGCTGATGCTGGGGAAGAGCAGAGTTTACCAGCATGTTCTGACCAAAATTGCCAACCATTCCCACTGCTTGTCCGGAGGCAGGCTGCCTTGTTCCCTGGCCCGTGCTCTGTGCCAGGTTCATGCCGCTTTGGTTTGGGTGCTGCAACATTTGGCTGATGCCCGTGCTGATGCTGTACATTCCTGGCTGGCTGGAAGAGGCATTGCTGTAAGGAGTCATGCCCATATCTGGCTGGCCTGCAGTGCTGAGCAGCGTGCTCGAGCTCTGGGAGGGACCCACGGCCATCATGCTCGCGTTCTGGGCCATCATTCGGGATGTTCTCATGCTCTGCAGTGCTACCTGGTTCCTCACAGCCACTATATCCTGGGGTGAACCTGCACCAAAAAGGGAGGAAGGTAAGAAAAAGCCCACAAACCTGCAAAGCTTAATTAACACACTTTTGCATAAGAGACAATCTGTAGGAGCATCCTCAGCAGCACTTATCTTCTTCAGCTTCACCTAATTCAGCTTCTAGTAAGCAAACAGAAAAACTTACACCGGTCTTCTTTGTTAGCAGCAAAGCAGCTGAACTTCAGTTTATCATTTGAAGCTTTCCTTTAAATATCTCCATTGTCTTTCAAAAGTAAGCCTTGAAAATGGAAATGTCAGTCTCAGAAGGCCAATCAATTCTTTTAATAGCTCAGGAGGCATTAATGAATGGATTTTCTATAGCATAGCTACTGATTAATTCTATGGAAAGAAGAAAAATCGGGTTTTTGTGGACATTTAAAGCAGGGAGAGTGTATTAGTGAATCAATACTATAAGCACATTTTACTTCACCTTAGGCCAGTGATGGGAAACCAGAAAATCCTAGCCTTGTTAAATTCCACACTGTGACAGATAACCATGCTTGTGTCTTACTTTCAGGGGTAGGGGAGAGCTATTGATTTCTGGGAAGGCAATATGCTTCTATATTTACTACCTTTAAATAAAGACAGTTACCTGGAGCTCAGATTATGCCATGGGTTCATTGTGGATTTGAGTCACCACCTAACACACCAGTCAGAGTCACTAACTAAATAGTCAGATTCTGCAAATTTGAGTCACTGACTAAATACAACACTCGGCAGGTGAAGCTCAGAGTGTATGAGGAACACAACTGTTCCAGGCTCAAATGTTATTAAATGCCAGGTGTAAATATAAAATCATTGCTTAAGAGTTCAGAACCGTACAACAGAATCTGAACGTTCATAAACTGGCTCCTATTTGTTGTCCCTCAGTGGCAGACAACATCCCTGAACACCCATGGGGAGTGGAGAGCACTGGTCCCTGTTATTGATGTTGGCTTGGTTTCCATGAGAAACAGCTGGATAAAGGAAGCACCATTTCTACACATGTAATTCTATTTTATAAGGCAGAGGTTGGCTACAACTCCGTTTTCTGCAGCACCACAAGCTTCTGGGGGATGCTTTTAGCTCCAGCACACAGCTGGAAATGAAACATTTTGTAGCATGAAGTGAGACCATCTGGATCTCACTGGAACAGGCCACGTGTAGTGGCAGCTTTTACTTTATTCATGCCATCACACTGTGTTGTTGTTCAATTTCTGGAGGCCCATGCTGTTGTTATCAGATCTCTAAAGTCCCATACCTCCTTGGTGTGTTCTTATGGCTGCAGACCCTCATAGCAGACTCCTTCTTCTGCACATTGTACTTTCTTAGTTCAAGACTCCATCAAGGCTCTGCCTGACAGGCCAGCCGACCCTCTTTTATCCCAGTCATCTTCATTAGCCACAGCTGCAGCCCAATGAAGGACATGGCAGCTGCAGCCCATCAAGGAGAACCAGGACCTCCCAGGGCAAAGCCTCTATACAGATATTCAAGTACAATACATGCATTTTTCCATGACTCAAAGGCCACCTCTACTATAACACTGCTTTCTTAATGATTGGCACTGGGGTTCCCTTGATTTTTCTTAACTTAGATCAGCTCCTTTCATGATTAGAAACAGTCTTTTTATGATGACTCGAGCAAGTGCTTAAGAAACAGATAATGTTAAAATCTTAATGCATCTTTAGCTATTTTTTAATTAAGAATGGCAGTTGAAAAGCTCCAAAAGAGTCACTAACAGCAAGTAGCTCACATACTACTTTTGTTAACTACTGTACGTGGCATAAGTGACAGGAGATCAGACAAGGAGTAGTTAAAAGAGAGATGCAAGAGATTTCAAGGTTTTAGGCCACCTTCTGGTCTCATTTACAAATAACCTACTGCACTGGATTACATTCATGTGACTAAAAAGGTGAACTATTTAAATTAGTTCATTTATGAAAATGAATTCATTGCTCTGTCAGATTAGCCTAAACTCTTCTCTCTTTATTTTAAATAATACATACCGAGGCAGTGTTTCAAAGAAGCATGAATGCAGAGAGATTGTATGCGTGCATCTCAGTGGATGGCTGTGCAAACACACCTCTTGATTTTGGAAATGAATTATTGGGGGGAAAAGTAATTCCATACAGAACTTATGGTGCCAAAGATAAAAATGAGGAGGTGATTAGAGGAAGCCACCCTGATATATGCCAGCAGAAGATGTGGCTGCCTAATCACGTCCTGGGAACCAGAATGGCACTGTGGAATGTCCAGAACTGCCTCCCTTGTTTTCTGCTGCATCTACATGGTATTATCATGAATATGCAGCACAAGTGTGTGTTCATTTCATGTCTATATAGAAATCATGGTTAGTGAAGACTTCAGCTGATGCTTTTCACCTAAAAAGCTCAGAGTTAACTTCTTTTCCTAAGCCAAAATGAGTGCACTTACATTCTTCAGTACCTGGGAGCACATCAAAATAATATTTGTGCTTTTTTTGAGATCATTAAAAAAACCTCTATTTACATTTCACATATTTTACTGTGCTTCCCACACCTGACATTTATCAGTCCCTTCTCTAGATAAGGATGACCTCTCTTAAATTCTCTGCTCATCGAATTAGATAAAGTGGGGAATGAAGGAGGGGCAAAACCAAGATACAGTCAGAAATGCTAGCAGGAAAAAAAAAACTCATAAGAGTAGAGGTCAACAAGATAAATCTATGAATGAATTGATGACATCTGGATGTTAAAGAGGCAAAACAAATGTCATTTAAAAAAGGAGGAAAAAAAAGGGAAAAAAAAAAGAAAAAGCAAGCAGTTTTCACTGAAGAGAGCAGAAAGGAAAATACAAACTTAACTGAATATGCAAACTTGGGCATTTGTCTTTGGTAAAATATGTGGTGTGTGCAACAGCCTGTATTCCTCTTTTGGTACACTGCTTTAAACCTAGTAGTCACAAACTGCACAAGCTTTCACACATTTGCTACCTTTAGGGCATTGACTCCAAAACAGGAAAAACAATTGGATTTTTACCTTGGAATTGGTTGACCTGTTGCACCGGATATGGGCTTCGCTGTTGATGCAGATGCTGCCGAGGCAAATGTGACTGCTGCTGCATCTGCTGAAAATGAAGGACAGAAAGAAAGCAGAAGAGAAAGAGATGATTAATTAATTGACAGGCGGGTGGCAAAACTGCAGAACCTGCAGTGCTTATTTAGTGAGGTGTTCTGGAGAGACAGGCAGAGTCATCTGGAGAGTCCTCCTCAGAGCACCTGGGCTGCTCGGCACTCAGACTCTGTGGCTCAAAAAGGAACATGCGCTGAGGCCAACGTCATCATCTCTCCTTGCTTACAGCCATTTCACCCTGACCTCTACAGCATGAGCTGAACTGTCTTCAGGCAGAAAGGAGAGGGAGGGATGTGGACTAACTTTGCCCATCTAGGTGTAAGGGCAGCTGTAGCCACAAACACACCTTCTTTCCCTCAGTCCTGCCAAGGTCCAGAGGCTTATGCTCCTGGTGCAAGACTTCGCTCCAGGTCTGCACTTATAACACTCAGCTGCGAGGATTACTGCATCCTGACCCAAGCACTGCAGCCTTGGAGCACTCCTGAGCCAAAACAGAAATGGATTACTAAGGCACGTTTCCTGTTGTGCTTCAGTGAATGATATTTGGGGAGTGGTGACTGCAAAATGCTCCCTTGATCCAGACCACGTTGATCCTCTGTGGTTGTTTTCTATGAATACTTGTGAATATTTTAAAACAGAATCAAGGGCTGATTAAAAAACAGAGCTTTCAGATGCTACAGTGTACTCAGCTAAGGGCTGAAAGGGCATGTCTGGGAGCAACACCTGCAGCTGTACAAATATTGTGTCCAAAACCAATGATGTGTAACAAAGGTAGGAGAATGGCAGAGATAGGAAAGAAGGAAGTATTAATCCCTGCATTCATAACTATCATAACTATTCATACACACTATCAAAAAGAAAGAGGGACTCTTGTTAGCCACAAACTACCCCAAAGCTGGGAGCCTGAGGAATGTGACTTTACTGTTTTTCATCTCTGAAAGGTGTGTGAACACACCTGAAGCCTCAGCTTGGTGGCCTTTTAACTCTTTTAGGCTTGCCTTCAGCATCCAAGTGGCTCTTGGCTCTTACTGGCTCTTGGCTTTATGCATGTGAATTGGCCCAATCCATGGGATGCATTACTGCATCCTCACTCTCATGCACTTGTTCACGCTTGAATCAGCTCAGGCTTCTTTATCCTAAATATTTCTAGGAGCATCCTTCCTGTTCACTGAGAGTAAATTTTTCTGTTTCTCAGGGGCAGCAAGAGAAAGGGGGGGATTTCTGTGGTTACATGGCATGCATGTGTTCTAACACAAATTTAAGCAGATGGACTGAAGCTGTTTTTCCTTAGCAAGAGAGGAGAAGAGGAGCTTAAAGGAACTGCTGACCTACCAGAGCATTATCTAAGTAACATTAGGGAGCTTCAACTTTAAACTTGGGTATGATCTTGTAGGAACTCAACAGTGTGATTTTCCACCGGCTTTCTCTTGGGCTGCTTTAAAACTACACCTGAATTAAGCACACACCACTGTTCAGACTGCATAATTTAACATCCATATTGCAAAGCCCAGGAGCTCAGGAAGCCAAGTTATAGCTCCAGTGCAGCTCTTCCACATTGCCACTGCCAGAGGTGGTTGTACTGTTCTCCCACTTCAGTCTCTGGTTCTCCCCTTGCTGCTGTCTCTCCCTTGTCTCACCTAATTGCCCCTACTGGCACTCAATAAACCGGATTAAGGAATTGGTCTGGGTAAATGGTAACCTTTTTCTTTGCTAAGTCTTCTTTTAACCCATGTCCATTCTTTGTCCCAGATCACTGTGCAGCTGGGCACAGATTTTGCCAATGCAAAACCACAATTAGAGCTAGGGGAGAGGACCTGTGACTGTACCTGCAGCTGAGTCTGCTTCTGCTGGACTAAATGCACCATTAGACGCCAGGTTAAGAGCTAACTTTTCCAGTGCCTAAAATCCAACGTGACTATTGAGTGCACCATTGGAAACACGGGTAATATTTGCCAGGCTAATGGTAGGAGTGATTGCTGCCTCTTCTTTGACGACCATTGCTGAAATACCCTGACAGGACCCACAGAGAGAGAATTCCAAATCTAGAAGGAAGGGCCGGTGCTGCACTGCCTGCAGTGCTCATGCCCATCCCAGATGCACTGGAGACAGATGGATACTGTACCTGCTCCGCTAGGATCTGCTGCTGCTGCCTCTGCTCCCGGAGAAACTGCTGTTTCTGCTGCTCCATCACGTGGAGCTGCGCTCTCTGCTCCATCAGCATCTGCTTCATGATGGCTGCCTGGGGCTGGCTGCCCAGGAAGTGTCCCCCGGAGCTGGTGCCTGTGGCCATGCCGCTGGAGCCCGCCGGGACAGACGGCGGCATGGGCCCTGCGGGCCGTGACAGGCCCACCTGGTGCTCCTGTGCAGAGAGACGGGAATGCCTTGTTACTGCCTGCTCCACAGGCAGGGAATGCAGCTCACCAGGCTGAGGGGGCACAGAGGCACAGTGTGTCCCACCTGGTGCTCCTGTGCACAGAGACGGGAATGCCTTGTTACTGCCTGCTCCACAGGCAGGGAATGCAGCTCACTAGGCTGAGGGGGCACAGTGTGTCCCACCTGGTGCTCCTGTGCACAGAGACGGAATGCCTTGTTACTGCCTGCTCCACAGGCAGGGAATGCAGCTCACCAGGCTGAGGGGGCACAGAGGCTGTGTGTGAAGCCTGGAGCTTGGAGAAAGACCGAGCCTTGGACTGCTCACCAGAGGGAATAGGTTCCCCTTTTCTCCTGGAATTCAAAGCCCCTCAAGTAAAGCAGGAGCACTTTATAATTAATTACTAGTGAAATAATGAAGTTGTGAGCTAAGGTTTTTTCCTGCTTCAGAGTAATGTTTTTCTAAACTTTTTCTCCCTTCTCAAGGAGACAAGTCTATGTTCTCTTTCTTTCTGTTTCCCTCTCTTCATTTAACATAGCAATTTACCATAGCCCCCTGGATTGAGGACCCAAGGTGTTAGGTGCATGCAACAAATACTGGGAGCTGGCAGCACTAATTCTTCTCCAGAACCTCAGGATTTAACTCCATTATGTCTTTATTCAAGATTTCCATCCTAAAGCACTGCACCAGTGTGTATGGCTGGAAGGAATCAGGGCAAGCGCCTTCCCTGCACACACCCCACTCTCTCTTCGTGTTCTAAATCCAGTTTGGTGCCTTTTAGTGCTGGGAAAAGCACCGAGGAAAGGTTGGGAGGGAAATCCCGCAGGTGTCCCGGCGGAAGGAAGTGGCGGAAGGAAGGAAGTGGCGGAAGGAAGGAAGTGGCGGAAGGAAGGAAGTGGCGGAAGGAAGTGGCGGAAGGAAGGAAGTGGCGGAAGGAAGTGGCGGAAGGAAGGAAGTGGCGGAAGGAAGTGGCGGAAGGAAGTGGCGGAAGGAAGTGGCGGAAGGAAGGAAGTGGCGGAAGGAAGTGGCGGAAGGAAGTGGCGGAAGGAAGGAAGGAAGTGGCGGAAGGAAGTGGCGGAAGGAAGTGGCGGAAGTGGCGGAAGGAAGTGGCGGAAGTGGCGGAAGTGGCGGAAGTGGCGGAAGGAAGTGGCGGAAGGAAGGAAGTGGCGGAAGGAAGGAAGTGGCGGAAGGAAGGAAGTGGCGGAAGGAAGTGGCGGAAGGAAGGAAGGAAGGAAGGAAGGAAGGAAGGAAGGAAGGAAGGAAGGAAGGAAGGAAGGAAGGAAGGAAGGAAGGAAGGAAGGAAGGAAGGAAGGAAGGAAGGAAGGGAGGGACGAGGGCCCGGCTCACGGAGCGGTCCCGGCGCTGCCGGCAGGCGGCGCTGCTGACCCGCGGCCCTGCCCGGGCGGAGCCGAGCGGCGCCCGCCGCTTTCCGGGGCCATTCCCGGGACTCGGTGCCGCCCCCGCGCAGCCCCAGGCTGTCCCGGGCCCTCGGGAGCGTTCCCGGGACTCTCCGAGCCGCCCTCGCCCAGCCCCAGGCTGGCGGCCCGGGCAAACCGGCCTCAACGCCAGCGCTCCCTGGGGACACGGCTCGGCACCACGCCGCTCTCGGTGCTGAGTTTGAAAACTGCGTGCCCGGTGCCTATCTCGGGTGATAAGAGCCCCTAGAACCTCTTTAACTGATGAATAGAGACGGCAGGTACTTATTCAAAACCACCAACTTGATGGAAAGGACCCGTATCGCTTTAGCATCCTTTGTGCAAGGCCTGCCAGGGTGAGGTTGGGATTCACCTGCCTCACTGGGCGTTTGAGTTCTGCCATCATCACTGTGTGATCTGGGCATACAGAAAGGGGATCTTGCAGCAGCCACGCCCACCCAGTCAGGGAAAGGGTTCAGTTCAGTGCTGGAGTGTAGCTTGGGAAATGAGGGTCAGCCTTTCTGCATGAAGGTCGGGTTTTCAAGGACCCTCCCGTGGAAATAACAAATACAGTTTGTCCACATCTCTGCTTTTCACAGATACTCCCTGAAGGGCTCTGCTGAAAGGCAGCTCTCCAACGTTTAGGTTCTTTCCCCTTTTAACATCTGTATTGGCTTGAAAGTTCTCTCCCTGTTCCTCTTTCCACTTCTCCCCCAGTCCCATCTCCCACTGCACTTTGCACTTTACAACCTGGTCAAGCACGGTCCCTGCAGCACCCTAGGGGCCAGGGCTGCAGCAGTGGCTGGGTCTCCCCCAAGCTGGGGTCAAGGAATCACTAAGGATCCCTCAGCTGCTCCCAAACCCTTCACCCACCACCCCTGTCACTGAGCTCCTGCTTTCTTTGCTTTGGGGGGGACACACACACATGTATTGGCTGTCTCCAGCAGAGCTGATGGCAAAAGCCTTTTCCTACTACCCCTGTCCCTCCCCCGGCTTCTGATGAAGTCATCAAGCTACCAGTTGCATAACTGATGCACAGGACTATCCTGTGTTACACTGGGATAATGGCCAACTGCTTCCATTTATAGACAAAAGCAAGGCCAAATAATGGAGCCTTTGCTACAAGGTGAAGAAAAAGGAGGGGGAAAAGCCCAGGAGCCGAGGGGCATGCTGTGACATCCCTTGGAGCTTCCTCTGCGAGCTTCAGTGCACAGCTGCCTTTGGGGCTGCAGCCCAAGTCCTCACTGAATTGCCTTAAAAAAAAAAAAATCTTCCTACAGAACTCCTGTCCTGGCTCCTACTGCACACACAGGTATAGCTGAGGGACAGCTCAGCCCACACAGAAAGCACTCCATTCTCTGATGAATTGTCTTATAAATTAATTCTGGAGGTTAAAAGGAAGAAAGTTTTGAAAGGAACCCCACCAGCTGACATTAACCCCGTGAACTGTGCAGCAGCTGAAGGAAATAGAAGATTAGCACACAGGTGTCACTTCCAGTGTTGTGTGTTTAGTCATTTCGAGGTACATCACGAAAACTTCCTGTTGCTCTCAAAGCCAGGCCGTCTTCATCGAGACCACCCTCCTGCCTAGAACATTACTTCTCCTTTCCTTTTTTGTCTTGGCAAAACTCTTCCCAACTGATGATGAAAGGCCCTTCTGAGATCACTGGGAGCAGCTCTGGGCTGTGTGTCCTGAAAATAAGAGCACAGCCCAGGCAAGAAGTGTCTGTAGGAAAATGCTCCCTGGCACCTGGGAGCTTTGGCCCTGCAGCTGGCACTGCTGCTGTTGTGCTCTGTGTGGAGATGACACCTGGCAGTGTGGCAGGGCACTGGGCATGGAGGAACAACTCTGGACTCTACAGGGCTGCCTCCTCCAAGCCATGGCAGCTCCAGACCCAGGTGCAGTCTCATCACAGGGGTGAACACCAAGCCAAACAACTCAGGCTTAAGTGCAGCACATTCACATTTACAGAGCTTAAAAACCAAACTAATGCAAGCTTCACTGACAACCCTCTTTGCTCCTGCTCTGCCTGACTGTTCCCTCATCCTCCTACTGCACCCTGAGCCTCCTCCTCCTCATTCCTTGGTATCCCTTTCTCCTTCCTACACCCTCTGCCTTTTCCTTCCTCTGCATTTTCCTCTCTCCACCAACTGGCACTGCTGCCTCTTGCTTCACTCTCCAGACACGCCCATCAGCTCCCAGCCTGTGGCTGCATCTCAGCCCTCTGGTCTCCCCAGAGACCCATGCACACAGCTTGGCTCACCCTGTAACTGCAGGGATCTGCAGCAGCAAGGGCACTGCCCAGCTCCTTCCCCCAGTGCTCATATGTGCCCAGGGCTGCTCTGTGGGCAGGTCATGCCTGAGGAGAGTGACAAGATGCCCTGGAAGGGGAAACACAGATTGTATTCTCAGGTTGTGATATCTGGGAAAATGGTACAATGTGGTTTCTCACTTTTCACTCTGGCTCTTTTTAACACCACTCCAAGCCACTGTGTGCTGCTCTCAGGCTGCAAACAGCTCTCTCCTGCTCACAGTGGCTCCAGCAGAGCCACAGGCATTCCAGTCGGGAACAGCGGTGCTGCAGCGCCACTGCAGGGTCCTCACCCAGGCACAGGTGAAGCCAAGAGCTGCTAACATAAAGGGAGAATGGTGCCAAGGCCCCTCAGCTGTGACACAGAGCAAGCTCAAACACAGGCTGGCCCTACATCAGCCTCCTGGGAGCCCTCCTGCCCCTGCAGCCTCAGCTGTCCCCTTTTAAGGCAGCCCGGGACAGAATTAAGAGTTCGGCCCCTGGGAACAGAAGCAGGTATTGAAGGAGCCAAAGAGCTGCCTGTTCACAGAGCTGAAATGTGACCAAATGGTCAGCACAACACACCTGGACATGTAGGTTTGTAGGTTTGGACAGCTGCAGGGCACTGGGTGAGATGAACCTGTGCAGGGATCTGACTGCTTACTTAATGCCTCCACAGGAGCTGCCCCCTGTGGATAATCCAATCCTTAGTTAAGCAACAGGAAGATAAATCCTGTGTCCTCCCAGTGTATTTCCAGGGCTCTGCTGGAGTGATGGAATACTCTGCAGGAGCTCAGAGTAACATGTGTGATATGTACAGTTATGCACAGTAACATGATAACAAAGGGGAGTGGAAATGAGATTTTCCTCTTTGTCTCAAATCTTACGTGCCTCTTCCTTATCATGCAGTGATTTATTCCCTGCACATGTCATTCAATCCCCCAACTGCAGCTAAAAGCAATCACACAATTTCCTTTCAGAACAAGCAGAACGACCACCAGCTGAAGCCCCAAGAGCCAGGTGGGGACACCCAAGCCTGCCCATTATCCATCCCTCTGTGCACACAGGCTGATGCATTTGGAGGAGCCAGCTCTGCTCCTGCTCTAGGCCAGGGGGCCAAAGAGGCACCTCAGGGAAATGGGGGCTGTTCCAGGCAACTACTGGCAGGAATCAACAGAGGATGGGCATTCCACGTCTCGGAGCAAAGCACTGCCCAACAAGCTGCAAGAAACATAGACTGGGAAGCAGGGTTGGGAATGTGTAAAACAGACAAACAAACATCATTTTCTGTGCTTTCTGTGTCATGTGAGAAAATGGATATTGAATATAAAAGGCAAATAGAAGCCAGGAGGTAGCTTATCCTGCACACTGCATCAGAAGAATGACACTCGAAAAATGTATGCAATCAGACATCTACATTTTAGAGTCAGAGCAGAAAAAGTAGACAAAAAAAACCGATTTGTGGCAGAAAATGCCTGCCAGCGAGTGACTTAAAGAGCTCAATCCATTTAGCTTACCACAAAAAGAACGGAGAGATGCTTTTGACCATGGTGGATAAAAATACCTTCATGAGGGAAGAAATTCCTTAAAGAGCTCTTTTTATCCAGCGAAGAAGGCAAAACCAGATACAAGGACTGGAAGCTGAAGACAGATTCAAATCAGAAAGAAGAATCACATTTTTACCCTCTGATTCTATTACCCATCAGAAATGGCAGATCTCCACCATTTGAAGGATGCATGCCCTCCTGGATCACCACAGCAGCCGTGCAATGGGGTGGGAGTGATGCACAAGGGGGTGTGCAGTGCTGCTGAACAGCCCTGCCTGCCCTCAGCTCTGCACAGCCCTGGGCTGCTGCTGGGCACACAGGCACTGCCTGCATGTCCCTGTGTGTGTATGGGGCTCTCTGTTTAGGAGGGGGATCTCCAGCCTATTGCTGGGATCAAAAATATGACTCCATTTCCATACACTAGGTCACAGTAAAACATCATCGCTACCCAGTGTTTTCAGAGCAGCCTGAAAGCACATTCCTGTACTCCCTCAGAAATATTCCTATTGAATTCTTTGTAATGTTGTGACTTATTGTGTCTCGCAGGGATCTTAATCCTCTCTCTAAATCAGACTGCCCACAGCAAAGCCACCTTTCTCAGAATGGTACCATCTGACAGACTAAGGAAATTACAAATCCATTCATTTCAGACTTCTGGGGGTGTTTTTTTGCCTCAGAAACAACAGTGTACAGGAGGAAGGGATGGAATCCGCTGGTTCCCAGCTCCAGCTCCAGCAGCAGGCTCAGCAGAGCAGATTGCTTCACCTATTTCCTCTGCCATCCAGCCTCAGGGAGGGGCTGCGAACCTCTCCTCCTCCCCAGGCCCCCGGTTGCCATGGTCTCTCGTACAGTATCTGAGCAAACAAGATCCCTCTGATGTCTGACACCAGATCTCTGCATGCAGCTCATTTGTTTTCCTTTCACCTCTCTTCACCTGCATCTCTCCTCCCTGTGTTTTCCATACAGTTTATTCTGCCCACAGAACACACAGGATCTGTCACACTTTGGTGTAGTTTTTTTTTTTTTTTCTTCTAGGAATTTTCCAGTGTCTTCATTTCTGGTGATGAAGTAGGTAACAAAGGGCTCTAAAAGGGGCAACTGTTTTTTTGTAACACTGTTTAAGAGCTAAAGGCCAGCAGAAGTTCTTCTCAAAGCCTGTGAGGAGAAGGGGCTTTGCTGGCACCTCCCCACGCACCCACATCTGCTCCAGCCCAGGGGTTTCACTCCACAAACCCTGAGCACAACCGATGGGCTTCAGGAATGACAGATTCAGGAATGTAGCATTTCAACAGAATGCCACTAAACTTCAACCAGCTTAATAAAACCAGCTTCATTTTCTCTTTTACAAACAATAGCTCTGGTGATCTCTCCCTTCTCTCAAGAAAGAAACCTTTGCAGGGGAAATCGGTCCTACTTTCAGTTTTGTTTTACCCCAGTTTCACCAGCACACCATAAGACCATGGTATGGAGTGTAAGGATATAATGGGTGGGTTTGTGCACTGACAAGTATTCATTTATTTTCCTTGCAATTGCAATTTTAATTGATATTATTCTTTTTAAGAGGGAAAAAAAAAAAAGTGGTTCAGCCCAAATTCAAACCAAAATACCCTCCTTACATCCATATCTTTAAAAAAAAGGAAAAGAAAAAAGAAAGAAGCACTGGCCTTCAGGCAAGGCTGGTGGCAGGGAAGAGGGCGAGGATTTGAAGAAACACTCAAGTGCCCAACCTTATATTTTAGGCCTATTGTGAAGGCTGTAATTACTCCACTCAAAGGGTGCTGTGAGAAGCTGTGCCACCATGGCATTCCACAGTGTGGGCTAGCACTCGGAAAGCAAGAGGGAACCTTCAGGGAGAAAAAGGCAGGGGAAGGGAGTTGAAAACCTGGCCCATGCCAAAGCTTTTCCATGCCACATCCCTGCTGCCTTCTCCCAGAGCTGAGGGCTTCCAAGGATACAAACCAACCCCTCCAGAGGAGCTGTGACTTGCCATTTCAGTGTCTTAGGAGATTTCCTGGGACTTTGGAAACTGATCCTGGAGAAAAACGAAAAGTGAGAGCTGAGCTCATGGAAGCCACTGGACCCTGAAGCTGGTGCCTGACAGAAATTTTCCTGGTGCAGGTTTTAGCTTTAATCAATGCCTCCTTCGAGCCCATCGTGGAGCAGGAGGGAGGAAAGCTAATGTGAATTGTAAGGATAATCACAGCTAGAGAGCTCCTGGAAAGAGGGAGAGAAGAAAAATGGAAGATGAAAGCAGGCAAATGGTTTAAACAAACACTCACACAGGGCCAATGAAAAGGGGGAAGAGAGGCAAAATGGCACAATAAAAATAAATGATGTAAGAGAAAGAAAAGCTTCTAAGCACACACAGGGAAAAATATGGGGTTTGGAAAAAGCAAAAGTGTAAGAAAAAGATGCTCTAATGGAGCTCTCTAGAAGTTAACATTCTACATTATCAGGCAGCCCCTTTCCTTCTAATGGCCCGAGCCTGTACCACATTATCACCTTGGACCCCGTGGAGCTCCCTGGGTGCTGAGGTATTTTGAAGTGCCTGGCTCTGGCTCATGCCTGGCACAAGCTGCCTCAAGTCTCCTGTGGATGACTGCAGAGAGTTGTTTTTTTTACTCTAGCTGAAATTTTTTTAAACTTCCTCTTGGTTGTTTTGTTTGAGCATAAACAAAAGGTATTTTTTCACACTTAAAGGTGGTTTTCAGATCATTTTCTCTGTGCTGTGATGAATTAAATCTTGCATTTTTAGAAATTCCAACTTGGCACTTGTGTTGCTCCTCAGCAAGCAGCGTGTAATTTGCCAAGCCTGAAAGAATCCTGGCTGAGAAATAAACACACTGTGGGCCATATGCTCTCCTTCCCCTATGCAGAAGGCACCTTACCTCAGAAATTGGGAAGAAGCTGCACTACTCACCCCCATGGTGTTGCTTCTGCCAAGGCAAAAAAAAAAAAAAAAAAAAAAGAAAAAAAAAAGAAAAAAGAATCCACAAAAAAAATGGCAAACGGGTACACAGTGACTCAGAGCCCTGGTGGCCTTCAGCAGATTATGATAAAGGCTAAAGGCTTTGGTGCTCATGAAGAATGTTCATCTGTATCTATTCATGCATAAATTCCATGATCTTCCTCGGCCTGACAGTGACTTCAAAGAGCTGGAATAACTCCCTTGCCTTGTTTGCCATGTGCTTGTGTGTGCAGCCCCTCTGGAGGTGGGACTCCCATCTCAAATCAAGAGCCAAATATTTCCATAAGGTAGCTGGCAGGCCCAAGGGAAGTGGTCCAGGTGCCTGGCAAAGCACCACAGGATCTTTGCTGTGGTTTCACATAACTAACTGCTGATAAAGCAGGCTGGTTGGGATGGCACAACCAGGTGTAGGGTTTCATTAGCTACTTCTTTTAGCACCCTTGAATCCAAGCAACCCAGACCACCTGGTTCCAGCACTTGTAACTCTTTTGATTTTTCTGCCCTCTTGGATGTTGTTTTTGTGTTTCCTTTAGCCACCTGGCCTTTACTTTGACACAGTCATCTTAGCCTTACTGAAAACTGAATTAAGCATTCTGATTTGGGCTATGCCTAGCTTGTCTTTAAGGTCTTTAACCTCAATATGCCAAATAATGTATGGCTCCCTCTATTTATACAAGTAAGGAAAACCTCACCACTGAATTCATTTCCTTTGCAAGGCCTAACTCAGTTCAAGTTTTAAAAGAACTGACTTTATCCCAGCACAACCCCAGCGTTGGACTCACTTCTGAAGCCCTGCCTTCACTGGACTTGGCACAGGATTGTGCTGATCTCTCCCATAAGAGACTTAGAGCAAGCCATGATCTCCCTCTGCCCCCACTTCCCGTCCTGCCCAGCTCCCTGCTCCTGCCCACAGAAGAGGTGGCCTCATCAGTGGTCCCCAGCCCTTATTCTTGTTCTACAACATCACTGGGCCCTCTCTTCTCATTTCTCTTGCCCCCATCTGCCTTCTCCTTTTGTATATCTCTCTCTCCTCTTGCTCTTTCCCATTGCAGCACAAACAGGCTTTATCTTCATGTGTAAAACAAAATCCAAACAACCTTTGACTCCTAGTGACTCTCCAGCTCTCTATTTCTTCTCACTATCAGCTCTAAGGTTATTGAGTCTGCTGCTGCTGATTTATATGATTTAGACTGAATTTAGGCTCCATCTCCAACAGATTCTTTCTCAAACGGGCTTTCACATCTCTCCTGTCACAGAAGCAGAATCAGAGAGTTTCTAATTTTCTTTGTCTGGCTGCAGCTCTGCACTACACCAGGCTCTCTGTCATAGCCTGTCAGCTCCTTCTGGAAACCTGGTCCTCCTTTCCCAGTGCTCCTACTTGACTTCAGCACCTTCCTTTGCTTGCTCAGGGTTACTCAGACTAGTTTGTCACTGCTCACCCTCCCCCCTGCTGCTGTTCTTTGCCTCTGTGTCCTCCTTCCTTGTCTCCTTTCCTTCTCCCTTGTGTCTCAGAGTGAGTTCTCCCTGTGCACACTCAGGAACCTTCTCTGCCCCAGTGACTCGCTGTCCTGCCTCTCTGTCCCTGGCCGCTTCCCGTCCGTTCCAACTAAATTCATGCCCTGCCTCTGGGATTATCTTGTGGATCTCTGTCAGCTCAAGCTCAAAGTAGGCTCTCATTTACTCCCTAGGCCTGCTGTCCTTCCTGTCCTTCAGTCCCCACGGCCTGGCTGTCACTCAGTCCGTGGCCTGGCTGTTACCTGTGCCCCCATGCTCTGTGCAGTGCCACAGCCAGGCTCCTGCTGCCTCACCACCCTGACACTTGCAATCCCCCCCTGCTTGTAGACTGCCCAAGTTCTGCTGTCCTGCTCATGGTTTTGGCCTGTCATCCTGCTTGTGCTATCTCTCTCCTTGTGGCCCTCTCCTGGATTCCCTTCACTCTGGATTTCCACACCCTCCCTTGCTCTCAAATTCAGCTGCAGCATATGCCACCTCACACATCATCTCTCTTTCACTGCTGAGACTTTCTGTCACCCCATCACAACCCACTCTTTTCCACAAGTTACATTTTAGCTATAAGCGCCTTCATGCTTTCCTCCCTGCTGGATGTCATTCTCGGGAGGAGAAATGAAACCACCCAAACCACCCAAATCTGACCCTGAACTGTGCCCCAGTATAGTTATATTTGTAGAAGGTTCTGTCTCCATGATGTCCAGAAGTCTTCTGTTTCCTTGTATTCCCTGGTGTGTTTGTCTCCCTGCATTATCTCTTATCTTGCTCTTGGGTTAGAAGTATTTGTGGGGAAGGAAACATATTTACATCCTGCATCTGCAGAGAGCCCAGAACAATGAGACTCCTAAACTGGGACTACAGCTCAGAGGTGCACTAAATAGTGTAACAAATCCAACTTCAATCTGCATACAGCCAAATACACTATTTTATATTCTGTAGGTGTGAAAATACCATTATTTCACTGTGCCCTTGTTTCACTACTTCTTCTCTTAAAGAACACAATATAAGGATGAGCTATCATGTGCTGAAAAAGCCAGGAAATGTTAAGTTACAGTTCCCATGGCAATTGCAACTCAGCCCCCTCCAGTGCTGTACAAGGGTTATCACCATGTACAATAACAGGGGATGCTGAACACATGCAAAGTGACCAAATTACTGTTGTGGCAGATAACCAGGTCTTTGAACTTCTGTGCAGGTAAAATCTTGGGCATTTACTGGGCTTTTAGCATTTAAGTCTGAAAATGTGAAGTCCAATAGGCTATAAATACAAGTCAGAATTGTGTTGTATAGCAAGTAGCTGGTGCTGGCTTGGAGTCCTCCTTGAAAAGACACAGCTAATGGCAATAAGAAATATTTTCATTACTTTATGAGCTCTGGTAGCTGTCAGCTGAGAGAGGGATCTGCCGATCAGAGAAATCTGGGGAGACATCAGTGTGTCAGAACAAGTGAAAAGACTTGACACAGAAGGCACATTTTTGTTGAGCAATTTGCATTAGCACTTCTGGACAAATTCTACATTTCACATGCAATTCACAAACCAACAGCAGCATTGCTAATTGGTGCAGTTGCCAGTCAACTCTGGTGCCTTGTTTGAGCTATCACTAACAGGAATGAAGACTACAGTCTTTCTTTAGAAAAAAATGCAGCAATTATTTTCCAGACTTTGAGTTGCGTTCCCCCTGCCCCCACTTTTCATCCTTGTAATTTCATTATCTCAGTAACTTAAAAAGGATGTGGAATAGAAAAATGCAAATCTCAGAAAAGTCCTGCTGGAGTTATTAATTAAAACCACCACTGTTTGCAAAGAATGATGCCCTTCATTAATACAACCTGCCATCACTGTGAATTTGACCATGTCTCAGAGTCCCAATGCAAAGCTGTTTGTGTATGTGAAAAAAAAACCCCAGGAAGTGGCAGAGCACTGGTGACTCAAATCCCAGTCACCAAACCAAGGCCGGGCTCTGCGAAAATCTAAAATGCTGATGGAATGACAGAATCTCTCTGCTCCCTCTTAGGTGATATTAGAAATTATTTAACTGAAAACAGAGCAGATCTCCCATCCATCATTCTTTATCCCTTGTAAAGTTGAGTCTCCCAGGAAAAGGAAAAAGCATCCATAATGCAGCTATTACCACTGCTCAGAATGCTCAGGCAGCTGCAGCTCAGCTGAAGGAAGGTTTGGCTGACTCATTTTTGTAAGTTAGATGGCTATTTTTAGGGAACATTTCCTTTAGGTCCCTACAGTGCAAAATCCAAAGGAGCTAATGACATTGGCAGGTGCCTAGGTTGTTAGTGACCTCCTCTAGCTGGGCATTCACATTTCCTTACTACTTTTTTCCATAATGTATAGTGAAAAAGGGAACAACCTACAATTAAAGATCTTCCAAAGCAGCTTCAATACCTTTTCTATTCAAATGCTCAATGAGGGACCAATGTGCCATAGCAAAAAATGGAACAGCACAAGAAAAACTCATGTACAGAAAAACAGATATACCTCAAGCTAAATAAACCTAATTCTGAAGAAAGTGGTGCTAATGGAGTACTTTGATTGCTTCTCTATGGATGAATAAGTGTCTGTAATGCACTTGCATTCTGACCCTGATCTTTCTGCAGCTGCAAGAGCCCCATCCCCTTTCTTGTTTCCCTTGAGACCTTCTTGGCCCCACCCTAAGGTCCAGCCTGGCTGTTGTGGAAGTCACTAGCAAAAGCCACATCTTATCCACATCTCCCAGCTGTGCTCTCCTCAGAAGGAATAAGAAAAGCTACAGTAAAGCCAGGAACTCCCAATCCTGATCATGAGAGGTCTGTCCTGGACACTGCTTTATTTTCTGCTTTATTTTCTGCAGTGAGGCACAAAGCAGGTTGTTGGGCAGAGTCCTGTAGTACAACTTTCTGGTGTAAGTAGCTCTGCTTGGGCTTCCTTCTGCTACACCCTGGGTTACTGGCACAGCAGCCACCTTTCCCTGTGACTAAATCCTGATTTGGAGGCCCAATTGTTTTGAGTCTGACTGCAGAGTTTTCTTGGTAATCAGTGCTATGCACACCCCCAGCTCCTCAGGCTGAATCACTTGGTATTTGTGGAAACAGGGGCTGGCTGGGAGCTCTGTTTGTGCCCTGTCCCAAACACAGGTCCCTCTCTGAGCATCCCACCGCTGCTCACCTGGTGAGCCATGGAAAAAGGGAGGCTCTGAAATCCCCAGTGATATGGCTTGCCTCCTTCCTTCCAGCTACTTCGTCCTTTGTCTGTATTCAAAACAGACAAAGGATGAAGTAGCTGATGCCTCAAACCTTTCACAAAGCAAAGCCCAAGCGGCTTTGTGAAACCATGGGCTGTACTTCCCAATCACAGGGCAGGGCTCCAATTTACCAACACATGGTGTGGCTGTCAGCTGTGAGTCTACAAAAACTACAGAAGATAGCTTTGGACTTCTTAATACCTTATTTCTGATATGTGGAGGGACTGGGAAGTTTGCAGCTTCCCACCTGCTTAAATATAATTCACTACAAAATATCAAAGAGATGCATTCAGCCTTTTGTAGACATACCACTACCTTATGTGTTGATGTAACACACATGTATAGCATATTGGCAGTGCACCTAGTAGATGTGTGGGAGACCCCTAGGTTCAAAGTCTCCAGTGCTTCTTTTGCTCTCTAATGAATCCTTCTTTTGTTTAGCTCCACCTCCCCTTAGGTTTTAGCTGTAACTCTCTCATTAGCATCTGAGGTTTTTTTTTTCCTCCAACACTACCTACAACACTGCAATAGACTGGGCACCTGGTAGGAAACACCTAAATGAATCACGATTCTCACTTCAGACAGGATTAACAGGTCTGGGTCACTTTTTAGCAGTACTGTTGCTCCATTAGCAAAGTTGTTAACCAAATATTCCCCCTAACACCATGTGAGGTGAGATTCCTGTGCTATATTCTAGCTGGTAAGCTGAATTCATAATGTTTCAAATAAAAGATGCAGTCATCACTACTAGGAGTGTCACAATTTTTGTGAGTTTCTGAAGACTCTCATCTGCTTCTTAGTGTCCAAAAATCAAAGCACTCAGGCATCTCCACAGTAGCTCCTGAAAATGTTGAACTGTATCCTTTGGGTGCAAACATTTTGTTGAATTTTCACTGGATTTCATCCTCCCACACCTGATTTTCTAGCTATTATGTATGAAAACACGTGTAAGACTGAGATATCTCTGGCACACAGACTGGCAACTGTGATGTCCATCACAATCACCATCCATCCTGGTGCTGGCATCTTTCTGGGCTTCACCAAAATCTACCAGCAAGCTCTGGGAAATAAGCAGCTGAAGATGCTGCTACGGATTTGCTACCACAGACAGGCACAAAGACAGAAAGTCTTCGCCCATTTGGCTGTGAATGAAATGCAGTGGGGGTTTTGCTTTTAGAAAAATGCCAAGTTTATATCCACTGAGTTACTGTGCTGACTCAGTGGGCTGACTCCAGCTCTTTCCAAAGTTGCCAGGCCTCTTCTCCAAGACATCCTAGGAGATGCCAAGGCTCAGGGAGTGAGCTGGGGCATTTCCTCTGTGAGCAATGCAGCAGTGAGGCAGGAGGGCCACACCACTGGCAGAAGTGTTGGGACTCTCCAGTGCTGTGCTGCTTTCACATGTCATGGACATCTCTGGCACTCAGAGCTTGCACTTCCTTGTGCTGCAGCCAGAATACCTGAGCACCCTCGTAAGGCAGTCCAGCTGCACGGAAAGGATGGGGATTTTAGCATGATGGCACATGTCTAACTTTGCCAGACATCTCCAAATTGTAACAGAGCCATCAGACTTCAGCGTTCAGCTTGTCACTGCAAAACCATCATCTCTTTAACAAGCACAACACATCAGCAATGTGCATTGTTGCCCTATACTCATCAACCAGAAGTATTATTTTTATTTAACTGTAAGTGGCATGTTTTCTTTGCTGGCTTCCTTCCAAATGATTCTGTTACTCTGAGCTGAGGTAGTAGTGCGTGTTTTCACTGCTTACAATGAGACATTTCTCTTTTAAGAGATATAAACACACCATTGCCAGAAAAAGGCATGGTGACAATGATCAGGAAAAAAACCTCAAGCATAAGTAAACCTCATTCTTCCTCTCCCTAACATTCCTCTCCCAAACAATCCTGAGCAAACTCCAGCTGCTTTGGATAGCCACTAAAATCAGCAAAGATGCAAGTCAAGGCAGAGCCACAAGCCTTCAAAAGCTGCTGGGGGAAGTGGTACAGGAAGCTCGTGGAGTGGCTCTGTATTCCTGCTGTTTGTCCTCACAGCACACTGTGAACCTCTGTCCTGTAGCTCTCCACGGTGACTGTAAGTGCAGTGACAGCCATAGCTGTCACCTGGAAGCACCCTTCCCTTGGAAAACCAAACAGCTCTGCACTCACACAGACCAAAAGCCAAATGCAAATGCAGAGGGGGAAAGCTGCTGCATCTTCAGTAGGTGCTGGGCACGGACACAGCTGTTTGCAGTAGAAAATGACTGGAGATTTATAATGGCAAAATCAAGGTGCACAGCCTGAAGGACTAATTAGCTCTGCTTGATTCCCTCAAAATATTTCCTTATGATCTAAACTGTGTGGCAGCGATTCGGCAGTACGGTGATTGTATGTGAAACAAACCAATGTTGTCTGTCTCATTTCCAGGTTTTTACTGTTATTATCCCTCAGTAAACTTGGACTGCTTCAAAATTTATTTTCTCAACTTTCCTTAAGGCTGTGGCCTTATACAAGTGAAAACCTACAGCACTGTTTTGCAGCCAAAATCCACCTGGAGGGTGAAAACCTTCCTCTGCAATGGTCACACGGCATTTTCTAGAGGTGTACAAACAAGATAAACACAGAGAGGTCCAAAGATTGGTTAAATACCAAAACAAATTAATTGCCTAATTAATTGAACTCGGCAGCACCTCCTCCAGAGTGATTCATCCCTTTCAGCACTGGAAAAGGCTGATGTTGACACTGCCCCTGTTTGTCTGGCTGCATATCAGCTCAGGAAAGTATATTTAGCTCCAGTGCACTTGCAGGATTGCATCTCACAGCTCCACAGGAAATCTCTGGAGTCAGAGCTAAAGATATCACTGCACACTTGGAAATTCATGGCCAGCTGTAAAAGTGGGGCTTCAGTGGTGGTCAGAGCGCTCAACAGCCTCCTTTCAAATGAGCAAGGAGGCTGAATAAAACACTTCACTGTGCTGGGTTCACGGCAGGCAGGGCGCACCCTGGAGCCCGAAATAGCAGCAGCTATCTCTTGCTGGGATAAGGCTGAATTGATACATCCTGTTCCCAATCCCATGCCCATGAGTAGATGGGAGGGGGAGAGGTCTGAGGAGAGAGAACTAGAGACTAGTGCTGAATAAGCACACAGAGATCTCTTCCTCCTCCTCTGAAGCTTTCAGAAATGTTAAGAGTTGTCAGATCCATTTCAAGAGAGAGAAATCATAAAAGAGAACACACATCTAACATAGGCTTTCTTTTCCATAAAGAGTATCTGCACATGGGTTGTGGTACCAATTCCAGGGCACGTGAACAGACAGAGAATCCCATCAAATCCTTGTCCCTGATGTTTTTAAAAGGCATTTTGCCCGATGCTCTCATGGCTCCTGAGCAACCACTCCAGCACTGGGCAAGCACAGGGCACCTTGGCCACAGCCTCACCTACTGCCTTGGTCTTGGAGAAGGATCAGGGCCCTTCCCTTCATGAATACAACACAGAATCTTTTCCTCCTGAGATAATGAAAAAGCAGGATGCAAAACCAGCTCCTGTTTTCTGTTAGTAAGTGCTTTCTTACGCTATGTCATATTTTTTTCTCAAGTGGCAGCTAGCTGACTGCATTCCATCTCAGCTTTGGGAATGCTCTGTACTGTCCAAGTAATTCCAGTCGGCCAGAGCACACCTCTCTTTGCTCAGGGACAGGACAGCTCTGTGTGCTTATGAAGCAAGATCAAAAAGGACTAAATGTAAACAAGTTGTCCCTCTTTGAAGAGCTCCTCGGGATCCAGAGCATTCTGTCAATAGCAATCTAAGGAAGTACTGTGGCCTTAGGATCCTGCATGGGGTTGATACGGGGGGAAAAAGGAACTTATTTCAGAATCTTATTTGGATCAACCTGTTTTATTTCAGGCAAAAAGCCCGGGGTGCCACCTTGCCTACAGCTAACTGGTCTCCCAAGAACAGATACATTTCTTTGCTTCCAGACAGGTCATTAGCTGGTGGGAAGGGGCCAGGTGGGTGTATGCAGCTCTAGGAAGTGTGCAGGATATGTTTTTATTAACCCTACACAGGAGAAGATGTTGTAAGACTGGGTTTTGGCAGCCTGATACATTCACAGTGCAGATTTTGGACAAATCACTACTGTGCCTGATGCCTTAGCATCTCCACCCCTACACAACAGTGACAGTCCCTCCGATTCCAGCAAACTGCCCCAGCCCCAGCAAGGCAACAGGATCCAGGGAGCTACAGTGCCTGCGTGCTTTAGTTACATTCTCAGATAAAACATTTTCTACAAATTAAAGCCCAGATTTGTATTTCTCGTCTTCATGCACCTAGACAAATCAACTGACAAAAAAGCCTTCCTCAAGACTCAAGGAAGAAAATAAATTTCTCTATCCTATGTGCTTTCCATTTCCTTTGAGCAATGTCACAAAAAACATAGGTTAAGGAGCAGGCAGGAGAAGGACAACAGGATTCTTGGCTAAAACTGAGGGATTTTCTGTGGCCCAGGCAGTGCCACAAGCATCTCCTATATCTGCCAGGGTGAGATGGAGCAGCAGAGCGCCACGAATCCATCATGGCTGCAGGGAGCTGCCAGCTGCGTGCTCCCCCTCCAGCAAACTGCTTCCCCTTTGTCAGGTGTCACCTGAGTGCTGCACGCTACCAGGCACACACCTGGCCCCTCCTCACGGCCACCCCTGCCATGCCACAGCAAGGCCCAGTGGCTGTCAGCAGATTCAAGGGACATGTGAAGATGAGGGCCAGGGCTGGCCACGGCTGCTGCTCTGGGCTGCTTTCAGCAGTGCTGCTGGTGTCTCTCGGGCTGTGCTACACCACCAGCACTCACTCCCTGCTGTGTCCACTGGAAGCAAAGTTTAGCGAACAGGAGATCCCCCCAAGCAGGGAGTAACCCCAGAGGTCACCCATGAGCGGAAGAGCTGAGGGAGGGATGGAGCCCTTCTGCACCAAGGCTCTGGTCCAGCTGCCAGAGCGTGTTCCAGGGTATGATGCTGCTCAGCAGCCTGCTCTCCTGGGGCGGCCCTTCAGCGTGGTGACAGCTCTCTGCAGAGCAAGGCACCATGCTCTCACAGAGCTGCCATGCCAAGCCACAACCTGAGTGGCAGACAATGGGAGCTGAGCCACAGTCCCCTGAGTACCACCACATGCTTAGACTGCAAAACCCCTGCTTTGGTTAAGCTGTCTGCACCTTCTATTATGTGATTTGCTTTGAACTAGAAAGCCTTTCCTTGCATAATCCCAGCATTTCAGACCCGTACTGCCAGCAGTGCTCTCTAAGGGCAGTGTTTAGAGAAGTGTCACACACAAACGACGACGGAATCACAGAAGGCAGTGATGGAGAAGATCAGCTAGCTCATCTCCCAGCTCCCATGAGGACTTTTTAGTCCAACACACTGGAATTACTGTAACGAGACCATCTTGCAGCACATCAATGCCCCTTAACAAACAATAAAAAGCCCGGGAAGAGGAGGTGATCAAGAAGTTTGTGATATGTGCCCATTAGCAGACAGGTCCTTCTAGAGACGGCCTGGGGAGTGCTCTTGTTAAAAGCCAATTGGATGAGTGACATTTAAAAAAAAAAAAAAAAGGATACATGTGTCACTTTTCCACAGCTTCCCCCTGGATCAGTTCAGACAATTATGGCATAACCACCAGGGCTAAGTTGAAGCTTTCCACTGTGTCAGAGTACAAGATAGAGAGGGACACTGTCAACTTCTTTGGGTGTTGAAATCTCATTTGCAGGAAGGGAAGGCATCCTCTGCCAGCTCTTTCTTTCACATCTGAAAGAGGAAAGGCAAAGTGGGTACAAAGGAAGAACGTGGTGGGTGTTTTTTCCCAAGTAGCCTTTTCCTGTGGTCTTTCATTCGCATGGCTGCTGGGAGAGGAGCCTCCTCAGAGGCTCTCTGGAGTAAAACTGCCTCGCCATCTCACAAGAGGGAATGTTGTCTTCCCTACAAGCCTCCTTCTGATGAGCTTCATCAGAAGCTTTCCCAGCTAGTTTCTGTCAGAGCCACCAACATGCCACAAGCTTGCTGGGTCCCAGCCCAAGGAGGGGGGCACATGCCAGCGGGTACAGGCAGGAGGTGCCAGGAGAAGCTGCACAGCTCAAAGCCCTGTTGCAGTTCTGGGCTCATCTGAAGTAATAATCTCACTCATAACTCGGGTTTGTCAACATCCTTAATCACTGGGTACAGCAGTAAGCCTCTCAATAAGTACCTGTGTCAGGAAACAGAACTGTGCTTGTGTTCAGGTCCAGGCTACTGAAAGTTTCAGCAGCCAGATTGGTTAGGAAAAAAATCCCACCAGGATCTATTTACAGATCCATGTACCCACCAGCTGGATTTTATATTCATCCACAGTGGGATCTTCCATCTATATAGCCTTTGAAATGTGAATCTCAAACTTTATGCTGGAGGACAGAATTCAAAATCATTTGTTACCCAGTGTCATGCTCTTGAGTTTATTTCAACTATTTTTCCTTAACTGTGCTAAAATAATGAATAATAAATACTGGTGGCAGCGGCAGCAAGAGCAGATGAACCAAAGAGCAGATCCAAACCAAATCCAAGCTACAAAAGGAAACAAGTAATAGAATTTCTCTCCTTCTCCTTTACTTTCTTTTCCCATTTTTTTCTAAATATTCCACTGTCATTATTGTACATTTAATCTTTTGGTTTCCCTGCTCCTTTCTGCCAAGGGCTGTGAAGGACTGTAAGAGGTCAGAGGATTTCACATCAGTCCTCCACTTATTTTAGGTACTGACTGCTCCTGGAATATGTATTTAAATCCTAACAACTGGGTAAGAAGAAGATGGCCCTATCAAACTTTGCTCTGAAATACTAAATACTAAATCTGTGAAATACTAAATCTATGACTTTCATACAAGGTGCAGGAAGTGTCCTGTTGGATCTCTGTGCCAGGCTGGTTTCTGGATCCTCCTTCCCTAGAACAGCCACAGTAACATTCTATGAGCTCTCTAAGATGTCCTGGTTAGTGTACTGTTCACTATGTAAATGTAATGATTTTGTTTCATTAAAGGATACCAAGAATGAAACAAGCAGTCCTGACAAGCCATCCATGAGTGATCATGGGTCTGCTGAGGGACAAAAAGTGCCCTATGAGCACTGCAGGTCTGACCATCTGCCTCTGCCCAATAACAAATGGTTTGGGAAGGACTCTACACAAATTAGGGGGGAATGAGAACAAAAACTGAGCAAGTTCAGAGAGGGACTCCATGAAAAAGAAAAGCATTTGCTGAGGAAGGACAACTGAGAGGGACATCTGCTGGGATGTCCTGAAAAATCTGCTGGAGGTATCATCTGCTGGGCAGGCAGGTGTGCATGGGCACTGCCGATTTAAAATATTTTTAATCACAGGGACTGTCCCTCCTGTTAATAAAGAAAACTTGGTTTGCCACTGGCCATGTGCTGCGTGAGGAAGCCAAACAGATTTGTCCAAACTCAGGCCAGCTGACCACCAGTTAGTACTTGCAGCCTACAGCCCAGTGCAGGAGCAGGAGGCTGTCAGACGTGAGACTGGGGAAAGGGAACAACTCTATGGCCAAGCCCTGGAAGGCAGACATGAGAGTGTCCAGGAAGGAAACAGAGGAGTTCCTAGTTCTGTCACTGCTGCCAGTCTTGCTTGAGATTTGGAAGCTTCAGAGAGTTAACTTTCATTACAGTCTTCCACTCAGTAAATGTACAAGTATCAGTGTGAGGGATCTGGAGGAAGGGAGACGCCAGTTGTCATCCAGGGCACATCAGGGGGCCAGAGCCCTTCCTTAGCCATTGTGCGTGGCTTTCTTTGCACATTAGTGTCTAAGGTCACAATGTAAGATGGAACACAAAAAAACCAAACCAAACCAAAAAACCCCCCCCAAAAACAAACAAACAAAAAACCCCCCAAAAAACACAACACCAAAAACAAACAAAAAACCCACAAAAACAAACAGAGACCAAAACGAAACAACAACAAAAACCACCCAACCTCCCCCCCAGGAACAACAAAAAAACCCACGAAACCAACAAAACAAACAAAAAAGTATTCCATCATCATCTCCATAAGCTGTTAAAACCAGGTGGGGCAGTGTTCTTTATCTCTTCCATGACTCATCCCTGATAGCTCCAGGGGATATCTTGTGCTGATGGGCCCTCAAAGTCTCACTGCATGACTCTTAAAATTACACCATCCCACTGGGAGATGCTCTGCCCAGGGGGAGGAGCCACGCATTCCTACCTGGATATAATCTGAGGGTTTGCAACACCACAAGCAGCCTTATCCACTGAATTCCCAGAGGACAAGAGCTACAGAACCACCACTGGACATTCAGAGGAAGACCAGGCCTTTCTACGGGATCCCTGCTCCAACAGAGCCACAGCTGTCACTGCAGGAGGGCTGCAGCCACCATTCCATGGGACTGCTGCCAACACCCTGAGCCACAGGGTGTCAGGTCTCTCTGTCAGGTTAGGGCAGTGAGGTTTTTTTGCATTTATTTTCATTTTCCTATTAAATTGTAGTTCTGACTTGGAGTCTCCCACTGGTTTGCTTTCAATTAGGTACAATTAGGAAGGCTGACAAGAGCAGCTTTACTGGTGAGTTGTATTTTTTTTACCATGACAGTAGTTTGGAATCAAGTTACCCTCTGAAGCTGGCAAATACAGACAATGAAAATACATGTTCTGCTGCCCCTTGCTCTCTCACAAGTGCTTTTCTCTATAGACACACAGACGCATTTAAAAATTAGGCAAGAAAAACTGTCCTACATTTGAATTTTATAATCATCAAGCTAGGGGACTTGTGCAAGGGCATTGTGTTTATCAGAACACAATTGTTGACAGGAAAATGCTGTAGCTGATTGGTTACTTTAAAGGAAAAGAAAAAAAAAAAAAAGAAAGAAAAAAGTAACATGCAGAAATTATAGAGGGAGTCCTTCAGAGCAGGCAGCAAGAGACCTGGCAGTTTTCTCTGGCTGTGTAGCTCAGTGTGACTAACAGGACCAAATGTCAACACATGCTCCCTAAACCCTCAACCAGCCTAATCCAGCAGGGACTGTCCTCGGCAATGAGGAGTTCCTTAAATCAAGGATCCAAGCATCGGCGTGATGGATGCGCCGCTCCAAGCGATGCGGAGCGCGGCCACGCTGGGCGAGCTGACAAAAAGCCACCCAGGGCTGATGAGACCTGCCTGCTCCTCTCTGGCACGGCTGCAGTGCTGTATTCCAGGGCTCACAGCACAGAAACGTGCTGCGGAGCCCAAGCCTGCGCTGGACCCCTCCTCCTGCCTGAAGTGAAGGGCTGCGAGAACCACTTGGCCTCCTCATTTGCAGTCAGGCTCTGCTCTCCCCTGCTGAACACCTACGTCCCTGCCTCCCAGCTCTCCATGATGGGACAGCCCAAACTGACAGGCTGCTCGGCAAACAGCACAGAGGGGGGCAGCTCTCAGCTGCCACTTGCTGCAACTGCCAGGGAGTGTTTGTTGGGGTGGCTGGTGGCAGACCTCTGCATAACTGGGAGTGAATGCGCCTTTCATGCCTTTGTGTACAACTGAAGTGTGGGACAATGAGAATGGAAACATTTTTCCTGTTCTTGACATCCAACTGCCTCCTGGAGGATACAGTCTCCACCAGACAGATGGCTAATTTCTTTACCCTAACCTCCTCCTCCAGCACTCCAGTGTTAGTATGATGTTCTGCCCTGGAGTGAAGCCCTAATTGCTGTCAAACGTTCAGAGACAAAAGTGCTTGTCTATATATCATTCATGCAAGTGTTGTTACCAGGGTGTGAATTAAACAGCAGAAGCCACTTGTCAATTGACTCCAACCTGAGCCATTTTGCTCAAAACCTGGCTTGCGTTTTAAAGGATCAAGGACGATTTTTATTTCCGTGCAGGCAGGGACCAGAAGATGCCGCACCATTCACTGAAGGACCCTCAGCTGCTCTGCCTTCATTAGGCTTACAAAGGACATGGGGTGCTCTTTCCCCTGATCATTCAGGAATCCTCCCATGGCAGAAAAACGTTCATTTTCCTTTGTCCTCACCAGCTAAACCCAAGGGGCTGTTCAGCATGAAATGCACACTGAGCACAAAGCCAAGACATAGAGTTCCTCATTTGTCTCGCTCACATCTAAGACGTATTTTTGGGACCAACAAAGTTCTTGTTTCCCGAAGATGCAGCTACCATTGAACAGACAGGTAATACTAATGGCCAGACAGTGACAGTCAGCTATTGGGAGGCTGATTAGATGCACATTTATTGTCTAATTATGTTGTGTGACAGCACAGGCTGCTGAACACCATTTTAACATGCAGAGTAACACCTCAGGAGGCTCTTCATTATGCATTCAGTGGGCTATTTTCAGACTAAACAGCATGTCAGTGGCTGTGTTTATCCTTTTCCACCTGGGCAGAGGAAACAGTTCAATGTTCCTCCAGGGAATTAATACATATTACAACCCACACGTTCATTTTCCTCAACAGACAGAAATGGCCAGGCATATTACATGTTTCCAGAAAATACTGAGGTCCTGACAAAGAGGGATTGCTGGGGGAAAAAATGAGTTTGAGCAGAGATCCTGAATTTAAAGGAAGCCAGATTCCCCAGGATCAGCACGAAACCCTGCCTGCTTTCCCCCCATGCTGAGGTGCATATGCACAAGTGGAACATGGGCATGCAGAGCCTCTTGTGTAACAGCTTCTGACAGCACTGTGAGAGGGGAATGCTTTTCCTGGGTCTGAACGTGGTGGTGGGAGTCCTGCGAGCCAAACCACATCAGCGTCTGCCCTGGAATGCTGCTGGGCTGAGAAGGCAGCATCTGCAATGGGGCTCATGGGGGCCCTCTCCCTGTCTCTTTCCCACCATGATTTACTTCCACTTGCTGAGAATACTTCATCTCATACCCTTTAACAAATTCTGCCAGTGGCTTCCTGGGAATGGATTCATTCCCATGCTTGTAATTCCACAGCAGTGGCTGAAAAATGAACAAATCAGTATTCTTCCTCTTCTTTTTCTTCCCTTAACCCAAACAGCTTTGATAAAAAATGGTACCTGCACGAAGCTACACTCCCCAAACCTTGGATAAGCCTTATGGCAAGAGAGTGGTACTGAGGGCAAGTCTTCTTGGAGAGATCATGGCCTGGCACAGACTGGGAGGTGCAAAGAGGAACCTGAGCCCTGAAGGCAAGACCCAGGTCTCAGCCCACCATGTCAAGCTCCCAGCAGGGATTCAAGCCAAGATGCTGACTCTGCCATTTTTTAATTCCCAGATTTTTAAGTGGCTGCTCTACAGTACTTACTGAGTTTGGCACAGTCTGGGCTCAAGGCAGCGTGAGATCCAAACGGAGCCACTGCTAATTATACACCTCTAATTAAACACAGAGACATGGTGGGTGGTTCTTGAAGTCCCTGAGATGAAGACCACTGAAAGCTCAGAGAGTCTCTTGGGGAAAGCTCCACTGCCCTCTCATGGCCTCACATTGCTCCCGAGGCATTGGCTTCCATGCACTGTCCAGGATGGGATGCTGGGTTGGGATGCCAGGTCCATGGGCTCAGGCTGGTCCCTTGTCAGGTGCTTAATGTCATTCCCTCCTGCCCCACCCCCAAAACTCCATTTTCAGGACACAGGAGGGCAGCAAAGAAGGAAGCAACATGTATTCTGTGAGCAGCTCTGACATGGGAGACTGCAAGGTCAGCGGCCCCTCCTCTCCACCAGTAAAACCTAAACCCAGCTTGAAATGAAAGAGTGTTTACTAAAATTGACATTTCTATGGTGTCTGCCCAGCTGATTAGAAGTAACAGCTGTGAAGCCAGCAGTGAGGAGGCCCAATATCCCAGAAGCTTCAAAACCACTTTATATCCTGCTGTATTACTGATTTAACAGCCACCTGAAGAGATTTAGAGTCAAGTTTCTGCAGACTGAGAGGAGCGCACAGCTCCCCGTAAGCACCTGCAGCACCTCTCTGGGGCTGGGACACACACCAGGAATGGTCATGCGAGCATCCATGGGACCTAGGAGGGTCTGCTAGCACCTGCAGAAGGTGGAGGTGATTCCCAGCTGCTCCAGGTTGGGCAGTGAAGGATGGAGGTGCTGCTGGCAGTGCCTCAGAGGCAGGTATGCTCCTCCTCCAAGTGATGGCAAAGCACATTTGGGAAGGTTTTCTGTGGCAGAGGAATATTGAATTCATTATGCTTCAGGGAAAAACTCAGAGGTTAAAATGAAATGGCAGCAGGTGCACCTAATAAGATTACAAGGTTCCCTTGGGATGCACTGGGAGAGCAGTTTCACTGTGTATTTCAAACAAAGCTATACTGTTGAAATCAACAGGATTTCAGTTGCAAAAGGCAAGCTAATTGGGAATTCAGTTCCTAATTATTCAGGTATAAGGCATAACACAGCCAGAGATGTGCTCAAATAAAATCTGCTTGATCCAAGTCAGGAAGAACAAAGTGGATGTACCTCTTGAGTACAAATGTATGAGACCTGAGTATGGAGATACAGGTGGAAAGTACACCTTGCAGAGATTTCTGTACTGTCATTAAAAAGACATTACAGTGAAAACAGAATGAAATATATCATGCTAAAATACCATTTAGATTCTGAGCCTCTCTGCTTTAATACCTTGCACAGCCTCAGAGGAGGGGCCAGATATGCCAGCATATCACCCTGAACTAACCAAGCAGTTTCCAGATCTGTAGCTTACAGAAAACCTTATGCAATGAACTGAAATAAACCTTAGACATTATTCTACTATATCTGTAAAAAAATTAGAACAAACTGTAATTCTGCCGTGCTGCATCTAAGCAGAACCTGTACAGCCACCTTTCTGATGTGCTTATAAGGCAGAACTGACAGCCTGAATGGAAGAGATGCTCTGAAGATCCTATAGAACCCTCAAATAAATCTCTGAATTTCTATTTGTGCCAATCAATCTGGCTTTCCAGGTGTCAGCTGGTAACACATCTGTCAGCATCCAAGTGCTGCAGTTACAGGGTAAGCTGTATTCACAGCTGGAAACTTAGTTTAGTGATTGCTTACACTTGAGTGAAAGATAACCCTGGATTATGCATTTCACACCGTAGGGGTTAAAAACAGGACTGGGGTTTGTGCTCATGTCAGTACAATGTTCCTCTCTGACCCCAAGCACATGTAATAATGTTTTCCCTCAGTTCCACCCTCTGTGCTGTCCAGGAAAAATAAGGGAGAGCTCTCACTGCAACAAAGGGACTCACCTGCACAGCTTGTAGCTCCAAAAGGAGACAGCTTAAACTGTAAAAAATCCTATCCTATTCTCTGTGGGAAGCTTCCAGCTTTGGTCTGAGAGCATACATTTGCTTACCTTTATATCACACATTGGCTTGCATGCTGAGAGCTGCTATTGATATCAACACAAGGCATCCAAGCACCCCTGGGATCCTACCAGCTCTCATGAGCCCATAGGGCTCAGGCTAGGAGAGCATCTCTGAATGTTCTACCTGACAAGAGGGCAGTGAAGTGGACATTTCAGCTAGATAAGTAGAAATCAGAGCCCTAGTAAAGTCTTCAGGAAGAGACAAAGATTATTTTAAAATCCAGCAAGTAAGGAAACAACTTTACCGTGACTCAGAAGCACTTCAAGGGGTCACAATGCATCAGTTAACAGGAATGATCACACATTTAACTGTAAAAGAGATGTAGATTCTTCTACACTTTCAGTGAAGGTGTCCCAGAGCTTTATTCACAAAGGAGCACTCGTTTAGCTCTCTGGGAGGTACCTGGGAGGTAACTGCAGCAGCCTGGGTCTCATGGGGGAATCTAGCCCAGTTTTCTGGACAGCCACCCTGTGAAGCAGCATCCCTGCATTCAGCAGTGCAACAAATGAAACACCTGGCAGCTGGCCCTGGGATGGCTTCTGGAACTGCTAGGAGAAAGAGACAGGCCCTCTCTCCAGGCTGTCCTCCTTTTCCCTCTGACTGGGAGCTCCCACAGTGCCTCATCCTCCATCTCTCCCCCACAGAGACTGGAACCACTCTCTCACCATCAGGGAGAGCTGCCAGTGACTCAGTGCAGCTCCCAGTGAGGCTGTCCAGAGGCTGGAGCAGGGAGCAGGCACAGTTCACCCCCTCTCCCATGCCAGCTCAGTTCACCCCCTCTCCCATGCTCAGGATCAGTGAGCCTGTCTGCAAGGGTGGGATGGTGGCCCTCGAGGTGACAGTCCTCACCAAGTGACACAAGGGGTTTCACCACGTCTGTCCTGAGGGCTGCAGGGTAGGAAATCAGCCCTTCCCCATCACACCACATGGGAACTGCCAGTTTTTCCACCCAGTCAGCAGCTTCCTTAGAACTGGGACCCACCATGAAACAGAATGTGGGTGCAGATATTTTAACACCATTTTATGATTTCTAACAGCTTCACCTCAAAGGCAAGGTGCTTTTTAATTCTGGTTCATTTTTCAACAGCAGGAAATGTAGTTTAATACATTTTACAAAAGTGGTAAGAACAGAAAAGAAAAATGTAAGCAATTGGGAGAATAAATGGAACAGGAAACTGAATGCTGTACCTGCAAGACAGTACATACTTTTCATGCAGAACTGATTAGAACGAACCAGAGGGTTTAAGAAAGCAAGAACTGTGTACTAGAGAAATAGTAGGATGCCACTGCTGACACAGAGATCTTTATCCCAAACTACTTCACTCTTGGCTCTTTCCCTCTTTGTGTCCCTGTTTTCCTAAAAGGGAAACTGACTGCTTCCTTTCTGATAATTAGGAGGATAACCCCATCACTAACTGGTGCTGTTGGCACATCCACTGGTGATGACAGAGGGGGGCTGTGCCAGGAGGGCTCCCCAGGCTTGGCCACGCGTGTGTGGGAAGCAGGCTAAAATCCCTGCACTCTGCTGCAGCAGGCAAGCTCACTCACTCCCCTTCCCTCTGCCAGTGAGCTCTCCAGCACTGACTGATGAGGCTGGGGCTGTGTCCATCCCACTGCACTCCCCACCTGTGTGACAGGGAGGGCTTCATTGCTGGAAAAGCCTCTCCTGCACGGCTGCAGCCCATTAAGGCCAACTGCAGTCTGTGCCAGTTCACCTTAATGTGCTGGGCTGTGAGCTATGGCTGCTCAGGAGCTGATTCAAAAATGATTAAGTGGCTCTTGCTCCAAGGGCAGCTACTTTGGGATCAGGGATGGATGACAGCCGGGCACAGCAACTTCCTCTGCTGCTGCACATTAACTCACACGCGTTTCCAGGCCAAGGCCCTCAGAAGGAGGGAGGGAGGGTGGCTGAGGTTCTTAGCACAGTCTGGTTCAATACAGACCCTGTCAGGTACGCACATGTGTGTAACACACACACACACACACACGTGTAAGGCCATGTGCCATACCTTTGCAGTTGTTCTCCCACACACCTTAACTCATGGCCACACACAAACAATTTTCCCACCCATAAACTAATTTTTTTTTCTCTCTGTTGCAAGTGCCTGTGTGTTTTTCAAGAGAGAGAGGAGTGCCTGAAGGGCATGGAAGTGGCAACCCAAAAAGTGGGGCATGCTACGGGCTCTCAGGGCCATTCCCCGAGCTTGGCACTTGTGGCACCTGGGAATGAGCAGCAGGGGAATGTACAGTGAGCACATCTTTGTCCCCTCTTCTCAGCCCAGAGACTGTGCTGGGAACAGCACAAGCAACTTGTCTGGGAGCCTGACTCCAGCTGCCAGTCAGCCATGCTGGCTGCACTCCTTTGTTCCTCAGCCTTTCTCTTTGGGCCCTGCTCAGAGAGAGACTGCAGCATGTGCTCAGCAGCTGGGCTCCATGCCCACACAAAAGGAAGGGAATGAGATGTCTGACACACTGGCAGAGCAGCTTGTTTGTGGCAAGGAAAAGAGGCCATGGCAGCTCTGGCTCTGCTCTAGGAATGGCAGTGGGCTTCCCCTGTGGGGATCAGCAGAACAAGCGGGTGCCACAGAACCAATTGGTGCAGGTTCTATTTTAAAGCTAAACTGCTGAACAGCAATACTCACCTGCAAGGCAGCAGGCTCACACAGAGAAGCAGCAGCACACTTATGAGATGCTGAAAGCCAGCATGTCACTGCTCCCACAGCAGTGGCTCTTGTGCCACCGTGCAACTCTGCTGCCCAGCTCACATATCCCTCCCATAACCCAGAGGCTGCTCCAGGAGGGCTCCAAGGGGTGGTGGGCTCAGGGGAGGGGAGTCTGGTCCAGTGGCAGAAGAGGAACATAAGCCAGACCTCCAGGCTCCCACTCTGGTCCTCATGCCTGTCACCTTTAGCTCCCTTGTTCATATGAACTGACTCTATTTTATATATAATTTACTTTTTTATTCTTAGCCACAGCTATGCCTCCAACACTACTCAGACCACTGGGGTTTGACAAACGCTTAAGAAAAGCTCATTTTGCAGCAGCAGTTGCAGATTTAGACTAAATATGATAACAACTACACCCCGCTGCTTCTACCCTGAAAGCGAAGGATTGCATCGAGCAATGCCCTTTTTGTGGAGTTTGTGGCTGGTGGCCACTCCTGTAGCGCTGCTTCACATCCCTGTTATTTTATTATCCCCATCTTTAAGAGTTCCCAGGGGAAGTGCAATCACAGCTCTGCGGCTTCCTGGAGCAGCTGTCCCCCTGCACTGCTGCAGCCAAAAAAGCTGACACCAGAGCCTGGCACTCTGCTTTTTATTGCCGTTCTACTCCTAATTGGAGCAACAAGGAGCATGCAGAGTCATGTACCAACCCAAGGAGATATTAGCTAATTGAAATTGTGCCCCACTGCACTAAACGCCGGTCACTTAAATCAATCTCTTCCTTCTTCCTCTCACCTCCATCTCATTCTCTCCACCTTCCCTGCGCCTTCATCCTTCCCTCCCCCTCTCCTTCTCAGCCCCTCCTTCCCCAAATCCTCCCCCACCGCCTGACTTCTAATCCCTCTAGGGCAATTAGAAGCAGGACCAACAACAAAGGGAAGGCAGCAGGAAGCCCTATCATTCATCCTCGGGTTCGCGGCACCCACCCACCCTGCTGCAGGGTCCCCCGTTCCGGCCGGGTACCTGCGGCGCCGTGCAGCGGCTGCGGGCGGGCGCCTTCCCCCCGCCCTGCGCCCAGGAGCCGCTCGTCTTTCTCAGAGCAATTACCACACATGATTTATGTGGCCAGTCAAGAGGGCCTGCCAGGGTTCTTATTTCATCTCTGAGAAAAGGAACTCTGCTGGAATTTTATCAGGGAGCTTGGATTAAATTGACAGCTGCCTTTTGTTTTGTTTTTAAAGACCTTCCCTTCAGAGCACAGCATTCTGCCTGGATTTCGGCGGGGGGAGGAAATCCAACACCATGCAAGGGTACAAGCCCCTCCTTTAAGAGAAAAATCCATTTACTTCACTCCATATATATTTTAAGTGAGGCCATTTTTAAGGACCTGACATCTGCAAAGCCATCCCCACTCCCACTGACTCGAAGCGGCGCTTTATTTCACTTCGCTGAAGCCACGAAGGCAACAGCTTTTCCTCCCCGGTGCAAGTGTCAGGCAGGCTGACAGAGGGAAACGACGGAGTCCTCAGCTCACCACGAGCACAGTCAGCTTCAAATGCCGCCAGCCCCGGCGCACACAACGCATCCGCATCCCCTCCCACGGCCAGGCATGCGGGGCACGGGGAGAGCTGCGCTCAGGCAGCCGGGGACAGCCGCAGGAGCACAGGGAGGCAGGTCCCGGCAGGCTACAGAGCCCAGGCAGGGACAGAGCAGAGCAGAGCCCACGCAGGCAGGGACAGAGCAGAGCAGAGCCCATGCGGGCAGAGACACAGCAGAGCAGAGCCCATGCAGGCAGGGACACAGCAGAGCAGAGCCCATGCGGGCAGAGACACAGCAGAGCAGAGCCCATGCAGGCAGGGACACAGCAGAGCAGAGCCCAGGCAGAGACACAGCAGAGCAGAGCCCAGGCAGGCAGAGACACAGCAGAGCAGAGCCCATGCAGGCAGGGACACAGCAGAGCAGAGCCCATGCAGGCAGAGACACAGCAGAGCAGAGCCCAGGCAGGCAGAGACACAGCAGAGCAGAGCCCATGCAGGCAGGGACACAGCAGAGCAGAGCCCATGCAGGCAGAGACACAGCAGAGCAGAGCCCATGCAGGGACAGAGCAGAGCAGAGCCCATGCAGGCAGGGACACAGCAGAGCAGAGCCCATGCAGGCAGAGACACAGCAGAGCAGAGCCCATGCATGCAGGGACACAGCAGAGCAGAGCCCAGGCAGAGACACAGCAGAGCAGAGCCCATGCATGCAGGGACACAGCAGAGCAGAGCCCAGGCAGAGACACAGCAGAGCAGAGCCCATGCATGCAGGGACACAGCAGAGCAGAGCCCATGCAGGCAGGGACACAGCAGAGCAGAGCCCATGCATGCAGGGACACAGCAGAGCAGAGCCCATGCAGGCAGGGACAGAGCAGAGCAGAGCCCAGGCAGGGACACAGCAGAGCAGAGCCCAGGCAGGGACACAGCAGAGCAGAGCCCATGCAGGCAGAGACTCAGCAGAGCAGAGCCCATGCAGGCAGGGACACAGCAGAGCAGAGCCCATGCAGGCAGGGACACAGCAGAGCAGAGCCCATGCAGGGACACAGCAGAGCAGAGCCCAGGCAGGCAGACATGCAGGGACACAGCAGAGCAGAGCCCAGGCAGGCAGACATGCTGAGACACCGTGACCGTGTTCACAGGGGTTCTTGGATGAGGGAAGAGGCGAGGATCTGACTCCATGTTTCAGAAGGCTTGATTTATTATTTTATGATATATGTTTGTTAAAACTATACTAAAAGAATAGAAGAAAGGATTTCCTCAGAAGGCTGGCTAAGAATAGAATAGGAAAGAATGATAACAAAGGTTTGTGGCTCGGACTCTCTGTCCGAGCCAGTTGACTGTGCTTGGCCATTAATTACAAACAACCAACATGGGCCAATCCCAGATCCACCTGTTGCATTTCACAGCAGCAGACAATCATTGTTTATATTTTGTTCCTGAGGCCTCTCAGCTTCCCAGGAGGAAAAACCCTAAGGAAAGGCTTTTCCATCCAAGATGTCTGTGACAGGACACAGGGAGCAGAGCCCGTGCCGAGCAGGCAGGCACAGCACCGAGCCCTGCGCGCAGGCGGGAGCCGTGCCAGCAGGCAGGCAGCTACACACAAACCATCCCAAACTGGGTGTGCCCAAAAGGGCACATGCATGGGCAGAAGGCATAGAGGGACACACAGACAGAGCTGATTGCAACTCCAGGCACTGCCAACAGCAAGAGGTATTAACAAATATTTAACCAAGTCAGCTGCCTCTTGCCTTCCTTGCTTTAGTGGCTGGTTCTTCCACACCCTTTGAACAGATTTGAAAGCATTTGTTCTCTAGATAACACAATTTGGGCTTTGTATATATATATTTGGGAGGCAAAGTCTAACACAAGGACATAAAATTATTGAGGATGCCAGCAGAGATTACAGCATCAGTGCTAAGAAGTCTAGATGCATATTTATTGCCTTAAAAACAATTCTCAGTTTGGTACAAAGCAGCAGTCTTTCTCTGTACTGCAGGGTGGTATGGAGGAGGAGAAGGGTATGTTAATTCTGTATTAAAAGAACACAAAATAGAGATGGCAGTCTAATAATGCTAAAAAGGTGCAGAAAGAGGATGCAGGGTGGTAAGGTTCACACAAAGGAGAGGCATATCTCATTGCAAAGGACTCTGTCAGCCTGAAATCCAGGCATTTCACAGACATAAGCTACAGTATTTTCAATAAATTTACCTACCCAGATGCCTGCTCTCACTTCTGGTTTTTTGCTATTGATGTTTTCATACTTTCAGATGATTCTCTGCCTGCCATCACTTTGCAGAAGAGCTAAATAAGCATTTGGGGGATGGAAAGAGCTTGGACACCAATGACACATGCGCTGCTCAGTGCACCAAGACATTTGATAGGGGAAAAAATAAAACCACTGGTTTGCCTCATACGTTTTCCTCTTGGCACTTGAGATTTTACCAACATCAATAGTAACCCTAACTGATTTCAGAAGAAGAATCATTTAAAAGCCAGCTGGCATCCTTTTAAAACCTTTAAGCTACATGTGTTTTTTTGCTACTCCATCCACAGGAACTGCATTCAAAAAATGCTATGTCATTTATTACAAAATGGCCACATTTTCTTACTCCTTCCTGCCTCCCATCACTCCTTTTTCTCTAAGTGAGCATACAGAGACTTGAGGACTTCCAGCCTCAATATCCCAGGAAAATGATGCCCTTGGTACAGGCTATAGCTGCTCTCCTCAAGGCAGGGCAGAATGCTTTGGTGTTCAAAGGCCAAGCTGGCAGCATCCTCACCCCCAATCTCTTATAAAGATTGCACCAAGACCAGTCACTGCTCCCTGCCTCTGGTCACATCACTTGGATAAAAGAGGAGAGCTGAGTACTCTGTTAAACAAAGAGGGTTATGCTAATTTTATGCTAATTAGGTGTATCAATGCAGCCCTGCTATAGAATTGCTTCCCTCGGCCCAGGCCTTCTTCAGCTGCAGAAAGGATGACAGGGGGAGCTGACAAGGCACAGCAAGGATGAATGCAATGCAGAGCGTCCAGCTGCACTCAGAAAAAAACTCTGTTACTTTTGGTGGGTTTACTCTCTTTGTGGCGCCATTCCCTTCCAATGCAACCCTTGGCAAGGCTGCCAAGCTCTCAGCCCCAGAAATAGCATGTCAAGTAGCAGAAAAACCAGAGGGGAGGGGGAGATGCAGATAAAAATAGAGAGAAATGTTGATTGCATTGTTACTGCTTCAATTAAGCTCAGACACTTCAGCCTGATGAGTCAACAGCAATGACAAGAGGGCACAGACAACAAGAGCAACTGCAGTGCAAACCAGTTAATCAGTGCAACTAATGTGGAGAGCACTGAACTCCCAAACCAGTCCCCGTGCTAGGGAAAGGAGGAAGTGCTCCAACATTGTCCTTCCTGCACCAGTCTGGCCACAGCAGCAGAGGCCACAAGAAGGGGGTGAGTTAATAATGACTGGGCAGGAGAGCTGATGGCTTGGAGCAGAGCAGCCCTCCCCAGCCCAGCACGCAGCACCACAAGTGGGGCTCTGGAAGCCAACTTGGCTTGCTCAAATTGCAGCCATTGTCTTCTCCAGGGGCTTAAATCACACTTGTGATCCTTTGTGTGTTTCAGCAGCACCGGCAGAGACGGGGAAGTAACAGATGGGTATAATTGCAGGGACCAAGGCACAGTCCCTTCTCCATCACCCCAGGTGATGCACATTTTCTCTATGAGAATAGACTGCCTTGCACCCCCCCATGAGTGGGGGTGATGCAACTTCCTCCTCCTTCCACCTCTGCTGTTGGGAACTGACAGAGCAGGGATTTTGGTCAGGGCAGCAGTGCAAATACAACAGATGCTGAGTGAGAGGGAGGACCAGTAGCACTACAGAGTGGGAAGCTGGGTGGGAGCAGCCACCAAGCTGCCTCTGTCAGTCCCTCCCTGAGTCAGTCAGTCCTCCCTCAGAGGACAGGCATGGGCCTCAGGCAGGAGGCAGCGGGGTGGAACTGGGCAAAACCTCTCAAATAAGCTTTGGTTGGGGTTGTCTGTGGTTGTCTGTGTCACTCACTATGTAAAGTCACCTCTGAAAAGAAAGGAAGAGATGCAGTTGGTCCTAACTTCAAACAGTCTGTCTCTCAGCCCTGCCACACCAGTCCCTGGGAAATGTTCACCTCTCCCTGTGAAGTAGTTTACAACACATATAACATCAGCATTTATTGCACCATCTGCCAGCACTCCTCCTTTTACCAACCCCATCAAAGGAATGCTGAGGAAGTCATGTATGGAACCACTTATGACCAGCAGCAGTGCCATAAAGCTCTGCTCTGCAGCCTGGGCTATCCCACCATGTCCCAGTTCATTCCACCCTTGTCCTGCCAGTGCAACATAATGCTCTTACACTCAGAGGTTTTGTTAGCCCAGTGTCCCGTCTCTGACAGTAGCCAGCCACAAATTCTTAGGAAAAGCCTAAAAGGAGCAAGGAGGGATGCACAGTAAGCTGGCCCCTGGGATCCCTCCCAGCATCAAGCAATTGGGATTAAGAGCATCCTGTGCTGGTGACTGTATACATCCCAACACCCTTGTTGTTACCTGCAAAGCTCTCCTTGGTGCATTTAAACAATTCCTTTTACATACAATCTCTGCAGCAGCGTGCAGCAGGGAATTCTGCATATTGTTGTGCTGTGCATCAGTTGATGTTGTGCAGAAAAACAAACAAAACAACCCCAAAACATTCTTCTGCTTTAAACCTCCTACCCATTTCTGTGCTGCTGAAATGCTCCAGAGACATTACATTATCATGCTCTTTTTCCTTGACAGTGGGGAAATCTCACATTTGGGACAGTTCCCTGGGCACCCAGCTGTCTCCTCAAGTTCCACCCATGTCTCCCTTAAGGAACAGCTTTTCAAGTGATTCCCACCTGTTTGTCACAGACTGGCCAGCCACAATCACGGCAGGGATATACAATTTTAGGATGATGCTATGCCTAGGTTAACAAAGTCCCTTTTGAACCTAGAGGCCCATCAATCTGCATGGTTTGGGCTTGCTGTGCCTGCTGCTATTTGGACAAAGAAACGGTGCCAAGCCTCTGTCTCCTTTGTCCAGGAGGGGAGGAGCCCAGTTCCATGGGGTGGCTCACTGGGGTGGCACTTGGCAGGAGTATGGAAACAGGCTCTCTGGCATAGCCTGGCACAGCCTGGCACTCCACTACCAGTCCCTCCCAGGCCAAAACTCACAGGGAGCACAGGGTAACACCAGAGTTTGCTGAGCAGGGCTAACACCACTGCCATGGAAATGGAAATGCCATGGTGAGCAAGGGGGCTCACCATGGGAATAGCAAGTGCACCTGGGAATGGCTCTGGACCTTCCCAAGTGGGGCGGCATGAAAGGAAAATAAGCACACGAGGAAATACTCGGTAGCACCTGAGGTGAAAACCTGCACAGCCCACTGCACAGGGAAAACACAGTTATGTGCTCCTGAGACATGGATCAGTCAGAGAGGAAAGGGGCTGGCACAGGATTAGAGAGAGCAACATTTGAAAGTCCTCAAATCCTGTGTTTGCACACAGGCGGGGCCACATCCAAGGTTCACAGTCTTGCTGGTAGCTATTCATCAAAACATTTGCACTGCCAATTTGGACAACATTTGTTAAAAAAAATCTATGTTCGGTTCACAAGGCTTGCACCAGACTGTCCAAACAAATGACTGAATAATCTCCTTTGTTAATGTTATCTCCCAGTATTTAGGATTACTTCGTGCCAGATACGGCACTGACGGAGGGAGGAGGGGAGAGGGGGCTGCTCAGGGGAAGAGCCCAGCCGATATTCATTCTGCTTCTGTTCCGTTCCCCTGTGAGAGCCTCTCCACCACACTACTGAGCACAACACAATTAGTGAAAAGGGCCCATTTTTCCTCCAGGAGCCAAGGTCCCAAAAAGGTACAGCTTCAACATCATTAGCAGTTCATCTTCTTAAACCTCCGGGCAGCCCCTAGGCAGATCCCCTCATGCAAACCCCACACCCCTCCCCCTTTTTGGTGTCTGCTTATCAAACTAATGAAGCACATCTACACGGGAAGGTCTTGAGGTAGAAGACAGCAGCTTAACCATGATTCAGTACATGTCCTTTCCCCTCCTCCTCTTTATCAAATAAAGCAAGCAGAATTTCCTACACTTAAATGGAAGGGAGGAGGAAGGAAGGAGGGTAAGGGGAGGGAGACATTTGTCTAATAATTCCCAGCAGAAGGAGATGTCCGTTTACTTTCTTTGACTAAGCACTTGCATATTAAAAAGGCTCAGTTCCTTAGTGGACAGGATTTATCAGTGCCACATTTTCTACTTAATAGGCCAGGGCTGGCAATGCCTCCTCCAGGTAGCTGGAGACAGAAACAACTTTGTGTGACCTCCCCTTGCCCTTCTGTGAGTCTCCTCTGCACGGGGGAGCCAGCAGAGGATGCAGAGGGAGCTGAGAGCCGAGGGCCATGTGCTGGGGAAGGGATGCTTGGTGTGCCTTAGTGCTTAAGCAAGAAGACCACTGCAAAAACAGTGAAAGCACAAGGCTCCATTAGCTTTTTTCCACTCAGCGATATCCGGAAAGGCAATTTCCAGCTTTAGATAAAAGCACATAAACATCTTTCATCATGTCACTGACCTAAATATAGATGATTACTTCAAGGCAAGAGAAATAAAAAAAAAAAAAAAAAAGGAAAGAAAGCCCTATTCTTATACCTTCAGAGGCTATGAAGCCCTACAAGCAAACTGCAGTAAAGAGGAGCAATAGATAAGCAGTCAGATGTAAAGAGAGAGAGAGAAAGGAACACGTGTTCTCGAGTGACTGTCCTGATGGAGCAGTGTCCTGGGCCCAGCTTTCACCTGCCCTGTGACACAGGCTTTGTCCATGTCCTCCTGGAACCTTGGCTGTCCCTCTCTGGGCTGCCTCCTCCCGGCACCCAGAGCCTTTCCCTGCAGCACAGTACAGCAAGCAGCACCTGTGCTTTGCTACAGAGCCTCTGGAGTTCAGATGCACATTAATCCCACCTTAACCAGGCCATTATGCTGCCCTCAAGGGTCAGGCCATGTTTTTCAAAGGGACATAAGGCTATCCTTGGGCCTAGGGACACACTTTGAAACATGTCAAATCTGCACAGGAACCAAAGTAGTGGCAGACTCCAGCAGCACTTGAGCATGAACCTAGGACTGCTTGATTGTGTTTCCTCCAGGGTCAGCCCCACATCACACAGTAAGGCTGCACTGCTCTTGTGAAGGATAAGTGGTTTTGCTCTCATATCCTATTGCCAGGGACTCACCATTAGCAAGCTAGGGGGTGCCTGCTGCTTCCAGGGTGTGTGCTGCTGTGTCCCAGTAACACACACCCTGGAAGCACAGGGATTTGCAGGAAAGCTCTTTCCACTAACACAACCCAGCATTAAACATCAGTGACAAGTCAAGATGCTCCATATTTAATGCACGTCGTACCATTCAGAACCACAGAATCCCATTTTATGACTCTCACTGGTATGTGCTGCGGACAGAATTGGGTGCTTAACTGCTCCCTGCCTCAGTTTACCCCATCTGTAAATGGTACATGGTCAGAGTATGCAGAAAAACTGCCATCTTAGGATGCTGTGTAAACTGTCACAGGTAATTGCAAAGACAGATGTGCATTTGGTGATCAGCTGCTGGTTTTATAAAATCAAGTAACATGCACTTAAATCCAATATGCAGCCTTCCAGTACATTATAGCACCCTGCAGTACCTAAGTAAGGGAGAGCCCACAAAGAGCTGGACAGGGACATTTTACAAGGGCACATAGTGACAGGACAACAGGGAATGGCTTCACTGACAGAGGGTCAGTTTAGATTGGACATTAGGAATGAATTCTTTTCTGTGAGGGGGGGTGAGGTACTGGCACAGGTTGCCCAGGGAAGCTGTGGATGCCCCACCCTGGGAGTGTTCAAGGCCAGGCTGGATGGGGCTCTGAGCAGCTTGGTCTAGTGGAAGGTGTCCCTGCCCCTGGCAGGAGCATTGGAATGAAATGACCTTTGGGGTTCCTTCCAATGCAAACCATTCTGTGATTCTCTGATAGCTGATGTCACGGTTTCAACTCAGTCTTCCTTCTGCTGGGTCAGGGGGAGCTTTGCCTGAGAAAGGGCTTTGGGAGCATCAAAGCTGTTGTTTAGACAGTAAAAAAAAAGCCATTCTAGTCAAATCAACTGTATACTATTTCTAAAAGAGTTCAGTAGGGATAGTTCATTGTCATAAGCACTTGCTGCTGTACAGTGTCTTCTGAAGTGTTGTGCAATTGTCACTACCAGGGATTGACAAACCACTGCCACAAACTGCCTATGTTTAGACCCAAACAGAAACTCCCTCTTTCTCCCTAACGAGACCAACCTGCACTTGCAGCAATAGGTTTGGTTCTTCTGACACAAGGCAAAGGAAAAGCTCAACCAATCCATTGTACCTGCTTTGCAATTTTACTCTATTGCAAAGACATAACAAACCTCAGGTTTTGCCTCTTGAAAGGCAGGGACCAGATGAAACCAGCCACAAATACCAGGCAAGTATCAACTTCATGGCAGACCAACCATGCAGAGTACAATGTTGACTGAAACCCAAGGACCTTTTTTATTAAATAAGTTTGAAAAATCATGACCAATGACTATTTTTTTCTCTCCCAATAATGTGGGTTAAGAGTGCTTTCCATTAATGCAGGTGAGACGAGTGTCAAAAGGAAAAAAAAAATATAAACACAAAGGAAGGAGCTGGAAGCAGATAGCTCAGGAAAGTCCTCCTTGGGGAACATAAGGTTTGCAGAGAACCAGCACTGACAGAAGTCCATGGAAGTGTTACTGCTGATGTGAATGGCTCTGCCAGACATGCATGGCCAGCCCAACTGGCAGATCTTTGGGTCAGAGGGTTTAGTGAGGTCATGGGCCCGGGCTACACCCATGTGCCTTGCTCCCTTCACTAACTGCCAGGCAGAAATAAGCCTTGGCCAGGAATAGCTGCACAACAAAACTGTGACAAAGCCCTGTACTTCTTGCCTCATAAAATACCTACTACTTAAACTGTCAAAGGAAACCAAAAGCTACACTCTCAACTCCATAGCATAATTTGCTTTATTTTTTTCTTCCTGTGGAAATGCACACACTTGCACTAAAGGCTACTTCTCACGTCTCATTATATGGTCTTTGACTCAAAGAAATCTGCATTACCGTGTTTGTAAAATTTGCTGCTGGTCTGATAAGACTCAGAAGACTTTTCTAGCACTGTCAGTCCTGTGCACATACCCAGATGACCTGAAAGACTACTGGAAAAGCTCTGGTGCCCTCCACGATGGATACTTGCAGTTCTGTGTTTCCTGATTTCAGGCCAGCATGGGGATTGCTCAGTGCATGTGTCCACACAAGTGAAAAGAGCTTTGTGGCAGGGTAGAGAAACCCACTGCATGATGATTTGCTTTCAAGGGCAGGCACCAGCTGGGTTATTATTTCTCTCTTGTGTTTCACTATGGCTATTCTGAGAGGTACCCATGAAGCTGCAGCCCAATCCCAAATTTTTGTGTCCTTTAAGATCTTTAATCAACCACCCCATGGGTTGAAGATGGCAGCAGGCCAATGCCTTATCCACAAATCAGCAGAGGATTATTTTGGGTTATGATACTGTTCTCTAGTTTCCACACATCCAGTGTATTCACACACATCACTGTGCTAGTTTGCCTCTTTACCATTGTAGCTCGAGGTAAAAAACTTAGTCCTACCTCCACAAAAGAGCTGCTTTTTGCCATCATCACTGAATGTATCTCAGCACTATTAGCACTCTGAAGAGGCGCAATTCGAAGTTAAGCTTGCTGAGTGAAAGCCAGGGAAACTAATGGGACACTTCTCATCAAAACTGCCCTGGGGAAACAATGTGTCTCTTCAGGAAATTTGTGTGAAAATAAACCACAAGTGCACGCAAGCACACACACACACCAGAGGCAGAAGGACTACCTGCATGATTTGCCTATGAGCGCTCTGACACACAAACACTGACAATAGCCAGAAGCATCAAAAACACACACACACACAAAAGTGTTTGCTCTATATCTCCTTCCTGTTTGTGCCACCAGGAGGTTTCTGCTGATAGGAACTGGTGCCTGGTCACGGTGTTGAGCTGTAAGTGAAGCCAAGTTCAGCATTAGAGGCCGAGAGCCAGCCTGGCCCTGTGGGTCTCTGTGCCCCCTGCCTTGGTGGGGAGCACTGGCAGGAAACCCTCAGCAGCAGCAGCAGCTGAAGCAGCACCACTGGAGAGCTGCCAGCGCTCAGATGCACAGCGTTCAGGAGCTAAAGGAATGGAAAACCTGGATGGATATAGCCTGAAAGTATGTATCAATAATGTTAAGGGAGAAAATTCCTTGAACTCTAGAATCATAGAATGGTTTTGGAAGAGACCTTAAATATCATCTCATTCCAACCCTCCACATACAGGGACACCTTCCACTAGATAAATTAAATGGATCCATTTTCTGTACTTGGCAGAGACAAGAATGCTCTACAAAATGAGCAGGTTCTGGTTTTGCTCCTTTTAAGTTTGTACTGGTGGTTGGATTGCAGTTCCTATCTGAGTCAGATGGGCTCCTTTCTGAGAGTGGCTGTGTTTGTTGTCAGCTTGTGTGCATTATCACATTGTAACCAATCCAACAGTCTATCTCTTATGTAAAATATAAATACTAATTTGAGGGCTCAGGGAGAACAGCTATTTTAGTTTCAGTTAACGAAAGAAGAAAAAAGAAAGGAGGAGGCTGGGCATCATAACAGTAATTTATGATTTTACTGGTGTATTATCATCGGGTAATAAGAGCAACTTGAAACTGCCAATTATCTCATAAGAGGGGTATCACCTTTTCTATTTTGAATGACTCCATCGACAAGTGCAGGCTGTGCTTGCTAACAGTCCATCACATCATCAGCGGCCGTGCAGCGGGACAGACCGCACGAGCGAGGGAGGCAAAGCAACCTGCACACACACACCCACACCCACAAACACTGGCTGTGAGTGAGAGCCAGGGCAGGGGGAGACTGGGGCTGGGGGGAACCGCCTGCAGCAGGCGGCAGGTCACACACACACAGCAAACTCCGTTTACAAAGAGACATCTGTTCCATTACTTCCATGCATTGTGGCTAATTACATCCTGGCCCATCTGTGAAATGACAGCCACTTATTCTCCAGTGAACCATAAAATCTGTACATGTTCAGTGTGGGCAGTGGGGAGTGAGAGGAGGGCAGGGGAGTAGGGGAGGGGGGAGGATGGAGAGGGGAGAACAGGAGAATGGCACCAGGGCGAAGCACCAAGAAAACACCATATCTCTCATTCCTGTCTGGTGTCAGCCAGGAAAGAGGGAACTCTGGAAGAAAGCACTGCCATTTTGATGCAGAGCTGCAAAACTTGCTCTAACCCAAAGCTCCTCACTCTCCCCACTTTTGCATGTGTAGGAGAATGAGATATGCCAGCAGTCAAAATTATTCCAGACCTCCATCCCTGTGCTTTACATGAGGATTTCTACAGTGTTTCTGCCATTGCTGCTTATATCATCTCTACCTGCTGGTCACACGGCTTTGTTAGAGGCTATTCTCCTGTACATAAATTAAGGTTTAGGCTCAGAGGAATTAAAACCAAGGACTTATCTCCCACCATCTCCAAGAGATTTTTAGAAAAATGAAAGAGACTGCAAGAAAATGAATCTCACCTCAACTTTTCTACATGTAACAAAAAGAACCTTGCACTCAGGCATGACTGCAAGCCCCCAAGTTACATAAGACAAGGCACATCCTATTTCCATACCTAGAGTAGATAAGCCAAAGTGTGGCATTCAGCACCATACCAGCTAAGAAGAGTTAAATCCTGATCCTGGTAAGTCTTTCAGGAAACCTGCAAACTTTTCAGTAAAGTTGTGTCAGATCTCGGCCGAAGGCTGCAAAGATTTGACAGCAAGTTTTGTTAGGGGAACGGCAGCTTGGCTTGAGGCTAGCACAGATCCCTCACAGCAGCAGCTCCACCAGCAGCTGTCAACAATTGGTGACTTCTGATCTCACACCCAGCCACAATCCTCACAATCCTGCTGCACAAACTTCTGCAAAATTCCCTCTTTTGGTGGCTCTGGTGAACAGGGCTCCAGGGTGATGGAAGCAGCCAAACTATTACAAGGCAATTAAAAAATGGCTGTGGGGTTAAGGGCGGAACACAGACTAGAAACAGAGCTGGGTTACTCAGTGCTAGCTTGGTAACTGGGGGCACTGCTTTTGTTCCAGCATTTCTGGTGTAAAAGCATCACTTCCCCAATAACTGTGTGGGTTTGGGCAGAATTTGCTCAGTCTGATGAACTGCTCACCCCCAAAATATCAGCAAAACTAAGCACAAAAGGAAGGAGGGTAAGGAGGATTGCTCATATCATCTACAAGCCAAAGCTGTGGAAATCTGATGGGGTCTAAAAGCAGTATTGCAAAAGCCAAACTAAAGAAAGCTAGGATGCTTTGGGATGGGATTTCTTGCATTTGGCCATGGGCTAAAGGAAGATATTAATCCATGTGAATCCCTGACTGAACCATATCCTGCAGGTGTTACAGCTACTCAAGATAGCCAGGTCTGGAGAGGAAGAAAAATACAATTAATCTAGGTTCACTCAATGATACACAAACAGATGAAAAAAAAAGGGAAGCACTACAGGAGGCTGGCTTGTGTTCACAGCCTAAAGCAAATCCATCTGAGGCTGAAACATCAGGATAAATAGTGAGAACTTGGTTGTTTTGCTCCAGCTTTAAAACTGGCCTCAGTAGCTGTTGACAAACCAATACAATAGGGATGAAAATGGATCAGGACCAGAAAAATGGAGAAAGCACAGATAGATGCAGAAAGCCCCTACACCCTTGACTCTGCTGGTGGTTAGCATATGCCACAGTTTGTGAATCTTAAAGGTGAAGCACAGCTCTTCTGGAGCACCTGCTTTGGCTGACAGATTTGAAGCAAGTGGCTCCATCTTACTGTACTTGACAAAACCTGCAAAACTATTGAAAGGCAAAAACTACTGAGTGGTGTCAGTCTAATTTAGAATGGATTTTACATCCATGTTACCAATTTCACTGCACAACAGGCAGTCAGAGAAGGTGAACCAAGGGGAAGGAGAGGGCTGACTGAGCTGAATTCAATCTTGCAGTGGGTTCTACTGCTGGAACAGCTGGTGCTTAGTCTATGGATAAATACAGGATTTAATTTTCCATGGACATCAGGCTGCCTTTCCTCACCAGTGCTAAACTCAGCCCCACAAAAGAAAAGATTAACAGAAAAAGAAGCTCACAGTGTGAAACTCTACAAAGAGCTTACAGGAAGGATTTGTAGTAAATTAATATCACTAGCAACCATACAGTTCCAGAAGCTCACAAGCTTTTGGTGTAAACTGTGGTTTAGTTGGCTCACATGTTAGGTGTAGGATCCAGCAACCGCAGTTGCACAGAGGCACCTCCTTTCACACTGCCTTAACAAGGAACTTGGTCTCAGCCAAGGTTTTGTTGGATGTATTGACCTGTCACTTCTGATCATGCATCTGGGAGTGATGGCCAGCACAGCATCTTAGCCTGCTCTCAGACCTGAAGCATTAATGTTTACAGTATGTTACCACAGAAGCAACTTAATGAGCATCAAGAAAATGTATCAGGTGTGGATCCTGATCATTCTCATCTGGAAAGATTAAAAGAGATAGCCCCTCTCCTCTATTTTCTTTTTCCCTTACTTCTGACATTGGTTATGGACACCCAGGGTGAGTTTCTCCTCTCTTCTCCACCAAAAGCTATGACAACTAGAGAAGAGAAAATGGGTGACATCACAGGAGTCACAAGTGAAAAATTAAGCAATGGCAGAAGGCAAGATTTTTAATCATTCCATTTAAAATGCTGCTTCCCCCTGAGTTCGTGTGGTATCAATTCTTCCTCATATCTATTTCAATAAGAGCTGAAGAATTTGCAACAAAGGACATCTGTTCTGTAAATGTAAAACTTACAGCTTTTCAATAAAGATGAAAAAAATGTCTTTGAGACTTTCAGGAGTTTCTCTGTCAGAAAGCAGAGATATCCTTGAGGCCCATACAGCAAAGTGAAAGCTACCTGCTCTCTTTCAGATTCCACCCCTTCTCCCCCCAACTGTTGCCTGTTGTGAAATTCTTTTCAAGTAATTTTCTCCACCTGTAAAACAAAGGTGACCAGGTGCAGTGTTTCAAAGATACGGATCTATGCTTCCTCTTTACCCTCTGAAGGGTAAATTCTTTTAAGGCAAGGGAGGTATGACTTTGCAAAAGCTGAAAGCATTCCCAACCAGCAGCTGGAAAGAATAAAGTGCTAAATTCCTCCCCTGAGAACTCTGCCTGTTCACAGAGAGATGCCACCTTTCTGAGCCTTCCTGGTTGGAAACACCCCCCACACTTCCTGAGCTGATGATGCTTATCTCTAAGGCAGGGCAGATGCAGGCACTGATTTTTCTTATGGAAGAGGACAGCAAGCCAGCTGCTAGTTATTCCCCCATTACCTAGTTACAGTCCTGCTGCCAGGGTGATTAGAAAACAATGCATGAAGAAGCCAGTTGAAAATAACTAAACAATCCTTTTGCCTGAACAGGAAAGACTGGAGGGGCACATATTTGTCTACATTTGAAGGCTGACACAAGCAACATGTGAACTGGCTTTAAAATATTAGTTGCTAACCTCTTATGCTGGCAGAAAGCTGGTTAGCTTGAGCCTTTGAAAGTTCAGTATAAAAAGGATAGAGGACGAGAGAAAACTTTGGGAATATGTATTAATTAACAAGTCAGCAGGGGAAGGGTTTTTGGTAAATGAATGCCATGCTCACTAAGGGAAAAAATCCTGGAAGAGGCATTAAGAATATTTGTGCACATACACAAAATATGCAACAGGGCTGCTAGGTGCGTCTCTGCTTGGAACCCTGCAGTCAAATGCTGGGTGTTCTGTTCACAAATGCCACCTGTAAGTAAATCTGGATAGGAGCTGCTTCTGAAAATGTAGAGCAAGGCAAATTACATGTACTTTACAGCCGCACACAAAAATCACAAGTTCCAGATGCTTCACAAAAGCCATCCCAGGGAACATATGAAACACAGGCACAAGCCCTAGTGGAAAAACCTCTTCACATGTGAGCTTGCATGAGAGGGGAAGAGGGAAGGAGAGGGGCTATATTTTGGCAGAACACAGGCTCAGCTTTCCTTTTCCTAAGTACACAGAAACCCAAACTTCAAATAAAACACCTGTCACACAGAGCTGACTTGTGCTTGCAGCCACATGGCATGAAGTGATGCCATACACTCAGATTTATTTCCCCAGCAGCAAGGGTGCCAAGTGGTCTAACAGGAAGAGCTTACCCATTTCGAAAGCCAGTCCTTGGAAAGCATAATTTCAAGGAATACAGAGCATTTAATGTTATTCAAATAAGCCTACTGTGAGTGTGGTAGCTTGGAGGAAAAGGCTGTGTCTAATTCTGATGAGCACACTGGGAGGTGATAGCACAGCTGGGCTGCCCAGCATGTCTGAAGAAGAGCTCTGCCTCCCAGTCCTTGGCCACTGAGCTTGGAGTTTCAGCTTCCAGAGTGTAACACTCAGCTACTGGAATGGCATAGTAAAAAACACAAGCTCAAGTCCCTCTGTGAGTCTGCTGTACAGCAGCTGCCAGTGCTGATTCCTGGAGATGGAGGAATATGCAGCTGGATCTGGAGTGCAGGGGGCTGCTGAGGACACGGATCCCAGGACAGCAGCCCTGGCCCTCCCAGCCAGGCACAACTAGCAGTGTTGGACAGTGAGAGACCCAAGCCATTAGCTGGCATGGAAACTTAATCACCTGTCCACTCTAACAGAAGGGATGGTCCCTTCAGGAGAAGGGCTGGTGGCTGGGATCACTCAGGGGAGAGAGTCTGTTCTCTAAATGGTGTCCTATGAATAAATCAACGTCCAAATCCCAGGGTTTCTCAACCTCTCCAAACAAAACCACTCCGAAAGCATATACATTAAAAACCTATTCTGAATAAAAATGCTCCTGAGCCCCAGCTTTCCATTACCATCTCCCTGCTTAACCCTTCCCTGCCCAGACTGTCCTGAATGTCTCTGTTTTGTCATTCCTGTATGTCCTGGGGTGACTTCATGATGCTCGTATCCCCATTCATCTGTGTAGCCCAGAAATAAGTTTTGCACCTGGTTCTGAGAGTGCAAGGGTGGGGTTGGGGGGAAGAAGAAGCACAGAGTTTCTTATCAGAAACTGCACTCCCTCCTCCACATTCCCTCTCCTGGACTGTCTGCGGACGGATGGACAGACGGCAGGACAGAGCTCTCTTTTGCTTTTAGTTAGTTTTTAGCTAGCTGAGACAGAGAGGTTCCCTGGACTGCAGTTTTCCTTTTCCTTGGGTCTGTTTAACCCTGCTCTGGACTGAACACCCAGCAGAGCACGGGCAGCTGCACCTGTGGCCATCACGGCATTTCCAGCCCTGAGGGACTGATAACAAACTGATAACAAACTGATAACAAACTGATAACAGAATGAGCTGAGCTACAGCCCACCAAGGGCACCTCCTGAGTTCCTCATCTCTTCAGAGGGGCAACAAGTTTTATTGGTTCGTATTGCTCATTTTTTTGTGCCGGTGAATGCTGCTTTGCCTGTTAAATAAACAGGGGTTTTTTCCACTTTTCTCCAAGGAAATATTTTCCTGAACTGGTTGGGGGAGGGGCTGCTTGAATCTGCTTTTTAGAGGAACCCCTTCGGAGGTTCTCTCCCAAATTTGCCCTAAACCAGGACACCATAGTACATTATTTGTTGAAATAAATATGGAGATAAGTCTGAGCAAGACAGCCAAGACAGCCAGACTGAAATAAATTCATCACTCACGGGCTCTCAAGGGAAGAAAACCATGCATTTTTTCTAAATGATTATTTCTGAAGCGCTGAAGGAATGGCTATATCACTAATGAGGCCAGTGCTCCATGACTGCTGATTATAAATGACCTAAAAAGAGACAAGGGGATGGTGTATGTATGTACAGGGGGATGGGAAAAGGGATGGATTGTTCTTCCTTAGAGTGTGGAACTGACTCCCTGGGCTTCTCAAAAGTCTGAGAGCATTTGTAGTTCACCACAAAGGCAGGCCTGGCATATTTACAGCCACACAAGGAAGTTTGGACCGCAGCGCTGGGCTATTCTAACAAGTAGACGCACAATTCCTCTCCTCCCATGATAGGTCACCATCTACTCACTGCAATAATAATTAAAAAGGAAAACGAGCTTTCTCAGTCCCCCACAGGTCTAAATTATAGGGCCTGCAGGTTGATGCAGGCAGACTTGAGGCTAAAAAGCAAGGAATAAGATTGACTTATGTCTTCTCTCACTCACTAATTCCCATGGAAACAAGAAACTCTTGACAAATGACTCAAATATGCTTGCAAAAAATCTTACTCCTATGTTTGGTTGGCTACCTTCCCCCATGCTTTCAGGCTGAATGATTACAGGTGCATTACACATGCAGCAATCCCAGGGCAGCTGGTAGTGGAACAGAGCAGGATGGCTGCATGTTAAGGAGGGCCGGATGCCAGCCACGAGCAGGAAAATTAGTAATGTGAATTCAGAGAATTGTATCACAGTTTGGCCATAAAAATCTGCAGCTTTCAGATTCCTAGCAGTATTATTTATATCACATGGTATGTAGAAGTGAGAGCACTTAGAAATAAAAGATACCTAAGGAACAGCCCCGATATAAAATCTGACTTGAGGGTGCTGAGAAGATGGGGATTACTTATTTATTTAATGGCTTGGTTTATACACAGAAATTACTCAGGACACCATGGAGAGAAGAGATCTGAAAATGAGCTTCTGCAGAAGCTCAGACAAAGGAGCCCTGACAAATATTAAATGGATTCTAGTCACATGCCACTGCCAGAGGTTTCCTAGTTCTTTGTGAAGACTGTCCCCTTTTTGCAGGCAGCAACATCCTCTTGCCTCACCTGACAGAATTTGGTCGATGCAGCTTTGTTTCCACACAAAACTGTTCCGACGTGTGTGTGTGGATTTAGGGTAGCAAATGGGAACATTCTCGGTGCAGATGCTCAGATCAGGGCCCTGACAATTGCCTGGAGTCTCTATTTTAGGTGACTCAGGCAGCTCATCACTAATAGTTATTGCAGTCTCCGTGGGGAACTCCAGAAGGTTTTCTCCCTCCCTTGGGAGACGCCCTTTCCTTGGAGCTTAGGATCACTCACTGAGCTCCTCACAGGTACCCATCTTTACAAAGATGGAAAGCCTGCACAGACTTAGCACAGCTGCTAAATCTAGGGGTGGAGGCAGGGAAGAAAAGTTTAACTAAGTTTCCCTCCTTCACATAGGTCTTTTGTCACAACCCTTTATAGCTAATAACCCTTCTGTAAAATTTATAAGCCAATTACAGAACAGGGAAATAATTCACTAATAGCCTATATGAGATGGTTTAGAAATCTCGTAGGAAAAAACTCCAATATATTAAATGCCACAGGTTTCAGAAGCAAATGCTGTAGGTGACACTCTTTTCAAGACTTTTCAGTTCAGGAGTCCCAAATCAATGCAAGATCTGTTTGAGCCTAGCCAGAGCCACAGCTCTTTCCTCAGAAGCATCACTGCTGGGCGCTGGGGCCACCAGCCAGCTGCACACAACCTGTTCTGGAGCCTGTTTCCTTTCCATCTCTCAAGGCTTGCAGACAGAGTTTCCTTCCCTATCTCTAAGTCATCCTACAGATAAATGAAGCACCGCGTTTGCTTTTCCAAAAGTCACTATTTCACCACAGAAAATAAATCTGACAAGCAAGTGAAGATCATCCACTGGGCTACACTGTCTCTCTCCCTCTTGCTTGGAGCAGAGAGCATGAAGAAATCAGCCCAGATGCTGTATCACTATAATTTCAGATGTTCTCTAAGGAATCTGAGCCCAGGTTGGAGCTTTAAAAGACTGCAGTGGTGTGTCAGCATAAACAGCCAAAACTAGTGTCATGTCAAGTGGTGACAAGGCCACTTCTGTTTTTACAAGCACCATGCACTCAGCAGATAAAAATTAGCATCCTATCCAAGCCAGCACAAGTCACCCTTATCACTGGCAAGGAGAAGCAATGTCCCTGCATGACTGCTGCTACGTGGGGCCACTGAGAGCAAGTCCAGTTCCTTACAAGCTCTCCCTTAGTATGATGAAGGGACAAATAGCCACCAAACAGGGGGTTTTATCTGTTCTTTCTTCTCTTCTTGGTCCCCTGGACATGGACCTGCTAATAGCTTTCTGGGGCTCCTTGAAATAAACACAACTAATGACCCTGCACAATGATACCGTGGCTCACAGATAACTCATTACATCATGGAGGGCTTCCTTAACACGTACGTTTGTTTGCAGAGGGCCACGTCTAACATCAAGCCAATTAATTCAGCCTTTGTGCTATCAGCTGGTACAAAAATGACACTGAGTACAGGGCAGATGTAGATCCCACAACTTCAGCAGGCAAGCTCTCCCAGGAGGCTGAAAACCAGCACATGGAGCGCCCATATTCCAGAGCATGTGTGGCTGCAAGCCTCCTGTGGTGCCATGGCACAGACTGGCACTGTTGTGTAAATAAAGCTCTGCTTCTCTTCACTCGTGGTTGCTATATGTTGCACAGACAATCACCACTTGCTCTGCCTTATGCCCTGACTGCCTGCCTTGCTGGAGGAATAATGGAAATCTGAGGCCAAAAAAAAAAAAAGAGCGCACAGAACTGAACAGATGGGCAACGTGAAAGAAGAAAAGATACATTGGGAAACTGTTCAACCAGCTAGAGATGAAGAAAAAGAGAAGTTAAGTGACTCACTGTATGTTATGTGGACAGCTGTGTGTTAGAGGCTGGAAACAAACTTAGGATTTCCTGACACCCACTCCCTGCTTAGACAGGGATAGCACCAAACCAAAACAAATTTTTTAAAAATAGACTTTGCAGACAGATATCTAACTAACAATACAGGTTCATGTCAAATTATTCCAAGTGGATGTGACTGAATGCCTTTTTGTGCTCCTGCAAACCTAAAAAGACTTTGCTCTTTAAAGCAAGATGCTGGGTGAGAGGATTTTTAAGGTGTGCAGCCCCCTTCCTTCCCACTCCTGCAGAAACAGCAAATGAGAGCATTTGATTTGTAAGCATTTCTGGACAGCCACACCGTACAAAGCAGTAACTCCTTCTCTTCAGGGACAATATCCTGAAAGGATGAAGCAAGGACACCTCTCAAACCACACTCATAATGATCCTTAGCATTAACAAGAGTTATATGCATAAAAAGCAGCATATATCTTATTAAGCAGGTGACAGTGGCAGATGAACTGATAGAGGAGGGCAGAATACCTTATCCACAGCTATTAGCTGACTGGTCAAAACACCTGAGTAGAAATGTATGTTCAATTACACATGTGTTCAACTCTTGGACATGTATCATGACCACCTACACCTCTAGGAAGAACATGGCCCTTAACTTGCTGTTTGAGGCATTTGAGTCAATGGTCTTCATAAGAGAACGACAGCCTTGACAAAGGGGCTTCAAAAATCTCATCAAAGATGTTTCCTGCCATTCTCTAAGGCTCTGCCTTTCCCTTCACACAAGAGAATGATTTTTACAGGGAGCAAACTGAAGCTTGCTGTAGAACTGCAGCAGAAACAGGAGACAGAGAGATTTCTCAGGGACCAGGCTGACCTTAGTGAGCAGCTCCAGATGAAAGCTACAGAGCTTGGTCTCCCACTATGAGTTTCAGAGGCGGGTCACTTCACTTGTATCTCTCCCTGTAGCAACAGACAGCTCTAGCAGAGATGACACACTCTCAGAGGGCTCCCCTTCACAAAAGAAACCATTAGAAGATGACAGGACAGGCACAGAGAATTCTGACCTGAAAGTCAGGAAAAACCCGCATGAATGAGACAAAGAGCAAGGGTGCACCATGTCCTGGGTTCCTCAACACGCCCCTGCAGCATGATGCCATGAAGATGGGATCTCCTGCTGTAGGCCAGAAGACTTGAGGTAGAAAGTGGCCAAACCAACCTGGTGAGAGCTGTGAAATGTCAGGCACAAGGAGGGCTTCGTTACAGTTATCATCACTCACCTCCATTTTGTGCTGCCCAACTCTGATAACTCAAGTGACAACAAAAGGAGAATGGAATCTGGACAAGTTGATTAAAGCATGGAAAAACATGCCAGTCCTGAAATAGAACTTCTGCTCAGAGCCACCTTCTCTTCCTTTAAGCCTCTGATTTTCAGAACAATTTAAAGGAAACTTTATGTACCTCCACAGCAGCAATACCCATGACCTAGTTAGTGACTCCCAAAGGAAATGCTCAAGTTTCTTACAGCATTTTTGTTACTCTTATGCAAGGGAGATTAAAAGACCATCACAGAACAGCCAACCCTGAACTTTTGAAAATCAGGAAGCAAATCTCCAAAACCATAGAATATCCTGAGTTGGAAAGGACCCACAAGGATCATAGAGTCCAACTCCTGGCCCTGCACAGGATATCCTAGGACTCACACCCTGTGCCTGAGAGCACACTCCATGGACTCCGTCAGGCTCAGTGCTGTGACCACTGCCCTGTGGAGTCTGTTCCAGGCTCAACCATCCTTGGGGTGAAAAACTTTCTCCTGACACTGAACCTCCCTGACTCAGCTTCAGGCCATTCCCTCAGGTATTGTCTCCAGTCACCAGAGAAAAGAGACCAGACCTCACTATTTCTTCTTGGTATCATTTTTTGTCCTTTTCTCCTTTGCCCATTATTGCAGGTGTCTGGTTCAAGCTTTCCTTTCCTACAAGATGCTGTTCCTAAAACACAAAAATGAAGTTGCGGGATCTGAGACCTTCCAATGAAGACACCAAATAAAAACTCCATGTTAAAATGTAAGCTGGAGAACATGGATTGTCTTCTGACAAAGCATGGTTCTCACTCATCAACCTTTCTGAGACACAGGAATAGGCAAGAGTCACATGGGACTTTTGGTCTTTTCAAACGAAATGCCATTGCTTGAGTCCCCAAGGCCAGTGGAGAATGAACAATTTCATGCAGTCTGATACCCTACTCCTGCTCTACTCACCCTTTTTTAACCTACCCATTGAGGTTATTGGGGTAGCAAATCATGTAACACATTGATCTTTAGCTGTTTTAAGTGAATATAGGATTCATATGTGCATTTTCCCTCCAAAGAATGAAGCTGTAGAGGGCACAGCAAGGCGCATTTTGTTCTGTGAAAGCAGTCTGGAAGTGGTGAGGAAAACCTTTGCCTTCTGACATTACAGAGAGAGGCATGAAAAGAGAACAGGCTCCTGGTGCCTCCACACGTGCAGGTGACCCTGAGTGAGTGCAGAGATCCACGCTCTGATCACAAGGCAGCACTGAAGGATGCCAAAACTGCCAAAGAGCCCCACGCCTGCAGGCAAGCAGTGATTTTCCTCTGCCTTTAGGACTCATGTCTTCAAATGGACAGCCCAAACAGGAGTCCGAAAATGAGCAACACACTAAAACTTTCTTCCACAAAGGGGAAAGCATGTTCCAATGGCTTGACTGTGTCTGAACCAGAGATCACCTCCTGTGTGCAGCTGCCCAGGGAAACCAAATTCCCCAGAGGATGCAGTTCCACATGGGTGAATGGCATATGTGGTGCTACTGACAGGCAGCCTGAAAATTTGGCATTTTTTCCACGTTTTAATTCCTCAAGCTTTAGCACTGTGGGATTCATACTTCAGAAGCCATGATTCTTGGCAACAGCATTTAATTTACAAAGGGGCTCTGCACCTTTCCTTTCCTCTTCCCTTTCTCTTCTGGATTTTTATACAGGATTTTAATTCTTTTCCTTCCCTTCCCCTCCCACCCCCAGCTGCTTTAAGTTGATACAGGAGAAAGTAGAGGTCACAGGAAGAGTGAAGACACATAATCTAATTTTCATTTTGTCCATTAATCATGCATGATTTCAGCCAGGCATTTAACAAGGTGGAACTTTAAAGTGATCACTCTCTGGAGTGATGGGGGAAAATTCACTCTTAATTCCCATTGCTGCTCCACACTCCTGATCATGCTGCACAGAACCGCCTCTCCTTCTCACAGAGAAAAATGGATCTACATGTCCCAAAAAACATATGCTGTCCTGGAAATCTTCTTAAGAGCTTTTTACTATATTTAAAAGTGTCAAGCTGAAGCTGTTGGTGCTTCATTTGTGGGTGGCTGGATTTTGTGGAGGTGTGGCTCAAAGCAAATCAAATAGGAGGCTTTCTATTTTAGTACATTTTGCTATGGAGTTGTAACTATTGTTACACATTATTCTAGCTCCCAAGTCAGAAAGCCTAGAAGCAGCTCTGTGTCTGCACCCCTTACATACTCTCTGCTATTTCTCAGACTCCCAACTAGTCAGGATCACATCTCCTCAAGTGAGACAATTGTGGAAATTACAGAGATGTGCACTAAGGAGACGGGATGTATCGGGCCCTGCACGTTCCACAGGTGAGGCAGAGAAAGGCACCTCCTTTCTCTGCTGGGCTTTGATGAGTACTGCAACATTTGCCATCCTGCAAGATGATGTCTCAGCCCCTCTCTTTATCTCACCTTTGTTTAATCGTTTGGCAAAGCGACTGCAGTGTGCAGAGGGGAAGAAATCCCTCTCTGGTTTAAGAACAGTCCTTAGCAGCTGTGTTGGGAGTGGGGACTGAAGAACCCAAGGAGAACTGCAGCAAGGCACAGTTCTCAGTGACTGTCTGCTCAGCAGGAGGGACCTGGCCTTCTCTCCATGCCCATGGATGAGCTCTGGACGTCCCAGTGACTCCATAGTCAAGGAAGCTTCTGTATTTCAGAAGGTTTCTATGCCAGCTGTGAATGCCCCAGTCTCCTTCCACTCACTGTGATTTTGTCAGAGAAAGAGCTTATCCTGAACTTTGAGGTAAGGGATACCCAAGGACACTCCCTCGGAGGGGAAAAAATGGGTTTTCCATACCAAAAAGGTGATAAGCCTGAGAAGTGTTATCTTTCTCAGAGGCCACTCAAGGGCATCATTCAACAGAAAGTAAGAACCAGCAGTACATTCCTTTGCCCTTTCAAGGTTCCAAACAAACAGTGGGATGTTTAAAGGAAGAGGAGTGCAGGTACACAGAAGCAGGATGAGATTTGAGTATGCCAAAGACTGAGTTGCTGACGAGCACTGTTTTGGAGGGACCCTAAGCAGTTCAGCTCTGCAATGGAAAAGGCATTTGCCAAGGCAGCATTGCCACTCTGGAGTCTTCTGCTCCACTCTGATGACAAAGAGGTGCTCATTGGTTCTAGGGGAAAAAAAACAACTGTGTCCTGCAGGTGGCTGTCCATCTTTCTCCAAAAAACTGCAACCTTGTTTCTAGGAGGGTTTCTCTATTAAAATCAGTGACTCAAGTAAAGGGGCTGTGATTCCTAAGCCAAACTGTTAAGTCCCCAGAACTACAGGGATTTCCCAGAATGCCAGTGCTGTATCATCCCTGACACAGGCTATGGAGAGGTGTCATGGTGACCAAAAGCCCCTTTAGGGCAACTCTGATAGAAAAAGGGTGACAAAGAGGTGAAATGAAAGATTTGTTACATTTTGTTTCCCAGTTCTTAAGGGCTAACAGCTAATGCCTGTGAAACCAGGAACATGGGAAGGGTAGGAGAGATTATATTTATCTGTCAGTGTTTCTAATCAAATTTACCAACTGTGGAAGATGTTTGGGCATTCTTGTCTAGTCAAACCAAAATGATAAAGAGAGAAATTTTTAAAAGAAGAAATGAGAATTAGAGACTCAATCACATAACTGCACTCAGTTTCTGTGGGATTTGGGAGCATCACTGCCTTTGTGAAAACTTCCCTTTGCATGTGAAGAACACAGCTGGGTGAACTGAAATACTGCACCTGCTGTCAAGAGTATGGAACAAGAACAGGCAGACTGGCTTGGTGCTTATGATTCTACTAACTCAAGTTTTAGTACTCCAAAATAGAATTACCATGAAGTTCAGGAGCAATTATGTGTAACAATTAAAAGAATTTTCATAATACCATTACTGAGCAAGCCCTCTGTATTACAAGCAACTTCATTAGCTGCTGAGCCAGACCATATTTCACAAGGCAAAAACCTGATCAGGCCACATTTACCAGGTGAGTATTATGTAGTGTTTCCTTTCCAGGGACTTGATCTGAGAGCAGCAGCACAGGGTTGAAATTTTGTTTGCTTGGTTTGATTTTTGCTATGTATGTTTTCAGTTTTTACTGAAACTGCATATTGCAAGCAACTCCTGGATGCACAACCCCACCTCTCCTAACAGCCTTTTCTAGTCTGACAGGGACACTCAACAGCATGAAATAATCCCCTACAATTTACAAAAGAAGCTCCCAGTCTCTGAGTTTTAAACTATTAGTGATCCATCACTTGCAACAAAACCCCGCACGGATACTCTATGAACAGCCTGGATTTAAAATATTTGCTATTGACTGTGTGCAGGAATGACTGACTGTGCTCTGGCTTCCAGGGACACCGTCAAAAACAAGAGGGGATTGTGTAAGTGGACTATTTCCTGGTTTAAGTATTTAAATCAGTTTCCTCTTTTCCCCCATCACACATTATTCTAAGCAAGAGGATATAACTCTGCCTGCAGGAGGAAACAAGAAGCAGATGATGCAACAGAAAAGCAGAGACAGATATGCACAGAGGCCAATAATTTTTTTTAATTACACCACCATTTGAATGCAAAATGCAAAGAGAAATGACACTAAACACCCAAGCTTGCTTCTAAAGTAATGAATAAGCCCAAAAATCCTTCAAAAAGATTATATTGAAAAAAAATGTGGCACGTGCTTTTTAATTAGATAAAGCAGTTCAACTTTGGAGTGACTGAAACACAGCTTATCATAACCTAGATTTTGTACTTGGATCCAGATACTATTACAGAAAATATTTGATAGCAAATAGAAAATAAATAAAACAGGTCCCCATTCCTGAACAATAATGATACAAAATATGTGCATAGGATTTGAAGAACAACATCAACAAATTCTTTAAATCCTTGTGTATCTTCTGCAACTGAGTCAGGACATTTTCCAAAATAAGCCTGAAAAAGGTTTTTAACTTTTTAATCACGTGTTGCCTTTAGACATTTTAAATTTGTGTTTCTCTCCTATACCCAAATACTTCATTTGAGGGAAAGCAAAAGTAAACATACAAAAGAAATTGAATGAGCATGGTAAAAAGTCAGTGATATCATCTTTTTTGTGGATACTGGGAACATTGTGCCATTTTAAAAATCAAGCCTAACTGAATGCTGCTAAGGCATCCAAAACTGCACCAAAAAAATTATGGTCCTACCCTATTAATTTCTGTTTTCCAAGGATTGCTGCTGATATAATGTATTGGAAGACATGACCTAGTTCCTGTATTTTCAGAGAATACAAGTAAGGAAGATCTCATTGCTAAATATATTTTAAAACCAGAAGAAAGAGAGGGGAGTCACAAGAAGTAGGGCAGAGAGGTGGGCTTGAGGGAGGTAGAGGCATTTTGCCAGAGAACAGAAAACCTTCCTGGTTTTCGCTACTGATCAGGACTTGTTTTAACAAGGGTGCAGCATTTACGTAAATGCCAAGCCACTGGCAATAAGAGAATGGCATCATGTGTACTCCCCTGTCTGGTCTGGAAGAAGAACATGCCTTGGCACAGTGCTTGGCCACCTGAAGCTGCTCCCAAACTCTGCTGGCCAGGGGCTGCCTGTGCTGGGGCTCAAGGGACCCACGGCTGCACTCCAAGCCTTGGGATTTGCTTCTGTCATTAAAGGACATCAAACTCCTGTGAGCAGGGGTGGCTCTGGAGCAAACCTGAGGCTTAGTTTGCTGTAGGTTACCTCCTGGGGTCCCCATGTGAAAAAGGCTCCAAAACATCCCTTGGGTACCGAGTGCTGCTGCCTCTGCTCCCAAAGTCAGCACTTTGTCCCCAATTTAAAAGCCCCACAGCTCTGAAGCAGTGTATGACCTGTTTCTGCAGTAAACTCAGAACTTCTCAGAACTAATTATCAGAGGCAGTATACACCTTCTCCACAAATCCATCTGAACACTCAAGCTTTACTAAATACACTCTGTTCCCTGGCCAAGCTACATGGGCCTGGTTTTCCTGCACAGGATGAGGTAGGACCTTGCTGCTACCAAAGCTGAAAGCCCCAAATGCAACATGACTAAGAACTGAATTGCCCTGTTTCCAGAGCTAAGGCAGGCTCCACATGCTAATTCTCTGCTAAGCCAAAGCATGGGGCTTTGATTTCCTAACCTCAGAATGTTATCTGGCTCTGGTGTAGGATTACCATTAGCTCTGTGCATCTGTCCTTACAGTAGGGTCACTGTCACACCATATGTCACTTGAACAACCTTTATTTTTTTCTAGATTTTTGTCTTTTTTTAAAACCAGTGTTCATCTGGAAGAGCCTGGATTCCCTTGGCTTTCAAAATCTGCTTTGCATTGCTAATGCATGAAGCTGTAGGCAAAGTTGCATTAGTGAGACAGAGGAAGAAACAGAGAGAGATACTAAAAACCTGCTAAGACAAAATGTTTTCAGGTTGCTCTTCTCTTCAATACTAACAAAACAAAATTCCAACCACCCAAACAAAACATCAGAGCAGGTTTATTCCATTTCCATTTACCAAACTAATGACCACATTTTTTTTTCTGAAATGCTTCTGCATAAGTTCATTATCCAGTGAATATTCCTGACTTGCAGCAGTGTAACAAGAGAGAGTCTGACCTAGAAAGAGCAGGGCAGGCTCCACATGGAAGCCATCACAGGGTGGCAAGTCACAGCCTCAGTACATGCAAGGTGTGCCAATCTTTTGATGCAGGAGGGAAAAACTCCTGCAAAATTCATGGACAATTAATTCTCCCTCTCCCCTCTCTAGTACTGTGCTAAGAGAAAGGGTCATCAGCCTCTAGATTGTCACTCTCTCAGAGGAACGACAAAAGAAAGAAATCAGGGGATCTGGAGGGAGAAATTAAATGGGTCTTCCAAGATCAATGGCCAGCCTTGTGGGACGTGATGAGGATTTTATACTTCTAGAGGACCTTTCATCCTGCAGGAACTCAAACGCCTCTCTAAATGACATCCTGATCTCACATGAAGGCTGCAGGCAGTGAAAGGCAGCAGAGAAAACCATGTCTATGCAGGTGGTCACAGGACAGCTCCTGTGCTGGAAGGAGCACAGGAACACCTACAGGGGTTTAATCAGCCTGGACCCCACCATGGAACACAGACCTGTGCAAGGCAGTGTAGGGGAAAAGAAGATTTCCAAAACACAGGGAGACCAGCAGGAAAGAGAAAAGCCATCCATGGCTTGCTTCGGAGGGGAAAGACATCAAATCAAACCACATCTATAAGAAGCAGATGGAAACACTCCTCAGCCACTCAGAAACAAAAGCGAGACCTGAAGAACTGTACTGAAGCTGGAAGGGAGATGCAGGGCACACTCCTGTTGTAGAGGAAGACAACAGGGCTTTTCCTACCAGCTTAAGAATGAGCAAATCACAGCAGAGTTCTGAGTCAAGATGAAGACACTGAAGAGCCTGTCTCTCACTGAAACCCACAAAGGTTCCCTGCCTCACTTCTATGCCTCATCCTCGACTGCTTTTCCAATGAAAAAGTTCACCATGGAATGCAGACAGAAGAGCAGCATTAGCTCCAACCCTCCCCGGGTACCCAGTGGATTAAAGGTGCTCCCAGTGGATTAAAGACGCTCCTGCAGCCCAGGCTCAAGCTGGGCAGGTCAAAAGCTTCATTGGAGAGCTCATGCAAAGAGTTTTCAAACAAATTCAGCTACACTCAGTCGCAAGGATACATCAAGTATAATCTGGTATTGTTCCACCCAGAGTAAATCCTCACCTAAGCCTCAATTGTTAAAAATTAGTCTAAACTGTTCATCCTCCTGTGCCCCTTGTATTTCCTATCTCCTTGCAGTCTGGGGCATCCAGGTGTGACTGTGATCTTCTCCATGATGGGATGGTAAGATTCAAATGACAGAGGAAGAGACTACAGGTTGACCTCATTGTCAGATAAAATCCATTATGTGTGATTAAAACTTAACAAAATGCAGTCACATTAAAAATTACTATCATGGAGCGCACTGTGATTTACTGACTAAAAGAATGAGAAATTTATCTGAATAAAATAGTCTTAGCCCTCCTGCATTGGCAATGCATGATAAATTGCTGATTGTAGGAAGATCATTGCTTGCTGTTGGATGACTTACACACATTGATTTTTCCTAACAACACTAATTATCATAATAGTTTCTCCACATATATTACATAAAGTTTCCTCTCAGCAAGCAAAAATTATTTCACGTCTTCAAGTCCCAGATTGCAAAGAATAAAGATTGGAAAGGAAGGATTTACAAACTACCTCCTTGCCTTTTATTATGCAGATCAAAGGTCCAACCCACTGGATCTTACTTAATCTTGAAGAGATGGGAACAACATTCAAGAAAGCACAGGCATTGTGCAACGAAGCTGTGATCACAGTGGGTTGTTTTTTGCAAAGTTGTGATCTAATTTTGTGAGGCCAAAAAAAATCTTTAAGAAAGGAGAACGCAATTCCAAAGAACAAGGGGGGAAAAACCCCCACAATTTCTCCAATTTCATTAAGATGCACAGGGGCAGACTGTGCAGTCCTTATGTAAGTGCTCCCATTGACTAAGGTTGTGTAGGTGAGAAATCTCTCGCTAAGCTGAAAAGGAAAAGCACAGTCTATTAATAGGAAATTAAAAGTGGTGGAATAGATAAGAAAAATGGAGGAGAGAGAAAGAGAGACCACGTATTGTATTCTCAATTAACTGAAAATCAATCACAATAATCCATGTTCTTTTCTTTGAGAAATCTAAGAGGTGGTAAAACACCACCTTGAAAAAAACCCATGTCCTGCCATTCAGTGTCCTCTCCAGTACCTGCATTTCAGACTCACCCATGAGGGTTTTCCAAAAGTCCATGCTTTTTACAGAGGAATGTGCTGCTCAGGAGCATGAATAATGACACTATGGTTTTGGGTTTTGTGACCCAGTACACTGTACCTAAAGCAGAGAGCCTGGGCAGAAGCAGACACATCAGCTGCCTTTGCTGAAAGAGCAAAGCCAGAGTACACCCAGGAGAGCTCCCAGCGTGTGCTGGCCACTCCACAGCTGCTGTCTGCTGTGGGAGGCACAAAGCTGGGAGCTGGGCTTAAGTTACAGCCCTGACATTTCCCCTCCACTCTGCCCTGTGCTGCCCAGAAGCCAGAGCCCTCTCTGGCACAGTGCTTGCCGAGTAGCTGGGAAGCAGAGCAGGCAAGCAGGATGCTTCAGACAGGTGAGTGGATAATAAGGCATAAGGGTTCTGTTGGTGTTTATTGCCCTTTCCCAGGCCAGCTGCAGTGGGGAACAATGCAGGATTGCTGCAACTGCTGTGCATGGTGTGAGCACTGCAGCTTTTACTGAAGGGCAGAAAGGCTTGGGGGCCCTGTTCTTTCCACAGGCTGCTTTCTCCTCAAGGGCTGCACTGGTACCTGTGGTTTTCCCCCTCCCTGACCCCCAGTCCTTGCCAAACTGGGGCCTTTTCCTCTGCTCCATGAGCACAAAAATCCCAGGCTGTCAGTGCATCTGTCCAGCCAAAGCAGGCTCTGTGCAAGTGTGCCTGCAGGTGACACCCGTGTCCCTTTCAGCAGGGCACTTGGACAACAGCCCACCCCTTATGTAACCTGAGTCAAGGATTTTTTTTGTTTGTTTTGGGCAGCAGTTTTCACTCCTATCTGCACCTTGGGAAGGACTAGGGGTGTAATCCCTGTGCTGTTTGCAGAGCAGGTGCAGGAATGGGTAAGTGCAGAGGGGAATTTCTAGAGCGGCACAGCTGGAGACTTCTCCTGTGTCATGGTGAGAAACCTCTGACATCTCCCACTGACACCCAGAGCTTCACCACTGCAGACACACAAGCTTTTTGGTACATACAGTTTCCCCATTGTGCTTCTTTTACCTGGGGGGATGTGAGCAGGTGCTTGGGGAAACACAGAAATGATTCTCCTTGATTGTGGACTAGCAGCCCCCATGGAGTCAGATAAATAAAGCGAATGCATCTTCACACTGACCACGTACACTAAATTTGACAACACATCCACGTGCAATGTGGGGTTTGTGATGCATGCAGTAATTATTCCAGAAATGTCTTAAAAGGCTTTAAATGTTTCTGTTCTATGCACGTCTGTGAGAACAGAGAAGTTGTCTTCAAGTGATGGGACCAGCTTCGCATGATATGAAGGGTTTAAAAGTTCCTCTCCCAAAAAAATCACTTCAAATTGCTTCTCCATCTGCAAGACTGCAAGGGTTTGTAACCCTCATTTACTGCATTCTCCTGCCATAGACAAATCCTCTAGGGTGTGCACGTCCCATGCCACTTAACAATATAAAATTCCTACCTATTTTGTTTAGTTTTAGCCATCTGTGATAAGGGCACACTGCAAATAATCTTGATCCAGTGAAGCTGTTCCATAGTCTGGAACACTGCAATTCTGGTTGAGATGGATTAGCAGTCAGACTGCAGGTGTAGAGGCCAAATTCATCTCATGGATGGTGCTACAACATTAGTGAGATTATAGCTGAGATTGCCCAGTTCTTCACCTGTCCCATGACTGGTTAAAAAACCATTTATTATGACAACAAATATTTCATACTATTTCCATCTGCCAGAGGTATACAGACCACAGAAAGCCATGGTGTCTGCAGTAATTTCCTGTGAACTGTGACAGCACCAAAAAAAGGTCCTGTGCTATTAAAGGGGTAAGAAGGGGAAGCAGAGAGATAAAAGCTGGATGAGGGGAAACAGGAGGTAAACTTCAGCAGGGAACTTAGAGAGAGAGAAAGAAAAATGCCTTATAGAGTAGTGGGAGAGAGAAAAGAAGCAGACAAATAATATAGGATGGATTAAAAATGAAAAAACAACAGAAATAAAAAATCCCCCCCAACCTGCTGGATTCAGAGGGAAATAAATACACACTGGAAAAATAATTCTCTGGAAAGTGCATGTTGGGCAGGCTCAGGAATCTTGCTTTCTCTAGGCAATACTATGTACAAAAATGATTTTAAAATTCAGATTCTTTTGAGGATGTTTACTCTTGAAGGAATGTCATGTCACAAAAGGAGGAGTCATCTCAGGACAGACCCTACACTCTCTTTAGGTAGACACTTTCAAATGTTTTTTTTCTGTTTTTCAAAGACACTGACTTTTCTCCAGTTTCTCCATATGCAAACAAAAGGCATTTGACACGTGTACCTGTTTTTCAAACCAGATTTTAACCAGAAGTGAGAGATCTGACAGAACAGATTCTACAGAAGGGTGCTAGCATGAGCCAAAGACAAAGCCTCTGGAGTGAGTAATCAGCTTTAATACTGCCCAAGTGTGAAAGAGAAGTGAAAAGGAGACAGAGGAAACCCGATTTGGTGGCAATGCTGCTAAACTTGGGCTTGCTTTCTCCTGAGGTACTTGGTCCTCTCTAGGCAGCTCCTCTCTTACTGTAGAGGAAGAGCTGCTAACAGGCTCCCACCGGGTGTAAATGAGGGAGCACCTCTTTGGAAGATGGGTTGCCACAGAATGGGTGGTTTTGTCCCAGTGTGTAAGATATGCTTGCAGGCTAATGCATGCAAAATGTTCCTCTCACACATGAAAAAGGGGCTGAGTGCGAGTGGGAGGACTCCAGAATGCAGCAAGAGAACAAAGAACGTAGGGAGCGACAGATCTGTTCCTCTCCTTATTAACAAATTTGGCTGTTGCAGACAACACTAAGCTGCTGAACATGAACATAGAGAGGGCAAGCTTCCCATTGCCCATGAGGAATGAAATCCTTGCTGAGAGAGCAGAAGCCACATTCTTTAGCAAATTAGATGCATCAGCTGGGATTTGGCAGAACCTCCTGAGCAAAGGACTCCAAATCTGCACTTAACCACTTACTTGGACAGCCTTTCAAGAGATCTTAAGTGTTCCTCCTATGGACACACACACGCTGCAACACTGGGAAATCTTTCTGGAGGGAATACACATACCAATAACCTAATGCTTCTAGGTAGCATAAGGCTTGAATATTTAGAAATGTTTTGGAAAGCGTCAGAAATAGGATCCACATGGATAAAATGAAAGACAGAGTAGGAAGACAGACGTGGGAGGTACACCTTGCTGCTGATCTGGAACATCCTAGCCACCCAGGGAGTATAGGCTGACCATCAGAGAGCACTCCTTCCCACAGACACAGCTCAGGTGGAGCTGAGCTCAGAGCTTTGAACGGATGCTGACACTGGTCCTGGTATCACTGCTCTGGGATCAGCTGGCCAAGCCCTCTGGTGAGGCACAACCAGGCTGTAAGTCATACTAGAGAAGGGATAGAAAACCCTCCTGCTAAGATGTGTCCAAAGAGCAGTACTAGCTACCAAGGAGTATGGAAACACGAGTTTAACAGGGCTGTTGGGTTCCACATGAACTCCAGAAAACACAGTGATGTTCAGAACACTCCTGAGCTACGGTCATGAAGTGCAGTAAAGAAAGGTGAGCAAAACTGAGCCCTTAAAGATGGGACTATTACTTTTCCTTGGAAAATATGAGCTTTACTTGGTCCTAAGTTCCTACCTGGAACATTAGTCAGTACTTAATGATGTTCTCCTCAAGCAAAAGAGCTGGGAGATGCTCCTGGGAGAAACAAACTTTCAGTGCCATCAAAATGTTCTTGGGGGGGGGCAGGTGGGTGGAGGGAGGACATGTAAGGAACACATTTAAGGATTACAACAGAGCAGGGGATTTCCTCTTTCTGGCAGAGCTTAGTCTGCAGACTTCTCTTGGTGTCTTTCTTCCTCCTTTGCCCTTCTCGCACCTTATGGAGCAGCACAGATAATTGTGGACACGCCAATTGTGGCATTTCTGATTGTCAGACCTCCTCACAGTGCTACCCAAAATGAAGCTGTCACTGTGTGGACTCTTTACTTAGCTGCAACACCCCTGAGGTGGGCACTCCCTCTTCTGACATGTGGCTCTGACACCCTCCACAGCAGAAACACCTGGATTTCCTTCCCTCACAACATTGCTTCTTTTTAGCAGCTGGATCAGGTGCACAGGACTGCCTGAAGGAGCAGCTGGGAAAGGATTGCCATGTATTCCCCCATTCCCAAAGGAGCCCTTTTCCCAGTTACACTGGTCACTGGTGATGGGTGCATGGGGAGAGGAGCCCTGCAGTCTGCCCTGCTCCCTGGGCGGGCTCTTGATGTGCACCAGCCCTTCTGGCCTGCCCTCCACAAAAGCCAGTGCATTCCCAGCTGGCCTGCAAACAGGAAAGGGGAGGTGATACAGGAGACAGCATAGAAGGATGTGTACAGCATGGGGAACAATGAGCAATCTAGTTCAAAGCAGCATTTTCAATTAGAGGATACCCTATAACCTTTATCCTTATCAATTGATTATTTGACAAGTTTTCTTTGCTGCAAGCTCCTTAACAGAGAGAAATCAGAGCAGAGGGAGAATGCAGAGAAAGAAAAGGAGGTCCCTGGCAGAGCAGGCTGGCTCATCACTGTGGAGCAGAAACTGCATGAAACCAATTTAAGTGAGTTAAACAGCAAAGGCATTCCATCCTTCATGCAGTAAAGAGAGCACAGGGGAGGATACTGCTTGTGCAAGAACAACTCCTGCTGCAAGAATATTTCTGCATGTACAATTAAACTCTTCTTGAAACCTACTGAAAAAACTAAATTTCAGGTTGGCTTGGAATTAAATCTCAGCTTGCATATGCCCCTACTATGGAGGGAGAGAAAGAGAGATGGAAAGAGTTAATTTTTAATCCAGTTTCTTGTTCCCTTTACAAAGGGTGGGAAAGACAATGACACTATGCTTAAATTGAAAAATAAACTCCCAGCCTACCCAGAAAAGGCTTTCCTAGCAAAGGGATTTGCTAACAATTTGTTTCCTGCAGAACAGGATAGTCAAAAGGCAATTTTCAATCTAATGTCGGCAGAGATACATGAAATGGCACTGAGGCTTAGAAATGCTGTTCAGGGTGGAAATGCAGCCTGAAAGGAGACAGTTTGTTTCATCTCTTATAATCAGTACAGAGAGCAGTAGGGGCCCCAGATCTCAATAATCTCAAGTTCATTGTTATATGCCTGATGAAGGCAGATGATTCATTGATTAATGCCTTTATATTCAGATCTTTAGAAACTATAAGGACACCCCCACCCACCCCCGCTTTAAATGGTTATTCTGTTGAAATAAGATAGGTCTCAGTGTGTTCAGATCCAAAATAGAGCCAGAGAAAATGGGTGGACAACTGCAAAGCCTTCCTTTGGCCTTTCCAGCAAAGCCCATTCTCTTCCAAAATGGGCTCCAAGGCTTGCCTGGCTCCCACTGCCAGCAAGGGAAAGCTGACCACCAATCTCATTGGTTGGCCTGAGACCTGGGAGAGTGGGCAGAGAAGGGAGATCTTCCCTGTCCCTCCGAAAAAGAGATGAAGTAGAGAGATCTTCCTGGCCCTGGATGCGTGCTGTTAAATCCGGCCAGGACCTGCCGCTGATTCTATCACTGCTGCAAACTCCAAGGCCCAGGAAATCCACTGCTCTCACAGCCTTCTTGCTGTGGCAGATGAAGGTTGAGCAATTACTTCACCTGTGTATTCAGTATGGACTGCAACTTGGAAGCAATGTCATTTCCTTGTGTGATGTGTACTTTCTAAAAGGACTATGTGACGCCACAGAAATACAAACACAGCCAAAGGGGAGCTTCCAAGGAGGAGGTCTGGAGTTGCACATGAGGGTACATTTGTGTAAAAGAACAGGTTGGATTGGAACGGTGGCAATGAAAATCCCCAGTATTACATTATCTTATCATTATAAGATTCATAATTTCACGTGTTTTCCCTTCACTTTAATATTCTGAAGCCAAAAGTGGAAGGAAAAATCAAAGCTTTACTCTAAAAAGCAAACTGCTGTTCCAGATGGATAAAGACCAGCTGGAAGTCAAGAATCCTAGGAGATCAGAAAACAGGAAGATAACTACTGCCTTATCCCCAGCATGTATTAATTTTATGAGCTCATGATTTTAAAGCAATTTTAGAATTTCTGAGTATTTCCAACCAGCAGTGTTGTGAGGCACAAATTGACTTTTGTTTTAGGCATTTCAGACTTCTGTATTTATGAATTTAAACACAGGAATATACCTTCCTGTAAAATTAAGGTCTGATTAATGTTTTGAGATGTTGAGAAGCAAATTGTCAAACCTAGGAATTGTAGAAGGGAAATGAATAAATACAGGGGTGTGCTGGTTTGATAAGGAAGTGAGTTTTTTGGGAGGTTGTGGTCAAACCAATTGGTGCTCAGATTTGAATACTGGCACCTGAGTTCTATGTGTGTTTCTTTTACATATTCTAAGTTAATAAAGTTTTTTTTTTTTTTCTTTATTCCTAAGTTGAAGCCTGCTATGCTCTATTTCTGGTCACATCTCACAGCAGACACCAGGGAGAATGCATTTTCATGGGGGCACTGGCATTGTGCCAGCATCAAACTATGATAAGGGGCAAGAAGAATTCTAAGTGTCTACACTCCAGGAAAAGGTAAAGCTATGGACTTGCAAAATTTACAAAAGGATAAATCTAAAACTCAAATATTGTCTAAGGGCAAGCTAGGATTCAATGTGCATCATGGCTGGGTATTGCAAGATCCCAGACTGGAGAAAAAGGAACCAGAGCAAGTCAAACCAAAATGCTCAGACAAGAGCTCTGCGAGTTCTGGCAACCAGGAGTGAGGCATCAAAGGCTAAGCAGACAAGGTGCTTTCAAGGATAGGAACCTCACTCTTTCCAAGAAGTAAGAAGACTTGGAATAAGTCTTCTCTCAAAATAAAAATGGAAAATAACAAAATCCAACTTATGACCTGAACTCACTGCCTACATGAAAACAGGACAGTTTATTGGTTTGCAGTGAACACAGAGAGCTACAAAGGCCCATGGACAATAAGAAGTTGGTTATGGCTGCTGTTGCTGGAAGCAGGTAGAATGGGCTACAAGATTGGAAAGCTAAAACTGATGATGCTAACTCGCACTTTCAGGAAAAAAATGGCACAAAAAATCACCAGGAAAGGGTAGCACTCTATGTAAAAATATGCTGCTACTGGCTACAGACATTCAAAACCACAGTGCTTCACAACTGCAGGTGTAATGAATAAAACTGAAGGAGAGTTGATTGGCACACATTGAATCATTAAACTATTGGAACTATTGAACTATTGGATCTTACTCAATAACAGGACAAACTGCTCTTTACGTAGCAACCTAGATCACGTAGGAAGGAAAAGTGTAAGGAAAAGAAGTAAAATAGAGGACATTTAATATACATTTTGTGCAGTCAGTAACACAAAGTATCTGCTTCTAAAAATAACATAGGACATTTTCTTCACAGATGTGAATAATACACACTATAAGTCTTCAGGAAACTTGACAAGAAGAAAATCACACAACACTATATTTTTATAAATCTTAAAACAAATGGAGAAATTTCTATGAATCAAAGAGTTATCACTACAACTGTGTTTTATAAAGTGGAAAAGACCAGTTATTCTGACAGACTCTCTAGCAAAGCAATGGAACTCTCTACCAGCAGTAACTTGGAGGATTTAGCAGTGAATACTCATCAGCATGGTTTCAGGACAGTAGGTTTCACGAAAGAAATTCATAGGATCACAGGGTTATTTAGGCTGGAAAAGACCTCTAAGATCACCGAGTGCAGCCTTTAATTCAACACTGCCCTTAGGGCCACACATGTGAATGTCTTTTAAACACCCCCAGGGCTGGTGAATCAACCACTTGCCTGGGCAGTCTGTTCCCATTTCCTTAAAACAGGATGAGTGGTTTGGCTGGGACATGGGAGCAATGCTCTTAGACTTGGATTTTGCAAGGTCTAGGCTGGGGAGAAAAAACATTGGTATGGAAGAAAAAACATTGCCAAATGAAAGGAACAAAGTCTGTATTACACTAATAAGTACACACCCACAGGTCACAAAATGAGGAAACATCAACAAAATTGGTTTTTAGGATTATGCCATGGAGATCTTAGCCAAATGCTATCCAGTGTTTGTTTCTAGTGATTTATGCTAACATGGCCTCCTTTACAACACAATGGGCAGATGGCAGCAGGCATGGTAAGAAGGCTAGGCCATGCTCACAAATTGCCTGGTAAGATGGTCAGAATCCATCTGAGTGTGTTTTGTTAACCCATCTGTCCTTGAAAGTCTACTGGAGACTGATTTCCAGGGAGCACGTTGGGACTTCTGTAAAAGGCGGGCACAGCGTCTAAGCCCCGAGTCAAAGCTTTTGTGGAAAGCAGTGTCTGCAAGTCAAACATAGCACAGACAGGCATTCACCAGAGCTCTGTAGGCTGCTCAGCCAGTCATCCTCACTGTCTCCTTCATTATTTCCATTCCAGCCTGTGTCCCCTAAAATCTGCTAAGACAGGTGTTTCTCTGGCACACTTTCATGCAGTGAATACAAATCTTTCTTATTTACTTCCAGGCAGGCTTTTTAAAAAGGCCAAATTCCAGAACATCAACAGTCTCTTTGTCTTACTATCTCAAAGATAACCCTCAAACAAGTGTAAAATCTCTTTTACCATTTCAGAGAGAAGCACACCCTTTCACTTCTAAAGGGCAATGATGATTATGTTTTGGAAGTTCTCAGGACACAGGTCCCCCTTTATCTTTGGCATGCAAAACCAGACTGAGCACATGATGCATCTTGATTGCATAAGATAAAAACAAAGGACAGATAATTAAATATGAAATATGCTTGCAGGATGGTGTCATTTCTCTCCTTCATTCACATCTCTACAATTTTAAGCAAAATAAGTAGTGGTTTCACTAGGAAATAATTGCAGCATTCTCACAGTCCCATGCAGGCAAATAGCTGCAGTCTAGTTTTACTTTTCTTACGCCCACAGAAAATTCTGTTTTGTTTTGACCTCTCATTACTTTCCCTCACACACTTGGCTCCAAACATCAAATTTTGCCTCAGCCATTCAACAGTTATTGCTTTGGGCTGCTTTTTTTTCTTACCACTATGCATTCATATAGAACAGCTGGAACTAAGAAAAAGCACAATTAATTATTCCTAAATTTCCCAAAGAAAACCTTTTTACTTTTCCTCAGTTTGAAATTACTTTTTGGTTTGAGGAACAAAAGAAAAACTGCCTCCCATAAAACCTTGCATAGATCTCAAAAACTTAATGGAACATTTTAGCTTAAAAAACAGTGTAATTTTTGAGAAGGAGGTGGGTTCAGGTTTTCTTCCTTTTATTTCTAAAATCGTATAAAAAGTCTAAACAAAGCGATTGTTGCATTTTGGGGGGGGGGACCTGATTTCTTTTATTATGACATGAGAGCCAGAAGAGAAGAGAATCTCTACCCCTCAAATATCAAGCAGGTTACCAGCCCTGTGAAAATCTACTGGCTGGATTAGCCTATGAGCTCCACCAGCCAAACAAGAATGGAAGAACCGCACAGAAAAAAACAAGAGCAAAAACGGGCAACACCTGCCACGTACTCACCAACTAACAAATGGTTTTAGGGCAGACCAGGGCACATGGAGCAAGGTAGAGAGCAGGGAATTCTGAGTCTGACCAAGTGGAGAACAGTCAGATATGAGATAATATTAGTAGGAAAGAGTCTTGATAAGGTAGACGAGTCCACCATGAGTTTTTTTTTTGGATATAGATGGGTCAGAATCTGCCTATGGATTTAACACTCAGCTCCAGAAAAAAATCCCATCAAAATTACCTTCAGGCCACCTCTGAAAAAATTCCTGCCTCAAAAACCCAAACCAGTATCTGCTTTGTGTAAAAACACCCCAACCGGTGCCCCTGAGAAGAGAAACAAGGTATAAAATAAGATACAGGACTTAATGGTTCAGGGCACATGGGTCCTTCAGCAAGAGTGTGCTGAGGGCTACAGTGCCAGTACCAGTCCTGAACGTCCACAGAAAGATACATTCACTTTACATTCAGAAATGTACTTCAAACACAAGAGTGCAATATTCTCATTTTTCCTCTGTGACTATCAGCATGTAGTAAGTTGTAGAATCAGATAATCTGCATCAGTCTGCATTTAACCTAACAATACCAATATTTTTACCACTTTTGCAAAAACAGTAAGTTCTATCAAGCACATCTTGCAATCATAGGCTTTCTACCTTTCCACAGGAAAATGCTTTTCAGGGAAGCAGGAGAAAAAGAAGAAATTGATTGCAGTTAGAAACTTATTACTTCAACTTTTCTCATCAAAATAAATCCCTTCAGTGTAGGCAAGTGGGTTCCACAAATAGTAAAGGGACCTTTTGAAGTCTACACAAAATCAAGAAGTCCCTCATCCTGGATGGATCAATAAATGGGAATTGTACATAATATATAACAAACTATGTATGGCTCGGCCTTAAGTTTCTTCTTTGTATGTCACAGAAATGACTTAATATCTGGACTTGTTTATGAAAGTTGTTGTTCTAATTGTTTATCTAATTCTATCCAAATATCTAGTTCTTCCTACACTTAAAAAAAAAAAAAAGGAACTGAATGAGATTAGATAAATGAAATCTTGGCTACCCATTCATGTTGTGGAATTGCAGAGAGATATTAACATGAATTTCTCGACTTAGGAAATGGAGGAGATGGCATTAACTTTTTCCCACAGGCAGATCATCCTCTCAGCTCTTTGATGGGTCTTTGAGTTCAGCAGATTTAACAAAAGCAAAAGCAAGAAACAATAAAGCATTGGCAGTATGACCAAGCATCCTCTGCCTCTTAGTTACAAAATGGCAAATCTGTAGCTACAATTACAGTCTGAGTTCTAAGCCATTATTGCAATATTTCTCTAGATAAGCCTTTCCCAAAAGAAGAGGCTTTAGATCACCTATGTCTAAAAAAATAGGCAAGCAGAATTAATATAAAAATACGAACCATTGAGCTGTCACCATACATCCTGAACCAAAACCAGGAGGCAGATAAACATTTCTTTTTGTTTTGCAATTAACTTTAAATAATATGTGATGTGGTCTGACCTGGTAAAGCTCCTACTTCTCCTTATTGGCTGATCCCCAAACTCCGTAAGCTGAAGGAATAACAAAATTTGCTGTATTTCCACATGCATTACAGTGGGAGTCCCAGTTAAACCATGCTCAGAATGAAGCATTCCCTGTAGGTAGTGTGGAAACAGCTGATTTGGTGAAAAGCTGTTATGCTGAAATGATCAACCAACAATTCTATTAGTGTATTGTACACTATTAGTGTGTACCAGACTTCTTGACGTGTTTTGGTGGCGCATAACTTCTGCGAAGGCATCGCTTACTTTGAGAATTGATTATTAACTTCAATCCATTTTAAAACTCTCAATACAACATTTAAAAAATTTGTTCTTGAACCTCTCCATGACACCGGTGGGCAGATCTTTACAGGGGCTGCCCAACTAAGAATACCCTGCTGACCCAGGAGGTGATAGGGCATTAATGTAACCACTATTCCAACTGGTTATTAACTCATTACAGAGTATTCCCCAGGCCTGGCGACTGCTGCACCAGAGCTTAGCACAGAATACTCATGAGACAGTGATGCCGAGGCTCTGAAGCCAACATGGCTTTAGCCTCTTGCTGAAAGACAAAATATTTGGTGTTGCTAAAGACTGCTTCAAAGTCCCAGAATAAACCATCTCATCATCATTGCCCAAGCACCATTAAAAGCATTCTGTTATTCTTATTTTTCCCAGTTAAAACCAAAGACACTCAGAACCCAAATGTTCTACCTTTGCTTCCAGAGCCAAAATGCCAAAAAATGCTGTTTAAAGGTGGCTTGTTCTCTACCCCCAGAAGAAGGGACCAACTGCTCCATCTTTTCGTTACAATGCTAACTACAATGTGGTAAACTAAGCCATGCAGTGGTTTGGGATCCACAACCGCCACGTCTCGCATTATGAAAAAAAATGGAAATAAACCCTCCAAGGAAGAGTGACTTCTAACTCAAAATTTCCCAGAGTGGCCCCAAGCACTCATCAGAAGAGGCACAGGGAAAGAGCAGTGAATTAACAACAGAACTGAAGTATAATGCAACATAATTTCAGTTGTTTCTTAAAATGATCAGGCTCCAATACCACACGAACAAACCAAGAAGCATCTGCAATGACATTCCGTACTTTCCAGGAGAAAGAGGAGGCGAATGGAGGAGACTGGACAAAGAGATGTCAGCCTCTGTAGTGGCCAATACAAGAGGCTCACTGTACAGAGCCTTTGTATGGGCCTCTTGTGTTATGCACTCACACTTACCTGACCGAGGGCAGGGAGTGCTGCATATCCCATGGGCTGATTTATCATTCCTTTCTGCTTCATGATGAGCATGCGCTTCTGCTCCTCGCTCAGGTGGGCCACCTGAGCCGGCATCTGTGTCTGCTGGGCCTGCTGCTGCTGCTGCTGCATGTACGGCATCATGGTGTTCTTCCCGGGGTTTGCCATTGCCGGGGCCATCATCTGACCCAGCTCAGAGTTGAAATGGGTCAGAGGTTTGGTGTTGCCATAAGAAAGCATATTGGGCTGCTTGCCCAAGGAGTTTGCGACCAAATTATTTGGCTGCTGACTGATCATGTTCATGTGATTTGGAGGGAGGTAGTTATTAATTGTGGTCTTCTGGGGATTGTTTGCCATAGGAGGCACTACAGGGTTTTGGTTGTTAAAGGCTTGAGAATACATCATGGGACTATTTGGTTTGTCTGCACTGAAGGGTCCTCCGTAGGGACTAGATGGAGGCCCCCCTGGTGACCAGCTTGAGGGCTGATTGGGATGCTGTTGCTGCTTCTGCTGCATGAGCTTGGCCCTTTGCTGCTGCTGGGCTGCCATCTGCTTGAGCTGCTCAGCTGGGGACAGGTCAGCGCTGGGCAGGGCCCCCGGCCCAGGCCCCGATCCTGCCACGGCCGATGCTGGGTTCATCAGGAAGCCGTTCCCGGAGCGCCCCTGCGTCTGCCCGGGCGTGTGGGCCTGGCTGGGAGTCTGAGGGGACTGCACAACACAGTTTGCTGGTGATCCAGCAGGGACTGGGGCCAGCGGTGCGCTGGATGCGGAAGCAATGCTGGAGCCTGAGGAGATGTTGGAAAATGGAGGACCGGAAGAAGATGGCCTGACCTGGGGAGAGCCTAATGGGACATGAGCAAATGGAGAATGGGATGGATCGCTTTTTACACTCGCACTCTCCTGAGCCTCTGTGGCAGGCCTGGGAAATTCGGGCTCCTTCTTCTCTTCAAAGTCTTCATTGAACAAATCCTGTATATCGTCTTCTGGGACAGTGTTCGCCAGCTCATCTATGAGCTCCTGCCACTCCTGATCATTTAGGTTAATGTCTGAGAAGAGCTTGTTCTGATTCGAAAGAGATGTTTCAGAAGTGTCGATGCAGTTGGAGTCATCCAGAGGCTCTTGCTTTAGCTCCTTGCTGTGCAGGATGTTTAAACCATCATCCAGCTCACTGCAGCCGTTAACAGGGAGCTTTATCTCAGAAAGCCCACCATTTTCACCCAAGTCTTCTAGACCACTCCTGTGAGTTCCACTGTTCTGCAGGAGCAGAGGAGCTTTCATGTCAAGCTGGTGAAGAGGAGAAACAGCAGGCAAATTAATGGGCAAGCTGTTGATTGCCTCAATGCCTGGCACATCCTTGCGTGTCCGCTTGCTGGTTGGAGAAAAGTTCCCATCACAAACTCCATTCTGCTGTTCTCCATTGAGAGGTGAACGTGCGCCTTCCAACTTCCTTTTGACTGTCTCTTGAAGCTTAAAGAAAACAAGAGGAAAGAAAAAATTAACCATTTGCAGATACAAAAGAAGTTCTCATGGGCACTGTGACAAGAGACTCCTCATCGAGCCAGTGACAATCAGTTTTAAAACTGCTTAGGAAGTTTCTCTGATTTCATTCTTATGCTTTGATCAATTTGAAAACACAGTCTAAAAACCCCCAAACAACCAAACACCTCCCACTGTCCCAAACCAAACCTTCCCTTGACTAGGAAAGCAGAACTGTAAAATATGTCTGTGCTTTCCAAGCTCAATCTGTGCTAACTTCCAAGAAATTTAGGGAACAAGTTGACTCATTTGACTTTTTAGTGCCTAATACAAAGATAAGATTTAAACAGTGTGCCTAACACAGTGAGGAGTCTTAAAATGGAATTTTAAAAAAAGTCTTTAATGGAATTTTAAAAAAAGAGAAAAAAGGAATCACTAAAACTTAATAGTCACTCCAATTTTTTTGTTGTTGTTGGAAGCTTCTAGAAGCTTCTTCAAAAAAATAACTGCAATATAAGTGATTGACTACTTATATTGAAATGTGTTGTTGACAAAAAAAATTACATAGTTTCATTTGTTTAGCCCTATGTTCTTGGCTAACACATTGAGAATCACTTTTAAGGGAGAAAAAAAAATCCACCCTAAAAAACAGAAGGTGCTTTGCATAACTTTAACTCAAACGAATAAAAAAAAAAAATCAACTATGTGCTAAGAGCTAACATAAAACATAAATAGCTAACAGAAATAGTGGCTAGACAAGTCTACAGAAAAGCAAATAAATTGGAATATAAGAATTCTAGAAAAAATTGGTGTATTAACATCAGTTTTAAGTCAGGTTGTAGCAGCAGAGCAAAGAACTGTAGCAAGCAGCAGTCCTCCCCACTCGCACCAAAGCCGAGTCCTTTACTTATGTACGAGGCTAAAAAAAGCATCTCTCTTCACTAAGGCAAAAAACAATAGTGGGGAGGGGAGGAAGCAAAGAGGTCACAGCTCTAGCAAACGCCTTCAGGACACACTTGCATCCTTGATACTAGAACAATAGCAGACAAAATACTGAAAGATTTTATCAGTTTTTAAAGTATTCTTACTGGTAGGAAAGTCCCAGATATGCAACTCCCACCCCTTCCCTAACCTAGAGGTCCTCAACCTTCTTTCTTCTCGTAATCCAGATCCCATTTATTTCTCCCATCCCAGAGGGCTGGTTCCCTTTTCATCCCATGTGTAAGACAGGCAAGCAAATCTGTATCTCGCCCGGGTTTTGGAGGGAGTGGTTCTGGGAGGGCTGGGCCCTTCTCCTGCCCCTCAGGCCAGCCTGGCCTCTTTCAGCACGCAATGCAGAGGGATGGGGCCAGCACAGGCATTGCTGCAGCCACAGTTCAGCATGCATGGGACACCAAGCTACTGGGAGGCTGCCCTTCTGCAGAGAACCAAGCAGAACGGGAATGCCGTGAGTCTAAACAGACCATCAACCCCTCGATTTTCACTGGAGCAGAACAGCTTTCTAATGTGGGAAAGTAATTAAAATGTGATTAAGAGTCCCCAGTGGGTCACTGTTGGCATAAGTGGCCGAGACTTTGCTGCCTGTTCCACCCTGCAGAAAGCCAGTGTGTGCCAGGCCTCCCGCAGGCAGAAATTCCTCCACCTTGTGGCTCCTGTGGTGCCACACAGACCAGCTGCTCTGTAAGCACAGCCTCTGCCCCATGGCTGGGCTCCTTCTCCGGTCTCTGCTCTTAAAACCCTGAATTTGGAGAGCTGTGGATGTTCACCTTGGAGATGAGAAAGTTCTGGGCAGACCTTGATAGCGCCTTCCAGTACCCAGAGGGCCTACAAGAGAAGGACTTCTACAAGTGATAGGGCAAGGGGTAATGGATTCAAACTGACAGAGGGCGGGTTTAGGTTAGATATTAGTAAGGAATTCTTCCCAGTGAGGATGGTGAGGTGTTGGCACAGACCGGCCACGGAAGCTGTGGATGTCCCATCCCTGGAAGAGTTCAAGGCCAGGCTGGATGAGGCTCTGAGCAACCTGGTCTAGTGGAAGGTCCCTGCCCATGGCAAGGGGGCTAGAATTAGAAGGTTTTTACGGTCCCTTCCAACCCTTCCTAAATTCTGTGATTTTATGCCTATTCAGCTCTGTAGCAGCTGTCCACACCCTGAGTCTCTTCCCAGTTTCTGGAGATAAGCGAACAGGCACAGCCAGTGGTTTGCACCAAGAAGTTCCTCTCCCTGTGTTGCAGGTTGTGATTTGGAGCCCCTTTTTTTAAGGCCTCCCTATCAAGTCTCTGTCACTCCACTCCCACTCCTTTCTCAAGCCCAGCAGCTCTTGTCCCCGTGAGCTGCACAGGTGCAGGTGGGAATGCACACTGTGCCACTCTCTCTGGATTAGAGCCTGGCACAGTCGAGCTCAGCAACCACAGCCTGCAGGAGGAACCCACCAGGCCGCAGCGCACAGAGCCCTGCAGGAGAGAATCGCCTTCTGTCCACCCCTTCTCATCTCTCTGTGCCACGGCAGCAGAGCTCTGCCAGCCAGAGGGGCTTGCCCAGAGGTGGCAATTGCCTCAGTCTGTGCCAGTTGGCAGCCACGTGGAAAGGAAGTCCAGGACTAGTGGGAAGGATCAAAATCGGATTCCACGAGGACACATACGGCTCTCACCTCTGCTGTCTCCCTCCCCTAAAAACCCATGTTAAGCTGCACATTGGTGTGTGGCAGTACAGCTCCCTGATGCTTTTTGAGTCCTGTATCTGCTGGGTTGCAGATTCCTACAGCTGAGTTGGTTGCACTGATCTTTCCATAACCCTGGATCAGACCCTGGAGACAGGAAAGGATGGTACAGATGTGGTAACGGTGCCGCTTCACAAGTACAACAGCACAGCTCCAGGACAAGACAACAAAGAGCACAAGCTGGCCTCAAGTGCAGGTGGTCAGTTGATGTAATGGGTTAAAATAGCATATTTATGTCAATGTAAAAAGAGCATATTTAAATACTGCCCTTCATGGGCCACTGCCACAATTTACAGCTGAAATCACCCATTTCAACTCCGAAGCCATCACACTGCCAAGTCACTACTGCCACACCAGAAAAACATTGCCCCAACAGCAAGTGACTCAAGGCCAAGCTCAACGCGAATGCACAGGCAAAACCAGGATTTGAAGAAGTGTTCAAAACGTGTCATGGCCCTTTACCCCAGGTTCATATTGACCAATGCTGGGCTAAAGTAAGAACAGGACATGGTGGCAGGCTTCTCATCATGAGGTAAAGTTCTATAAGGAAAAGATGGGAAAAAATTTGCCTTAATGACAAGGCAGGGACCTGTGAGAGTCATTATCTCCTGAGGAATGTAAGTGAACTGACTCCATACGTTTTGCAAGTTTGAATGAATACTTTACAAAAATATTGGTGAGAGTGATATACTTTGACATGATTTCACACCTTCAGGTTTTAAAACACTTACCATTTTATCCTGAATCTATCACCTTATTTGTATATGAATGTTTATCAAAATAATCACAACTATCTAGTGACAAATAACCAGCCCTAAAAATATCAGTTCCCAAAGTTTCATCATGTGCTGGAACTTGGATGTCCCCGTGTACAAACAGACAGTGACTTTAGCCCAGTATATAAATATTCATAATCATGTTTATTATGCATTACAACAAAAAGCAGCTTGACGTGAAAACTATTTTCTATGACATATGAAACATACAGAAGTTGCGCCTCATTGCAAAAAAAAATTAAATTAAATCTCTTCTAAGTTCATTTATCCACATCGTTCTCCTTCAGAAACTTCAGGATTTGGGGGGCTAACAGGCACTAATATTTTTGTCTTCTTTGTTTGCTCATTGAAAAACTGTAGGTAGACAGAGACTTAACATGAAAGGTTTGTTAGAAGGCAACATGCTGGGTACAACCTTGGCAGGTGGGGAAGCCTCTTGATTGCAGCATTTTGGGGGAGTTGGGAGCCATAACAATAAATCCATCTCCTTTTTTTGAGGTACAACACAGAAATACTCTCATCAAATTATTTTAATGAAAAATTTCCTTTTCCTATCTTGATTTAATTCCCAGTTACCATATTAGCTCTTGAATGGTTTGGATATCCTACACTGAGCATACACTGGCAAACAGTTCACCACAATCAGGATTCCAGAGTGTCTTGGAGTAAAACCCCAGCACTTGCCCTTCCCTCTATAAACACAATCCCAGAACAGTACCTTTTAAAGTACCCTCCCTCTCCTTCTTAGTACAAGTGCACAGTTTGTGCATGTTTTATGGCATGCATTGTGAAGATATTAGCAGGAGCTGAGAGATTTATGTCTAGGAACAGAAGATTGTTGACACATAGAATAAAAATAAAAGGAAAATATCAAAATCAAAGGAAAATATTGAAATAAAACAACCTCCTTTCAGCTTCATAAACTTTTAGCTTTATTCACACAAAATATTTGGCTGATGAATCTTCATTTCACTGCAGTTTTTTACCCCAAATCACAAGAGGGTGAAGCAGGACTCTCGATTCTTTATATGCCTTGGAAAAAACTCCAGTTGCAGAGTGAGAAAAGGTCAGATTTTGGCAGGTTGACTTTTTAAATGACTTGCAGTCGGCGGAGAGGCAGGGGGACAGCGTGCGCGCACGCAAACGCGCACCGAGCCGAACAGTGGGATCCAACCCTGCCGAAATCCTCGGCAGAGCCGCTCGGACATGCCGTGACAGACCCAACGGATCAACGGGAGCGTGGGGAGGCTGCTGGCAGGGCTTTCATCTGCGAGGAGGAGAAGCTGCTCCGCTTCATCTCGCCAGCAGCGATTCATTTTTCAGGAGGAAGGAGACAGAGGTGCTGTTGTTATAGCAACAGCCGAGCCGCTCCAGCCCATCCTCCACCGTGGAGCTGCCTTGGGTGGGCGGCTGCTCCGGTCCCCGGGCACGGCAGCGACTGAGGCTGCGGCAGCACGGCATCCTTCGCTTGCTCCTTCAAAGAACAGCACAAAAACCAGCGGGAGGTGGGGAAGCCGAGAGGCCAAATTCTCTCTGTGCCAGTGGAAGCCGTTCACGGCGCCTAACGCAGGTCCGCTGCTCCTCTGAGCCCCCAGAAAAGGAGGCTGATGTCACTTTGTCACTTCTGCAGATGTTTTTGTGTACCAGCTGCATGTAGCCACTGACTTGGCTCTGCCTAGGGCACCTCCAGCCGCTTCAGTACAAGACAAGGGCAACAATTCTGAGAGGCTTGGTCCGCTTGGCTCCCCAGCTCTGCTGCAATGTGCCCTGCTCTAGAGTTATCTTTGCTCCCTGTGGGAAACAAGAGAAACTAGCCAAAGCCCAAAGTCCATCTTACTCAGAGGATATCCATGTTTACAAAAAACAAGGGTTCTTATTCTTCTCCACATGCTCTTCTGTGACTCTTTCTGTTAAAAATTGATCTCTTCAGTTCTTCATGTTGAATCAGTCTGGCCCACCAGTCACCATGACCTTCAGTTCCTTTCCATGAAACGAATTCAAGTCTTGGGCCTTCCTCTAGGGTTTCTACTCTCCCTTCCACCAGTGTGTCTGCTCCTGAATTTGCCCCCTCTTTCTTCTCCCTTCTTCTCCTAGAGCTTCTGTAGAAAGATCTTGATACTTCTTACCTCCAACAGGGAGTAGTTACCATGAGCTCTGCCAAATCAGCAGTTTCCAGCCTGCACCCTAAAGACTGAGTAAAGTTTGCTACTTAACTTGTTGTGCTGCACTTAAATCCTATCAACAATTCAGCAAGTGTCCCAGGGGTGGCCATGAAGTGACACTAAGCAAGTGGATTTGACATGACAGCATCTAAGATCAGTAAGGAATAATCAGCATTGCCATTTGCATGCCAAAAAAATCCGCTTCAGCCTTTGAAAGGATTTTTTGCACGCACGTCCTTGCTGTATCACCTCTGACACTGCCATTCAAAAGCCAAAGTTGCCAGAGTGCCACTGCCTGAGGTACAGCCACATCTTGTCACCAGTCCAGTGGGAGATCAAGCAGAGCACAGGGAAGAAGGCTAACAAAAAAAGGCACTGTATGAGAGCAAAATAGCAACAGCACTGGGGAAGTCAAACCAGGTAAATGCAGTGACTCCACCTGCCCTCAGTCAGCCAGGTAAGGATGCTGGTGTGTGCTAAAGCAGCTTGAGAAAAGCTGAGTGCAAAGACACTGCACAGCAAGTTAAACTGAACTTTAGAGCGTGAACTATTTCATGGATGGAATGCTGTTATCACTGTCAAAGAGCCTTCCTGCCCCAGTCTGTGATCTGCATGGTTCACTCCTCTTCAGATCTATCTCATTTAGTCCTGCTTTGGCCCACTGGGGTAAACACTGGCAAAGCAGTAACCTCACTGCAGTGCCAGCACTGCTCCATTTGTGCAAAAGTTTTAGGCAGGTGTAAGAGCCTGTAAGCTGAACTACTGAGCTGGCAGTACCTATTCCTGCCTCTCACACCCAGCAGCTGCGATCTGCTCTCTCTGAGATTGTCCTTGCAGATGGCATGAGCTGCATTTTCAGGGTGTGTTATGACAATTTAGTCAGGCAGCCTCCAATTGACTTGTCTGGGAGTTGCTCTGATGAGTCTTCACCCTTTCCAATCTGCTTTGTATCTGGACAGAAGAGAGGGTAATGATAAAAAGCAGACACTGGTGATTATTAAAGCTGTGCCTCCCAAAGAACCACAAATCAGGATTGAAAAGAAATGCAGGAACCTCTTGTGTTTTAAACTAAGAAGAAGCAAAACAACACACCTAGGGCTGTTGCACATGCCCCATAGCTACTCAGCAGCTCTTTAAACTGTCTATGTGACATTAGGAATAGCTTCCTGGGAAAAATCTTGTCCCAGTTCATCCCTGGATGAGCACAAGTTGTAGCAGGCTAGTGAAGTATGTTGATGGCATCCGGCCTGCCTAGCAAAGGGGTATGTGGGACATGAAAGCATTGCTGTCCTCGGCAAAGGAGGAGCAGCTCTGTGACACAGGCTCTGCTTCCCTTGTCATTAAGGCACCAGTAGCATGTGAGCTCTGTTCCTGACTTGAGAACTGACAGACTAAAACCTTGTCTAACTGATGTAAGGGAAAAGCCCTTCCTATGCTTAGGGCAAGCAAATTATCTTCCAGCTGCTTGCAAAACACTGCCATGGCACCATCTACATACATAATATATTAGTCCAGACTCTTCTCAGAGAAACTCTGAAGGAAGAGCCGGAAGAGACGGCAGAGGCACGACAGTAATCCCCCGATGACACCACAGATTTCCATGGACGACTGTGAGTTCCTACTGGATCTCTTGTCCTGCCAAAGCCTGATGGTGCATGATCTCTAGAAGACAGACAGCAAGCTGGCAGAAGGCTGAAATCAGATACGGCACCCTTGGCGTCCGCTCCTATCGCCGGTGTTCACTCCCAACACACATCCCCTCGTGGCAACATCTGGCAGCACCTGCCAGCTCCTCAAATCACCGTGGGCTAAGTGATTCCAGGGATCCTTCCACATGACTGAGGTCAAGTTAATGCTTTCTGAAGCAATGAGTTTCATACAATCAGAAAAGGAAGGAAATGAGAGCCACAGAGTCTACACACTGTACCTGTTCAAGCCCACACGTTTTAGTCACCCTCTTGAGGTAACATCATAAATGAAGCTTCCATTTGAAAAGAATGTAAATATCAAATGAACAGATTTCCACAACTAACACATTAAAAGAAAAATCTTGTGACTAAGTCATACTGGGCTGCAAACAAAATGGTAAATTTAGCCTCCTTTTTGCCATCTGTTCCCTGAACAGGCAGCTTGGCCGAGGACATAGGTCAGCTGAAGATTTCCCTGCAAGGACAAGTACCTTTAAAGGAGTACAGGTGATCTAAGTACAGATTGAACAATTAATGATACAGTAAGAATTCCAAAGGAAACCCAAGCATGGTGGAAGGAGAGGGAAATGAATGCTTTGCATGGTAATTAATTATCACATTTTTTCTACATTTTAATTGTTTGCATAGTAATGAGACGTGTCTTTTGGAGAAAGGAAAAAAAATCCAGCATGGGACAGATGAGTTTGGAAATAAATTTGTGCTAAGCTACTGACCATTTTAAAAAAAGAATAAAATGAAATAACTGAAAATCCCAAAATAGAATATCTAACAGAAAGGTCTGGGTTGGAAGGGACCTTAGAGAGCATCCTGTTCCAACACCCCTGCCACGAGCAGGGATAACACCCCAGACCACCTTGTTCAGGACCCCATCCTGCCTGGCCTTGAACACACCCAGGGTGAATCCCATTAGGTTCACCAGGAATTAGGGGTGCATTGATAAGGCCATTTCTTCTTCAGCCACATTTCTTCAGAGATAGACACTATGTCTGATGGAACAACTCCTCTTTACATTCATTCTTGGATTTCAATACAAGTTATAGCCAGTACTGGGAAAAAAAAAAAAAAAGGATGATTGAAGATCTGTGAAGACTCGAGGAATCCAAGGACTGTATAGGATGCCCCAGACACGTTCTGAATTATTCTGAGCACAGTTTGGGAGCTATTTGCCATGGGCTGAAGGCCAGACAGCACTGAACAGCAGATTGGCCCTAAACACGGCCAAGTAAACCATACAAACTTGAGCTCTTTGTGGCCTCAGCACCTTCACGTCAAGCTGATCTCAGGTCTCACAAAGGCACAGAGCACAAGTCATGGAAAAACACATCTGGTCTCCCAGCTCCCAGCAATTACCAGAGTCACAGACACACAAGACTGGACCTGCTGTGTGGTGTGAACTGCCAATGTACCATCTAAGTCTACTGATGAAGTGTAAAGAAAACGATTTTAAGCAAATGAAGGCCCTGATTCAGCACAATATTTAACACGTGGTTCACCTGGAGTGTACTAAGCAACCCAAAATACAAAGAATGGTTTATCCAATAAATGACAACATCAGACCAAGACCTCTGTCCAGGTCTTACCTTCTTCATTTCATCCACAGCAGCTGTCTCCATCCCAGGATAAGCCTCATCCTCTCTCCCATCCTACTCTGAATATACATACAGTGTAGTGCTGGACTCATGGCAGCAGTGGCAGGAAGATTCCCAAATCCCACAGGTGTGTAAGGCTTGGAGATCTCTCCCCACGAACCAGAAAGATTACCAGGAGAGGGGTGGGCAGCGTTCTGCCACACAGGTTACATTCCCAGCCTGCTGTGGGTGTGCAGCACGTTACAACCAGGCACTTTTATCTATTTGTGCATTTTGAAAACAGCCCTCCAAGGGAAGGAATTGCAACTCATAATGCTGTACATGTCTGTACATTCCCAGTGTACACAACACAGGTTTTTTCTTATTTTTTTTCCTTTTGCTGTCAGAAAAAATTCCGTGGTTTTTCCACACAAGTGCACACACGCACACGTAGTCACTGCCCACCCGCATGGGTTTTCATCTCAGCCATCTATGCATGCTAAGCATATATTAACAGCTAATTAAAATTAAATTTAGACTTCAAGTCCCATTCACCACTGAAAGCTTGTGCCCTTAACAGTGCTAAACAAGCACAAGGTAATAAAGCACGTGTTGGTGTAGGTAAAGACCACGTCACAGAGAACAGTACAGTTCTTTCCTAAACCCCTTGAAGGTCTGAAGCACCCATCATTGTTTACTGTGAGATAAGCCATGGAAATGCATTATAAACCAGAGTGAATTCATGACAGGGACTTCCTCTAATCTTATTTTTCTTATTAAAGGACTTCTCTCCTTTTTCTCCTATTGTAGGAATGATAAGCCACCTAGTACTCAGAGTTTTTGTTAGTCTGAAGACACAATACCCTTGGTCTGCTGCCATAATTATGTGGATTTTGGTCTCAGAATAAAACCTAAGTGAGATGAATCTAAAAAGAAAAACAAACTTAATTGTGTGCCAATCCCTCCCCTCCCTCCATCATTTATGACTTCAAAGTTATTCAGATGCAAACATACATAAAAACTCTAAATTTCACTTCAGAAAACAGAGCAGGGAGCTGCCTAAAGCTGTATATTAAGTCAGTGGCAGGGTTAGAAATGGACTCAAAGCTCCCAAATCCTGTTCCCAGCCAATGGGAATACAAAATACTTTATATCTTGTCAAATCAATGTGCCTTCATGCCTCCTTCTTTTGTTATTCAGGAAAAACAAGGGCTGTGAGCAGGGAGCTATGAACAGGAGTCTGGGAATCCAGGAGTAGGCACCATAAGAAAGGTGCAGGCAAAACCAGGTCAAGTCAGTGCAGTCTTAAGAATGCAATTCATACCCCCTACACCAGGCCAAGATGGGATGAGATACATCATGCTCCAGAAAGTGCCTTTTTCTTTTCACTGACCTTTAAAGGGAGCCTTGGTAACTGGCAGAAAAAGACACATCCACAGTCAGAGCCTCCATCTGGGTCCTCCCCAAGCCACCATTATTTGCCCAGTCACAATTAGGGCACTAATTACATGCTACTGCTGTTGACATCTGTGTTTAATAAAGATTTCTGTCTGTGTGGGTTGGGTCTTCCCCCCAGTTTCATTTCCAGAGGCTTCAGTTTTGTTCCACTAAACTCTAAGAAAATAAGCTGGAAATCTTCATAGTTTGGCCTATAATAATGATACCACATTTACTCTTTGCAACTTCCTTGCTTTGCCAAGGAAAAGAAGGCTTTGCAGCTCCAGGTCCTTGCTTGCTAACTAACTTGCATGTTCAATCACTGCTGAGTTATTTAAGAGAGGCAAGGAGAGGGGGAGAGCTAGCAGGAGGAGCTTCACTTGAAATCCCAGATAAACAGTGAATAGTGTTACAACCATGATGGTCTAAGCAAAGTCTGTAGTGAGGGGGGGGAAAAAAGTATTTTTAATTAGACAGGGAACCACAGACAAGGTTTGGGGTAAGCACCACCTCCTCCTTCTTTAATGACAGTTATAATAACCTTAGCAACAACTGTAACAATGAACAAACACGCTGAAGAAATTATATAAAATCACATTGACATTGGACATATAAGATTGGGTGCAAATCTGCTGTGTGATAAGTTTCAAACAGCACAAAACTTTGTTTTTAAAGGAAATTACATGGGCAGCAGGTTGAGGTTTTTCCTAGGGCTATTTCCAAAACTCCTTTATTTTTCCTCCTTTCTTCTAAGCTTTTCAAAATAGTCAAATGAAAACAAAAGCCTGGCAATTAGCATATTTCAGAATTACAGTAAGGGCCCAGCTTTAAAAGGCACAGCTGCCTGAGACTGACTTTTTTTCCATGCCAGGTGGATGATATGAGGCCAAGAACAACCTTGAATAGTGTGGGTCCTGATGGCTGCAGGATTTGCAGGGAATCATGATTTCATTCTATCTGGGGACATAAGTCATTACTGTTTTCTTTCCTTTTTTTTTTTCCCCAAAACCCAAAAGCTTTCTGATATTGCCAAACTCCAAATTCAGACCTGCAAAATCATATTAGAAACATTCAACACTGCAAACATAGAGGATTTTCCTGACTCATCAGTGAAGTAGTGGCAGCCTTCTCCTCTCCCTGCTAGTGAGGAAGAACTGCAGTGCCTGGAACTAAAGCAGGGATTTTTCCCATGGAGTGTTCCCAACATCTCTCTACAGCAGCATAACCTACCAAACAAAGCTTTCTCTCCATGGGGCATGGAAATGCTACCAAACAGAGAACTACCAAGTGGGCCCCGGGTAAAAGGCTCCCAAAGGAGCTGTGGGGGAGCACAGCAGGGCACAGCACCCTGCTAGGGAGGGCTGTCTTCCCAGGTAGCTACTGGATTCAGCTTCATAGGGATTCCGAACTGCAGAGATTCTCCTCTTGGTCCCAGCACAGCAGGGCTGCAGCCAGCCTGGGTGCTCCGGCATTGCTGGCTCCAAGCTCTCCCAGCAAAGGCCACAGGCAGGAGTCCCCCCTGGGGATGGGGCTGCTCTTGTGCTGCTGCCTCAGAGCCACAACCGGCGCCCGCCTCCTCTGCTGTCCCAGAGCCCTGGAGCTCTCACAAGGGGGGCAGCAGCGACCGATCAGAGGAGGCTTCGGCTGTCGAGTGGCAAGGTGCCCTCGTGGGTCTGTGCAGCGATGGGGGGCTGCAGGGAGCTGGGTAGGACACGTGCATCAGGCAGGCGGCAAACATTTGCTCCCCCCTTGCACAGTCCCACCTTTTTCCCCTCTCCTGTTCCAGCTCAGATCTCACAGCCTCAGAGCGTGAGCCTTGCGCAGCCTCACAAGGCAAGGCAGCCTTAGGACATGAGCCCTCACTGTGACACGGAGGGGCCTCTGCTTGCCTGCTGCACACTCCTGTTCTTCAAGCCCCTTCTCCCCACCTTTCCAACTGCTTGTGTTCTTCAAACCCCTTCTCCCCACCTTTCCAACTGCTCCTATTCTTCAAACAACATCTCCCCACCTTTCCAACTGCTTGTGTTCTTCAAACCCCTTCTCCCCACCTTTCCAACTGCTTGTGTTCTTCAAACAACATCTCCCCACCTTTCCAACTGCTGGTATTCTTCAAACCCCTTCTCCCCACCTCTCCAACTGCCTTTTTTCCCCAGCTCTGCTGGTGTTTACGGTCTTGAATAAAGCCACGAGGAAAACTGACCTCATTAGCAGTTTCCTCAAAAGGTGAATTGGAGCAGGGCATTCATCTCCTCCAGCAATTTTCAAACTCACATGAAAAGCATGAAAGGAGACAAAGCCTAGGGTTGCTCCAGGAATTCCATCTACTGCCCCGATGAGAGGAATTTGCATAACATGCCCCCCATGTGCAGTGCAAACAAGAAGCTTCTGCTACAGCTGCTTTCTTGGCTTGCCTCATTTCACCCCACTCTTGAGGAACAAGAAGAAACCTTCTTCACACATGCAGGGGGCTGTGTACAGATGGGCTCAGCAAGAGGTTTTCAGACCTGGGATAGCTGAAAGATGTGCCAGGGAAGGCTGACTTGTGTGCCTGCTCTCTTTCTCACACTCCACTTGCTTTCTGAGAGGACACTGGGCTAAATTTCCCTTGGAGATGACCCAGTACAACTGCTCCTGTACCCAACTGTCTGCAGAGGAAATGCTGCTTAAAAGGTTTTTACTGAAATAAAACAAACAGAACCCTCCTTCTATGAGGCTTTCAGTGTCCTCTTATGAAGCATTTTGATGATAATATATGATTTTATAAAGCAGCAGCTATACAATGCAACGTGGTAGAAACTCATTTCCAGTAGCCCCTAAATAAAGACCAACTGGTGCAAAATAACAACCGTAATCCCTTGCTTTAGTGCTTTTTGAACAGGGACTGAACGCCAGATTGTGCTCATCCAGTCAGAAGATAACCAATTGACCATACTTTCTCCTCTTGCCCTCTTCATCCCCCACCTCCACCCAAACTTGCAGCTCCAAAACCTACCTATCTGATTTTGGATTTTGAAAGACTGTTCTCACAATTTGGAAGAAGGAAGGACTGCAATAACCACCACATTAAACATGAGGAGGCATAAATAAGCAATTTTAGGTGTTAGGAACTCAACATCCTTCCTAAAGAGAAGTCCTCTCGCTAATATCCAGTGCATACAACGTAATTAAAAGCTATTTTTTTCATATATACAGAGTATCTATTTCACATGGAAAGTGAAAGCCACAGATGACCAAGAGCCTTGAGGCCAATATCTTCAAAGTGCTGAGGCCCCCGAAACAAATGGTGATGTCCTGTTGAAAAATTAGGTTTTGCTAGAGAACAGACCAGTCACATCACAGATAAAAAGTCACAAAACTGATAAAAGTCACTTAAGGAAATGTGAATTGTCATGATCCTCAAAACACATTTTCTCTGCCTTGTACGTATGATAGGATCCTCTCTGAAAATGAAATCTAATAGAATTTAATTAAACCATAAACTCCTTAAATTTTTGAAAATATAGAAGAAGAAAAATATGGCGATCCTAGAAAGGCAAAGAGACTATTTTTTCTTTTTCTGAGGTTTCCTTGCTTTTCACATATGATGCTGTGACTAAAATTAACTCCACATAAATTCTGAATATAAAAAGATCACCAAATTAATTTTTTAATAGGGAAGGAAAAAAAAAATCAACCTCATTGGCAGAACTTGAACTCCATTCCTCAGAATGATGAGTTTGGCCACTGGAGGGCTCCAATATTGTTTCATAAAAGCAAAAAGAAAGTTTACTAGGAAGGATAAACACATAACAAATAGCCTGGGCAATAAAATCCAAACATAACACTCAGTTTGAACCAAGATCTATGGGCTTGAGAGCATTTTGTAAGAGTCAGGACTAATTTTACTGTTGTTTTGCTCTTGTGGCTTAAAAGAATTTGAAGAAGAAGGATTTTCCTACGGTTTGGCCACAAACGTCTCCTTCAATGCACCGCCTACTAAAAAGCTTTGTGTGCAATCGCAGAATGGGTAGATGTCTGCAGGAAAGCAAAAGCCGTAGGTTTTCCTAGGACGTGCTTGTAACACAGTTCTTTACGAAAGCCCGGGGCTGCAGAGCACAAAAGAAGCTCTCTGTCCCTATCATGACTCCAGGCTTCCCAATGGAAGTTCACAGAGATAAATCAGGCAAGCCAGCAACTGGGAGCACAGCGGGGTGCTCCCACTACATCAAGTCTTGGAGGGCTCTTCTTCGGCCAAGCCATTGTTGAGAGCTGCCTTGTATTTTTCAAGGGGATTTCTACGTTCAGGTACAGAAAGTCAGGGAATAACTGGCTCTGAAACGGATGGGTCTTTTCCCAGTAACATGGCAGTCAAGATCTTATCAGAAAAATGTTATGTGGTCCTGCAGAAGCAAGGGCAGGCACTGATGTCAGTTGATAAGCTAATGACTGCAGCTTATCAGCTGATAAGCTAATGACTGAAGCGCTCCAGTTAAGGATAAAACAAAAGCTATTTCAATATAGGAGCATGAGAAAAAGTATTTTGGACATCATTCTACCTACAAACTTATGGGAGGGGAAAAAAAGTCTAAGTACCCCCTGGACTCCCTAATCCTTCTAGTTGGGGGTGGGGAGAACTAATCCTGGGCTGAGACGCTGAAAGTTGGAGGTCTCACACTGAGCCGAACTTTACAATTGACTTGAACAGTGCTGAAAATAAAGGAGGTTTACTGGAAATACTCAAAGATGCTAGTGGGTGCTATGATAAGCCCAACTGAGCACTGTTCTTGTTTGACGAAGTGCACTGTATTGGGCTGATGCACAACATATCATGGTTTGCTGGCACTCTCTATTTTTTTTTTCCTGCTTCTTCAATGTAAAGGAAAAAGGAAAGAAAAAAACTCCTCTTGCTTAAAATATCTCTGCTGCTCTCCTGCAGCCCCTTCCTCCAGCACATCACACATTAGTGCCAATCTTCTGGGAGACTGCAATTCGAACATAATGAGATAGTAATGAGCTTTGCACATGTCCCCAGATCCAAGCGCTCCCCCCTCCGCAGCTCATTTCTCACAAACCTACCGAGATGTTCCGCTTGTTTTCCTGACGCTGCAGTTGTGGCTCCCCCATCCTGGCCCCCTCCCGGCCAAGCCCCGCTGCACCCTTCCCCTCAGGCTGCCAGCTCTAAAGAGCACCAAATGGGCTGGCACTGTCTTGTTTCCTGGGCTAATGGATGCTTGTTTAAACACTGGAGCTGTTTGCATTGCTGCGGCTCGCTGCATGTTAAACACCGTCCTCTGAAACCCTATGCCAATCCAATAAAGGCAGCAGCAGTTCAGCGTGGGGAGGCAATTACTGCCAAGTCCCAAGCGTGCCTTCTAAGCTCAGGGAAGGGAAATTTGATTGAACAACTAGAAGCAAAAGCTGATTCGGTTCAGCATCGCTAGGAAGACACAAGGTTTCACCGAAGCCAGGCCTGCGGAGGGCAGGAGGAAGTCAATGGGTGAGCTGGGGAGAGCAACTGCACGGTGTTCCGAGGGCCTGGTAGCAATGCTCCCCTACCCCCAGAGAGCTCCTTTCCTCTCCATCTGCATACCCACTTGTGCTCTCTTTCCTCCCTGCCCCCACCTTTCATTCTTTTTTTTTTTTTTTTTAATTTTAAATTATATGCTGCCAATTTTGTTTTATCCTTCATCGATTCTTGAAACAATTCTTCCTCTGGTAAAGGTCCTTTCCTCTGTACAAACTCATTGTCATATCAAAGTGCAAGTGTTACACAGGAGCAGCTATTATAGAGGGCTGATGGTAACCAAAAAAAGATCTCTGCTTCATTGAGAGATGAAAAAAATCCAAATCTCAGACTAATGATAGTCAATAATTCAATGGACCTGCTCTTTACCTGGCTGAGGGCAGAAAGTCAAGAGAGAAAGAAGATGCATTTCAGTTCATTTAATACACAGAAACAAAGCTGCTTTTAAGTGTTCTACTTCCTTTACTTTTAAGTGAAAGAGAAGGAGAGGAGGTAGCAAGGGAATGTTTTCCTTTTATCCTCTATATTTTTTCTTTAGTTTTAAGCAGACTTTTTAAGATGACTTCACTCTGACAGCGGCTTTGCAAATGATATGGAAAGTTTTCCAAGCCTTTCTTGTGGCCACAGCTACCCTCAGGAACCTAGGAAAAGGGCATTTGCCACACCAGCTGAGGCCAGCAAGCCAGAAAGCTTGGCATCCTGCCCCTAGCTGTGCTCCACAGCTCCAGGGCTGTGCAGGGCTAAAACTTTGCTGTTCCCTCCGTGCTGCTGGGAAGGGACTCTGTGTACAGCTGGGAATCAGGAGAAAAACCCTTGAGGGTGAACCTGTCTGCCTCAGTACTGGGGGCCAAGTCTGCCCTGTAGGAGGGCACGAGCAGCAGGACACAGCTGGCACCAGGCCATGCCCAGAGCTCCTGACCAGTGCCCTGCCAGGGCTGGCATCTGGCTGATGGGCTTAAGGACCAAGCTGGCCCTACACAGCCAAGTTCTCACAGGTCAAAACCCCAGTGTGATGCTAACAAGTGTTGCAGGCTGAAAAGCAAAGGGTTGTGCCAATTAGCTGATTACTGAGGGATGAACATCATCCCACTGCCATCCCTGCCACTGTCAGGGAGAAACTGCCCTTCTCCACACTGCAGCAAGGAGGACAGGGAAAAGAAGCACTGGCTAGCTTTGGAAAGGCTATCAGCAGGGGAGACTACTTATTTATTTGTTTTCTTACCATTTAGGAAAACAACTTTTGGGAGCAGGATGGAGTGAATCCCCAAATCTCACCCTTCCTGCCTGAGAATTAGTCTTAGAGCTGCAACCCCTCTGTGGACCCCAAACTCAGGGCAAGCAACAGGATGCCACAGGCAGCCTGAGTACAGCTAGCTAGAGAGTGATGCCTGATGGCTGCTTTGACAGAAATGAGGAGCTTTAAACCAAGAGGGTAAAAGTATTGGGAAATGTTTGTTTGTTTATTAAAAAAGAAAGAAAAAAGCACAGTAACTTTCTTGTTTTCAGTTTTACAGCAAAACACAAACAAACAAACAGCACTTGTTTTTGCTGGTATTCCTTACCAGAGCTGGGGCAGGGAGGAGGATGAGTTGGAGACATCATGTCTAGGTAAAGGGGGAATCCTTCCACACACTGCTCTTCACTTGGGGCTTGGAATGCAGAGATTTACTTTCCACACCTTGGAACAGGAATTGTTACTAAGAAGAATGGGCAAAGAGCACCATTGTCCCGGGGGGGATCAATGCATCAGCCAGAGCCTGACCAACACCCAAACAAAAACCAGGCTGTCTTGAAAGCATCACAGCCAGAGATCCCCAAGAGGATTGCCATACTATATATTGTCATATCATATAGAACTCCTTGCCTCTCCTGAAGCCGAGAACAGTTTATGTGAGGCCTTGAGAAACCCACTCACCTACTCACCAGTGGCAAGTGGAATGATTCCCTGATGAGACTAGGGACGGATGTGGCTCTTAAAATCATCACCTGCTGCAGAAGCTAGGCTTTAGTCTGAACCAAACAACAGAACAAGAACAAAACCCACGGCCCATGCGATCGCACAGATAACTTGTCAAACACGACCACCGATGTGCTTGTGTTTCTGAGTCTGCAGACAGGCTCCTGCTGTTCCCAAGAAGCTGCACTGTGAAACCAATAAGGCTCATTAAGGATAATCAGTACCCTATGGGCAGCAGCAAGAAGCCTGCCAGTTTTGTCCTTCCACTGTTACTGGGAAGCTCTGATGGACAAGAAAGGCACATTTCCCTCTTGCTTACATTCAGCAGTGAGAGGAAGCTGCAGATGCAGTCCTGAGGGAAGGGCTAGCCACAGCATCCCACAAGGAACAGCAGCATTTCTCCAGTCAGAGAAGGGCTTGGCAATCTCACCATCACCTACACACGTGTGTCATCCCTCTGCAACGTGGGATCAGACTGCTGTCTCCTTTTGCATCCTGGTATTCTGCTTTTCCTTCAACTCCTCAACAAGCTTTCCTGCCTCCTGCCACCCCACCATGCTGGTGAGCTGATAACCTTCATTTCCCCAGCTCTGAGATGCACAGGGTAGCATGACAGACAGACTAGGCTGTCAAATAACACAAGGTGTGCTGGAGGTTATTTTCTTTCTCTTAACTCTAGCACTGCAACTGGAGGATCTGCCACCCATTGTCCTCCCATGAGCCACTGAGGAGATATCCTGGGACTCAAGGGAGGGACCCAGCGTTCCCTTCAGCTTGGTCAGGGTCTGCCTCTCCTCAGCTCCCATCTCATTTCAGAGACTTGCAGTTTTCGCTTGTTCCCTTCAGCCTAGAAGCTCCTTGGGCACTGAGCTGGCCCTGGACCACAGAACATGCTCTCTGACACACACTAGCACAAGTGACAAAACACATGTATAGGCAGGGTCACTGAAGATTAGTCCCCAAGGAGATCTTAATTTCAGAATGAAATTACTACCAACTTTTAAAGATTCAGTTACTTTAAGGCATACATTAAATACCTGTTACTTGTTTAAAACATATTCCACTATTTGATTTGAAATGCTACCTCTGAAGGGTCTGACTGGTTTCCTTCTTTGAGACATGACTCCAGGAAATGCACAAAGAACACAATAAAGTTTAAAGCAAGCATTTCCTCCTTCCCATCCCCCCTTTTACTAAAATGCACCATGACAGCATAGTTATACACTTACAGTGTAAATTGATCATTCCTCAGAATAAAATAGCTTTCTCCAGGAACCTAGAACCTAGCTTTACACAATGGAGATAGTTTCCTATTAATCAATACTGCGGAAGAAAAGTGTAATAAATTGCTTTACATCCAATGTCTGTAATCTGTTTAGATAAAAAACCCCAAACACTCTTATAATTCACACTTTCAAGGGAAATAAATGGAAGGATTGACAGAAACTACATTTGTCAGGAGAAAAACCTAGGGGAAAGAAAAACATCCCCTGAGTGCTCCTCAAGCATAGTATCATCTCATCAGAAGATGCACAGGGTGACACTGAGGTAGAGGAAATTGAGAAGATTCCATTTCCTGCTTCATTTCCTGCAGGGAGAACCTGGAGGTAGGTTTCATCACTACAGATCCAAACCACCACAGGCAGGCTAAATGCTTTGTTTACAGTCCCAGGCCTCCAAGGGAAGCACCTGGTTCCAAGTGAGAGTGGTTGGGCTCTGCTGCTGTGAAGTGGAAAGGCAGCAAGAGAAAGGGGAGGTGTAAAGAGTAAGGAGTGGGGGTTGTCAGTTCCCATCTTGGTTTCTAGGTGCTGAGCAGGCTAAGTACAAGCTCCACTACAGAAGATATACTTAACTGGCCTGGGAAATGGAATTTCAGGTTGTCAGTTACAGAAACAAGAGAGGAAACAAACCCCAAAACACCAAAAGCAACCACCTACATTTTCATTTCCAGAACAGTTCAAATAGTAAATGTGTTTCAGCTACACATATAGAGGAGCCAGGTTTTGAAAAATCCGATTTCTGAACATGAGACTTTTGCACACAAGCACCTTTGAACAGGTACCCCAAAAGTGAAAGACGTTTCTGGAAATTTTTTTGTTCCTGCCAGTTCACATCAGCAGTCACTGCCTCGAAATCAGCAACTGGCACTCACTGTCACTAACCACACAAAAACCAGCCACCTAACAGTGCACAAAAATGGCAAGTCATCACTTGTACTTCACTAAAGGTACCTAATGAGACGGTTATGATATGCCTAAGCATTAATAAACTCACATCAGGAACTGCTGACTACATGTGATTTTGGGTGGGCTTTTAAGAAGCCTGAAGAATGGAGGCAAATTAGATGCTATTGGAAAGCACTTGGCAGAGCACCCTGAGAGTGGCCCATGGGGCAGAATTTGGAAAGCACACTGGGGATTGATGGGCTTTGTGTTACAGACAGACAAGGGAGGCTGGTTTGGTTTCAACCAGCTGAAAACATCCCCACTTTTCACCATTAGCCATGTCTCACACTGGAACCTTTGGTGTTGTACCTCAACCATCTCCTCAGATTCCTGCAACTCACAGTAAGCATTTCAAGCAGACTGAAAACAGCGGCAGGTCCACCTTAAAATGCTTCACCGCAATAATTTCTGAAGTGGATTCTGGTACCTCCCCAAATAAAGCCTGTGACAGAGCCCAAGTGTTTCACTTGCAGTGATGCTTGTTTAAAACATATTTTAAAGGACTGGGCATGGCCAGCCTTTGCCATAAGGACTGGATCTGGCCTCTGCAAGGTGCTTTTTCTTGGTGCCCATGTCAGCAGGGCAAACCAATTACCATTTTCAGCATGTTTCTGGTGTTCTGAGCACTGCCAGCAGATTGAAAGGATTTGCACTCATAAAAAGGACTGCAGCTGATCAGGGCACCAGGCCTTGTTCTACCAACCAAATGGAACAACTGCCTTCTTTGGCCTAAGACACCAGATTTCTAGATCCTACCATGTAGATTTAAGGGCATCCAGTAGTGTATACTTTCTCTTTTCTCTGTGGCATATTTAGATAATAGAGGAATGGTTATAAGTGGTAACAACAAAGCAAATAAATCAATAAATCAGAATAATGCAATTCCAGTAACTGGCAAGGATAACTTAGGGATCAAAATTCAGATGTCAACCTAAACGGCAGATTTCAAAGCAATGTTTCACAGGCCATGCTATTCATAAACAATTAATACTGATGCCTCCAGGAAACCTAGGCCAGCTGTGGGATAGATATCCAGTCTCCTCCAAGTCACTCCAGCTCCACAGTGGCCACAGAACTCCAGCTTACACCTCTTTGGACATGCTGTGAGAGTGCTTTTATACAGGCAACACCTTCACACACCCCCTTTCCTATAACAGCTTCCCTCCTCTCTCTGAGCTCACAGGGGCGTGTGCTGACGTGGATGCATGGCCATGCATGACAAAGTTCACTACACATTTCAGCTCCCAGTTCATTATCCAGTTTGCATAGGTTCCACTGTACTTCTGCCTTGCATCTGTTTCACTCAAGGAAATCCTGTAGAAAGCATTGAGGACAGGGAAAAAAAAAAAATCCAGGCAAATCTAATGTTTCTCTTGGCACTTCTGCATTAGTGGCCAGGCTGATAGTTCTGCCTGTGGAAGTGACAAGATTTTTATTGTTTGGCCTTCATTTCTCCTTCAGAAGAAAGCACAGAAACTATCAGTGGCAATGTTGTACAGACTGAAAGAAACAATATAAACCTGTCCAAAGCCTTCCCTGGAAGCTCTTGCAATAAAAGTTGAGGGGTTGAGGGATTACTTGCTTGCAATTTGAACACGTGGATCACTCCAAACCAGAGTTCCCAGAATTTAAGTAGTCTTGTATATAATATATATATATTATATATATTATATATATATTATATATAATTATATATATAATATATATTATATATAATATATATATATAAAATAAAATATATAATATAATTCTGGATTGTGAGCTACACTTCACATAAATCCCCTACGTGAGTAACAGCTGCAAATCAAAACCACCACAGACATCATGGATAGGCCAAGTAAATGATTTTGGCAGCCAATACCTGCAGAAGCTTCTGTCTTCCTGCTCCTTGCTGGGCAGAATGACTTCAGGACAGGAAGCTGGCAGATTTTGCGAATAACACACGGTGCTGAAGGCCCAGATCCACTGGGAGCCAGGTCCCTTGTGTTGGCTGCAACCCAGCTGTGAACACCACAAAGTTAGGGAGTACCTGAGGTTGCACTTTTCCTGCACTCTGCCCCCCTCCACCCTGCCTCATTTTGATTACTTTGTCTTGAATTAAACTTATAAAGCATCTCCGGCTGGTGAACTGACAAAAAGAGAGCCAGTAACAAAGCAGCCTAATATTGACTTAGTTTTCTAATTTTCTAATTGAAAATTTTGTAATTTTCAATTAGAAAATTCTCCTCAGAAGAATAAGTGACAGGAGGGAAGCCCCATGGGGCACAAAGGCTGTGCTGATGTTAGCTCTGCATCTCCAGCTCCTATTGGTGTTTATTCCTGAAACGTGTCAGTAACAACAGGAACATCAGCCAGCACTGATTTTAAGAAGGGAGAGAAAGCAGAATGTCATTTTTCTTCTCTCCCTCATTCAGCTGCCATGTCCAGCCCCTGCTGGACCAGCTCTCTGTGTCTGGGGCTCTGCCAAGAGGCTGTGCCCTGGCTCAGGGCAGGGAATACCCTGCATGGCTGTCCTGGCATTTGCTGGCCCTTTGCCCAGCTATTGGTGCCTTACCCCATCATGTATTATACATTATACACTCCATGACGTTTACAGGCTGGACAGCTACACATTTGCCTGATCTAGTTTACCCAATCAAACTTTGGGTCTGATAAATTTATTTAGTAACAGGTGCCTCTTGACCCTTTGGGGCTCTCTGCTTCCAGAGGTCCATGATGGGTGTATTGTGAAACCAGAGCCTGGCTGTCACTGCACTGGGGCCTGGGAAGAGAAGATGACAGAGAGCTACTTCTAAGCCAGACCTGCCATAATTTTTGTCTCAGCTGGGAAGATTTACACCCCAGACTGAAGCTTCCAGCACTACCATTTATAGGAGGAAGGAGCCAAACAGAGCTCCATTCTCTCCAGTGCTTCCCTGCTTCTCCTTTGCACCCATCTACACTTCCCAGGGGAGCTGGAGAACACAAGGTCTCAGGGTGTCTATTGTCCTCCTGGCCATTCCTGCTAGACCAAGCCCTGAGGTGCCAGCAGTACCTTTAGGAGAGAAACAACAGCATTAATACAGCTCTCCTTAAAGGACCATACTGGTACCTCAACTAGGAATAAGGAGATAAAAAGAATTAATCACAGTGTCCTCACTTAAAACTACCTCTGATGAAGAGTTGTTACAGGACCTCGAAAGAGAAGAGATGGGATTGAGAGAGACCAAGAGGGGAGAGACCAAAAATATTCTGTGTATGAAGCCCTCTGCCTCGTCTGCTTCAGTAAGTCAGTACTGCTCAGCAAAAAGCAGTCAAATTCATGGAAGTGCCTTCATGGAAACAGAACAGCCTATAGCAAAGAAACTCTGCTTTATCATTTACCTCATGACCTGGGGAAGGTATTAGTCAAAACATTTATTCTATGAAACTCTATTAAATCAACAGTTCCAATCCCTTCTTCTCCAAAAGCTTTGGTCTGTGTGGAAGAGCTTTTCTCTACACATTCCACAGAAAGACAGGACAACCAGTCTCCTCTTTTCTTGACAAATATTTTGTTAATCCTTACTAGTTTATTATTTTTATCTATAACAATCAGATTGTTATGCAATTCCTAGCAGCAGCAAGAACTGTACAAAGACCAATGCCTAGATCTCACTGACAAAGGATTTTAACATCTTAGAGTATGTTTAAAGAAACATAAGCACAACAGAGTTGTTCTAAGCAAAATATTCATTCTACTTTCCCAGATGCCGCTTAGAATAGATAAGGAAAGCACTGGAACGTCAAAATATAGCCTGCAATTAATAAAATCATGTCATCAAATTCTTTCCTTCACAGTGTGAAGTGTTGCTTGAGCCAAGAGTCCCACATCACAGGGAAAGCAGGGACAAGTGACGTTTATTTGTTCAACTCTCAGATAGCAGCTCTACTCAGGCAAGTTTCTAGAAACTGAGGGACCTTCAGGATTCCAAAAAGTGAACAAACTTTCCATCCTTTCTATAGGAGATGAGCACACTTCTCACAGGAGGGCAGCTGTGATACTCTTAAAGCCAAGAAACACAGCACACAGGCAAAATAGCACCTCCTGATCCTGAATTATTTAACCCATGCCCAGCCTTTGGGGTTGCTTATTATTGTAGCAGTAATTTTCTAGTCAGGTGCTGGAATGTCTTTGAGAATGTCTTTGGCTCTGGCTAAATTCAAAATGTTTTCAATTATTATTATTTCCAAGCAGAGTCTCTCTCTTTTTCTCTTTTGAGATTTTGCAAGTGGCACCTGTATACACGTTCTGCTCATTGGGTAAGCTGTCCCAGTAGAATCCTTACATCATGTCAGAGTCTCATGGGAACAGCAAATAGTTTACCCTAGATAGATGAATTTATATCTTTACATTATAAAAGCTTTTGCACAAAGAATACTTTCTAGCAGGTGTCAAAGCTTCTGTACTGTGTAATCTATCATCAAATCTCAAAGACATCTGGCCAATTATTTTATTTTCCTTTTAAAAATCAAGGAGGGGAAATAAAAGCAAATTTAACATTTACATTACTATTTGTGGAAGTGAAAATAATGTTTTTTCCAGCAGGTTATGTCCTATTTACTTTTTAGTGTAACATGTTGGCAAATTAAATATTTTAGAGAAAAATTCTCTGTTACCATTTAAAAATGGGGATTTTTCCACTTTATGACAGCTTTAATCAATGTTAAAATAAATTTTTTAAAAAAGGTGGGCAAATGCTGCTCACTTGGAATTACTTAGTTTCCTTGGGGAATCTTTTCCTAGGTGCAGACTGGATATGGACTTTGAAATCCCTCTGTTTGACCAGACAGGTCAGCATAGCTTGGCCCTGCCTCATTCCCCCAGCATCTGACTGGCGCTGAGCACCAAGACCTTCTCCTGCCGTAGCATGGGAACAGCAGCAACGCAGATTTCATGGGGTAACGCCAATGGGAACTCAGGCCTGCACTTGCATTTGAGTGTAATTCAGGCTGTAATCCTTACCCTCAGCAACAGGCAGGACCATGCAAATTGTGCTGTCCAAGGAAGAAACACGGATCCCTCCACAGAGCTCTGTTTGGGGAGAGGTCAAGTTTCTTATGCTGCTTCAACTCAAACTCTTTCCTGCCACAAGTTACTCCTCTGAACGAGAGAAAGAGTCCTTCAGGAACCACAAACACAAACCACCCACTCCTCATTTTCCCTGACCCTTCCTGGATTTCTCTTTTCTAAACATTTTTCTCTGCAGCCTTAAGATCTTTGCTGTCCATGTCCAAAACCCGTTCCAAAAGTTCTTGGTCACCACCACAGCACACAGCACTACTCCCTGCAGCAAAGCATGCTAGCCTCTGCAAAATGCACCCCAATTCCATGATAAGGACAAAAGACTCCTTAGAGCTTGGCAATTCTTGTAGGCAACTGGCAGCTAGCTCTTAAGGCAGGGAGGTTAAATCATGTGCCTCTTTTCATTGCTTTTGGATGCAAAACTTGCTAAACTTACCAATTCTGCAATCCTCTAGCAGCTACCTATTCATAAGCAGCAAATACAGATCCATATTAAAAATCTGAGCAGATCATTTGCAGTGTAATAAAAAAGTGAAGTGCAAGTTGCAGGAAGGGGGAAAAAGTAAAAAGGAAGGGAAAAAAAAGCAACAAAGCAACAGCAACCAGCGACAACTTCCTCCTGACATTGATTAATTTCAGCTGGTGAGAAGTTCCACGCTGGGAACCACACAGATACTATTGCTGGTTTTGTCAGAGAATCCTTCTCAAGTTTCACCTAACCCATTTAAACTCCTGCTGCTGTTGCAAAAGCATCATAAAAATAGCAGCAAAACTGTGCTTTCTGAAGCAAGCAGTGCAGAAAAATATCCTTCACAAAAGCAAAGTTTGCAGCACGCTGTAATTAAGCTCCCATCCTGACAGCGGGAGCATGGAGTTTCATTCTAAATATAGCAGAAGGCTCTCCAATGTACAACCCCATTTCTAATGCAGGATTTACAAAATCAGTCAGTACATGCCAGCCTCCTCCAGGCATTCTTGAAGAAATATTTGGGGCTCCAGTGCAGGGAACTTTACAGCAGGGATTCAGTGTAGTCTTTGGTGTCACTAATTTGGGTGGGTTTATTCCTTGCCTACAGAGTGCTTGGATCAGGGCACCCCCTACTCACAGGCAGGAAGAGCAGCCTCTGCCAGGCCTGTTGGCTCACACACAACACAAAGACAAATCCCCCAAACCCTTGACTTTTCCCCCAATATTGATCTCTATCCAGCTTCCAGCAACTGCTTCTCATGGCATTTTACCTGGAGTTGGGAAGGCAGTAAGGACTCTGGCAGCTTTGGATTGTCTTTCTTTAATTCAGTGTAAAGCAGAGATTTAGGCCAGCTTGGACTGGCTCATACTAAAATGCAGCATGACTAACAGGCATGAAAAAGACCACACCAAATGATGGTTTGGAGCCATCTTCTTAATGAGATATTCCTGATGTTAGGGAAATAATCCATGATGTCAGAAGTTTATGTCCCAAAAGGAGACACTGGAGTCCTGTAACTTTATTACAGGAATAGAAGGAGAGGCCATGGGGCATCACCCTGGGGTCTCTCAAATTGCTAGAGGATGCAGCTTCCTTTTTATCCTAATTTCCCAGCCATGTTTCCCTCTCTCTTTCCCTACTGGGGAGGTACTTGAGAGGTGCAGACTTCCCTAATTGCCTAACACAGACCCCCCCCCTTCCATTGTGCATTCCCCCCTCCCTTCTTTTTTTTTGTGTCTCTGTTCTTTTTCTCCAAGCCCAGGAATTTAGCACGGCCTTGGGTGAGCAACAGTCTGTGTCAATTAGTGCAATTCCTATGGAATTCATGGAATTTATGGTTAGCCCTATTGCTTTTTTTCAAATATCATTATCTGGGTTTATCTACCTGCAGGCTCGCAGTTTGTTTGTAAAGACACCTCTCTCTCATTCCTTTCATTAGTATAGATCAGCTCTGAATCCTGACTGCGCAATCTGATGGCAGAATAATTAATAACTTACACTAAGAAACTGTCTTTTAACTCTGGAGAAATGGGACTCTGGCCTGTGTTTTGTCTGTGTTTCTGGTCCAGCTTTCAGGTCTTCTCATCTGCATCTTGTACCATTTCTGGGGGAAATGAAAAAGGGAGGAAGCTCTGGGCTAAGCCTCCATGGCAGTGCCCAGGTTGTTGGAACTTCTTGTGGCTGGCTAAGTGGCTGTGGGTGACAGCATCTGAAGAGGTGGGCCCAGCTCTGAGGTTTGACAACAGCAGGCAGGATGAGTGTTTGCAAGAAGGCATGCGCTATGACTGCTTTGGACAGCTGGAATGGCTCCAAAGCAGCTGGGTAAACTGTAAAAATCGCCATGTGCTCCCAGCAAAAATCCATTTTTGATCGAGCCCAGCCTGCTCCTCCCTGAACTCTGTAAGCTGAGCCCAGGTGCTGCAATGTGCAGCTCAAAGCTGGGCTCTGGGCTCTGTGGCCGATTCCATGGACCTGTAGAGCACCTAAGCAAGTTCAGCAGAAACAGAATCCAGCTCCTCAGCTCCTTGCCTGATGGCTAACTATGCTAGGACTACAGGAGCACGGGGATGGATACCCTGGACATACTACCAAGATACCAACATACATTTCAAAGTCCATACTAGCTACAAGAGAAGCATGTTTCCCCAGTCTACGCTGCCCTGGATGAGCACCTTTTTCTGCCCTCCCTTTTCCAGCATTTAACCTGTGCCAAATTCAGGCCTGCTGCAGTGCACAGCATTTCATGCTGATCTGCACACTACATCATTCACCTTCCTGAAGGTGGGCACACAGTGACAGCACAGAGCATCAGAGCCTGGGACATGCCAGGCTGTCTTGTGGATGGATGGATAGCCAAATTTCCTGACACAAAACCCAGGACGCACGTGCCTATGGCTGCTGTTCTTCTAGGAAGTCTTAATATTTCTGCTGTTGCATACAGCACCTTGCAGTATGAACCCCTCTCCTACTGCATGTACCAAAAGTCACGTGGAAAAGCGAGCAGTGTCACAGTCTGTATTAATGCCCTTCAAAAACTGAATTTAGGAAGAGGCTACACAGGCTGTGTGTGGAAGCTGTGAGCATTTAACAGTGAGCAAATCCACTGTTTACCCAAGGCTGTTTTCCTTGTGGTTGTTTCTTTTTTTCCAGCAGCATGCATGCATGCCCTTGGTGTTTAATGTCAGCAATTTTCAATATGCTGACAGGGCTAAAGTGACCACAAAGCCAAAGCAAGCAGGCAAAGAGGATCAGCACAAGTAGAACTGTCAGGAGGCGCAGACTCTGACTTGGCAATCCTGCAGAGCTAAGGACCAAGGCTCTCATGGAGAAGAGCTGGATGCCTTTGTCACAGTGCTCATAACTCGTGTGGGGGAGGAAAGAGCACAGCAGGGCAGATGCCAGCACCTCCCTGTCCTCTGAGGCTGTGTCTGGAGAATCAATAGCTTTGCCAAGCAGGGTCTGACATGCCAGCCCACAGGATCAATTCAGAGCCACCATTTCACAGCTACTCTGCTGCAGACTCCCTGCAATCCCAGCCGTGATCTCACAGCTGTCCTGAGAGCAGAGCCACGATCTCTCCCTACTGGAGGCAAGATCTGAGCTCCCTCAAAGTGACCCTCAGCCTGTCTTCTTCCTGGGCTGTGGCACAACCACCACCTTCTGCTTACAGATACAGCTTCAGATGAAACAACACAAACTAATTCCACCATGGAATTAAAGGGACAAGGGGAGGCCTTGAAAAAACACCCAGACCTGATAAAATAGCTGCCCCCAGCAAACATTTGGCCCATACAGCACCCTGATACAAGTGCTGGAGGGTTAGAAACAAGCTTGTGTTCATTCATTTAAAAAAAAACATTTATTTTCCACGGCCAGTCATTGTATGAAATTTTTCAGGTTTAAATTTTTCCACCCTCACAGCTGTTTTCAGTCCAAGATATCAAAAAGATAGACATAACTATGATTAACATTGTCCATTTTCCTTTGTCCAAGGACTTGCAGATTTGGAGCAACTTCTGTGCACGTATGTGCCGGAGGAGCAAATAATTATTTTTATTAATGTCCTCCATAATTATGGAGAGTAGAATTATTTATGCAGCAAAACATACCCACAAATTCTACTAAAATACACAGAGCATCTTTTACTTTTTGAGGAACATCTGCATCAATGGCAAAGAGAAAGAAAAATGAGAAATGCTGGGTTCATGAAGACTGCCCAGCATTACTTCAGGCATTAGTCCAGTCAAGTATAGTGAATATAGCCCACTTTGTAGTGGACAGGGATAGGATCCTCTAACTTAGTTCCTGCTCCAGAAATGCCTCTGGCAGCCATGAAAACAACCAGGATCTACCTGGTTTGGACTGATCAGCACAGCAGTCGTGTTCTGCACTGCTTTGTCGCTCAGTCTCTTTCTGATCCCTTCCTAAACCGCAGTAAAAACATTTCCCCAAACTGAAGCCAGCAGGGCAACACAATTACGATAAGACTCGCAAAATATAATCATTTGCATATCCGTGACTGACACAGAAGATCATTAATTAGGCATTCTGAGTATATGTATATATGTATAAATTAGCATCTATTCATCATTTAGACTGTAATAGGTTTTTTTATATCTGAATATTAACTATGTAGGAAAATTACTAAGTTTTCCATGGAAGGGCATCCAACAAGAAATTTCATCAGCAAAAATAAAACGAGAATTACAGAAATAATCAAAAGAGTGGAGTGAACACTGAAGAATCTGACCTTGGTAGTGCGTGTCCCTGCTCTGTTCCACCTCACTTGTTGCAAGCTCTCTGCTACCCAAGCACATGCATCCCCAACAATTCTTTGTGGTAGGAGCATTTTCAGCAGCACTATTTTGGACTGAATTTAAAAGGCAATGTAGAAACCTTCAGGATTTCACACATCTGCTATCCACAATCCCTACACCTCATTAAGATGAAAGAGGACACAGACTGAGAGCAGAGCTTCTAACTTCACCGCCAGCTAGCAGAGCTCCCAAAGACACACATCTTGCACCAGTGCAGACTAATTCTAACTGGGGAGAATAATTAGAAGCAAACGGGACTTGTAAATTTTTTAAAAAGCTGGATGTAACCTCTTTGCAGGGAGTAAAAGACACTTCAAAGACTGCACTTTCGCAAGTGAAAGAAATCTGGTGACTTTGGAAGTGTGAGATGACAGCTTGAAAATTACCAAAGCTTACAGCTCTTGAACAGAAATAAACAAGGCAGGAATGTTGGTAGCATTTATAGGCAAGACAGAAACTAATGAAGATATAACTGCCAATGATAATATTAACAAAGTTTGCTCAGAGCTATAAAATGCACAAATGGGAGACCAAAAAAAAGATAACAAGGGGGTATCAGGTGGCAAAAGCAGAAGCAGCTGCTTTGCTGTGCTGCTTTGCCCTTTCCAAGCACCTGGCCAGCACTTTTAAGAACACTGATGCTTACAGTAAAGCAGTGGAATTGAAAACCAATTGAGAAATGCAAAATGAACAGAAACAGCATCCTCCCAAGGGTAGATATTTATCTAGCAGAAAATGAAGATGAACTTCATAACATGGAAGTTTTTACTGGGCTACCCATATGGGATCATATTAGTACACACAGGAAATGGAAAGCACACTAGCAAAAAGAACAAAGTGGGAAACCTCTGTTTTGTTGTTTTTCTGCTTCCCAACTAGGGATCACTGACTGTTCCTTGTCCATCACAGTGGTGGCTCTTACGTGTAACAGTTAGGAGCTGCCATCCCAGCATCTTCTGCATTGGTAGAGATGGAAAATCCATTATCACATTAAGTAATTTAGTTCTGTGTGATATCATTGAGAGCAGTGCAACTGTGGGACTGATAGTTAAGGTATTTAAGCTGGACAATGAAATTGATATCTGGGGGGAGGGGGGGGAAGGAAAAAAACAAGAAAGTAATTTAAAGACTATCTGATTTTCTTTTTTTTTTTAATGCAGGTTTCTTTGTGATTCAAGTTGCCTGAATTCAGCTAAATTTAGATTCAGGGATAGCAAGCACAAAGTACATACTCTTACAAGGCCTCCTCATGCCTCTTACTCTTTGACCTCATCAGTGTGCATGCCCACTGACCTTATTCAGCATCTCTGCCCCACCCTATTATTACTATGGTATCACCTTTAAAATATCCATATATAGAACTCATTTCAATATTGTAAACTCACTGAAGCACATACACACACATATCCAAAAGAAGCAAAACTGGTAGCAGCATTTAGTGGTCTAGGTTTCTTCTCTTCAACATAAAAAGAAAAAAAACTAAATGTAGGAAGGAAACTCTGGCTTGATTTCCTGCCTTTCTGCAAATGCCAAACTGCCTGTGATACATCATCTCTGCATCTTGGGGTTGTTTTTAGCTCTCAAGCTCCAGGTCTGATCTAGACAGTGGCGGAGCACTGACAGTTCCCACTAAACACACACAAGAATGACTCCAGCTTGGCCAGAAGGAAGCAGGGGATGGGTACAACTTTGTAAAGGCCCTTCAAAACAAACAGAAGGAACTTGTGATTTTCTGCATGCCAGCTTTCGAGTGTGTGCTGCTGAGCACGATCCCTAAAATGGCATGGCTCATGAAGGCAGGGACAAGACAGGTCACAGCTACGTCCTGGGGTCAAACAAAGCTGCACTGAGTGATGTGTGGATGAAGGTCATAGAGTATCATAGAGAAATAACAACATATAGACAAAGATCATTCCTCCTGGTGTTAAGGCATCAATTTTAACCACCAAAACTAAGAAGATCACCTACTGTGCCAAGAAAATCCACCCACCAATCCAGACTAATACCTACCAGGCAACAAGCCATAGGAACCACACAAATAAACCAGAAAATTCAACTACGTAGCAAAGTGAAAACTGATGAGGCAAACAGGCATAACTTGGACCAGGTGGGTCTTATCAAATGTCACACTTAAATATGAACAGAACAAGTAAGGGTAGTCTACAGCATCCAGCGCTCAAAGTCGATTTAGCGAAGTGAAAGGTTCCTGTTTCAGCCTTTAATGAAAGAGCAAAGGCAAGTCCAGCTCATGGCCTTGCAGATTTTATCACAAGAACCTGTTCTGCTGTGCTTAAGAAGCTGCTAATGATCTGGTGGAATGGGCGTGAATCCCTGAAGGAAGGATCCTTCAAAGATAGAACAAAAATCTTTGAGGCTTTGACAAAAATAAAGTGCCTTCTGAGAGTTTGGGACAAAACCATCTCTGAAAGCTGAACATAATTAAGGCATTTATTTCCAACTCTTGTATCATCCACTGGCTATAGCAAGGGGATTGATTCCTTGAGAAAGACTGTTCTGGCAAGAGGATGAGCGCCAAAAGGGTAAAAAAGCTCTATCAGCATTTACATGGAAGCAATATACCACCTGTGGTGTGCCAGGCCACGGTTTTTCCTTTTTTTTCCCCCTTGTCTTTTTGGACAACACTCTCAGACCCATGATTGTTTTGGTTGTCCTGTCCAAGGCTTGGAGTTAAGACCTGATCCTTGTGGGTCCCTTCCAATTCAGGACATGGTACAATTCCATGATTTTCTTCAGGGGCTATTAAACCATTCTCACTGCTGCAGCAAGCCTCCTTCAAGAGTTTGGGACAGACTCTGCTCCAAGCCAAAGGAGTTGTCTCAGTGGCCCAGCACAACCCAGACCTCATTCCCAGCAGAAAGCCTACGGTGCATGAACTCCTCTAGGAGACATCATCCTGAGAAAGAAAACATACTGAAAGAAAAGAAAAGGGAACCACCTCCAAGGGTCCAGTGGCATCAGCGGGGAAGCTGACTCAAAGTCTGAAAAAAAAAGAAACAACCCGTCTGTCTGCTTGCTTGCTGGCTCTTGCCAAGTACCCTTTTGTGAGCCTCAAAAACCCGAATTTACCAGAATCCTGCTCTAGCTAAAGCAACACTAGTTATACAACTTGATCTTAATTGAAATATTTGGTGCCTGCTGATATGTTCAAACAAAATCACCAGATCTTGATTATGCGCTGGCAATTAAAGCCATTAAGTCAGTAGACAGACAGCAGGTTATTTCATTGCTATTTGACAAAGCCAGCCAACGTTCTCTCCCCCTGTCTCTGTGACAGCACTGTAATTAGCAGTAATCAAATACTATTTGTGTGAGGTGTTGGGAGTCTGCTTCCTTAGCTAGCAAGATACCTCTGCCAATTGCAGAAGGCAGAAACCTACCTCTGGTCAGGCCATAGATAGAATGAGGGGAAGAAAACAATGAAACAGGATGAACAAAGGATTATTGCTTATTTCAGGCTGAGGGAGTTCTTGAAAGCAAGATTAAAAATTAAGAATTTGCTTTTTATTCCTGCAAGCCATATATTAAAAAAAAGAAAAAAAGTTAAGCTAAATTACAAAACCATGATCAAGGAATATTGCAAAATACAATAATAATTAAAATTATATTTAGCATTTCTGTGTTCCCTGCTTGAGGAATGCATGCAACTTCTATTAGATTAATGGGTGTTCCACTCATGCACCAAGCAGAGACTAAAGCCTAATAGTGCATTACATTTTCAAAGTGCTCTACAAACATTAACTAATTAATCCTCATCACCACCCTGCATGGTAGGTAAGTGATACATGAAGTGGATGTCTGAGCAAGCCCAAGAGCAAGACAGCACCACTCTGTGCTCTTCAACACAGACCAGAAATTCATCACATTTCTGCTGCACCAAATTCAGATGCACTCTACAAGAGCAGGAGAAGGACCCATGGTGAGCCAAGTTCACTGAAGCCAGCAAGAAAAGAAGCCAATTACAGCTCTCTCTCTTCTCCCTCCTTCCCTGGCTCTGGTGGGCCACTCACTATTAATGCCCACTGCTTCCCATTTAAATTTCTGCTGGGGGAGAGAGCTCTTGAACCCTGGGAAGAGAAAGGAAAAGATCCATAGGAGCCTCATCACTGCAGACTTCTCCTCTGTCACTACCACTCCCTTTGATACCTTGATCTTCCCTGCTTTCTGCTACTATTCTTCCTGGCAGGCTTTCTGCCTTCAAAACCTTTAGCTGAGTCTGTGCATCAAAGCTGCAACAGGACCTCAGGAGGAGAAGCTCAGCCCACAATTTGGGTATTCCAATTACAACACCTGAGTGATTTCTCTTCCAATGGTAATCTAGCAGCGAACATCCTTCATCTTTCCCTGGTGAAGAGACACTGCATTCTGAACACCCATTCTCAACAGGCCTGTGTAACTTCACCAGCAGAAAACTACTTGAATGCCATGTAAAAAAGTCCCAGGACACATATGCTCAAGGAGCATTTTATAAGTCTAACAAGACTACAGAGCAGCACATTGTGAGAGGGAGGTGTGCACTTGGGGACACAGGTTAGCAATGAACACAGCAGTGCTATATTAACAAACAGAGTCAATGATCTTAGAGATCTTGTCAAACCTTACTGATTCTATGACAAATGTTCAATCAGTAGGGATTGCCATTTAGAAGCCCAGAGCAGATGGGTGTTCAGGGAGAAGCATGAGGAGGAACAAAAACTCACATGCAAGGAAGATGCCCTTAAAACTGTGCTTTATCACCTTTCGGCGTCATATCAAACAAATGAACAGACAGTATGAACTATGAGAAATTTTCTTTCAAGAACGATCAGGTTTTTGTTTAAAAGTCATTCACATCAATTATAATTCATATGACAAATCTTCAGCTAGAGGTGGTGCTCCAAACTGGTTCCCCCTGACTGCTTTAGCATGTAGGGTTTGGGGCTTGGATGGCAATGGGAACTGTGGATGGCTCAGCTGGTGTGTTTGGTCTTTGAAGACAGAAACACATTTCAAACATTCTGTTTGCATTTGCCACATGCTGCCTAGGAAGTTTACAGACACACATCCCAAGTACATATGTACTTGCACCACGTCACCATATCAACGGAGTTTCAACAAAACCATGTGTAAATCTGCTTAGAAAATCAACTTTCATGCGCCCTACAGCTTCCTGGACAATAAATGGACCATGGCACAAGGAAGAAACAGTAGTGACAACAGGGAAGCTCCTGATGCTTGGGATGGAATATGATATAAATGTGGGCTTGAACAACTGAAAATCAAATTGAACTTTCTGGGTAGTGTTTTCCTGTTAGTAAAAATCAGGTTAAGACTTTACAAATTTGTGTGTTCCCAACTGCAGATGGTTGAACCCAATGTGGATTACAGCTGACTTCATTTAATGTGATTCAGAATCCTCTGTGGTAGCAAACACAGCCTTTGGCTCAGATGTGTGCCCCAGCACTGGCCAGTTTCACCTCAGGTGATGGAGCAGTGCCCCTCCCAACATAAGGCAAGCACGAGTTTGCAGGAGGTAACATTAACTTTGCTCTGCATTGGAACTTAGAACTTGTGTATTATTTTTAGCTGGTTGTCTTTCAAGGAGGAAAAGATTTTGCCAAGATCTTGGTGAGGCATCCCCCCCTAAGCACAGGGAACAGAAGGGCAGCCTCCTAACCCTGGAAGCTTTATTACATGCTCAAAAGCCTGCTGTGAGCTCTGCCCTTAGAGCTCTCAGTTTTAGGGACAAGTGTTTGCCCTAAAAGCAGCTTACCCCAGCCAGGCCAGGGGATGCACCTTCCCTCTCCTGAGTAAATGGAAGCCCTGAAACAATCCCCGCACACAACTCCTGCCATGCCAGCTTCACACTGCCCTGTCTTGGCAAAATCAAGGCAGCTAACAGAAATTTCCTGCACACCTTCCCTAAACCTGTTGTTAGATATGGAGAGAGAGAGAACAGCACAGAGAAATGAGGCTGTGAGAAACTGATCTCATTTCAAAGAAGCCCTCCCTCTCGGCTAGCAAATATTCAGCAAATATTGTGACCATTTAATTTCTATTCCCTCTGTTCCCCTCAGTCAATAACGATCTAATTTCCATAGATGTTGAGGAAATATTCTCTGATCAGCTGAAATTCACTATAGACAAATTCAAGGTAATGTGCATAAAGAACTGTGGTTTCCTCGTGCCTGCTGATGGATGTTATCTTAACTCCAACTGCCCTGGAAAATTGTTCAGCATCACTGCAGGCAGCTGGATGAAAACACCTGCTCTACACAGAAGGACAAAGAAACAAAACAAGAGGATGGGAGAATGTGTTAATACAAGGAAATTGGAAAAAAAAGGAAAGGGGTAAGTAAAGCTCTCATGAACACTCTCCATTCAAATACTTGCTGCCCATTTCAAAAAGGATACCTGTTATTACAGGCATGGAGAAGTTTCCATCCAGGAAGGATTTTAGAGATTGTAACTATCAGTTAAAAGAGGATTCAGGTCAGGACTGACATGATAAAAACTATGTCCAATAACACATGTTTTAAGGAAGGTCTAGCTCCCTTTTTCTTAACATTTCCCTAAACAGAAATAAATAAAGACCCTGACATTTAATGAAAATACATCTAAAGTGCAGTATGATTAAAAAATAATATTCCATGTCCTGTTGAGACATAGTCTTAAAGATGAAAAAAAACCCACACATTTACAGATAGGCAGATTTATAATTTTGCTACAAGTTTCCATAGGTTGTCTGCCCTTCTGCATCAGTCACAGGATAACTGAGATAACCAAGGAAAGGAAGAAATACCTCCTTGAAGGTGTGTTGATTTGGCACAGCCTGGCTTCTCTAGTCAGAGAGGAGGAGGAAGCGAGGACACGAGAGGGAAAACAACACGGCGGCACCAAGGGCAGCGGGAAAAAGGAGGGGAAGGAGGTGCTCCAAGAGTTGGAGCCAAGGCTCCTCTGTGACCGTGGTGAAACCAACTGTCCCCCTGTAATGCATGAGGAGGTTCATGGGAGATGCAGAGATCCACTGGCAGCCCAGGGGCAAAGCGCTCACACCAGAGCGAGCGGGTGCCAGAGAAAGCTGTGACCCAGGGGGAGACCCCAATGCAGAGAGAGGCTTGCAGAGACAGAGAAGGAGGGCCAAATTAGAGCAGCCTGTCCTTGGAGGACTGCATCCCCTGGCCAAATGAGCCACACAGCACCAGTTTTGGGAAGACTGGTAGCCCACGGGAGAGACTCAAGGAATCGCAGAGAAAAGACTCCTGCCCCTGAGTGAACAAAACAAGATCTCAGGTGACAAACTGAGTCTCCCTGTGCTGTTTATAGGAGAAAGGGAAGGGCTGGGTGGGGAAAAGAGTGTTTTAAAGGCTTGTTTTACTTCTCATTGTCCTCTTCTGACTCTGTTAACAATAAATGTACTTTTATACGTTTAAATTGGAACCCATTTTGTCCTTAGAGTGTTTTCTCCCAGTCCTCACGTCAATTCACAAACCCCTTGTTAATTTTTTCCCGCTCTCCTCTGCCCAGCTGAGAGCAAGAGAGGGTGAGCAGAAGGCTTTTGTGGGTGCCTGGTGTTTGGCCAGTGCCAAACTAGGACAGAAGACCTCACTATAGCATCTCTTGGGACTTCCAAAGCGCCTATGCAAGCTGAGCACCCAGCTCCTTCTGAAATCCACGGCAATTACGTGCTGAGATGCCACAGTGCTGTTGAGCACAAACCCACATCCTCAAACATCTACAGCTATGCCTTTACAGGGTCAGGGAAAAGCAGCACCAAGAGTCTGGGGAACCAGACAGCTCTGAAAGCAGGAGAGTCCAGCTCAGCATGGCCTCTGTGGATGGTCAGTGGAGGAGAGGAGGGACAAGTCTCTGCCTCAGGCCACAGTACAGAATAAACCTGGCTGGATCCCCTCAGCAAATGCTGTTCCAGGGCTCTGCCCACTACTGGAATGGCTGGAAAGCCAGGGGCCCCAGCCCAGCTCCGAGGACAGCCCTCTTCTTTGGTATGTCACACAGCTTCTGTTTGGGATCAATGTGGCACATCCACGTCCCCAGGCTCACAAGCAACATGACAGGCTTCCAATCAAAGCCAGGATGGAGTTGCATCAGATATGACTCTGACTTGGTTTTCAAAAAGGCCTAATTCTGCTCTCACTTGAACTTTTCACTAATGCAAATGAATTAACTCCAGCTATATGCTAATACCGCTAAGAATACAATTCAGAAATCACAGAAGGCTATTTTCAGGACTTTCTTTTATTTCATGAAAGACCCTTAACTCCCCTAGTCTTTCAAAGTAAGCCAAAACATTCAGATGTTGCTGGTACAAACTGCGTCATGCAAGACACAGACATAAAGAGGGAAACAAGCGCTGTAATTTAACAATCAAGCAGTCACTGCACAGCCCCCATGTATTGTTGCAATTGAACAAAAGTTTAGAATTGACTACTCTTTGCAGAGCAAAGGACAGCCCTGCACCTCCCCAACACATCCCCCTGCCCCCCTGGCTTTCTGTCCTGTTTTTGTTTTTCAAATGGCATAAACCAGTCTCATGGTTTGTGCAATTACAACAAGAATGGATAAATGGAGCTGCTTGGCCTAGGGAATTTCTCCTACCACAAACAAGTCCAAACCACTGATACTTGCTTGTTTGTTTGCTTTCCATGCTACTGATGGCTTCCTGTCACAAACCCTTTCTATATTTTGCCCAATTACTCGTGTACAGAGCTCCCCAGCTCCCCTCTGAGCTCCACTTGAGCACTTTCAGGTCTGAGCTGACCACAGGAACACAGGCAGGGCAGTCTCATTCTGCCCAGTCAGTGACCCTTTGCCATCAGTCAAGACTGCTCCTGCCAAGCTGAGCACCCTGCAGGCCTGCCCTTCTAGCTCAGGTTCTACAGACAACCAAAACCTTCCCTTCTTCTCATAAAGGATTCCAGAAAAATGGAAGTCTGAGTTCAATTCTCTGAGGAAAGGAGCCAATTTACCCTCCTCCCAGTGGACAGAAAGCAGGTTAGCAGACTTGGGCTCCCTGGCTGCAGTGCCTGGGCACGTACAAGGGAGGGAAACTCATCTCCTGTCCCTGTGCATGACATGTGCCTCATCAGGAGTGCCCAAGCTGCCCAGAACACAGCCCTCCCCATGCACAGAGGGCAGCTCAGGAGCATGCAGGAGCAATGCACACAGTCCACAGGGGACTCTGAAAGGATCTCTACGGGTTGTCTGAGGAGAAGGAGAGGTGATGCTGCCACCAGCACATACCAAATTCTCCTTGAGGCCCAAGACCGTGTTGTGGGGACAGAGGCTTCCCTTACTGCAAGAAGCACAAGAGTGATTGCTCTGCTGTGACAATATCCTGTCCTGTGTGACTGCAGCCACTGTGCTTTTCTTCCCCTTGCACTGGGAGTGAGAGCAGCCCGCGTTGCTCACTGTTCCCCAGGATTTGCAAGCAGAAAACGCCAAGCACTCTTTTTCTCCCCCTGCCTCCCTTGCATTTACACACACAGGGCAGCCATCCCCTCCTCCTTTGCATTTATCCTGGGTGCCTGCGTGGAGCTGGGGAGCACATCTGCACCGCAAGCCACACCTGCTCATCGCACCAGGCTCTGCTCTGACTCACGGCAAACAAAGTTTCAGTTCAGGGCGTGGGAGGTGAAGAGATGAAAAATATTTGGCAAAGTAATGGGATTACCATGATTAACATCAGCAGTACTGTGTAAATCATTGTCTTGCAGGTGTCTTTTTCTACTCACACCAGCTTCCAGTAATAAACCAAAGCATGAACAAGACAGCTCCCCCAGCACGAGTTACATTGCAGTAACACAACTCCCAGGGTAGCCCCAGCATCAGTCTGTTCCTGTCCTAATGCAGAGTGGCAAAATCTTACTCATCCACTCAAGGCAAGTCATATTCTAATGGAAAAGTGAAATAAGTAGATTTTTCATTTTGTGTCCCACTAAAAGCCTGACAAATAAATCTTCCTATAGTTATCTTCCATAGTAGTTTTCCTGCTCAGTGTCAGGAATATTTAACAGGTATTTAAATGCATTTGTTTGTGTTCATATAGAATTGCCTTTTTGCACAACAATGAAAAGTCCAAGTTTTTGTCTCAGACGTACTTCATCTACTGATGTGTCCTATTTAGGAAGAGCAAACTTATTCCAAAGGCAAGTAATGGGACAGTATCAGTGAAACCACCAACATTTCTTAGAACACCCTGCATTCATCTGCTCTTCTGCTGGAAAGAAAAAAAAAAAAAAGGGGGGGGGAAACTGCTATCAAAGAAAAACAAGCGACTGTGTTCTCACTTCTCCATCTCCAGTGTGCATTTGGAATTCACAAAGATCACTGTACAACACTGCTCACGAGAAACTTTAAAAGGTAAGCCCACTATTTACATAAATGAATTTGTCATTTCCAGCAAAATACATCCTAATGACTGAAATTCTTTCTTGGTCATGCTGTAGAACAAAAATATTTCTGAAAGGTTCTTCAGTTTTCTGTGCCTTCCTGTTTATAGACAGACAAAACTCTTTCAGAGCTGGAACACAGTAGATTACTGCTTCTGATACTGTGATTTTCCTCTGCTCCCAGTTATGCACCTTCATATCAGCTGTAACCTAGGTGTAGTCAGATTCCAAAGGCCTACTTCCTTTTAGAAACTGAAATGAAGGGTTTTTCACTTCAAAATAAAAATCCATCTACTCAATTTGATTCTCTAGGATTCTCTAGTCCGGCCATCCAAGTACATATTTTGCTACCAAAACAGAACTAGTCAAAATAAAAATCTGCTCCAGTGGTTTACTACCATGCAAAGATTATTTTTTTTCATCCAGCTGCTTGAGAGAATAAAGAGTATAAAGAGGATTTAAGCACAAAACAAGCATAGTCTCCCTGGCTTCATCCTCAGCCCGTTCCCCTGGTCAGCCTGCATGGCCAAATTTAACCTGCCTTCACCGCGCGCTCGGAAAAGGAGAAATTTAATAAAAAAAAGACAGGATTGTGCTGCCTCCATTTCGAGAGCATCCTATCAGACTGAACTTAAGAAAAACTCCCCCGGGACTGCTCAGAGTAGGGAGAACATGCTGTTTCCAGTGAACTGCCTTCATTGCATTGATTATCACACTTTGCTGCCAGTACAGAAGCGTTCAGTCCCTCTCGCACACGGCCAGCAGGCCAAGTCAATGTTACAAACTGAAACACCATTGCGAACAGGGCTTTACTAGGCAGGTCTTAAATGAGCCCGAGATAAAAGAAGCTCTATTTTGTTACTAGACTTGAGCTGAGGGTTAATTGTAGGGAGGTATCATGTCTCTAATGCCACCATTTATCGCTCATTTACATGTATAGTGTAAACATCCAGCCTCTGACCTGGGTGCAAAGATACAAATGTCAGTGCTTAACTGCAGGCATGTGAAAAGCATGGTAAAAATGCCCTTCTCTTTCTTGTTCCATCGGCTCTTGGGTTAAAAGAAGTGATTGCAAGGACTGATTAGCTATATTAATTTGAGTTACATGCCAAGATGCTCTGTGAAAAATTTTGCATTGCTTTAATTCCCTACGATTTCAAATGTAACTACTTTAGACAAAGTCAATTAATATCTTTTCTGCCTGTATTAAGATGTTTTGTTCTTGGAAGGCCCCTGATTTGTATCACAGACTCATGGCTAAGAGGGAGCCTGATGGGGCTACAACCAGTAATGACTTAAATGTTTTGGATGTTCGCAGTCCCTAAATCACAAGGCAATTTTCACATAAAAACTTTAAATGGAAAGAGCGCGGGTTTAGATTAGAAGTCAGGAAGAAATTCTTTGCTGTGAAGGTGATGAGCAGAGCAACAGTTTGCCCAGAGAAGTTGGGGATGTCCCACCCCTGGAGGTGTTGAAGGCCAGGTTGGATGGGGCTGGAGCACCCTGGCCTAGTGGGAAGTGTTCCTGCCCGTGACAGGAGTGTTGGTGGTCTTTAAGGGCCCTGCTAATCCAAACCATTCTAGGATTCCAGCAATGACAGGGCCCTGGGGCTCCACCCCTGCCAGTGCTGTCTGGCAGAGGAAGAAGCTGGCTGAGCTGGTAAGTGACTCGTGACCTGCATCTCTCCTCCCTTGGCCTCCTGCAGCCTGCAATGCCGGCTGCCCGGCTCCCTTGCAGGCAATGCTCACACATTCAAACTGCTCCAAGAAATGAAAACCCTGTGCGTTGGTAAAGAAAAGTCTGCCCTGTCCCTCACACCGCTGTTCTTGTGAAGATCACAGCTGCAATATAAAATAGATGATTTTTAACTGTTCAGGGATTATTCTGCCAGGGCTGGCTGCAAATAAATTAAAGGAGGGCTTGAAAGAATGAAGAAAAGCCTTCTCTTCCTTAGAGCCTGCAGCTGAAGCAACAGAAGAAAGACTGCTCCTTCTTCCCCCCATTCCCAGCATATACATTCCTGTCTCTACAGTTCCTAGGATGTGATGCTCATGTTCCAGTAATGAAGATCACACACCATCAGGGACTGAAATGTTTCATGCCTTAAACATGGTTATGAAGGCGTTTTGCCCATTATAGCAAAAACTGCATAAAGAAGCCACAACCACAGAAGCCCACCCCTCCTTAAAGATTCCTGACTAGAACTTTGGCCTGTGAGTTAAGCCACCAAGATAAGATAAGGGCAACACTATTGTTCGATCATCTCAGGTCTAGGGAGAAATAAACAAGGCTGAAGGAAAGGAATGCATCCACAAGAAAGCCAAACACAGCAGAGAATCATCCCTGGCTGCGTTTGGGGTGGAGGAGACCACAGCCCACAGAGGCCAAATTTGCACAGATAACCCCACCCGCCCAAATCCCCCTTCCCTCCCTGCTACCAAGGGTGGGGGGAGGAGGTTTCAGACGTACGTGTGGCATAACCTCTGGTCAGAGCACCCAGCCTCCCTTACACAAATCAGCCCAGCTGTGAAACCCCCAGCCCCTCAGGCCATATCCATGGGCAGCTGATGGGGTGTCCTAATCTATCACAGACCACCAGAGCACTCCCCAGACTCATTGCTGAGGCCTTGCACCACAGCACTGCACATGATGCAAAGCGATGCACAAAACCCAGAGTCTGCTGCAAGAGACTCTCAAACTACTTTCCTGCCCTACCCGCCTGGGAGAGGTACCTGGACACTCCCACCTGGCTTGAGCATGTATCAATCCATTCTATGCTCCTCAGAAGACCCTCAGCACTAAGAAGACTAGCTGGAGAGCATCATCAGGATGTCAGTGGGATCCATGGAGTGGTGATATTTTCTTCATTCTGTCTCTGTTACTCTCTTTCTGTCCCCCCACCTCTTTTGTTTTTTTTTTTTTCTCTTCCTTCTCTCTCTCACCCTCTCATATTTTCTATTAAATAAAATCCATACTATTGACTTTGGCATATGGTCTCTTTTGCACCTTAATTTAGACATAGGCATTTCTAACAACTTAAAAAAACAGACTGTTAACACACATGTCTTCATAGCAAGCACTGCCCCAGGAGCTGATGTGGACATAAGTGATGCACATCCACAAAAGCATTCTGACTGATGAGCCTTTTTCTCGTGAAAAGCTTCAGCCAGTGAGGAACCCAGCAGCGCTGAAGCTGCCTTCACATCACCAAGCCACTGCTGCAAACCCTGAAGCCGAGGCCATGGTAGAGTTAGGAGCATCCAGTCCCACCCAAGGGAAGCTATACTGCAGCTGGCACCGATGCCACCCAGTGGGGTGGTGCCCAGGCCTCTGAAGCCATGTACCAACATAGCTTGTCCCACGGCAGCAGTAATGCTCATGGAGCTGCTCAATGGACTGCAGCAGAGTGCATGCTCCTTGATTTGAACTCACTGTCCCCCAGAACAGGAAAGTTTCCAGCTGAACTGCTCCTGAGTCTGATCTCGTGAATGACAAGCAGTGGGAATTAGAGCCAAGGGCAGGACACGTGTACAGGTGCCCATCCCACTTCCCCATAGCCTCAAACTGGATATGAGCAACTGGAACAACCTTGACCTTAGCATGCTCTTTGCCCCAGTACTTCAAGTACCAAACACAACAAATTCCTACCATTGGCTTTGTTTAGAAACCACACTGCTCACTGCCAAAAGAAGAGCTTCATCCTCATGGTCACACTGGGTTGGGTCCTGTGGTATTATTTAAAGATAAATGACACAAACCAGCAGCTCAGCTCTGGGTCAAATTACAAAACTGAGTTCCTGAAATTGTGTTTGGTCATTGTTTTTTTTGTTTTTTCTTAAAGGCAGCAGGCATCTGCAGAGCCTCCCTGAGGGCACTGAACTGTGTACAAGTGCCTCAGCAGCCAAGGACAGTTTCTTCTCTTGCCCTCCTTCCACAAGCAGTCTCACTTGGTATAAGTGGAATTATTTGTTCAACTGCAGAGAATGCTCTTGGACAACAAATGTCTCCTTCAGTGTCAAAAAATCCCAAAACTAAAATGTATGACCTGAAGGGCTGGCAGGAAATTCTCTCCTAACAAGGATGTGGTGCATGGCAGAAACAGGGAGATTTGACATGAAGATGTCTGCCTATGATTTGAAAGGCATTCTCCAAGACTGGCACTAGACCAATTCCTGTGTGGATCAGGATCACTCCTGACTGAAGTTCCAGACTAGGAGCCTCTGATACATTTCAAGTTCCTTCTTATTCAGGACAGTAAATTCACTGCATGGTTAAACCAACGTGCACAGAGGCAGAGGACTGAGCAGGTTATAGCAAGAGACTTACTACCTCATCTCATCTTTAAGAAATTACCTTGATCAAGGTCAAAGCTCTTGGAAACACAGAGAAAAAACACAGTGTCAATGCCCCTATGGTGCCAGTTCTATGAATAAAGGACTCCAGTGTTCAGTGCTGTCATTTCTGTAGCAGTTAGGAATACCAAAAATCTCAACTTATAAATAAAAAGTCCAAACAGGCCATAAGAATCCTCAAGTCGCTTAACAGTTCAAACAATTAAATACTACCTTAACTTTAAAGGCTGTAATTGACTACTGGTTATTTAAAATTTATCTTCAAGCTCTGCTTTTAAAAAAATGTTTTTCCTGCAAAAAAATCAATAACTCCATCCAAATCAAACACATGTTAAGAGACCTTGCTCCCACTGCAGTGCATTAGCAGAGATCCAGGTTGGCTTCCTCCCCCTTTTCTGCTCATTACCATCAGTTTTGAGAACTGATTAGCTGTGGTTGTTATTCATTAGTCACATCTCCAAAATCTGAATTATAAACATCCCTGTGAGGTCTTATCCTAATCAACCTATTTTGAGTCTTGCAATTAATACTAACACCAGAAAAATAATTGAACAGTGTACATTTAAAGACACCGCCCCCCTTCCCACAAAAATCCAGGCTTAGATATGCATGAAAAGGAAGACTAAGCTGAGACCTGCACAGTGCCATGGCTGCTGCAAACCCCTCTTCCAGGCTCACTGCAGCCAGTTCAGCTGGTTAACACAGGTGACATAACGGGTACGCAGTAAACAGGAGGCAGCCATCAGTGCTTTTGCTGATGGGGTCAGGGGTTACACAGCTGATGGATCTCAGCAGGACAAGAACATGCAGGCACGCCAGATGAGGTGACTGCCATTGGCTGTGTGCTTCCTCTGAACGCTCAGCCATGGGTGCTGATGGTACTGATCAGTGCACTTGGCACTCAGCAGCTCCAGGGCTGGCACCCTGACACCACACACAACAGGGGACAAGAGGCTGCTGCCAGCAAAATCCTCAAAGGCAACAGGCAAAGCAGCTTCTTCCTGCTTTGCCACTCAGCTCAAAACGATAGAATCAATACTTGCTTGGGAGTCAATGTGGAATTTCCCATGAAACAACACAGCTTGGAAATGCTGTGGCCATCTGCAGGGCCAGCAGTTGATGTGGAGGAGCCGCCACTGCTTCAAGGATGATCTGTGGCAGGACATGAAGTGCATTGCCACGGGGCACAGTGGCTTCCAGAGGGGTGTGCAACAGCTCCCCTGTCTCCTGACACTACTTCCCAGGCTTCACCTAGGACTCAGGGTGGTTTGGCCTCCTCATCACCATCATCAGCTCAAGATATTGATCTCTTCCCAACTTTTACAGTTAGGGGAAGCAAAAAATTTGCCACAGCTTTCAGAGGAGTGTAAGACTGGGGCAAACATTTCTTGGGCTGTCTCAGGCATCCTAAACCACAACTCCTTTTAAGGGTTAGGACAGGGGTGAAGGTTTGGGGTTTGCATTTTGATTTCCAGATAAGTAAGACCTTGTTCTACTGCTTTAACTGTAGAGGTTATTTATTCCCTATTCCCATACAGAAAAAGAATTCATTTCACAGAGATGTAATGCCATGTTCGGAATAACTAAAATGATTCCCTTAATTCTATGGGACTACACCATCCCTTTGAGGAGCTAAACCAAAAGTAATGCTCTGACAGAGGAAACCAGCTCTCTAATTGGCAATAAAAGCAGTATGTTAGACCAGACCTCATGTCCTGGATGGTCCTTTTCCCTCAGAACAGGAATTCAGCATTTGAAACCAAATTTCCATCCCTTGAGAACCAGCCTTCCTTCTGTTTTAGGGCAGACAGTCCCACAGCAGCAGGGACTGACCATATGGATCTGTTAGCAAAATGCAACATACTCAATAATGTCTTTACAACTACAACGTATTTCATCAGCACAAGAGAAATAAATTTTGAAGAAATCACCAAACAGAACCATCTGAGGAGAATTTGTAGCAGCTCGTTCTGCAGATAATTCTGTACTCCCAAGGAATCCTTTCCTGGAATGCAGAAAATTAACTGCAGAAAACGTCTTACTTTTCAAATAATTATAAACCATCGAATTAATAGAGTGCAGATCTGTACCACTGAGCTGTTTTTGCAAACTGGGTGCCAAGATTCCTCCTCATCTCTTCTGGGGCTACCTCATCAGCGAGCAGCAGCCTGGGACATAAGGCAGTGTATTCCAAAGCTGTTTGAACAGTAGGAGGGAGTTTCAACAGGCAGAGGGATTTTTAGCTAGAATTTGCTCATTGTGCAGAGAATGAAAAGAAGAATCCACACCGCAATGCACAGTGAGGAGAACTCTCAAGAATGAAGCTTGTACTAAGAGCCCTGCTTAGGTAGTAATTATTCATTACCAAAAAAGCCAAGTATGCCAGCAATGGCAGTTAATCCCTTCTTTCCCTCTCTTCTTCCTGCAGAAAGTGGCACAGGAATCCTTCACAAGTTTAGTTCTAGGGCTCAAGATACCCAAGAAGGGCTATCTTTTTTCCAGAAGGGAAAAAGCTGTCTCCAAACGTTCCAACCTTCCAGTAAGTGCTGCCTGAGGCCAACAAGTCCAAGATACAAAGCCAGTCTGCTGGGGAAAATCAAACTTGGTCTGCACAAAATGACCTTGTGCAGCAGCAGGTTCAGCACAGGGCACCTACAGCTCAAACCATCACAGCCCTCCCTGCCCACTACTGCCCACAATAGTGACAGCAAAAGGGGCTTGCCTTAGGAATCATAGGCCAGAGGGAGATTTTCTTGCTGCCTTCAAGGAATGGGAAGGTGTAGTCAGTCACTTAGAGGACCACACAGTGGTAGACAGAAGGGCAACACATGAATTTCAACACAGGCAATTGCAATTCCATATCAGCTAAAAGGTGTCCAGTGTGAGTGGAGCCAAACACCGGTGCAGGCTCCCCAGAGAAACTGTGGAGTCTCCATCACTGGGGATAGTCCGAGGCCAATTGGATACAACCCTCCACAACCCCAAGCAGTTGGCACAGCTGACAACAGTGCCTGGGCTGGATGACCTCCCAGAGCTCCAACTACTCGACCCTTATTCCACAATACAAGCCTTAAGGAAAGAACCTACATAGCTCTGGGCATTTAGTCACGGAATACAGCAGGATAGCACAGCACTGGAAGGTGAGAACAGAGAAACAAGCTCTCTCATCACATCAATTAATGATTTCAGTTGAGAATAATGAAGGCACAAGGGTATATTTTTTTCTGCTACATCTGGACTGCACAAGTGTGGATGCCTTCAGTTGTTACAGTGTATCCTGATATGTGCTTAGGGTTCACAGGCACTCCCAAATCAAGCATGAGCTTGTGCCAGCCTGAAGGATGTTAGGTGCTTTTTACTAACACAGAACGCACTCACTCCAACGTGCGCTGTCACACACATGCAAGGAAAACAAAAAACAAAAACCAGAACACCAAACAAACACCAACTCTGTGCTCAATTAACGTCTATTAAAAGGCAAAAATCAGGGAAACAAATCCTATCCTTGTGAGAAGGCATTAAACCAATGAGGAATGATGTCCCAGTGAGCCTGTTGGCCACAAAATTCTGAGAACACACCAGAGAGGCAGCTACTTGAATGCAACTTGCTAATGACATGCATTAAGTGACTCTTGTTCTTACTGCCTGCTCCATCTCAGGGGTCCTTTGAGCCAATTACCAGTAACCTGCTATTGCATTCCATTAAACAATTCAACTCTCAAAAAAATGCAATAAACTAACCCTTTCCTGTAACAGGTTCAGTCTGCTCATTCTCCTTGCTACTCCACATACCCAGGAAATAAACAATATGAGAAACATCAGCGTTTTCTCCACAGTATTAGGTGTATATAGTATAGAGATGCCTATGTCAGAGCCTGATATGCCACAAATATTATCTTTGATCAACTGGTATTTTGAGCAAACATTTCAGAAATAATTCCTATAATTTTAAGTCCTCCAGAATATTCAGTTCACCAGGTCATTGCAATTCTCTCTTCCCTCATTCACCTGGATGCTCAAATGCAGCTCTCAGAAACGTGCCTCTCTTATCTTTCCCTGGGACTAGAACACTGGTTTTGCATTTTGCATCATGATTTGTTTCCATGGATGTCTCTGGGTTCCTCTGACAGCTTTATCTTACCGATGAGGATAGGTGTTTTTCCAAAAGCTACTGCCAGACTGCCCTTCCTCCCAGACATCACAGGATGGAGTTGGCAGAATGTGTCAGATTTCACTCACATGGTCTGAGGGTCTGAAAATCACAATTGGTGATTTTGCAAACACAATTGATACACAGCAGCTTTGTGTGGGTCCACTTCACCACCAGCACACCATCCCTTCCTGCCTTTTCCCTTCTCCTGGTCGCCATGGGAATTATTAATTTGAAAAACAAATTAGAAAGCAGCAGTGACATGACTTCTACATTTCTAAAAATGAGATTGCTTTTCTTCTTCAGATTCTGCCACTACTCATGTCTAGAAACTTTTTGAAGCATAAAGGAAACAAACTATTTAATTATTAGTTGATTATTTAAAGCTTAACTGGAATCTTGTCATGGTTTGGGGCTTCCACAGAGACTGCTTATGCTGGCATCAAAATCTGCCTCTGGAATGTTCACTACCAGCCACAAAGCCTGTGTGTAGGCTCATGCACACACATATAAGGCAGCACAGCTAAGCCTTGCTACCACACTTTGTCTCATGAGTGAGAAGATCAAGTGGCTGTGGCACTTGACAATTGTCCTGGCTATCCTTTCTAGCAAAGATAAATACAGTGCTCACTTCAAACCTGTGCTGCTGGGAACAGCACACTGACTGACACCAGTACATTAAGCTTATGTGTTCTCTAAGACGCTGTCTAAATAACTCTTTCTAACAAGAATTAAGCAAAATTATTCAAAATGCCTTCTTTCAGGTGTTTACAAGCAGTAGAAGTGCTCGTGTGCACACTTGTGAGCAGTGTGCCTGTAGTTTTGGCTTTACTGGGCAGCACTTTTGAGCTGGAGATGAAAACCTGCTCCATTTAAAATTTATAGCCTTTGCTGAGGTTCATCTCCAATGTAGCACCATGCAGGGATGTACACCCAGCCAAAACACAGAGCCTCTTGCTCCCAACAAACACAAACACCAAAGCAATCAGAACTGCAAACTGAGAAGCTGTTTCTCTTCTTGCATTGCCAGGAGTGCTTTCTGAAGCCTGTTTTAGATCAGGCCAGCGTCCCTGAAACACAAACAACCTGCTCAGGCTGGTCTGTGGCTGCCCCAAGGCTCAGGAGCCCCACAGCAGCTATGGCACACGCTGGAGTGTTCCTGTGCCTCAGGGATCTCTGGAGATGGTCAGAACTGTCAGCCCATCCAGCATCATCTGCACGTGCCACTCTCCTATGGAAGCAGCCACGATCCAAGCCAGCTCCGGGCCTGGTCCCTCTCAAGTGCTGCCCAAGACACAGGGGCCAGGCTGGGTGCTTCACCCACCTCCCTGCAGGCAGGGTGGCTAAGAGAGAGCAGGGCACACACCCATCCCTGGCTGCAGCTCCCAAAGGGTCTGCCAGTGACTGAGAGAGAGAGACACCAAGCTGGCCTTGCAAACAAGCAATTACTGCTGCCTCAGGACCTTAGTCTGCAGAAGGTTACTTGGCACAGCTGCAGCTTTAGAGGCATTTTTCAATAGGCCATTCTGGGATGCAGCCAGATCTTTAGAGGGTCCTGTCATTTCAGTAATGAAATTAAAACCATAATTTAGCAGTTGTGGGACCAAAGGAAAAGAGATGTGGGGCTAAGGAATGCCTGCTCACATTTCTTGTTTATGACATCTCTCAATCTGCTAAATAAAAATCACACCATTCTTCATGATCAAGAATGCAAATCACAAACCCAGCCTCTTGATAAGGCAGCAAGCATAAAACTGGGAGTCCTGAAGGGATATATATGGCTAAACAAAAAATATATCTTGTTCCAGAAAAATGACCTGAATGGACTGATTTCATGAATCTAGTGTTTGCCATGCTTAGTGGATTGGGACTGGTGTATTTAAACCAGCTAGAACCCACAGAAACATTTTTAACAAAAATAGCCAAAGTTAAAAAGCTAGTTAAATATTAGAGCATTTTGGTGCCAGACAAGACTAGGATTCTTTTGAGAGGTCTGGGAATATACACTGGTTAGGACCTCATTTCCACTGAAAAGAAAAACAGAGAAACAGGGAAGGAGGCCCTTCCGGCCTTATGTGATTCTGAAAAACCTTCCCTTGAATCACACATAAATTCCATGGAGGCCAAGTCTTAAGATCAGCTTTTCATGCATGGGGTTTATATGGAAGGCAAATTCTATATATGCCAAAGGCCTGAGAAACCAGGACTCATAGGAAATCATAACATATCTGGCCCCAACTCAGCTTTGCCATCAACCATAATTTACATGTTAATGCAAAGAGTCAAAGTTCTTCATTAACAAGTCAAACTTCTTAATTTCTAAATTCCAACTTATATGAATTTTAAGTACTGATTTATAATCCCACGTGTCCCTTCAATGAACAGAAGTGAAGAAAGAAAACCAGATCTGCACCAAAGCCTTGCACAGAAAGAAAGCTGGAAACGGCTGCTGTACAGTCACAAATGATATTACTAATGTGGTCTGCCAGTTTGACTTGAGTCCCACAGCTGAGGCTTAATCACATCTTTGACACAGCTAAATTGCTAGGATACAATGGGCCCTGTAGCTAATAGCATTACTACAAACAACAAACAAACAAACAAACAGACTCCTGTATTCCTAAAGTGATTATAAGGAACTCCCATCTATTTTACATGACCTGCATCTGCTTAACCTGTTCTGAGGCAACATCACAAGTGACCAGCCTGTTTTATGTCTTTATGGTGGGAAACAATCAGACAGTGCTTTGCAGCAGGCACTGTCTGCTGCTCTCAAATGCTCTCTTGGTTTACACTGCTATTTAACACAACAGCAGCAGAGAGCAGGAAGATTTTCTTCTTATTTTTAACAAGAGAAAACAAGATAGTCTAGGGAGCACCATCACAGCTAGCAGTGAGGACACGGGGCTGATAAAAAAGAAGCAGACTTAAGCACTGTGCCTAGCTTCCAAACTGGTGTCACAGAAACCCTTAAGCCCAAACTCCATCACTCAGTGCTGGAAAACTGCATCCCAGCGTGGCCAGGCTCAGGGAGGCTCCAGCTGTCTGGCATCTCCCTGGCACCATCATATCCAGGCTACCCCGGTCTGTGAGCTCCCGAACCTTTTTCTGTTTAAACCACTCACCCTTAGGAAATACAGAACGCTTAATTAACTGAAGCCAACTGATTATTAACTCAAGGGTTCCTGAGCTCAGCTCAGTCAGTTCCATCAGGACCTGGCAGCCCTTGGGAGCCAAGCAGGCAAGGAGGCATTGCCAGGAGCACCCCAAGGAGATGTAGGTGTCTCCAGGGAGCGTGGTGAGCAGGAACAAGCAAAAAAGGCACGACAGGTGAGAAAGGTAGGGCTCAGAATTCAGAGACTCAGTCATCACCTAGCAGTGTGGAAGAGGGCTAACCATGGTTTCAAATGGTCAGAAGGAAGGTGATGACCCAGACAGCTCACACATCAACATGCAGCTGTCCAGGTGTCCGGCTGCAGTGAGTGCCTGAGCTTGTCACCGATGCTGGAGGGCAGCATCTGCTCAAGGTGTCAACAGGGGAACCACCTGCTCAGCCTGGTGGCACAGCTGCAGGAAGAGGTGGAGAGGCCAAAGAGTATCAGGGAGTCCAAGAGGGGTAGCTGACTGTGAACTGCAGCTGGTGTGCCCTGCTGAACAGATTCCACACCCTGCAGAAACAGGGCGCCAAGCTGCAGGGGACAGTCAAAAGACTGACAGGGATCGTGGGGGCTGACAGGGAATTGGTCAGCTGGTTCCAGCCCCTCTGGTGGGGAACCACAGCCTGCTGAGGACAGGCCAAAAATTCACATCCCAGCACACACAGAGGGGAGGAAAGGCATGAACACTGCAGCTTGGGAAGTGGCGTGGGGGGAAAAGCCTACACCAACAAAAGGAAGAGGAAAGCAACTAACAAAAGGAAGGGACTTCCTTCCCAGCCAGACATTCCCACCCAGCTGGACATGCCCACTCAGTACCACTGCATAGCTCTGCAGGCTAACGAGGCAACACCCACCCACTGAAAGAACGGCCAGATCTAAGCAGAACAGCCCAACCTGCTCCACGAATACAGACATTAACAACTAGTTTAACCAAGAAAAGGCAGCGAGTGATAGCAGTGAGTGATTAAGAGGTCCAGAGGCTGTCGTTTCCAGCCTGAGCTATGCTAAGTGGAAGTGTGCTGCCTTCCAGGAGCCTGGATTAGGGATGTTACTGGCCCCTCTGACAAAGAAGGGAAGGGTCAGGAACTTGCTGTATGGGTGAAGGGGCTTTAAACTAGATTTGTCAGGGTACCTATCCATCCCAATCTTGCCAGTCAGATGCCAAAACCTGCAATGGATGCCTGGAACAGTGCAAAGAGATTCCAGATGCTTCAGCATGCTGGGTTACAGCAGGAGAGTGTTAATGTGGGGTGTAAGCAAACTGTGTGCTCTGCTCCCCTCCACCGCCATTCCTGACAAACTTTTAACCAGGGCTCACCTGCAGCAGCTGTGCCCAGCACACCCCTGACACCTCAGGCTACAAACCCTGTGTGAAATGAAACAAAGAAGAGGCAAACTCTGTCAGGTGGGGTCTTTACAAATGACTCATCCGTGGTAACACCAGCACAGTTAGACCCATCCTGAGAGTGTCCTGTCTGCTCATGGGCCATAATGGCTCGAGCACAGGGGCCAGCTGTACCTTACACTATAGAGGACTCCCAAAAAGACCCTGTGACTCACAGAATTAAATCACTCCATTGTCAAACTCACCATCCCAGGGAAGGTATGGAGCATTCCCACATGACCTCATATAACTGGCCATTTGGGACAACACCACCATCACCATTGGATGACTTGGGAGGAGGACCAGAACTTCCCAGCACCAGTGGTTTTGACATGACTGCAACCATCACTTCAACAAGACTGCAACCACTGCTTAATCAGACTGGGACCATCAGAGTGCCGGGTTGTACTCTGTGGGTTTAAGCCACTTTTCTGTGTACTGTTGCATTTATTGTAATATTTTTATTAAAGTATAACTCTGACCTGAAATCTCTTGCAAGGCCATTGTGTGGAGTTCGTTTATCCTGCTGGTTTACTTTCAAACCAGTGCATTACCCAGGACCTGGCTCAGATGCCTGTCACAAACCCACGTGGTATGGGGAACACACAAGAGGAACTAGAGGTGTGCACACACCTGCATGGCAATGGTATCAATGGCATCACAGAGACACGGTGGGATGGCTCCTCTGACTACAACGCTGGAACTGAGGTTTTAGGTTTTCTAGCAAAGACAGACTAGGGACATGAGGAGAGGATGTAGCCCCTCTGTCAGTGATCAGCTGGAAAGTATGGAACTCTGCATGGGGAAGGATGAGGAGCCAGCCCAGGGCCTGTGGATCAAGACTCTTTTGTGACAACCTTGCCTCCACCACGAAGCCTAGGCTGCGCATCTGAAGGCGCAAGCACTGTTTGAACCATTTTCTAGACAAAGTCTCACTTCACCTTATCCACTTCTGAGCAGCACTCAGATGAGGTGGCACGCACCCCTCTGCTTACCACCCACCCTGCAGAGTCATGCTAGACACTGAGGATGAGCTCCTGGCACTAAGGACATCACATAAGCACCACAACTCACTCAGGTGGCACCGGGGTTTTCCCCCAGGTTAGATCAGTTTCTTTCTTAAATTAAGGCTTGTACTAAAAGACCTATGTCAAACTAGTATTTTGGTTGCATCAATTCAAGTGACAATTCTTAATTTCAGATGATACTTCTTTTCTATTTCTGAATTTTAATTAAAAATACTTGACTAAAGGGAGTCTATCTGATCCAATCAATGTCATTGTAAGCCCAGAACCTTCTCCTCATTATTAATCAGAGAGACATCAGACTTCACATGTATGTCAAAAAGAGCTCATTTCAATGCATTTCAGACAACACAGGTATTTCACAATGGGTTTATGGTTGTGTTCTTTTCTTTATTAACCATAGCACGTAAAGTAAATGCACAAAAGCAGCTCTCAAAAAGAAAAATCACAGAACCCTTTTGGGGAAAAAAAATACCCAAACAACTGCTGTTCTCTAATGTGTTACTAAAGACACCATCATCCCTCATCCCTCCAGAAGTGCCCTTAATTAAATAAGAATCTATTAAAAATACAGTGTCCCTCTGTGTAAACTCCCACCCACGCCCTTCTCTTTCAATTTTAAAAGCGATCTATTTTGCCTTCTCCCTGCCTAAACCTCATTAGAAACAGCCCTTTCTGCACATATGCACCACATAGCAGAGATTTGGAGCGAGACTGACAGAAGGAAGGGAGAGAAAGAATTTAGAAAGTGAATTAAAATAGTAGACCTGCAATACAAGAAAGCCACTGCAGACAAAGAACACCTTGTACTCACAAGGGAACAGTCTCTGAAGGCTGAGACATGAATGCTGGTACCATGGGATTGAAACAGAAGCTGTTGCTTAACTGCAACAGGGATGCAGTGCTGCTCTAACTAAATTCAATTACCAACAATAACCAAGGCAAATCAGACAGGTCTATCACTTCTCCTTCTCTGGGTGGCAGGAGGTTCCCATTAAATATACCTTAACCTTCAAATGGAGGCACCAAGTGTGGGCAGTACTGTCACTCACTCAGTCAGTACCTGCTGAGTGCAAGGTAATGCCCATGGGATCATTCCCTGCTGCTCTCCTTCCTCAGTCCCCAGTTTCAAACACTACCCACTTCATCTGTTTTCTGAATACTCCAAGCTGGTCAGTCGAAAAGGAACAATAACCTGTTCCCTCTCTGAGAGCTGAAGAGGTAACAAAACCAGCAACCCACTGGCAGCCATTCTTCTGTCCATTTTCTATCAAAGAGCTTCATTTGAGGAAGTAACTCCTAACAATTCCCCTCAAAAATGACTTCTGCATCTTGCAAGAATTGTTCCCACCTTATGTCAGATACTCCAAGGAGCAACATGGTATTTGTTAATGGGCCAGCTACTCCAACACCAAGCTCCCTTTGAGCTTTAGTCCATGGTGGCATAAATGATAAAGTACCGAGTAGAAGAGAGCCGGAGAGGGACTTGTTAAAAGGGCATGCAGTGACAGGGCAAGAGGGAGTGGCTTCACTCTGACAGAGGGCAGGTTTATGTGAGCTATTAGGAAGAAATGATTTACTGTGAGGGGCATGAGGTACTGGCACAGGCTGCCCCGGGCAGCTGTGGATGCCCCATCCACCCCTGCAAGTGTTCAAGTCCAGGCTGGCTGGGGCTTGGAGCAACATGCTCAGAGGTGTCTCTGCCAGCCCTTGGCAGCGGGGTGAAAACAAGGGGATCAGCATGATCCCTTCCAGCCCAAACCACTCTGATTCTGTAATATTTCCTCAACATCTCTGACACCAGAAGGGAAGAGACATCTCGTGAGCTCGGGGGTGGAGACAAATTCAAAATGCAGTAAATCTGGCTGCCTTAACGAGAGGAGGGGCTGAGAATTCATATCTAACCTTCAGCCATTGCTTAAAACATCTGCAAAGAACAGTTTGAATTCCAGGCTTAACCAGGACCTTTTAAACAACTCTCCAGATAGACCTGCCTAAAAGGTGGCTTTACCCTCCAGATTCCACTTGTCCTGCACTGATCTCTGAACATAAACCTGCTCCTGCTGATACCCGAGCAGTAAAATTATAGAAGCCAAAGGCTTTTTTTGTTTTTCATTTCTTTCAACAGATAGTTGTTTCTGCAATGGATTTTTAAGCAACGTCCTAGAGCTGCCCAGCCCAGTTTGCCTGGCAGTCCCTTCAGTGCTGTGTGGGAACACCCTCTTGCCTGCCTCTTGTCAGGCTGTGCTAGAAGGGACCAAGAGAGGGCATCCAAAAGGAAGCCCACACCAAGGAGTGACTGCGGTGGTTTTTATTTTGGCATGTCCTACTGGATTTACTCCTTCAAACATCAGGGATCTATCCTTCACCTAAATTAAGATGACGTTTGCTCCAACACAAATTTTCATCATCAGACATTCCTGTCCAAGACCAGTGCCTGCAGATGATGCAGTGTTTCATTCAGGGAGGCTCCTAGGAATTTCTTTGCCTACGCATGTGGAAAAAAAGGAATGAAGCCTGACAAAATGTTTTACTGACCTGAAAAAAAAAGAGTATCCAGAAAAGATTTTTTTCCTCTCCCTGAAAAATAAATTAAAAATAGTTCACCTTATCCTGTTGCTGTAGTTGCAGAGTCACTTCCTTGCTGAATTTTCCCTTTCTTGTGGGAGCTTTGCTCCTTATGATTGTAAGGCTCACGCTTGTGAGAGGGGACAGGCAGCAAAAGCTCAAAACCAGATGCAGGAACCCGCAGTCACACCAAAGAGCAACTTGCTTGAGATTTGTAATTAATGCCAACATATTAAGCACAACTGTAACAAGAAGAACAGACTCAAAGCAGTCAAGGAGGTAGCTAGAGTTTTAATAAATCCTTTGCCTATCTGAAAAGTTGGAATGTGAGATTATCTACACGATCCCAGCAAGTAAAACTGAGACAGGAGCTTGGAAATCAGATGTGTTATGTTACTGGACTACTGCTGGGGAACCACATGCAAAGAGTGGTTTAGTATTTTAGTATTTTAAAATTTAACTAGTCAGCTCTTGGTTTCTCACGTCTTGTCCTGGAAAGCATTTAAAAAATGGCAGTAAATAAAAAAATGACCATCGCAGGTAATTGCAGGAAGCAACCCCAAGCTTTGCATTTAGAGCTATGAGATCTAAGGCTACAGAACACGTCACATTTTGCACACACACAGTTGTTTCCAACTGGAGGTTATACACCAGGAGCTCACTTTGAGCATTTCTGCCTCAGACAGGCTGTGCTGGAAGCACAGCACTGCTGGCAGTCTGCATTCCCAGAGCACCCTGGCAGGTTCTATGCCTGTCTCCAGCTCATCTGGGCGCTTGAGGGAAGGGACTGCCCTGTCCCCTCCCTACCGCCTGTCCCCGACCCCATCTCCTCCCCATGGAGACCCCCTGGCACTCAGCTCTACCATCAAATGACACCTCACACTGGCATCTGACAATGCTTTTATCTGGAGCTGGGAAATGCCACAATTTCTCATCTCTGCACTCCTTGCTCTGGGCCCACACTGACTGCTTTCTGTTCTGGGCTGAGATGGAGCTATGGGAAGCAAATGTCTTTGCGACTAACACAGCCCTACGCCTAACAGCTACAGAGCAAGTCTTCTTGTGAAAAAACTGCTGCACCATCAGAAGCTCTGTCAGTAAAGCAAAATATTTTGTTTAGTCCTTAGTAATGAGGAAGAATAAAGAAAAGGAAAGAAAAAGAATCAGAAAGTATAAAATTATTAAAAGCAACTAATATGTGAAATTTTATCAATGCCCACAAGATAACTAAAATTTTATTTTATCAGCAGCTTAAAGGAGACACTGTTCCCAATGAAGATTTTTACCACTATCTCCAATAGGAAGGAAATAAAAAGAAAAGAAGAAATGAAAGCAAAAAAAAAGCCTTTAAAGACAAGTTTTGCCCTTTGACACGCAGACCTGTTACTGCACTAATGGAATTTCTATCACAGAACCACAGAATATGCGGAGTTGGGAGGGATCCATTAGGATGATGGAGTCCAACTCCGGGCCCTGCACAGGGCACCCCAAGAATCCCACCCTGTGCCTGAGAGCACTGTACAAACACTTCTTGAACTCTGTCAGGCTTGGTGCTGTGGCACTTCCCGGGGGAGCCAGTTCACCCTGCTCCACCATTCTCTGGGTGAAGAACCTGTTCCTGACATCGAACCTAAACCTCCCCTGAGACAGCTTCAGGCTGTTTCCTTCTGGAGCTGAGTCCTGTCGCTGCTCACTTGAGAGAAGAGATCAGTGCCTGCCCTGCTGCTTCCCCTCCTGATGAAGTTTTAACCGCAGTGAGGTCTCCCCTCAGTCCTCCTGATGAAGTTTTAACCGCAGTGAGGTCTCCCCTCAGTCTCCTCCTCTCCGGGCTGAACGGGCCAAGTGACCTCGGGCACCCCTCACACAACTTCCCCTCAAGGCCCTTCCCCATCCTCGTGGCCTCCTTTGGGCACTCTCTAGTGGCTCCATGCCTTGTTTCCATTGGGGCACCCCACAGTGCCCCCAGCACTCGGGGTGAGGCCGCCCCGGCGCAGAGCAGAGCAGGACAATCCCCTCCCTTGCCCAGCTGGCCGTGCTGTGCCTGATGCCCCCAGGACACAGCTGCCCTCCTGGCTGCCAGGGCACTGCTGACTCACACCCAGCTTCCCATGGAGCAGCACCCCCAGGGCCCTTGGCACAGCGCTGCTCTCCAGCCTCTCATTGCCCACTCTGTCCCTGCAGCCAGGGCTGCCCCATCACAGATGCACAATCTGGCCCTTCACCTGCTGAGCTGTCCACAACTGATGATTGCCCATCTCTCTAATTAGGTCTGGGTAGAAATCAGGACATTCACTCTGGATGAATGCTTCAAGTACTGGAGCCCTAGCAGGAGATGCTGTTCTTACTCTTTGTTATGGATATAAACTGTGTCTTTCCTATGAAGAAAGGCATCTTGAAGTTATTTGAGTAATTACAATCCAATTACTGCCCCAGGACACACCTGCTTCTTTGCAGGAATAGATCTGTAAATTTGCATACATTCAGACTGAAGATAAGAGAAATCATCTTGCCCAGATACAGAACAATCCTGCTTCCAACCTACCTGGCCTGTCAATGGACCTAAGCAGGATATCCAAGGGTGCACTGTGAATACTGCTTGGAGGTGCAGGTGAAGAGAAACACAGTGAGAGCACAGGAGCTACCCAGCTTCCACTCAAGGGCAAGGCAGAACAATTACACACTGTCTGTGTGTGCACTAAGGTAAATATTCATGTGCAAGATAGTCACTGGAACCTTTACTATTTAAATTACTTGTTTCTATGTTATAGTGAAGGTGAAGTGACAGAAATAAAACATTATTTCTCTCGATACTCTCTACTTAAATTGCAGAAATAAATATTTCTAAGTGTTGTCAAATCTGAAGTACAGGTTCATCCCTCCAGATTGTCCATCATGCTAACTTGTTATCTGCCATTTCATTATGAACTTTATAAATAAACTGGGAGCTACCTCTCTCCTGGGCTGGCTATTTCCAGAATTTGTTTACCTAAGAATTCCTGTTCCTCTGTCTCCCCACACAAGAAATAGCTGTATTTTTGCTGAAAGCAAACTAACTCCATGTACCTGCCCTAGGATCTGCTCAGTAGCTGTAAGGATTCAACTTTCATGCATTTCACAACTTTCAACAAGATGTAAAGAATGTTTTGCACATACTCAGAGAACACGAATCTCTTGCAACTCACCTTTCTAATAAACGCCCTTCCTTTTTCCAGAAGAGAAATAATGACAGATGGAAAACATAAAATTCTAATTTCCTAATCAAAAGAGAATGAAACCAAACTGATTTTCAACCAAGTCTGAGAAAGGACTCAAGCAATAACTGAAAAACATGCTTTCACTGACGTGCAAAGGCTGTGATAACCTAATGTGATTTCCCTTTCCAAACGCTGGATTTCTGTGAGTCACAAATGTCTTTGACAGTGCTTTGCTGACCATCTCCCATATGCTGGTTGTCCCAAAGACACACACAGCTTGTCCAGCAAAGTGCTAAACCTCAGCATTTTGCAACCCCCCCAGTTTATTTAGCAATTATACTTGCTAAAAAACAACAAAAAAAAAGCTGCCGTTTGCTCAAAAATATTTATAATCATTTCAGCTATTCCTGGGTGTAAATACAAGAACAGAATGCCCTGGCATAGACAGCAGCTAAAAGCAATGGGCAGCTCTGTTTTGTGGTTGATGCACGTATTGCTGACAAACGAGATGCTGTTTGGTAACTAAATATATCAAAGATTGATATAGGCCTTTACTTCTGTTTCCTGATTTAACTTTTCTTTCAGAACATCACTGCTTGGGCTTGCACACTTTGTCTTCCAGTAAAGCACAGCACGCACTTGCAAACACAGAGGGAGTCACCAGCTTTTTCCCAAGCACTCAAATGGTGATTAAAGAATGATCCTGTATCATAAACTGCAGGTCTGAACCTGAGGAGTAGCACACAGGCTGGAGAAAGAAGGCAGTTAGGGGTGAGAAAGGGAACTGGTTCATGGAGCACAGAGAGATCTATTGTCTATTAAATTACTTGTTTTGTGGTTTGCGCTGGCTGAAGAGACTCCAGCTGAAACTACTGCAGGTTTGGAGCACGCAGGAGTCCATAAGGATGCACTTGTCCAGGCAGTGACACAAACCCAAATCACATCTCGGGGACCAGCTGGGTTGTGAAGTTTTCCCTGAGATGCTGCCTGCTCACGGCACAAGGGTACAGAGCAGCACAGATGTGAAGCTGGCAGCGCTGCGGAGCAGCTCAGCTCTGGATACCTCTGCTTCAGCAACAGAAGACAAAAATAGATGCAAGTTTTACAACTTGCAAACCCAGCTCCTCATTCTTTTCTTCCAAACCTCTTCCTACACCTTTAGATCTTTCTGAGATGTTTACTCATCTCCCCCACCCCCAAGACCTTGCCTGCAGCATAGCAGTATATGAATTTGCCTGGCAACCTGACATAAATATCCAACCAACCAGCAAACAAAGCCTGGCATGCTCTTAGCTGCAATGTATTCTGTGCACAGCCTTACAACAAATCAGAGCTGGCCACCAGGCAAGGAATCAACCCACCTTCTTTAGCTCAGTTTATCATCTAATCTAAAGTTTGTGGGCAAAGGTGAGCATTTACCTTCCTTTATTTTACTTCTATGCAATGCTCAGAACTCAGCTCTAGACGTGTCTCTTTTCCCAGAAAACACAGAGCACTGTATCTTCCCTACCCCTAAACTGGTTAGATAATAACTCTGCTGGGGTGAGGTGAGATAAAGCACAGGGAAAGGTGAGGTGTGAGTGAGGGGAGATGCACTGGGAAACACACGGAAATGAGCTGTTGGACTGACTCAGCCTGAGGTTCCGTGGGTGACCAGCACCCAGCTCTCCTCGCTGAAACCCACTGCAAGACCTGAGCTGTGCCTGATGCTGAGGGCATCCCCCCAAGGAATGGCACTGGACGGGACCATTTCAGAATCAGCACATCACAAACGGGATTGGGTACGGGGCAGTAATCTGTGTAAAACATGGCAACCTTGGTCAAGATTTTGGCTAATGCCAGTCTTGATGGAGCCGTGAGTTGGCCGGGGGAAGAGGGGACTACCTGCCCTGAGTGGCTCCTTGTCTCCCAGGTGGGAGCTGCTGGCTCTTCCCAGCAGCTCCAGCAGATAATGGGAGCTGCACCCTCTGCAGAGAGGGGTGCTGCACACAAACACTGCATCTTTGTGCCTCCCTTCTCTGGGGACATGCAACACACAATGAGTGCTCCAGAGATCAGTGGGGCCTCTGGGCCCCAAACCAGCAAACTTCAAGATAAGTACACAACAAGAAATTCCCACTTCATTTCTTTAAACTTACCAATGTGGAACAAATAAACGAGACTCATAGCCTCTATCAGCTACAGCAGAGTTGACAGGAAGGTAAGATGGTGTGGCATTAACCGTTCCAGCATAACTGAACCGTTACATTCCATCCTGCCCCACAAGACACATCACTTCAAACTGGAACACAAAACACAGCACCAAGTCAAGTCAGAAACCAAGTTCCACTCCATCCATTTCTGCCCCTGCAAATGCACCAGCCTGCACAAAGTTGGAGTCACTGCTGAGCACATCAAGTCTTCCCCATTGCTTCTGCCCTTTATATGTATTATAAAGAGCTCAAATAAGAGATCCTCTGTAACAGAAAATGAGGAAGGCTGACATCTGTGTCGTGCTTTGACACATCACAGAAGTATTTTTTACCCTTTGTTTAATAGAAGGCGTTGCAGCCCAGAAATATCAGACCCTGGTTTGTGGAATGGAGGCAAACTGAAGTGGCAACAGGCCTTGTAAAAAATGCCAGCAGGCTGTCCCACGTGCACTGTTCTGCAGAGGGGCATGGCCCTCCGGCTGGAGTGAGGGATGAATATAAAGCCTTAACTTCCACTTGGCTGCTGTTTCCCCAGTCCCCTTGCTAACTAAATGGTTAGCAAGAGAGCACATCAACAGAGTAAGGTCAGGACAGAGCCAGACAAGGTAAAGGTAAAATTATTTCTTGCAACTGCTATTGCAGACTTGGAAATTGCGAGCACAGAGACAGCTTGGCTCTGCCCTCATGCTCAGCTCTGACTCTCAGGGTCGGGTCCTTCATTTGCAGCTGGTACCACCTAACGCTGACCGGGCTGGCTGCTCCCCATCACTGCTACAGCACACACTGCAGGAGGCAGCACACACACAACCCTCGCTACTGCTTCAGCTACCTGACAATGCACCTCTTGGGCAAGGCTCTCAACACACAGCTTTGGTCACCTGAAAACAATGAGAGCGACCTGCTGGCTACACCAAACGCCTTCAAGTTCTGTATTTCCCCACAGGAAACAGTGGGAGCAGAGTCAGGCTTCAAAAGAGTTGGCAAAGCTCCTGCAGAGCAGAGGCAGGCAATAGCAGAGACTCATCCAGCACCCCCATTTCTAGAGACAGAAGAATGCAAATAGACAACACCTTTTGTGGTAAACCATCTTCCTCTGCCCTCAAGAGCTTCATTTTACACAGGATGGTTTGATACACAATATGACTTCTACTACTCGGGAAGGCTCACACTGAATATTTGGAAGAATCAGTCAGTGTACCAACTGACATTTGGATTCTTATTTTCATAACCCAAGGAACATAAACATTCTTTCCAGTTTTTATTTTACTTTCTAAAACAAAAGCTTGCATTGAGAGAGATCCTGGAAGACTTGGGAAAGAGGCTGGTAACACAGAATAGCCCTGAGGTACAAAAAGGGTAGATTTATTTATTATTTTTAACCAAAGAGAGGAAAAGCTAATCCAAACAAACCATATGCATTCTGTTTTGTTGGTCAGGTATGGAGAAATCACACCCAAATTATACACCATGTCTTTGGAAATTAGTTTGTCTGATTATGCTCATTTTACAGCTTCACTGGATAAACCAAAGAAATTAATGCTTCAGGCAGTTACCCAACAATAATAATTGCCAAGACCCCCATCATTAAAATCAGGTTGCAAAACTGGATAAAAGCAACACCTGTTGTGATCAGACCCCACAGCAATGCAACGCTCATCATCAGCCTGCACAGTCACGCACCGTGCCCAAAATCAGGTTTTCCTTTATTGCTGTCCTGACCCGACGCGACTACTCTGTCATGAGCACGGGCACCGTGATGCAAACAGGGTGGAACATTTCAGCTGGGGGTCCAAATGGCAGCACACAACAGACAAAAAGGGACAGAAACCAACAAGTCTGACCTCTACACAACTATTTCAAAATGTACTTTAAAACGTTTAAATACACCTACAATTCATTAACACCATGACAAAGAGAAACACATGTATTTAATTCTGCTGATTGTAGTAAACCTCTCATTCTACAGCCAAAGCTTCTTACTCCAGATAGCTCAGAAACAGATTGCTGTTCAAGCTGTTGAACATGTTCATGCTATGGCAGGTACTACTCAGTATCATCTCAGTTGCTACTGCAAGGATATCTATCTTTTTAGTGCTCATGCTTGATCTTTTCCCCCCAGAGAAAAGCAGAAGTGGAACATTTAAAGCATAGGCATGAAACACAACATTTTTGAAGTGGCATCACTGACAGTAGCAGGAGTGCTGGCAGCATGTTAGCATTTGGCTAATTGAGCCATTCAGGTTAATGAGCTTCACAGTTATGAGGATCAACTGGAAAAAAAATTTTATTTTTTTTAAGACCATAAGCATTGAGAGCTTGCTCATCCAAGTTTCCAGAAGAATCCTATTTCTATCAAGGAGGAATAAAGACAGAAATCAGGGAGTGAAAAGAGCCCCTCCCACAGCCCCACATACCCCCCAAAAAAACAGGATTCTCCCAGACACCCCCTATTTGAGATGCCAAAGTGGAATGCCAAAACAAGCCCCTCACTGACAGCAAATTGTGCAGACTCTCCAACTCCTTCCTTCCAGCAGAATAATGAACAATGCCGGCAAGTACATTATCATAAACTCCAGTGTTAACACCCCCACTGCAAAGAACAAAGGCAGCTCACATCCCTCCCAAGCTCCTGCTGCAAACTGGGTGCTGATTCTGACAAGTTGCTCTGTGCCAATTTAGATTCCTTTCACATTTGGAAGGTTCTGTTCTTAACCACAAGCTAGAGAATACTTTTTGAAGTGGTGCTGGAGAGCACGGCAAACAGTGCTCTGAAACCTACAGGCCAGCCTGCATCACCTCCTGGTCTGCTCTCAGCCTTCGGGCAGAACGCAAACAAATCGTTTGGCACAAGCACACTGTGCGCGTACGCTTTATCTCAAAGGGTCCTAAAGCTCTGCAGGACTGAGACTGGATCTTGCAGGCTTTCTACCAGTCACCCCTTCCCTGGATGGCCCTACAGGCTGCAAGAAGCCAGCTATCTGTACAAGTAGGTGCTAAACGCTTCCATCAAGAGGCTTTTCCCCACTTGGGATACACGGTAAGCAGCTGACAGCACGCAGCGACATTTCAGCACTGGGCAAAACGTCAGCCTTGGCCAAGGTACCGAGGCTGAGAGCCACTGTGCCCTGGGAGAACGAGGTGGTGACACCTGTGTCAGCTGCCCAGCTGGATCCTGCTCGCCTGGTTATCACCACTCCTTAGTAAAGTCCACAGCTTGAAAATCAACTAAGGTGCCAAGTCATTGTGAAGGCCTATTGCAACACAAAAGCAAAAAGAGAGCTTTACTACTCGTGTCTGGTGGCTGCACAGCTTTCATTTGGCTATGACGTGGTGGGTACAGTCCACCCCCAGGGAATGTTGAGATTAATACAACACACTCAGTAAGATGTTTCAGGTGCTTCACGACAGATACTGTGGGGTATTACAGCTCTAAAAGGATATGCAAATGGATTCTCTGCTATTTCTGATCCACGGAGCCAAGAGCAGACGCCAGGTTCCTACACTTGGGTTTTATTTATCAACCCCAACCGGTCTGAGTGCCACCCTAACTGTCCTTTTGCATGCATCAAATTTCTATTAAACTGTCCTTTTGCATGCATCAAATTTCTATTCCATGAAGGTGGAGGTTTATAATAGAGCAATATAAAACAGCCTTGAGGATGGGGCTCTATCAAGCATTTCTCTTTCTTGGCTGCCCCAGAAAACGTCTCTGGTAGTAGTGAGGTCGGCACTGGGTTTCCTTAAGAGGTAGCTAGGCAAGAAATAGGGAACAGCTACTTGGTGTTTTTTTTAACAGATTCTACTGAGCAAGACTGGATTTCTAGCAGAAAACCAAGAGCACCAGAGAGGTATGTCTTCAATGTGCTCAAATAAGTAATCAAAAAAAAAAAAAACCCAATCCCAGGTGCTTCACTACAGATAGTTTGTGGCTGTCACTTTATTCAGCAAAATTCTCTTTGAAACAGATGTCACAAACTCTCCAAGTATGACAACAAAAGGTAACATTTCCAGGAGGCAAGTGATGTCAAGTGAAAATAAGATTCCTAAGAAATCCATAAAGAGACACTGCAGTGTAAGATAAAGCAAGCAAGACTCCCAACCAAAACCAAAGCAGGCCATCCCTCACCTATTCTGCCCCTTCCAAATTGCTCTGGTTGCTAGCATCTGGGGTGAACTGCAGCACAGGGGGTTCCCACTTGATCCAATATTGATACACGGCCTCTCTGCAGAGCAACCCTCAAGAACTGACAAACATAGGGTTTCTGCACCTTTTACAGAAAAGCCAAGTCCCTCTCACAGGGACAAGCAAACCTGTTTTCCACCTGACCTTGGCGAGCTGAGGATGCTGCACAGCCTTTGGACGTAGTGCAGTAAGGCCTGTGCTATCTCAGCCATGGCCACTGCACTAGGCAACATTTCCCAGCACAAGCAGCTTTACACAAACACCAGCCCAACCTCTGTCAAGGACAGGGCATGCCAGGCACAAAAGGAGTTAAAGGCATTTCCATGTTGTTGTTTAGAAGAACCATGGTGGTAAAATAAAAAGGCGAGGAAAACTATAAATCCATATTTGTAGAAAACTCGGCCATTTATCAGTCACAGAATGCTTATTTTCATCTTCAAGAAATACAGATTTCACCTTTGGAGGTGACCTCTGGGTTTGTCTCACAAATAAATAACTACTACTCAGCAGACAAAGAAACAGTTGTCCCCAGTCTGTGGGGATTCATCTTTTCAGTTTCTCAGACACAGTGGAAATTTTGTTATCTGCTGCCATGGAGAGGGAAAGCTAGCACAAGTTTTATTGCAGCACATTCTCAGGATTCTAAACATACCATATCACATACACAAGGTAATGAGTTTTATTTTAACTGCTTTTGGAGATTGCTTTAGTGGACACTGAAATTGAATAATCAGCTCTGCTCACCGAATGAAAGGAAAACTATAACAGGATACATAAAAGGTGTCTCGTTATTTCACAGAGGGCCTCGCACATAACCCAGACAGGAGGGATGCAGTGGCCATCACAGAAGTACTCTCCTCCTTGTGTGTTTAAAAACAACTAAGAGAGACCAAAAGCTCCACAAACCCCCTAAATCCCACACGATCATGGGCCCATCATGTGCGGGTACTCTTCCCTCCCCAGGGTGATGCAGAGGTGCCATGGCTACAAGCTGGCTAGGCACACACCAGCAGCAAGGGAGCTCCCCACCCTGCAACATTGCAATGTCCTGACTGGCACGCAGCTGCCTCTCAAGTTTACATGGCAAGTTTGCTCCTCCTCTAAATGCTCTGCTCTCCTCTGCTCTCCCACCTATAACCTCTCCTTGACAACTCTGGTCTGGGGAACTGATGCATTGGGAAAACTCTTCTGCCCACTCTGAAGCAGAAGGGTGTTCTTCACACCTTGGGGAAACCAAGTCCCATTTTCCACATCTCCTGTACAAAGGTAAGTGCATCTCTACTTAGATTTCAAATGCTGGCCCGTGTCCTAATTTTATTTGTTCTACCTCACATAAATGAGTTATCTACCCATTACGACAACCTATAGTGACCTGGCTTCCCCAAATTTCTTTTTGTCCCTGCCTTCTAAAGGCAATTTGGCTTCAATCAGACTTTCAGTGGAAATTTTCATTTCCATTTTCTTACGTGAGAGTAAAAAGATGCACCAGGTGCCTGATCCACACAGTTACTAAGAAATAAGCCTGTTGGTGAAACCAATCCAAAAAAAGGCATTACAGAAAACAACTCAAATCCTATTGACTCTAGGTTTTTCTGTGCAATTTTGCAATTAAGAAGAAAATATATTTTAGAACAACTCTTTACAGATCATAGGTTCCACTAGATATGAAACACTGCTTTTACTGACTGCCCCAAGCCTGCCTCATTCTCTGTGTTGGTTCAGGTCCAATATTTCACTAAGAGACCTCTAAGCTAATGCTTGATGCTGGCAGCTCTGAGATGTTACCAGTTTTGCAGTTCAAAGCAAAGAACCCGAGACACTGCCAGTATTTGGAAACCTTCCCCACCAATGACAAGGAAGAGCACAAGTCACACTAACAAATTATTTCAACATCAAAAAATGGAAATACCTTGGTGTTATGCTGCATGTACTTGGTCCCAACTTCTCAAGATTTTTCATCCTCCTTACAGACATAATGCAGGAAGCCATTGCCCCACAAAGCTTGTACCTCAAACCATCTCACAATAAGGACAAATGTTTCTTTCCAGACATTATGAGCTTGTTCAGCTCCATTCTCTCCATCAGTTTAATGTTTGGATGCTGTTTCCATTTGTTCAGATAAAATAAAAAGCACGTAACAATTCACAGCTACCCCACCTAAGCACAAGAAGACAAATAAAAGATGCAAGGGGGAGAAGATTTTGTGAGATCAAAGACCACTGAGTGGCAACACTCCTCCATCAGAATTCACTGAGAGCGAACAAACTCTTTCTTGGGCAGAAATCCCCAGAATTTTTTAAACAATATTCTGCAGTATCAGAAGTACAGGCTATGGATACCTGACAGTATTCATAGTCATTGCCTGACAGATGTTAGAAGAGCTTCCTCAGTAGATCATAAAGCATGTGAAAAGAGATACCAGCTGCCCTTAAACCACCAGGAAAACACTAACAAAATTTCCAGATGTTACAGATCCAGACCACCCTTCAGGTAATGCTGGGCACAGCTCCCAAAGCAGTTTTTCCTAGCAGTTCTCCAGCCTGTATAATGCCTTCCTGCTTCACTATTCATTTACCCTTACTTCGCACACACAAAGAACTTGGAGTGTCCAAAACCTGGGGAGAGCTGAGTGGCAGAACTTGCACAAGTGAAGTCACTTGTCTGAAGAAGACCTTTTGCAGAAGAGTACAGCACTGCTGTGCCCACAGGTTCTCACTCCTTGCTCCTCCTCCTTCCCTGGACTTTATGAGCACTTGAGTGTACACAACGTGATTACATTTTTATTTCTCATCGCTTGCACTCTTGATCACCACTGTCTCCTGTCTCTCACTACCAAGACTTGCTACGCTAATATAACTAATCCACAACACACTGCACTGCCTCCCCCAGCCCTTTCTCTCTCTCTGCAGTCTTCATTCCCTCCTGCTGGTTCCCTGCCAGCGAGGAGCCCCTCAGCCAGCTGCACTTCCACCCACCTGCCTTGCCCAGCCAGCTGCAACTCGGGGTTGCTTCTGTACACTGCCCAGGACTCCCAGCCAGGGACAGGGCTCCCAGGGCACAAGACCATGGAAGTGTGTCACAGCCTGCCCTCAGGAATGCTCTTGGTCAGCAGCCAGCAATGGAAATGAGTTATTTAAAAAAGAATTTAAAAAAAAGGGTTCAGAAGCAAAAAGATGTAGGAAAGGCAAGAACCTAAAGAGAATGAGAGAACTGCTCATTATTACATTAGCAAACCTAAACTATTTATAAGCACTACATCTATCACTTCAATAACATGTTTCTAAATGAGGCTGAAGCAAGATATCCATAATTATTACTGAAATGCCATTTTTACATTAGCCCAACAGTTGTGCACGTTCCTTACAAAATGTAATAAGCAAACCACCAATTTATTTTTTTCCTGTAAATTAGAGATAAATTAATCTAAAATCCCTCTTTTGCAATAGATTTGATTTTTAACCCAGAATTTCTATTTCCTTGGAACAGCAGAAGTAGCACAAAGCATCCTTTTCCCTTCCATCTCCTCTTTTAGGGAGCTTTTTCCTGCCCTATTCTGTTTAGTCCATGGATGCTCAGAGGAAGACGTGACATGACAAAGGCTTGTTTAACTCGCTTGATGAGACTGTGTTATTCCTTACTCCTCTTCCCCCTTTTTCTTCCATTTGTCCTTTGGTGAAGCCCTTCCTTCCAGCTCCTAACGCTACCTGCTCCACTCTCCTCTTTTCTGTCACTTTTCCTCTTGCTTCCTTATCTGTGAGGAACACTGGAGAGTATGACTGCAGCCCAGGGATAGGTGTCCTTCACCTGGAGAGAGCAGGAGCTGCCCGGCCCCTGCCCTCACAGCCCCAGAGCTGGTCATGCTGCACATCTGGGGGCTCACCCCAAGTCAGCAAAGGGTCTGGGGGACCACTGTGTTGTGGTCTTTCACCCCTCCATTCTCCCATCTGTGCACCCCCTGCGCTCAGGGATTTGTCATCCTGGCCACTCTCTCTCTCTCACTCATTTTTCTCCTTTGCTAGTGCAACCAGCTTTAGTTCCAGGCTTCCTTTCCTTGCTCATGACTGCTGGAAACACTATTCCATTCCCATAAAAACAGAGAGCCTCACAAACCACAAACTCTGTCTTTAGACAGAGGAAATGGAGGCATGAGGTGGCTGAAGGGGAGGCTGTGAATGTTGTCTACTCAGCCTTCAGTAAAGCCTTTGACACTGTTTTTCACAGCATTCTCCTGGAGAAATGGGCTGCTCATGGCTAGGGAAGTGCACTCTTCACTCGGTTAAAAACAGCTGAGTGCCAAACCCAAAGAGTGGTGGCGAATGGAGATAAACCCAGCTGGAGGCCAGTTACCAGCAGGGGTTCCCCAAGGCTCAGTTTTTGGGCCAGTTTAATAGATACATTATTTAATAGATAATAGATAAATGATCTAGACAAAGGAATCAAGCACACTCTCAGTCATTTTGCAGCCACCAGCAAGCCAGGCACGAGTGTTGATCTGCAAGAGGGCAGGAAGGCCCTGCAGAGGGATCTGGATCAATGGGACAAGGCCAGTGGTGTGAGGTTCAACAAGGCCAAGCTCTGGGTGCTGCTCCCGGGCTGCAACAGCCCCAGGCAGCAACACAGGCTGGGGCAGAGGGGCTGGAAAACTGCCCAGAGAACAGGACCTGGGAGTGCTGGTCAACAGCAGCTGAACGTGAGCCAGCTGTGCCCACAGGGCCAAGAAAGGCAGGGCATCCTGGCCTGGAGCAGCTGGATCAGCCACCAGGAGCAGGGCAGGGATTGTCCCTCTCTATCAGCACCAGTGAACCTGCACCCCAAGGCCTGTGTCCAGATCTGGGCCCCTCAGTTCACGAAGGACATTGAGGTGCTGGAGCGTGTCCAGAGAAGGGCAATGGAGCTGGGGACCAGTCTGGAGCACAAGTCCAGCAAGGAGGGGCTGAGGGAGATGTGGATGTTCAGTGTGGAGAACCAGAGGGTCAGGGGAGACCTTATCACTCTCTACAACTCCCTCATAGGAGGTTGTGGCCACATGGGGGTCAGTCTCTTTTCCCCATGAATGAGCAAACAGGACAAGAGGAAAGAGTCTCAGGTCATGGCAGTGGAGGTTTAGGTTGGATATTAGGGAACATTGTTACTGGAAGGGGGGTCAGGCACTAGAACAGACTGCTCAGGGAACTGGTGGAGTCACCATCCCTGGATGTATATCAAAGATGTGTAGATGTGGCACCTGGGACATGGCTTAGCAGTGGCCGGGTTAATGCTGAGCTCAATGATCTTAGAGGACTTGTCCATCCTACCTTAACAATTCTGTGCTTCTTGAAGAGGTGAGACACATTTTCCAAGATCAAGCAGCCCTCACTGCGCAGGCCTGAGCACAGATCCTTTAGAGGTGCTGATTTACTACTGTATATTTTCGTTTGCAAGAGAGGTAATGGTAGTCTAACTATCTGCTTTCACCATATATAATTTCCCTGCCTGTGAAGAGAAAGATTTAGGCCACATGCAAACTAACATCTTTTCTAGGACAAACTTTTACTTTTTTTTCCAAATTAAATTGTTACAGCAACAGAAGTTGTTTGGAATGGCTGGTCAGAGGCCCCCATAGACACTCCCTGCTATCACTTATTTTTTATCAGTCACCACACAAGCAACAATAAATCCTTGTATCAGATGACTGATGACTTTTTACAAAAAAAAAAAAAGGCATTAAAACTAATGATAAAAATTGATGGTTGCAACACAAGCCCTGTTTTTCTTTCTGCCTTCATCTCATGCCATTCTACTTTGAAGATCTGCCTGTGCTTTTTGTCCTATTGCCAAGATCATGCTCAAAATCTTGACTCTGACCTGACTTTCAGGAGCTTGTCTGGATTCTAAAGTTTGCTCCACTGTAACCACAAACACTTTCAATACCCCACTTTGTATCCATCCACTTGGACTCTGTTGAGGTACCAGGCTGTGTTGTTAGAGGGGTGCCAGTCCTACAACTCCATCCTCATTTTCCATTTGCTTACTGCCATTTCTGCCTAGACAATTGTAGGAGGTTAGGATTTTTTTCTTTTTCTTTTCTTTGCTGACTGCAATTTTAGCCTTGGCCCAAACTGTCCTTTTCCTCACCCAGGAGTGCACTTATTGCATCTTGGGTTGCATCTCTCAATAAAATAGTTTTTAAGAGACAGCTCATTTCTTTACCTTTAGGGAATGCCTGGGAAGACTCTTCATTAACATGCTAATAGAACCAATAAAGTTTAACACCAAATTTCCCCCACTTGAGCTTGACAGCACATGTTTTGGTCTAATTCTGATCAGAATAGAGTCTATTTTACCATTAAAGTTTTATTCTGATGTATTTATTATTGAGGAACCAACGAGGAGCTGCATTATATTCAAGAATGAACCGAAGTGAACTTTGAAGCATGAAACAAAGCCCATCTATGCAAGGGAGTGAACTGCTTTGGGAATCTAGAGATGAGGCCTGCTGCATTTTTAAGAGGTTTGTCACCACAATCTACCAGTACTTTGTTGTTCTTGGAGATACTAACTGCACAAGTGCACTTTGGTCCTTTTTGTCCACTTTACTTGGAGTATTCATTAAACAACAAAGCATTAACACTGAGCATGCACATTCATGATGTTTCCTAGACCAGCTCTCGTTTAATCTACATACTAACGTTTAATCTACATACTAATGCAGGAGGACAATTCAGTAACACAAACAAGCCCTGAGTCATACTGAGTTACATGTTCTCTGGCTTTTCCCCTCTGTGTAGGAGGTGCAGATTCTCTACAGAGCTACTGCTACTCAAAAACCAGAGCCAGAACATATCCAGCATCCAGCATCCTTGTCAGTCAGTAAGAAGCAAGGATGAAAGAAATGCTTAACTTAAAACTTGTCTTTTTCAAATCAGATATAGATCAGCAGTGCCCAGTACTTCTCTTACTTCACTACTGCAGCAGCTCAAAGTTATCGTCTGGACCAGCCATACAGAGTCAAGTACATGATGAGATTTCAAGACAATTCAGTGCTCCAAGGCACTTGCCCTTGGCTCCACTCATCCTTCTTGGAGTGTTCTCTAGGAGCATTGGCTTAGACCCTCTCAATAACAAAACACCTGGAGAAGCTGCAGTCCATGCACGTCCATGCACACAGCCATGTCATTTTCTCATGGACACCCTCTCCTTTTCCCCTGGTCTTCTTCCTTCATCCATTTGGATTACAGCCTCCCAGGGACAGAGCCCCAGCTCTTGACCTGTGCAGTCCCCTCTAGTAAGGAGGCAGGATATACAAGTAAAGAACAAAAAAGGAACAGACCACACACACTTTTAATTTTGTTATATGAAAAGGAATCTACATTCTCCTGTGTCATCTGCCCTTATTTGAGGAATTTCTTTTCTTCTGGTTCTAATTATGGTTTTAATGAAGCAAGGAAAGCTTATTTAAAGTAATGCTGCTACAGATGATCTGACTTTAAAAAAAAAAATGAATGCATTACTCAAAGTGAGATTCCTAGCCAACTCTCTAAGAGCACGTTTTTCCAGAATCCATTGGAAGACAGTACCAGGAAGGCACATCTGGGCTTCCAGGAGAACACTAAAGAGGAGCTGACAGGGGCACCTTGCTGCTGCCATGCTGGAGCAAGAGGAAGGCAGCTGTGCATGGTGACACCCCAAGGAGTGAAGGGCTGGGGGAACAGTGCTGGAGCTGGAGAGGATGGGATAGGAAGGAGAAGAGAGTAACTAACCCCACATGGCTTCCATTCCCAGCCCACCCCACACAGGGCCTCTGGCCTTCCTGCCTTCTGTCCTGGTCATTGATTCTCATCAGTTCTCATGTTCTCCTCAGCCTCCTTAATCAAAACACGCTTGCTTGGCATATCTCTCCTCTCCTTTTTCAGTGCAGCCACTGGCAGAAGGACTCACAGACAAAGAGCAGCAGCACCACAGGCTCTGGGTGCTGAGGTACATGGACTGGCCACAGGGCAGACAGGCTGTGCTCCAGAGCCCATGATCGCTTCCCAGGCTGAGGGAGAAGGAATTTTAGCTCCTACTTTGATGCTGGAAAAACACAGAATGTTCCCAAAGCACCGAAAGCTAGGCCTGAAAGAGAGCTGTACACCTGTTCTCCCTTAGTCCAGAAAATTACCTTCGCATTTCAAACAAAGATCTCAAAAATTACATCGTTAACTAAAAAGAAAAGAACCAAACAACTTCCCATCTCAATTACTGCACCAACATTCCTTCAAATTTCTTAGAAAGAAAGAAAGATGAAAGGAAAACAAGCACAAAAACAATTTGAATAATGCCTGCATCTAGGGGTTACTTTGTAAATAGCACATAGCCCAGCACTTTTGAATCACAAGGCTCATTCAGGTATAAAGTCTCCAGAACGCTGTTAACACCTCAAGATGACTCAATTTGCTTTTAGCCCTCCACACCCACTTAAGGTCACAACACTAACACCATAACCCAAAATCAGCACAGGGGCTGCCTGGTTTACAGAAGCTCCAAGGTATTCTGAACTGAGCTTTTACCAAAGAACCCCAATCTCTTTAGTAGTTTAACAAAACCTCAGCTTGAGGAGGCCTGCGACCCTGCCGGGGAGAGGGGAGTGGTGATGCCCTGGAGAGATGCACCCCAGGCTCAGGGCATTACTCAGAGCTCAGGGTGAGCAAAGCAGCTTCCCCCCAGGGTGCTCTGCAGCACCTGGTTCATCTGTCCCACTTCTGTCCTGCCCATTGGCCTTCCCTACCCCTTTTACGTTCATGTTCTAGGAAGTTCTCCCTTCCCTGATTTCCCATGGGTTTGTGTAACCCTGCCCATCCACCCTGGCACTCCCTATTGGTCCCTTTGCTGTGTACCACCCCTGAGCCCTCAGACCATCGGGTCCCTGATGCTCTCTCTCCTCCACCCCCTCTTGCCCTGTATTTATAGCCTGGACCCTCCTTTGTCTTTGTGTTTGGCCCCTGGACCCCTTCAGCGCTGTGTGGAATAAAGCACGCTGGAACTCCATGCCTGGACCCTCCTGTGTCTTCACTGCTGAGCTGCTGCATGTCTGTGTGTCTGTCCAACTGTGTGTCTGTGCTGGTGCTCTCCTGGCTCCCAGCCACTGGCACAAGACGCTCTGGGGGAAGGTTGTGTCCACCACCGCTGCAGACCGCAACGTCAGCTGGCACCGACCAGACATCATCTTACAAGGGTCCTTTGTCTCTGCCTGAAATTTTGGAGTATATAGCAGCACTCTTAGCTGTGATAATTGGTTTGGCTGTCCATTCCATCCATCAGGTGATAGAAAATATCCATCAGACTAAATGCAGTGTGAGAGAATTCTCTTTAGCCAATTAGTTGGTAATGAGAACATTAGCCACAGTATCTTCTGCAGAGGGCACCTTAGCAATTCCAGCGAAGCCCACAAAGATGACAGTTCTATCTGTGTGATTAATAGCCAGTGTATGACACTATATGAATTCCACACAGTTGTGTAAAATTAGGGAGGAATGATCCACTTTATGCTGTTAAATATTTTAAGAGCCACAGATTATTTCATATTACATTCTAATACATACACTTATTTTGTATCTTGAAATTAACTCTCCTGACCAAGGATAGTTTTTGAAGCATTTGGACTTCTCCAGACAAGAGGAATTATACAAATTCAAGCACTTAGAGCAGTTACAGAATGATAAGATTCTCTCTTGTACAGTGTGGTTTTGAACATCAGGAAAGCAAAACTATGTCAGCCTGTTTCTCCACTTTCACCTCAAGTATATTCTTCTGACTCTAGAGACAGTGGCTTAACTTCCAACCTGGCAGGTCAGAAACAACCACGTGTGTAACGTGAAAAGCCAGGCCAAGTCAATATTTGTTCTTACCCATGAGATTTTTAGTACAGAGTGCGTTTTCTGTGTGAGCACATGCACAGATGCAAAGGTACACCCAGACCTCCAAGGGATCACACCCCAAAGTCCTTCAGGGGCAACACAAAGCAAAGGGGTGGCTGTGTACCCACAGCTGAGCTGTGCACCAGAGACAGGGGGGTTTGAGGATCAGCACACCCAGAACTGTGCCCCCAGCCAGAAGCACCCGGGAGCTGTCCCTAAAACACTGTGTGCCACCTGCCAGCAACCTGGACTGACCAACCAAACCATCTGATGGGGAGGTTCAAACCCCACATCTCTACTGCTGGACTGTGGAGCACCAAGAGAAACAAAACAACTCTACTGGCACGTGAATAGAGTCACTTACACCAGTGAAACATCTTTAAATGGGCACACTGCAAAGCTGTAACCCAGATTAGCCTAATTGGATTTAACTGCCAAAAGAAATAAACAATTTGTGTTTACTGTTACACCAGAAGGGTGCTTGTAAGACAAGTCTATAATGGTGCAGCTACTGATACATCAACTTATTTACACTGCAAGACTGCCTAACACAGACAAAGCCTGGGTGAGCTGTGTGGGGGCAGAAAAAGAGGGGAAAGGCAGAGGAGATTAGTGAATGGTGCAGTTATGGGAAGTGACAGAGCAATCAATAATCTCCAGGTTCAGAGGATAAATTGAACTGACAAAAGTCAGCCCTAGCTTGCATACCAAAATTTCATTTGTATAAATCCTCTGTGGAGAAGGAAGGAATAATGTAACAACTAGGATAATTTGAACATATTTTTCTTCTTTAACTGCTCTTCCAAAGTGTCATTTCTTCCCCAGTCCAGGCCTTTCTCTTACTGGAGCTTTGTTAAGCTTGAAATACACAGCAAATCTCAGATGAAACATATTAAAAAGGGCTTGGATACCATGGCAATAAGCACACTGGGAGCACCACTCAACACAACAGTCGAGATAGACAAATGGATTTGTACGCAGTGCATTTTATACAAGAGAATTTTAAAAAATCTGCAGAAGGTGACAGGTACCAGGTGCCTGCCCTGCACCAGCTCGTGCAGCACCATCCAGGCAGGGGCAGCAAGGAACAGGCAGAGGAGGAACAGGGCTGCAGGCAGACTGCTTGAGCTCAGGAGCCAAGCTGCACAAGGGAGAGGGACCCCTTATGGAACAGGACTCCCCCAGCCCTGGCCACAGGCTCAGGGGCCTGTAATACCCTTCACGACCTGCTGAGACCTTGCACCAAGGAACAAAGGTAATTCTGAGAGTGGAGACACAAATGGGACTTCATCCTGAGTTGTTTAGTTTTCTTGAAACCTATGGATCAGAACAATTTTTTTATCGAGCACAATTCGATGCTTTTATGCAATTTTTTTAATTTAAGGACAGTGAATCTGGTAATAATGCAAAGGGAGTTCAAAACTGAAAATTACCTTCAATTGATTGCAGATTGACAATGTGTCATCTGTTAATTACAAGTGACAACTGTAACATCATATTTCATTGTGCAATGCAAAATCATTGACTGTGGCAAGCCCTTCCAAGTTGTATCACTCTTGTACAGTCGTCAGCCGGGCTAAGGAGGCGAGCACAGGATTAGCTCTACAAAGCACTAAACAAGACTGCCACATGCAGCTGGCCTCTGCTGGCCTGAAAGGACTGGTATTGTGGCTGTGCTCGGCGGCACAGGGGCAGCTGGGACATGTCACAGCAAGTGACACGAGTGACTAACATGGCACAGAACTAGAAAAGCACAGCAACCTTTTGTTTCAAGGGACGTCCAGGGAAGCACTGCTGATCTTGTGTTAAACTATTGCATCGCTTGGATTCATCCCAATTTCAGGCTGCTCTCCCTTAGCAGAGAGAACAATCTTTGTCCCCAAAACCTTGCCTGGACATGGACATCCTCCCCAAAGCCCAGCCTGCCCTCAGTTCTCCCCTCCAGGAGGAGACTCTGCAGCACAGGGAAAGCACAGCTCTCCCTTGCTCCAGCCTGTGTGATCCACTGCATTCCCTGCATTTTCTGTGGGTTACATTGTACAACCCAATTCCCTGTGGACTTCACTGCTCATCATCTTCTGGGGCAGCTGGAGCAGACAGACATCTGTGCTGATGCTTTTAGATTATCACAGGAAATCCTCCACTGCTACTGGCTCAGAAGCATAAATAAACTCTCAGCAATCATCATGTGGCTTAAGTGGATCAATTGGCATTTATGCGTAAAATTTTTCAAAAAAAACCCTAATTTCTTTAATGGAGTAATTGAGTTTGACAAGTTTACCCTGCTCATCAGGTCCAACCACCAGTTCTGAGGGGGATTTCATCCCACCAAGCACTGTCTCTCTGCAGATACCTTTCATCTGCCCACCATTTGCCTTCAGGTTTGCAGCTGGGAAACCCTGGTGGCTGTGACATGCCAACAATAACACTGGACACGCTGCTCTCATTCACACTTAGAAAGAAGGTTATGCCTTCTCCTTCCAGATGCAGAACTAACTGCAGTCATTCACACTGCTGCTTGGAGGCAAGGTGTGTGCTATATTCCTCACATAACACCAGCAGACTCAATCCAGCCATAGGGCAAACACAAGTACTTGTGGCACTGGCACTGATGATTTACAGATACAATTCATTCATTTCTTTGCTGTGCCTAAAAAACTGTGCTCAAGATGCCAACATCTTTAAACAGGAAAAACTTCCTATTACAAAACAACCCACACTAGGTTCCCACTGAACATGAGGCTACCAAGCACATGCTCTATCTTAGCACTTGAATCACAAAAACCCTGTGCTGCATTCGTGACAGGGAGCCCAAACAAATTTTTTAACAAAAAATGACTATAAAAGGGCCAATTCCCATAGCTATTGACCATGTGGCTGTGTGCTTACTGGGACTACAGCCATCACACAAGTGTCTGCAGTGTGCTGAGCAGCTCCTCTTCCCAAAAACTCCTGAAGGAGAGCAGGGAAACAATAGCTGTAAGGTGATAATTGTGTCATGACTAGGGACAGGAAGGCTAAAGCCCTGCTCAGTGTTTCTCTGGTCGAGGCAAAGATGAGCCTTGGAATATATTGCAGTGTCAGTGATTAGGAGATTAACAGCTGCAAAAAGCACAGCAAAATAACTTGATAGTGTTAATTCATTTCCTAATCACAGCTTGGAGTTCCCAGCACAAGGAAAATCCTGTTTGTCTCTGTGTGTGTTTATAAATACAAAGGAGGGCAAGATTCCATTTCTTTCCCCACGTATTACTGCCTGTATCACCAGAACACGAGTGGCTACTATGAATTATCTCCACCATCCTGTATTCTCCCTCTGCCCTCCCCACTTCCCTGTGAAAGGGGGGTGAGAGGAGAGCAAAGCAAAGATGGCATCTGTTAGATTGCCTTTCTTCAGCTTTTAGCAGGCTTCAGAGGTCAGGATGCTATTGGCTCTGCTCTGTGTGTGAGCTGGAGCTGTTCACTTAGCAACAGCAAGCAGGAGCAGCAGACAGCAAAACGCTCTGGCAACGTGTGTGTGTGCACCCGAGAGAGAGAGAGGAGGAGACAGGGATTGGGGGGATGGCTCGGAGGATGTTCTCTGCCCCTGCTTGCACAGGGTCTGCTCTGCACCAGTGCAGTCTGCCCCAGGGGGGGCAGCAACAGGTGCTGGTGCCCACTGGAAGCAGCTTGGGAGCTCAGCATACTGCATTTGTAATATAGGAGCTTCATTAGAGCCTACAAACAGCAACAACAGCAGCCAATCTCAATAAAGCCTGCAGGTCATAAAGCACAGGTTCCGTGCCTGAAACAACATGGATGCAAGATGTGATGTGCTAGAAGAAAAAAGATGGGGAAGGAAGAAAGCCAGAGATAAGATTATGCAGAAAGAGCAAACGAGTTTACCTTCATCTACTTTTTTTCCTGCCATCTATCAGCAAAAAACCCAAGGCTTAACCAACTGCAGAAAGACACTGTCTGTACCATTATTCAACCTCCAGAAGCATGAGCTTGTGTCTCAGCTACTTCTGAATAACAGTTTCTTAAAGAGCAGGGAAAGGAATAGCAGAGGAAGGTGTTAAGACAGGAAAAAAAATATGTATTTTGAAGATCTTAGTTCCTTTATGAAACACAGGAGGCTTGTGCTGAGAGATTACTGATTATTTCAAGCTGCTGTTCAGAGCACCATAAGAGATTTCATGCAGATCATGCCACAGGGAACAGAGAGCCTGCAACCCCTCCCATGCAACTGGCATCAGATGTTTTCCTTCCTGCCACTGTTCAAGATGAGCTCTGAGCACCCACCAGGGAAAGCATAATTTTCTCATATGTCTCCCTCTCTCCCTCCTCTCCATCCATCCCCAAATGAAGTAATTGTAAAGCAAATGTCACTGACCCTATTCTTTCTCCCAATGGCCTTACATTGCTGTATATCTAATTTTTTAATTTTAAAACTAAATGTAAGTCCCTCTACATGTGGAGTGCATCACTGCTGGTCTTTCCCACTTTGAACACATAATCCTGCAAGTCAGGCCTACTGAAATGCAGCAGCTGAACAGCTCTAAACACATCAGCTCAAAAAAAATAAAATCCCCAACCAGGAGCTTCTTTCTAGTCAGAATGAGGAGCTTAAAAGCAACCAAGGGTGTTGTTTTATCCTTTTCACCTCTTTTGTGTGACAATTCTATTCCATTTTCCTTACATTCAACAATACAATGGATATGTAATAAAAGAAAGGAAATGGTACTTCCCTAGATTCAATACATCCCAAACATCTATGTAATTGTTAAAGAGGAACCTGTATTTTTGGAGGAACAGGTCCACAGCATGGGTTTCAGGCCTCTTCTCCTTTTACTTCCTCCATAGAAGGAGTTCACCTTGCCAACAAAAACCTATAGATCACAGGAACTGAGCAGAGGTAGAAAAAGTTGACTATCGAGAGTAGTCCACTGGTACTATGAGAAACAATGAGTCTAAAGAAAAAGAAAATTTAAAAAAAAAAAAAAGAAAGAAAGGAGGAAGGGGAAAAAAGAAACCTAAGAAGATGTTTGCCTGGCTGAGCATGGCCAAAGAGACTGAAAGTGCCTAAGAGAAGCAAGGCCCTGGTGTGGTCACCTTTCCTGTGCTTCAGGCCAACTCTTACTAAAGCCAGTGGGAATATGAGTGCTCTCTTACTGAAAATCCTTCAGATTTGGTAATTTAAAGAAGTAATGATGTTTCACCAGCAGTATGAAAGCATCACATAGAAGGCAGCCACCTTGATGGTCTGTGATGGTGTATGCATCTAAAATTTGTGTTCTGCTGGTGAACGTGGTGACCTGCATTTAAGGGACACCACGAGAGCCTTACTGCCTTTGCTCAGCCTCTGCCAGGGCCTTCCTTTAGCATTTCCTACAGCATGGGCTGCAGTCTGCCATTGTCCCCCCAGCTGCCACGGCACCTGGTGACTTGCCCAGGGCTTGGCCTGGCTTGCCCTCTGCTCTGGCAATGCCTGAATGGGCGGCACTAAGGACAGAGGTGCCCAGCTCCAACTGAGCAGGGATTTGAGGACTGCACAAAGTCTGCCTGGGAGTTGGTGCACTTGTTAGAAGGTGCCTTTCCACACTTTTGGCAGGGAGGTTATTTGAGGCATTTGAATTCACAGTCATCTTCGACAAGGGCTTAAAGAACTTACTGAAAATGTAAACTTGGGTATTAGATAGCTTTGAGGACTCCCATTGGGATATATTCATAACTTTAAATGAAGTTCATGGTCATGGTTATTATCTGATGAATGTGAGATCTGTCTGCAGTATCAATACAGTACATGGAAAGGAAAGCCCAGACCCAATAATATATTTTGATTTCTGACATCCCATTTTCATGTGTCTGCACATTGCATTTTAAATGGAGAACAAAATATGATACCAAGGCTCTGCGCACAGAGGCACTGGCAGCCTCCACCTGTGAGTAAACTCTGAGGCCTCTTTTCCTCTTCTCTCACCTCTCTGCAGCATCAAGGAGCTGAAATGAACATTTTTGTCAGAGACCCAGCACCCACCTCATGTGGAGCACTGAAGTCCCGGGTGCTGTCAGCCAACAGCAGGAGCCCTGCAGAGAGCAGGGACTTGGTTCTGCTCTGAAGACATCATCTCCTGTTCATTGCTGAGCTCAGGAAGAGCTGGAAGCCAAGACAGATGAGCATCTCTCAAGGCAGCCTGTCCTGTGCTTGCAGCAAGTATGGGACTGAATGTACAGAATCATGGAACAGTTGGGGTTAAAATTAACGTTAAAGATTGTCTTGGTCCTTTTGCCCAGAATTGAAAGAAACTTTCCAAACAATATTAGAGGTGATAACAAAGAGCAGCTCTTGAATGAAAGCATTCAGGTGCACAAAACATAGATGTGCACACCCATGGTATCAGGTTATCAGAATTGTGATAAGTTTAATTGATTTGTATATCTAGCATGTACATCAAATAGAAGAATGGTTGTCCTGGTGACCCAGCCATGGGCCTGCCCCTTGGAGTCTTCAGGAGGTTCTTTGCCCTATTTCTTGTTAAGTCTTCCAAGTGCTAGTGCAAAATAACATGTCCCTATTAGAAATCCTTTTCTTGAAAATAAGACTACATAGAATTTCAAGAGTGTGACATAACGTGTGAGAAAGGTTTAGCCACTGTCCTAAAGTCTGAGAAAGGGTAACAAAGTGCTGGAAACTATACAACTATATATTATAAATCTAAAAAGCTACCAATAAATGAAAAAGCTAAAAACCCTTAGGCATCACTCCAACTCCCTGCCATGAGCAGGGTCACCTTCTACTTTTTGTAGGTTACTCCAAGTAACCTATGACACCTAACCTATGTAACCTAACCTAGGTAATCTCCACATTACACATACACAGTTGGAAAGCTCTTATTTGAGGGACTGATTTGCATGCCCACCTCTGAATTGGTATGATCTGAGGAAGAACAATGCCTGTTAACAGCCCATCTTTTAATTTGTACCTTAAGTTACTGGAATAAGAAGGGAGAAGGAGAATCATTAAGCATTGGGGTTTTTTTAAACACCACAAACATCACATTTCCTTTATGCTTCAGCAATTTCACTGTAGGAGACAAATCAATACTCCTCTCTGTGGAGTTAAAAGATTCTCATTTGGTAAGGGAAATGGGGAATTTACCTTAAGGAAAACAATACATAATTCTTTAGAATTTTAAAAAAAACAACAAAGCAAACCTTTTTTGTCTAGTTTCTGTTTTGTTAATGAAAATTAAGAACACTTGGAGGGAAGAGTTTTTCTGTATAGACAGGATTTTCATAAACACACTTGCTCCTTCCAACACATTGAAGGAAAAGCAGAAAAAAATGCCTAAAGGAGAATAACATTTTAGAAATGGTCTGGATCTCTCTCTCAACAGCCAGCTACCTAAACAGCCATGGACAAATAGTTGAGGAGAACAGAATAAAGCAATAACCAAAGAACAAGTCCTCAGTCTACGCACACGATCCAGTTTTGGCTGTGTTTTGGGAGGGGCTTTTTTGGGGTGGTGGTGGTGGGGCTATCACTCTTCACCCCATCTGTAGTCCCAGTCATGCCCCTACCATGTTGCAAACACAATTGCTGTAACAAACAGACAAACACTAAGCCCCCACGTTACCATGCCACTCATTTTAGCCTTAGGTTTTGAAGCCTAAATGGACAAGTTTACATATAGAAGTTTTCCTAACGTAAATCATCTGGAATTCCCAGTAGCCAAAGGAGCTCCCCACTGCTTCTAAAATGATGGTTGAGTTCTATTTTATATCAATCATTTTTAAGCAACAGCTTGTTATTCAAATGTCCATTCTGGCTGAGAGAACAGAGATTAAGGCAAGAACAGAACCAGGGTGTTTTGCTGACGGACAAACAGCCAGAACGCCAAACACCACGATGTGACCTTGCTAACTGGCGCACTCCATAGACTGTCTCTGAGGTCTCCTCAGTAAACACGACCTGGCACTAAACTACTGCCTCTTGGCTTTTGTAGTGGATTCTCTGCTTCACGCGGGAGGCCCTCATTTTACCAGAGCAACTTCAGACATTTCAACAGGGTCACACCTTTCTTGCCCAGAGGAGTCACCAGATCCTACTCAGCCCAAAACGTTTTACTGCTCAACCAATTCTCACTGCACACTTCCAGCATGTCCAGGGCAGCGAATGGAGAAGGATACACGCTCCCTTTCCTTCTACAGATGAGAACTGAGGCAGCTCACATAACTGCTCCATCACACAGCAGTATGTCAATGCCAGCATGACCATGAAAAGCTCAAGTGGTCAATTCCTGGGCTTAAAATTTTTTCTGACTGCATCACTAATTGACTCTTTAAGAACAGTCTTACAGAATTACAATAAAAACGCATTTCTAAACAATCATGGCCTTTTTGGCAAAGCTGCTGCTTTATGTTACTTGCATCACTGGTAACAGAAAGCCAGCTGAGCATCTTGCTGTTGGTGTCAGGTAGTGCCACCAAAAACCAGGCTTCTTTTACAAAACTTGAGTGGAATGATTGCTCTTATCACGGAAAGAGAGTTTCACCAGGCAGAAGAAAAATGGTGAAACGCTCTGTGAGTGGCAGACTGAAATCCAGTTCCACAGGCAGTCAGGAAGGCAGCACCGGTCGGTGGTTATCAAGACAGTTTCATCTGACAGTCCAAGGCCATGCAAAGCTTCATAAATCAGCATCAAGTGTTTACAACTGACACACCACTGAACACAGAACACTAAAGACTCCTCCTGTTCTGAAAAGCTGATTTTTGGCAGCAGCCTTCCTGCAGCTTTTAGATTTTACTTGCAAGAGTTAAATGGTGGAGGAAGATAGAATCAAATAACCCAGTCCCAAACTCAAGAAAGCATGAACTAAAATCTGTCTCCACGACAAAGAAGTTATCTGTCACTGATAACATTCCTCAGATAATAAAAGTCAGGATGTGAAACAGCCCAAGTACTTCAGGGGAACCAAAACAGTAAATCAGGGTGCTAGACAAGTGTGACATCCTCTGCTACCTGACAGACCATTGTGTCTCCCAGAGGCTGGACTACCCTGACAGGTCCTACACCCTGGGACCAGAGAGATCTGGCCACAGATGCAGGTACCCCAGGCAGCCCCAGGGCTCTGATACCCACAGCAGTAGCACAGCAGATGCAAGGAGTGCTCCTCAAACCAACCTCACGTGGAGCAAAACAACACCCACAAATGACAGCCCAAAGGAGATGAGCATGGCCTCTTCCTGCAAGCTCAGCATGCGATTCTAGTGACACCTCCAACAATGCAATTGTCAGCTTTTGAGCTTGGAAAGGAAAGAATTTCCTAGGACACCAAAACAGGATGTACAATTACACATGTCACTAGTCTAAGCCTAAAATTACTGAGTAGTAATTCAAACTGGAAAAACCTAAAGCAACTGATCAATGGAAAAGCATGCAGGAACAGCCCTATTCCATATTCTACACTAGAACAAATGACCTGAACATTAGTCACCACACCACCAAACCACATCACAGTCACTGAAGAGGAAAACTTCCTCTCTGCCATTTTTTATCAAGTGGAGAGAACACCAAGGCACAAGAGGGCCACCAGAAATCCACACAGACTAGGGATACAGGAACTACAGATGGGCTCTAACACCTTGTGTATATATCACTGGCTGACAACTACCCCAAGTATCAACGGGGCTGGACTCCACTTCCCAACAGAAATCCAATGAAGGAAAAGGAACAACTATCCAGATAACACTTATAGATCCATTTTAGCAATACAGGCAAAACCTTCCATTAATAAATCCCCAAGGAGAAGTTCACAAACTACTTTTCCACCTAAAACGCAAAAAACTACTCATCTTCAAACAATAAAGCATGTTTTGACGATCCTTTGAAATATTTTCCTGGGGGGGAAAAGAAGAGAGAGAGATATTGAAGAGAGAGACGAAAGACAGTTCTCATTGTAATAAACTGATTGTTGGAAAGTCTGACCCACCAGAGAAGATAATTAGCAGCCAGGCTGGTAATTCTCCTCAGCCATGAAAAGACAGCTGTTAACTCTTTCTGTAAAACACTGAGCTAAGAAATAACTGCATTGTGGATTTTCTAAGGGATGTTCCAGCAGCTCAACATTTTCTTCTGAAGTTTGCTAAGTCCTTCTGCAACCAGCTGGTGACATCATGTAAAATTTAAGATTTCATCTACATGAAAAGAAACCCAAATGAAGAATACAACAATTATGAGGGAAAGTCCATAAGACGGAAGATGTGCAAAACGTTTGAAAGCACAAATATAAGAAATCCCCCTGTAGAGCAAATCCTTAGTACAGTTTGGAAGTGAAACACGACAGATATTCACCTTAATGTGCATATGACACCAAGGAATAGAGACACTGCAATAGCAAATCTAGGATAAAACCATGAGAAATCCAAAAGAAAACCTGAAATAGGACTGACAAAGCAATAAATGGCCAAAATTAAGAGAATTATTCTGAACTGAGCACCAAATGGAGCAATTCACATTACAGGGAGATATAACAGGAGCATCCTACCTAAGCAGCAGAGATTTATGAGCAGACATCAGTGGGAGTATGTTTTGGGTCTTATAAACCACCTTTTCACCATTTAAAAAGCATTGTGGATTTCACAGTGACCTGGAACATTCTCAGGGCCAGAGTGAGCCAATGCTGATTTACATCTCTCAGGATAATGGTGTACAAGGCTGATGAAGCCAGAGCAGTTTCTGCCAGCCAATGCCCTGCTCCAATGACTTGGAATGAGCTCTGTTAAGTCTAGGCCACTTGAGAGGCTTCTTCCCCTCTCCATTCTCCCCACCTCTGGACCCTGGAACTTCCCTGGACACTACAGCTCACGGTCCAACAGGAGGCCGTACACTGAAAGAACAAAGTCAGCAGACTCCTCTTTTCAGCACTCAAACTCATCTCCACCCACCCTCTCTGGGTGGGTCCACTTCAGGGTCCAAACTTGGTCCAGTGAAATTAACACAGGCTTTTGCTAAGAAAAACTATGGAACTTTTTTCATTAGATGGAAAAAAACAACTCGTAAAACACACCAACAGAAGCAGCTGTAACACAAGGACATTAACGACTGCATGATGGAACCATTTGTTTAGCAGCTACTTTGGACCTTGGCATACAGTGAAACCTCAATAACACATTCCACACAGTGATTTTGTGTGTCATTAGCAAACCTTTTTATTTTAAACCCTTTTAGAGCTACATCTTCTTTCCAGTACTGTTTTGCTACCTAAGAGCATCTTGTCTGAATTGCTGGATGAACTCTAGAAGAAACGCATTACAACCCCAAGCCATCACCATCTGGTGACTGTTCAACATCGTGTATGGACACTAGCCTGTGTCCAGCAAAGGGTGAACAGGTGTCCACATCATAGCAGCCATCTCAGTTGTCACTGGATTGTAATCCCATTTCCAAACTTGGCACTCGGGCAGAACACTAAAAGCCTGTCACCCTCCGGCTGATCCTTCCCGGCACGCTCGGGAAGAGCCCCCTCTGCCCGACATGGCTGAGGGGCTGGTGGTGAATTCTGGCTGCATTTCATTCACTAACACCTCCACTCTTAATCATTTGAAAGGAACAAGCAAACAGCATTAACAAAGAGAAATGCCCTTGGAAATGCAGCGTTGTGCAAGGGACTAAGACCACTCTCTTTGCCCTTCAGGCTCCAGAAACACTAGCTCTCCCCACAAAACGTGATCCCGTCACTTCGGCAGCAGTGGAACCAGCTGTTATTCATGCCCAGTAGTAAAAGCATTCCATGATCCTCTGGAAAAAGAGGGAGGCTACACAGAAGCACACTGTGGCACAGCACACAGACCACCAACTGCCATGTTCCATCTACAGTGGCAGCATGACATAGGTTATCATGACATAGGGTGATAAAAACACACCTAGAGGATATACAAGTTACGTCATGCTGTCTGCCATCCCTGCAGGCCCAGTAACTAAGCAACACCTAAACCTCTGCATTCCTCATTAGGGTAGTACCCATCTATTAACTTGGCCTGGACCAACAAGGGTCAGAATTTGACCCATTATTTCTGAGCTGGCTTTTTCTCCCCAGTGCCTATAGAAGTCACACATTGTTATCCCCCACAGGGTACCAACAGCCAGCTAAACACCCGGAGGAACCATTATTAATGACCCAGCTCTTCATGCCTCCCAACCTATGGGAACTGAAATAGTTTGATCTTGGTTTTTTATGTTAAAAAAAAGTTGATTTTCATTCACACCTCTGCCACTTCCCTGGCTATTTCACCTGCATCACCCTTTTGCTTTCTCTCCCTGCCCCATGCCACTGGGGCTATGTCTGCACGACTCCCTCCAATCCACTAAACAAAAAAAGGAATCAAAACAAAGCAAAACTGAAATAAGCAGCAAAAGGCTTTCCAGGCATCCCCAGGTGTTTCACTAATATAATACACACCTTGCCTTCAGTTTTTCTAGTTCAGCCTCATTCAACTGAGCATCCCTGTTAGGATACAATCCAAAGAAGTGCTTAAATGCCTATTTAAATACAGATGGTTTAAACACTTTTCTGAATTAAAATCCTTTAACTGTCAGATCTTCAGAACAGAAAGAATGCTTTAATTTTGGCTTACAGAGAATTGAAAAATCAGATAGAAGAAAGCCCTTCTTGGCTGCATTGGTGACTTGCTGACAACATACACAAAATCAGAAATATCATCTCACCTCCTCTTAAATTTGTGCATTGGATCTTAGAGAAGATGCAGACAACAGAAACCACTTACAAATCTCATCAGACAGACCACTAGGCATGTGCTCAGAGAAAATCCATGGAGCTGCCATTTCTGGGAGAGAATTACCATCATTCAATGCCAGAGTTTCCACTTGTACAACAGGGAAAGTGCTGCTCAATTCATTCTAAGAGACATTAATATGATTTGTTGCTTATCCAGTGCTCTGAGATAAAGGGTCCTTTTTACTCCAGTATTAAAATAATCAGGATCTCTTTTTTCCCCCCAAATCTGCAAGTCTATTTTTGTGGGTGGACCACCTCATCCTGACAATAGCTGAACGCAGCTTCCACCAGTGTCTGTGAGAAGCACTCCTCCACAAGGCAAAGGGGACACCACAAAACAACCACACATGATCCAGAAGGGCTTCATGGGCCCTGCAGTGCTTCCAAGCCTCCCTGCTTTTAACAGGTGGTGTGCCCAGCTCAGCATTTTCTGAGTTAGGAGTTGCATTTTCCCCTCCCTTTCCTTTCAATCATTTAATTAAATCTTTCATGAAACAATAACAAACAACACCCCTCCCACACTCTCATGTTCCATTTGCATGGCAGAAGGCACAGCACCTCTTGCTCAGGCAGCCTGCTCCCTCCCAGCTGTGCACCAAGTGAACTGAAACCCATGGATGTGGCAAGGCCACAGGGAATATGTGAGTATCGTACAGTCTCAAGCACACCAGGACTCTGGTTGTGGCAGCGTGTTTTGTGTAATTTTAATGACGCACAGCCCTGCCAGCTTCCCCCCTCCCCACCCCCCAACGCTTCACGTAGGAGGCAGAGTTATATAATAAACTTTCTGTTTCTGCAGCACTTGCCCCATACCAACACAGAAACGCAGGCTTTATTATTCTTCCCAACTGGCAGGCACTCAACTACAAGTGTTTTAACCCTCTTTGCACTAAACCCTCCGACTGATTTCTGACTCAAAACAGTGGGAAAAACAGCCACTGATCATTTCTGCTCTCTCCACTTGTGAGGCCGATTATTGGCCTTTGAGATCATTTTCATCAGCTCATAAACACCTGCTTATTAAGGATCAAATTTACTTCCTGGGCAATCTTCTACTCCCCCTGCTTTAGTTGCATCCCGGACTAACGTGGCTCAGCCTTAGGACAGAGCTACTTGACCTGGTTTTACATTGTGCCTGCACTGAGAAAGATGGAGCTCGTGCTGCAAAAGGGCAAAGGTACAACTGAGGGGTGCCTTGGGCTGCTCTGCCACTCACAGGCTCTCTGTAAAGCCAGGACTGCACAAATGTGACGAGTACTGAAAGGGGAACCACCTTTGATATCTTGACCACATGCTGGCAGGACACATCTCCCCTAGCAGCAAGGAGCTGAGTTTCTAGTCTAATAGTAATTACTGAACACAAGGCCACCAATTTGCTTTTCAGGATCTTGCTTTCTGTTACTCAGGTGTGCAGGCCTTTTGGAAAAGCTGTTAAGCCAAACGAGGACTGAAATCTCACTGAGACACAATTAACTGGCCAACACAGCCTACTGGTGTCTCCTGCACCAAGGCAAGGAGGGGCCTGTCTGTTGTGGAAGAGTCACCCGCACCAAGACAGCAAGACCACGATCACCCAGAAAGACAAGGCCTCTTACATTCCCAGAAGTACACTTTTCCAGCCAAAGCATTCAAGACACTAAGAGGAAGGTTTCTGAAGCAGATGCCCTTCAGCTTACACGGGAGCGTTCTGAATCGGGAAGCATTTACAGTTAATTAACAAATCACCACAGATGATTTGGAAAGGGATCAGGTACTTGGGAACGTGCACACTACTGGCACAGCCCCAAGCAGGATCACATCCTGCCATGTCCTCCAGTGCCTGGCACCAGGGACCAAAGCAGAGCCCAGGAAAGCTGGGCAGGGAAGCCCATGGGTGCTCATCAGCACAGCTGCCCTCCCCGTGCCACAGAGCAGAGCCTTCTGCAGCATGTCCTGGAGCCCCAACTCTTCCATGCCTAGGAAAGGAAACGGCCACCTGAGCTGCATCACACCTGACAGCCACACTGCCACATCTCCTTCCTACATGGTGCAGACTCCCAGGGCCTTCCCTCCGCCTTTCCTTGTTGTGGCAATTCTGCCAGCTCAGTGAGCAAGGGGAGCAGGGCTTGGTCCCTCAACGAGGTACTTCAGCAGAGAAAATGAGCCACCAGCAGGGGCATGCCCAGGAACAGAACCTGAATTCTGCAGGCTTCAGACCAGCATTAAGCCCGAGCGTTGAGCATCTGTGTTATCATTCCCACAATGACAAGTCTCAGCAGCTTTCTCACCAGAGAACACAGCTGTCACCACTTGAAGTGTATTCGTTCATCAGCACTGACTGACCTTCATTCACAATCTCCCTGAGCACGTATTTCCACCCAGCAGCCTAATTCTGGGACACAGATAGCTCTTGAGCCATTGACTCACACGGAGCTGTGAACACCATACATCATCTTTCCAATAATCTGCACTGAGTAAGGCCTGCTGAGTCACTATCTTGGTTTTTCTGTAGGCATAAATTCTCACAGCCCACCACGAGTGCAGTGTAAGCAGTTCCACGGCAGTGCAGACCAACAGGATAATCTTAACACGAAGGAACGAGGGGCGCTTTATCATCATGACCTGGCTCCCTAGAACAAGGGGGAATTCAAGATAAAACCATGTTCCCCCCCACCCACGCTGAGTGATGTGGTCAGAGTTGCTGCCTCCACCAGCTGTTCTCCAGGAGGGCTAACGGAGAGCACGAGCCCTTGTGGGTTAGTCATGTCCCAGGCCATTTGTGCTGCTGGTTCAGGGAGCTGTCATCTGCTCATCCTGGATCGTGTGCTGTAAATGCACCTTGTGCTTTTGTCAGCACCCTAAGCTAACAAAGGTTTTCCACAGCACAGAACTCCAAAGAAATTCTGCATTCTTAAAGACAGTTATAGGTGGAGTTGGCAAAACCTTCTGCTCACCTCTGATGATTTGGTTACCTAAAAATGTTTAATTAGGGAAAGGAAACATTTTTAAAATTATGAAGATGAATTCTGCCGTTTCTCATTCCGCAGCTTCCCTTAAAAACACACATTTAAATAAAAGGTGTTGGGGATTTTTCCTCCCCGAGTCATGCCACAAGAAACAGTGTGAATCTGGGGAACAGACAGCAGAAGAAATGATGATCTGACCTTGGCCTATAGAACAGCTTGGGAGGCAGGGGGGGAAGTTCAAGAAGGTTTTTCCTCCTGTGAAGCTTCAAGCAGCCACAGGAATGTACCTCTAGGAACAGGCTGGGAGATAGACTGGAGAGAACAAGTTCAGAGCAGTGCTGCAGCTTGCTCTGCCTCCACGTCAGGAGGTGAGAGGGAGCGGAAGGGAGCGTCTGGGGCACAGAGACTTTGGGGTAGCAGGGGATGTGGGGCTGCTGCATTGCACCCTCCCCATCAGCAGGACAGTGATGGGGCTGGCCAAGGAAGGGGCACAGCTGCACAGAGCAGTGTCACAGTTTGTTCTGCTAGCTGCTGCATCTCAAACCTGTGTGCTGGAGTGCTGGGGTTTTTTGCTGCCAAGGCTTGGCTGTGATCAGGAAGGAGCTTGGGTAGGGCTGGGATCAGGCTGAGACATGAAGCTGTGTCCCTCAGCAAGCAGGGCTGGGATAGCAACATTTGCACTTTCTAATGATAAGCCTCATGAACTCTGGGTAACAGCAAGATCACTGTGTGGGTGGATTGATGTTGAAATTAACTCATGTTTAATCACATACAGCACATAGCTGGTTTTCTGTCTGCTTTACCAGGGTCTGTTTCCTCCAAGGATGGTACTTGCCTGGACTTGAACAATAATTCAGATTAAGGTAGGATGCCAAACTAAAGCACAGCTGTTGATCCTGAAGAACTGCAACTGTGGGTATCATCCCCCTGTGGAACCAGAACACCTTGATCCCATAAAAGGATGACAGCTTAAGTCACACTTCTGAGTAGTTCCCAAAACCATCAATTGGCTAAATTCTTATTAACAGATATAATTTTTGTCATCTATAGTTAATTAAATCAGATTTTTTTTTCAATTTGAAGCAGTATTTTAAAAATACTTTGCTACTCTAACATTTTACTGTAGCTGTTCAGATGAACTTTGGGGGGGGGTTATTTGTTTTGGTTTTGGGGGTTTTTGGGTTTTGTTTGTTTTTTGTTTTTGCTGTTGCTGTTGTTTTTTGGGTTTTGGGGTTTTATTGATTGTTGTTGATTTTACATGTGTGAGGGTTGTTTTAGCTGAAGAACTTGTGAACGCAGTTGAAGCTGCTAAGAGGATTCAGTTGCTGCTGAGTTGGGCCAGGGCTGGGACCATGGCGCAGGGACAGCAGGTGACATGCACAACTCCCTCCTGGGAGGTCAAAGCTCAGCACCAAGTGGCCAGGGCAAACTGCAGGCATGCACTGCCAACAAGCAGCGTTCTGTGAGGTGCTCCGTGGCACAGAGCTCGCTCCAGAACACGGGCTGGACCCCGCCGTAACTCCCACAGAGGCCGCATGGTTAGCAAACAGAGCAAGAGCCACGTGAATCAAACCCGGCAGTTCTTAGATGGAGCCCACTGGGGGATGGTTTTTGCTCTCAGGCATGCTAGAGAGACTCTGGAGCACCCCTGTCCAACAGGCCCCTGCAGAGATGGACTTACACTGGTGCTAGTGACTTCCAGCTTGATCCAGATGTTTAACACACCCTCCAGGAAGATACATGCACATTCACTCTACAGATCCCATGGACAACACCACCTGATGATGCACCAAGAATCTACATGACATGTCCAAACATATAAAAGGCAGCAGAGAGAAGGTAAGGAAAACTGAGTCTCTTACAGAAGAGAGGAGACATGATCTGAACTTTCTATACTGCTGTGCTTTTGTATGGGATATGCATAGAAGAGACAAACAAACAGAATATATTATTATCTTAGCTCTTCCTGTGCTGAAAGCAAATCTAGTAGTTCAAATATTTTTTCTTTCAATTTACAAATATTTAAGATCTGATAAAATAGCATATATGTGTAGTTGTAAGCAATACATAATTTTTTCTTTAAAAAGGATGACAAAGTTTTCTATTGTAAGCATATTTGTGTGCAAATACATTTATCCTTCCATAGTTAATCTACAGGAAAGAAGAAGGGAACATATGTAATAAACACAACTGTAATCAGCATAAAATCAAGGGAAGAAAAATAAAAGTGCCTTGGACATGCTGCTGGTAACAGTGTGCTCTTACATATTTTTCCATGCTTTTCTTGCACTTAGATTATAATTGTTCTCTCAGTATATTCAAAAAGCCTGGACCCAACTCTCCCTCTGTATAATTCCACTTGGACTCATCAGGAGGAATTTAGTCTAGTGCTTCAAAATCACAGCTGGTTTCTTTCTCAGATAAAGCAGAACATGTATTATGAAACTGAGGAATAAGAGCATAACTAAGGGACTCAAAAAACAAAGCATCTCATCTTTCTGACTTTATTCAGGCTGAACTCTAACATAGTTGTACCTCAAGGTAGTGAGCTTTTCCCCTTTTTAAGACACATGCTGTATGCTTCTTTTTTTCCTGTTTAACACTTGCTATTCTTGCAATTAACATTTTTAAGCTCTATAAGGGAAAGGCATTAGAGAAGAAAAAACTGTGGCTGTTGGCCACAGTGGAGTTGTTGATTCCCAACTTTTGTAACTGCAACCACAGTGCACAGAGACCCCCAGCCACAGAGCAGTGACACTACAGAACACAAACTGGCTGGCAACTTTGGGCAGGTGCTGGCTCCAAAACAGCTTTTACTACTTATTATGACTATTTCTTTCTCAAAACACAGCTCACAAGTTCTGATGTCAACTATGTCCTCTCTAAAGACTGTGGTTTTCACCTTGTTTACCTTCTCTTTTTGTCTTATTCATTTAACATGCTCTGGCTTCACTTTTTCTATAACCATAGAATCATTTAGGTCAGAAAAAGATCATCTTACATAGTTGGAATTTACTAATTTACCCGAACTGCAAAAACTTAAAAAGCCTGTAAGTATTAGAACTACCTTTGCAGTTGTGTGAAGATAACCCTACTGACAGGAATGTGTTTAAAACTACAACAGAAAATAAAAAATCAAAATAATAAAAAGCAAAGCAACAAAATCCCCAAACCGCTCATTAAATATCTTACAGACTTCAAAAGAATTCTTCAATTAAAAATAGAAAGGTGCCCCAGACCCTTTATTTTTTAAATTGTGCCTGATGTAAAACCAGATAACGAAAAAACTTAAAAATGAAAGATAGCTGTCAGGTTTTTAAGAAGTGATGGTGAAATAAACATCTCTTCTGAAAGCTTCTTTTCCCCAAGTTATTTCTTTTCAGGGCAATGTAACATTTTCCCCTTCTATCGTGAAAAAAAAACACACCCGTTCAAACTCAGACATGAATATTCTCCGTGTGGGAACCCCGATGAGAACTGAGCCCGCAGGAGGAGAGCAGCGACACAGAGGGAACGACAGAGCAAAGGCCTTGGGGCCATGACTGCTCTCTGCCACCTTGTAAACAGGGGGGTCCTTGCTCCGAGGCCACGTTACCCGTCTGGCCTGGGTGGATGAAGCCACACAGCCACACCAACTCCTGCTCTGACAGACAGCAGGGCCGAGAGGAGCCAGCTCTGCCTTGGGCACATGCCCGCCCTGCCAGGGCAAAGCTCAGCAGGAAGGGGATTAACACCACAGCGCTTCTGGCTCCGTGCGAGTACACACCGAATTCTGGCAGCTCAGAGTCCAGCACCGCTCCAGTACACAGGGCTTGTGTTGGCCATTTCGCCCACACAGAAGCAGAGCAAGGCATTCTGCAGGCCCAGGGGTGGGCAGCAGGCCCTTCCCTCCCACCTTAGTGAACAGAGCATATCACGAGCATAAAAAGCCTTCTAGAACAGGGCTCAACTGTTTCATCTACCACTCTTTGCATCAGAATTTACATATCCCACACTAACCTTCCCCTACTTTACTGCCACGTGCCTTTCTGCAAAAAGGGAAGTTGGGCTTTGAGGAGCTGCTCTGAAAAATCTAAGGGGGAAATCAAGTTGCAGCAGAAGCCATCCTCAACAAAGGGCTCAACTGAAGTGACTGCTCCCATAGGAAAACAAGCAGCCTGAGAGCAGCTGTCCAATGAGGTTTGCTGCATGAGCATAAGGAACAGGCCGGGAAGCTGCAGAACACAAAGAATTCCTGCTGGGCTTCCCCCAGTGTCTGCCCTTTAAATTCAAGGGTGTGCATGAGAACAAGTCTGTGAATGCATCAGCTTTTCACATCTGGAGGCATGGCTCCAGTCGTGCACTAGCCCACGCCTCTCCACTCCTTCACTAAACAAAAAAAGGGTATCCAGAGGCATGCAGGTATCCAGGGGACCCCACAATTAAAGGGAAAATAACGCATGTGCACTTCCAGATAGACTCTGACTACAGGCTTTCAGCATCCTGCATGTCTTCTTGAGAACTACTCAGAAGCTGTGACAATTCTCTAGTTTTTGGAACAACTCTTTTGTACATGACAAAGTGCAACACAGAGGAGTATGGATGGGTACTTAGATGAGATGTAAAGCCATGCTTAGGGCACAAAACCCCTTAAATCACAGATACCAAAAGGAGGAGCTCCCATATTCCCTTTCCACCTCCTGTCTCTCACTACTCCTAGCCACAAAGATTACTGTGTGTTGCCCTGATCCTTGTCATATCTGCCAATGAACCATTTTAATACCTTAAAAGGGTACAAAGCATATGGGGTGGGCAGCAGGAAGGCTACCTGTATTTCCAGTGGTTTAGGAGTTTAAATAATCAAAATCAACAAAAATAATCTCCTGAGACAGCCTAACAATTGACAAAACAATGAGGAAGTAGACACCAGGAGCTGAAAACTGTGGGTAGTATGAGTCACACACAGAAAACTATTTCTTCTCTTTCCAGGCTTTGCAGCAAGCTCTCTCTGAGCCTTGTGGCAAAGGTTTGAGACCAACAGGAAAAAGCTGCTTGCTGTGCAACTGCAGCAAACTGGGCACCTGTGGGTGCAGACCAAAACTAGGAATGGGCTCAACCAGGGATTAAAACAAGTGCATAGACTGTAGATTCCTTTTGCTGTCTTTAGAATCGTTTCTAAACATGAAAGTCTTGAGTTGAGGAATTTCCTTGGTCACTGATTATCAGAAACTGGAATGCTTAAAGGCAAGACAAAAGGAGCACTGCTCTCTGCCCTCTTGGGATCTGCTAATGCTTGCTACCAAAAATCAGGAGGTGTTAAACACGACTTGGCATGAAACCACCCCAGAAGACACTGCCTTGAGCTGGTTCTGGCCCAACCAGTAAGGCCAGGCCTGCATTGGCCAACTTGTTCCGTTTCCAGAACATGGCTGTTTGCCAAGCATGGGTTAGAGCTGGACACAACCCCTGCTGACCTCTTCATGCCAAGTTGACTATTTCACCACTGAGCCTCTTTCACGGGACCATGCCACAAACACTTGGACTTATTATCAAATGTTTATTATATGCCCAGGTTTGTGGTAGCTTTGGGCACCACCAAAGTCCTTAGGCTCCAGGAGAGGTTTCCTCACACCGAGGGCTCAGCTGGACTAAGCACTTGGAAAGCCCCTCTTGGAAGGCTTCCCATTCCATCTGTGAACACTTGATTGACCAAACCAAGGTTGTATCCTTTTAAGGGGTGGTGATCAAGCTGCTTAGCCTCTCTCCTGGACCATCAGTAACGTCATCATTCCGTACAGCAGCATGACCCCCGAGGTGCTCTGCTCTTAACATCCTCCTGCTACGACAAACCAGCCTTTTCCCCTGGTACCAATTTGCAATGTCTCTGCTTCCTATTTAAGACACTTATTAAAGCTGCAGTGTGACTAGAAGACTCACCCCTTGATTACCAGCTTTCCCTAACAGCCTCCTCTGAAAAACTTCACAAAAGCCTTTTAGGAGTGTAAATAAGTTACAGGAAATCTAATGTTTTTCCCATTGTGCACTACCTTACCTTTTTGAAAGAATTCTAATACATTAGAGGAAGTTTACACTTAGACAAAGTTATGCTGGTTTGCACCTCAGGTACTTTATAATGACATCTATAATGACTTCCTCAACAATTTTCTTAGGCACTTAAATGAGGGTCATGAGTTTATAATTCCCTGGATCACCCTTATCATCTCTCCCACCTTAATAAAAAGAGCACTGGAAATCTTCCAGATTCTTATTATAGCTGTAAGGATAAATTAAATCACATTTATTTTGGGCTTGCTTTTTCCTAGGAGGTAATGCAGCTAATACTAAAGAAATAACTGCTGACTTAATCGATTAACATAGTTCAAATATTATAGTATTAATATTCTCTATATTTTCACATACATGTCAGTCAATCTCAAACTGCTGTAACAACAAAGCCACTACCTTGATCTCCATTTAGAAGACCAGGAAGATGAAGCACAGACAAGGGCATTACAGGGCAAAGTTAGAGGCAGAGTCCAAGTCTCATATTTGGATGACTGCCTGCTAAATCATGAGATTCAATGAGGGTTTATTAAGTATAAAAACTATCTCTACTCCTGCCAACTCTTTACCAAAAGGTAAATGTTAAGCGCACCAGGTATTCCAGTGTAAAAAGTATTTTAGATTCTAATTTTCTCTTCTTAATTGCCCCTTAGGCCTCCAGAGCTATTCAGGCTCATCAGCTCTCTAGTGGATTTCGAATACAATTCTGGAAGAAAATTACTCATTTTATATATACATATATGTATTTGTCCTTTTAACTTCCTTTCATTCATCTTGGTCTCTAGCTTTCCTACAAAAGCATACACTTCACTACCTGCATGACTCATACTGAGCTTATCTTCCCCTCACCAACAATTTCTCTGCTCTACATGAATATTTGTCTCTTCTCATTGAAGCATCCTTTGCCTTCGCTTGTAACCCCTTTCTCTCCCATTACAGTATAAAAATAAGCATCATCATCCTGTTTGACTCCTCTCTTTGTATAAGCATCTAATCACATTCAGTAGCACCAAGCTCATGGATTCAGAAACACCCTGCAGTCATCAGATCCATGCAGTAAACAATTGGGGTCTTAATTTTTTTTCAGGACCAGATGCTCAAAATGGGCTAAAATGGAGGTGTTCAGTGCAGCCAAAGACTAGGAGCAAAATCCATCTCCCTGTACTAAGTCAAAGGAGTACTCCACCTTGTTTCAGGCTCTTTTTAATTAGTTTCCTCAGTCTTCTTGTCTGATGACAACCTGATGATTCTTTCCTTCCTCTTTGCTGTAAAAAGCACTTGCTTGGTGCTAGGTATCCTATTAACATTAATAACTTGAGCGTACATCGTGTCTGTGACCTAAAAGAATCCCAAGGAGCTTTGGAAACCCTACACAGTCTCATTTGACTGAAGGAACTCATCCATGAATGGGAGGAGGATGTGCAGCAGCTGTTTATCAGCACATGGAAACACGGAGCACAACAGGAAGAAAGTTGCAGATTGACAGTGTAGTGAGAAGGTAGGTGACCAAAATACAATTCTCTCACCTGGTATTGGGTTAGACATTACTGTTGACACCCTTTTTTTAGGCAAAGTGTCATGTGATAACTACTAACAACATTTTTCAAATTCTCAATTTAGCACTTCATCCAAAATACAACATGTGAAATTTCAGCTCTTGCTTCAGTATTTGTGTACTGAAAAAGGAACAGGGAAGGGAAGCTCGACTCGAAAGCACCCATGGTATGGCAAAAATGAGAGCTAGCTCTACAGGTAAAGTTCATGGTCTTCCTTGGAAAAGTTTCCAAGCAGCAATATAGAACCATGGAATCATGATGGTTGGGAAAAACCTTTTAGATAATTGAGTTCAGTCATCAAACCAGCACCCTCACCACGTTCACCATTAAACCATGCCCTCAAGTGCCATATCTAAACATTTTCTGAAAATTTCCTGAGATGGTGATTCCACCGCCTCTCTGGACAGCCTGATCCAATGCTTTACAACTCCTTCTGTGAAGAAATTGTTCCTACATTCAACCTAAACCCCCCCTGGCACAACTTGAGGCCATTTCTCATGATCCTTTCCTGTGTTACCTGGGGGAAGAAGCCACCCCTCACCTGGCTACAGCCTCCTTTCAGGGAGTTGTTGAGCATGGTAAGGCCTTGCCCTGAGCCTCCTTTTCTCCAGACTAAACACCCCTGACACCCTCAGCTGCTTGTCACAGGACTTGTGTTGCAGACCTCTCTCCAGCTCCACTGCCCTTCTCTGGACACCCTCGAGCACCTCAGTGTCTGTCTTGCAGTGAGGGACCCAGAACTGGACACAGCACTCGAGGTGTGGCCTCACCAGTGCAAAAGGACAATCCCTACCCTGCTCTTGCTGGCCACACTATTGCTGATCCAGGCCAGGATGCCACTGGCCTTCTTGGCCACCTGGGCACAGCGGGGATCGTGTTAGCCAGCAGCATGAAACAGGCATCCCCAGAAGTACATTTCAGTGGCCCCTGTCAGACAGGGCTGCAGAGCTGCCATGGGCAATGCATGGGATCCCAGGGCATACACTTGTGGATGCCAGCCTGGTCGGGGAGAGAGAAACAGCAATCCCTGCTCACAGTGCCTTGTGAGAACTCTAGGGAGTTGTGGCAATGTGATAACTTGTTAGCAAAAACAATCTGCAGGTGGTGTTTCTCCACTTTGTTTTCCTGTTCTTTTCAAAAACAGTGTGTGAGAAGATGTTTTACATTAACTAGCCAATCAACTGGAATGTAAGGTATCAGGCTATATAAACCAAAGAACCCTTTGTACTAAAAGCCTCTTTTTCTGCTCTTGCCCTCGGGTCTCCTGTCTGTTCTTGTGTCATTCTTGGCTCAAGGGTGACATACACTTTGGGTTTACTTGGGACATCTGACCAAATCAGTTGTCCCATGGACAGCTGTGTATCTTATAGGCAATCCTGGCTTGTAACAACTGCCCCATTTGTAGGTTGGCAGACACCAGATTCAGCGTTCCTAAGAGATCAGGCTGCAAACCATGGATTCAAAAGCTACCGTGAGAGCTCTGCCACCTCGACAGTGGAAGTCAGCAGGTAGCTCAGGGTGCTATCTCCACCAGTGACCCTAATGCAAGTCACCTCTACTAATGTGACAGACCACTAGGGTGTGTAAGTAACGCTGCTCAAGTTTTTCCAAGCTGCAGATCAGCCCTAGATCAGGAGCCTGCAAGAGCAGTCCTATTCTGCTTCATCCTGTACCTTCCTTAAAAGCAGACATTTCATGTAAGCTATCTTTTCCCTTGACACTTCATCATGCAGCTAACAATACCTGGGCATGGAATCAAGGCACTTAAGCTGCAGGTACCTCAGTGTCACACTTTGCAGGAGTCATACTTTTCAGGAAAATTAACACCTTTTCCTCTCCCTCTACAATTAGGCATATTAGTGTCTCCCACCAAACAATGACCTGCCCAGTCCAGTAACTTAAAAGATGAGAGCATTTCAGAGCACAGTGCAACCACATTCTTTTAGGAGGATAACTACTGGAAGACATAAAACAAGCTGCTAAAAGGGGCCAGATATATTTACTCCTAGAAAGAACACAGCTTTCCCCTTGAATATCTTATAAAACTAAAACCAACCCCATTTGAAAACATTGTTTGTCCTTACCCACTCCGACGAGCTAGGTCCTCTGTCATTTACAACCTGTTTACATTAGTGGGCAGATGGAGCCATTACTGCCCTTCTGGCTGATTTTCCCAAGTCTTTTAAACTCTTCTTGAGCTGCTGCACTCGCTGTCACTGCTTTGATCCAGAGACTGACAGCACACTACTTACTGCTGCACTAAGTAGCCATCTATCCTGGATTTTTACAATCTATCCCGGAATTTTTATTCCTGCCATTTCTCTACTTTATGGGCCTTCAAGCTGAAACAGTCTGCAAAGGAGCTCCTGGAATCTTTCATGTAATGCATTACCTCTCCATGGGCAAAAGCAACCTGTGTTTTCTCTGGAGTTTGTTACCTGTCAGCATTGCAACATTCACTGCCCACACTGTGCCTCAGACATGCCAGGCCAGTCTGTGCTCTCATAGCATCAAGAGCTGACTCTTTGGACTCTCTTCTTCTCAGTCTTTGAAATGTACAAGTAGGAAGTTTCAGCTGTGCCTTACAAACGTTCTTGAATTAACTACTATCACCAATTAATACTGCAGGTCAGGGTACAAAGTTCTGTTTTCCACCAACAACAAGGAAGCCCAGTCAGAGTCTTGCAAACTACGGCTAGTATTGAATTTCAAGCTGTCAAAAATAACTTTAAAATTAAGGATAAATTTTGCATAGAATGAAAAATATCTATTCAGTATAATAAAGGTGTATATTATCCATCCATTTAAGTTATTGCTACCAGTATTTTCTTCAGATGTGAACGAAGTATGTAGTCCCCCTAAGCTGGTCAGTGTAAAATGTACATTTTTAATTTCTAAGATTAGCAGGAATGCTAAATCCTATTTCCAACTCACAGCTAATATTCCATCTAGCTTGTATTAGACCTCTCCTTGCAGCTTCTACCTTAAAAAAAAAGGCAGCTAGTCAATCTTGGGAGACGACACGACAAACGAGAGACATTTCACTAGGATTTAACAATAAGCAGCCACCTCAACACCGAGGAGCCTTCCCCCGCCTCCCCACTAGAGCAGCATCAGACAAGAAACTGAGTGAGATGTGTTAACAGAGAAGCACTCCAATTAACGTGTTACATCTCCTCTAAAGCACTGACCAAAGGCTGCTGCTGGGGATGCAGAACAATGATTGTCACTGAAGCACTTCCCTCCCCGCAGCCCGGCGCCCTGCCAGCCGGGTTTATCCCTGGCCAATTACTGCTGTCATGTGTGTTTGAGCGTGTGCCATCGGCAGCCAGGGCACAGGCACCGGCCTCGGTGACACTCAGCAAGGCCAAGCCATTGCTCGGCCCGCTGATGCCACGCCATGTGCCTGGGGACACCGTGTCTGTCGCCGGCCGGGGGCTGCGCACAAAGCACAAACGGGACGGGGCTGCTGAGGAACTGCCTTGAGCTGCTGGATTTCCCAGCATCGCTCTCATTCCATGGCTATCACAACGGGAAGATGCCAGCAGCTCACATCCCAGGCAGCAGACACAGAGCTTCATGTCACAGCTCACTTTGTAAGTTTTTTGACCAACCACACAAAGGAAAACACATTGACAGTGGTTCCATCCAACCACTATAAGCACACATACCTTTGGTTAAACAATGCTTGCTTATTTCCAATACAATACCTGCTTGTGAGCCTTCAAACACAACACACAGAGCTCCACTATTAAGCTTCCAACTTCCTAATATCTTGCTACATAAACTTTTCCTTAGCTTAGAGAGTTACTCTAGAGAAGTGTTAATACACAGACCATTGTTGTATTTGTCCTTGCTTTTCTACAGTTTAAATCATTTTTCTGCTGATCTATCTCATGGCTGCTGCTTAGCTCCAATCACAGTTCTACCGCCTCCGGGGCCTGCCTTTTGCAGCTTTCCCAAACCCCTCTGGTTTTGTGGATTCCCACAATTCCCCCTCTCCGTGCACTCAGGGAACCACCACGGCCAGGGATGGGAAAGCCATCCCAAGCCCAGCTGAGAGCCTGCAGGAGGCCACAGAGAAGTTTTTCAGGATGAAGTCAGGCATGAAGGACACACACTGGATACCAAAGGTACACGTTTTGCTTGTGATGCATCTCCTGATATTCCATCATCCCCAGTTGCATTTTCTAATCCAAATCCACTTGCACTCCAAAGCTGCACAGCAGGCAGAATTGGTGTGCTTTAGTATGACTGTTCTTTAGCTCTTCACACAGAATAGTAAAGTTGGAGAGGGCCACTGGAGGTCTAGTCCAACCTCCCTGCTTGAGCAGGCTCCCCAAAAACGCATTAACTCAGGATAGTGTCCAAATGAATTTTTAACATCTCCTGTGAAGGAGATCCCATAGCCTCTCTGGCAGCCTGTTCCAGAGCTTGGTCACATACACAGTCAAGAACCTCTCTTCATGTTCAGGTGGAACTTACTGGGTTTTTTTCTTTTTTTTTTTTCCACCTTCTTTTACTGCTGCCCTGTTGCCTCTCATCCTACTGCCCAGCACCACCAAGAAGAGCCTGGTCCATCCTCTTGACACATTCCCTCTTCAGATATTTATAGACATGGCTAACATTCCCTCCTCAGTCTTCTCCAGGTTAAACTGGCCCAGTTCCCTCAGCCTTTCCTCCAGAAGAGGAATGCTCCAGCCCCATAATCACCTTGACAGCCCTTCAGGAGCCCCATTTCTCTGGTACTAAGGTCCCAAAAACTGACCCCAGTACTCCACGCGAGGTCTCACCACGGTGTGAGCACAGAGCGCCAGCATTTGTACTCCTGTAGCACCTACACCCAGGAGCTGCACCTTGGGGCCCACAGCGCTGGATGTTGATACCCGTGCACTTGAGCAGGTGGAAGATACTGGATTGGCCCAGGAGGAACACGGATAAAACAAGGATTCTCAGCTTCTCACTAGGCAATGGTCACAACACATAGTGGTGGTGTGCCATCACCTGACTGCCCAGAGCTGGGAGGGGATGCGAGAGGGCCTGGGAGGACTGTGGGAAAGCTGGAATTCCAGAGGACAACTGCTCCTCCGTGGAGGTGAGATGACAACACAGCACCTACAGCTGCTCACTTACTGCTTTGCTTCCTAAACAGTGCAGCTAAGACAATAAAACATCCAAGTTCATCATTACTTAATGGATTCCCTTCACTGAAGGTTGAAGCCTGCCTATTTGCCAAGTATCACAACAAAAATTTACCACCAGTTTTAGAGGCGTATCCGCTCTTGAAACATTCCATTTGCTTAATAGTATTTGGAGCTCAGGGATCACTCTTCCTTGCTGACAGAAAAGGCTGTGGTGCCTGCATTCGTCAGCCTGCTCTGTGACATCTCATCACCACACGAGGTGCAGCAGAGACCTCCGAGAGGGAAGAGCCGCTCCAGCTAGATCTAATTCAACACGGCCTCTGCCACTGAAAATATTATTTCTTAGTCAAAAAGAATCAGGGGTACAGAACTATCAGTTTTATTTACTGACAGGATGCATTTCCATGGGTTTTTCCATGAAAGAAGAAATTTTAAAAAAATACTGTGGGCCACTCAGACTGTCCGCCCATTGCCCAGATGGAGTGGGATACAAACAGCCAGCAAGTGTGGAACAAATGTCACCTCCTACCTAGGAGCGTGGCAGGGAAAGGTTGTTTGTCACTCATGACCTGCAATCAGAGGCTATCAACTATCCTCAGCATATCTGAGAAGCATTTTGGCTCCATGCTAACCAAGGAAAATCAGAGATCAAGTGAAACCAAAACATAACACACTGCTTGCCTTTTCTTCTTAGCTAGCCACCAGCAAAGGATTGGAAGACCAGGATCTGCTGGGACACCTGGTTTGCTACTTCAAGTTTAAAAAAGCACCTGCACGTAAAGCTCACACAGAGCTCATTTTCCCCTGCCATCATGACCTCTCTCACTGGAAAAAAAAAAGGATGTTTAAACCAATAAGCTAAAGCAGCTTCTAAAAAGTAGGCAGAGACTAGACTATGGTTAATTGAAGGCCAACAGAAGAGCAATTTGCCCTTTTTTTTGTTTCTTTCTAATTGTTTCTAATTGGGCTTTTTTGGCTGTGTATTTGAAATCCTCTGTATTAATAAGCTGATCAGTTACTGGCTCTCTATCTGCAAACCTGAGCCAGAAAACCTGCTCTTTTCTCTTTTGTCTCCAAGCCAAAAGAATTTTGTACGGGAAATAAGCCTTCTCCCTCTCCCTGCACTGAGTCGCAACACAAAGGTAATTTGAAAACCTTCTATTTAATCACCAGGAACAAAAACTAAGCCAGATAGCAAAGAAGGGTTTGAAACAGGGTCCCCAGAACAAAAATTCCCACCCCTACAGTCCACACAACGACTGACTCAGGCGTTCTGCACAGACAGGGCAATCCTTCTGTTCCAGTTCATACTGGCTTGACTGGCCTCATGGGTTCCTCTAATTCTATATTATTCATGGTTTTTTCCTGCTACAAAATATAACAGCCTTGTGTTACTCGGCTTACCAATCTGGCTCTGCCAACTCAAAACCTGCATTTACAAGGTAGGCATTTTTCCTGCACTTTTCCAAGTGGAACAGTGATCCAGGCATTGAATATGTTAGGTTGGGAAGAAGTTCCACAGAGCGAATTTCTTCAGACAAGCTGAATGACAGCAGGGGAAGAACGGTCTGCTGGAATCCTCTGGAATGAATTCACTGGCTGTTATTGCTGCTTCAAGTGACACAGCAAGGACAGTAGCTAGAGACTGAGGGTGGCTCCTTAGTGTTGAGACTAAGGAGAGATGACTTCCCAATGCCCCACCTCAAGTTTATTCTGTTAACCCTGCCTTCAAAGGCTCTTGGCCATGGAGGGCTCAGCAGAGCAGCTGAATTGGTGCATATTTGTGGAAGCCTTGGTCACATTTTTATAGAGCTTTGACTAAAACCTGCTGCTGCAGGTGCCTCATTTCCGTGTCCCTGTCACACAGACTGAAGGATGTACCTGATCCCATCCTCCACAGAGATGCTGCTTCCTCAAGAACACACAGTATCTGCACTCTGGGTACCAGCAGGTATGTAGCACTCTCCACATGTAATTTTCTAGCAGGGTGTCTCAGTTTGAGACAAGTCAGGAGGAAAGGTCCTGAAATCTCCTGAACATCTCCTCTAAAAAAGGCAGGTTTTGTTACTCCCCCACCAATACAAAAAGAATTCCTCAGAAGAAAGGAAAAAACCCTATTTATTTAACAAGTAGAGTGCATGCAGTATACAGGGAAGAACAAAAGAAAAAACCACTTGTATATAATATTTGAACCTCCTTGCTGCAGAGAAAGCTGGTGGATTTTAGAGTCCTGCTGGGCTCCTCCCAAGGTCCAGAGCTGGGATGTGGCATCCCAGGGCTTCCCTGCTGGGCTGCAGCATGGGGCTCCTGGTGATGCTCTGGTGTTGGGACTGGAGCAAAGCTCAACAGCTCCAGAAGAAGCAGCCACAGGCTTGGGAAAAGCTTCTTGCCTCAGCTAAAAAAAGGCAGCCAGCTAAAAGCAAAGAATTTGACTCTCCCTCTCCCTGCTGAGAAAGAGCAGAAGAAGATCTGGGTGTGAACACAGACTGCCAAAAGTATTTGCCCAGCTTCCCCTGGGCCTAATTTAAAGTTACAGGACCCATTTCTGGGCATAAAGCAGACCACAGGGGAATAAAGTATCCTAACATCACCACAGGACAAAGCAATTTAGGTCTTGTCTAACACACTGTTTCAGTGATGCTCACCACAACCCTCACATGCCCAGTACCCTTTTCATACTGAATGTTGACAGGATTATGCTATCTGAATACCAGAGGGAACCAACAAGAGACAACAAAAGGTCGACTGATTGGGTTGGGACTAGACATTGGGTCCTCCCAGCTGTGATAGACCAGAACCTTTGGCTGAGTGGCAGTAATTGTTTGAAGGGTTAAACTACAAGAGGCAAGAACAACTGCACTGAAATCCTGGACCACTTTGAAACAGAACACAGAGTACAGCAGCTTCTTTTCTGCCTGCCCCACATCCCCAGGCAAACACAATGAGTCCAAGAGCATGAAAAAACAGCTCTAAGATTAATAGTGCATACAGTCATCCAGAGGGTCTCAAATAAGGAAAGCACAGGCAGAACTGAAACAAAGAGCTGCATTTGTTCTTTAACCCACAGAGGACAAAAAAAACCTTCTTTTTTGGGAGTGAGATTTAGTGTTTCATCAGAGGCAGAGCTCTCTTGTGCAAGCACATGCATCTATCATCCCAAACAGCTCAGAGTGTATAAATTTCAGGTTCTCTCCTAATGGTCAGTCAGTTTAATTAACAGCCATCTTTAATTGCTACAGCAGGCAGAAGTAACCCAACTATAATTTACATCTTGACAACAAGCCTTCAGACAGATTTCCAGAGGCCAACAGCACCCACTGATCTCAGAACTTAAATGAACTTTGGGTGCTTGGCTTTGGAATCAGGACTGGCGATATCTTTTGCCCTCTCTTCCTTTCTTTCTCCCTTTTTCATCTGATCCCTTCATCCCAAACTGCTGCACGTTTATATCTGCTGTATGTTTATATAGTAGGGCAGGGATTAATGCATCAATTTCCATGCCAACAGTGGAATTTACTCATAAAACTGTTGAGTTTTTGTGGATCCCCTGGCTTCTGTTCTTCCTTTCAACCATGAGCATTTATGCATCTTGTGTGCTCACTTCCCTTAAAGGTGTGACATGCCATTTTTGGTGTCACGGGCAGGATGCTGTGGTTGAGAGAATTTGTTTGGGACACCATCACTCTACCCCTGAGTTCTGGCCAGGGCATGCTGGAAGTGCTGCTGTTGTTGGCAGCCAGGAGGGATCCAAGCAGCTGCAAGCCTGTCCTAGAAATGTCAGTGCTTGACTGCTCCCTGATTCTGGAAAAGCTGAGAGACTGTAATGCCTTCCCAATTCCCCTGGGCACAGCATAGCCTAATGAAAATTGGTGTAATCCTGACATGGTGGTTAAATGCATAAACGTGGTGTTAAGAACACAGAAGGTAAAAAAGAGGAAAGGTCAAGCAATTGGATGTGCAGTTCTGGGAGTGGCTCTTAGTGCTGCCCAAAAGGAAAGGTATACCAACAAAGGAGTAGAGGGGAAAAACGACTGGATGCCTGCAGGATCTGGTGAAAAGACTGCAGGACCAGTTAAATGAGAAGAGAGAAAACAGGCTTTGGGAGAAAAAAGTTGTTTTTTACTGAGTTGTGAGCATACTAGGAAGCTTCAGGTGGAGCTTTGGGATGTGGATAAGAGAATATCATAGGAGGAATTGCAGGATTCAGAATTTGGACCATTTGCAGCAACACCATCTCATATCACTGATTTTTTTGTAAACAGTGGAGAAGTTGGAAGACAGTACAGACAGGCCTGTTTTTCTGACAAAGCAAGACGTAACACTTGCATTGTCATCTGATGATGAGGAAGTCACATTAGGACCCCTAATTAAAACTGAAACCACAGACAATGGTCAGGGTCAGCCAACTGCTACCCCAACAGGGCTGTACACATAGAGACCAGAGTTCCAGAAAAAATATAGCAGAGTTGCATGGCATAGAAATGTATGGGCTGATCCTGACAACACCGAGCAGGGCAAAGATGATTCTTTATCTCCAAAAGCCTGAGCCTACCAGACCCCAACCCAGGGTAGAGAGGAAAAAAAAAAGACACAAAAAATGACCCTTCCCCCCCTTCCCTCCATTTTGTTTGATTCAGGTGGCTGATTTGCCAAGAGCCAGATGAGATGGAAATCTGGCACGTGGAATCCTACTGCAGTGCATACATTCAGATTCCAGTAGGTTCTTGTCAACAAATAATAACATTTCTAATGGTAACTCAAATTCAGAGAGCATCCCATTTGTGGAGGCAACTTGAAGCACAGGAGACCCTCCCAACAAGGTGGGGGAAGCAGCAACAGCAGTACAGCAACCACTTCAAGAAGTACAACTTGAGATCCCACCTGAGCAACGTCAAGGCCAAACTGGCCCTGACAGACCAAAGAGATCTTTACAATTCAACTCAACTACATTTAAAGACACAGATATTCTGAGTGGAGAAAAAGAATGTTGTCACCATCTTGAGCTGCTGAACAACTTGAGCCACTCAACGCTCGAGCCACAACTTGAGCCACAGACAAACCCCAGCAGGACTTGTATTATTTTCTCATCCCAGGAACAATACCTGGAATCCTGTCAGCATACCCCCACTGAAGATCAGGTTAACTGTGGAAGGACTGCTTATCCTTCGTGCAGGAGCCATGACTGCCAGCAGGAACCAAATTGGTTCACACATCGACAGGCTGAACCCACAGAGTGGAGATTCTGTTCTTTACTTACGGTAACAACAGGACATTCTGCACCACACACTTCTCAGCTGTGGGGCCAATTTACTGTGGCATTTGTAAAGGAAGGAGATGAAAGCCATTTACCCACTGAAATTCAAAAGGTAGCCTGGGACAATGCAACCATATTTAAAAGGGAATTCCACCCTTGGTGGTCACCAATTCATTTCACTTACGACTGCACCAAGAGTAAAGCCAAAATTTTTGTTTTAACAATATGCAGTGCTTTTTACATACTGCATACCCAATCCTTGTGTCAAGATTAAACCCCAACAGAGCTGTACTCTATTCCCTGGAGCAGAGAGTAAGGGCCCAAAGGAATGGATGCATCTGCAAAAGAGGCCCTTGGGATTTTATTCTTGTAGACAACCCTGTTGTAGACACAAGGAATCACTCACATTTTGTCTGTAACTGGGTTGAAATTATGGGATCTGATTTTAGTTATTGAGCTTCTGTTATATCCTATCAATTGTTATGATTTAACACTGATGTAAGGCCTACACCCTACCCCTGTTGGAATAAATCTCAGCTTGATAAAGCTGCTACTGAAGCAAGCACAAGAAAATGGACAAAAGACTGATTACTGCTCCTCATGATATAAAAGAAATCCATTGATGGAATGGGTGAAAAAAGATGGGAACAACATTGGTGGGACATGTTATTTGGATAGCCACCAGCAGCAGCAGGAGTTGTTAACAAGGTGTTGCATCCTGTGATTGTTCTTTTAACAGTAACCTTTCTGCCTTTGCTTTTGATAATTGCATTTTACACCAAGTTGTGAAGGATTATAGAGAGATGACCCCCAAAGAGTTGAGATAGAGGGGGAAAGGCATTCTATCAGCTTGCTCATCTTCTCCCTTTTCAAGGAATGGTTCACCAAGTCTGTATGGATGCTTGTGCCACAGTGTGGTGTAGAACGCCAGAAGACAAGGGGCTCACGTGTAAGTCTCAAATACCTCGAGCTGGATGGTGGCAGAGCTGACCAAGGATTGTTGGTAATGACACACCATGAAGCTGAACAAGATGAGGCTGGAGAATGGGCCCATGAAGAGGCAGGGCAGCCCTTTTGCAGGAGAAGCATCCTTGCTCTAGCTCCTGGAGATCAGCACAACGCGGCGCTGCACAAGCGCAGGAATGAGGTTGAGAAAAGGACACTGAGTATATGTCAGGGACTGAAATGGTTCATGCCTCAAACATTGTTATCAAGTTCTGCCCATTATAGCAAAAACTGCATCAAGAAGCTACAAGCACAGAAGCCTCCCTGAAGAGCTTTGGACTTTGAGTTAAGCTGCCTGGATAAGATAAAGAGCACACTCTTGTTTCATCACCTCAGGTCTAGGGATTCACAAACAAAGCTGAAGGAGAGCAGTGTGTCCACAAGAGAACCAAACACAGCAGAGATTCTTCCCTGGCTAAATGCAAGGTGTGAGAGAGCACAACCCACAGAAACCATGCTTCCTGCCCCCAAAATGAGGAGGGGAGGAGATGTCAGGTGTAACCTCTGGTCAGAGGCAGTGAGCACCCATCCTCCCTTACACAGACCAGCCCAGCTGTGAAACCCCCAATCCCACGGCCACATCCATGGGACACTCACAGGAGAGGGGATGGGTTAACCCATCAAAGGCTCCCCAGAGCACTCCCCCGAGGCCTCACAGGCACAGCCCTGACTGCAGGGATGCCACAAACCCAGAGGCTGTGTAAGGGACAAGGGCAAACCCCCCCCAGGGAGGTGCCTGCATTCTCCTGCCTGGCCTGAGCAGGTATTAACCCACCAGATCCTGTGCTTTTGGGGGACCTTCACCACCAAGAAGCCCAGCTGGACAAGATCAAAGGAGCATTGTCAGGATCCATGGATAGTGATATTTTCCTTATTCCATGTCACTCTCTGTCCCCTCCACCTCTTTCTCCTATTTCTTTCTCTTCCTTTTCCTCTCCTTTGTATCTCTCACTCTCTCTTATTAAATTTTGAATTAAACCCATGCTGTTGTCACTGGCATATGGCCTCATTGGCACCTTAATTTGAGCAGAGGCATTTCTAAGAACTTGAATGACTGGCTTGTGACAGTGGGGGGGGAGGAAGATGGGAAGGGGGTCAAGAGCACCCAAGAACCCAAAGCCCCCCAGCTCATTTCCAGGAAGGACTAGAGGAATGCACTGCACATGGTAACTAACTTGCATAAAAAGGCATTCCCATCAAGCCTGGGCAGGTTCTGGTGCCTCACTGCAAAGGTGTTCAGTTCAAGCAGTACTTATTACATAGAGGAGATGAAACACTTCTTCTGTCTCAATAGTTAAATACTACTAATAAATGAACGAGAGATGCCTTCATAACACCAAATCCCATCAGCAAAGAAGTTCTCCACTGTACACTGTAAACTCTAATAGAAGAAAATTAAGGATGTAAAGTCAAACCATGGAAAAGGATGAAAAAGGCAATTTTTTTGCCAGTTCGTACAATACTTGGCTACCAAATCTGTGAAGTAGTAATAGCACCATGTACACTACTTTAAAGCTCTTGTTTCTCCCAAACGTATAACTTATTAGAGAACACTCCTGCTTCTCATCATCTATTTCCCTTTCCAAAAGGTACTCAGGAAAATTATTTTTTCCTAGCAAACAGAAGTTCATAAGAAGTTCCAAATCAACCATACACACTACCCTACTTGCTTTTATTACAGAAGAACAACTCCAGCACTGATACACAACTATTTTTCATTCAGTAATTTTCAAACCTGCATGTCTGAAGGTTTGCTTCCAGAAGTTGCCAGAAGGGTAACTTCAGAACTTAAAAGAAGCTATATGGATGGAAAAAATATCCTCCACTTGAGAAGTGGGGAGAGGCAACCAAGAGCAGCACTCCTTTCTCCTGCCTTGGCAAACAGGCATCATCACCACCCCCATCCTTAGTGCACTGCCAAGGGGCTGTGTTAGGTGCTGGACTGGTGGCTTCACTGCCTCACAGATGACATTCACTTCCCCAGGAAGCTGCTTCTCTTCACATTCAAGGTTCCTCATTGCCTCTCTTTGTCTCTTCCAAATCACATTTAGACTTCCACCACTGGTCAGCCCATGGCACACACTGACCCCTCTATTAGTTAAACTGTCAAACATTTCTTCATGCTCCCCATAAACTCTCATAACTGCACAATTCCTCCAATGCTGGGATGGAGAATCTAGTGAGAGACCACTGCTATCGTGTTAGTTAACATCCAGTCACAGCCATTTTGCTTTCTGCCTGCTGCCCATTTGGGGTCTGCTCTTATACCTGGAACAGAACCTTCTGTCAGCACAGCACCTGACCAAAGAGAGCTGTGGGCTTTGGCTGAGCTCTTGGTACTCTGGGACACAAGAAAGTAAAGAGCATCAGCAACAGGGACACTGCAGAAAGGTTTAATGGATTTGACCACTTCCAGGACTAACCCATGGGAGCACATACCAGTCCCTTTACATGTGCTGACCTCCATCAAGAATAGCTGCACAAAAGCTTCATAAATCACCACTACCAACATCACCTCCCCTGCTCCTTGGGCAGAGGCTTCTTTACCTATCTTTGCTTTAGCAACAGGATGAGAGGACACAGCCTTAAGCTGCACCAGGGGAGGTTTAGGCTGCATGTTAGAAAGAAATTCCTCACAGAAAGGGTGAGCATTGGAATGCACTGCCCAGGGAGGCACTGGAATCGCTGTCCCTGGAGGTGTTTAAGCAAGGACTGGATCTGGCAGTCAGCACCATGGCCTGGTGGACAAGGCGGTGGTAGGTCTTAGGCTGGAATCGATGATCTCAGAGGTCTTTTCCAATCTAATTGATTCTCTGAGTCTTCCATTACTGCTAGAAGGAATCAAAAAACCCCCTGCTGCTGGAGCTCTTTACCCTGGCCCCTGAGGGCAGGCATGTTTTCTTGTTCAGCATATTGATTATTGTCTCTGCTGTGCACGGGCATTTCCAGGCAGGCAGAGAGGAAGAGTTGCTCTCAGCAGCACATCTAGCAATCGAAGGGCATGGGGAGTACTCATCAAGCTGGTGTGACAGGCATGGCCTGATACAGCCCAAGCTTTGGGATGTGCTTCCAAACAGAGTTCAAACTCTGAGACAGAGAATGCCTGTCAGTCCTGAAAATGGACTACGCAATATTCTATCTTCACTGCAATTTTCACCCATCCTCAAGTCACAATTAATCACCACAGCTACAGCTTCTTGCTAACACGTGAAAAGTTTTGGCTTTTTTCTGTCTGTTCCAGGCACAAGTTGATCAGCCAAACGATGCTCATGTGAGAGCACAAGCTCTGGTCCCCTTTGTTTTGTGCCACAGCTGCACTCCAACTGAGAGCATGTCAGTGTTGGCATCACAGGCAGAACAAAGGAGACAAAGGCTGACACAGGAGAGGGAGACTGCTAGGCTCCTAGAGAGCAGCAATATTACAAAAGAAAAATTAAATTAAAAGCAAACTCTAGGAACAGACACACCAGGAGCAGAAGCAATTTTTAAAGGACGAAGCTCTGCCCATCTGCCATGTGTGGAGGGCTCACCATTCATAACCCCAGCCCTTCCTTACAGTTTTGTGCAAGAGAGCGTGGATTTGGTGAGCAGAGGGATCCAGAGCTATTTCCCATGCCACTACAGCCACAGCACTGTCTCATCTCTTGGCCTGCACTGCCTTATCTCTCGGTAAACAAGCTAAACTAGGCTGGGCTAAGTGTGCACGAAAGCGCACTAACCCTGAGTGGATTTGAGGCTCTTGGCACCAGGCACAGCCACTTGGTTTAAGGGGCACGTGGCTCAGGGCTGAGGCTCACGCTAAGCAGCTGCAAATGGATGTGGCAGGCGCCGACTTCAAGGCAGGAAATGGTGTGAGCTCCAGCATGTAACATAGGAAATCTGAGAGCTGAAAATGCACCCTGGGGAATGAAATCCCTGCTCCTCACCCCCATCTGCGACTCAGGAGTGCCCAGAGCGGCCTTGGTGTAGCCTCACCTCCAAACATGCCCTGGTCTGCACTTATTTCCAGTCCAGGCAAGGGACATTGCCAGGGACACAAAAGGCTGTGCCTCCATCCCAGGCAGCTCACAAACTAAGGATGATATCCACAGAGGACACAAAAGGCTGTGCCTCCATCCCAAATAGCTCACAAACTAAGGATAATATCCAGAGGGGACACAAAAGGCTGTGCCTCCATCCCAGGCAGCTCACAAACTAAGGATGATGTCCAGAGGGGACACAAAAGGCTGTGCCTCCATCCCAAACCGCTCACAAACTAAGGATAATATCCGGAGGGGACACAAAAGGCTGTGCCTCCATCCCAAACCGCTCACAAACTAAGGATGATATCCAGAGGGGACACAAAAGGCTGTGCCTCCATCCCAGGCAGCTCACAAACTAAGGATGATGTCCAGAGGGGACACAAAAGGCTGTGCCTCCATCCCAGGCAGCTCACAAACTAAGGATGATATCCAGAGGGGACACAAAAGGCTGTGCCTCCATCCCAGGCAGCTCACAAACTAAGGATGATATCCAGAGGGGACACAAAAGGCTGTGCCTCCATCCCAGGCAGCTCACAAACTAAGGATAATATCCGGAGGGGACACAAAAGGCTGTGCCTCCATCCCAGGCAGCTCACAAACTAAGGATGATATCCAGAGGGGACGGATGTGCCACTTGACTCTCTCCCCTGGCACAGCTTCAGAGCCCAAACTCCCTTCTTCTCACCCCGTTACAAGAAGTGCATTGCTGCATTTAATTGTTAGTGCAGCAAGAGCCATCGCTGTCAGCAGCACTGAGGCTGTGCAAGTGACTCTTGCAGATGCCATTGTTCTTAGACATAGGATTTCACTCCATAAAGCCTGCCCACCGAGAGATGCGTTGGGAAGGGGGGACAGGAAGGAGGGGGAGGGAGGAAAGGGGGGAGCCTTTTACCAGAGAGGGGAAAAGGAGCCCTCAGAGATTCAAAATAAACGATTCTTGAAACACAGCTCACACCCAAACAGAGACACTCCTCTGTGGCAGACAAGCATTCTGATGGTTGTTGGCTTTGTTGTTCCAACAGGAAACTCCCCCGCCCCGCTTTGTGGATTCTCGGAGGCACCTTCCAGCCCTCGCCTTTCGCTGCTCCCTTTCCTGCAGGAGCAGGAGGAGCTGAAATGGGAAACGCCCCGGCACGCAGCATCCTTCAGCTCGCCCAACAAATAACCTGCTCTAACTCCAAGGGCTGGCAGCGAACAAGGTTTTGCAGAAACATATTTCCTGTGCGTTAGCAAACGGCACGGTACAAAACTCAGGATACGCCACCGTATGGCTCCTGCCATATTATTTTGGTTAATCATGTAAAACAACATGCACCGTGGTAGCTGCGACAACCACAACGCCACTACAGCCTGTTTGTGCCAGGATTCAAGTGGTTTCTTATTAATGATTTAGGCATAGCATTGTACTTAAAAACCCCTGAGCATGGAATAACATTCTTATTTAGTTATTTTTCACCTAGGGCACGATTCAACTGTTCAAAAGTCCAAAGTCACAATTTTTTCAGAAAAACTGGGAAAAACATCACTCACCCAAAAAACCAGTAAGCATTATTTCAGCAGCCTAGTAAAAATACCTGCTAAAAGGCATGGGTTTATAGCAAGCAGGAGCTGAGCAACTATTCTGAGCTGTAAAAATGAGACAGAACCAGAGAGCTCTGTCCTGCTGTGATGAGCTGCAAACTTAATCAGGATCCATACTGGCTTGAAATGTCTAAGCTGTATTGTCCATCTCCCTCCTCCCCTGTGTGTGTGTACAGATGGTCAAAACCTTACAGCTAACCCTGAGCAACGGATAATGAGGTAATAACACCTCCCAGCCTCCCTGGTTAGCTCCAAATCCACATCCCAACTGCATGGTGCAACGCACACCACCAGGAACAAGAGCCTAGCTCACCGGTCAGACCGACTTGTTAGCCAGGAAATGGTCAGAGCAGCCACACTCCTGTACCTATTTTTGCTCTTTGAAATTGTGTACGGCTGCTGTAAACATCAAACCTCCTCTGTGTTCCAGCTTCAAGAGAAAAAGCATAACAAAAATACACTGGGAAAAAACCCCAGCCCCCTCCTCCCCAGACCCGTCCTGAATACTAATGCTAAAACTATTACAAAATGCTAATTTGGTACCAGCAACCTATGATTAAAAAAACAATGAAGCACCTCAAGCACATGAATTAAGGCATCATCTTAAACATGGTTTTTTCATCTTAAGCTAGAGAACCTTTATACATACACATCTGGGCCTTTTCTGGCTCTTGATGATCTCAAAGCTATATTAGAGATGCAAATCTTGATGTAAGCTAGTCTAACGCATTTGGGGTCTGGATGAAAGCTGAAGACACCGCAGTACTTTTAGAGGCAACCCCAAAAGAAAGCAAAATCTCAGCTAAGATTGTCTTTGTCAGTAAACAGCCCCTGAAGGCAATTCTCATGGATTGCTGGGATGCCTATGGAGTTGCTTGAGGACCATGACCTGGCATTGGCTATCTGGGGTAGAGCATCACTACATGCTTTCAGACTTCACATACTTCAGCAGCCAGCGGTCAAGACGCAATTCCACAACACTCCTGAGGCAAGAGTCGCCAAGTTCTAGTAACACTCGTAATTAATCTTTACAGTTTAAGGCGTAGGAAATGCTGATTTCCTTCCCTGTGCTGCACTGTTCACCAAGAGCAAACCTTGACACGGAAACCTCAGCGCTCAGCTTCCCGTGTTCCAACCATCTGACACTATTCCCTCACTACTACCCCGAGCTTTTTTACTCTCACCTTGCCTTTGTGCCTAGCATCTAACTCACCTAATGCCTTCCATCCATAGACTGAGAAAGTAGGCACATCTGCCAAACCTCTTGTAAATGTACTGGCCATTTAAGAGAAGGAAGAACAGATTGCTTGGCCAGGACCAACCATTAAACTGCAGGACCTTTCTCACTCCATCCTCCACTTTTTGTCTAAAACACTGCAATGTTTAGAACAGGGATAAAGACCTAACCTAGATCAAAGCTTGGTCAAAAAATAGCAAAAAACCCCAGAGACAAAAAATAGAACAAATCCACAAAGTCCTCCACTCTCACCCAGATCAAAACTGCCCTTGATACAATGTGTCTTCACCAGACTGTATAAACGTGTTAATTACACACACTGAATAAAGGTGTTAATTTTGCTAATTCATTATAAATATTCAATAACTCCCTACATCAATAGTATCCTTGACAGATCCATAAGTAACTATTTGACTCTAGCTAAACGTTCCATAGGGAACTGATGAAAACAAAAGTTCCTCCTACGAGCAATAAAATATTTGTGTCACCTACAAACCCTGAAATACACAAAACCAAAACATGTGCTACTGGGTTCCAGAGTGCAGAGAAGCTGAATAGCAGGTTAGAAAGCACTAAGCCAGGAAACTAAAAAAATAATTGTATTTATTTCCTTTTTTTCTACTTAAAATTTTAGCCACAAAATTTGGCATAAAGGTGCAATTAAAGTTGGCAAGAGGTGAGCAAGTCTCCCATAGGCTCTTCCAGAAGTAGAAAAAGTACTGCAGGAAGCAAATACTTGACATTTGACAAGAATAGAAGTTAATTTTTGCACTATCACTTTCACTCTTGTCTTTGCAAAGAAAAGAGAGATTAGAGAGGGAAGGCAGTTCAAGAGCCAGTACAAGGCAAGGGGGACTTGCCAAAATGACACAGGTGAAATTTAGTGTCAGAAACCACTGTAAATCTCAGTGGTTTGAAAGGCACCATCAGCTGCAAAGGGGAGGGGATGAGGGTCAGAACCCATTTGGAATGTCACAGAACATAGGCCTCAAACCCCTGAGAGAGACCAGCTCTGGAAAAGAAATTACTTGACAGCAAACCTAACAAACATTTCCTATAAGATGCCCTGACCTTGAGGAGCTATTTCACAATTAAAGTTTTTTACACATCTGTAAATCTGGACAACTTTCTGTTAGCAGCTCTGAGGTACAGTAGTGACTCATCCATCATCTTGTCCTCTGTTATTGTTGGGTTCTAGAGCCCGCTCCAGCTCCCACCTAAAACTATTTGCCATTCTTCCCGTTTCTTTTCCAGCTCAGCCTAACACCACCAACATTTTGACTGTGAGAAAGCAGCAAAAACATAAAAATGTATATTTGTATGTATTTACCCCCTTTAAAACTGATTTTGCTCCTATGAAGGCATAAACAAGGTAAAGCAGCATCCCTGAGCCATCCACAGCTTTCACAAAAAGCTGCCTTTAAACCCATCTCGTTCTCCTCCACCTGATCCTGTAAGCACTGCTGGCAATTTTCCCCCCCATGCCTGTACCATATTTTCACTTAGCAGCAGTTTGATGTATAAGATCTGACAGGCAGGCAGTTACAGGCCACCTGCATCACTGTCACCATGACAACAGGCAAAGACAATCCATGATCCCATGCCCTGGTCACACGTTTCAATACAGCTTATCTGCCCAGAGCCACTGAGCCTAATGGAAGAGAGTAATTACCATCTTCCACTCATTGTCAAAATTCTCACCATATAATGCTCCTCGAAATTATTTTATTCCTCTCTCATGGCTGCTTTGCAAAAAAAAAAAAAAAAAAAAAAAGGAAACAAACCCCAAAAGAAACCTTAAGTGGGCTTGGGAGGGAGAGAAAGAGTGAAAAGCATGTCTGTGCCTGATAGAAAAATGCAGCAGTGTGAGCAAACTGGCTCTTCACAGTGCTGAAGGACTAATCAGAAGCAGGGGAATGTACCAACCACTAAGAGGGATAAGGGAAAATTGCTCTCCTATTTGTAGAGCATCACTTCAGGTCCTTTTGGTTTTGCACTGGAGGTGAAGAGAGGATATGAGCTGCCCTCTTTTCCCCTCCCCTTCCTGGCAAACTCCTTGCCATCCAAATGAGCAAGCCCCATGCAGCAGCAGCAGCCTCAGGAAGCAGCATGGCTCTTGAGATGACTGAAGGGAGAGGGAGCTCCGTGTCTGAGACAGCAGAGCAGCAGCTCCGCCTCTGCACCCTCGATAACAGACCAGATCACAGTTTGTCATTTTTAAAGCACAGCTGCAGGGCAATGCTTCAGGATTTCACCCTTTCTGATCACTGTCCTTAAAGGATTGCTGCAATCCCTCCACTCCGGCAGAAAAAGCCAAAATGCTGTTCCTTTGTGTGTGGCCACAGCCATAATTGGGATGGAGATCAGGGTGGAATGATTACACAGGGACATGACTTCCCTGGCTTGCAGGGCACTGAGAGGACAGAGGGAATCCAGCCATGACACAGAGCAGCAGAACTTATTTGGAAGTATGGCAAATGCTGGACAGTGAGTGTCTGCACTCTCACCCTGCAGTAGGTACAAACACAACACCTTCTGGCACAGAATATGGTGCTGGAGGATTAGGTCACATCCATAAGAAATGAAAACCTTTGCTTTCTGCTTCACACTCCTTGTCCCAATCCTTCCTTCTTCTCCAAGCACCTTCATGCAAATCAGTCAGCACACCAAAGCTCCAATTTATTAGGCACCTAATAAATACCCCTTGAATTAGTGAAATGTGATCAATGTGAGCAGACAAAAAGATACAGTGATTTATAAAAACGTTTCATCCACCCATGTCCAAACCACAATAGCAAATAGCAGGTCAGATGACTGCCCGTTTTAGAGACATATTTTTAGTTGACTGCTTTTGGCCACAGCAGTGGCACCAGGAAATGAAAGCTTCATTCACAGCACATTTCTTGCATTTGCCAGGCAGGGTTCCCCCGGCTCAGCTGGCACAGTAACCCCACTGTAGCTCCGGCCCCAGAGCCCTGACTCTCAGCTCCCAAACCACAAGGTAAATAAAAAGTCAGTCTTTTTTGGGCTGTACTTACAGGAACACAAACAGGGCTGAGGACCCTCAGTCCTGATCTAGTTCAAGCACGCATTTGGAATAACCTTCGGCGTTCAAGGCAGAATTACTTGAAGAGAAGCAACGCTGCGATTTAATGACCGCCTTTTAACACGTCAGCCAAACCAAATGTTCCGACCAACAAAGGCAATGGTATATCTTTACTGGCAGCATCCTGTGGGACTGCCGGTGCCAGCGCAGCGTTTCCTGCGGCACGGACCCGCGGGGATGCGCTGCGAGGGCAGCGGGCACGGCCCGCAGGGGCGCCGCGGATGGCGCAGCACAGCTGCAAAAGCTCCGCTGGGGACACGGAGGCAGCCCCGGCGCTTCCCGGGACGGGACGGGCATTGCAGCCGGGGGGAGCAGCCCCGGCAGGGCTGTGCGGCCGGAACCGGCCGGGCCCGGCTCTCCGCACCCCGCTCCGAGTGCCCCCAGCTCCCCCTGCCTCTGGCACGGGTTCAGCAGCATCGCAAAGGGAAGGGTGCCACCTACAGCACCGCGCACAGCGCTTCCTCCGGCACCAGGGCTCGCCTCGGGCTCCGCCAGCCAGCAATCACCCGCGCCAGCCCCCTCGCAGGGAGGCTCGGCCGCCCTTCCATGACAGAGACAGGCAGCGTCCTCTAAGTGGGCTCTTACTCATCATCTGCCCCAGGTAGAGTGTCTCAAATAGATCCCTGGCCTTCATTTCTGTGGTGTCCTACTGTTGCAGTGTATCTCCTCTCCTACTATACCTGCATGTCAGTACCATCAAAACCACTGCACTCACTTCTACCTTATTTCTTAAAGCTATCTTAGAGGGTCAAACATGATTTACTTCAGAACTTCTTCAGAGAACATCTGGTTCCTGCTCCCTCAGATTTATGCACTTATTTCCTTTCCATGGGAAAGATAAATTCAAATACCATTTTCTGTCTTGTACTAGCTACATCTTTTGGAGTTCCTCTGTGTGCAACACCCAACCTCTGGAAAGAAATTCGAGTTGAGGTCCCTCTTCCTGTTTTTAATCTTCCCAAATTACTATTAATTCATACTATTAATTCATACTATTAATTCATAGCCAATAGACAGAGTCTGCAAAGCAATCCTTACTTTTGTGGAAGAGTGCTGGCTGTGTTTGTCAAGGCTAATCTGAGGTAAATGCCCCTATGCAGAACACATGACACATACACACACACTGTCCAGAAGGAAGACAAAGAAACTGAATAAGTCTGACAGAGCCCACCTGCCACTGTTGATGAAACAGTCAGAAAATGAATAGGTATCCCATAGCCACTGCAAGAACTAAAAGCATCATCCTGTAAACCAGAGTAACAGTTTAGCTAAATATGAGGATTAGGTTCTCCTCTTTTCTTTATGCTCTGGCTTTTATTATGCAAGAATCTTCCTAATTATTATAAATTTGCCATGAAAAGCAAGCTCTGGTCAGAGCATTCAGACTCCACCAAGTCAGGAAATGGGAAAAATTAGAATTACTAACTCTTTAATAGACTGTTTCATTCATAACTGGCCAAGTGTCCTCCCTGCTTGGGGTGACTTCAGGAACGACCCCAGGGAGCCCAAGGCCACATCAGCATGCCTCACTGGACTTGAAGCAGTCAGAAGGCATCTGCTCTAGCAAATTCTGGGCAGCATGAGGTGAAATGTGCCAGAAAGTGCCTCTCCACATCCAGGGGCCTGAGCTGTGCCCAGGCACAAAGCAGCCCCAGGGAATAGGCACAGCCCAGCAGCACACAGGATCTCTGCTGGCACTGCGTGCAACTCGTCTGCAGTGACAAACTGCACAGCAGGCCAGAGCAATGGCACAGGTGTGCCTCTGCACTCATCCAGCCCCCTTGGGTGCCCCGTGCCTCTGGTGCAGGGCAGCTGCCAGAGGAACAGCAGCTGGGAAGCTCCTCCACAGCATCCCTGCCTTGCACACACCCCCATCCAAACCTGGGCTCCTCCATGGGGATGGCATCTTTTCCTCCCCAAGCCTCCCTCAGATCTACAGCTGCTGCAAGGATGTCCTTGCTTATCGCAAGTGGCACAGGGTCACGGGGAACAGGACAGAAGGCCACACTCCTTGTGCTGGATCCTGTGCAGAGCATCACTGAAGGCCTCCCAGCAATGAGCCAGCTGGGAAAGGCCAGCTGGAGAGGTGAGTCTGGTGACTGACAGCAGGAACCCAGTGCAAAAACATGGAGTTACAAATCCAGGTGCCCTAGATCAGAACTCTCCTGTTCTGAGGCATTGGGTCTGTTAATGCTCCTGCTCCTGTGACTGAGAGCCATCCAAGACCTTGAACCTACTTGGGAACCACTGTGACCCAAAGAGTCTTCCGCATTGAGAAGGGCAAAATCCTCCCACTGACAGGGGTCAGAAAACCTGACATACAGCCTCATCTATCTGAATTTATATATATATATAAAATAATACTTATAGCTATTTATAGATAAATAAAGAGTACTGCAAGCCAGAAGGTAATGAGCACAAGAGGCAGTAGAAAAGAAAGCCAAACAACTGAACAGAGCCACAAACAGAAATGTGAATCACACCTGAAAGGGAGAGGAAGCATCAAAGAGCAGTGACCAGAGAGATGTGCACCTATGCATCACATGGTTCCACGTCTGCCATGCATCTCCTCCCAAAGCAGCAGTGTCTCCTGCAGGCCAGTGCTGCAGCTGGCAGCATGCTGAAGAGGAGAGGTGCAATACTCCTCAGCTGCTCCTTCAGCTGAGGTGTTTTCAGACAGACACACCAGAGACAGATGCCCCTACACGTACAGATGTACATACAGCACTTCCATGCAGTGACTGCTTCTGGATTTATGAGCCAGCACGTTCACAAACAACAAGTCTCATGTTCAACTGGACATGTCAGGCACCTCCAGCTTCATTGTCACCGCATGTGTTAGTGTCTAACTGCATTTCTGTTCTGGTATTTATTTATTTATCCTCTCAGGCTTAATTTATTTGCATTTAATTTTCATACAGATACAGTAGATGCAGAATCTTGCACTCAGAACAACCCCTGTCTGATAGGCTTTGCAACCACCCAAAGGCATGCCTAACTTGTGTTGTCCAAGACCTATTGCCCAGGACATCATTTCCCCTACGTTTAAACTCTTGTCTTGCAGGTTCTTGGAATTTCAGAATCTCACCTGAAGTCTAAGGATGGCAAAGACTTGCCAGATGGATAGAAGATGAAGAATGGAACTAATCTCACCAATACCTTCCCAGTTTCCTACCAGCACAAGCAAATGCTTTTCCAGTCCTGACCTCCTGCTGGAGCCAAGAAACTCAGCTACTCCAATGAGAACTGCTGTAATACAGCTCCACAGACAGACACAGGAGTGAAATCCCCTTGCACTTCTTGGCCAAACGCATGAGGATGGTTTGGCTGATGGAAAGAAGTGCACTCATCTAACTAGTGCTTGGTAGAACTAGTATTTGTACCTAGTCTGGTGAGCATCCAACCCATGTAACCTGGAATCAGTGCTCAGTCTTTGCTCAGGAATAAACACAAGAAATCCCCTACCATATCTCCCCCTTCCTGAAAGGCAAACGGCCACAAACAAGCCACAGCATTCCTCCCTCCGTATCAGTCCCCTATCTCCCTACAGCACATACAGACTAATCCTAAGGAATACGCGCAGCACGTTTACTTTTCTGTGATACAACAACTAAGAGATTTTCCAGACCAAAACAGAAATTATGTCATGAATGAAAATTCCCATATGTCAACAAGTCAACAGGTACTAGTTGCAAACAAAGTCACAAATCAACCGACCATTTCTCCTAAGTGAAGCCTGACTAAAGAGAAACATCCACAACGCGAGCCTGGATGCCTTTGCTAATGAGTAATGAGAGGTGTTAAATTACAGGCAGCCACAGGCACTTCCCCTGAAAAAACGCAGCTCTCAGGGAAGGTGAGGACTTGCACAACAAGCAACTAACTACAGAGAAACCGAGAGAACCCTTTCGGGGACTCCAAACTCAGCTTGAAACGTGCAGTGTAGTTTTAGTGAGCCCCAACTGCTAACACTGTGACCACACTTAATGAACAGTTGGGCACTATTGGCATCACTGCCGTTTCCACCACCTTCTCTCCCCATCAAGCCCTCCTCATGAGTTTTCTTATACCTGCTTAACATTTATTATTATTCAGCCCTACACCCACCCGCAGGTGTGCGTACTCAATCTGATCTCTGTCTGGAACACACTGCACTTATCCATGCTGTCTGTTCCAGGCCCCTGCAGTCCTCAGACCACATCATCCTCCTGCCAGGAGCTACAAGAAATGTTACATTTGACTGAGGTGCCAAGCTGCAGAAAAAGCCTTGTCTAGAAAACGGCAGAATAATCTCCCACCAAAAGGGGCAAGGGTAGTGACTTCGGTACTGTTTCTCAATTACAATAATTAAGGAAAAATAATTAGTATTAGAATATAGATTATTTACTCCAGCGTAACTGAGGGCCTGGTCTGAACTTCACAGAATGATTCAAAGACTTTACCAGTCAGATTTGGGCCAAGCACCCCAGATATCATTAAATACAGAAATAAACTCCGCAGGTATTTATTGATTAACAACTGTGATGCATGGCAGATAATTTCTACTCTTGGACCACTTCATTAAGTACCCATTTTTATTCCTACAATGTAACCAGATACCTCATTTTTCAAGACTTCATTACATACAGAACTTGAGTGCCAAGCATGTCTGCAAAGAAGTGATATAGGTGTATCTGTCTACATTCTAACACAAACGTAACTGGGAAAAGCAGATCAAGCCACAGAAATGTTTCTGCATTAATTTTTTCCGTGTAATTCCTTTCCCATTCTCCCCACAGACCGATTACTGAAAATCTATTTTTAGTCTACCAGAATTTTATCTTTTTCCATGGTCAGAAAGGTAAGGTTGGTCACAGACAAGATTTGCTGATGTTTTCCTAATCCCAGAATCCGTGGGGGAAGACAAGTATGCAGATATGTTTTATGACCCTGCACTCAATATCTAACTCCAAAGAGCACAAGAGAAGTGGGTTCTCCCTTACATGCATATCTACAAATTAGGAAAAGATCATGATATTCCAGCAATCTGCAGCTAAGCATTTTCCAATATGGTCAACCAGGTCACAGCTGACAAGCCACACTCAAATTATTCCCAAGCTAAGAAGGCTCTAATTTTCTACAACATTTACTGGATTTGCCAGGTCTGTATGGACTGCTGAATTGGCAACAGTATCAATTACATTTTCAATAGGTAAACACAAACTTACATTAGCATTTTTGGCAAAACTACATGTCATTATGTATATACACACACACACACACACACACACACAGAGTCTTTAACTGCTCACGTCAGTCAATTGTAATAATGACAACCTCAAAATTTGTTTTTGGACTTTGCCCATCTCCACAATGAAGGAAACTTAGTTACAAAACCCCATTGAACCCCTGTGCCTATTGCCTCTGATCAGGGGTACATTCCAGGTGTGCCAGGTACTTCCCAAACATAGGCACAGCCTTCTTGCTCTAATGAATTACCAGGACAGGTTAAAAACCTTCTACCCTCCCCTTCACTTTCTACTGTGGCAGGATCTGTACAACCAGAAAAGGAAAACACCTGCCAAACAAGTAAATAAAGATAAACCCAGATGAAACCCATTTCCTTCAGGAATTTTACTATCCAGCACCCTCATATTTCCTATCCATATTCTTCTAAGAGCTATCAAGGTCAGGTCTCTAGCAAATCCAACACAAACTTGGAACTCACTGGTGATGGCAACATGTCCCAGTCTGCTGTGATTTGATTGCAATCTATAAATAATGCTGAGGAGGGGAGTACATAAAAAGACTCATTCCAACCAGCCAGGCTAACAGAACAATACAGAACTCATATCCACATTCTAACTTCTTGGATTACATTTGATTCCTTCCCTTTGAAGAAGAGGAAGACAAGCCATTTAACAAAGTAGACAGCCAAACTGAGATGCTGGAGGTGATTATCAGCATTCCACAGCCCTCAAGCTCATCTCCTAAGTCAACGTTGTGGTGTGAAATGTAGTGCATTACCCTTCAATTTAAACACAAATAAATCTCTTGTCACCATCTCTGCTCACTCGTTTCCAGCAGGGGAAGAAGGAGGTGGTAGTGTGCTCTTCCAAACCTTCCACCACAGCACCTCTGCACTTCTGCTTTGCACCTGGATCAACAGACCTCTAGCTCACTACTAAACTACTCTAAAACTTCTGTGCTTGACTTGAACACGTTGTTCTTCCTCAGTGTTTTTGACACTAAAATGACAAATGATGCCAAAACGCCAGTTGATGTGTCAAAACAAACTTCCCATTATGATATACCATAAACCAAACTAATGGAAGTAAATAAAAGCAATCCATTCACCCTAGTGAGTAGAACAGTGCATTTATGAGATCTAATCGCCCTGAAGACACCTTCACCACCTGGCAGCTGAGCACAGATAAAGTCCATCTGATCTGGAGACTTCAGCAGAAAAAGTACCATTTTCTCCTGTGATTTCAAGGTAGAGACAGGGAGGGCCTGATGTCCTTAGTCAAGAAAGAGAAAAAAAAAACCAAACTCATCAAGATCTCACTGAATTTTAGCCCAGTAAAAAACAAAGAGAACTGAAAACGGTAAAACCAAAATACATGAGCTGTTGATAAACAAGGTTCATTATGATACAAAATATTTACTGGTCACGAACATCTGAAGAAATGACACATTTGTGCTGCATTATCATCTCAATTACACTGTTAAACTACTCAACCCCTTCCTTATTCTGATATAAGCGTTAAAAAAACCACACACAAAGGAACATGTTTGAACTGATGAGCACAGCAAAGGAAGAGCAGATAGGTATCAGTCAAACCATGAAAGCAACTTCCAATTGGAGGATGGAACCAGTGTATATCCAAATGGCAAAGAGACTCAGCCCCAGCACATTGTCACCTCATTCAAGGCAGAATGGCTGATGGAAATCAAAGTGATTGAAATTGCTGAATTTAAACAGGATTTCAATTATCAAGCAGGAAATCCTGATATGAATAAATCAGTTTGGGAGCATGGTTGGATTTATACTAATTTTTCTAAGGAAGGGTCAATTCTTACTGATTGGTAACTATTAAAATGTGTTACTTGACAACTCCCTATGTCCTCTGCATGAACACACAAACCACTCTGCTTTAACTCAGCAAAACACTGTTTTCTAATTAATCTTTTAAAATACCTTCAGTGCATCTGTTATGCAAGAATCAAAGTTAAACAAATTGGGGTTTCGCTGTATTTACAAATATTTAAAAAAATCAGTAGATACTTTGGCTTTCACCTTTTGGGAAGCAGCAATCTCCTGCAGCTGTGTTCACACTCAGCTTTCAGCCCTGAACTGAATCTAGTAAACTGATGAGGACCCCATGGCAGTATCAGCACAGAAGGCTTCTATTGCCTTGATCAGAATTTTAAGACCCTCTTGTTCCAGAATACTTCCTAAATGTCAACCTTTGCTGGTTCAATTTCTTTCAAAATTTCAGTATAAACATGGTGCTCAGTTGCTTTTTTTTTTTTTTCAATGGTTGGATTATTTTAACAGGTGACAGCAAGTTTAGGCATAAGCTATCCTATTTTCACATCTGATTTCTGTTTTGAAAATTAATTTGAACTTTACTAACAGGGCTCATAAATCTGGATTAAGGACGAGGAAAAAAATCAGTGTTTCAGGTGGAGAGAGAAGGTGTGTGTACCTCTTAACAAAAAATATCCAATCACACTCCAAACAAGGGCCTCAGCAGAGACAAGGAAATAAACACACATGACAAACAATTCATGAAAGAATAACTGCAGCTGACATATGGAAAAAAAAAAATCACCCTCATCCATCAGTTTAACCTGGTTAATTTTGAATGATCTTTTTTGGAACAGGACTGCACATAACCAGAGGACAATAGCACAAGGTTGGATGGTGCTTTGAGCAGCTTGGTCTGGTGCAAAGTTTCCCTGTCAGTGGCAAGGGGGCTGCAAGTAAATAATCCTGAAGATCCCTTCCAACCCATTCTGGGACTCCATAACCGCCTCCAAACCTGGGACTGAAAGGGTTCTTCATTGCCCTGAGGAAAAGGAGCATTAGGACACAATATTCTAAATATCCATGTCTTGTTCCAAAACTTCTTGTCTTACTACTCTAACGCCACTGAAGCAGGTGAGTCACATGAAAATGCAGATGAAGCGCATGTGAGGGGTAGGAGACTGCTGTCAGTGTTTTGTCACCGTGACAGGAACCGTGCTATGGGAAATCTGAGAGAAACCCTTCAGTCTGCTCCGTAGTGATCATCAGATACAGCTTCATTTTAGGCTCCCTGTATCCTCCTGCAGCTTACAGAAAGCAGCATCACTCCTGTGGGCAGAAAGTTGTACCTTCCACCAGACCAACCTGCTTTACTAAGTATGGCAGCAGCTCCTGACAAAGACACCAAGAACTGCTCCTTTTGCCAGGACAACCCACCTTGGGGTTCTTTCTTCTGTCTTAGAGAATTCCCCCCTTGCTGCCTCTGTCAGCTTTCTGGGGCACTCAGGAATACATCCACATCAAACTGCTCAAAGCTACAGTCCATCTGTGAGTGTGGCTCACACATCAGTCCATGCCAAAAATAGGAAAAGCTAAGGCAGAAATACTACGCTTGTTTTAAAGCTCTTGTCAAATCTTTTTCCCTCTGCACAAAGTGAGCAAGAGAAACTGAACCATGTGCATTGGAAGAAACCATTGCAGAACAACATCAAATGCAATAAAATTAAATTAAAAATCAGAATATGAGAGGGGGACTATCCAAGGGGGACACATTTTTGACAGTATCTTTTTAAAAGTATTTTTAGAAGCCATCAAAAGCATTCACCTAACAGCTGGGTTTTGGCCCCAGAAGTGCTCTGGCCATTGCTGACCAGCACACCCCACAGTGAACAGGAGTGCCCAGCTCCTGCCTCCCAAGCCTCCCTGCACAGCCTGGACAGCTGGCTATTTTTATGTCCAGGATAGCGTGTGAGCCCAAAGCTTATTACCAAGGGCTTCCCCTTGCACACAGGAGTCATGCCAAGGATTGCTTTTCTTGTTTAATTGTGGGAATGGGCTCTGCATACTGTGCAGCTTACAACACCTTACACTTGGTGAGAGATTTAAGTAACTTACAGGCTTCCCTTAACTTGTGTTTTAAGAGCAGACTTAATTTCAGCCTTTATAATAGTTTTGCTTCATTCTTGAAAGTACCTAATGTACTTGCTCATAGGAATGTATTAAACTAATAAGTGCTTTTAATATTAAATATGGAAATAATCATCTTTTGATGCTCTTGTTCATCCTCCAAAAAAAAACCCCAAAAGCCCAAAATCACAGGAGAGAAGGGATGAACCTAGAGCTCAGCACATCCTGACCAGGCCCCAGGAGGTTCTGCCTCTCTGCAGTGCTTTTCTCTAGCTTGACCAGCAAACAGAGGAGCTCAGATGGATCCAACAGGACACCAGGGAACAGGTCAGCAGTGTGGCCTTATTTCCTGGACTAACACACACAGGGGTAACTACTCCAAAAACACAGAGCCAGCATCACCTTGAGAACAGGTGCTGAAATGAAAATCCATTTTATTTTTGCCCATCGGGGTCTCCAGGCTGCGTGGAATTAGCCCTTCTGAGCCACTGGCTATTTGCTACTAAAATGAAAGATGCATGCATTTTCTTGGCTGTGCTGAGGAAAACCTGCAGCCTTGGTCACTGTATAGGCCAGAACATATTCCTAACATGGCACTAAATGAAAATAGTTTCACATACCAGCCCTGGCAAAGATTTGGCCACTTCTCTATTCCCACACACCCAGCTCCATGAGATGAGCAGATGACAATTCAGTTTTCTTAAAAGCAGCGGTCTACACCTGACAGAAGCTTCAGCCAGAAAGAATAAAGTCAACACTAAACAAATTTTAAAGATGACCTAGTTCTGAAACTTCATCTGCTTTATGTGACCGAGCCATTATTGAGATGAATCAGCATGCAATCATAGGGGGGCACTGAGCTGAAGCAGCCAGTAAAACCCTCCTGCAGAAACAGAGTTTTGTTGTGAGCTTTCACTCACACACACTTCCCTTGGAGGAATTAAAGTAACTTAACTGTGCCAGGATCAAATGCCTTTGCAGAAAAATGATTTTGGAGGAAATTAGGCCTTTTCCCAATCACATAATTTTCTTGAAGTGTCAGAACCCTCCAATTCTTCAGAACTCTCACCTTACAAACGGAAATTAAAAGTAAGGTCGCAGTTGTCCAAACACACATTGACCATAAATAAACCCATTCCTCACTGTGAGTTCTCTCTCTGTGCTAATTACACTGTCTCATGAGCAATTCCAGCATGAGCCCACTGAGCTGCAAAGGCTTCCTTGTCTGGCTCTGCCCTGACACTTCAGCTAATGCAACATGCCCTGCTACAGAGAGTGACAGAGCAGCAGAACATGCTGATCGTGCCAGAGAACTTGGGAAAGTACCTTTTCCTAGAAAAACAAACCATCAGTGGCCACCACCTATGCTGAACAACACCCATCATACACTGACTGCACTTCAATATCCACACATGTATGAAATGTACAGGTTTACTGTGAGGAATTGCTGTGCTTTTACATCAGCTGTACCAAATAACACTCAAACAGTAAAAATTCAGAACACTTGTGTCTCTTCCCCTTGAAGGACTGACATGAGCCCCTGCCACAGAAAGAAAACTAAAAGGGAAAAAGAAAAAGTGGTGGAAGAAAGGTGGGAGGAAAAAAGGCAGGGAAAGAAAAGGGGAAGGAAGAAAGAAAAAAAACAAACAAGAAACAAGAAGAAGGAAACAAGGAAAAGGGAAAAAAGACAAAAGAAAAAATAAGAGGAAAAAAAATTCTGTTCTTTATCTTCTTCCTTTCAGTCATGGGCCCAGCCAACACACTTGAACTATCATTTGATTCTCATATCTCCTAAACTTGCAAAGATATCTTGCACTTGACAGGTGGCTCTTAAGGTCTGTATTAGTTTTTAATAGCTTACAGTTTGTGGATTCTTAGCTTTCAGGGAGGGAGGTTTTTTCCTGGCAGAGAGGCAGAGGACTTGCAGCCATTTCATAAACACAAACTGTTTTTTTAAATTGTGAGAAATGACAGCTCTGGTTTCCTAAACTCCACAGGTTTAGAAATAAAACTTACATAAAGGGAGTACTGGAAAACAGGGCCAGGAAGTGCTGATGTGTGACAGAAAAAAGGTTATTAATAAAATTATCCTTATAAATGGCTCAAATGTAAGCAGTAAGTTGGGGATTTCTGTACTATCCTTTTTTCCCCACAGTTTGCCAAAAGTCAGTTTCTTACAGGAATTAGGATAGTTCTTTATGCATGTATTGGATAAAGATACTGCACAATTCTAGTACGCAGTAGCCAGTTACTGTCAGCAGTAGCTTTCCAAGATATACCCCCAAATTGGTTCTAAGTATTACCAGTAAGATTTCACCTCTGCCACCATAGGCATCTTGCCATTTGTCTATGTTCTTGCATGTTCTGTGTCCCAAAGATGAACTAAATTGAAGCTATAGGACACCTTTTATATCTCATTATACAAACAATCCGTTTGCAACATAACAAAGAAGGAGAGATTGACTCCTATTGGTATTTACAGAACAACAGAAGCAACACAAAAGCAAAGCAGTCAATAATGAGAGAGGAAGATAAGAATATTATTACATGTAAATACAAAACTTGGTTCTGGCAACTCCCCAAACATTTTAAGTCTGCAAAAGGCAGACTTTTGGATCACACAAAGCATATCACAAAACACTGTGAGGAGCTCTTGATTCTTGAGGAAAAACCCAACTCTTTGGCCTCGGACAGCAAGGGCCCACAGAGGTGTGATGAAAACCAGCACTGATTTTCAAGCTCACCTGCTGAAGGATATGCAAATCACCCCAAATAGCTGAAGCACCAACTTCACACACCAAGGGATGGAGAGGATGGCTTGGACAACACAAGGACAAGACCGTAACTGTGGCTTATTAAACTGGACATCTTCCAAAAAGCCTTTCGACCTGAGGAAGGGAAGCTTATTCCTTCCCTTCCCAAAAGATGAGCCAGTACCACCCAAGGGAAAGGAAATCTCTCATAGCTGTCGAGTGTGCCTGCAGCACGCTGCTGAGCAGTTCTCCCTGTCCATCAGAAAACAGGACCACAGGCAGCCACTCAAACACTGTGCCTGAACCACCTCAAACACCTTCCACTTCTTCCACTGCTTTGAGAAAGAAACCTTACCTTCTAGCTGCCACAGCAATCGCCTCTAAAAACTGCACTTCCTAAACCAACTTTAGAAATGTGCAAACAGGATTTGGACATAAAGATTTAAAATGTACACACGTGTCCATTACTAATGTGTAGGAAGGCACCCAGGCAATGGTTTTCACATGAACTTCCAGGGAATATGCCACAAGTACCTAAGAAGAGCAAGTCTGCTGTGCAGAGGGGCTTACATTTGCTGAATGAGTGCCACACATAAGTCACTGGAAAGTGGTTAGAATTCCTGACATCTCAGCAAAACAAAGGTCACCACCCAGCTAACAGCAGTGCAGAAAATCAGCTAGCAGAGCACACTGTAATGTCCTGATGGACACAGGACCGGGAAAAGCAAGAGAACCAGAGTAACTAATTCAGCTGGAACTCGCAGCTGACCATGAGCATGGCCCTGGGAAGTGCCCCAACACCAAACTCGGGCTACTCCAGGTGGCAAAAGCAGGGCCCCTTCCAACTCCCTGTGCTCTCACTGACTTGGCGAAGCCCAGGTGCCAAGTTCTGCTCTTCAGACTGGCCCCACAAATCCAACAACCTTGTCCATATTTCTGTCCTTCTGTTACAGCTGAACTCCGCTCAGCTCCACTCTGTCTACCCCAGTCTGTGTTCCATCCATCCATCCCACACTTGTTTCCTGTCCTCCCATCTGCTTCCTCAGGCCTCTGCATTTCTGAAGCACCACCGGGCTTCTCCTTGCAGACCACAGACCCAGCCAACCAAAAGCCATCAAAGAATAGAAGAACACTCGCCACCTCACAAAACCCCCAACTAACCAAACCAAGGTTAAAAGGCAAGAAATATATCCTATGAAATTAACCCTTGCAAAAAAATGTGTACTGGAAATGGACACATGGAAAAAACATGGGGGTCTAATTTTACACAATATGCCTGACATCACTTGAATAGAAGTTTTGTACAACTGTAGGCATTGAGTTTCTTCCCTTGACAATAGGAAAGACATTTCATCCTCAGTTTAAATACTAAATCTTGAATCACATAAGAACCATGTATTTGTAAACAAAAAGCATCCCTGAAAAGGATGAGATATTTTATGAGTCTGTTTGTGCTGCATTTCTCACAGAGCCCAGTGCATATGACTCAGTCATTGTTTTTCACTTGCTGGCCTCAGTTATCACTTATCTTTCTACATTTACAAGTGTCTAAGTTTATAGATGAAAACCCTAGAAAATCTTCTCTTAAAAAAGAAAAGCCATACTGTAAAAGTAGGAAAGAACCCCATGAGGTGAAGTACTTGGGTCAGAATTTGTTACATGTTCTACTGTTGTCTGAGACAAGCAGAACGATTTGCTCCTGCCATTAGATTTAGGGACAAGCCAGCAAGTCCAAAGCTGCTCCCATAAACCCTTGACTTGGCTTTCTGACAAATCTGCACCATGCATTCACCACCCACAGGAGATAAGTCACTAGTGAAAACACAGGGAACACACTGCACTAGAAATACCAATATTGCTAATACCCTTATCTACCTATTCTGCTAACAGCTTGGATTCTAGCAAATGAACTAATTCTCAAATAAAATATCTGAAAAGGTAGGTCAGAAATAAGCAAAAAAATCCCCCCCCCCAAAAAAAACCACAAAACACTGAACTTTGTAATCACTAATTGTATAATTATTATCATATTGCCCAGATTTGGATTCAGATAGAGGAAAAGAGAACTACGTGTGAGTGTCTGTCTTGGACACAGCCCCCTGCTTCAGTGTTACCTCCAGTTCCATCTGCAAGGCGAGACATCACAATGGTCATAACTTTTTATGTGGGCCTTTCATAATGGCTTAACCCAGTTATTGTTCTACATGGAATTAAAATGACCACAACACATTGAGCAGCCAAAACAAAAATGCAATCATCAGACTGCAAAGATCAAGCAGAACTACGTTTTTCCTTCTTTTATCAAGAGACCAAGTTGATCAATTTTCAGAATGAAATCAGCAAAACAAACAAACAACCCTCATCCCTTTTTCTTTCCTCACAGGAAGGACAGTTTTCACCTACCTGATACAAATCTCAGCTGTGGCCAGCTGATGTCTTCTTTGGACTAGACTGAAATGAAAAGAGACTCTCTTCATCATCCTTTACACTTTGGATCATGCCCTTGCCCTTAAGGGTCACTACAGCAGTACTCCTGAAGGCACTTCCAATAATGTTCTGCCTGATGGTCCATAAACTGTCCAAGGATTTCACTCCCAAATGAACTCCAGCCATGCACCACAACCACCAGGCTTGCAGCTGGAGGGCTGGAAAGGACCCTGAGGATCACGAGTCCAACCATTCAGCCAGCACTGGCCAAGCCCATCACTAAACCAGGTCCTTTAGTGCCACATCTACATTTCTTAAACATCTCAAGGGATGTCAACTCCAGCACTCCCCTGGGCAGAGTGAAGCTTTTCCTAATATCCAGAAGGGGTTGGCCCATAGAAACGCACAGCTGGATCTCCCTGCATGACTCCTGGGAGGAAAACTGCTGTCTCGGCAGAGCTGTGAAGGACAGCAGCTGCAGAATGACAGGAGACATTTTGAAATGCTGATCAACTTGATACCTGAAGCTTAAAGCCAACTACATGGGTCCTTCTGCCTCCCCTTTCCTCCAGTCCATCTTCCCTGTGGGGCACTGTGTGCCTCCACTTGACTCTAAAAACCCCCATGCTCCTCCTGCAGAGCTCATTCCCCTCCTACACTGGGGCCACGGGCACACTGCATGGGTGTAGGACTGCAGCCCTGAGACCACCCTGCTCCATGGCAGCAGAACATTCATTTGCTCCAGCTGCTCCATCTAATTAACCCCAAGGCAGTAGCATGTGAGGACACCATTAAGTGGAAAAGAACACAGTCCATGCCTAACTTCCCAGAACCCCTGTCTGGCTCTAAGTAAATGGACGCTTGATCACTACGATACATGAAATTTTCAACAATAGACAAAATTAATTTCGTTTTTTCTGTTCTACATTCACAATTCTTCATTCCCCTTACCCATTGCTGACATTTTCCACAGCACAAGTGTTACTGACAAGGGCAGTAAACCTTTCTGTGACCATAAAGTGCTTTTGTTTTGTTGTAAATGAAACAGTGGGGGAAAAAAAAAAAAGTGGGATTTTTTTGGTTTGTTTTACATGATATAGAATACATATTAAAACAGGTTAGAAAAAATAAGCTCCAGGAAAATACTATGGGGCAAAAAAAAATGTGAAGTCAAATTCTCTCAGGAATATTTTTAAAATTGCAGCCATCCAGCCTTTGAAGCTTTCGGTGTACAAACTACCTGGCATAAATTAGGTGGGGAGGGGAAAAAGAGAGCATTGCAACCTGAGCATCACATCTCCACTTTTACTGGAAGGCAAAGGCTGCAAGCTCAGCCCAGAAACACACAATAATAGAAGGGCCTACAGACTACTTTAAACCACTGCTTCATCTTCAGCCATGGGTTACATACCAGAGCACTTCAGTCTGTTTCAAACAACGGGACCCCCACTCCTTTACAGAAACCTACAGTCTTCTGCACGAGCCCACTAAGGCCTTCCAAGCCACATTACCTGCTTTGATGACAACTAAAACATGTATCGTGAACAGCAACACTGCTTGCCAAAAACATGGTTAAAATTGGTTATTTACTGTCAATAGCAGTTTTCCCTCTGCTGCCTCAGTTGCACACTGGAATGCAATCCAGAGAAATCAGAACAACAGCAACCAGCTCTGAAGACAAAAAGGAACAGCAGCGCAGATCACCACTGAAATGGAACAATCCATTCAGCAGCCCAAAGGCAACCAGTGTGAGGTGAAGCAGTCAGATTTAAAGTCACTGCTGCAGATGCTAGAGAGGCTCAATACAATATTCTGCATAAACAGAATGGGCAGGCAACACAACCATTTCTTTTTTGGCAAAGTGCTGATCTATCCTCCTCAATGTAAGGAATTATCTTAGATGATTAAACAACTCCTATACTTTCCAGAACGCTCCTACAAACTCATTCGCCATAGCCACCTCCCTTCCTCCTTTAGACGAAACACAAAGCAGAAGTGCCAAAACATCACAGAAAATTAGACATGAGCTAAAAGAAAGAGAACACAAATATAGAAAATGGGTATGTATCAGTGATCCTTAAATTTGTTGGACTATTACAATACCTTTCACCACCAAAACTGATCATAAATCCCTTGACCTTTCCTTGGAGTACAGTTAAAAACCAGTGTGTAACTACAGGTACAAACACACATCCATAGGCATCCTGGCTTCTTGGTTGTGATGCTGCCCAGGGTCAGACTAAGGTTAGAAACCAATTCTCTGCTCTTTTCCAAGATACACAACACCCAAGGACTTTCTGGATTGGCCCGAGATTTTCACAAGCATCATAAAGATGATGCAGGAAAACTCCTCCTTCACTGCAGCACTGAACAATTGCTCCTCTGAATCTCAAGAGCAGAGGAAAACGAAGTTGATTAGTTCCATTAGACCTGAAGTGTTACTGTACGGCACATGGTAAAAGTGAGGTAGGGAAGAAACAGCAAAGTGAAGACAGAAAGGGGGAAGAGGCACAGCCCCACCTTGCATCAGTGAAAGCACAACTCCACCAAGCTTCAGGTGATGGGAGCTGAGAACTCGTAGGGCACTACAGAGCCCTGCAAGAAACCCTTACACAAAGTCATAAAAACAAAAAAAAAAAAGGGAAAAATAAATACTTGACCTGTTGATCTTTCTGCTTATTCCCTGAGTTACTCTGAAAGTCATAAATTCAAACCTCTTTCCTGCTCCCTGTGAGCTGTGGTTGTGAAGAACTGACAGCAAGCAAACAGCAATAGATCATCTGTGCTGCCAACAGCACTGCAGCATTAGCTTCAGCACTTCCACAAACTTCTAGAAAACACAAAGCCCCTATGGGTGGACACACTTCCCCTTAGGTCAACAAAACAATGAATTATTCTTATCTCCTCACCAACTCTAATGGCTTGTGGAGACAAACAAAATCAGTCTGAAAGAGAGAAGTCTTGAAAGAGGGCAGCTCTTCCTGTAAGCACAGAATTTCAGCAGCTGCAAGCTTATTAACTACTGCAAGCTTAAAAACACAATTTCTCTTAAGCCCTACAAACTGAGTTTCAACTATTCAGAAAGCAAACAGGAGCAGCTTGTAGGACTTTCGAGCTACAAACATTGGGAAACTAAAATGAGTAAGAGCTAAGCAGAAGAGCAACCAAAGTTACATGACTTTGTGACTCACCAGCTTAGACAAACTAGGAAAATATACATTCCAGATTGTTAGGGCTCCCAAATTCCCACTGAATGTACAAGCATGCTGCTTATCTGAGCATGCCTGTAAGATCCCAGACCAATCACAGGTTGGTAACTCCACTCAGAGACTGTGTTATCTTAGATATCAAGCATTCTGTTATCATGATAGCACAAGGATTCCCTATCGCCAGAGTTCCCTACCTCCTCGACGTTCCTCGCAGGCAGCTCCTCCAAGCACTGAGCATCCCCGGTCCTTGCAACAGCCAAATGACTCCAGAGCCCCCCAATCCACTCTTTTATACCACTGCTGTTATGGGCTACAGGTGTGGCCTGTTAACATCACACCTGCTCCTGATCTTCAGTAATTGGTTCAGCTGCAGCTCGTTGGGGGATAAGATTACATTCTGTACCACCTTCATCATTTACCCACACTGTATCCCCCTACAGGGCTGTCCCTCACATTTCAATTCACAAAACAGCACACCTGGAGGGTTCCAGGCAGCAGCTACTGGCTGTCAGGCCTGTTCTTAAACCTCTGCTAATTCCAGCACATCTCTCATGTGAACTATACATTCTGCAGTGATATGCAACCAAATGTCTTAGACATGCAAGTGTTTCAATAAAGCATGAGCCCTGGCTCCTGTGCTCCCCACAGCTGGCCCCGTTTCAGTGGCTGTGCTCAGGAGCAGAGCTGTGCGCTGACACCAGGTGTGACTCAGCTGAGGTTCAGTGTGTGCCACCAGGCAAGCACGGCTGAACTAAGAGGTCCCAGATGTTTATCCTGGGAGAAGGGCTGGATTTCACAAGAGGATTAAGATGTGGTAATGATGGAAAGGCAAGGAGCGTGTCTGCCCTCACCCTGCCCGGGGAACCCGGCGCTGCCCAAGCCAGAGCCGCCTCAGCAAAGGCAGCGACACGGCCCCACAGGAGAGCAAAGAGCAGAGAGGCTTCCTCAGCGCTGGCAGCTCAGCAAAGAGCAGAGAGGCTTCCTCAGCGCTGGCAGCTCGGCTCACACCAGCTTGTGAGGCCATTTGTGAGGCCTCAAGCTTCAGGGCAAGTTACTGTAAACTGAGCTTAAGCTAAGCGCAACCAATTGTCCTAACACAATCACATGCCAATATTTTTGACGTGTTCCAGACAAAGCTGCTCTTCCTGAACTTAACAATGCCTAGAATTTCACTGCAGGACTTTCAACACTTTCTGTTTGGTCAACTTGAAGCTGAGATTTCACTACCACTGGATACCCTACGTCAAAATACAACTTGCCCTGCTGCAGCTCCAGCTCGTAATAACCCGAGCCACTGTCTTTGGAAGGGACACACTTTCCATCAGAGCATTAAAGGTCATCAGAGGCTAGCAGTGCTTGAAGTGAAGAGTCTCTTCATTCCTTTCAGTTTGACAAACTGAAACCTATTGTGCTGACTAGCTGCAAAAGGAGGTCAGCACAAAAACTCCTTGTCCTAAGGACAGTACTCACACAGGCGCATGGAGCCCCAGTTGGTATGAAAAGGAGAAAACAAATGGGAGAGGCCTGTGGAGTAAGAAAGACACAGAGACCCACCCTTAGAGGAAAAGGAAAATAAAAAGGGTTACACAATGACTCCTATGATGCTTACGAAAGAGAAGGAGCACTGCTGGCCTGGGATTTAATTCTGGTATCATCCCTGTTGTGTATTTACTACTGACTTTACCCCTGTGTGAGCAAGATCAGGCATAGCTTATTAACTGAAGAGATGCTTAATCCTACTTAGTCATCAGGCATGAGTAAGGGCTACAAGTATTTGACTTCTTGTGGAAAACAAAACAAAACATCTAAAAAATTATCTTCCTCTTCCAACTTCGCAATGCCAGAGCAATAGACTTTTCCTAAAACATCTGTAAAGTTGAATAACAATATTACACAAGAAAGAACACAAGAAATGTGCTCAGGTTTGTGAACATATGCACAAGTACATATGAAATACAGCAGGTGTAAGCTTTAACAAACCCCTCACAAGCCTGACAACATTCTGTGGCGCTCAGTGCCAGTACTGGCATCATCCATGAATCACTAAGACAAATGAAGATGTTCCACTTTTCACTCTGGACACCTTTTTCAATAAAAATAAGAGACTCAGGTGGAGGAAGGAACGACTTCTCTGTGGTGGAATATCTACCAACAAGGAAGACATAGAACCAGATTTCTGTAATTCTGGACATGTCATTCTGTGCCTGCACAGAGAAAGCTGAAAGGAGTGGCCTGCCCATTTTCCTTCCCTCAGGTTCAAGTGCAGTGTGATCCTTAACTCCTGGAAGGCAGGGCCTTAGCCCAGAACGGGTAAAGAGCAGGACTGGAAAATACTGTGTGTTTCCAGCCGTGTTTTCTCTGACTTTAACTAATTCTGAATTGGCATAGCCTACTTCAGCAGTGGAACAGATGATCTAATAGGTTATTTGACTCCTGTCACTACTTTCTCTGATCTAAATAACATTTTAAGTTTAGGTGTTTAACACACAATTTCCTAAGTACTGGGTTTAGAGAAGGAAACGGAGAGTAAGACAGTGACTATCAAACCCACAACAATGCTAAATTAAAAAAAAAAAAAAAGTCTTGAAGGGCCTTAAAATAGGAAAAAGTAGCTCCAGCCTCTTTATAGTTTACCAAAGAGCTCAGATGTAAATAAATGTGTACTGGAAGACCAGTGTGATAATTACACGTCACTGGACAAAGAATGCATGGTAAGAACAACAGTCACAGGGATCAGAAAAATAAGTGATATAATTTGCAGTTATTACTATGTATTTGGCTATTATATACTAAATATATTATTTATTTTCTATATAATGTATGTGTATACACACACCGACAACCTCTGAACCCCACACACAACATGGATGCAGAGCCAAGAAGACTCTTGCACTGAAAGAAGCAAACAAGAAGGCAGATTCGTTCACAAAGAACCAAAGAACTGATATAATGTGTTGATATTTCCTGGAACCGATCCAAAGATGAACAGCAGAGTTTTGGATGAATTGCAAATTTTCCCAGTACTTCCTCTGAAAGCCAGGCTGGTACAGCATTTTAATAATCCAACCCAAAATCACAGAAAACAACTTTGGTTTGTGCCGGGTTGAACTGGGGAAGGAGGAAAGGTCCACAAAGACATTTATAAACTATTTTAATTTCTGTGCACACCCCGGTCCATGCCTGTGTATGAGCAAACTAGTTCTGTAATAACCCACTGTTCTCCTCAACAGAAGAGGCTGAGGTACTTATAAATGCAGGTATTTCAAAATTTAGCAAGTGAAAACTTTCTCTACAACAAGATGCAGACTCAGGGTAGATCAGCAGCTCATGAAATAGAGCCCAGCCGATGCTCCCACGCTGCACTTTGACAAAAGGCTCCCACTGATAACCTCTTGTCAGCTGACAGGGAATCCTGAACAGTGCAAACTGCACAGCGCCTTCCCTGAACTCTGCGAGGGAGGGAGGGAGGGAGCAAATTGTGGGGGAGGTCACAAGAATCACTGCACAAACTTCTGCTCCATCCAGTGAAGACAATCAGAGTGCATGTCTTTAAATAATCGTGTTCTCAAGCCGTTTTGGGGGTTTTTTACCCAGCTTGTGCCAGTACCTGGGAGCTTCTGGGAGGGTTTGTGGGGTGACTCGCTGCCTGGATTAAGCACACCTCCCCTCCCTTCTCAGCATCTCTCAGTTTGGAGGACACATACACACACACGGAGATTATATTTTCCTTTAATTTGCTTTTATTAAAAAAAAATAATAATAATTAGAAAAAGCATTTCTTGCTGTCCTCACTGGGTTTGTTGTCATTTAATCCAAACAGCTTCTTTTCCAAATCATGCAGTTTAATAATATGAGTGAAAAATCTAATAATCATTTTTGTGTAAAAAGAAGAGTAAAGTAGTAACAGATTCTCAGCAGACTGTTCCAGTGTAAAAGTTTACACTGCAGTTAAATAAAAATTACGGTGTACATAAACAGTTAAACTTACCATACTGGTATGATTGCTAGAAACGAAGAAGTTTGGAAGTTTGCATTTGGTTTTACTGCAGAAAGCATAAATGTCTAAAAGAAAATAATTTTCAACTGCTTAAAAAAGAGTAATCTCTCGGGTTTTAAGTACTGCTTTCATGTTCCCATGGATGCTCCCCAGTGTCCTGAGACATTAGTCAAAAATCATAATTAACACTTTACAAGTGAAACAAAGCAGATGATGTGTCTAGATTTTTTTGGCAACGTTTGTGTATTAAAAAAAAACCAAACGGAAATGGCTCTTCTTTTGTAATAAGGCAGTAGAATTTATGTTTTTAAGATTAAAGGCATAGGGCACATTGAGTACATTCAAATAACATGAAGATCATAGCCCAGGAACTGAGTTACGATAAATTTCATAATAAGCTACCTCTTAATTAGGCTACTCTTAGCTCTTCACATGTCCCAGCCAGAAAGGATCTAGTAACAGTGAGAGCTGAAACTGCCCTTCCTCCTTTTATTTTTTCTTTTTTACAACTTTCACATTAGAGCTTTGGCTTTCTGTCCCACACCTTCACGGGAAGACCAATTACCCGCTCATCAAAAAATCGTGCCTTTAATGCCTCAGCGCAGGGGCTTGGGAATAAGGGGAGAGGACAGCCCGCCGCCAGCCGAGGCCCGAAAGCAGCCGGAGCGCTCTGGAGCTGGACGGGCACACAGCACATCACACCGCTGACACGGAGAGAAACCGCCCTGAGAGTGTCCCCTGAGCCTCCAGCCCCTCTCCTGTACCTTGTGGAAAACACAGGAGGTGCGAAAAGGGATTTGAGGACAGCCGGGTGACGAAAACACGGTCCCTGCTGCCGGGGCTTAGGGCGTGACTCCGTTCCTGCCCCGGGATAGGCGCAAGCCCAGGCCGAGTACGCGCTGAGGCGCGTGTTTAAAAGCCCCGCAGCTGAGGAAGAGCGCCAGAGAGAGGGACGAGAAGCACGGCTGTGCCTCGCTGCTGACATCAGGAAAGCGGCAAGATGCCAGCGAGGTCCTTCTGCTTCCCGTTCGCCAAGGGCACCGCACGCACTCCGCCGCCCCCGCCCGCCGCTTTGTGCGGGCCGCCGGGCCCCGCTCCCTGCGCATCCCCGCCTCCCGCCGGCCTCGCCGGGAGACGCCGCGCTCCCAGCCGGGGAGGCGGGGGCAGCGCTCGGCGCTGAGCTTTTGTTCGCCGCTGCCGAAGCGATCGCCGCCGTCGGGGAGCGGGGCTGTGTGCGGCGGGGCGGTGCTGCCCGCCCGCCGGGGAAGCGCTGCCCGGCACCGACCCGGCACTCGCGGCCGGGGCTGGGCAGGCTCGGCGCGGCCCCGGACAAACAGAAGAGGCGCGGAGAGGGGGGGAGGGCGAGAGGCAGCCCCGCCACCCCGCCGCTTTGTCACAGAGCCCTCCCCCGGAGGCCGGCGGCAGCTGCCGCCCCGCCGGACCCTCCCGCCCGGCCGCGCCTCCGCGCAGGGCGGCGACAGGGAGGGACGTGCGGGCCTTGTAAAGCACACGCTGCCATCGCACCTCCCTCCTCCCGCCGCCCATTGTGCCCCGGCCGACGGGAGCGCCCCGCTGCTGCCCGGTGCCCGCCCCCGAGCCCGGGCGCCCCCGCCCCGCGGCGGGGACACGTCAGGACACACACACACTCACACTCACACAGAGGCGTGTGCCCCGCGGCTGAGCCGCCCGCCTGCCCCCCTCTGCCGGGACGAGCACCAGCAGCGGCCCCGCAGAAGCGCCCGTAAAGGAGGCTCGGCCGGAGCGCAGGGCCCGGCTCCCCCCACACCTCTGATTATTCATCGGCGCAGGCTGGCAGTGGGAAACTCCGCTTCCTACTTGCCGCTACGCTTCTACCGGCTCAGCCCCCGCCCCTTCCCCCCCCTCCGCTCCTCGCTAAGCTCCTTAAATCCCGAGAAAACTTTGGGAAGCGATTCAGCTCGCGTGGGGAGCCGGGCTGCTGCACGCCGGGGCAGCCCAAGCGAGAAACCTGCCCAACTTTTCCTGCAGCCTGCGGAGTCACCGTGCGCCTCCCTCCGCGGCGGGATTTAAAGGCGGCCAGCCCCCCGCACGGAGCAGCCGTGGCCAAACACGCACACAGACACACACACACACACATACACACGCACAAAAAACCCTCCCCCGGCTCTCGGCAAGGCGCACGCCTGGCACCGCTCCTTCCCCCTTACCCCAGAGCACTTCTACCCTTCGGAAGGGGACGGGGAAAAAAAAAATAAATTCTCCGCTCCCTCCACCCCAGCCCGCGAGAAGTTGCGAAGCGTCCCGCCAAAGAGACACCCTGCCAAAGTTGAGCCGAGCCCCGTTCCCCCTTGACAAGCTACGGGGCCGACCTGCAGCTCATCCCGGCCAGCGACGCGGAGCGGACCGGCCACCCCTGCGCCCCCGGGCCGCATCCCCTTACCATGATCAGCGTGTGGTTCCTCTGCTCCGCCGTGGCGGGCTCAGCATCTTGCTGCTGTTTGCTCTGGTGCTGTTGCTTGCTGCTGCTGCCGCCGGTGCCCGTTTTCTTGGCCCTCTGCTCCAGGGTCCGCTGGTAGAGGCTCACCGTGTCCCTGCGCTCCAGCTCCAGCTGCTCCGCCTGGGCTTGCTGGTACCTGCTCTCGCAGTTGACATGGTGCCGCCGGCAGCCCTCGATGCGCTGCCTCAGCCGCTCCACCACCGTGCTGTGCTTGGGAATGCCGCCGCTACCGGCGGTATTGTTACCGGGAGCGGCGGCAGGAGGGCCGTGGGGAGAGCTGCTAACCCCGACACCGGCCCCGCTGAGGCTGCTCTTCAGGTTATTGTTGATGCAAATACTGCTGCCATTCGCGGCGGCAGCGGGGGCTGCGAAATCCCCCATCCTCGTCCCCGTGCACACTATTTTGGAAGAACTTTTTATCCTACACTTCACACATACAGTCTCCTCTGGGGTCCTGATGGGATACTTTTTAGAGAACCGGCGAGGGGGGGGGGAAGGGGCACCATCATGTATCAGGGAAACAGCGATCCCAAGCAAATGTTTCTCTTTTCCCCCAGCCAATCCCTCTCGAGAAGCTCCAAAACATTAAAAAGAGAGAGGGAAGGGGGGAGGGAAATAGAGAAGGTGCTAAAAGGTTATCGCCAGCAACACAACCAACACACACACACACACACACACACACACAGACACGCACACAAAAAGCACAACAAACTAAGCAGCAGCAGTTCGGGTTAGCAAACTCCAAGAGATATCAGACCAGCTCCTTTCCTCCTCTTTCTTTTTTATAATCCATTATTTCAAAACAGATTCCATGAGATTTCCGGAGATTTTGCCAAAAGCCTTCTCTCCCCATGGATAAGGAGAAACACGCGCCCCTCCACATGCACACACATACACACCCGTTCACACGCGCGTTCGCACACACACATCCAAGCACAGGCACACGCTGGGTACACACGGCACACTCACTCGCACTCCACGGCATCAAAAGACAGGCAAAAAGCCGCTTGCTTATTGTATTTTCCTTCTAGAAAAAAGTTTTGGTGTTTATGCCGCACCGTGTTCGCAAAGTACTTTGGCTGCTCAGTTGCATTTCAACAGGAACCTAAATAGCAAATCCTCGGGCTGGGGGAAGTAAACACATGAACAATCCGGACCGAGCTGGAGAGGAAAAAAAAAAAAAAAAAAAGAAAAAGAAGAAGAAAAAAAAAAAAAGTAGCGCTCTGAAGTCTCTGCCAAACGCGGAGCTGATACAGCCTAGCGCTTTGCTCTGTCGTGCCGGCTGCTGCTCCTCCTGCCACCATCACAATGATCAAATGCTCTCCTCCTCCACCTCCTCCTCCTCCATGCCAGCGGAGTGATACCAGGACAGGAGCGCTCAGCAAACACCGCAGCGGCGGCGGCGGCGGCGGCGGCTCCTCCGGGCCGTGAGGCAGGCCCGGGGACAAGGTGCAAAACCCGGCACGGACGCGGCCCGCCAGGAGCGGACATGGCGCTTCCCCGGCGGCGGCGGCGGCGGCGCGGGGCGGGCGGCAGCGAGCGGGGCCCGACACCTGCCGGCCCCGCGGCCTCCCCGCACCGCGGGCGCGGGCGGAGCCTCCCGGCCGGCGCTCGGGGCCCGGCGGCGGCCGCAGCGAGGGCCAGGGCAGCGGCGGGGCCTGGCGGAGCCCGCGGGCGAGCGGCGTGTGCCGCCTTCCCCTCCCGCGGCAACTGTTGCATAATGGATGGGAGCGGAGCGCCGAGCCCTGCGCCTCCCCGGCACGGGGCTGAACTTTCTATTTTAAACAACACGAGAAACACGACACGCCGGGCAGCAGCAGCGCTTGTCCGAGCGAACGGCGGCTGCCTCCATGCAGAGCGCGGGTGATTAATGCAGCAAGAATAACATCCCGGGAATCTAGTTTTATTCCGTTTTGCAGACAAAGCTATTGCGCCCACAATTGTCGTTGAGTGTTATTTTCTATCTAGCCCTGTGAGAAATGCACTTCCAATTTTTTAAATACATCTGTATAGAACAGAATTATCTCAGAGAGACAGCCGTATTCTCTAACATGCAGCTGATTTAACGAAAATTGGCAACTCATGCATCGGTAATGTAATCTGATTTAAACCATCTTCATTTTTGCCATTGCAGATTAGCATAGGATACTATTTCTAAGATACAGCGACAAAGAGCATTCTTTGTCTTATTTAAATGCTCAGCAGTATGAAATTTGGGGTTGATTTCGTGCCTATTGCCACAATTCATGACTATGTTGAGATGGAACATAATAGTGGACAAATAAAAATAGCAATTAGTACCTGTCCTACGCTGGGATTAACAAACAGATATTGTCCCCAGAAAAGAAAACTTTTCTGTGGTATCAGTTTGAGAACCACAGTGAATTCACTTGAAGTTCTTCATGATCATTGAATACTTACTAGGTTATCACGGAACCAGCACGGGGAAATTACAGCTCTGCTCAGAAGCAGCGTAAGAACGCGGGGAAACTGCAGTCCTGAGTCAATTACAGAGATTTGTAATTGACTCTCTTAATCTGAAGACGGGGTAGGGGGAATGTGTTGTAATTTCTCTAGTAACTGAATTTCTCTGGTGACTGAATAGTTAAGATTCGATGTAAGAATAGAAAGAGGAGGAAAAAAGAAGGAGGGGAAGGAATTTCAGGAATAATAATAATAATAATAATAATAATAATAATAATAATAATAATAATAATAATAATAATAATAATAATAATAATAAATGGAAACTGTGATGAGGCCAGGGAGGGAGAGGGCTGTGCAGAAGGTTTAACCTGGAGCCAGCGCTTTTTGGCTTCCTCAGCAGTGCCCCCTGCAGCCCGCAGCTCGTGTGCGGAGCACTCGAGTCCAGCAAAGGAAGCGTTCATTACACCCACCGGGCAGAAAACACGTGTAAAAGCAGCGGTCTTCTCACAGGCTGCTTTTTCGGTGCATTTTACACAAGTTGTCTTCTTTCCCTACGGCTGCAATTAATAGCATTTGTCAGTCTCTATGAAGTCACACAAACACACCTTAACTCCCAGCATATCACTTTGGCAGCTGTCAACGTGGTCATTTTTAAGTGGAAGCTGTGTTAAAAATGTAGGAATTTTTTCATCTCTCGGCTACGTACCTTGGTTCTGCCAGGCTGCACGGCCCAAGGGTGATGATTTGAGTAAAAGAAATGTCGGAGTAACCAGTGCTTGGTGTTAGAAGTTTTGCAAACAAATCACCGGTTTTGTGGAAATAAAATACCGACCAACCAAAGAAAGGAAGAAAGAAACAAAACACAGAACTCCCCCAGTAAAACCCCTCCATCTGAATACATTCAGAACCCATTTGGTTCTGGCTAAAAGATTTTTTTTATCGGCTGAAGTTAAAGCAAAGTTGAACAAATATATATTTATTTCCCCAGTCATTTTAACAGCACAGTGGTGATTCTTGTATTATTCTACAGAACAATCTTTTATAAGATAAGGCACTCCCTCCTATATCTAAAGACAATCAATAGAATCAGAATTTTCATTTCATTAAACAATGGCAGTTGTCCTCTGTTACTTTACAGCTGTCTTCCAGCACCTAAGAGCTAACTAAAAATTTTCTTCTCGTGGAAGGTTTTTCTTTTAAGGCCAAGTATTGAGTGGCAATGGTAAAATAGCATAATAGAGATAAGATTTCACAGTTCATTTTTGCATCATTTCTTTTAAGGACACTTACATAAACAATTACCAGCTTCTAAAAAGCTAAAGTAAAATAAGCTATTTAGTGAACTATTTAAATCCAATTTTTGAGAAGGACAACACTTCGGCTAAGCCTCTGAGACTGAAAAAACAAAAACAAGAAACAAATTCCTTATATTATAGAAATGTATAATACAAGAGCAATACAAGAAATAGAGAGATCTCCATTTTGTTCTGACTACTGATTATTGTCATTAAAACAGATGCTCTTCACAGCCTTGAGCACACAGCTCTGTTCTGTAGTCAGACACAATCACAGACTCACCCATGATTGTGTGTGCTCTTACTTTTGTGACCCTGGACTTACCAACAAACACCTCTTCTGTGGAAATTCCCTTTGCACTCACAAATGTGTTTATTTGCTCTATAGGCTTTTTTCCCGTTTGCACATCAGCTTTGGAATACCACCTTCCCAAGTGGAATTCGAAAGGAATCAAATCTACCAGAATTCGAAATGATCTAAAGATGAACTTGCTGATGGCAGCAGATGAACAGTAATGCCTACTGCTATCAGCTGACAGGACACTAATTACCAGCTCCAGGAGATGAGTGCCTGGTGAGAGATCTATTCAGTGAGTTAGGAGTTTGAAAAACGATAAAACAGGCCTGATCTGTGAAAAGATACCGCAGTATGAAAATACAGCATACGTTCTCGAGATGATTATCGTGACAGAGATCTGTCTAATTAGGAAGGAACTATTTTAATGCTAAGATATGAAAGAGCCCAGCTGGGAGAGGAATTTAGAGGAAGACACAGAAACATGACTGTTAAGCTGACAGCAAGTGCAGTCTAAGCATGTTCCAATGACAGCTTCTAAAAAAAAATTCATCTCAGCATTTAATCAATAGTGGTTTCAGAACAAGCACAGCCTTACAGATAATCTAGCTAGTCATATTAGTGGGAGGGACTCCATAAAAATACATTAAATATGCCTTTGCAGAGCACTGCAGTTGGTCAACTGAGCTAGACAGTTATTCAGGGGATGGGCAACATGAAAAATACCACTGTGAGCTCAGACAAATGGGGGTCCCACTCTATTAGAAACCACACTTCAGTGCCTGGCACTGCCAGTCAGCTTGGAAACTCCAATCATTGTGACAGCAAGTTGCCAACCATCCTGGGCAAGAGATTAACCTTCAGAGTGGCCACCTGGGCAGAAACCTTTCTGAAAGCTCCTACTAGAATTAAATGGTTTATGTCTAAATCACAGGGTGAAATGGGCGTCTGCTGGAAGGCAAACCCAGGGCAGCCACACCGTGTGTTCACTGGGTAACTTTGAACTTCTTGGGTCTGCAAGGAGCAGCTTTCTTATATATTCAAGAGGGTTTCAGAGGATTTCTGCTGAAGGTTCTCTTGGACACAGTGCTACCTAACAGCAAATCAAATGTGCTTCTGTTGCTACCACAAGCTACTCAAGTGCATGTTGCCTAATGCATCCATGGCCAAAAAATAATAGTAATAATAATAATAATGTCATTTGGAGAACAGTAAAAGCAAAGCTGTATATTGAGGGTCCACTGAAATCTAAAAACCCCACAACCTCCATGAATGAATGTATGTGTGAAATCCCACTACAGCATGGCAAAAATTCTCCTGACGGTTGGGGTGGGTACAAGCTACAGCTGTTAGAACATCCAGAAATGTAGGGATTCTTCCAGGGATGAACTGAGTCTGGAGCAAAAAAAAGTTGCTCTAAATAGTTAGGGAAAAAGTCATCAAAGCTTCAGAGGAACATAAGGACAAAACAATAAAGGGAGGAAGGGGAAGCAACAAAGAAAGCAAGTTCAAATTGCAAAAGGCAGAGATTCAGAGGCACTGCAGGAACTGGAGTGATCACTCTGTGTAAATACACACAAAACCAAAACTCCCTCAAGACAAATTTTCCAGCTTGTACACGTCAAGCTGTAGAACATGGGGAATCCAAATCAGAATTTTTACATAATCTTTCCAGTTGTGACCAATACTGAAACCCCAATTCAGCAGTTATTATAACAGGACAGGCAATTGGATTGAGATACACACACACCTAAGCACTCTGCTGAATGAGGGCTGGAAAAATATGGGGAAGGAATGCAAAATGTGGACTTGTTCCCTCCTGTTCTGATTACAGATATGCCACAATAAGAACACAAAGAAGAAAAGTAAATGCCATGAATGGGCATTGTTGTCCACACACTACCCTGTCATTTGAGTATTATTACCATACATCTCAGTTGAGGAAGAACTCATAGAATGAATTCTGATGTGGCACAGTTATGTCCTTCTGTTAATTTGAAGGTCTAGTTTTGATGCTAAGAGCTGTAGGAGACACCCATGAAGAGAGCTAGCAGAGAGCTTGGAGGGGAAAGGAAAGTCATCACTCAGGCACAGGCCCCATGTCAGCCTTTGATCTGTCACACTGATCTCAAGAGAGTAACTGAGGGAGGCAGGGGAGTGGAGAGGATGCTGACAAGAAAAGACACTAGGAAAAATCTCAGAGAGACGATTCTCGAGGATCCTTGAAGCTTTCACCAGAAATATACGTTAAGAAACTTAAATTTCTTAAACTTTAAGTCATTCTTAAATGGAGTAGCCCACTGCTTCTCAGTAATGACTGCCTCATTTCAAATGAATAGCCTGAATTCACAGGGCAACAAGCAAAAAATCCCCTACCACTGAAATCAAATGCCCAGCTTTGGTAATGAGGAAGCAGTCAGGGGATTTTTTTTTAATTTTTTTTTTTTTTCTCCAAGGCAATTCCTGTATAGATACCAGCCATTTATTAGACTTCCAATGTGAACATGATCACTTTGAATTTTTTGAGCCAGAAGATAGACTGAAGCTACTGAAAACTATCATTCATGTCCCTCCATATGGGAAACTGAAAATTGTTCTGCAATCCTTGGCATAACCAATCGAGTTCAACATTCAAATAGGAACACTTTTACAAATTCTTAAATTACAGGGAACTAGAAATAAAGGGTAATTTTCCATAGTGGTAATTTTTTGTAAGCTCCGTCTTCAAGAAAAAGAAATACAGTATTTTCTTCCCTGGGCCAGTGTGCTGACTGACAACAGCGTTGTTTCGTTCAAACTGCTAGACTCTCCAACCTACAAATAAACCTCTATATCACATACATTTGCAAACCTGTACTGAAAGTCCATCACTGAGCTTGTAGCCTTGCAATGAGTTTGAAACCACCAAAATCAAAGCACTTGTGCAATCCTTGCACAATCCACAGCACCATGAAGTCTCCAAATACATTGTTACACACTGGTTTTTCACAGGATGTTTGTTTTATTCTATACAAAGAATCATCAGTGCTCACCAGTGAGGAGCATATTTAATAAATTTTTTTTCCCCTGTCAGATCCTCACATCACCTCATGGGTTTTCATTAATTTAAACCCTGCTCACAGACATTCATCTCCTAAGAATGGGTATCACTCCTGCTCCAGTGTTTCACTGGTACCAACAAACTCATTTCCACAATTGATGGCACGTGAGAAGACAATGTCCCTTCATTGGAGAGTGGAGACCGAGGACAAGGAAATTAAGCTTAAGAGGTTTTGCTAAGTGCCCTAATTGAGCTGATTTTTCATAAAGGCTTACACAACTCAGAGCACACCATGTTTTATAAAAGCAGCCCACATCAACTTCAGTTGCGTCTGTAGGTGCTTAGCATTTCTGCCAGGCAGAACCCTGTTGTCAAATCAGGTCCCTGGAGAATGGGGAATGCAATTAATGATCATTTGCAAGAAGCAGAGTTGGCTTGAACTGAGCAGCATCATGTAAGAAAGCTCAAACATTTCATCTCAAACACATACAGTTCAGTGAATTACAGGCAAAACCAGAATTAGACTTTCCAGGAAAGAAAACACTACATGCTGGTTTTCAGTAATATTTTAAAAGAAATCTTTTTGTTCCACTTTTTCTGTAGACACACCTTTCAAATGGGTTTTGCTGCAGCTAACTCAAAACATGCTGTGTTTAGAAAGTACTGCTCAGGGAAAGCTTACCTGAAGCCAGAAGATGCTAAAGAGATAAGACATTAGAATAACAAGAAAAACAGTAAAAGGATATAAAAAAAATCCCCGACCACGCTCGGTCATGTTAACCAAGCTAAAAAACAAGTAACTGTGAGCTACGTTAAAAAGCAAGCCTGTGTTCAGGCTCTTTCCAGAGTCGTGGAAGTTACTGGAAAACATTCTTCAGAAGTCTAGGACACCTCCAATCTTAGCTCAGGCTCGCAGCTAAGGGTTTGCAGAAAACAACAGCTGATTAGATTCCAGTTAGACACGGAAAAAATCCTTCTCATAGTATGAATAGTGAGACTTACATAGATTACTTAGGAGGCCATTGAGTCTCCATCATTGAAAGCTTTAGGAACTGGTAAGACAAATTTGTCACTAGGGACACCAGAGTAATTGATTTTTCCACGGAACAAAGTGGTGGATTAGGTTCTTAAAGTTCCTAAATTTTCATAACATTACATTTACTTAGGCAGCTTGAAAGCCATAAATATATTTAAGCTGTTCATAATTTCATTTATTTAATTCTGACTTTGGTGTAAAATGAGAAGATTATATATGAACTTACTGGTTAAGACCACAGGTCCATGTAGCACAGTGCTCCATCTCCCACAGTAGCCATGGGAGTGGACATTCAGGAAAAAACAGAACACTGTGAGGACACCCTGCCTCACAGCCTTCAAATATTTTCAGGTCAGACTATGTGATTTATCTAGTTAGTGGACTCTACAGCATCTCTTCCCAAGTTTTTTTCCACTCTCTCTGTGCCTCTTTACAAATTCCTTGACCCAGGAAGTCATTTAAGGAGTACCACCACAGATCCACTTCCTCTGGTTTATTTTGAATGAAGATCTTACTGTCTTCCAATAGCCTTCATGCTTGCATTAGAAGAGTCAGGAAAAAGTCAATCCCACTCTGCTTTTCTCCAGAGCTCTCAGTGTTGCAAACCCCTTCTCACCTTCACCCCTCATGTTTAATGGATATTCAATGGATGGGTTCCTTGCATGGGTTGTAATGGCAATCACAATATACCTCTGACCATCCTTGGTCATCTCCAAATAATTTCAGTTCTAGAGTATCCTGTCCTAGAGAAATGGACCAGAACCCTGGATTTTTACAGGGTTTTTTACCATAATGCAAAGGTCTTGTTCCTCAAGACCTTTGGGTCAGCTTAGAAATTATCCAAGATGTGAGGATTGGACTATTCTTGCCCAAATGTACCACTCTACAATTATCTATACTGAATTGCACCTTGCTTTTTCTACAGTTAATCTTGCTGTAGGCTATGCAGTCTTCCTCATCCCAAGTGGCTTGCATAAGCTCCTATAGGCAGCAAAGCCTTGTCACCTTGCTGATAACCTCCCTTCTTCAGGACATTTGAGAATATATGGAATAGTATGGAATTCTGCCTGTGCTCTCCCTCCTGTGCAAGAACTGACCATTTTCTTCCATCCAGTCATGGTATATCTTATGATCCCATTTGTAAAATCATATTCTTATCCATTTCAGCACCTTCCTTCTTATGCCAGTGACAGTTTTGTGTTGCTTGATTTTCCTAAAACACCTTAATTACAAAGTTCTGTCAGATGTCTTTTAAAAACCTGAGTTGACTGTATCAGTCAGATGATCCTCATTTATATCTCTCTGACCCCATTAGAAGAACTCTGAGAGCTTTATTAAATCTCACTGATAATATTTACTCAGGTAGATGCTAATTCTCTCTCTTGCAATATCTAGTCATTCACCTGGAACAGATGTCAGTTTTAAGTTGCTGGATACCCTTGAACCGTTCTTAATGATGGACAGCACGTTTGACACTTGATTTTTATGTGCTGAGGAACAGTGAAGAGATGTTACATGCTGCTTTTAGCAGATATTTCATCCCTGAGTTTTCTTAGAATTCATGGGTAAATCCTTCTCATCTGGATTCACCTGCTTTTTGTACCATTACACCTTCCAGGTATGTCAGTTTTAGAGACAGTCTCTGCCAAGTTCCCTGAATACCCCCAAAGGACTCTGGAAGGATAAATTCCCTGATTTCTTTGTGTTGGCTTTGTGTGCCTAGATTTTGGTAGAAGGGGAGGGCTACAGTGGTGGCTTCTGTGACAAGCTGCCAGAAGGTTCCCCTGTGTCTGATGGAGTCAATGCCAAGCAGCTTCAAGATGGCCCCACCAGTGGCCAAGGCTGAGCTCATCAGTGATGGTGGCAATGCCTTCGGGATCATGTGTTTAGGAAAGAAAGGGAAACCACAAACCCTGCACAACTGCAGCCACAGAGAGGAGTGAAAATACCTGAGAGAAACAGCTCTGCAAACACCAAGGTCAGTGCAGGAGGACAGGGAGGACTCTACCTCTGCACCAGAAGAGCGCTCAGGAATGCCCCTGAGTATAGCAGGTGGCTCTGGATCTCAGACATGCCCTGCAGTTTGCCAAGGCCATCAGCATTGTCCCACCTGTTGCCATGAATTCCACAGTGCTACTTGGAATCAAAAAGTAATCAGCCTGTTCCCAAGACAGTGAAGAAGAGTGCAAGTCCTTCTTTTTCATGGGGGAGCCCAACCTGAACAATAAAAAATACAAATAAAAACCTAAAAATACACATGAAAGTGAAAAAAACTAGAAAAGGATTAAAATAAGAGTGAGAGAAAAGCGAAGAATGGCAACCCCTCATCTGTCAACCCTGTTCTCTCTCAGTTGCTTTGGGTGACTAAGAGGAACCTCCCATCCAAAATTAACCCAGGTGACACTCACTGAGCTACCTCAGGCCAGTGAGGAGCCTTTTGACTCTGTACATACAAATGCTTTGTGATGAGTTTTTCTCCTTATGTATAATTGTTATTTTCTTTGACAAATGCTCAACTTTGTAGAGCTAGAATCCTTTGAAAGCAACCACACGACGCACTGTCATTTCAGGGTTTAAATGGGACTGACAAAAGGTGGTCTCTTTCATCTGGTGACATAAATCAAGACATGCCTGATGCAGATGGTTTTCAGATACACCTTCAAGAAGGAACTGCATCCTTACATTGGGTTAAACAACATCTGCCTTAAAAGGATATGGATTCTAACTTGGAGCCTGTGGTGTAAATACTGTAAAACTCACCTATAGTTTTGAGTCACTGCTTTGTCTAAAAATTAAGAGCCAAAGTGAAAAAAAGATAGAGAAACACAAGAGATTGATTGGCTTAATAGAAATATAAGCTGCAACTATTTCTGTACGATTTAACTGATTTACTTCACTAAAAAGAGTAAAAGATGCTCAGAAAGTGATGTCCCAAGCACCCATCACCTTTGCAGCTCTTCAGATTGTGTTTAACACTCCTCAGTCATCCTGTTGTGTGGGGAATCCTCCAAATAAAACTCTAGGAAATCTAGAGCAAGGAAACTCTTGCTGTTTCCATCCAAATCTTTGGATAGAACTGAAAAAAAACCCAAATGTGCAAACCTGTCCGTTTCACAGCATAATTCTACCTGTTGTTTACCAAATTTACAGTACAACCACCTGCCTCCTTGCACAATCTCTCACAATTTTTCCATTGTAGAAAAGTCAGGCTGGTGTTAGTGTATTTTCCCCCTCTGGATTCTTGGACAATGTGGTCCTCCCTTAGGAAGAAACAGTGTCACTACCACGAGGAAAGAAATGCCCTGTCACACTGGTAGGTTGTAAAATAAAGGCAGTCTTTCAGTTCACCTCTCACTTTCCCAATACCACTTCAGGAAATGTAATTTTACAAAAAAAGAAAAATTAAACAAAGAAGAATGGCAGCAAATCTATTTTAACCATCCTTTGACATTAGAACCTAACCCACTATGGTCTTATTTAAAAATGGGTGGCTGAAAGGTGCTGCAGGATTTATAAGAAGAAAAAAGACTGTCTTGGAGGCTGATGCCAAATAACTCATTGCCTGAGTTATCACTCCTCAGTCAAAATGGACACGAAGAAACTGCAGCAGCCACCATGGAATTATCTCGTGTCACTGATGGAACAGCCAAATTCTCTGGCAGTGGTGAGTTATTCCTTTTATCACTGGCAGAACTGTCTAAAGATTCATCAAGGCTACAAGTGTGGAAAACATGAGGCCTCTCCAAATTTAGAGTGATAAAATACCAACTGTTTTATTACTTTAATCTTTATCATTTATGTTCGGGAAAAAAAATAACAACTCCACAATGTCATCTACAGTTAGGCAACAATGGGATTCATTTAAACTCAGCATTTAATTCCTGTAAGGAAGCTTTTCTTCCAGACCATGATCTTTGCCATTCCCACCTTTGCCTGCCCCCAGTCTCTCTCATGACTAAAGACATATCCTTCAGCCCTGACAAAGCCAGTATAAACTGCTGGGTGTTTTATTACAGGTTGTAATTCAGCCACTTGGGAGGTGATTTTCCTTCTCTAGTAATGAATTAGTGGAGGAAGCTGGTAATTTTTTTGTTGCACTACAACACTGCTAGAGAGGTCACATACTGTAAGTGAGAGAATAGGTGTTTAGAAATATTTCTCTACCTGCCCTGATTGCCTTTAAACATCCTAATGAAAGTGAAAGTATATTCATTCTCTTGTGTAATTTTAAATATTTGTTTTAAAAACCTAGCATGATCTCAAGAAAAACAAGTTTTGTGGGCCTGATTTCAATGAGCAGAGCTTCAGTTAATTATGTAGTACACATAAACCCTCTTTTAAAAGTTCATAATATTACACTGAAGACAGAATTGCTAAAGAACTTTGTTAATTTTTCTCCCTATTAAATCAGTGTTACAGACTTCCAGCAGATGTCTTTAATAGACATTTTTAATAAAAGAAGTATTGTATGAACTAAGTTCAGACCATTTCAGCAGTATCATCTTCTCCCACCACTAAGAGCAGAACTTCTCTTATATCTTCAAATTATTTCATTAATGCCTGATGCACAGAAACAGTAATTCATCTCCAAACCCTATAAACCTCTGTCAGCATCCATACTGTTCCTACATTTAAAAAACTGTGACTGCTCCCATTTACTCCCTATTTGTACAGGTTTAAAAGCTGCTCTTAAGAATGCGTTCTACTAGAAATTTTAGTCCATGAGCATCTTAATTTTAAGCTGAGAAAAAAAAAAATCCATCTGCTTTTTAAGCTGTCAGGTGTCAAAGAGGTTTTGTAGTGTCAGGTGTTTTTCTGAGCAAGGTATAGCTAATAAAGGTACCTTTGAATGTTTAACTGTCTGGGAAATGTTATTAAATATAACAAGTTTTTCAAGGCAAAAGTCCCACCAAAGGCAATGTCCCCGGGTCAAAGAGTCTATGATACTACATGCCTGAGATAAGTCCTGCCATAAAATAAGCTGTGTTGCTCTGATGTGAAGGTGCAGTTCTTGGTCTCCAACAACTAGGCTGTTTATTCACCTGAGTAAACACAGGTTTATGAGCTACAGATCCCTATTTCCCTCCCATCTGTGCAGGTAACCCAATGAGATATAAAGTGCAAGAGTTTTCCTAGGTCTTGACCAAATCTTGTCTTTATGTTGGGATCAGCTTTTCCCCTCTACAGCCTGATTTCCACAGAAACCTAATGCCTACTAAGATGGGGATAGCAACAAGTTCTTGGTTTGGGTAAGTAGGAGCCAGGATCTAGGAAAACCTTAACAAACATCTGGAGACACTTGGGAGAGGCTTTGGAGGTGGGATTCTCTGGGGTAATTCTACTGAAAGCTGTGAGGTTACTCCTTTATCATATGTAAAAATATGTGTATTTAGAGTGGGTAAATTAAATTAGACTTTGGTCCATTAGAGGTACATAATACTCTTTCTTACACACTTGTGTGAAGTGAGAGAAAGAAGGAAGCAACGGCCTAAGTTTGGTTAAACCCACCTCGCCGTCACAGACCTCTAAATGCTCAATTCACAATTACATGTTCTCAGTAAGAAACCTTTAAGGCTTTCAAACAGCAAAGTTCACCTGAGAAGCCTGTCCAGAGCATCCCAGTTGTAATATCCTCCACTGTACTCTGGTAGTAAAGCAGCCATCACAACCCTGAGCCATCCCCCAGTCCCAAGCTTAGCTGCACTTCCCTACAAACACGTTAGGATCCACACCCAGCACAGCCATTGCTTGAAGGAGCTGCTGATGTGACTAGGCAACCCTTGGTGATGGAGGATAACTCACCTGGATGGCCTCAAGAAGTTTGTCACATCTGAGAAAAAGACAAAATCTCAAGCATATGCAAGTCACAGTTCTGCTGCACCCCTAAATACAATCTCGCACAGCAGGTAGCTTTGCCCACCTTTTCTCTATGCACCCGGGCTGCTTCATCCGGTACAAACAAAAATCACACTTGCCTGGAGAGGCCAAAATCTGGAGGGATGCCACCAGAGACCAGGGAGCGGGTGAATGACTCTAACGTCTGAGAATAGCTCCAAGTGAGCTGCTGCTTTTCTATCCTGAGTGGGATACTATTTTCCCCCTCTAGGTACACCCATTTCATAGCAATATATTCTGTTGCTATTTAGGATTCACTGGCCACTTCCATTACAAATGTTCTGAGCCTTATAACCAGAGCTTTTGTTACTATGTCCACTGCCAGACAAAATTTGCCTCATTCTGGGTTTCACTGCAAAACCAACACCTTCACTGAGCCACCTTCATTGAAACTTTTGCAATTCTTTTGGCAGACTTGAGGTGATGTAAAAACAATAGACAGCTTAAGGTCTAGTGTCAGCAAAAAAATCTCAAATACAAATTGATTTGGCTGTTTAAAAATCAAAAAATGATGAATCCTCTGTATTCAAAGAAGAAACAGCACTGAGTGGAGGGTTTAATCCAATGATAGAAAGCAAAGCAAATGATTGTGTGAACCCCAGTGAGAACCAAAATAGCAGCATTTTACACTGCTCTATTTATAACTCCATAATTTTAAATGGTAAGACCAAAAATAGTCATTGCAATATGTTAGCTCGATGTAATTTTTTCTTTCCAAAAGAGATAAATTAGCCTATTTTTTTTTTTTTTTGTAGAGAGTAGCAAAATAAATAACAAATATCTTTCCAGAGAGTTTTAGAGGGTGTTTTTTTGTTTCAGAAGTTTTAATCTTTTGTGGCATGAGTTCTTGGCATCTGAATGTGCTCCTTCCTTCATCTGATTTCATTTAGGATCTCCATCTATCAAGGGACTTTCAGAAATATGTCATGATTAACAAGGCAGGCAGTTTAAATGGGGAATAATCAGGCTTTCCCCCTCCCCTTCGCTCTGTGCCACCGTTTTTTACTCTCTCCATCTCCGGAGAGCCCTCGACAGCGGCGGATCTGCAGCCAAGCATTGCCCTGTGTCATTACAAGCAGCTGCCAAGGGCTGCGGAGAGCAGGGCAAGGAGCAGCGCCCTGCCCTGAGCTAGGCCCAGCCTCGGGAGCCCCCAGGATCTGGGAACCCACGGGCTTTGCCACAGGGACACCCACAAGGCCCTTCCTACTCCATGGCAGCACAACTTAAAGAGAGAGCAACATTCCAAGGAAGCAATGGCCTAAGTTTGGCTAAACCCACCTCGCCATCACAGACCTCTAAATGCTCCATTCACGACGACACGTTTCTCAATAAGAAACCTTCAAGGCTTTCACACAGCAACGTTCACCTCCAAGATGGCCTTCAGAGATACTCTGAGGACTGGGTATTTCAGCCTCCCTGCCCGAAATCCATCTGTTTAAGGGACAAAAGGCCTCCCTGCCTAGATCGGGTGCTGCTCGGAGTGACCTTCCCGAGCCGCTCCCTCCCTCCCTGGCTGCCCGCAGAGCGCTGTGCCGGGGGCTGTGCATCCCGCAGGGACAGGAGCTGCAGATCAGCACCCTGCCTGAATGCTGGCTCCTGTCAACTTCACTGGCACCGCAGGATCTTTATTTTCCAAACAGCAAAAGCACAGCTGCCAGTCACCAAAGTTCATGATGAACCTCGATGGTGTCCTGAGGCGTGTGAGCAAAGTGTGAAGTAGCAGGGGAGGCCGTGTGGGCACAGATACACACCTGGACTGGCTACTTCTTTGTTCTGCCTTTTCAATTCAATTTCTGATAACCTCTGAAAATTAATTCCCTATTAGTATTCCTGAAGATGAATGCAAATTTCCAATTGGCCACCTTCAAGGATGGACCTCAAAATTCTAATCTTGACCTGCTGGAAGGAGCAAGCTCATCTGACTTCTGCATTTTAAGCAATTTGTGATTCCCAGTGACTTAGCTATAGGATTTGCTAAAGGACATTTCTTAGGCTTCCAACTCTGAACAGACTTAAATGAACAAAAATGTTTAGGGTCTCCTAGAGCTCATGATGTTAGTTACAAAGCAGTAACAATAGATTGTGTGAGCTCAAGAGGATGCTGTCAGGTACTGACCACTGTTAGTGCCAGATATGTCCTTTGCCAGCTGAATCAGAATAGCTGAGGTCAGGAGTTACTTCCAGAAATTGTCTGTTCCAAGTCCCCTGCTCCAAGCCACCAGCTCAGAGGTGTGCTGACTTTTGTGACAGTTTTTTTGTGATAATTTTTGACTATCACCAAAGATGGAGACTCCACAACCTTTCTGGGCGGCAACCTGCGCCACAGCTTGGTCATTAGAGACAATCTTTTATTTCTATCTGTACATCTTTGAAAAATAATAACTATTATAACAGCATTTTTACAAATTTCCTTCAGAAAAAACTCTGCAATTTCAGGCAGGTTAACCATGAAAAAGTCACTTTTGTAAAAGTTACTCTTAAGAAAACGAACTTAAGGTGGAAGTGCAATAAACAGTGCAAAAATCCTTAGTAGCCTACAGACCAAAGCAGAAGAGGTGTAAGACTGTAAAGACACAGGGTAGTCATGGATAGCTGCTCTGATTAAAGGACAAAGCATTAGGAAAGAACAAGCATGTTAGAGACATCAATACTAAAGAATGACTGGAATTACTTAGAGTGCTTCAAGGTAATAAATCTTCAGCAAAAGGAGTGTACTTAAGAAAGGAGAAATTTAGGTCAAATTGCAGGAAAAGACTCCTAATGGTAAAATACAGAAAGTTATGGAGTATTTGCCTGAAGGAATGTGCATGGCATATCCCTGAGGACTTTTAAAATGACACTGGAAAAAGCACTGAGGTGGTTGGTACACAATAATCCTACAGCAGGAAGGAGAAAGGCTGGATGATGTAACAGGGCTTTTCCATCTCTGCTTTCTGTGATTCAGGGTAATTCCACTGGCCAAATTCCAGTTTCAAATACAAAAATCCACATCAACTGTAAGCACCCCCTGTTAAAAGCAAATGTTATAGAAGAACTTATCCCTTCACTCCAGCACAGAATTCAGTGCTCTTCAGAAATCAAAACAGATCCCATGTTTTTTAAGTTTGTTTGTTTTAGTCAACTATGTCTACATTGTGATGAAAAGATTAAAACTGTGAACACTCGTGTTTGTACTTAGAGCAGGGTTCAGATTTGTTCAGCCTGGGAAATCACACTGAAATTTCCAAATTTTGAATGGAAATGATACACATACTGTTCAATTGTGGTGGATTCTGTAGGTAGTTATAATGTTGCTCAGCACGGGGAAGAGGGATATATCTAAATTCTGTGAACTTTCAAAGGCAGGCTTGCACTTTTCTTACTTGCTGCCTTTTTTTTGTTTTGTTTTGTTTTAAGGTGTTGCTGGAGGAATAAAGGGGGAAAAAAGGCAGTGTATTTTACACAGAGCCTCTAAAAATCTTACTCTTTTCACTTCAAATAACCACTATGTGGTGTTGATCTCAGGTTTGGAAAGAGATGCAGGTAATCTGCATTCCAAAATCCACAAAGGCCCATGCTGTTCTTGGAAAGCCCTTGTTCTATCCCAGCTGATCACAGGTGATTAGCAAGCATTGGGGCAGCAGTCCTGCTGAAATTCATGGAATAGATGAATTACATCCACAGTACTAAAAGCAAGTAAGCATTGTAGGTCTGATGATAAAAAATATGCACAGAGTGCCTTGGCACTATTGTTTCATTTTGTATGAGGAGTGTGCTTTTGAAGAGATTTGTCCTGATAGTTTCCTCCTGGCTTGCTCAATCCATGGAGCTGTTTGAAGCTGGATTAATTTCAAATGAAGCAAAACTGGAAGATGTGTTCCAGCCATTACTGGACATTCAGTCCACTGCTCCAGACCAGAGCCAGCACAAAGGGATATATCCTGAAAAGCACATAGCAAGGTCATGCAGCACCAGCAAGACTGACTGTACAGATCCACTCTGGCTGCATCCCACTGCTGCCTAACACACATACAGCCTCCTGCCACTGACAACCCTCTTCCCAAAACTGCTAACAACACTGCTAGGAAATTCATGGAGAACACCACGGACAAGTCTGGCTCATCAGCGACTCCTTAATTCTGATCCCCTTCCTGAATCCAGCCTTTTTGATTATTTTATCCCTTGCACCAAGTGAAGTGTAAATCCTGCAGGACGGGCGTGCCCTCCAAAGCGCGGAGCAGGAGCACTGAGGCCTTTCCAGCCTCCGCGCAGCACCCAGAGCGCGGAGCAGGAGCACTGAGGCCTTTCCAGCCTCCGCGCAGCACCCAAAGCGCGGAGCAGGAGCACTGAGGCCTTTCCAGCCTCCGCGCAGCACCCAAAGCGCGGAGCAGGAGCACTGAGGCCTTTCCAGCCTCCGCACAGCACCCAAAGCGCGGAGCAGGAGCACTGAGGCCTTTCCAGCCTCCGCACAGCACCCAAAGCGCGGAGCAGGAGCACTGAGGCCTTTCCAGCCTCCCATCACCAGCAGGCCCTTTCCAGATCCGCTCCCGCTCCGCCATCGCTCGCTCCGCTGCACAGGCGCTGGCTGCGGCCGGAGGGAGCGCCCGGCGGGGCGGGACGAGCCCTGGGAATGCCGTCCCTGCTGTCCCTGGCGTCCCTGTCCCGGGCAGCGCTCCCGGCCGTGTGCCGGCAGCGGGCACGCCCGGCCCGGGATGCCCTTTAACCAGCGGCGCAGCGCCGAGCCCGGCCTCCAGGGAAACGAGCCCTGAGGAGCACACGCCGGGAGCCTCAGCCAAGCTGCGGGCTGGATGTTCCCGGAGCGGCCCGCACGCCGTGTGCCGGGCCCCTGGGGCTGTCCCCGAGGAGCGGCAGCGCCGCCGGCCCGGCCGGGCCCGGCCCCGCCCGCCGCTCTGCGGGCGCTGCGCCCGGCGGGCCCCGCTGCAGGGGCGCCACCTGGGGGCCGGCGGCGGCACCGCGGCTGGGGAGCGGCTTCCCGGAGAGAATGGCACCGACGGCACGGAGAGGACAGGCCCGCAGGGAATGGCCGGCACCGACGGCACGGAGAGGACAGGCCCGCAGGGAATGGCCGGCACCGACGGGCACGGAGAGGGCAGGCCCGCAGGGAATGGCCGGCGCCGACGGCACGGAGAGGACAGGCCCGCAGGGAATGGCCGGCACCGACGGCACGGAGAGGGCAGGCCCGCAGGGAATGGCCGGCACCGACGGCACGGAGAGGGCAGGCCCGGAGGGAATGGCCGGCACCGACGGGCACGGAGAGGACAGGCCCGCAGGGAATGGCCGGCACCGACGGCACGGAGAGGGCAGGCCCGGAGGGAATGGCCGGCACCGACGGGCACGGAGAGGACAGGCCCGCAGGGAATGGCCGGCACCGACGGGCACGGAGAGGGCAGGCCCGCACGGAATGGCCGGCACCGACGGCACGGAGAGGGCAGGCCCAGCGTGAGCGGCTGTAGCATGGCCCCTGCAACGGATTCAGCAAGGATTCGGGAATGCAGCAATGGAATACACCACATATTTATGAGAGCATTCGCTTTCATTTGAGTAAGACGTCACATAGAATGTCTTGAGTGAAAACTCTGAAGATAAATGGGAAATAAAGGAAAATACAACACCTGTTTATCACCTGCCAGATGCTGCAGGTAATTATTTGCTCTTTTTTCGCAGTGACCCCAGCCCAGGAAAATAGCAAACACACAATGTCCTGTCACTGACAGCACTCAAGACACAGGAGGAGATCAAAACGCCTTGGCTTCCAGGGCCTTGTGAAAGTAACAAGGGACAGGGCTGCTCTTTGCACAGGTATCTACACCATGGAGCATGTTCTGCTATGAGAACAAGTGAGATCAACCTTGGATGGTGACAAACATCCCAGAATGGTGTAGGCAAGAAAAAACTTACATTTGAAGAATGTGTAGAGGTAGATATTTGATGATGGTGATGGCTGCAGTAACGATGGCTTAGGTGGACCCCGTGCTTTATGTTCCTGTGAGCTCTATCTGTCCAGTCTGGAAGGGATGAAGACAGCCTGATTCTAAAACTGCAAACCAAACGTCTTGGGACAAGTGCAAGCTGGGCACACAGAGGCCAGGCTGGGACTGGAGTGGTAGGAAAGCCTTTCCACAGAAAAACAGGTCTCCAGCTCAGGACAAGCAGTGCCAAGTCGCTCTTGGGGGGAAAAGGCAAACATATTTGCTGTGCAAGAGGAAATTGCTGTGAGACAAGTGAAGTCATCCTTCTGCTGTATTCATCACTAAAAAGGCACGAGGCTTGTGGGCAGCACCTTGGTTTGGGCACGCGTCAAGAATGTTGTTAACTGCAAAGAGCAGCAGGGAGCAAAGAGAGTGATCAGAGGGTTAGAAAATACTGCCTACAATGAAAGATCAAAAGAACTGCAACTGTTTTATCTCCAGATGGGAAGGCTGAGGAGGAGTAGGGCCACCGCTTTCAAAGCAAAGGAGTAATTTGTTCTGCCTGCCCATTGTGAACCAGGATTAATAGATTTAAATTGCAGCAAACTTTTCTAGTGATAAGTGCAGGGAGACACAGAAACATATATTGCCTGGAGAGGTTGTGATGTATTTGTCACTAGGGAAGAAATTAAACAAACATATTTTGAGACTGATTTTAAAAAGAAATCAGAACTCTTACTGGGGGTTACAAAAAAAAAATTAATTGTATTATTTTATGAGAGGAAAAGACACCTTTTTGACTTGAAACACAATAAGAATTTTTAAAAGGGGAACAGTATTTCCATTTTTGAACTAGCTCACGGAATGAATTGAAAAAACATGAGTATTTTTGTATCTCAGCCCCCTGTCAATGAAATGGAGGTAGCAATAGACAATTTATGATACTGTGAGTCTGTAATGCATTATTGCAACTTTGTGGATGCTGGGAAAGGAGGTGACATACAAATGCAAAATATCTCCAGACACCCTCATTTTTTTCATACTTGCAGTGCTTTAAATGCTGCAGTTTGTTTTCCTTTCTTCTCTAAGAGTTCACAGTACACTGGGAACTCTCCTAGTAGCTAAGGTACACCTCTTCCCAAGGAGGAACAAACCAGAGCTCATGTGGTTTAATAGAACACAGCAGTTGAGAAATACCTCTAGATTAAAAACCCACAAACCCCAACCATTAAATTTCATACCACTACAAGTTTCTTTTATTGTGTAAACTGCATCAGAAGAAATTTCTAATTCAGGAACAGTGATCCTTTCCTCTCACTTAGGCCTGTTAGAACATCCACTGAACAAAATCTACTTCCCCAAAACAAGTAGTGAACATGTACAGCCAACACTGACAGTGACTGTTTGAAAGGCCCATCAAACCAAAGCAGAGCTGAAGTACCTCATTAAACTTCCCCTCCAAAATGCAACAATGGGACTAGATTCACTAGAACTTTAAAATATTCTTTGTTGTTAATGAAGTTTCTATTTAAAGAAAAACATATCAGGTGAATATGGCATACTGTATAATCCAAACAGATAACTGCAGCCTTGTTCAGAAAATTCTTTCTAATCATCTTATAGCAAACGCTTTCTTTTTGCAGATTTCTGCCATGATATCCCAAATAAACCCTGCCCCTTCTCGCCACACCGGTGTCCTGCTCTCCTGTCAGCTTGGCAGCCATTTCTCCAAGAAACCACTGCAGACTTCCAGAACCCAATTTCAGAGCCAGCACTGTGGCTGTGACAGGGCAGTGGCACTGTTCAGGATGGAAACTCTGCATGAGGAGGGCAATAGTCACACTGCTGGAGATGGAAATGCAGCTGTGGCACGCATCAATGCAAGGCCTGTCAGAAAACACTGGCAAGTTCTCCTTGATCCTCAGCAGAAACTTAATCATCACTCCTGTTGTTTCCTCCATAGAACAGCATTTTCATGTCCAGATCTGACATCCATTTCTCCTGAGCATCTGTATAAATTTATCACATACTAAAGTGACTAGGATTATTTATATACACCATGTTCCTCATGTGTGCACCTATATTTAAATATTTAAGAACACAATCCTGGAAAAGTAATTGGAAAAGTAATTTCCTTTTTGCATACCAGCTGCTGAGATGATTAAGTCACTACTTATACAGTACTTTTTAAGTTCCCCAGCTCTCCAGAGACCTCTTACACTTGGCATTATTCGTGGAAGTACAAAATACCAAATTCCCCTCTAGCTTTACTTAAAAGTTGCAATCAACTTCTCTTAAAAAATATATATTATTCTTACAAAGACAACGTGTCAAAACTTCTGCTATGTTCCACTGCTCCATTTTTTTCTTTTTTCCTGCACTGCTTTTAAACTGATTACTTGTCCTTTATTGCTCTAGATGTGGCCCTTAGGGACATTGCTTAGTGGTGAACTTGGTAGTGCTGGGTTCATGGTTGGACTTGATGATTTTACAGGTTAGAGGCCTTTTCCAACCAAAATGATTCTATGGAGACAAGTACAACAAAGTACATTTCAAAGCATATTTAAAATATTTTAATAACTCTAGTTCAACATGGGAGTTGTTTTACTTTGCTGTATATAAATATATTTAAAGATGCAGGGAGAATTTTGGCCCAGATGTGAACAGCAATCAAATGCTTCTAGCACACAGCATGTCAATGAAAGTCAGACAAGTTTACCCTCACTTGTGCTTATCAAAAGCCTTCTCTGCAAGATCTATCATGTGGCTTTTGCTATTAAAAAAATCACAATGATAAGCAGAAATTGAGAGAGATGATCAAATATATCATTAGTGGAGCTGCTCAATAGTTAGTACTATACATTATTTTTAATCTTTGCTTTCTGCTAAGATTTCAAGAGGAAGCAGTGTCACTGCCATCTGTACTTGGGGAAATGCTTCAACATTCTTCAAGACCTTTCAGTGGGAAAATTTGTGAGAGTCAAGAGTCAGTTCTCAGTTAGGCAATACAGTTTATTGACTCGGCTACAGAAGGGTCAAGAGTAAGACCTGGACCCCTGCAGTTCTGAAAAAAGAGCTCATCTGGGGATAGAGCCCATCTGAAAACTGGAATAGGGAAGGAAGCAGAGGAATTCTGCTGACAAGGAGCGTAGGAATATGAATAGAGGAGGGAAGCTAAGGATGATGAAGAAGGAGCCGATTCATTGAGGTACCACAGTAAATGAAGATGACCTGCAAACCAGGGGGCACTTGAGTTTTGATGTGATGAGATGCCTGAATACCTAGGAGAGCTACTCTGATGTACGAGGACTAAGAAGCGACAGAAGAAAAGGGAAGACCCAAACTTTTACAGAATGTCCAAATAAAGGAGATGGGATTAAAAAGAGGGCATAGTCTGAGTAAGTGTCCCTGTAACCCTCACACCACTGTCCCTGTAACCCTCACACCAGTGCCACTATAACCTGGAGTTTCCAGGTTACAGACTTCTGTTTTGTTACACAGACTTGTTTCCATTTGACACCAGCCTAGCTAGACACTGAGACAAATCATGAGGGAAAAAAAAACCAAACCCAAACCAACAGAATACCATGATATTCACATTGTACGTCACGAAGCAAAATACAAAAAGGAGAAAATTTAATAGGCTAAATACAAGGTGTTAATTATGACAACCCACAATTTTAAATACTTGACTTTGCAGTCACAATAATGTTATTACAAAGTAGTTGTGTGCGGACAGAGCATAGACAGAAATATAAATTATTCTCATAAATGAGTGTCTATTGAGACACTATGAGCAATATATGATTTAAAAATATTTAAACAATAAATTAAGTACATTTAGATCTTTATATTTTATTATGGAAAAATGGAAAAGCCATTGTTCCAATATATGCCACAATTCAAGACTAACACCATCTACTTGATATAACTTCCATGGTGGTATAAGAGACACTATTTACAGCACAATATGAATAGTTTCTGTTCAAATTTGGGTGCAGCTTTTTTGATGGAATGTGCTTGAACAGCTACAGAGGAGCTACTGAACAGTCCATCCAGCCTGAGCTGTTTGTAGGTCAGGAACTTGCTTGAGCTAAAGGTAGAGATTAAATAGGTCTCAGTCTTTTGTGCTTTGAAAATGTGTCCACTAACCTTGCTGGCAGACTTTCTGAAGAGTACAGCACAGCACGATAATGCAAAATAAATGGTGCATAGTTTCATGCCAAGTTTCAGGATTGATACATTCTGTGATGCAGAACAGGTGAATTTTTGAAGCAGGATTAGATAAATTACTTAATTAAGCAAGTTCAGATTCCTTAGGAAAGATACTGGGGTTAAAACAGAGTGAAGAATTCTGAAATAGTAGAAATAGACATGCAGAGTGACAAGTACTAGAATTAGCAGAAAAGGTGAAAAAGCAGGGTTTTTTCTCTCTCAGAATAATCCATCCAGATCTAGGAAATTGTGATTAATTTTAGCAAATGACAGAAATGTCAATAACTTTGGATAGAAAGCAGATTTTAAAAATTCCAAAATCTACTCTATCCCTTCTGAGAAGCTAAAGGCATCCAATGGAAATGAAACTGCTGTAATGCCTGCCACCCACCCAACAGCATATGAGATATCTAAGGAAGTTTTTGGGATGCACAATTCTATAAAGTCTGTGCAAAACCAGATGAGAGCTGTAGCTCCTTTTCAGTATATCAAGGCAGTAAGATTTGGCACTTGTGATGGCTGCCTTGTATTTCAGAGCACTTTTACTTCAGAGCTGCTCTGCTGGGAGCCTTGCAAGTGGGGGTTATCACTGCATTCAGAATGCGCCCAACACACATGAAAATGCACTTCCAATGTAAGATTAAACAGCAGATTACCTGTGTTTCATGCACAAGTACCATGGACTAAGATTGGAGGAAGAAATTGAAAGTAGAATAGGGAATAGATTAATGAAAGGGAAAAGGGCCTAATTTTGGAAGAACTAGAAAGTAATTTTCTTGGAGAACACCAGTTGTTTTGTATAAGAAATGTTTTACAAAAACTGCAAGACAAATTCTGTTTTAACTTACAGCAACATGGAATCATGCATGTGTGCAGCTTCCCTAGAAACCTGTCTGCAGGTCATTTTCTCCAGAGAAGTTAGCTCACAAAATTTCTGCTGCTTTTAGCTGCTGCAAATTTGGAGCACAGAATATTATTCTCTTAGTGATGAAATCATTTTACTGGAATCCCATTGCTATTTAATCTTTATTTCAGTTTGTATTTTAGCTCAAGTTCAAGACACTATGTTATTCTAAGGTAAAGAACAGCATGCTCCAGACATTTCAAGCCCTGCTACTGCGTGGTGTGGCTCCCTGAGGCAGATGCCACTGGACCCAAAGAATGGATGCTTTTGAACTGGGAGACATGTACTACTTTTATTATTCTATTAACAGAGCTCCATGAAATACACTTGGCTGTCTATAAACACCAATGTGCTGTCACAGCTCAGGGATCCCAACTGTTGACATTAAAAAAGAGGGGATATCATTTATTTCATTCTCATAAGCGGGAATGTAAGTAATTTAGAGATTGGACCATATGGGGAAATTTAGCATCTGCCTATAGTTTCATATGTTCCAAACAGAGTCACTTTTAATTACAGAGCCATTTCTAGTAAATGCCCCAAGTTATGCTCCAGAAAAACTCCCTCCTCAGAAAGGAAGTGTGGCCACAGTAGCTCTGGGGGCAGGAGGGACAGGCAAGAAGATCCAAACAGTGGAATATTTCAGACCAAAGAAAAGTACCTTTCTGTGGAAAGAGCCATGTTAAGCAGTTGTAAGCCATCAGGTAAGACAAGGAAAGTGAAGGGAAAAAAGACTGAGACCTCCAACAAGATGAAGCTTAGTTTGGCTAAATGAATTGATGGGCATGTAGTGAAGCAGAAGAGTAACAAAAGCAACAGGCTGCACTAGGTTGTTAAGGTATTTCTGCAAAAATACTTCTGTGATTTAATCCGATGAATAAGAAGTGAGAGGGAAGGGAACGAATTGCACATGAAGGAAATTTAAAATGCCTGAAATATGGGAGCAAGTACTGAGCTTGTTAATAAAATAGCAAAAAAAACATCAGCAAAACAATTTTCTCTCATTCACAACCTGAATGTTTTCTTCCTTAAAAATATTCATAGTCTTGAAGAAATGGAAAAAAGCTACAAATAAGAGAAAAGTTAAATAATCAACAGAGTTATTTTCATATTCACAGTATTGCTTTACTCACTCAAGAGTAATCAAATAGTAAAACAGAATTTTTCTTTACCTCAAAAAACTCTGTAAAGATGATGTAAGGAGAATTTATGAGTAGATTTTTGAAGAAAAAAACCCAAAAAACAGATGGGTCTGGTTTTGAATTTCTGTGTTGATCAAGGAGTTAAATGACTGGAAAATGGACAGTGCACAAGAAATTCTTCATCATAAAATAAATTGTTTACATGGATTTCACTTATTTGTGAGGAGTGAAATGTCCGGGGGGGGGGATCTCCTTTTTAGCCAAGAATTTTACAGAGTACCTCTAATATAAACTGATGTGTAGACAAGAAAGAATTTAGAAGGAATAGCCAAACTTTATTGACTGAAGACATGGGATAAATCCTGACAATGCTCACTCTCCAAGCTTACTCAAGGTTGCAGTTGTGAAGTGATGGCATTAGTAAAACAAATTCAAATTACTGCAGATTCAGAGAAATAAACCAAGGGAAGCTGGGTAATTAAAGCCACTGTTGCCCCTTCACCCTGGACCAAACCCCCACAGTACACTGACCCCTTCAAAGGGCCACTGCAAAAACAATGCTGAGCATTTCTTTGGCAAGATAAGCTTTCTCTTCTAAAAATACAGATAAAATTGTGCTTCTCTGAATGTGCTAGGGACAAAGAGCTGGCATTCAGAAATCCCAGCCTGCCTTTTAATCAACCCTGTGCTTTAAGGAGCTGTCTCTCTTGCCTCTCAAACAACCTACACTTAGAAATGCCTTCGCATCCACATCAGGCAGCAGCAGCAGCAGGGAAATCCTCAGCTCCTGAGCTGGCTTTTCCACAGTCCTTCTCCATGCTGACCATGCTACCACAGGCAATGGCTTCTAGTGTTTCACTGTCCTTACTGCTAGAAGCACCTAATTCCATTAAGCCCCAAGAAAACCTGGTTTTGCAGGCCAGATGATTTCATCATTAACTGACACACTCTCCAAATGTCAGGTCTAAGTCCAGCAAGAATTAGGCAACTCAACAACTGACTCAAAGTTTTATCATTTTTATCTCAGCATTTTCATGACATAAACCCAAAATGATTTCCATCTTGTCCATGTCACTCTACAGCTTTTTATCCCCTTCTCTCCCAAATTCCTTCTAGCAAATCAGGAAAGGGTATTTCTAGTTCAGAATGGCAGGTGTAGAACACGAACATTTTGTTCTAATTCATTGCTAGAAACTAAAATTGCTAGTCATACATTATTCTAGTATCATGGAAGCTTTCAACTGCAACAGAGGCTAATTCTGGTCTCCGTGTTCCTTCTTCCAGGGGACAGAGATATTTCTACTGCTGACAAGCAAGGAGGAAAAATGACAAGTGTGCTTTCCTTGCAGCAGCCACATTTTTTACTGAACAGTCACTTCCCTGCTCCCCACCATGGAAAAACCACCTGCAACACTGTCTACAGACACCAGCAGCAGGATTTTGTTAATGACTGAACTTAAAAGCAGCAGCAACATCAAAATACTAATTTTTGTACTATCAGGATCTGAATCCCAAGTCCCCATCAGAGTGATGCACTTCATCTCCTGCCTATAACCTTTGTTTCTTATAGATACCAGTGGAAAAGTTGTGTAAAGTTTCATCACTGATGTACATTTCAGACAGTGCAACTCATTTCTCCATGGATAGTTCCGATCTCTCCTGTAGCAAGCCAGCAGCATCATCCGTGTTCTGTGTCAGACAGAAAGCTCTAATAGTGGTGCTCAGCATCAGAGGGACTCTGAGACATGGCTGAGTTGCAAAGTGCTGAAAAATGTCAAATCATCGATTAACTGGATTCATTGATTCCTGGATTCATTTCCTTTTCACACCCAGCCCATGCAGGGGTGGGGAATATGGTTATGCATACCAATAAACCTTCTGCCATGGCAATGGAGCCCTTTAAAAACCTGCAGGCCAGTGAGTTTTGGGGGGAGTTAGATAATTCTGTAGAATTTCCAGCCTCCCTACTCCCTATTCCTCCAAGCCAATTCTTGTCTCACTGCTTATGCTGGAAGTGGTTTCTCTCTTTACAGAACTTCCATTGCTTTTGCTTTAATTAAGATTGGTAGCCTTCAGGTAATTCTTAACAATGTGGGAGAGCATTGACTCCTTTTCAGAGGTTTGGTAAGCACCAAGACATCTTCTAGGTCTTACAAGTCTCTGTGGAGCTCTGAAGCACCAAAAAACCCCCAACCCATTCATATCACCACAGGATGGTTGTGCTGTGAAATAATCTATTTCCTCATCTTTTAAAATTATTTGATTTTCATCAATTTTTTTCATTCTCCACTGAGAATCTAATGCTGGCAATTTTCCCCAGCTATGTGCAAGACCCAAGAAATGGCCAACAGTGCAGTTAGATTATTCTGACAGATTTTCCCAGGGATCTGGGAAGCTTCTGCCCCCTTTGAAACTGCTTGATGAGCCAGTCCATACTCCACACATGCATTTGGTGCAGGACCAGTACAATAGAACTTGACGATCAAAATCCTAGGCAGAAATTCTCAGATCACTCTGCTCCACCCAATTTGAACATCAAGCACGGAGCTGAAATACTCTAAGCAGAGTCTGGCCTATCCCCTGGCGAGCATTTTCGTGTCAGCTGGTTCTGGCTCTGCTGGCTCACACTTGCTGAAGTCAACCATCACGATTATTTTGTGCAGAGCGGGAATATTCAGCAGCTGAACGTGGGCACCCTGTCCTTCAGACCCACAGGAACTTCAGCAGGTGCAATCTCTGCAGGGATTTGCTCTTAAAATTACTCTGGCTATGAGATGAGTGTGACTGCTGAGCTTTGAGCTCAAGTTCTGCCTGTCCTGTCAGGTGGAAGCACCACACCATAACAATCAAAACATTTACCATGGGCAACCCTGTGCATTTAAGAATTCTCCTTCTCCTCATACATTCTCCATTCTCCAATTATCAATGGTTTTTTCTGCTTCACTTCATTCCAAACATTTTCACACAGAAACGTGTGATGTACTCCTTAGTCCTTTCAGAGATTCCTCTCAATAGTGTTTTATTTCTTGTGCTTTTAAATAGAGTTTTCCTTCATTGCAGTATAAAGATTTTGAGAATCCCTCTGGTTTTAGAGAGGGTATGAGAAACTTTTTATTCAAGTTTTAAGAACTACACTATTCCATAAATTTTGCTCTTCATATTCCAAAATGACAAGACTAAGTGAAGTTACATCATGTGAATTATGAAGTGATAATGTCTTTAGTTCTGCCCCAATCAGAAGTGTAACTGTTTAAAGCTTGTAATAATCATGTTCAAACATATTCAGATTATAATTACTTTTCTTCTGATAATGATACCCTGTCTGATTGGATGATTACCTGTTTGACTTTGATAAGTCCCAAGGTCAAAGAAGATAATTACAGACATCTGTTTTCTAAGAAAAGTAAACTCTTGAAAAATACTGTTTAAAGTGACATCTGCAAATAAGCATTTTAGAACCATGCTGTTAATGTCAAAGTCACAGGCAAGCAAATAAAACAACAAAAGCAAACTTTGAAGCTACCAAGTGATCACGCTTCATTTGTAAATGTGCATATTTTCTTTTGTTGCTTATATAAGCATAAATAACTTCAGTCAGATCAGAACATTTTAAAGTAAATGTTAAACACAAAAATAAATGAAACTCAAGTAATGCATATTCCATTCATTTTAAACCATTCCTGTAGGCAACATCTGTTTGAAAAAGAGAATTGTTTGTTTCACCACTAAGTGGGCAGCAGGTTATGTACCCCCTACCTGTCGCTGTTTCTAAGGAAAGAGAGGGAATTGCATTCTGCAAAAACAAGCCAAAGCACCTCAGTTCCTAGCATACAGTGATCAGAATGGACTCACCTCTGCTTTTCAGCTGTCATGCTCCCCAGGGCCCTGATGCACAGTCAGAACTAAGGCTGTGGAACACTGAAGCATTAATTACTGGCAAACAAACAAATCTGGAGCAAAAGGCAAACGTGTGTTTGTTTCTGGAGGACGAAGAGGCAGGGGAAGACCTAAAATTTTACAGGACTTAAATTTTCTATAAAACAAATATAGTTCACTTGGATGCTTTGCCTTTGCCTTGTGCTATCTATAGCAGTTTTCTCTTCAGGCAAGTGAGCACAAAAATGCTGTCAAACCAAGACACTCTGCTCAAATTAATGATAGCTTCACTAGCCCCAGTCTTAACCCATTTCTCCTATTTCTTCTGCATCAACAAAATTCTGTAGTTTCAGCTTTTTCCCAGCAGACACTCAAACAGAGACTTTAAAAGAAACGTCTGCACTCCTAGCTCATCTACAAGAATGTAGATTTAAATTTGTATTTTTTAAAGGTCAACAATTATACTTGAGAGCTTTCTGGATGCTCCCCAGTGATGCAGATCTAATTTATGTAGTTCAACAAAAAACAGAAGTCACCATAAACTACTAAAACAATCTTCTGACAAAAGAAACATTCTCCTCCTGTTCTTTGTAATACCAAGCCATAATAGGATCAGCTTCAATATAATTACTTCAAATATTCTGTTAGATCTGGACACACAACCACCCATTTATGCTGATCTGCAACCTTTCCAGTTTTGGGCAACTTCACTTTGCAGTAAATTCCTAATTCTTATGCTTGGAATATGACTAGTGCAAAGAAATCAAGATAATGCAACTTATCCTAGGGAAATCATCAGCAAGAAGAGATTCAGGATGCAGTCAGCTAGCCCACATACTTGGAAAAGCAGCTAGATGGGTTTAGATTTTGTGCACTGAAATATTAAATCAAAAGATCAGGGGCCTGAAAACTTCGAATCTATTCCCCAAAAGAATAACCACACAGCTCAATTTAAATTCAAGTACCAAAAAATGTCCTGATCTAAAGTTATGCAGATGGAAAATATGAAGAGGTAGATGGGTTTTTCTATATTCCTTGAAAATCTAAAAATCCTGACAGTCACACAGTAGTGACTAAATCCTTTTGAGGTAAAGTCTGATTTACAGGATTGTGCTATAGCCCTAATTATTATAGTAGACACCTCTCTTTTGAAACAAAATCTGCTTTCAATTGCCAAGGAAACGAGATGTTGAGGACAATTGCATTCAAACTTCACTAATCAAAAATTTAAATCTTCACTAGAAAACTGAAAGTTTTTTTTTTAAACAAGTGCAAGTAAGTATTTGCCAAGTACTGGAACAGGCAGAGCAACTGAACACCAAATGAGAACAGAGATGACTAATGTGATAAATTAACCCCAACTAAAATTGGTATTTTTCAAATATAAAATAACAAAGAGTTCTCCAGAGCAGGGCAAACAGTCTAAACAGATGAGCCAGAGAGCTCATAGGAGAAGAGATATTCCCAAATGAGAAAAAGGGAGAAGAGCACCAGACCTTGCCCAAACTTATCCTAGACATTTATTATCAGTGATGCAGTTTGAATTTCTGTCTTCTGATTTTCTAGTGTCTCAGTCTCTAAGAAGCATTTACCTTTCTCTGCTTGCACAGTAGCACAGCTGAAAGGAAAATGTCCCCCTCAATGCAAGACCACCTACAAACTCAGGGACCATTTCAATAAACAAACACACTGATGTTTTAGTTTCTTATGTGTAGTGGTTCTCGAGGACTTGAATGTGCACTTGGCACATAAAACATGTCATCCTTCCAGCCACAACATCCAAAGAAGAGGGGTACAAAAAATGCAGAGATCCAATACACCAAGTATTTGAACTGGCAATAAAACAACACACACTTCCACAATATAGTTAGGAAATTTTGAACTTTAGGTAAAAAAATAACAAACCTCTGGCAATGAACAATAAATGTGAAATTCTTGTTCCTGATGTAGATGCATGTTGCCATAATTTCACAAAAGGGAAGCTGTAATTCAAGTACATTTAATTGTAATTGTGATTCCTATTGATATTTTTATGGAAATAGGAGACCCAGGTATAAAATGACCCCCAGATAACATAAAAGTTAAATGTTATTCAAGTCTCTCAAGTGGCATTGAACCTATGGGTGAAATTAAGGTGCCACTCAAGAAGCAAGGATTATATCAGCCAATCAAACATTATTTCACCTCATGGATATTAGATTTTTTTCTTCCATAAGCAGCCTAAGAAAAGAACAGATTTCTGGGATCCTCAAAGATTTTTCAGGAGAACATATTCTTCTGCTGCAACACAATTGACAGGAAAAGAATTTTCATTTCTCTAATTATTGCAGAAGACCTTGTCTGCCTCCTTGGATTGTGAAATCTTAAGACAGTGTTAGCAGAGAAGAGGTATCATGTCATCTACCACTTTGCATGACAGATTACACGATTTTTGAGCTTCTTTGTATTCCTTCCTCTTCTTATACCACCTATTGCTCTTCAGGAACAGAAGGAGCAAAGCAATTACTCAGAAATGTAAATCTTGCTTCCCCTTGTAATAAATGTGTTGCACTTTTGGGGTTTGTTCCCTCAGTAGCAAAGTCACTCTACCTAATGGGTTCCCAGGTCTCAGCACTGTTCTCCTGTATTTCTAAAATCTCACAACATGCAACTGCAGCTTTTGTGAATTCAGAACTTCTTTTCATCACCTAACCAAGAAAAAAAGGAGTAGCTATCAAAATATTTGCTTGTTTGGAGCAATCTTTCCCTCATATTCTCAACAAGATTTCACAGGGAAATATTCCAAGGAAGTTCTCTGAGCTACAAGCTATCTTTCACATGAACTCATAATTATGGCATAGAAAAGATTGTTTGGGGACCATATGAGAAAGGTCCTGAGTAACAGAATATAGTCATGACTCACTAGGACTCAATGCTTTGTATCTGTCAAGTGTAATACTGAGACAGAATTATGTGTCTTTTTAACAACATAAATCAATTGACATTAAAGCTTTATTCCATGGATTCAATGTCAGAAGAAGAAAAGGCCCTGGGATTACCACCCTGGGATATTCCAGAGAGCAGCAAATTCTGTGATCACTTCTTTGCCAGATTCTGTCTGTAGCCTTAACTAACAAATAAGCTGGTTTGCTTGTACTTGTTACCCCAGCCAAGAGCATTTCCAGTAAATAACACTGAAAAGAACCCAAACATTACGAAGTAAGGAGGAAGGATCAAATCAAACTTCATTAGGAAAGTGGTTGCTGTCAGCAAAACACAGGGCTGGGGAAAAGCCATAAATCAAGGCTTGGTTAATCATTGAAGCCCAGTTAAGTTGCTCTGCTGGAGCTTGAGGCAGAGGTGTATCTATTAAGTCCTGCAGGCTTGGTGGTTCAGTTTAGCTCATGAGAATCACCACCTCTAAGGGGGGATGCGCAACACTCCTTCAAATTTATAGCACCAAGGCTGCTGATTTGAGGAAACAATGAAATAATGAAGAAAAAGACCAACTCTCACCTTATGATCAGATATATGCCATCAGCCTCTGGCTGTGGTATGGCGACATATGAAAGCAGTGCTAGAAACCTTCTTACAGTTTATTCTTTCCCTCTTTCATCTGCCTTTTCACCCTTCCTCCCACTTCCTCTGAAATTAACAGTTAGACAACTGTTTTAATAAACACCTGCTTGAGGCAGATGACCTGTACTTTCCATTACAAGTGTCTTGTATGTGCTTACTGGATAACAAATCTAAGCCATGACTTTTCTTACCCATCCACATAGCTGAAACTCCGATTCTCATCTTGATTACCACAACATCCTTCTCCTGGGCCTTGGCAGATGCAGTCTTGTCTGTCTTATTTCATTCAAAATACCACCATTATGCAAAGGTAATTTCTCTTGGCTCTTTTTTTTCTGTGTTAGCAATTCCCTAAAGATAGTTGCAACACATGGACAATAGTGCCCGATTACCTTTCTCCACAGGTTTCCTTTGATGCCCTAAAGACAACTTTGACTACAGTCAGATTGTGAGTGTGCTGAAAATACTGCCTGGCATAAAGCCAGCATTATCCCACTGGCTCTTCATGGTTCCACCTCTTTTTGGTTTCTCTTAATTGCAGCCTCTGTGGAGCAGTGATCCTTCTGTTCTGCATTTGTACAGCGTCAAACACGGTGAACTCTCCATCTGCACTAAGTATCAGGTACACAACACAAATAAAAACAATAATCAAATTAAAGAGGTTCACAGATTCTTTGAGAAAATACTGCAGGGCAGAGCCTGAGGAGCTGCCAGTAAAGCTCGAGTCATATTTGTTATGGAGGACTACACTTAGATAAATTTTCCTGGCACACTCTTTCATTTCTATAGCAAATTGTTTTGTTTCTAGGTGGCATTTCTGGCAAAATGTTATTTAAAAATATATTCTGTCAGAAATCAAAAACACTTCAGAGCTAAAAAAATTAAGAAAAAGCATTTTTGCAGGGCTTTTGGCACAGCTGTAAGCAAGAATTTCACAAATTTACATTAAATTCTGAGATAAGTTTTGCTGTGAAGGCAAGTATGGGACAGGGAAACTCAGCATTACAAATGGGGCTATGCTTATTGAGCCACCAAAAGACCTTGAATTCCTAATATGTATTTATGTGTTCAAAGGACAAACTTTTAAAACTTGTATGCACAGATGTCCTGGTTTAGGGCAAATCTGGGAGAAAACCTCCAAAGGAGTTTCTCTAGAACGCAGATTCAAGCGGCCCCTCCCCCAGCTGGTTTGGGAAAAGATTTCCTTGGAGAAAAGTGGAAAAAACCCCTGTTTATTTAACAGGCAAAGCAGCATTCACTAACACAGAAAATGAGCAATACGAACCAATAAAACTTGTTGCCACTCTGAAGAGATGAGGAACTCAGGAGGTGCCCTTGGTGGGCTGTAGCTCAGCTCATTCTGTTATCAGTTTGTTATCAGTCCCTCAGGGCTGGAAATGCCGTGATGGCCACAGGTGCAGCTGTGTCTCTGGGGTGAAACACCACAGTGCCACTGTTTAAAGGTGCAAAACTTATTTCTGGGCTACACAGACCAATGGGGATGCAATTCAGCATCATCGAGTCACCCCAGGACAAAAGGTGACAACTGCATCACTTAAGTGAGCCTCATCACACAAAACTGATTTAACTTAGGGACACGTACTGTGGATTTAAGATTCGCAGCATAAAAGTGCTAAAATTAGGGGTGACCAACAACAAAAAGCAAAACTAGAAATGCTGAGGTTTGATTTCCTTGGTCTATGTGTGTAAGAATTCGCTGCTGAGTTTTGTTACTCTGGCACTCCAAGAATCAAGCAAACATTCCCGCCAAAACAGGAGCCTTTATAGATTTGTTTAGTTCCACTTTCTAGTCCGCTCAGAAATACATTCTGTAAAAAAAAAAAACAAAAAACAAATGAACTAAAAAGAACCAAACGCTTACAAGAACTGCATATAAATGTTGGGTACATTTAGCAGAATGAAATGCAAATTAACTACCCTTGGACTTGCAGGTTAGTCTGTAGTAACTGATGACAGATGCATTCCTACTAAGCTACAAGCACTTAGTCTATGTTAGTCCAGCTCACCCTGGTGAACTGCTTTGTGAGCATATGAGAATGCTCATGGTCTCATCCGTAATTTAAAATCAATCTATTTCCCCGTTAGTTACTGGTAATTGGAAGCTGACCTTGCACTCTGCTGACCCAAGTAACAACTGTCACAGCAACTTCAATTAAAAAAAAAAGACTTTTTCAAACAAATTGAAGCCCTTCCTTTCAAAAAAAAAAAGAAGAAGAAAACATTGCCCTCCTTTGGATCAGATATCAATGCTCTCCAGTTCAGAATACAGCAAGAATATCCCTTCTGGAGGAGTCAAGTCTGGTATTGCATCCTTTAGCTGATTCCTATGGGTCTATCTTTGGAATTTGACCAAAAGAATCATGATTTAAAATCTTATCTGAAAAATACAACCCTGAAACGCCACACATCTCATACCATGCTTGCTATGCATCTGGAGAGGGGAATATTTATTAAATTTAACATTATGTGCAGCAGTCCTTCAAACTGGCTCCAATCTAAATGAAAGGGGCCCACTTCCAGACACTTATTTAGGGACATTACAAAATGGCTTGGAAATACCTTCCCTACTTTCAAGGAGAGGATAATTTGCATACAAAGCAATGGATTTTAGAAAACTCTCAGCTAATCAAACAAATAGCTGTAGAGATGTGAGGGCCATACACATGCAAAGCATACAATACACAGAGCATGAATAATTAGCATTAATGAATCTCAGACTCATCACTGAAGCCTGGCTGTTGACTCACAACACTGCTGGAGAGTGGAACTACTGCGCCACTGGGAACTACTACAAGGAAAGGGACTGAGTTCTATTGGGAAAGCCAAAGATGAAGGGGACCTTCTGTGGAAAAGATTATCAAGAAAAAATATTACTCCTTTTCCCTTTGTATGGCAAATATATCTTCTTACAGTTTGGTCTGACTGATGAGAAAGGTACTGTAAAGAGTCACATCCTGAGAGGATGCTTAGGTGGGCTTGTTTGTTTGCTTCTTAACCACAATTTTCCTCAGAGTTTGTTAAAGGAAAAACCACAGGTGTATCTTAGGATCTGGCTCTTCATACACTAGATGCGGAAAACTAATAAGCCTTTTTTATTTTTTTATTTTTGCAGAGAATCTATGGAACTTAGGAAAGCTCTTCACTCATTAATTTGTACGTGCAGACATCTTCACTTTCTGCCTGAAATTGTTCCAGTAGAACATCCCTAAAGTTACTGCATTTCATTTCCAAAGGCCAAAACCCCTGATAATTATAAAGCAATCTTAACTTTGCCCTCTGAAGGTATCATTTCACATTCAGTTGTTCAGTGTAGTGTTCCTAAAAATAAGGCCAGATTTCCCAGCCATCCCTCTCCCAGGTACGAGGATCTTGCCTTATGTTGATGATCAAAGCCTAGGAAGCTGTGAAGCACAGCACAGAGGTGAGTGAAGGGCTTTCAATTCCTCCCCATATTTACAGAAATTTCAGCTGAGGCACAGACCCAGGAAAGCTTCTTGCTGCTCCTTCACCTGCTCCATTTTTTGGCCCATGCCAGGTAATTCCATCTTTAGACTTGCAACTTCTGAGGGCCACTTTTCTGTTTGCTGACTTTTGATGAGTGCTTTTTTGGCAGCAGACATTCACATAGAATGTGTACTGGTACTGTTGCACAGGCCTTGCAGCTGGTTCTCACTATGTGAGGTATCATGACAACTCTTAACATTTGATGGACTGTGTCCAAATAATGGTGTATTTCCTCCTGTATCTTGAACTGACACACTTTCATAGCATCTTCGCTTTGATGCCCTATAGAAACCCAACATTTTTTGGGGCCCAAAGAGGTGTTAGAAGTATTAATGCCCATGGCTAAAGAGCACAAAGGTTAAAACAATCTGAATACTATTCTTTCAGGCTGAACTCCTTAGCATTTTTGAATGTTGAAGTTTGGCATTTCCATCACAGCTTCATTCCTTCCTTTTTGAACAGTTTGCTTGGTTTGGAACTTGAGCTTCATTTTGTTCTTACTGTTTTCTCCCTTGTCTTAGGTTACAATGCAAGATGTAACCAAAAGTACGTATTCTATCACCATCCATGTAAACTGTTAAAAAGAGGTGGGACAGTGGGTTTTATGTCTTCCATGACTCATGCCTGATAACTCCAGGGGATATCTTCTATCTTACACCATCCCACTGGGAGATGCTCTGCCCAGGGGGAGGAGCCAAGCATTCCTACCTGGATATAATCTAAGGGTTTGCAGCACCACAAGCAGCCTTATCCACTGAATTCCCAGAGGACAAGAGCTACAGAAGCACCACTGGACATTCAGAGGAAGACCAGGCCTTTCTACGGGATCCCTGCTCCAACAGAGCCCCGGCTGTCACTGCAGGAGGGCTGCAGCCACCATTCCATGGGACTGCTGCCAACACCCTGAGCCACAGGGTGTCAGGTCGTACTCTGACTCTGTCACCTTAAACCAGTGTTTCTGTATTATTGCCTTTGTCCTAATTTTCCTATTAAATTGGAATTGTGACTCGGGATCTCCCACTGGTTTGCTTTCAAACTAGTACACCCATCCACTTTCAGCTTTTCCAAATCAAAACTGAAAACCTTTTCTTCAAGATGATAGAATTCCCACCCAGGGAATTTGGTGAGCAAAGTTACTCAACCACGAGTACAAGAGATAGCACCTTGTAACCACTTCCACAGTCTCAAAAAAAAGAAAAAAACTTAAACTTCTTAAAAAAAACCCTTGCCTTGATAGAATATTTTCAGAGTGAAGCATGGGAACAAAGTGAGTATTCCACCATTTAAATGCTGTGACTCATGGATTTAGATTTAAAGTACCAGAATTTCTCCTTAATACATTAAGATACTTCACATTTGTGTTCAGTTTCTGTCACGGTTCACAAGTATCCTTTTTAACTTTCATTCCTTTTCACAAGTCATGCATTTTAAAAATAAAACCCATGAAGATTCTCATATAATTTCAGGGGCTTTTTTTAAGGAAACACCATTTTAAGATTCATGAATAAACTAAGATCTATGCACAATTCCACTAAAGTCACTGGGAAATAGCCCATTTTGTAGGGGAAAGAATATGTCCAAAGACCAGCTCCTTCTCCAGAAATTGCTTTCATCATATCTGAAAAGATCTTTCGCTCTCAACTGAGATTTCCCTGCTATTGTATTGTTATATGCACTATTGATCATCAAGTCCATTAAATGCATTAGTCACATTAAATAATTAATCTCTCCAGACCAGCTTTGGCCACAGATGCCATCAGCAATAACCCTCCAGGAGACTTGTACTAAAGGAAAGCCAGCATAGCTGCAGCTCAAACAGACAACATCCAGAAATGAGCAAGAAACAAATGACTGAGCAAATGTGTTACATGATTTCATTCCACTGGAGATTCCTCTAGAAATCAGATGTGTGACAACAGGAGACTTGAGATCTTTAAATGGGGCATCTGCATGCAAGTGACAATAATATTTACTAAAGTATGGGCCTTTGAAAAAATAGATTTACATGCATGAGCTTTGTCATTCTTTGACACACACCTTATTCTGCAGAGTGCTCCAAGTGAGGAGCAGCAGGCTGCTTATGTCACTTTGGTCAGAGAAAATGACAAATGCCATATTTGTTTCAGCTAAGAAGTCATCAAGGGCTTGGAGTTCTGCCAGGTACTCCGGACCCAGTCCTCTTCACCAGTTGCACATTACAGGGCCATGAACAAGCCAAAGTCCTCCCTTGGGACACACTCCAAGTACCCAAGACCAGCAGATGCAGCTCCCACACAACCCTCTCCTTCAAAGCCTGCAACAACAGCAGGCAGCCCAGGAAGAGTATCCAATGACACAGTTTTAAAAAATGCTGTGGTTTATATACACTTGATGTGTTGGATGCATTTTAGAATGTTTTGTGTAAGAAAAATAATTCCAAATACTGCTCTTTGCACAGTGCTTACTGTCTTGGAAAAAAATAAAGATCAAAAGGAGTATTTTTGGGTTTGTTTTTAAAGGTGCCAACTAAAAGCAGAAGAACGCACTTCCTAAGAATCTAAAACACAGCTTTCTTACTTCAGAATCTTTTAGTGGCTTACTTACTACACTGCATTGCTTACATCAACTCATCCACGTTTGCAAAACTTGTGTTCAAGTTAGACTCTTGATAAAACCACCATAGAACAAAAGCAGAACACAGTAGGAGTGCACAGACCAACCTGATGGAACATCAGCCACTACAACTGCACTGCAACAAGGATTTACCTACCACCCGTGCTCTGATTTTGTCCCAATGTTCTCTGAAAGCAAGTAAAGTCCTCTTACTTGAGTGTTTTTCTCACTTTAAGAATCCCCAAACTTTTATATTATTGATACACAGAAAGTACCAGAGCAACAGCAGGCACATCTAGAGGATTACACCCTTGTGAGAAGGAGTCAGTGAGGTTTTGCCAAGTGGTGTAGACAGCAAAAATGTCTCTCAACTGACTAAACTCTTCCCTTTTTGAAACAGTGACTGAAAATTGTTTCCAAAAAGCACCACATCCGTGGACTCCCAGAGCTAAGAAATGAGCACTGTAATAGGAAAGAAATGAAGCAGGTGAAGAGGGCTGTTGAACGTTTTGATGCTGCAGCTCAGGTTGTAAATGCAAGGCTGAACCCTAAATAAAGGAGTCTGCCTCAGCCGTGCTGCTGGAAGCACTGCTACACTGTTGGTAGAAACAGGAGCCATAGCACATGCTGAGGTTTCACTAAAATCCTCCATAAAGCCATACTTAACTCAGAGGCAGCTTCCTTTTCAGGTCACTATTCAAACACTTTGATTAGAAAACAGTTACACAGTACTTACAGTAATGGAAATGCAAACCTACTAGCAGGGAGGTTTAGCTATGGTGTTTTAAATCTAGGGATCTCCACCCTTCTGCAATTGTGTCCTTGACACAGATCAGCCTCAAAATCTTGGGCTTCATTTCAGTACCAAGCCCGAAGACATTCTTGGGCATTTATCTCTTGCTTTCATGGCCATCATGACCAGACAGTGATCTGCTGATGTGCTTGTTATTAACACTCATCAAAACCGGGCCAGCACGTGGCTACATGAACTGATGTTACTGCTATGAAGTCAAACAAAAGGCTCAGGAGCAGCTGGACAAGATGCTGTCCCCATACCCTCAACCTCCTCTGCCAGTTCCTGCTTTAAAAGGCAGCCAGACAGCTGCTCAGCATTCCACAACCTCTGCTCAACTTGGTAATGAAGCCCTCAGAAAGATGAACTGGTATTTTCTAACCAAATTAACTTTTACATAATGTCCATTACTCCAGTGAAAATAATTCACTTGTGGAAATAACTAAACTCCTTTTGCTCTGATGGTTAATTCCATTATATAGCTTTCTTTTAAGCTTTTTTCTACCTCTGTCTGCTGCTGTTCCTTTGTGTTCCTCTTTTTAAATGAAACATGGTGACAGCAAGAAATGGGTACTTGTACTTTAACATGGCATCTCCTGTCCAAAGATGTTTTTTCACCAGTAAAATCTCAGGACACCATGAGATAAAGGGTTTTTTTAAACAGTGAAATGGACTGCCCAGGGAGGTGATGGAGTCACTGTCCCTGAAGGTGTTCAAGAAACAACTGGATGTGGCACTCACTGCCGTGGTCTGGCTGACACAGTGGTGATCAGTCAAAGGTTGGACTTGATGGTCTCAGAGGTCTTTTCCAGCCTAATGAATTCTGTGTCATCTGTGCTTTGTCCTGCAAAGTCATATGCATTTTCTTGGTACATAAAGGCTGTCTCAGAAGTCCAAGATTGCATCCAAAAGTGTGAAAGGCAAACTTGAAATTCAGAGAATTCTCATTCAATAGTTGGTCAGTGCTTGACAAAACTAGAATTTGATTTTTAGGGAGACTTTAGAAAGGCTCTGAATTACAATTAAGAAAAAAAAGTATTTGTCAACACCCTTAATTTACAGCCTTTTTCTGAATAGGAAATTTTAAAAAAATAAAGGACAGGTAGATTCTGATACAACACCCTGAAAACAGTGATTCCACTGTTCACTATTCTGTCTTCAATCAAGCCCATTTTATATTTTCTAATTAATTGCAAGAAAAAACATTGTGTTCCAGGAGTACAAACAAAAGATATTCTTTAAGATATTCTTAAAGTAAGTACTTTGAGGTGAATTTTTAATTTGTATCTTCGAATTATGTCCAGCATTCTTTAAGAAGCAAAATAAGATGACTGAAGTGGGGCTTTCTTTGATTTCTCTTCCTTACTCCTGTCTTCTACTACAGAACATCTGACACTCACTTATACACCTTCACTTTTTCACATTACCTAATTGGTTTTGATGCAGCTGTTTCATGTAAATAAAATCACTCACATTCCTAAGTATTTGAAGATGGTATTTGAACATTGCTGCTCTCAGGCCTGTCCCTTGTAAGCAACGTTTCTTGAACACTAAGTTACTTTTGCCCTTTTCTCTATCAAAAACCCCTGCAAGAAAATCCCTTGTGCAGCCTTAGAGAAAATAAAGGAGAACGATAACAAAAAGCCAGCCAGGATGGATACAACTCTGTTACAGAAAGAACTTGCAGTAGCAGGGTTTGCTCAGCATTTGTTTGCCAAAGCAGTGAGAAGTCAGAAAGTTTCCAGCGGAACGATTTCCGCCCAAGAGCTCAAGGTTCAGAGGAGACGGCGCGCAGAGCAAGGCGTGTGCAGCTGCCAACACCACCTGTGCTGGACTCATTAAAGATTTAACCAGAGAAGTCACGTGTGCACCCAGACATGGCTGACAACTGCCAGGCTTAACACACATCCCAGCAACTCTGGGCAAAGGCAGAAAAATGGAGCTCCCTTGGGACGAGGAGGATGGCACGTTCACCAACATTTCTCTGGCAGATGAGTCAGGTAAGAGACTGCGGTACTCTACCGATACCATGCAAACTCCACGGGCTGCATAACAGCACTGGGAGAGCAGGCAAGATGGTCCTGGTTACCAGCTACAAGGGATTTCTGGCAAATACCCTCAAACAAACTTTTTAAAGTGGTGTGCTTTGAATAAGCCTTGTGATGAGCTGAGAATTGAGGGTTTGGGGGCATGCAGGCTACGAGGCTACCACGGTTTTCATATATTAGCCCTGGGTAATATCCACTCCTCATGCGAGCACATAGAGCCTTTCACTGGTTAGGGAGACAGTGTTACAGAATTATTTACTCAGTGGTTACTACTGTCAAATAAAATACAGATAATGCTGTATGCAGAATAATAAACATACTCTGACATACTCTAATGAAAACTCACAAGAAATGATGCAAGTTAATTGGTAATGGAAATAAGGTGATATTTTAAATCCTCACTGTTAAGCATTTAATTGTTTTGAAAGAAACTACAAAAGCAAAGACTGCCTATCCCTCCACCATCCTTCTCTCCACTTACAGAATAAAATTACTTGGAAGAGGAAGTAGGAGAGTCCTACATAGTGGAAAAATGAAGTGAGTTAATACGAATTAATAATAAATTATTTAGAAAGGTCTGGCCAGAGTATCAACTTGATTATGTCAGCATGGCTGCCAAAGAGCTGTGCTAATTCACACTACTAGGGTTCTGGAGGAGGGCTTATTTTTGAACAATACAAGCTACATTTCCTTCCCTTCCTTTTTCTTTTTTTTTTTTTTTTAAGAATGTTATTGTTCATGCTGTATTTACCTCGTATATTTTAAAAAACCCCAGATTCCACTAACTTAATCTTATTTTTAGAAGCTAATTTTCTATCAGCAATTCCATATTAGTGTGAGCTGGATGTTTGAACATGACACCAAGATGTGGTTGGCCCAAACTATTCTCCAGAAGACAATTTGTCAGAGCTTGGTCCAAGCTGTACAATAATGAGGGCTTCTCCTGACAACGAATCTCACTCTTTTCCAGTGGCAGGGTGTAGAAGAGTAGAGAAAAGGTGTCATACAGGACACAGCTTTGTGACCTGCTGCCCAGCTGGTAACAACATATCAAGAACAGATGAGGGGCAGCACTCAGTGGCACGTTTGTCCTGTCCTTGCAAAGCCTCCAGAAGAAGCTGAGTTAGGGATGACTGAATGCTGCATGGGTTTCAATCTGCTCTGTCTCACAGGGGGTGTTTTTGCCAGATGGCTTTCTTAGTCTTTCCTGAGATGTCAAGTCTCTTTCTTCAGAGGGCAAACACCCACCAGCCTCCTCTCCTGCTCTCGCCTCAGCACCCTGCAGCTTGGAATTTGTTAATACCCATGAGAAAACAGAGCACGGTTAAAAACCCTCTTATCCAAGCACCAACTGCCACTGGGTTTCCAAGTCAATCTTGGTGTTTGGGGCTTGATACTCAAAGCTAAGCCCTGACAGATGTCACTGCTGTAAAAGAGAGCTCCACAGAAACACAGCAAATAAGACTGTACTGCACCTCAGAAACTGAGCACTTCAAATCTGCTGGACTCTTGACCGAAGCAGAACACCCAGAGTCAGAGAAAGCTCATATTCACAATACAGAGGCTTCTTTGTTAAAGATCTGCTACCAGAATTATTACAGCATTTCCCCTGGTAGTGAAGAGGTGGGGACTGCCAGTCCAAAGGAGAAGTAAAATCAGAATAACTGAAAATAAGTGACATTTTCAGGCAAGCTTATAGCTTGAAGGCACAGAGGATAAATATAGTATGATTCATGGTGAAGACATTAACCCTGATCCATTTCTTCTGGCAACACTTGGAGGTTAGAAAGTAGAAGAAAATTCCTAACCTGTAACAGGAAGAGACTACGATACACTTTGTAGGAAACAGTCTTCCCCCAGCAGAAGTTAACACTAATTACAGTAACTCTGGGGCATTGAAGCTAGCAGAGACAGTGAGCCTTATGGCTCTAGCAGTGAGCCTGGAGATTGACAGCAATTCCAGTAGAGCAGGGAACCTAAAAGTCTGCACAGTGAGAGAGAGAAAAAGATTCCCCAGGATGGACAGCAGCAAGTTCAAGCAAGGAACAAGGAAACGAGGCTTGCAATATGCAGATCCCAAGTGGACTTTGTCTGAGAATGACCATGTTTTACATGCAAGGCAGGAGCCTCCCTTGAAATGGCAAATGTTGCTTCCGTGGCAGTATCCGTAGTTTCTGGGGCCATGTCAAGTTCTGGGGCAGCATCCCTGGTCTCTGGGGTAGTGTCAGGGTGCGTTATCCAAGTCCATCTTCCCTCACCTCTGAATGCTAAATAGCACAGGCCTATCAGCAACACCAGCCACTCACTGCATGAGATCATTAGTATTTACAGAGGTTTGAACCCTTTGAAAACTGGTGGGGTAGGTGCAAAGAGCTGGGTGAAGGGTTGGGAGAAAACTTCCCCTGGGGTCATTTCCTCACAATAGGCACCATTATTAAAGTAACCCCAAAAACATACAGTTAGTGTGTGATAACTCTGAACCCATGGGCCCACCTTCCAGAGGAAGTTAAAAATCCACGAATTCCTCACCTTATTAACACCCCCAGCCACATCTTGCATTTGCAACCTTAGGCAAAATTCAACTCTTAAAATGAAAACATTTAAATATTAAAATATTAAAAAGGTTCACAAAGGTGCACTGGTTTTAGTGAACTTAAGCACATCTGTTACTGCATAAGGTTTCCCCCCCCAGTACTTAAAACATACTGGAAAGATACTAAACAGGCAAAGTAGAACAACATGCTATGTATGTATAATCAGAATACAGCTTTCATATCAAAGTTTCCATGGGACAGTGAAAAGCCACTGTGTCAAAGCAACAGGGGTTACTGAGCCTCCCTAACCAAGCACAAGCTGTGAATATTTAATAGCTATTGCTCTTTCAAAAGAGCACTATCTTTCTATTTGTTAAGTATGCAGGTATTAAAAATAAAACATGTAAATTAAGACAAACATAAAATGGTAGCCATATAGAAACTTTCTGGAAAGTCTTTTTATAGCAATATTAACAGCACATGAAATCAAATAAAACACATGAAAATATTTTCACCTTTAATGAAAGAAATACCTTTCATTTTAGAAACCCAAAGCACTAGATAAAGTTCCCTCAAAAAATGACCAACCCAAACAAAAGCACACAAAATCCAACCAAAACAAAACACTGAAATGTTGTCCAACAGCTGCAAAAATTTCTTTACTGTACTTCCAATTAATGTTGAATAAGCAGAATCAAGGCCCTCTTTACTCATTGAAGAGTACCTAGAAATTATCTTACTCTTTTTTCAAATATACTTTACAGAAAACCAACATTAGTGACTATGTTTCTCATGTGAACCCCTCCTTTTAAAAGCAGATACAAACCCTTATCTTATAGAAAGACAAAACAATTTTTCATCTAATTAAGTTACCAGTAAAGCTTTATGGAACCTTGCTAAATATCCTTGCACAAAACCTGGTGGCAAACCCATAGCTGATGATTACAAGGAGGATCAAACAGTTAGGAGGACAATGTTATGTAATATACGTTGGTGTTCACTGCCCAAAGCAGCAAAGTGTTCAGTTCCTCAGTCTATTTAAAAATGCATTTTTGTGGAGTCAGCAGAAAGGAGAGCTTTTGCACTCCTGCTCAATCTTGCAAAGGACAGGCTGAAGCTGTATGTTGCCTATATATCTGTATGTAGCTATATGAAGGCAGGCCTCTTCAGGAATAAAAAGAAATTATGGCCTCCTGAGGCTTGCTTTTTGTAGCCTTTCTAAAGAGAGGGCAGTTTTTCATTCCCACTGTATGCTCACAGGTTACACCATCTCATGGGGTCCCACTCTCACTCAGACCTAAGGCAAAACCAGGCCATTAAATATTTGGCTTACATTGTTCTAACTCATCTTACAATAAGTAAGGACACAGATGAGTTGGAACAATGTAAGCCAAATATTTGCTCATTTTGCATAAATTGATTTAGTTGGAAAAAGCAAAATCTAAGAAGTACTCAAATTCTGCATTTAACCCCATAGGTTATTTGCTCAAGAATATGCACTAGGATACAAAAGCTTTTTGAGGTTATTCTAAAAGAGTAATAAGAATTGCAAAGAATTTGGTGTAAAGCAACATTACATGAAAAAAACCAACTCTCCTCAGAGTCTGTTATTTCTCCAAAGATACAAAGGAATGAAGATTTGATGTAAAAGGTCTCACCAGTTAGCAACGCAAGGAAAAACACTTAAGCCACTTGTGTTCCTTTGTGTCTTTTTCTTTGTGGCAACAATTAGTCAAAGGAGCAAAGGGTACGGTGGCACTAGCAAAGCCATCTCAGCCATACTCACAATGCCGCCTCCCGGTGTCAGTGAAGGAAAGGATGCATTCCTACTGCAGCGGTGAACAGCGGCGCCCCTGTCATCCGCCAGAGCTTCTGCAGGCGCGCCTCTGCTGCCTGGAACGCCGCCAGAAGGGAAGGCACGGGCCTGGTGGTTTGCACTGGGTGCCATGGGAAAAACAGGATGTAAAAGTGAGTTGCAGAAATAAAATGTCTGAAAATGTTTGTCATTAGCAGCAATGACTGAGAGTCTGAGTGCAGAGCAATAAAATCCTCTCCTCTCAGTTTGTAACTTTACATGTATATGAATTCAGGTAAACTATTAATGATGCATTTCATCCTAGGGAGGTTGTTTTATTTCAAACAAAAATTGCTCTTTCAGTGAAACTGAGTAAGTTGATTCCTTTTGCCAGTGACATCAGCTACTCTCAGACACTCTAACTAGAACTTAGGCCACAAGTAAGTATAGATAGCTGCATTTGTAAACTGAAGCTTGTTGCTATAAATTTAATATAATGACAATATCATGAATTGCTCCTCTAATTTAACTAAATGCCTTAGAAAATATTCTGTGGCACTGCCTGGGGTTGTCGTGACCCAAGTGCAGGACCTGCCAGATCAACACTCCCACCCAGCTTGGTGTCATAATATGCATAGGTGCCTTCCCTGGGACACATTCTGTGTTATGAAAGGAATCTGATTGTTGGGGATGCTTCCTAAGCCCCTAAAGCTTTACATTTAAAGTCACACCATTTTTAATAGATTATGCAATGCAACACAGGTGAGGTATTTTAAAGGAATTTTAAGGATTTTTAAAAATCCTTAAAGGATTTTTAAAAAGCAGTAGGTAAATGGTGATAATGTTAAGCTTCTGGTTTCTTGGTTGATTTCTCATACAAGAATACTTTGGGCTGTGGACCTTTATTTTGTGATATATTTGGTTTGGGCATTTTTGCATTTGTGTTTTGGGGTTTTTGAGCGTGTGCATGTTTTTTGGTGTTTGTTTGTTTAAAAGTAGTGGCGCACTGGATATTTAGAATTCTGGAGCTGCCTCCTTTGCACTGGAAAACAGAGGAAGGGTTAGGAATGCAAGCCTTTTTAGGGGAACACAGGATGATCTGGGCATTCTCCCTGTGGAATTTGCACCCAGCAGTATCAATCCACTCCTTTTGGTGCCTGGACCGTTTCAGAGCTAACCTCATAACCCACAGCACTCTGAGCCTAGGCATGTCACCTGCTCTCTGCTGATAACCCCTCTGCCACGCCAACAGTGGGAGCTCAGAACAACAGCTTTCTCTATAGGAAAACCAAAAAAACCTCTCCCAGAGGCTGATTTCTGCAAAGGTGTTCATCCTGCTGCTCGTGGTCAGAGTTCAGAATCAAAAGAAAGTAGTACAGTGAGAAACCACAGCCAGGCAAAGTAGAATGAACCCCAACGGTACACATACCAAAAAGGAAACAGGAGGTAAACCAGCAGCTCTTGAAATTACTACTGCTTTAACTACAGCAGCACAGCAGCCAATATGTCTGCTTTCCATTCTGTCCTCTAATTTAACATCAAGGACTTCCCCATTTTGCTGATTTTGGGACAGTTTTGACAATAATCTGCAACTGTAATGCAGCAAGAAAAGTGCAATTTCCGCAGCAGAGAGGTGCATTTCGACAAGATCAGCCCCCAATAACTTTTTCCCCTCTTACAGTATAAAAACACAGCACATCCTTCACCAGGTAAGCAGGCTCTCCATCCATTTGTACACACCTGGAGAATCTGGCCATATTTTTTTCCCCTGTTAATGCAAGTGCTGGAGATTGTCTCATTAGAAAGAATTAGGAGAACCTGTTGATTGCAAGATTTGCCAGTGCAGCAAGCAAGATTGAAAAGTGCAAGCATCTGGCATTTAAAAAACAGTCATCAAGGAAACTTTCCAACAAGCTCCTAAACCCAGCCACCACCTGAGAGGAGGACTGCTTGCAAGAAATAAGGAGGATTGCTGTGTTAAAATGCCTGCCCTTGGTAGAGACGTTTAAGTAAACTAGCTAAAGGAACTGGAAATAGGTTCATTTTCCAGTACAGATGGATAGCAAGACTCTAATTGCAGTACATTTTCAGACCTTGAAAAGCATTCAGTCTAATCTGAATTTATCTGATTGTAAGGTTAAAAAAAGTCATTGACACAATAATAGCGTGGAGGCAGCCAAAAGATGATGTTAGGAATATACACTTTCTGAAGTGTATTTAAAAATACAGTAGAGGGCTCACTTCCCAAATGCCTTTATCTTCCTGAGTGTCTGCACAGCACTGAATTATTTATTTACAACTAGATATATGACTGCAATTTACAGATACAATATGAATATATTTCAATGCAACATATGGTTCAAGCTACCTGGTACTACAAGTTATGCAGTGCACTCACTTCAGTGAAGCCACCAAAATTAGCTCAGGTCATGAATGTTTTCCATTCCTTTGCTGTGGCTCATGGACTGTGCCGTGACATTAAAGTGAGGATCCTGCGCAGCGTGTTCTGCAAGGATTATTCCCTCCAGGGAGCCAGGGAAGAACAATGACACAGGAGCGTTGTTTTGGAGCTACTGAGCCATTAGATGAGAGCAACTCCGCCAAGTTACTGAGCTTCTTGAGTGATGTGATCTCAGCGCTGTGAGGCCCAGAGGCACAGAGCTAACCACAAGTTTCTTCCTCTGGACACTGCTGTGGAAAAGGCTTCTGACGGGCCCCAGTGGAAGCAGCTGGGCCGGGTGTACACGGACTGAGGGGCGGCAGGGAAAACTCGCTGGACTCCGTCTGGGAGGCTCCTTTCTCCCAGAGCTCCACATAAAAGCACCTGGGAGTTGACGGCAGCCACCCACACGCTGTTTCCTCGGACCTTCCTCAGGCTCTGCCAACCCCTAAATCTGAAGGGGTTCCACACCAGGGAACAAATGCCTTTTCTTAACCTCTTCTGAACACTACACAGAGCGACCAACCATTGAGGACCGCTGCTCTCAACACTGGCGGCCCATGAGCACAGAAGGAATGGATCAGAACCATCGTATCTTACTTGCCGCCCGGCGGGATGTGCCGGTATGGCCGCAGGAGCCCGTGAGGGGGCACGGCCGGCCCATGAGCACAGAGGGAATGGATCAGAACCATTGTATCTCGCTTGCCGCCCGGCGGGATGTGCCGGTATGGCCGCAGGAGTCCGTGAGGGGGCACGGCCTGCCCATGAGCGCAGGAGGAATGGATCAGAACCATCGTATCTTACTTGCCGCCCAGCGGGATGTGCCGGGAGGAGCCCGTGATGGGACAGGGCCGGCCCATGAGCACAGAAGAAATGGATCAGAACCATTATATCTTACTTGCTGCCCAGCGGGATGTGCCGGGAGGGACCGATATGGCCGCAGGAGCCCGTGAGGGGGCACGGCCGGCCCATGAGCGCAGAAGGAATGGATCAGAACCATGGTATCTCACTTGCCCAGCGGGATGTGCCGGGAGGAGCCCGTGAGGGGGCACGGCCGGCCCGCCCCGGGGGCGGGGCCATGGCGCTCCCGCCCCGCCCCGCGCGCGGCGCAGGCGCGTTGGCGGCGCAGAGCGGGCCGGGCCGGGCCGAGCCGGGGCAGGGCCCGCGGGAGGCGGCGGCGGCAGCGGGGCAGGTGCGGGGCAGGTGCGGGGCAGGTGCGGAGCGGCCGCGCCGGGCGGGAGCGAGGGGGCGCGGGGCCGAGCCAGGCTCGGAGCGCATGGTGGGATGTGCGGGCGGGGCCGGGCGGCTGGCGGCCGGGTCCTGCGGGGACGCCCCTCTGCAGTGCTGCCAGTCCCCGGCCGGCGCCTCCCGGCCGCGGGTGCGGCTGCTCCCGCACCGGCCCCGTCCCGCAGTTCGAGGCGGGGATGGGAGCGGGCGGTGCGGGGATGCCAGGCCCCGAGGCGAACACCCCCGTCTCACAGGCCCGTGCACTGGCCAGGGGTGGCGGGGGTACAGGGCAGAGCCATTCCGCTTCGGCCTTCGGGAATAGCCAGTCTGGAATAACCCATTCCAGAATGATCCCAGCTGAGAAGGCGGCGATTACATTATGGAAACGGCGGTAATTCATGCTTTGCAGTAATCTAGATCAGTTATTTTTGTAAACAGAAGCATAGTTACTCAACGAACCATAGGTATGTACAGCATGAGGCCTAGGAAAAATAATTCAGGAATGGTAAAAAAGGTTGCTCTGACTTAGGCTAAAGCACTGACCCTTCAGAATTAGAAAAATACACCTAAAATTCAAATATAACGGAAGTTCCAATAATTGCTGCCTCCATTTTTTTTGTTTCTCTTCAAGCAGAGTACCGCTCAAGTAAACGCTCTTCAAAAGTGGAAAGAGCCCCTACCACAATGATGAACGCCGATATGGATGGTATAAATTCCTAATGTTCTTGTCCTTCCTTGGTATTCTATTTAGTATAATTTCTAACTGTTACCACAGGTTGCACTGAAACTCTCGTGCTTTATTGCAGCTGTTGAGGCTGAGAATCAGGTGGAATTAGAAGAGAAAACACGGCTTATTAATCAAGTTTTGGAACTGCAGCACACGCTTGAAGGTTAGCAGCTTGACATATCAGATTTTTTACAAGTACACAGTAATAAGCAAAAGAAGAGAACCTGCCTGCTCTGCTCTTAGTCGCAGTGTCCAGAAGTATGTCACTTAATGCAGTTGAAGATACAAAACCAAGGTCTTGGAAATAGTTTTTTTCCTTCCTCTTTGTGCAAGATTACATTTGCTCAGCCTTGGTAATACACAGCAAGTAGAACAGGTGATGCAGCTAATGTGTCTGTGCTTATTAGAAGACACATATCTGAGGCTGCTCAGCACTGAGCTCTTGTTTCCAAGTAATTTAGTTTGCAATAGCTTTTAATTCAAAAATTCAAGAAAGTAATAAACTTACAGACTAGCATTCAGTTTAACAAGTGGGTCAAAATACTGTACTACAAAATAATACAGGAAAAATGCCCTTTAGGTAAAACATGACTAGGAAAATGTTTTATAACATAATACCCTCTGGTAATGCCTTCTGGATTAAAGGTGTGACTAGTCTGATGTAGGCCCATAGAACATATTCATTATTGCTCACAACAGTGTCTAACATTTTTCTTCTAATATCACCTTTGCAGATCTCTCAGCACGAGTAGATGCTGTTAAGGAAGAAAACTTGAAACTGAAATCAGAAAACCAAGTTCTTGGACAGTATATAGAAAATCTGATGTCAGCATCTAGTGTTTTCCAAACAACTGACACAAAAAGCAAAAGGAAGTAAGGGTTGGCTAAGATTATGTCATTGTATTGCTGCTGGGTTTTTTTTTTGTTTTGTTTTAACTGGCATAGGCTACATAAGCTAAAATACTTTAGTTTGTGGCTTACTGGATCCTCAGAGATTATAGACTTGGATAATAAACAGAATTAAGAGCATTATCATGAACAGGAGACAGAAGCTTGTGTATTGAGCAATGTGCAAATGCAGTGTAGATAATTACAAAATTTTTGTATTTGTTTTAAAAATTACCATATCTTGTTCAAAAGAAGATTCGTTGGTCAGGTTAAACAAAGGTCTGTTGGTACTCTGAGGTCTTAGGGTAGATTTCTTGACTATATTGTGTTACAATATTGTGTTGAAACCCCATTTGATAAAAATATTCCGAGTTTATTGCATGACTTTTTTGCACCTGAGATGTGTTTACTGCATAGTACTGTTTGCAGTTCTGCAAAACAAAACAAAAACCTGTAAACCAGTTAAGCATTTCTGTGAAGTAGGAACAGTATGACATTGTTTGCAGGGCTTACTTGCAGAGAAACACCTCAGATGTTTTTGGGAAGGGGGAAGGTAAGAGGAGCAACAAGGGTAAGCAACTTATCAGGGAAATACTAAACTGATGCAGTATCAGATGTAATATGTATGCTTGAAACCATTGCTACTTTCCCATTTCCCTGAAGAATGCCCAGGCACATCATCACAATGTATGATCTTCCTGAAGTTCTTCTGTTGTAACAACCTGAGTGATAAACCTTGCGAGAAGAGGTCAGCAATGCTCCTTGTGCTCGTGAACAGTGCAGTGAGGAACTGAGAACAAGTCTTGTCCTTCCTGCCTTTTACTGTCCTCCTGCAGTGCCAAACTTGCCTTTGCTTCAGGCCTCAGAGCAGCTCTTTTCCTGCCTCACAGCTACACTTGCTAAGTGCTTCTGGAGGCACTGCATAGAAACATCTGAAGCAGAAGGATGTAGTGGAACAGGGGTGGATTTTACCTTTCAAAACTGTGCTGCTCTGGGCAGCGCCTGGTGTCAAGGTGCTGGTTTTTCCTGTCTTGGCTGTTAGGTTTTGTTAGGGGAGCTCAGCCCAGATGATGGGTCTGAGCACTTCCCACAGAAGCAGCATGTCCAGCACAGTCAGTATTAAGGGAGAGCAGAGGCTGAAATACAACCAACTGTGTAAATTTTAGCAGTTGCATCTGTTTCATCTTGCCCTACAGCAGCACTGTAGACTTACTTATGGATGTTGGCTAGGACTGAGTTGTTGCTTCAGTAATGAAGCCATTTTACTTGACCTTTTAAAAGGAAACCTCTCGTTCAAGGATCTCCCTCAAGCCTGGTGTGAATGAGTCAGTGTAATAGAATAATAAATCCCTCTCACATCCCAAGTTTCTTACTAGGCACTGCTGTGTCTCAAAGTCTAAGTTGACATTGTGAGGTTCCCCCCTCCCAAAGGTGAGGCTGCCCATTTCTCCCGATTTAAAATGGTTGTACAGTGCTCACCGGAGCACTAAACAAAGTCAGAAGACTGCAAACAAAGCACTAATAGTACAGTCTTGAGGGCTGGCTACAAGTCTGGGTCAAGAAACCCAATGAATAAAAGTGGAGGATACCATTTGTGTCACGGGGTCCTTGTCAACACCTAAACTTAGTTCTCATCTTCTATGGACTACTTTCTCACATGACTGGAACTCTGAATTAATCCAAGAATTGCTAGCAGGTAGAGTAGAGCATATGGCTAGTGCAGAGTTTAAGCATTAAAGGAAGTCACAGCAAGCACTTGACTTGTGAAGATTGCATTGCATTGCAGCCATCGTAGCTTTACAGCCACGTCACTGCCATCTCCATCTGCACTGTGGATCACCTGCTAACACAGCATGCGCTTCTTAGACTTGAGCAATTCCCAATAGAAGGTCATTTTAAAACCATGGTTTTGTATTGTAGATTGGATAGTGATATTTTATCCATCAGTGTGTATACAGCAGTTATTTCATCTCCATGCCATTTTACATCCCACTACTGTGGCCTTCATTTAACTTATGAACATTTTAAAGATGTTGTATTTCTGACTTTACACCAAATAAAAACTTTTCATTTGTCTCAAATAGTTTGGTTTAACATTTGTAAACCCTAAAACTTCTCATAAATATCTGTAGTCAAAAGGTGAAAAAGCAGTAGGGTTAGTAATCTTCAAGCTTTTGACATAGCTCAATTGTCTGAAAAACCAGATATATTTGATATTAAACCTGAGTTAAAGAATCTAGTTTTAACAAAGCTTCAGTTCCTGACTCACTTGCTATTTTCAGCCATCAATCTTGAATTTCTGTCCACTTTGCTGTTCTTGTTAAAGGACTGGTAGACTGCATCCACTGTTGTAATAAAGTTAAAACTTACACTTCTCCATGTGGGAGACTGCTAAGCCAAGTTAGAAAAGTTACTTGGTCCTACACTTTCAGGGAGCTTTACATTAGACAGAACCTACAATTATTACTTGATCGTGCTTTTGTGAATGTAGATGCCAACTGAAGAGCAGCTTCAACTGTAACTCAGTCAGAGGCCCTCAGTACTACTTGGCCTTCCCTGCATATCAAGTGTTCAGGCTGGGATCTGGCATCCTCACTAAGAGCTCTTTTACCAAGCTGCAACAGAGTCAGAGGGAGTGCAGGCTGTAGAGGTCTTGCTACTCACAGAGTTCCAAAGATGACTGACAGTTTTAATAGCAAGACAGGCTGGAACTGAAAATCATTATTTTGTTAATTTTAAAGATGTTTCAAGCAACCATGATAGCAAGATGAACCATGTTTCCCAAAATACCTGCTCAGATAAAAATGGACAGTGCACAGGAAGTGTGTGAAATCTCATTGTTGCATTGCATCAATGGACAGGGGTTGGTTGCCCTTTTGCTTGGCTTTCTACCCTTAGAGCCTTAAATCCTCAACATGTCTGGTATTTCTGCTCTAATTACCAGCATAAATCTAGATCCAAGTAAGCTGATGTGCAGAAGGATGTAGGCTATCACTAGATTCTAGGTGATAAAAGCTGATGTGGCATCAACCAAGACTTTATGGGAACTTGAAATTCAAAACCCTAAGGGAAGACGAGCATCCCTCACAGGGTGACCAATCCCTGGACTAACTAAATCACATCAAAAAAAACATAGTAACTATCACATATCAGAGAAAAAAACCCTCCAAAACCCCTAAGAAAACAAACAAACCAGACCCCCAGGACACCCAAATGCTGTGAGAATGCCAAAGGACTTGTATCAGACATAACTCATTGAAAAGGTGAGCTGAAATGCTATAATTCATGTTGAAATGATCTACTTCATGTAAAAGGTGAGTGAGCCCCGACAGCTCACAGGAACTGCTGTCAGCAGGGTTCTACACTGCTAAGGGCTCCTGTCTACTGCTGAGGGGTAACCTGGAGTCTTGACATCCTACCTTTTGCATGGAGGCCCTTAATAAAGAGATGGGAACTTGCAATAAACTTAAAAAAAGACACAAAAAGCCCCAAATTAAACCAAAACCTAGAGACATTTCCATGTAATCCACACCAAATACAAGTCCCGTATAATGAACTTTTGAACTTGAGGACAGTGGCTTCTTCATTAGGGTTAAGCATTTCTTAGAGACTTGTGGAACCTGCTGTGAAAATACTTCTTTTTAAAGCAGACAACTTTTATGACAGGGACAAGACAATCTGTTAGATGCCTTATGCATTAATGTATTTCTACTTTCTTTGTAATGTAGGACTACTTTTGCTAGCATTTACACATTCTACTACTACTACAAGCAGCTGCCAAGCAGCAAGAGGTTTCTGGTGACTGAAATTTTATTGTTTAATATACAGCTGAACTTCAATGAAACAAGATTTCTTTACAATAAGCAGTTTATTTAAACTAAGAGAATACCCAAGTTACTCACATCGTAAAAAACTTAATCCATCAAAAATTCTTATCTATATTAATGTATTTCATATTAAGCAAGAATTAATAAATAGTTTTAGGTGACAATATACACTTAGCAAGTATTCTATAAACAGGTTATACCACTCTGGTTTGGAACATGGGATCTATAAAAGTTTGAAAAAATCATCTGTATACGGCCTGCAGATTTTATACCTGCATTCTAGAGTAAAACAAATCACATCAATTACCACTTGTATTCTGTTTTAAAATACATCTTGAAAATAAATTACTGCAACCAATGCCTAAAGTGAACAGGTGACCACCCATCTAACAAGATCAACTAAAATAAATAATTTACAATAAAAATCGTTCCTAGCACAAAATCATCATACAAAAACAATTATTGCATTTAGCTCTGCACAGAAAATCCTACCTTTCCTCACAGCAATGTGAACTGCTATAGATGCTACATCTATACTACCATCTTCTTGAAGCTGAAAACTGTAAACGGCTTATTCTGTGCTAGAGCTACAAAAGCATTGTAATGCATTTATTTAAAAAAATATTTAGAGTAAGTTTATCTCCAACTAATACTAATTTCTAAGAAACTTCAAATCTTCTTAAGAATCTTCACCTAAAAATCAGTTGGTCAGCTTGTAATTTCCCTTTTATTTGGAATTTGAAATACCAGCTAACTCTTCACAGATAGCATTTATCCTTAAAAAAGGGGAATGGAGGAAGTTTGGGATGGTTAATAGAGGAAGTTCAGGATGGCTGACAGAGAACTAAACGAGGAGGTGGTACAGCAACGAGCCCCTCCTTTTCCCATCCAAGCTCAGCAATTGGCCAGGCCCACTGAAGCGGCACACCAGAAGTTACCAGCACTGTCTCTAGAGCTGCAAACAGCAGCTGCAAAGAACTCAGTCCTTCCGTACTCTTCTTTTGCGCACTGATTTCAGCGGACCATCTCCCATTCCTTCATCAGCTTCTCTCTTCTGGGAAAAAACAAGTTCAGCATTAACATTTGAAACTCATTTTAATTCTTCAAACTGGCACACTATGTTATTCCTCCTCCTGAATTCCCCAGCCATTTTATCACTAAATGCAGCACTTAAGTGATGGGACATTGCTTCCACACTACTAATGTAATGATTAATAAAGTGGGTAGAGAACTTTCATTTCTATATTCAGAAAAGAGAGCTGTATGTTTAAACTGATGTCACAAACTTGGTTTTGCCTGTGTCTTTGCTGGTTTAAAAGCAGTGACTTCTAAATTAATTTACCAACTTCCTTAAAGAAAACCTTTTGCTAATGTTATTTCCGCTTCTGAAGCAAGATGAATTTAAAACATTTTAACTGTTCCCTTTGGAGAGCTACAAATAGAGCAAACTGTCCTTAAATCAGATGTGGTGTACAAGGAAAAGAAAACTTCTTAGAGGAACAAGATAAAGTACAGAATGAGGGGTCATTAACAAAGCCTTTCAGTGCTGAAACAACGCAACCTCATGCAAGGTACAGTTTCCTACAAGAGCTGTACATGAAAAGGAGTTAACATTACATTTTAAACAACTTCCTTAACCTGCATAGTCACTCATTTAAGGAGTGACAAGCACAAGATTATCAACGGGTGGATCTAAAGTGTTCCAGACATGAGCAGTTTCTAAATGAAAGAGTAATGAGTAGCTGACAAACAAGAAAAGCATAAATTCCATTATACAATGATATTTTATGAAAATAATTTGTTAAAATATCTGGCTGACTGGATTATTTTGCACAAGAAAAATAAAACTGCAGATGCTGTGTTCAAAACCAGTATTGTCATTTGGCTTAACACCTTATTTTGGAATAAAAAACCCCAAAACGTAACTGAAAAGATTAAGGTTTTTCTAGGTCTTGGGAAAAGGCTATTCAGTTGTAAACATGTGCTATCAGTTGAGGAGCACAATGAAAACTGACCAATCTGCTGCAACATGCAAATTCTCAAGGCTTGCAATTAATTTAATAATCTGTTAAAAGCTACATCCCTGTAAAAATATTTCACATTTAGGTAGCTGCCTGACCACTTCTATACCATACCTGTATTTATGCAGAGCATTTGAGGTGTCAAATTCAAAGAAAAGCAGATTTCTCCCTCACAATTTGTTTTATGGCTCAACAGAAGAAAAACATCTGTAGGCATCTGAGTTTAGTTGGAAGTACAATGTCAGACAATGGCAAGGAGAAAGCAGGGAAAAAGGCAAACTTACCTCATCTTCCGAATCCGATTTATTTGACCAATCACCTTCTTGACTTCCATCTGGAACTTGATTTTCTTGTCCATCTGGAACTCCATTTTCTTCTTCATCATCATAAATATCTTCACCACCTTCACCTTCTGCACAAGAAGTTAATTTTACTTCATGAACAGAACCATATTACTATAATATACTACATCCAGGCATACCAGTAAGGAAAATGAGCCAATTTCAGTCCTAGCATGAACTGCTTGTTTAGAATAACCCATAAAAACATCTCTGGGATAAAGAGTAGAACTCTCATGAATTAGTAGAAAGTGCTAACTGCCAGATTTAATAACCAATTTTAACAGCCCCAACTTTGCCTCTTTTCATAATAGTCCATACTGTCTTCAGACTTGTTACTGACTTGAAAGGACTTGATTTACTTTAAAACTAGCTATTGTATTGGACAGTTTTGAGAGCAGAGTCCAAAACAGGACAACTGACCAAATTATGATTTAGATGGGGAAGTAAAATACTGCATTTATCAGTCATGCAGCATGGGAGACACCTACATCCTAAGGGTACTTCCCCTTTTCAGCAGGGAATTCTTCGGACATCCTGTTTTGTTTGAGGGATAAGCAGCTTGTTATTTCCACCCTTCTTGTGCATTTTTGCAATGCAGAAACTCGCCAGAAAAGCACTGTACTCCCCTCAGCTCATTCAAAGTAGGTCCAGCTTGCACTACACTACTGCACTACCAGTATTCGGTAAAATATCAAGAGTAAACAAAACTTAAATCTGACAGAAAGGATATTCGTTGGCATTTTGCAACTTAACAGCCTGCCAGTGGCCTACTTAAAAACAGCAGTGAAGCAGCCCTTGTCAGGTCACACCCACATGTCATAAGCACTGCTCAGGTGTGAAAAAAAATAGGAAAAAACCAAAAACAAATACCAAATATCTGTACCCACACCAAATTCTTACTGTTGCATCTGAATTAAACTGAACCAAAAGTATCCAGACAAATTAAGAATGTAGTCACGTACCAGACATGCCTCTCCTCATTCTTGGTGATGAAAAGCTAGAAATACCTCATTTGTTAAAATATTAGAGACTTCTGTCTGAAATTGAGCAAGTCCAATCTTTGTACTGTAAAAGTCCCAACAACTTTGTCTGCAATATAGCTGTAAATTGGGCCAAACAGAGCTTCACTACTTGTTGTGAACTAAGAAGTCAGTTTTGCTATATGTCAGTATACCTGGTTCATGTGTACTATGTCTCTCCATTACCAAAAGGAGAAATATGACCCAATAATGAAGATCATGTTTCAGAAAGATACCGACAAAGATCTCAGTCCTAAAAATCGGCCCTTAATACAAGAGCTTGGCAGAAATTCACAAAGCCTTTGGTCATATGCTAAAAAAGAGATTGGAAATGATAAATGATGCAAATCCAGCTCCTCCCACAAGTGCAGATTTCAATAGAAGTGAAAAAACCTTCCCAAAAAAGTACTTCAGGTATCAGAAGCTATAGAACCCAAAATTGGAAAACTATACTACTTAAAATTATTATTTTTAATTGAACCATATAGCAATTGAAGCATTATTTCACAAAAATAAATGTAGAACTTGACAAATAAGGTTCAGACTGCGCCCCTGAAATTCCGTTCTGTGGCAACATTTTTTTACTTCCTGCAATATCTTGCTACATGTCAAAGAAAGTAAGGAGACAAAGCAGACAAATAGACAATGCCACGAAAATTAACACAGAAGAAAATAAAGCAGTAAAGCCCATGGACAACGCCCTCCAAGAAATACTCTGGCAGCAACTCATTGTCGCTGGTGTTAAAGAAACTGTCAAGTGTATCTAAAATTTGCTGTTGTGCCGCACTTCCTTTTGCTTTCTCTTTTAAATGGTCCCAAAATACAATGTGGATTTGGAGTCACTCAGTATTCCACAGCTCAAAACCCCATTGCCTTCAACTCCAAAAAAAAAAAAAAAAAAACAGAGGAGGAGGTAATGACTATGAAGGAACAAAATCATAAAAAAAGGTAAAAAACCTAAGGAGAGAAAGATACTAGTAGAAAATATTTATGACTATGGATACCACAGAGAGAAATCTCAGAGGAAACTTGCATTTGGACCTGATGGAAGCTGGCATCCACCAGCCTGAAGTTCTACCATCAACAAGGAAGCAGAGGGAAGAAAACAGATAGGAGAGACCCACTTGAGAGTCCTGGCCCAAATTGCTTCCCTTTCCCAGTACCTGAAACAGAAGCCTCCCTTCCCATCTTCTCTGTATTATCCTTGATTAGTTCTCTTTTTGTCTCCTCCATTTCTCTTCTCTCTGTAGCAAAAACAATGAGGAAAAGGAGGCAGAAGACAAATTCTCTAATGCTTTCTGACACCAAGAGGCAAAAGAGCAATAGAAAAAAAAAGGGAAGATTTCAACTAGCAAATGTAAAAGGTGGCAGGAAGCTGAGGGAAGCTAAGCAATTCTTCTTAAAGCCAGAAACCATGAAGACATATGACAGTAAAGCGTAATCCTTCCCTCTGAAGCCTAGAATTGATTTGAAAACCCTGGATTAGTCACAAAAAAGCGAGCTAGGTTAGTTTTACTGTGTGTTCTGTTTAGTAACTAAAAGTAACAGTCTAAAATAGAACCTACCTTTGCAACACCATGAACAGCTGTTCCAAGCACAATTTAAGAAAGCTGTAGGAGCTGAACAGTGTTCCTCTGCAATTGCCCGGGCCTTATTTCTAACATTGAAACACACATTTTAGGGTATTATTTATTAAGTGATGTGTTGTAATTCAATAAATTAACTGAATATTGGAACTGAGGAACGGCAGCCTTGCAACTGCAGAATATTACGTACAAACTGTGATTTGCATCAAGACTGGGTAGAAAAAAACAGAGTCTGCAATTCAGGAGCAAAGAACAGGTTGAGTAGAGTAAGATTAAAAGGACAATGTAGGAAGGTACAACACTGAAATCACATACCTACAATTTAATGTAGGTATTTAATTTTAAGTAAAGAACGTACGTAGCATTACCAGAATAATTAAGTGCCTTGATAAGGCTCTCCAATAGCAAGGCAAATGGACTAAGTTTGGTGTGGCAAATATGTACTCAATTCTGTCAGGAATGGCATGGGAACTGCTGATGATGAGTGATGTCTCCTGCACACACAGAAGCCATCTACACTCACGGAACATGGTGCAAAGACAGACAAAACCCACCAAATTTCAGTCAGCAATACCAAGAGATGTCAGCACCAAGACAAAGACCCCACCAAAACATCAATGTCTGCTATGTCCCTATCCATGCTAGTCCCTTGTCACTTACTTGGTTCTCACCAAGGAAGACTGAAGTACGAGGCAGAATCTTACAGAACTCTGAAGCTAAAAATGTTCTCATCGAAGTCAAGGTAACACATGGGAAGTCAGGTGCCTTGATTTTTATTCTCTATATAGACACAGGGAAATGCTAACAGCACCTCAAAGTTACAGCTGAGTAGCAGCCAGTCATCTTTGATACAGTAACATGGGATCATTTTATCCTTGGATGCTGGAGTACAGCTCAACCTACTGAGCCATCAATTTCTCCCTGGGCAGCAGGACACACCTCTGCAGGTGTGCAAATAGGCCACTAAAAAGCAACATGAAGGAAGCTGCAGACTTCAGTATTTCAAGCCTACTGTATTCTCAACTTTTAACAAGAATAACTCAAATCACTGACCAACAGAATAGCAGAACCCTCCCAGAGAGGTGTAAGCAAATTTATGTTAGGAGACTTATAGCTATTCCAGACACACATTAAAGAATAATGTGACTTTAACTGCTTCAGGTACTAATACCTGAATAATTAAAAGGTGTTTAATATATGCAATATTTTGAAATATTTACAAGGGACAACCTATGTATCACTGTCTACAAAGATAAAAAAAGAGGTGTTGGAAGCATGTTTATTTCTTCCAAGTGAAGAAATGCTGAGTAGAGCCTTACTTTCTGAGTATACTTATCAGACCTATTAGCCACAGGATGCCACTTAATGCAAGTTAGCAAAGACAAAAAAAAGGCTCAGAGCAAGGCACATGTCACATAGTCTAAGAAAACAGATAGTGATTATTGGCAATGCAATCCATGAACTAGCTCTATTCACGTCTTGAACCCAACTGCAAGCTGACACACTCTTACTCATCTTACCATCTTCATCAGTATCTTCATTTTCTTTTTCCTCTTCTAGTTCATCATCTTCAAACTCCTCTGTCTCCTCTTTTAGTTTTCCCTTTGTAATTTGCTTAGATACATCAGGCTTTTTGAAGGCAATATATTCATCTGATTTCTACAACAAATTAAAAACGTATTTACATTTCAACTCCAGTTAAGAATTAAACAGGCACTGTAAGCTAAGTCATACCAATGGCATATTAAAAGGGCACATTATTGCACAGATGCTCAAGAGTTTCCAAATCAAGTAGTAAGAATAAAAGCAAATAAAAATATAGTAAATTTCACTAACCTTTCCTGGCCAGCAGAACAACACCGTTAGACCAACAGGGAGAGCTAAAGTCAAGATGTAAAGAACCCAGAGCCATGGGTGTTCTTCTGCAGCAGTCACCAACTGACTAAACATACCAGGCTGTGTTTAAAAAAAAATATTAAATTAAAAGAACTGTATTCATATCCCTCTCTACACTTAAATAATTTTATGAAGTATACTGTATACATTTATGTTGTCCAAAACCCTTCTTGACCTTTGCTTTTTAATGACTACAGCAATCATGCATTTCAGTACTGGTAAAGCAACAACTCTACAAATCGCAAATAAATGGCAGGTGTTGAGTAAGAAGGAACAGACGTAGAACTCAAAACACACCAGACCAGCCACAACTCAGCTTTGTAAAGTAATACCTGCACACTGGACCAACTCAGCTGAAAGCTCCCAAAGCATCAAGAGCCTGAGAGCAGCAGTTCCAGAGGAGAAATGCTGGCTCCACTTGTACTATGACCTTCTCTCCTTTGGCAGCCAATTATTCAGGGAGTAAGCTGTCCTCCCAGCACAGCTCTGATTTATAGAGACTCTCAGGCAAGTGCCTGGTGCATCTCTGTAAGAGGTGCATCAGCCACTAACCAAGTTTGAGAGGCACAACGCAACAAGGGGACTCAAAGGAATTTTTTTTGCCACTGTGCATACAGGTATGGATACAGGTTCAGACACAACCCCAATATTTTGGAAAAGGGCAAGGTTGTGTGAAGAGACAGCTCTCCTGCCTGCATGGACAGATATGCTGTTGCTACTTGCTCACTCTGTGACAAACAGCAGCTGTACACAATTGGCCACATTGGCCACCAGCCCATTGTTTCCCCCCAGAACAGTAGCCTGCTGTTGCCATTGAATCAAAGAGAACAGAGGCCTGTTAAACAGAAACAGGAGTGCAGGCGGGGCCCATGATCCCATAGGGCAGGGCAGATCCAGCCCACAGCACAGGGAAGCAGAGAGCAAAGCTGCCAAAGCACCCTACACAAACAAAATGTGCGTGCCCACATAGAAACACACCTAAACAGCCAAAGGCCTAAAGTGACTGAACAGAAACCAACACTAGACTAATGATGCCAAATGGGAAGGAAGTATCAAAAGCATGAATATACATCATGGATATAACTCTAAGGAAAAACAGGGGGCAAGGGGCAGGAGTTACTTGGAATATAACTCAGCCTTCATTCTTGCACTTGCTGTCAGGTACTGGATTTCTAATATCAATGTCAACAGCAGAAGGCTTCAGAGGAAGTTAATTTCTCACTAGGTGTTTAAGTGAAATGCAGTACCCTTTTAACCTCAAGAACATCTTCATCTGGGAAAGGTAAGAGGCCAAACTACAAGACAGAAAACCTAGCAGTTACTCAGCATAATTATTAATTGCAGACAAATTAATACTCAGTCAGCATGGACAGAAAATTCTTGCAAAAGCACAGCTTTGTTACTACTTTCTACTATCAAGAACATAGCAAAATTTATACCTCATTAGCACTTGCGACTAATTTCTTCAAGCCCCAGCTATCTGCTGCCCAGCGATCTGCTACTTCTTTTTCTGAACAGATGATGAAGTTATCAAAGTAGATATCAGATGTCATAGACCAGAGTTCTAAACCAATAGCACTGACAGCAGTCATCTTGAATGGGTGAAGATCTTCAAAATAGTCTGGGTTTGGTATTTTCCGAGGGCTCCAGATTCCCTGTTAATGGAAACAAACATAAGCACAGTACCTATAACTCACCAAAGGAACAACTTCTCAAAGAGATTACCAGATAATAAGAACCTTTCTTTTAAAGGACAAGCAGTAGACTTGAATCTAAGACAGAACTGGAAGTAGCCTGTAGGATTTTGGCAAATGGGTCTCAATTTTCATCGTTTAGGGAAGACCTCCTAAATAATTTTCTCTTTTTTACTGTAGAGGTTACAGTAATAACTGACTCTAACCAAAAGCATTAGAGAAAACGTTAGGAAAGGAAAATTCAGCCTTATGGTACCTGTGCAAATTAGAGCCAATTCTGTTTGCAAACCTGCTTAGGATCTTACCCTCTGAGACATCAATTTCAAGTACTCCCATAACTAATACAAAGTAACTCTCTTTAATATCCAGTTGATTACCTCTTATATTTGGAGGGGAGGATGAGACTTTAATTATCCAAAATTGAAGCTTCCTTGAACTAGCAAGGCCATCTGCTTGCTGAAAGGCCTCATTTGTTAATATTAAAAAAAGACTAATTCAACAGACTCACATTTAAAACCCTAATGTAATTCAGAATACAGTTCTGAAGGCCATACTGAATAAATGGTATCAATGAAAATTGTACAAAGGGCAACTTTAAACAGCTAAGTTGTTTTAATACAAGAAGCATTACTGTTTCCCAGTATACTTCAGGGAAAAAAAAGTAAATTAAAAGCAAAAAAACCTCAAATTAGTGAGGGTATTCAGACTCATTCCACAAAATAAATACACTGCAGAAAAGCCTAAGTAAATATAGTACTTTGACTTGCTTGCTCTGCTGACTCTGTATCTTTTAGCCACGCCCAACAATCGGCCTATTACCTGATAGTTAGGATTGTCTATCATAGGTGCTCTCCATTTTCCTTTATACTTGGGGTTATTCTTCATGGGACGCACCCACTCTCCACAACCAGGGGCACTCTCACATTTGGCATTACGGATCTGAGGGGCTTCCCACTCCCCATCCATTTCTTCATCCCTAGAGAGAAAAAGCAATTCCAAACAACTGCTTCAAGATCAGCCAGCTATCAAACCCTGGCAGTCTCCAGTTAGGGTCTAGTGTATTGTTCTAACAACCTCAGAACTCTGACCAGCTCAAAGAACTTCACCCAACAGTATAAACTTTTTTTTTTAAGGGGTGCTACACATTTTTACTTAAAGGTCACATGTTAAAAACTACCACAGCATTTCTGACTTCAATGACATGACTGCCTCTGCAGACAGCTTGAAAGACTTCTACCCAGAATGCTTAGAGATCCCTTCAAGACTTACACTATGATTTTAAGCTATCCACTTAAACTGTAGCAAATTCTTTCAAAGGGGACCTTCATAAGCTGTTTTCACTCATGTATCTTCAGAAAACACAAGGCAATGACAAGTTCATCTTTTTATAGAAGCAGTCCCCCACACAAACAAACATTTGACCATTCCTTACACATTCCAACTTAGTGCCTCAAAAGACAATGAGATTTGAACTGACTTCCACAACTAATAATCTCCCACAGGGAACAGTCTTATGTGCACAACACATCACCAATCTGCACTTACCAGTCCTTGGGTTTTTTTGCATTAGGGTCTGGAACATACTGTGGTTCATCATCAAGCCACCCCTCAGGCTTAACAGCATCAGGATCTTCTATTTTGGCAGGTTCATCTTCATCCCTTCAATGACAGACTTGTGTTACAAAATAAAGCAGCCTGGCTTTGGAACAATGCTCTGTTCAGAGGACTGCAACTGGCATCAAAGGGATGAGTTCCAAAAACATGACAGAATTGGACTCGCTGATCATGAGCATTACCCATACAATTATCTGCTTAGAAATATCTGGATTATATTGACATTATTTTACAGTGCTATTTAGTCCACAAAGTGCAGGCATCAAGTGGCAAGTATCAGTCAGGTCTTCCCATTGAGGTTTCCCTATCCTTCCTGAGTTGCCATAACAGTAGCTCACACAGAAGTAGAAATGCATTGTAAATTAGGACTATAAAGGTAGAAAAAAAACATTCTTCATGTGTAGCAAGCTTAGTTACTACTTGCAACCATGCAGGGCACAAAACCAGCAAATAATGATTTTATTTGTTTCCTTATGCCCACCTCAAATATGTTTTCAAACTTCAGTGCTTTTAGTGAAATGCATTCCAATTGTCATTAGCAAACCTCAAAATAAAACCAGTCAAATCTTTCAAGTAAACAGCCTGCGTGTAAGAGACATAGTAAAAATGAAAATGCTCCCCTTACCAGTCATCTGGTTTGACAGCATTTGGATCAGGTATTTTTGGTCTCTCATCCCAATCATCAGGCTTTTTATCAGTAGGATCCTCTATTTCTTTGGAAGGATTTACTGGAGGAACCATATTCTCAAGAAGACTTCCTTTACTGACAACCGTTTGGTCGATTAATATTTCGAACGTATCATCTGGTTTTAGCACTAAATTGAAGAAATTGATATTGAAGAAATAAGGTAGCCATTTAATTTTACAGATACATTTAACCAAAACTACCGAATAAGCACAGACTCAGTCAAATAACAGCAAACAGGATCCTCACTAGCAGAGGAGACGGACTCCTCACTCAGGCACTGCATCTGGACACAAAACATGGCCCTTGAGGGGATGCAGGACCAGCATCAGGCCCCCAGAGATTGAATTGGAAGAAAATTCAAATGCTGAAACACACCCCAACACATTCTAAGAGATTTTTCAAAACCCTACCAACTTGGCCTAAATTCTGTGGTTTTACTTCCAAAGCACAGGCAGTGAAAAAAGAATCCCAAAAGGCCTCTCTGCTACTCAATTATAACCTCACACTTAAAAGCATGGGAACACAAGAATTGTACCAGTAACATAGGAGAAGGATCAAAACAGCTTTTTCTATCAGGTTCTAACCTCTCTAAGCCATTTTCCTCAAAGGCCACACTGCAAGAGCTTACACATTTGAAGAGGATTTCCTGGATGTTAGCAAGTGTGAGGAACTGAGAAGCCAAGGTCAAGAACTGAGCACCGTCACACTCAGTACCCAGATGCATCCAGATCTATTTCTAATATGCACCTCTAAGTGCGCTCACTGGTTAAATAGCAGATTCAACTGCCCATTTACATAATGAAGATTACTAAGTAACAGTAATGACTATTCTACTTTCATGACAGTTTTCTAAAAACAGGTTAAGAAAACCACAGTAACAGTCCTGTAACAGTTTGATAACAGCTAATGATGGCCCTGAAATTTTCCACAGCATTAAAATATCCATAAATGCAAAAATGAAACTGCCATATCACCTTTAGATAAAACACAAATTTTTTTAATTTTCAACTCCTGTTATCAGTCACATAAATGCACTGGAATCACATAGCTCTATGGAGTCTCTTTGAACAAGTATAACAGAATAAATGCAATTCAAGTTCAAGGACCTTGATTCATAATTTCTAACAAACAATCCAAATACAGGAATGCATGCATTTCTTTATTATGATAAGGCCACTACCTAAAAGTCAAAGTTGGCTGTGGCATACTACAGCCATCTATTTTAGAAACCACTAAATGATTTTCCTATGGCACAGCACTCAAACATGCCTTCTGTTATTACTACTCAGTGCAAGTTCCTAAGTACAGTCAATTTAGCTGGATTTGCAGCATGCCATAGGTTAGGCCATTCTGACTGCTCTTCTTCTTCAGAAGTCAGAAAAAGGGGATTAAAATTAACTTGTATTTCTCTGTACAGTTCACTGGTACAAGAAGAGCTGTCCCATGAATTAAAACCAGCCCATGCCCATTCACTTCAGAGTCTGTGCTGACCTGTTTGTGCACACTGCTTCAGATGCAGGGGCTGGGGAGAACTCTTAACATGTGGAAAAGAGACTTAACTCAATTCCTCTGAACTCTGACACCTTCCCAGAATATTGGGCTGTTGGACATTTTACCATCTTCCCCAGTAAAAATAGTTTTATTATAATGAATACTGAGGGCATTTATTAGTAAAGGTTAGGCAGGGCTGATAAGTTCTTGCTATAACTGAATATTAAGCAGTAGCATCTGAAAGCTGCTTTATGTCCTGCAGTTAAGCCCTGTCATTAAACCCTTTAACCCAAATCATTAAGCAACCACCACTCAGAATTAACAAGCTATTACAAACAAACCAAGACTCAGTTACAAAGCTTCAGCAGACAAAAGCACATTTTTCATCTCTCCTTTCCAATATAAGAATTGGAATTCCATTTTAAAGAATGGAACAATACCAAGAGTATACAGATGTGTCTTCTTGTCCAAATAGAATTTTTTTAGGTCTACATCAGGACGTTCAGCATGTTTTTCATCATATTCTCCAGTTTTAGGATTCTTATGTCTGAAGATGAAATGTAGTTTGTAATCCTCTCCACATTTATCTGGTCCAAACATAATTGTGTAAGGTGTTTTGTCAAAAAAGTATTCCTGTAGAAGCAAGAAAGCTGAGCATGTGATATACTGGACATTTTATTACGTCACTTTTGGTCCCTCTTTTTCTTGGTGCAGAGCATAGTCACCTATCTGTAAAAGGTAAATGAAAAATGGTAGGGTAAATCATGAAAGGAATTCAAGTCCTCTGGAGTTCTCTATCTCCAGGGAAGGGACTCTCAGTCTCTTCAAGGAAGATGAACACATTTATATTTACACTTGCTCCTTAGGTTAAGTAGGAATGCCTGTTACAAATCAAAACACTCAAGTATCTCTTTCCCTCTACAAACATTACACTACAAGATGGAAGGGAACTAGTTACTCTTCTTCATAACAATTGTCTTTTCCAGTAAGGGTAAACCCAAGGATATTAATAGCCAGTGTTTTATAAGTACCTTTTTCTCTCCACATCAAGTAACAGCAACAAACCACCCTGAACACATCAGATATAGTTCTTCTCCTTCAGAGTATGTTGCATTACAAAGTTATGTCAGCATCTTTAAACTATCTATGTTTTCTGTGTTTGGAATACACAGTAATATGCATGTGCTGAGCAGTAAAATTGTTTCACAAGTTATGAGTTAAGATCCTCTGGCTTCTATTAATTCACAAAGTCATACTAAATGTACACCAAAGTCCTCTGTCCTGCATAGCAGACACCACCCATGCAGAACCAAGCTGTCCCTCCCATGAACAACTGATAGCAAATATTGAGCAAAGGACATACCAGATTCAAGTCATTGCTACTGGAGAGAAGTTTAATATATGCACCACCACAGTCAATGCCTTTTTGAAAATTCACTTCGTATCTGGGCAAAGAGAAAGGGAGAACAACTTGCTGAGTAGCAGAAAAATAAGAAATAACTGCTAATCTGCAGTTCTAATTAAGAATGTATTCAGACTGCATATTAGTACCTACTGTCAAAACACTTCTATGTTAGCAAAATGTTTTAACTTACTAATAAACACCAAATAAAAAATCTGAAGGAATACTTACTGAACAATCAAAGGTTTATCATCAAAAACAAATGCTTTTGTTAACATTGCTGATATTGCATGATACTTGGCCACTGATTTTAACACTAATCCTCTGTCTCCAGGCATTGCATTTTCCTTCAGCTCTTCTACTTCCCATCTTCCTAAAACACACATGCACAAAGTCTTTGAAAAAATGCAGTCTGAAGAAACAAATCACAGCCTTGCTCAAAGTAAAGAGTTAGTAACAAATAAAGCCTAGCTGTCAAAATAGGGCAGAAACGTTGGCATCTGATGACAAAGATGTTATTTCTTGTTATTCTCAAATTTACAAAAATCAATAAGTAAACTTTATTACTGTAGATCTCTATCTTTAGGTTGTGGTATCCTACAATGGCTATTTTGAGGAACAAAATATTTCTCCAGATTTTAAATTTACTTCTACCATCATCACATAAAAGACATGAGTCACTGCATCAGTACTTTTTTCTGCTTACATAAAATTAAAATCTCTTGAGTCAAATCTAATCACAGGGTAGATGAAGTTCCCTCCTCCTCCCCAAAGTCTTTCCAGGAATTATCAGATTTGGTCCAAAACAATCCTACAGCTTCGAAAATAGAAGATTTTCTATTTATACATCCTCCAAGTTTGGGATAAATACACCCATGTCCAATAACCAAAGAACAAGATAGCTTCTAAAAGGGCAGTTACATTTTCTCAGAGATGAACAGGACAAGATGCAGTGGGGTTTTTTTCCAGTAAAGAACACAGCACAAAATACCCTACTTGGAAAAATCTATTTTAATTTTCTTGTTTCAGAGGCTATACCAAGAGACCATTCCATGAATCACTAGTAGGACAGATGGAGCAAAAAGGAACCCAATGCTTTAGAAAACTATTTAATAACTGCAATTCAAGTGATAAGTCTCTCTCACAGGATTTCAGAGAAAACAGTTCTAAATAAACAGTACTCATAAACAGGATTAAATATTCAGTTTGCAAAGGGTATTCTAGTATCATCCATGGCAATACATTGTTGGAATGATAAAAAAAAGAAGTTATCTTCACACTAAATAACTCAATGAGCAACATTTAACAGTTTCAGGATAACAGTCATGATACAAACTAACATTTTGACCTATGCCATCTATACATTCAAAGACAAGTTTCTGTGTTATTTCTCAAAGAAATAATTATTTCTCAAAAGGGAACAGAACATCATAAACTACACAGTGGAGGCAACCATTAAAGTTGCTTACCATCATATTTAGCAACATTATCATCCATGTCTTCTTTCAGAGTTACAGACAACACCCACCTAAAAAAAAATTGTACTGGTCATTGATCTATCTAGGCAAAGCTGTATTATTTAACAAACAAAGGAAAAAAGCTTTTGTTTCTAGGCTGTGAACCTGTAACAGTGATTTTGAGTCAGCATCATGGAACTGCATGTAGCTCTAAGAACATGCAAAGAAAAATTAAGGGAGAATAGTCTAATAAAGCATTTCAAAATACTTCCTAAATATGTAAATGAATAGACAAAAGTCTAAAGTAATTAAATTCCTGAATTAGTTAATTCTGAATAAACTTGAGTTCTATCCACAAGTTCAGTTTGGCAGAATGTAATATGCATTTAATGTAAAAAACGCACTGAAAATAGCAAGTTTCAAGTATAATACCTTCAATAGAGGAAATAACACCTTTCAATAGGAAAGAAAAAGCAATCAGCCACATGAACCTTAACTTGATCTGACAGTACCAGCACCCACACAGAGCAGAGGACAAAAGGGACAAAAGCAAGACGCCAAGTGTACTGCACACAGGAGACCCGACAGGGCAAACCCAGGCCTGATGTGGATTCTGTGAGCAAGACACACTTGGTCACCTCATCAAGGCTATCACAGGCTGGGCACAGTCCCCACACAAGGTGTTCCTCTGCAAAGGGAACAAAGCCAAGGGCAGTCCCCCCTCATCTGGACAGACAGCAGCTCTCTCTGGAGCCATGCACAGGAATATGCTCAACTCCTTATTCTATCAGCCACAGGAACACATGCTAACAATTTATTCTGCAAAGAACTGTTCTCATTCTTCCTGAACTTCGCTCTGCATAGAGTCAAACAGGGATGAATACTTACTCTTTTCTGCTTGCATTGCAGTCACATTTGTTCACTGTGAACAGAGATGCTGGAAAAGCTTCACAGCATAAATAGCAAACTAGATCCTCGGCCTACCAGGCGAGAGACCAGCGAGGACATAAAACATCTCTACAAGCCATGTGAAAAAAATTTCAAGGCCCATTCTCAAAAAAGCTACTCTGTTCTTACCTAGTCAGTTTATATATAGTCTTTTCCACACTTCAGGGAAGAAAGGCAGCTTGCTTTCTCACAAATCTTGCTTTCATACTCCTTAGTCTTACATAAATTATGCAAAGCTAGACCAAAAAGTCCCAGGCATTGCAGCTAAAACTTGGAACATGAGATTTAGTAGAAAGACAAACTAATCTTTGAAGAGTTCTCAAAAAACCTAGAAACTTGGATGAATGATAGCATGCAAGTACCCCAGTTAAATCTTTGCATCTGTTAATCAAGGATTTCAGTGGTTTGTTTGTTTGGTTTTTTTTAACAACCATTATCACCTCTTCTATCTAATATTTTTTTCTGCCATCACAGGTGCTGCTTTTGCACTTAACATTTAGAACTGACACATACCTAAGATCATGTGGAAAGAAAGAGTTTGCCACCGCAATGTAATGGCACTTGACCTCTCAGCTAGTCAAACCCAAATCTTTAGGTTATTTTTCTTCATGTCCACAAATCCAGAGTTTATTAAAAGCTTCCTTAAAACACACAAAAAGTAATATATCTGAAATGTTAAGTGTCCAGCTTAACATTATGATGTATTAGGAGCAAGCCTTCATAGTCTTCCCAATTCTAATCCCCATAAAAATAGTTTTTATAAAGAGAGTAGCAGAAAAATGAATACCAAATAAGTCCTGCCAGTGTAAGTGAAACTGCTGAAAGTACAAGTGTATCATTTTAAGACATCAACTTACCCCGACAATCCTTCATCAAAGGTTTCTGTAAAATACACTTCCCCAGTTGGCTTTGGAGTCTGGTACACAACCTAAGACACACATCCCAACATCAATTACAACTGAAATACACTCTGCTATCCCCAGAAGTAATCCACCCAGGCAGAACAACAGATATAGTTCATGAGAAATACCTAGCAGCACAAAACCACTTCTCCCCCAGCCACAGTTCAAGAGTTTGTGTGCATCCCTCCAACACCGAGCAGTTTCCTATCTCTGACCTTTAAAATTTGCTTCCTCTGTTCAAATCTCATAACTAAAGCTTTGTTACATCGTCTGTGAAACAACACCCCAAAAAAGCTTTGTTCCATCTTCTGTGAAACAAAACCCCAAAAATTTCTCTGAACCCGCACCAAACCTGCTTCTCCATGTTGCTCTCTTTGTATGTTTTCCATTCTTCTGTTTTGCCATCTGTTGCCTACATCTATTTTGAAGAACAGCATACAGATTCTCTTACAATAAAGACTGTCAAAAGGCAGCTGTGACTGATGAAGTCAAGAAACTGCTCTAAAGTCAAAGTCTCAGCGAGACCAAGGTGCTTTCCATTTACTACTTGACAAGCGTCATGTTAGGACTTGCAACAAAAGGTCCTGTACCTAGATTGAAGAACAACCTTTTTCATGACTACTGACCACAGGCAGGAGATTTTACACTTGGGCATAAGAGAGTCATTCTTTAACTTGGCCTTATATGTCACATACAGCAAGTGAAAAACTCAGACTGCCATACCTGAGACGCACTCAGTTGTCAAACCCAGATTAACTTGCTCTAGTTATAACTATGCAACTTGTACTTAAGCAGCTTGAACTAGAGACTTCTGTCATCTTACCTCTAGAGAAGATTTATCTCTGTCAACATCAGCTTCTTGGGACTGCTTGTCAAAATTCTCCACTTCAACATCTGCATCCAGATTTTCTTCCTTTTCCATTCCTGCAGTCACTGAGCTAATTATCAGGACACCCAAGCACAGCCAGTCCCACTGGAAGTGCATCTTGGTTATCTGCAGAATTGAAAGCTTTAGAATTTAAATATAATTTCAATGATATTATGAGTATTATTTCAATTTTACCCCAGATTTTATCTAAAAGAGAAAAAAAACATTAAAATAATGTGAAATGACTCTCAAAAAGTGTTGTCACTATAATATTGTCTTAACTTGCTTTTTTGAAGGTCTTTTTATTACTGAGCCCTGACTCAAACTTCTTTCCCCTCCTGTTTTCCCTATGGAAGTGCTCATAGCCTGTTCCTTTCCCTGGCCAAACCTAGCATGAATCTGACTGCAATATGTATGCTTTTTAACAACTAAGCAAGACTGCTTTTATTCTTCTTATTCATAAACAACCTGAACAAGTAATTAAATTGAATCAGTCTCTATAATGCAGCAATAACTAACATCCCTTTCATTAGGAAAAATTAAATTATAGATTTAGAATACATTATTATCTGCTGCCAGAATTGCATTTGCCCGTACTTCCAATGACTACATTTAGATGAGTGCAGAGTGTATCCTGGCTGAGTGCCACAAGACAGTGTAAGATGATTTTAAACAGAAAATATTTTCTGAAACTATTATCCAGTAATTTTCAAGTTGAAGTTAGGTAGAACAAGAGTTTAAGCTTAAATGCAAATACCTTACTAATATCAGGGAAACCTGAAAATCTTTCAGCTGTAGAAGAAGGAATGTCAATAGCAGTCAATTGCCCCAGCCTGTCAATCTGATCCGCTGTGAAATGATGGTTGCCCGGTATTTTTGGCTTCACATCTGGAAGATAGACAAATCCAATTTTATGTCAGAGTAGCCAGTGGTTTGTGGAAGTGCAGTGTCAAAAATGCCTACGACAGTTTCCTCAAAGGTCTTGCAAAAAACACAGTTTTTTGAAATTATTTTTGTCTGAATTTGTAAACAGTATGAAGACAGATTCTAGACACCTCTGCACAGGTATTTATCACTTGTTTCTTACTGATTTATATTCACAGTAAGCTTAAATAAACGCTGGTATTTATTTTGCTATTTTAAGACATGTTCAAGCCTTGCATTACTTGCAGCCACTACTAGTTATATTCAAAGCTCTGGTGCTGAGGTGCCTTTTGCACCTGAGAGAGCAGCCACCCTCTCAGTCACATCATCACTCCCTAGAGATTAGATTGTTTACCACTACAACTCTAAATGTCCCAGCAATTATAGATACTATCTTATACTCAAAGTCTGAGTCTCTTTCTTTCCTTCCTTCTTCCTGGCTTTATCAAATGTGGTAAGCAATTCAAACACTGGAACTGCACCAATAATTACTTCATCATTCATTTTTTAACACTTGCAAGTGTTAAAAATCAAGCAACACATATAGAGATCAAACAGTATCAGGGCTTTATTTCTTTTACCATCTATTAATTTAACATTAACTGCACTGATTATACCTAGAGCCAGGACATACATAAACCACAAGATTACCATAAAGAATTGTTTCACACACCAGTACTACGTCAATACTAGGAAATAATCAAAAGCTCTTTTTTGGGGGACTAACACCTATTTTCCACAAAACTACATTAATCGTGTTACCATTCTTTTTTTTCTCCCCCACCACTAACCACAATTCCTGCTGTTCTCTGTGGGACTTTACAACCTTGCTTGAAGATGGTGAGTCTGTGGTTCCTCAGGTGATACATTTCAATAGTCATCTGCCAATTTTACTAGTGTTTTGTATTTGCCTTTTTTTATTATTTTTAGGTTAAAACTAGAGATAGTGTTAGTTCATAGACCTCCTTAGCAGTTCTAGAACTTAAAATAATCTCACCCAGAAGATCTAAAGTCACTGAGTTTAGCAGAGGTGACCATTTAACCTTAGGGTGTATTTTTGAACACCTTTGTCTGAGGAGTCTCAGTTTTACCAACCCCATTTTCTTGGTCCTTAACCACCATGTTAGGACAAGCACTCAAAGAACTCCCTATCAATACCTTCTGGGCTCCTCAGCTCCTAGCTAAAGAGTTAAATACTAACCAAGTATCAGACCTGCATTTTTAGCATGCAGCTTGCCTACCTTACCTTCGCTAGCTCGTCATGCACGTGGTCTCTGCTACTCCTGAAGCAGAATGAGGGGTACAACTTTCTCTTCCAGTACACCCAGGTGTGTTTGTGTATGATCCAAAATGCTTTCCACTTACATAGCTGTGATTTTACTCTAATTAGCCCCATTCACTTCGGTGCCATACACAGACTAACCTGGGCACCCAAAAGACACACTAGTACTCACCTTTGCAAACAGCTCCCTTCCAGAGTTTCTGATGCTTTCACTTTGTTCCCACTGAATGTTATCACTACCCCCTGATCCTACCTAGGACTTCCCTAATTTCCTTCAACTTTCAATTGGATCTCTTACTTCTTCCTTCAAGGAGAAAAGGTGCATTTTAACCTTCGACCATTTGATCTACTTTTAAAATAATTCCAGAAATGCTGAAATATGTTTTCAGGACAAATTACAGTTACCGCTCGGCTGCCAGGCAAACATGGTTTTAGCCAGCCCATGACATCTTTCATTTTTATGAACTCTGCTACACTAAAGTCTTAGAATATAAAATAAATCTTTCAGCTAAGCCAATGAGATTCTGGTCTCAAAACAGAAGTTCACACTACACATTTAATTATCTTTAAAACCTACTGAATTTCCCTAATTAACACATGAAGACTAACAAACTTTTCTTACTCTATTTACAAGGTGGCAAAGAAAGTAAGCCAAAAGGATTCTCACTGTTATCACTTCCTCAGCAAAACAAAGCAAATTGGAAGAGCCTGTGGCTCTCACAAAACACCAGACATGTCTACTAGCAGTCTTGTCAATGTATCTAAGTTCAGACTGTAATTTTAAACATACATTTGGCATAACTTGGGCACCTTTTGCCATGGGCAACCACGGCACAGCTGCACATCAGCAGGACACTTAAGCCAGCAGTACTATTGCAAGGCATGCTCCAGGGACCAGCAACGGTGCTGCAACATCAGCACAATATTGCACCTAAAGTAACAAGCTGCTCTTCCTGAGACACAGATTAGCATCTATAAAAGACAAGGGCATAAGCTGTAAACATGGTCTGACTGGAGATCAGAATGTTTTTCCCCACGAGGACAGATAAGCACCAACACAGGCGGCCTAGCCTCAGTCCCTGGGGTTTTCCAAGACTGTCCAGAAAAAAACCTAAAGCAAGCTGGACCAGCCTCAGGGCTGCCCCTGTTGTGAGCAGCAGGTCAGGAGAGCCCTTCTGGCATCCCTTCCCACCCGAATGATGTGATTTGGGTTGCATGGTGCAGACGGGTCCACCTTTGCACCTCTGTACCACGGTGTTCTGCACACTGTGTGCGTGCCAGTAAGTTACTGGCATCATTATTCCAACTGCTGTAGAACCAAGTAAAAGCTCAGGATCTTCTAGATCACTAACACTGTTCTGGACTTTTAAAACTGTCATGCCTTCTCCATGCAACTCCGGGAGTACTGGATTCTCAAGCAGAAAGGGAATAATAAGACAGCCGCTCTCACCCTGAAGTCCAAAGCTCCTGCATCCAGTATCAACACATGGGCTTGTCATAGGGCCAAACATCAATTCTATCCAGGGCCACAAAAAGTGGAAGATTTTTCCACACACCCCTTCTTCCATCGGTACCCATTAGCTGCTTTATTCCTCCCCTATTCTCCTACATTGGCATCAACCTGACATAAGACAACATCCAGCTGTAACTGCTCGATCAAACACATGCAAGAACACTTACACAACTTGAAATTTCTCCTTTATTGGGTGTGAAAACTGTACCTGCCTCCCTTTACCTGCGATGTTGAGCACGCTGCGCTGGCAGGGATGCCGAACGTGGAGTTCAGCAGGTGCTCCAGCCGCAATGCTGCACTCCCGCTGGCGCCTCGAGGTATTCTGCTGCTACAGCGAGCTCCACTAAACCCTTCAGGACGACCTCATTTCCCGATTTTAAAAAACAGACCTTAGGGCCAAACGGCCACCCGGCCTTCTGCAGCACCCAACACGAACCTGCTTTGGGGGATACCGCCAAGGGAGAACGAAGGCCGCGACGGCGCTTCTCCCGCCCGCCTCGGAGACGGGGCGAGCTCCGGGACCCTGCCCGGCGGCGCCTCCACCCAGCTCCCCACGCCGCCCTCGGGAGCCGCCGCCGCCGGGGACGGAGCAGAGCGAGGCGGAGCAGGGCAGCCACCCTCCCCTCCCCGCGCCCCCGGGACCCACACGCACCTCCCGCCGCCACGGCGGGACAGGGCGGCCGCCGCTTCCCCCGGCCTGGTTACCAAGCACCGCGACGCCGCTCCTCCCACGGCGGGCGTTTATCGGCGACGGTCCCGGCGCTGCCCGGCCCGCGGCGGGCGGTTACCGGCGGCGGTCCCGGCGCTGCCCGGCCCGCGGCGGGCGGTTACCGGCGGCGGGAGCCGGAGCCGGGCCCGGCCGCTGGTCCCGGCGCATCCCCGGCCGCGCAGGCGCACGGCGCCCCCGCCGCTGCCGGGGGTGCGGGAGCAGGTGCCGCAGCTCGTGCCGCGCCGGCCAATCACGGCGCTGCGCGCGCGGCCCGGCACGGCCGAGCGGAGCCGCCGAGGAGCGTGTGAGGGCAAGGGAGATGGGCAGCGAGCTCCGCCAATCGAAGGTGCCCGAACTGAGGCGAGAGCCAATGCGCGGCTTGATCGCGGCTGCCGGCCCGCCCCGCTAGGGGCGCCTCAGCCAATCGCCCGCCGCCGCTGGCCCCGCCCCTCGGCATTCGGCACGGCGTCAGGGGCTTTGCTGGTATGGCCGCAGGACTGGGACGGCGCCCATCGCCCATCCCCACACAGCTGCAGCCAGGGAGCCGCCAGGGTAAGAATTTTCCAACCTGTAACCTAGAGTTAACGAAACCATTAGTTACAGCGGGATACTCACCCTGACGCTTGAACATAGGTGCCGCGAAGCAAAACGAAATGAAAACATTTTAACTAAGTTACTAAAGCCAAGTTCATATCTGCCTCTTGTACTGAAGACATGTGTTGGCATGCCCTTTTCAAAAGTCCCTAAAAAGACGTAAGATGAGAACAGAGACACATCATTCAGAGAATTGACTAACTGTGCTACAGTGAAAAATCAAAATTGTTTGAATGAAACATTGTTAATATTGAACTGTTGAAAGTCATATGTCTCTTAACAAATTTTTAATTAGCTGTTTTCATGAACTCTAAGCAATACCTGCTTCTAGCCAGCACTAGTTTTCTTCACAGACTCCTACTATGATCCTTAAATCAGTGAAACCTTAAGTTGGCTAAAACAACTTCAATAAACAGAGCCAAAGAGAACTAAATACTGGACAACTAGGATCTTAAGTGTGCGGCCCTTCAAGGATATTGAAGTAACTAGAAGACAGAGAGGGGATTAATACCTGAAAAACTGAGGACTTATTATCTGAGAAAAATGTTGATGTTCTATTTCTAGAGTCCCACACTGTTGTGATCAGATTTCTAAAGTCCATACCTCCTCAGTGCGTTCTCATGGCTGCAGACCCTCACAGCACAGACTCCTTCTGCAGCATGTAACACCACGGCAGTGCAGGGCTCCTTCAAGGCTCCCCCTGCCTGGCCAGCCCACCCCCTTTTATCCCAGTTATCTTCATTGGTCACAGCTGCAGCCCAATTAAGGACATCACAGCTGCAGCCCATCAGGGACAATCGGGACCTCTGGGGCAAAGCCTCTATACAGATATTCAAGTACAATACATTTCCTCTACTATATTTCCCCCTTTTCTTGTACTTGTGAACAGTTGTACAGATATTCAAGTACAATACTTCAAGTACAATATATCCATTTCTCCATGACTCCAAGGCCATGTACAACACACATAGCTCCTTGCTCAAAGGCCACACTCTTTCACAGCTCCTTGACCCAAAGGCTATGATCTCTTGCATCTCTTGGCTGTCTTATCTTCTACGAACTATCACATCAGGGTCACCGATTGTTGTTTTTCTATTTCTAGAGTCCCATACTGTGGTGATCAGATCTCTACAGTCCATAGAAAAAGATGATAAAAGGACTAAAAAAATGTGGATGAAATTAGCATGAAGAGCATGAAACCAAGAGAGGATAGAATACTAATTAATGAAGAGAATTATGTAACTTGGAACCAATGAGCAGTAATTCCTTTCTTTGCTAAAAATGTATAAATCAGTGAGGAAGTTTTGTATCTGTGCCAGCACGGAAGCTCAGACTGTCAGCTGCACACACCTCTTGGCCAAGAATAAAGTAATGCCTTACTACCTAACACTAAAAAGCTGAGTGTTGGGGGAGTCTTATTTTTCCCAGTGTTTTCAGAGGATTTTTGGTAACAGACCTAGCTTGAAAATTGTGGTTTCTTACCACACAGACATTTAACATGATTACGTACATGTGCTACGAGCCTGAGGTAGACCTAGTTTTGGAGATTTATGTTTTAAACTGCATGAAATTGCTGTAGTAAAAGTCCCCACTCAGTGAGCCTGGTGATCTGGTTTGTAATCTGAAACTCTTTTCCGAGTTATTTTCTTTACTTGCGGTTTACCGCCTTTGGTTCTGTGAGTGACAGTCACAATGCCTAGACTTCGAAACCAGTCACTCATAAAGTTAGAGGGAGTTCCTTATTCCCTGGACCTGAGCTATTCAGCCTTTGATCTGGCCTCGGAGCCGTGGAGTGTGAAGGTTCAGCGCACAGATTATTACATGGGAAACCACAGGTGAGACCTTGCTGGCAGGGTGGAGAGGAAGCTGCAGGTGTTCTGCAAGCCCTCCTGGTGAGCAAACCCAGCTCCTTCCCTCGCTGTGGTGGCTGCTGCCAATAGCCCACGGAAGGATTCAGCTGTTGCTCAAGTATTGTGCCACTGCACTCCTTTGTGGTAAACCTCCTGGGGCTGGGATACTTGCTTTTCCTCCATTGCTTCTTCAGTGAAAATCCAGAGTTCCTCTGAGGAGGTTCCTTTGATCTTACAGTGGAGCTGTGGTTCTGCAGACTGTGCAAGAAAGCTCTGCTCTTGCGAAAGCACGGGGTGGAATTAATGGCTCTTGTGAAGCATTCATTATTGACAGCATCAGAGTGATGAGAAGGGTATGCTCTGATTTACAGTTGTCTAAAATACGTAAACACAGAAACGAGGAATGAAGCACCAAGCTGGCAGCACAGAATGGAAAATTTCATTCAATTTTTTTAAGTCCAGTCATTTGCTAATACAATTTCAAGTATTCTGATAAGCTTTTGAGCTTGAAAATACGCTTCAACAACTAGAGAGAAATCTCATTTTACTGTGAAAATGAGATGTTCTGGGAGCAAAATCTATTATTTTAGTATATTCTGTGTTTTCACTGATTTAAATAATTGCTGTGGAGTTTCCCCCTCGGTGACACTGCCCTGTAACAAGTGAATGTAAGGCACCCTGAGTGCAGACACTACTCCCAACAGCCAATCTGTTGCAGTGAGAGCAATGGCAAAGTAAGGTGTTGTGTTTTCCTGCGAGTGCTGAGGAACAAAGGTGCCCCTCAGTACACCTCTAGGCATGCTGAATTACTGCACTCATTTTTAACTGGCACTGAACTCCCAACCTAATGAAGGCTGCAGCATCTGTTCCAATGTATCTATGTACATACATCTGCACGCACGGACACATAGCACCACAGTGCATAAACAACCCTGCACATAAAAGCCTAAGTAAAGGAAAATAAATAAACAACAGACCTCTAAGCAATATTATCAAAATATTACTAGAGGTTGTTTGTGAAAAAAAACAACACTCTCCTGAACTGTTTTAATGCAAAAAAAAAAAACTAATTCCATCTCATTCTAAATGAAAAACACTGTGGCATTAGGAAGACAACTCTACATTAAGGTAACCTATTCAGTACAAATCCACATATTGCAGTTTATTTCCTGCTGTCAGGATGCAATGCCTGTGCAGGGGAATGAGGCTGCAGCCGTGCTTCATGTGCTAAGGAAGTGATCTGGAATTCTGACCATTAACAGGTAGATGTCCAAGGTAGATTGTCATTTCCCAAAAACTTTTCAAATGAGACTGGTGTGGTTTACTCTTTATTTTCAAACTTATGTTGAATTTGAACTTGTGACAAGAATTGAAATATCAGTACACACTGATTATCTAATTCCAGGATCCAAAATTTTATTTAAATAGATTTTCTTTTTACAAAAATATAGTTACACATAATACCCTTATTTCCTGTAATTAATTCAATGCACGATTCACTGAGAAGTTATACAATCTTCAAAAAAATACCTGTTTATGTTTCAAGTTATTTAAATGATAATTTGTAGGCAATTTTCATTAAAAAATACTTAATATAAATGTATTTCAGCCTTAATGTAACATAAGTTTGAGATCAGTTTTCATAACATTAAGGTGTTCCTGTGAACTACTTTAAATACTTGCAATGAATATTGACAACTTTTCCTCCAGTTCTAATTTCCCTACAAAATTGACCAGTGTTTTTAATAGAGTTGAACACCATGCCCTGAACATTTTTCAAAACTGCCTGTATTTTTATTTCTGGTGAAACTTCTTGCACTTTTATGCTTTAGTCCCTGAGGCAGGCTGTAATGCCCTATCAATTGTTCCTAATAATATCTATTTAATGTTGCCAAACTAAGGTGATATTTTTATATATGACACATTTCTCAAGAACATGTTATAGAACTTACTAACATTCTTTTCATATACCTTGTCATATACAGACCTAAGATTTATCTCAACTCTTTCCTAATACAGAGCATTAATAACTAAATGGGTATGGAATTGATCTTTTGACCCAGTCTTTTTGTTTTGTTGTGTTGAAGTCAGCCTTCTTTTCAAGAAATACATAACAAGTGGCACATCAAAAATGTAATTTTTTTCAGTTTTCAGATGTCTTGATAAGTACCTGGAAAAAACCAAAACCTATTATTTTCTAAAATCTGCAGGAGCTTTGCATACAACATTAGTTTTTCCCCTTCTTCCAGCTATGGCTAAGGTTTAAGGCTGCAGTAATTCTCTTCAGTGACTTCTGCTAAAGATTTCTATTTAGGACTTACTGACATTTAAACACTGGAAGAATTAAAAGAAGAAGAATTAAAAATCAGAGGCTCCTCTGAAAATGTTGACATAATGTAATTAATGTTGAAGATGGTGACTGAAAAGAGCTTTGTTTGCCAAAACCCAAGTCCTAGCCACTACAGTTACAGCACTGCAAAACTGGAGAATCATCCTGTATGAGCATTTCCAGCATTTTCAATGAAATATGTTTAATTTCTCTCCTGAAAATCATCAACATAATTCTTCACTTGTGTTTTTCCACACAAAACTCTATTCCAAACGAAATAAAACGAATAGTATACAATTGGAAGAAGCAAAATTCATTTACTAATGAAAAATAAAAGTGCTTTAATTGCCATGCTTACCTCACTCAGTATTGCCCAGACTGGAGAATCAGAGCTGACTGATAAACGAATGGCCTCTATTCTTCCTATGGCCTGACTGATGCTGCCTTCTGCTGTGCCATTTTCAAAAGCCCCTGAAAAAAAACCCACAGGACCCATGTGAATGAAAGCACTTCCCAGCAAACCTGGTGAAAAAGCTCTTAATTACAAACTATACATTAAATCCAGGAATACGTGAGGGAAAGAAATGTTTTGGAAAGGACTTGTGGGTTGAAATAAGGACAAGGAGACATCAATCAGTCACAAATTACTGTCATGGGCAAGCCAGACGTGACCTGGGGGAAAAGAATTATTCATATCAAAGTAGGGTAATGAGAAATAAAATCAAGTCTTAAGAACACCTTCCCCCAACCCTCCCTTCTTCTTGGGCCAAACTTGACTCTTGATTTGCTCTACCTCCTCATGCCCAGGTGTGCAGGGGGACAGGGAATGGGGGTCATTAGTTCTCCTTCTAATTAGATGTCTTGGCTTTTGCCACTGGTGATATTTAAATCAGAATGGGGGAGTCATTGATCAGACACCATACCCTACAATAATGCAAAGGGCTTCTTTTCCTTACTAGTTCACCTTGGAATGCTGACTTTATCAAAGAGTTAATGAAACCCTTAAGAGCAGAAACATTTTATATGTAGGAACAAAATGACTGGTTTTGAAGGAACAGTAAATAATTTACCTATTTTTAAATATCCATCTTTGGTTGCTGGGTAGTGAAATTTACTTCCATTATCAACCAATTCTCTCCTTAGCATTTTCTGTAAAAAATAAAACAAGAACATTTCAAGAAGTATTTTCTAGGTTATGACATTTTATGCTGAATATCATTCTGAAAATGAAATATGGTTCTAAATGAGAGACTTACATCAGCTGGCAACACTTCCACAGTAGTGTTAAACAGTTTATCACCAGGGTGCTCCATGTTTCCACTTCTGAACAAGTACCTGATGATAAAGGTGTATTATTTCCAGGTATTTTATACTTTAGAAGAGTTCTAGGAACTAATTCTTTCCAGTTTGGAAGGAAAGTTTCAGATACCTTTTCTTTATATATTTTGGGCTATACAGAGAACACAAATAGGCCTTGAAACTATAAACCAAAGCATAATATAGGATTTTTATTTTAAACAGAACAAATATTTAAACCATCTTTCTCTGGGACCACAAAGGCAAGTGTTGCCCATTTTTACTGCTCAAGTCCCAAATAAATTAACTTCCCATGTTTAAATGGCTCAGGAAGGTCTGCCCTCTGATCTGTTCCTGTAATTGTAAGACTGAGGTGGAATGGGCTTCTGGAAGGTGAGTGGCAGCAAAAATTTCTGTTTCTACTAGGCCATATACTACATGCCGGGAGAATTCCCCTTTTTTATCAATACTGGTCAACTCAGGTGCTTCTAAAGAATTTCCTTTATAGCCAGTAACCAAGAGCATTGACCGAACAACAATGCAAGCAAAACCATCTAAGAATAAAAATCCCCGTTTGGTTTTAAATTTCTGGCATTAAGAGTTCTTAGGGTTTTAGATTTGAAAAGAACTAGGAGAAGTTAAATCATCAAACTCTCTCCTCTGATATCAAATATTCAAGGCTTAAACCCACCAAACATTACAGGATTTACCATACATTTCACAGACTAGGAATGTAGCAGGGCTGGGACTGATGCCTTAAGTTTTAGCTGTCATATTTTCCAGATTCTGTAGTGCATTAGTATATAACTGAATCACATAAAAAGTGTTAGCAAGTTCTCCTCACAGTTTAGTGAGACAAAACAATCCTTTTCCAGCCTGAGAACCAAGGACACCGTTGCAGTTTCAGGCCCAAAAAAAAAGTGTAAACAACAGCAAATTGAGGAGAGCAATCTGGGAGGATGGGACGTCATAACCTGAAGCTGTAATTGGGCAATTAACCCCAACATGTAAATGGACCCAAAAGTGTGAAAATTCATGACCCATCGTCCATCTTGGGTGTGTGTAGCCTTGGCCGGGCTCTTGCACTGCCCACGGTGTATCCTTTGAAGGCCTTTCAATAAATCCCTACTTCATTCCTTTAGCTCTGTCTGGCCTCTGTTCCAGGGAGACTCTCAAGGCATCGGGACCAGCCATTAGACACTGCCAGATGTGAGTTAGCCTCATCCAGGGCAGCTGCACAATGAGAGCACATGCCAAACTACAGCCGACCCAAGTTTGATAAAGCATGAACCAGTTAATGAGTACAGAACGCCAGTGTTTATTGGAACAGTGTCATTCCCTGCAGCTCACCAGGTGGAGATACAGACCTGACATCGGGCAAACAGCCTTTCTGTTGGCAACCACACAAATAAAGCTTTCCCTGACACCACTGATGAAATCCATCAGTTAAAAACAAATTCCTTTGAGAATTGTCGTGTAAAATATTTACCTGAAGAAATAAATAATACTATTTACCTGAAGAAATAAAAGGAAAAGAAAATCAGAAGCTCTTTAACTACCAATGAAGACATGTATTTCAGGAGGGGATCTGCTCAAGAAGAGCAGATAAATAGTAAATCATGGGGGTTTTTTTCAGTAACAAGGTTTATGCAAACAGTTGAGCACCAATAACTGCAAACAGAATCAAACATTTCCAAACTGGATATATGTAAGCTTCCATGTTCCATATCATGTAATACTTACTTTTCAACTGCTAGTGGATTTAAAAATGTGAACCTGATGTAGTCACCTGCCACTGGAGCTAAGGCCCAAAAACAGTCTTGTCCTTTGTAAACTTTTTCCAAGGTATATTGCTCGTATATTTTTAGGCTTGTGTCCACTTTTGCAGGTGGATTATTATGTGCTTTATGTAGCAAGATTTTTCCAAAATCTTTATCCTGTTGATATAAAGAAATGTAATTTCACCCATACAATGGAAAAAAAGTGCATTGATATCTGTAATTAGTACAGGAAACTATTCCAGAAAATAATCACCTCAGTGTCAAAAAATGCACCATCTATTTTTAATACATATAGCATATTAATTTCACTGTAATCACTGGGACTCAATGTTACGATTTGTAGACAGAGCTGTACTGATTGTTTCTTAGCTGCCAAGATTTAAAAATAAAAATCTTCACAGGAGGCCATTTCATAGCTGTCTAGGATGCCTTGTGCCAGAACGTGTGATTGCTGGGCTCTGCTAAAGCCTACGTGAATCTCTGCTCTGATCCAAGTGAGAAATCTTGTCGCTAGTCCAGATGGCACCATCAGGAGATCCCTGGAGTCTGGTTCATCACTGCTCATGTGCTTATCACACATGTGGTTTGCCCTCCAAACTCTCCCTAAAAATCTGTGGCCATCAGGTTAGGCACACCTTTGTCCTACCTTCCTAATTGTCCCTCTTACTGGGAATGCGAACTGCTCAGGCAAAACAAATTGTCATGGCTTTGTTAGCATGGAGCAGAGCATCTGAAACCTTGTGCTGTGAAGAGGGTTCCTACAGGCCATGAAATGCTGTCCAGATGAGAGCTTCAAAGGTGTTTGTGCACCTGCAGCTTAGATGCCAGGTCAAAATTCTCTACCAAACCTGTAGAACATGACTGGAGATTGAAATGCCATATAATGCCAAATGGCATGTGATCCTTGAAATTCACTTGAGAAACAAGTCAGAACACGAGTATATAATATAAAAATATGGCATTCACTTCTTGTTCTTACTTTCAAATTCTGGATCTTCCCGGCCAAGGATGAGAAAGTTCCCATATGCTGAAAGAGAGATGGCTTAGCACGGATGCGCAGCTTTGACTTTTCCTTCTCACAGTGTGTCTAGAAGGAAAGCAAAAGGGAGTGAAGGATTATTTAACCAAGGAGAGACAAGCTATGTTCCATAAGGCAATTTCATTATGTAGCTAAGAGTATGGGTTCAGATTTTTTATCCATATTTAAATGAGTAATCCTTAAATTACTTCTGTCACACACACTGTTTCTAGACCAAAACTCATAATTCCACTCATGCTGTTATTGAGATTTGAAGGCTCAATCAGCAGGAATTCATGGATTTCTGCATAGTATGTGAGGAATCACTCTCAGGGTGACAAAAATTGACACAAATCTGAAACTGACTGATTTCTTCGCTGTTTCTGGCAAACTTTATTTCAACTTTTAGTCTTGCCAAATCATTTTAATTAAACTATTTTGATCAAAACTGACCTTCTCAAGAAGGATTCTGGTTACATTTCAATATTCATACTTTTGCCTCTTTCTGTTGTGTTTGGCAGGCTTTAATGTATTCTAAGCTATGGATCTTTTATCACATAGTTAGAGAAAGCCCTTAAATACTGTTTCAACCATGATTTTCTGGTTTACTACACCTGGGACATGACATATATCAAGGAATTAAATAACTATAATTGGTACTAATCTTGTAGTTTCTTGATATTTGAATGATAGCAAACTACTTCTTTAAATATAATTTTTTTTCTTTGTATATATAGATCATTGTAGTCTGATACAATGACACAAACGTGCCACAGTAATTAATATGATAATGAAGCATAAGGCAAGGAACAAAGCAAAGAGCTAAAATGAGACTGCCTGGGTTGTACTCTTGGTGCTGCCACAGAATTATTACATGAGTTTGGAAGATCGTTTAACTGTTCTGTATTCCAGGTCTCAGACCTTAAAATTTGAGAGGATAATGTGCTTACCTCTTCCATCAAGTGCTTTCAGTTCCATAAAAGAAAAATGTTACATTAATTATACCAATGCCTTCTAAAGCCAGAAGTGATTAAGTCTTCACTCAGCTGGCTTAAAACCATCAAAACTCATGCTTTCCACAGGAGTACTAATTACAAGTTCAAAATGCCCTGGAAATCTATTAAAAAAACTAAGCTGTTTTTTTTTGTCCGCAGCAGATGTTCAGCAAAACAATGTAAAACCACAATACATTGTGTGCAAATTGATTTACTGGCAAGTGTTTCTCTAAAAGGCACTAGACTTGAGTAAAGAAGAAACATTGTTGAGAAAATAAATTTGTGATCTTTCTACTGACAGGGTTTGCAAATCATCCCCTGCAATAATGCAGGCTCTAGAATGTCCTGTTTTATGCCCTGGCAGCACTACCAGCAGAGCCGCTCCTGGCAGCAGCTCAGGGTAATCAGTGGCACGGTTATTGTGTGTCTGAGCGCTGCTGTGGTCATGTCTGCAGAGGCTGAGATGAGGCTGCTTGTTGAGGCAGGGCTGCCACCCTTGCACCTGCAGTTCCCCCTGCACGTGACGGGCGCAGGCCATTGCACAGAAACAGAGAATGGCTGGCTTCAAAGCAGCCTGCAGAGATCCTCTTCTTCCGACTTCCCTGCCATGGACAGGCTCCCACTAAGCCAGGCTGCTCAGAGCCCCAGGCAGCCTGGGCACAAACAGTGGATGTGGCATCCACACCTTCCCTGGGCAACCTGTGCCAGTCACCACCCTAAGCATAAAAAATGTTATCCTCATATCTAATCTAAACATACCCTCTTTCAGTTTAGGACTGTTGCCCCTTGTCTTATCATAACACAGAAAAAGACTTTGTCCCTCTTTCCTACAAGCTCCCTTTAGATACTGTGGAAGGTGCTATATGGTCTCCCCTGAAGCCTTCAAGCTGAAGAGCTCTGACTCTTTCAGCCTGTCTCCAGCCCTCTGCTCCTCTATGTGGCCTCTCCACCTGCTCTAACAGGTCCATAGCTTTTTTTTTGGACTGGGAACCCCAGCAGTGATGATGGTCCACAGGAGGCAAGCAGGACAAAGTTTCTGAACCATGCAGAGATCTGGTGGCTCTGATCATCACAAACTGTCTTTTCTTGGTGAGCAGATGCAGCTGAACCTTGATGTATTAATGGTCAGTCCAGGCTGAAAATTTGGACAAGGTTGAGAAGCGGCCCATGGGAATATCGCAGGGTTTAACAAGACCAAGTGCTGGTGCTGCTCCTGGGTTGGAGCAACCTCCAGCATCAATCCAGGCTGGGGATGAACAGATTGAGGGCAGCCCTGCCCAGAAGGACTTGGGGGTGCTGGTGGAGGAGAGGCTGGACGTGCCCTGGCCATGGCACTCACAGCTCAGAGAGCCACATAGATCCTGGGATATGCTGGGCTCGTGCAGAGGGCAGCAGGGGAGGAGGGGATTGTGCCCCTCTGCTCTGCTCTGCTCTGCTCTGCTCTGCTGAGAGCCCAGCTGTAGTGCTGCATCCAGCTCTGGGCTCCCAGCACAGGAAGGACATGGACCTGTCCTGTTGAATCCAGAGGAGTCCACCAAGGTGATCAGGTGGCTGGAGCACCCCTCCTGTGAGGAGAGGCTGCGAGAATTGAGATTGTTCAGCTTGGAGAAAAGAAGGCTTTGGAATTGCAGCCTTTCAGGGATCCTGCAAGGAACACAGAGAGAGGCTTTTTGCAAGAGCCTGGAGTGAGAGGAGGAAGGAATGGATTCCAGCTACAAGAGAGTAGGTTTGGATTCGCTGTGAGGAGGAAGTTCTTCCCTGTGAGGATGGTGAGGCACAGAAGCAGGTTGGCCAGGGAAGCTGTGGATGCCCCACCCCTGGAGATGCTCAAGGCCAGGCTGGATGGGGCTCTGAGCAACCTGGTCTAGTGGAAGGTGTCCCTCCCCAAGATCATTCATGGTTGGAATGAAATGATCTTTAAGGTCTTTTCCAACCCAAACAATTCTATGATTCTGTGCAAACACATGCCAAACATCCTTCACCACAGGATGTCACATAGAAACCACAAACCAGTGCTCTGCTGACCCTCCTGTGTAGCACAGTGTGTGATCACTCTTGGTTGGTTGGAAAGGAGGGAAAGTGTGAGGAGCTGCCAGCTTGCCCTCTCTGGTGCCTATAGGGAAGTTCACTGCTTTAACCTGTCAAACAGAGAAGGTACCACAGCTGGGACCCCCAGCCTCCTCCCGGTCCCCATGTTCTGCTTTCTCATGAACAGTCCCAGCAGGTCATGCCACTGGTCACTGCCCCCAAGGGCCATGTGACACTGATTTGTCTCAGCAGCTTTTCTCTACCCACAGCAATCGAAATTGCAAATGCAGAAGTGAAACTCAGTAGAAGCTTGGGGACACCACTCTGCTTTGGCTTGATCAGAGCAGACTTCCACAAGCTGCCTGCCTGCCTGCCTTTTGGGAACACAGCTTTATTTTAGGTAGGAATCAGGTCTTAGAAGATGGAACAGCCATAAATAAAGCACTTTGTCTATTGGATGGAAGTTGGCACATGTTAGATCTGGAATAAGTGATGTCAGCATAATAGCATCTGGCTTTTAATCCGTTTTCACGGGCAGGCAAGAACTGAAATTAGTTTCTTGAGGCACACTCTAACTCCTGTGAGCTGGCCTAACCCACAAAGCAGGATTTAAAAGCTTGCTCCTGTCTGCATGAAGTGGGTCTGGAGACTCTGCAGTGCATTACTAAGTCTAAAACCAGGGACCTTCTGCTATCCCCAGAAGTCACTTATGCTACAGGGTAAAACTTGAGGCTTGCTTGTTCTGTTCTCCTTAATCTCCTGCTCTGCATAACTCCTGTCTGTTTCTTCCTGCTCCTTTATCAACACGTAAGGAACACGTGCAAATCCTGGAGCAGGAACTGGCTGCACCAGTTAAAACTCCTGCATCCTAAAACCCAAGAAGAAGCAGAAACTCTGGTCATTCCAAAGTAAGTCCAGTTTGAGAGATTTATATTCCACTTTTTGAAAATGAATTTCGTCATTGTGAGTGTTTGAATGTTATTCATCTTCATAAGCTCACAGTTATACTTACTGCATCCTTTTCTGGATTGCACACTTTAACCCAGAGCAGGTGGTCTATGAGCCAGTCTATAGGCTTATCCTTATAGAACATGAGAAAAAATTCCACTATGAGTGGTAAGTCTTCTGATTTAAACAATTTTCCTGAAAACAAGACAAGAAGGTATCTTTTTACTGCTATGCAAAAACCATCAGCTTTATGTTTAAATGTAGTTTATTTAAATAAACATTTAAGTATCACACCAGCCTTGCACACATGAATGCAATTATGATATTTCATGAAAAACTTCACATAGAATCTGGCTTTGAAGAGTTCTGATCATCCAGCCCTTGGATATGGGATGCATATTCTCCTCCACAAATAAAAGGAAGTTTTTGGGGTTTTTTAATAGATTGTTCAAATTCCCTTCTTGAAAAGAGAACTACACATTACAGGGTCACATAGTCCCCTGAGGTGGAACAATTTCCTCCTTATGGGAACTCAATTACAGATTCTATGCTGAAGAGACTCTGTGTTAACAAGGCAGTTTTAAAGAGAACAAAAAGTAAACTACTTTCAGAGGGCTGTTTCCTGAAGAACCAAGGAAGTTTTGATATGCAGGTTCTTCCATGCTTTGAGATGTGATTCTCACTGAGACCTTTTTGATCTACACAGCTCAAAATGCAGTTCATCCTGCTCAGGGTCTTAATACTTACCAATAAATCCAAGCTGTGAGAACTCAAGAACCATCCAATCTTGAGACTGTTGAGCAGCAAAGCTTTTTATACTCTCAATAAAATCAGGTTTGGCTATAATATCATCTTCCAGCTGGGAGTGGGGGGGAAATGCAACAGAAAAAGAGAAGGCAAGCAATGATTTTATTGTTTGCAGAGGGGGTGGTGACATTGCCACAAGCAAGTGAAAACTGTGCTGTGTTTAACTGCTGTACCACAGGTACTGAAGCTGTGCCAAACTACAGTGGATTGGTATTTAGTTTCTACATACATCTCTGGTTTAGTATCACTCATTAGGTCATTACCTACAGGAGTGAACATCACACCATGGCTGCTTCTCCCTTGTTTGATGAAGGACTCCCTGCCTTAAAGAGATCTCACTTGGAAGCAAACATTAAGCAAACAGACAGGAGATTCAGGAAGACAACAATAAGCAGTTTGTTCTTAGGTTGTATAAGCACTGAGAAGTGAGAAGAGCAAGCTGTCTGAGAGGAAAGGTGTCTGAAAGCTCCTGTGCAGCCTTTGTCACTGAAGCAAGGTGACTGAGAAGCACCGTGGATGGTTCCTGAGATGCCTGCAGGAAGCAGGCTGTCCCAGGGGACACTGGAGATGAAGGGCTGTGCTCTGTGAATCACCCTGAAGGACAGGGATATCCAGAGCTTGCAGGACGGTGTAAGGGCCAGCACAGAAGGGTTCTTGGAAGAGGAGACTGACATCCATCAAGGAAATGGCAAAGGCATTGCCTTCATTTCTGCCTGGCTTTCAGACAAGAACTGGGCATCTGAAAAGCCAGAAGCTGTTCCTGCTGCTGAACCTCACGGTTATGAACCCAGACAAGGAGGTTGGAGGCAATGACACAAAGGAAATAAATGTACTCCAGATATAATTAAGGAGCAAGTAATTGATGGTTTGAATTCAGTATGGGTGTGAAAACACAGGAAGAGAAGGCAAAGACTGCAGGAAAATATTGCTGGGGTGTAGTATAACCATACAGTAATTTATTCCAACTGCTGCACTTCACTGGCCCTGCTGCACGTGCTGGAACTGGCTTCAGAAAGCTAAACAGCTAGAAAATTCATCCTGTAATGAGGAAAAAAGCCCCAGCCAAGCAAAACATTATTTCCTGCTGGTTTTGGGTCTTCAACTGATGCAGCAGAATCATCATCAAGAGCTTGAGAGATCAGGCCCAGAGGTTTTAGCTGAATTTCTGCATCGCTACAAGTGTAGGGCTGGCTGACAAGAAATGTCTTGGCAACGGTGAACCCGAATCAATAGAATGAAGTTAGAAAATTGAGATTAAGAGATCTGGTTTGACCCTGGCAGCTTTTGCTGATGGTAAGATAAAAAATGTATAGATAGAGACCAACTGATCAAGATGAATGCTTCCTAACAGATTCTGAGATCTGGGGATTGAGCTGAGCTGACAGCTGGGCAGAAGAAAACAAGAAGAACAACCAAAAAAACCCCCAAACATCAATTTACAAGAAATCTGGCATAAAATTAAATGAGCTTAAAGCATTAGCCAGGAGCAAGATGTAAAGGGAGAAGAGCAAAGACTCAAAGAAGGTTTTAGAGAATCCTTACAGAGAAATTGAGGGGCACCAAAAAAGGATAAAAAGCAGACTGGAGTATCTCAAAAACCTAGGGAGGGCACCATATGGAGAAACACCACAGACAGGTATGCAAAAGCAGTGAAGATTAAAAGCACAGAGGCTGTGATGTAAAGTGACTGTGACTGTGGTTATGAACAGAAAGTAACTTTGAAGTCTGAGATGGTCTTTCCTGAAGCTGACAGTGATTATTAGATGATGTAGTTTGATATCCCATGTAGCACGAGCCATTCAACTTATTTATTTAACCCTGTAATTTGTGTTCAACTAAAGCACATCTTGGAAAACCTCTCTTATTGCTTAGAGATTCCAGTATCCATTTTTTCAGTATGTTATACAACATTTTATTATCCTGCATATTTAATACTTTGCACCCAAATAGAAATTTGATTTTTTTTCTGCCTTCAGCTTACAGCCACTTGTTTTCTCATATGCTCTTATCTAACAAAGGAGGTTGTGCAGCTGCACACATCTGGAATAGGAAATTTAAGATATGAACTGCCTAATCCACTTGCCCCATTGCCATGGGAAGGCCAGCAAAATACATAATCACAGCTAACTTCACTCATCAGCACCTTTGAATGAAAAAATATGCATCCACTACAGCAAGACTATGAAAATTTCCTACTGATAGGTACCAAATGGGTTTCCTTTCATTTTTCTTATGCAGGTTGTCTGTCTGAGAGAAGTAAAAATGAAATAGTAACAAAAAAATGGAAGAATACAATGGAATTTTAGGCATCAGATAGGAAGGTTCTTCCTTTCTGAATTTCATTAGAGTATTTTTGTCTCACTGACATTTTGTCTCACTGACAATGAATTGTGAAAACTGTGGAACTCCTCTGAGGAGCTCTACCAAATAGCAGGCATAACCTAGAGTCTAGTGAGGGGAAGAAAAAACAAAGTCCACCTAAAGAGTACTAGAGAACTCACTGAGATACTGCTCAGGCTTTAAATCCATTAGAGAAGTGTTGCTGGGAATGAATATTACAAGTGTGTATATATCTATATATTTTTATATATACATATATATAATAAATAAATGCACAAAGCTTTCCCAGGCTCCATATGAGGTAAGAAAAATCATAGCAGTAGTTCAGGAAACTACTATTAGAAAGTTCAAGTTGGAACTTGATAAGAGATTTTATCTGAAGAAGCTAAGATTTATTTAATGGTTCATTTTTGTTTCATCTCAGTGCTAATAGAAAACACTTAAAAACTGCTGTATCTGTGTTGCGTTCAGATTTGAAATGTTTGATTCCTGCAGTGAACTAAGTCTACATGGGCAAGAAATTGGTTGGATTGGTTGGATTGCCTGCTTTTATGGCAGTGTTCTCATCCCATTATTCTAAGTGCTTCAAGGGTCCCTGGTGCCTGCCAGGAGGTCTAGTTAAAGTGGAAACAAGGACCTCAAAGTTCTCTTGGGCTGGGGGGGCAAAAAAAGCTTTAAGTAGACAAGTTGATCAGTGGGTAATCAGTGGGTAAGGTTCATGCCCAGTGTAAGCCTGTTAGCTCCAATGGACTTGACAAAGAGACTTGAATCCTGGTTCAGCAGGATGCTGGAACAAGTGTTTATTCAGCAAAGATCCTGTCTGACTCATGACATCAACTGTTCTGTAGACAGTCAAGACTAATTATGTGTGCTTATCTTCTTTCAGGGTTTGGGAGTTAGTGTCAGCCACTCAATCCATTCCATTCCTGACTAAACTAAATCAAAATCTAACCTAGCTCAAGTTTTGCTTATGAGTATTGAAGTAAATATTGTACCAGTTTAAGGAAAAGTAAAGAAAAAGTTTTAAGCTGTTTGCTTTCCTTTAATGCAAGACTTGTGAATAGAGGAGGGCATGACTAAGTTTGTGGCAGCAAGTACTTTTCACCAAAGCACTCTACAGAGCAGCTTTTGGGCAGAGCAGCACCTGTGCTGCAGGAGCAGCTGCAGGCTGGGCATAGAAACCAAGATGGGATATAGCAGGAGCAGATGAAGAATGGTATGAGGAAAGTATAGTTCCTGTTTGAGAAAATTCCAAAGCAGACACAGCTCTCACCAGACCACCACCATCCAGGCTCTGTCCTTAATAACACAGTTCAGCTATTATGTAATGTCTCAGATAAGAAACCACATGTCCTCAATTTCCTTTAGAAATACAAATACATAGGTAAGTCATTGTGGTGCAAATATGAATCCTTGGAGAGCTTGGTAACAGGAAGGGACATCAAGTGTCTGGCAGCATCTTAATGTTTCACTTCACTGGGTTTCCTACACCTTGATGCTCCAGTGCACTCAGTAAACTTGGAAAATGTTCTTAAAAATATACAAAAGCCACAGGAAAATACTTCATTTTCTATTAAACCATAATTGTTCAAAACACAGCATTTTTGTTTGTCCACCTGCATCCTGAGCACCTATGCCACATTTGAGAACAGAGCGTGGGGACTCTTAAGCAGCCCAGCTCAAATGTGATTTTGTTGAATCCTGAGAAAAACTGTAGGAGATGCCAGGTCCTGCAGTCTTCTGCCTTCAGGAAACCTGTGATGTCCTTATGGAATACCAACTCTGAGGCAAAACGCTCTTCTGAGCTTTTTAAAAAACTGTTGAAATTATTGAGATAGGTGACATTTTAGACACCTGTTCCATGATTAAGCAGCTCTTACAAATTTTGCAATCTGTGGTGGTGGTTAAGATCTTTATGGAGTGCAAATGAGCACAAATCTTGAATGATGGTTAAAGCTAAGCTTAAATGCATGGGCATCTTCCTGAAGGCTAACACAAAATCTTCTGGAGAATTAAGGATCTGTGCCAACCTGTAGTTGACCTTATCTCAAGTATCAGTCTACTGGTACGTCGCTGCCTGAAATATTTCACTTCATTGCCATCTGGGCTATAACACCTGAACCTACCACTACTCTTTTACCTGGGTGCAGTGAGCAAAAAGACACTAAAGCCTGACTTTCTTAACCCAATCAAATGAGGGCTTCATGGTTCATTTACCTTGCTCTTCAACCTCACAAATGACAGGAAGGTAGAGATGGTTTTAATCAAACAGTACCTGGCTGCAAGATGTAGATAAATACAGAAATGTGTGGATGCTTGTAAGGAGCATAGGCAAAATACACAGAAAATGACATGAGTTTGCTGGTTTTATGGAGGCCTTTGAAATGAAAATTGCCAAAACTAATCATCAGTACAGAGGTATTGCTGCTACTTAATGATAATATGGACATACCTGTAAATAAAATGTTCCCTTAGGCTGAGCATATAGCATTAAAATGCTATAATCCAAATTCTGTTTAGCTCTCCACCTAAACATAAGCAGCAAATTCTGATAAGCTTTTTGAGGGGGTTGCAAGAGTTATTTCTATAATAAGAGAACTTCTAATGCTCTGCATTTTTTGTCTCTACAATAAAATTTTAAGGTTGTATATTCCAACCCATTGTTAAGTGCAAAAGCATTCACCTACAATCAATGTAAACATTTGTAAATAATTTTATTTTCCTGTAAAAGTTAACATTAAATAAACAAAAAAAATTGATCTCTGTCAATGGAGCTTGAAACAAAATGTCTAACAAGTTATTAATATCAAATGACTTATAATAATCTACTAATTATTTCATGAAGAGTAAAAATAAAGACACATGGATTATTTATAGATGAAAAAGTAAATGGTTTCACATATGAACATATGAACAAAGTAAATGGTAAAAGTAAATGGTTTCACATATGAACAGCACAAGAGCAGGTTGATAACCATAATTTTCAGGTTTAAATATCAACACATATTTTGTACAGTCTCTCATTTTACCAGGGGACGACAATGATGTTTGATAATCAACACTGAAAGACTACAGAGTAATTTATTGGTAGTTAATTAACATAAAAGTATAACTGATCCAAATCAAATCATATCTCAAACTAAATTATAAGTATGTAAACTTGTTTATGGTCTATGGTATGAGCACATAAGGTTTATCTATAAAGCCAATATTCACACAGACATAAATGTAAATATACTAGCTGATTTCCTCCAGCCTAAACTCTTAGTACTGCAACACTCTTGCTGCATTGTTGCAGTGGCTTCTGATAAATTGGTTATCGTTGATGAAGAAAATTTCTTTCCTCCAATACAGATATATTATTTATATAAGGTTATAATCTCTGTCTTACTGAATTTGGGGCATGGGAGTGAATGAAATCACCATGGGCTGTGTGTTCACAGAGACTCTCCCTCATCAGACACATTAAAGATTTTTCTATTTTTTCCTCTATGACAGATCATATAGCCTATTACTTGTTGGCATTATCCACCTGCTTTAAAACCTCTTGGATGCCCAGAGTCAAGACCTAAAGGAGCTGCCTTGGCTCTCACCCTGAAGCTGATGTGCAGCAAAGCATTTCCCAAGATCCCCTTGTAATTTTTTTTTTACCAGTACAAATGAGGTCCTTTAGCTCTGAAACACAAAAATATTATCAGCTCAAACAACGCTGACTTTTTCTGAATTTTCCATTTCACACTCTTAGCAAAAGTTCTTAGGTTTTACTCAGCAATCTTACCTTACTCGGTCCTCAGAATCTCCGAGTGTTTTCTCCAGATTGGAAAGATCTGGGTAATAGGAAGCAGGAGGAGCAATGACCTCTAGGACTCCAGACTGGACTTCTCTGGGGAAGCTGGGAAGAGAATCCTAGTGAGACCCTGTTCCTCAAAAAGACTTTTGAGGGCAACCACAGCCAGCAGCTGCCCTAAGTTAGGCCTGCACCTCCAGAAGTGGAATTCTCCGCTCTAGCCAAGGAACTGACTGCAAATTTGGAACCACGAAGGGGTCCTTAACAACCATCAGAACAGACAGGCCAGGAACTCAGCCCAGCCTCAGAAAACACTGGAGAGAAGCGTCTCTCAGAAACCCTGCCCCTCCTGCAGCTGTAGATGCTCACCAGCAATCCAGAGAAGGCTGCCACAGCGCAGCAGTGATTCACTACCAGCCCACTGCCCAGAACAACACACAACTGTTTCCCCTCGCATGAGAGCTCCCAGTTTCCTTCCCATTGCTCCAACTCTACTTTCTAAGCAAAATTACACTGTCCCACAGCAGGAGTGCAGAACAGGGAGTCTGGATCTAGTCTCTGCACCAAGAATTAAATTTTCCGTTTAAAGAGACATTGAAAAAATGTGTAACCTACTTTGGGAGCCAAAGCTGGAAGTCAAATTTCCCCTTTCCTCCAAAATAGGAACTAATTCCTCCACAAAGCAACTAATCAAAAAATCTAAACAAAAACCAACAACCGAACAAATAACCCAACAAAAACAAACAATCAGGCCTCATCTGCATAAATTGCATCACCCCAACACAAAACAGGTAGAGTAGTGCTTTCAAAACGGAGTTTCCCATTTCCTATGATTAGTAAACAAAAGATAACACTAAAAATTAAACACATCAGAGTATCAGCATTATGGGAAAAAATATCAATCTGACTGTGTAACCCTGACGAAGCAAATACTCTGTGTAATTTTTTCACAAGTCACAAAGCAGTAATTAAAATTATCTGAGCGTTTAAGTTGCTGTAGGCATTGTACCTTGGCAGTGCCAAGAAGGAAGGTACAATACCTACAGCAATTTAAACACTCAGATTTAAGTTGCCTCTTCCCCTTGTCCCTTTATCCTCCCAGCTGAGCTAAACCGTCTGAAGGCAGGAAATGATGAATATTACTTTGCTAACAGCCTCACTATGAGGAGTTTGCTGGGGGAAACCCACACACAAAGCACAGTCTGGGAAACCCTTGAGTGAAGGAGGGTGTGCAGGAACCCTGAAATGAGGAAGAAAAGGGATCCTCCAGGGATCTTGTTCTAGGAAGATAAGAGCAAGCAGAACTGCAGTGGGAACCAAGCTTGCATTTGGCATCTCTAGGGTTAATCTGGCAGGGCAGAGACCACCCATCTCATGTTGCACATCATGCAGTAGCATTTAGGATTATAAATGTAATCCCATGCTGTCCCAAGTGTATTGCCTTCCTGAAAAACAGTAAAACAAAAAAAAAGGAAACAAAGACCCCTGGGAAAACATGGCTGTGTTGTGGCACAGTTCAGTGGTGGCAGTGCTGGGCTAATGAACTCTGTTGTTCTTAGAGGGTTTTTCCAACCTAAGGAATTCTGTGATTCCGTGACAGATGCCAGATTACACTGCAGGGTTGTGTAGTCAGTGGGGACCTCATAGATGCAACCTCAGGTGCATCAATTGCATCACTAATCTCATGGAGAAAAGACTTAGGCCCGAGTAAATATTTATCAGAGATTTAAGCTGAGACCTTGGCTGGTTAGTTAAAGCATCTTTATCAAATAAGAAATGAAAAATAAATTGATATACATACTTCTGCTCTCAATTTCACAGTGTGTCATGGCACACATATTGAGAGTGCACCTTTGCCTCAAGTTGCATTTCAATGTGGGAATGTTCTAGTTCTTTCCATAAAAGCTCCGAATACATTCACACTGGTGGCTGAGTGTAGGACTTACCTGGTTTTAACACTTTCTGCAACACTCTTAACATACTCTGCATCCACCTAAAGAAAAGAAGGGAGGGTTTCATTAAAAGTCACTCATTTTTGTATTAAACAACACTTTGTAGGGAATATGTATATATGCAAACACTTAATTTTTTTTTTTCCTTCCAAACAAATGTGGTATATTACAGCAGCATTTCTAGTAAGGAACACCATGGGCTTTTCAAGCCAGTCAAACTTTCACTATAGTTCACTTTTGTTTCCAACTACCTCCAGCTGCCATTTCTGGCACTGTTTTTCACTGCTTTTGCAGAAGACCAGGCTGTTTCCTGGCTAAAATTGTGTTCTACCATGCCAGTAAAGCACAGCCATAAAACTATCAGTAAAAAAAACTGGTTTGGGTCAGTAATCCAGAAATCACAAAAGATGCCTAAGGCTGATGAGAAAAATCACCTAAGCAAAATATTCTAAAGCCAGCAATACTTAAAATTTTTATTTAATGTCTTCCTAATAAAACAAACTTACAGCTCTATGTTTGGAAATTTTGAGACATTCATTATTGCTGTTTCACAAAAGTAACAATGTTAGTGTGCCAAACATATCTGTTAACTACGTTTAGAGTGAAAAGTTTCATTTCTAAAGCAACACACTAACTGTCTTAGGAGCTCAGATTTTTTCTTTAAATAAACAAATTCTTTAATATATAAGTGTTAGCAATTATATATTAAACTTGTGCTAGGTTAAAAAAAGTGACATACAGAACTGTGGTAAGAAAAAAAAAAATACCCAGAACTTAAAACTCACTCTCAGTCAGTGAGTTACTCAAGCTTAACCCGTGATGTTAACATTCACCTTGATCTTTTGAAACTTTGTGGGGAAAAAGGAAGGTGTGGATTCATGACCACTGAACACACCTGCCCTCCTCTCATAACAAAATGTTCTTATCAGCTCTCAGATCAGCATGGTTATCTGCTCCAATTTATTAATATGAATTCTGAATAATTGCACAGTCATTTTACCTGCTAGAAGCTATTACTAGCTAATTCCATTCTGCAGCTTTTTTTTTCTTTTCTTTTTCTTTTCTTTTTTTTTTCTTTTCTGATGTAATCAAGGTATTTTTGAGTGAGGAAAAAAAAGCATTTATCCTTAATATCTTACCTTGAGCACTGTTTACTTTCCCAAACATGTTCAAGGCTCTGAACAGTTTTCTTTTGCATGGGAAATGCCAAAACACACATTGGAGAAAGCTCTAATATGTCAAGATGCTTTGCAAGATACATGTTATCAAAACAGCAGATAAATAATTTGAACATTTCTTAGACTAAGTTTACTTTCTTCAGCTTCTAGGGCACTTTGCTGTGGAGGACTTACATTTCATTCTGGAAGCAGAAAACCTTACTTTCAGAGATAAACAATGAGTTCATATGGTTTTGATGGAAAATCTGATCCAAGGACTGTGTTAAATGTAAATGTAATAAGACTTTTTACCCTTAGATCACTTGCATAACAGGGTTTTTTTTTCACATATGAACACTGAGGCACTAACTGCTCACCATCTCCTCCAGCCCTGAAGAAATCCCTCCCAAAGGCTAACAGTATTTTGCACGATTACATTTAGACACAAATCTCCATATTTTCTATCAGCATCCTGCACCTTTCCATGCACACTCACCTCTGCTACAAAGATGATTATCACACAGTCCTTCTTTTGCTCCTCAGATAGCTGGGACAGCAGGGAATGCAGTGTATCAATCAGGTAACTTTGTTTTTCCCTTTTCACTGTAGGGATACCCATCACCAGGGAGACTGCAAAGAGAGAATGCCTCAAGCCATGCAACTTCTTAAAGGGAAATTGAAATCATATTGTAATTTTGATTTGATGTGGCCATGAAACTTGGTGACAGTTAATATTTCCTTAGCACTGTGACAGCATTTGCTCTACTGCCTGGCAGGGGAGAAACCTCCAGCTATGTTTAGTTCAGAGACACCTGTGTCTCTGCCATAAACACCAGGTCTACACTTGAGAACCTGGAGATGCCACTCCCTCTGTACTGAGATTCAAAAGTGAGTGTTGCACTGCTCTAGTGAGCAGGTTCTCTCTCATAGGGAGTGAACACTGTGTATTTCAGAAAGGAATCCAATTCAAAAATCCTTCTGGGCAGTTTAATGGACATGCATCAATGGTTCTCATAGCATCAATAAGAATAAAAGAACTAAGATGTTACTGTTATTAAAAACGAAGGAACTGAAACTGTCTCTGGCAAGGACTCCACTAGCAGCACACCTATGCTGTGGTGCATCATCAGAACATAAGCAGCATGTCTCTTTTTTCATTATTCATCATTCATTTCTATTCACCAACATCCCAGCAGGCTGGCGAGGAAGCAACAGCTTGAAATCAAACAGTAGGTGGAGTTAGTGACTTGCTTCTGACTCGCAATTCCATGCCAATGTCAGCTCAAAAACCCAAGTGCCCATGTTTGAGGTTTGTTTCATTTTACACGCTGAAGGTCAGCCTGTACTTATGAAACTGCGGTCTGGCTATTGTGATTTTCCTGCACAAATAAAAGAAGGTCAAATATGGAGTATTCTTTTATTAGTGGCACTCATCTGTGGGCACTCTAGTGAGAGCTCCAACACTAGATCACATTGCTACAATTACACCTACTAATAAGTAGCCTGTAGAAAGTTATCCAGTGTCATGAGCATGGCCCAGGGTTTGGGGTTTTTTTTAGTTAAATTAAAAAAACTGCCAATGTTTCTTCATATAAAATCACCCTAGGTGATTTTACCTTTTTTGAAAAGTAAAAATTGCAACAAAATACAAAATTCAGCAAAATGGTTGACTAGTTTCTTCTTTGCTCATTGTTTTTGTATGTTCCTTTTACCTGTCACATGACAGTTAGGAAAATGCATTTAAAATTTGTATTATAGTTCACTGGAATTCATTATGATTTCTACAGGTGCCAGCTGATTTCTCATGTGGATAAAGAAAGCTACATTGAAGATATATTAATATCCTTTAAATGATCACATCACCTTTCCCTTTGCTTCTCATATTGGCAAACTGAATGCATTGCAAATTTGCCTTGGCTTCCTCATCCATACTCATTTTTGTGGGGAGAAAATGTCAGCTACTGCATCTTAGCCATATGAATATATGATTAAAACAAAAAATAATCTTGTTTTTCGATTAAGATTATTTTTATTGCTATTTCCAAAGGTTTTCAGAATACTTTAAGATAAAGACCTGGCATAGGGGGTGGGCATTTTAAAAGTACTTTTGCTATTGCTATTAAAATTCATTCAGCTTGGCAACATTAGAAAGTTAAGGGAGAAAATCTATTCAAACTTTTGATTATCTTTCATTGCTAGAAATTAATAAAAAATACAAACATATAGCAAATAGAAGCCAAACTTTATTTCCTACCTCCAGTTCTCTGCTGCCCAAAAATAACATTTGGGAAAATTGCATCTTCATATTCTCGAAGGTGGGGGAGATAGTAGTAGATATTTGTAAGATGCATGGGGAGTTTTCTGGGGAGGTTTAACTCTTTCCACTTTAATTCCCCTTAAAGACACAACAAACACAGAGATCCACATAAAATAAAAAGCAGGCAGAGAAGCCTATTTCTTCATTTCTTCACCTGTTTTGCTCAACTGAGCGCTGTCAGATTACCACACACAAGGTTATTCAGTCAGAACTATTCCTCAGAAATTATTATATGGCACATATATTACATAACATTCAATTGAGAATTTCCCAGAACTTCCCACTCAGGTGGTGATGCAGAGCTCCAAGCCTGAACATCCCGGGATAGCATCTGTATTTCCCTGTGCTTGCACACTTGCAGGACTGACTCATCTTAAAATACAGTAAGTAGTTACTTTAAAGGCAACACTAAAAAACTGTTTGGTTTGGGGATTTATTTATTTTTTTTTTTACAAATGAAAGCAACAGAACATTTATTGACTGGGATGGAAAGTTACTTTTCCCAAGGAATGCATCTAAAATAACTCCCAAAATTTACCACCCTTCCAAGTTACATGCATGTATCACAAAAACCATCATCAGTTTTACTCAATCAGCTTAGAGAGGCTTACTGAATGGGCAATATTTTAAGTTTTACAACTTCCAAAAGGTACTCCCACTGAAAATTAGGTCTAAAAGGAGATTTCCTACCCTACAGAAAATACTTTTAAAAACCCTGAAGCAACCGTATATACCTGCCCAGAGATTTGTGTATGAGACCCACAAGTCCTTCCACACTGTTAAGCCATTAAATATACTGGAATTTTGCTGCACAGAAACCACCTTCACAACTTTTCAAGGGCTTTCCTTCTTTATTTGGAAGTGGCACCTATCAAATATTGGGCAAGGGAGTTCAGTGTCATTGACTACAATGAACCTTTCAATTTTGGTTGTATAATAAAACACAGCTGGAATGGCAAGCAGAAGGGTAAGTAAAAATAAAAGGTAAATTATTTTAAGAAATTTCTGCAGAAATTTCTATTTTAAGAAATCCCTACACACCTACCTGTGTGATTTTTTGTCATGTTCATTCTTCTTGCAACTATATTTTTGATTTCATCTAGGGCACTGCTCAGTTCATGTGATCTTTTTTTATTTTCCATATCAGCATACAACAGTCTTTGCTGAAGTTCCAGCAAGTGGTGTTCGTACATATCTAAGTCATTTCCTGCAATAGGAACAGAATTCATTTTCTAAAAGGTGATTTATGATGGAATGAAGTTGAAAAATAGAAGATGGTCCAGACGATCACATCACCAAACTGCATAAACAATAATAAAGTTTAGTCAGGAGAAGAAGTAGTCTGGAAGAATATTAAGAAGGTAGAGTTTAGGGAGCACAGCTGGGTAAAGGTAAATTGAAGACAAAATCCATTATAAGGAAAAAGTCAGTGAAAGACTGTGAGTTGCAGGGCAAGGTGCTCCTTTCTTCACCAAATAACAAATCACGATGGCCCTTCTAACACTGAACAGTGTAATCATGTAATGGCTTGTCCTGTGTTTCAAACACTGTTAAGAATAAAACAGAGATATTAAAAGCATTCAGTCTATCAGTTACAGTCTTCATCTATGAGTATGATAAGAACTGTTACTAAAGATGGTTAATATAAAGCAATACTTCAATAACATCACCCCTTTGCAACAGAGAGTGAAGAAAGTAGAAGAGGACTTCTGCCTCATTTTAAAATGTTTTATAATGCTGCTTCTTTTATTGGTTTTGTTGTGGTTGAGTTGGTTTGGCTTGGTTTTTTTCCTAGTTAAATGCTGTTATTTAGATAACATATTATCCCATTCTATTTGTGGGCTGTGCTGGATTTTATCTGTGGCAGCTCTCATTTTCCAGAACCCACCACTGTCTCTCTGGAAAAGTGAATTCCCAGGGATTCTCACCTGTAAAAGACACTACGAGCAAAATACAGAGGTAACTAAACTGGAATTAGTTTGCATTTTGGATAAACGGGGTTTTATTTGCATTAAACACAAGTCCTTAATTTAATCAATAAATGTGTGATTGGAAGACTGAAGTTTAACACGCCTAGGAAGAAAGCGGTTAGAAAAAAAAAGAAGTAAACATGTGATGTGTATTATCATTATTTACCTCATTAAAATTCTAAAGGATGTTTAATAAAATCCCATTAATATAAAATAGATAAAATAGATTAAAATAGATTTCAAATTAAAAAATCTGTCACAAGGCATCAAGCTACAGAGCTAGAACCCCAAACAAGCTAAACTTTTTGGCACACCTAAGGAAGATCCCTTTCATCAGCTACCATGTATGAATACACTTGCTTGTTTATGCTTTTCTTTTGCAGCTGTGTTTCCAATGCCATAATCCAATCTTTAGGTTTCTTCCTTTAGAATGTATGTGAATAAAGTGAGAACAAAAGGTTTAAGCTGATGTAGGTGACTGACAGATAATCATCACACCATTTTCATGGCAAGAAAGTGATTCCAGATGGAACATCAACACACGTAACCATGGTGGAGATGTACCCTGCATTTCCTAGACGACTTCAGAAGTATCAACTAAAGATATGGTCATGGGCATGAGTTTTTCTTTAAATTCCAGTTTAGGGAAGGAATTGATACAGAAATTGCAGATGAATTATAACATCATAGTCCCTCTCCTCATAGTTGTCTCAGCTATGCAGTGTCAGTGTGACTCAAAGTGACCAGAGCCACCTCTGGGCTGACATTTTGGCAAGCACCAAGCAGTGGCACCTGTATTTGCTTAGTGACAGAGGAGCCTTCCAAAGGGTCACAAGGGCCTCTTGGAAATAAAATGTCAGCACTCAACTGTCCTTGAGTGCAGCCAGAGAAGCTGGCATTTGTAATCGGCCTCATCTATTTCTTCAGAAATAGAAGAGGGAAAGTACATTTTTCAGTCTTTTCAAACTGAACCCTCTCTTCAGTCAGCAGAACATGATTCTTAGTAATCACTTATCTCATTTGTTTTTGATGGCTCAGGAAGGAAGGGTTTGGCACAAGGAACAAAATATTCACTCACCTTTGGTGAAGAATTAATTTATTATAAAAATATAGAGTTTGAAATAGAACATTAAATGTTCTAAATTTTACTAGAGCACATTAACTAAATTTTACGAGAGCACATTTACTAGGCAACATTAACTATTACTAAACTTTTGTCAAAAAATGTGTGTTTAGAAAGCATTTTATGAAGCTAAACACTCAAAATATTTCAACAGTCATTGAGTTTAAATAGTCTCGTGTGTGTGTGTGTGTGTGTGTGTGTGTGTGTGTGTGTGTGTGTGTGTAAAATGTTCTTTCAGCATCTCATGACCCACAGAGAACTAAAACAGCTGCTTGCAACAGATTGCTTACAAAGACACGGGGCATTTTTACAAATGCAGTGCTTTCTGACAAGGAGGGCCAGGGAGATGGAGCTTGGGGGACAGCAGTAGCCTGTGACTTGACTTGGCAATGCCCTGTCCAACAATGGTTCCATCAGCAGTGAGGAGCGTCAGAATAAAACCGGAAAAGAGCAAGATGAGGGCCTATGGTGAAACTACAGAAAGCAAATGAAGGTAAAGGAGGCCTGCAGAGAGACCCCAACAAACCAGGGCTGGGCAATCACCAACCACAGGGAGTTCAACAAGGGCAGGTGCCAGATGCTGCATCTGGGATGGGGCAACCCTGGCTGTGGGGACAGTGCTGGGGGCACTGTGGGGTGCCCCAATGGAAACAAGGCATGGAGCCACTAGAGAGTGCCCAAAGGAGGCCACGAGGATGGGGAAGGGCCTTGAGGGGAAGTTGTGTGAGGGGTGCCTGAGGTCACTTGGCCTGTTCAGCCCGGAGAGGAGGAGACTGAGGGGAGACCTCACTGCGGTTAAAACTTCATCAGGAGGGGAAGCAGCAGGGCAGGCACTGATCTCTTCTCTGTGGTGACAAGAGCCAAGGAAATGGCATGAAGCTGTGTCAGGAGAGGTTTAGGCTGCATAACAGGAAAAGGTTCTTCACCCAAAGGATGGTTGGGCACTGGAACAGGCTTCCCAGTGCAGTGGTCACATCGCCAAGCCTGACAGAGTTCAAGAAGCTTTTGAACAACACTCTCAGGAGCATGGTGTGACCGTGTGCAAGGCCAGGAGTTGGACTCAATTATCCTTGTGTGTCCCTTCCATCTAAGCATACTCTGGGATTCTGTGTAAAGGCTTCTTCTCCCCTTGGTGAGCTGAAGATGAATCTCTCTGATGGGTTTAGAGTGGTTCACTGAATTTTCCTTCTAAGAAAAGGCAATGGGACTACCAGCCACAAGCCATAGGAGCAAAAAAAGACCCAGCTGCCTCCCAGACACAGTGATGGCACTCAAAAGCCTTTGCAATGGATTTTCAGCTCTACTGTAGCTTTCCTCTGACTGCAAACTACACACTGGCATTTATACCTATGGATACTGTAACCATAAGACAGCAACATTTAAAATGGTTTAAAATGCTCTCTTGTGTTACCTCCTAATAGATAGATTTTATATATATGAAACTTCCTGCACTGCATATTGAAACTGTTTAGAAACAATACCAATCTCTCAAGCAAAGGCTCATTCTCAAATCCACCTGATTATATCTCTTAGCTCCATACACACATGCTTCCTGTATGATCATAAATGCTTCCAGTCTCTTTAACGACTTCTGGCAGTATCTAAGAGCTGTGGAACAATTCACCCCTATCTCACCGCAGCACTCAAACAGAAAAGAAAATAAAAGGAGAATTTGGAGTGGCAGAAAGGAGGGAAGAAAACACTTCCAAGTCTAGCAGTGAATCTTGTTCCTATTTGTTGATTACAAGCTAAATTGCTTATCATACCTAAAGACTGATTCTTTTAGAAACTGAAATTTGGTTAATGGACTCCTTAAAAGAAAACCATATAAGCAGACTAACTGCAAAAGATCTTGTCATACTGTGTGCTTGGAGCCACTGCTCACTGTTCAGGTTAATGAGGCATATTAAACCACCGAGGCATGCATTGCACTAATAACTGGCACTTTATTATCTCTCCATAACTGCTCTAATACCAGATACCTTTCTGAATCTCGTTGCATGCTCAGGTTGTGTGCTCTCTGAGTAAGGAAGGAAAAAAAATCCCCAAACAATGCCCCCATCTCGGGTCAGAACAGCGAGTTCTTAGGCAAATATTTAAATTCAACAATGTGCATTACCTTTAACCATGCTGTTTAGAGTCTTACAGCACAGTATTATTTGTGTCTTCCAAAATGTTAGAGACATCGACTTGCCTTTGACAGTGTCCACATCAGGAGCTGCAAGGCAGCAGAGGGACTTTGCCCTAACCCAGGCACATCAAAGAACAGCAACTTGGAGCAGGGGAGATGGGGTTCCTCCATGCCCCACACAGGCCGTACTGGGAAGAGGATCAGAATGCTTTCAATATTAAAACAAACACACACCCGACAGAGTTGAAGGCAGATCAAAGTTAATACGTGGATTTTAAAAACTCACAATATTGTCTAATGAACATGGACTCAGTCTTGAGTTTGGCACAGAATACTTGTACTGAACAATACTGTCTCTAACTGAAAATAAATAAGCAAACTTGTATCAAAGAAAATACAACTTAAGCTCTAACAATATTTCCTTAAATGCTGGCAAACAATCCTCATTTTAGACTCAAGTCTTTTCCTATGTTAGAATGTAGTGAAAAGTGATCTTGAAGCATTCAGTCAGAACATCACCATATAGGAAGGCAATATTATTAAAATAAATGAAAAAATATAGAAATTGAATGGATATTGTATGGTGTTTGGCCATAATTGGTATAGTTTGGTTTTAAGGTAGTACTCACTCACTTCAAGCAATTGCTATTGCTTTGTCCTGGTTGGTATTTTAAATATTTAAATATTTTACTTCTCTTCCTGAGGTAGCAACAACCACCAAATTATACACACATTCAGTTAAATGCCTAGCCATCAGCTAAGGTATTTCTAGACAAAACTCTGTTCCTCAAGGCTCAGTGTGCAACACTAGGAAAGCAGAAGCTCATGTGGTTACACTTGCCCAAGGTTATGACAAGACACTGTACAGCGAACAGAGAGAGGTCTGAAAGGCTCCCTTATCCCTTTTTCTACAAAACCCAACAATTTCTGGCCTCCTGTTGTACCACAGGATTTATGGCTAGGTCCCTCTACTCTCTAGGCACAGTCCTGCCTGAAGAAACAGTAAGAAGCAGCACAATCTTTGTTTAATAGATTGCACATGTTGAAGCCAGTGAAACTACACAGCTTTTCTAAGTCTTGGATATGAATTTTGATATAAAATTTTGGATCAGTAAATACTGAGCTTTAAGTGGACCCTTTGAGGGCTGCTGTATGTTGGAGGGTTTTTAAAATGCCAAATGCAGAACCGCACAAAGAAACCGAGTAAGCAACTGATGGACTGAAAAACTCTTTCCTTATCACACTGTGCATGTCAGCCACATCCCAAGTGCACGTTGAGGCAAAACCTGAATGTGCAACAACCTTTGTTTGCTCTCAGTGTCACTGGAAGGAAATGTACACACGAAGGGAAGATGTGGCCTAGCAGTCACCTGGGACAGCTGGGAAAAGGGGTGGTTAAACACAGCCAAGCTGTCCCACAGAAGACAGGAGGATTGGCTTCTGCACGTGGGGAAATCTGGATAAGCTGCATGGCCTCAAGTGAGAGCAGGGTAATCCAAGACTTCCTTATCAAATCTGTCCATTTGCCACCATTTCATTGAACCTTTGAGCCAGAGAATGCCAGTTGGGACTGGACAGGAAACCTGCAAAGAACTCCATCACAAATGGCAGAACCTCCTGGGGACCTGCACTTGGCTGCACAGCTGAAACAAAGCAGAACACCATAGGCAGAAGATTACTGGAAATACCCCCCACCAAATTCGTGGAACAAATTCAAAATGCAGATTTAAAAAGAAATCCATGATCCTTACATACACTTGTGTGAATGTAATTGTACAATTGTATGAGCAGTCTCTCTCTTGTTCATCCCACCTCAAAGGAATAACTAAAGAATTTCAGGTTTCATGATGTTTGACACAATGGGTGTATGCCTAGATCCTTGTGACATCATATTTCAGCATCAACTTCTCCTAACTTCCAGGCAAAGCTCACTTTTAATTTGCTTGGACAAAGTATCCCACAAATTTAGGTGAAGAGCAACATGTTACAAACCAATGCAAAGAGATTTAATCTTGTAACCCCTGAGAGCAACATGAAGAAGTACTGCCAAAATAGATGATCTGATTTATGTCGTTGCTGTGACTTACAAAAATTTCACTGTTATTCAGCAAAGACATCAAAACTTCTTTTTATCCATGAATACTGTTTCCTCTGAAGAAACTTTATGTAAGTTCATAATGAGTTTATAATATGGTTTTGCCTTCTGTTTTTCAAGTGGCAATAACATTACTGCCTCCTTACATTTACTTTCTTGTTTTTATATATGGGTGGGGGTTTTTTTAATGGATTAGTATTTACATGGAAAACAATAACTAATACTGTGTGAGAAAAGCACTACATATATTGTAGGTTGGATACTATTTCTCAGAACTCCCAAGCTATATGAAGAGTGTTTTTGTGAGAGCAGACAGTTTTGGTCAGGTGAATTAACAAGTGAATTGCAACTCAGTTTCACAAGCAGAAACCTCTGCACCATCCTAACAAGAGCCTTTCCTATGCTCGGATACAAGCGGTTTGCTTCAGGCAGGTTCGGCCTGGGGCCTGGGGAGGGACCAAGAAGTTCTCAGCCAAGCCATGCGGGACATGGGGCAGGAATTGCTGCAGCAGCCCGGCTGACTGCTCACTAAGAGCAGCCCCCATTCACAGCACCCCAGGGCATGCTGAAGCAATCACCACTCTACTTTAGGCACAGCATTTGCTTTTGCTGAAGACCTGATCATTACCAGTTGTCTCCACAATTACTTTAATATCTTTTTCTTTTTTTTTTTTTTTTTCTGGCCACAAAAAATATCAGCATATTTAGTATGAAACCTTTGATTATATTTATAAAGCAATGGGAAAAGTGACTATAAAAACATCCTCCTAAGCATAGTTGAATTATACACAGTATCATCCACAATAACTGAAGCCCAGTGGCTGTGGTAGACTCTGATCTTTTATTTTTTAAGTGAATGAGCAAGTAGCATCTTCCCTGCTATGCCAGTGTGAGTTAAGTGTACTTGATTTTGGTCTCACATGTCCAACTCAATACTCAGGCTGCACGTAATAGCCAGCAGCAGCACCAAGGAGCCAATTATTTACTGCTGTCTTGACAGTAAATACACTCCAGCTCAAATCTCTCAAGCCACCTTTATTATAAGGTGTTTAGAGGTCACTTTAGCTTAAAGGTGACTTATGGTACTGATTTTTATTTGCACAGAATTTGGGACAGAGCCAATATCTGATTCAAACGTATAATACTCAAGGGCTGAAAGGCTCTGAGACTGCAGACGAACTGAAGGATATTTTACAGATTTTTGTATTATAGAAGTACTTAAGACCACTAGTCTTGAGCTTGGGTGCCCTGTCCTCGTTTTACAAAGCTTATTTACTATCCCAAAATCACTGCTTTCCAAGAAACAATTAACAGAAGAAACCAGAACAATTAATAGACAGAAACCAGAGGGAATACTACTGACTACTGCTGCTTAGTGTGATAGACTGTAGTCAAAAAATCAAGAGCAGCCCAAACATTTCAATGGGCAGAGCAGAGAAGTTAACAAAAGTTAGGGGAGATTTAACAAATGCATGAAAGAAAATGAGTAGAAAACGTTTGACAAATGAGGGAAAGAGACAGGAGCTGCCAAGCTCCAACAGTGCTCACAGAAACTGGTGGGCCAAGTGAAAAGGGCATTAGGAAAGAAAATACACATGGTGGTTTGAGGGGCACCAGAAGTGGGAATTCCTATAGTGCCCTAAGCACGACAATGGAGGGCCAATTCAGCAGCGCAGAAGGACAAAACCAGAGGTTGAACAACATCTAAGCAGAGACATCTGCCTGTTTTCCTAGAAAAATATTAATTACAAACCATTTGCTTAAACAAATGCCCTGTGACAACGACAGGGCATTAGTGGTTTTGCTCCCAATAGTTGTCTCTCTGCAGAAAAAGGTAACAACCTTTGTTATTGTTACCTATGGCTGGCTGTTCCTAAGGCTTTCTGGATGGGTAGAAGGTTTGTCCTCTAACACCCCTTGGGAGCACAGACTATACTTTCAGTAAAATAAATATAATACAAAGTCATTCACCACGTACTGCTACTTCCTCCTTTAGTAACTAATATTAACTATTTTATTTACACATTGGTGAGATTTACCAAGCGCGTGAGAGTCCAAAGGCTAGGTATTCACGGATGCAATGACCAAAAGGTTGCTAAAAACCAGTCACAAATAACAGTAATTAGGAAAATTATACCATCCAAGAGGAATTAGTTACTCAGTTTACTGTGGAGGAGGAGCCAGCTGGGGAAAGAGAAGTGAAGACAACACATGTACACCACAACGCATTATCCCTCTTCCCAAAACAAACAAACAAAACACAAACAAAATCCCAAAGCAAAACAGCCCAGTATGGAATGTCATCAGAGAAACGTCAAAAAGAAAATGAAATGAAAATGTAATGTCTGTAATGAGGAGCCTCAAAACATGAACCACAAGACAACACAATGGTAACTGCAGATTGGACAAACTCTTGCATTCTGACCTCTACTGGATTTCAGTCTCCTAAGATTTTTCCTCATTTTTCCTTCCCCACTCCTCATAGAAGTGCCACTGAAGGAAACTTAAAATGTTGTAAGGTAAACAACCATACAGTTGACCTAAAAGGCAGGAGGATCAGCACTGTCTCCACTCTATTCAGTATGCGATTGTGGGGCCAAGATCTCTACACCACTTTTATTTGCTATAGGAATAATTAATATAAACAAATTATCTGCTACCTGGAGTTGTGTTCATCCCAGAAATTACTAAGTGGTTTATTCCAATTCTTCTGCACCTGTAACACCAAACCTCCTATAAAGGGTGTGTGTAGGAAGCACTCAAAGATCCACTCCCTTTCCCTCACCCCAAACCAACCAGCCCCTCACCCCTAACACTCATGTCTCCAAGTCTCAGAGATACTATTGGGAAAGACCACCTCATTTCTTTCTGGAAAGTGCCATCAGTTTTATCTTTCCTACATTGGTTCAGAGAATTTTAGACATGGCTTAATGAAGATCGATTTGGCATGTGCCACCTACATAACCTACTAAAAAGGTAGTGTATCATTTTAAAGTTTAGAGATAAAATATAAAAATTGGGGGTTTTTTTCCTCTGCATTCTGGTCCTGGAAATATGCACAGGAAAAAGTGATGGTACTTGAGGCCCAAATACAATTACAGGATGGATAATGCTACTTTTATCCTCCACAACAACAAAATCAAAACTGCTTTAAAAGCGACAGCCACGGCAATCACGTTTAGATTTTTCTTCCCATCTCAATGTAAGATGCTTGTTAGAAAAAGAGTTAAAAAAATAAAAGGGGGGAAAAAGAGGGGAGGGAAAAAAAGGTAAGAAGAAACTTTTATTGTTTCTTAAGTTTAGGGTTGTGTTTTTAATAGGGCAAGCATGGCCCGAGGCTGTTTGGCAAGGCTGTGCTGGGCGCAGCTAAGCCCCGGCCGGGGGAGCGGGCGAGCCCCGCATGCCCGGCCTCACACGCGGCCAAGCCCCGGGCCCGCGCAGGTTCCGCATGTGCCCACAGAGAGCCCATGGGCCCCGGAGCCCCGGCAGGGCACGGGAGCCCCGCCGCGCTCCCGGCCGTGCCCTGCCCGGCGGCACGGAGCCGCAGCACGGCCGGGACGCCCCCCGAACCCCGACGCTGCCCCCGGTACCGCCGGGCGGGCTGCGGGCGCACCGGGGCGGGAGCCAGCGCCCACCGCCTCACGGCCCGGCCGGGGCCAGGGCCGGCGCCGCCGCCGCGCCCCCCGCCCTTCGCGCCCGCACCGACGGCACGGACGGGGCGCCCCCGCCGCCCGCTCTCACCTCGGCTGCCCTGCCACAGCGCGTACCACAGCAGGGGGAAGGCGGCGCCGAGGCACAGCGCCGGCAGCACCTGCCTGAGCCGCAGCCGCATCTCCCGCGGGCGCTGCCCGCACCGCCACCGGCACCGCCACCGGCAGCGCCCGGGCACCGCGGGCCGGGCGGGTTCGCGCTGCCCTGCCCTGCCCTGCCCTGCCCACCCGCTGCGCACGGGGCCGGGACGCGTCCTGCCCCTCGGTGGCCGGGCGGGGCTCCGAGCCCTCCCGCCGCACACCGGCGCTCCCCGGGCAGCGGGTGCTTCGCGAGTCCCTGCGCACGGGCAGCCGCTCCTCCCGCCGCCCGGCCTTGCCCGGGACACAGCACCGGCCCCGTGCCCACGGCAGTGCCCGCTGCGGAGCCCCTGGCAGGGCCCTCCCCTGCCCGCCCTCAGCTCTCCCGAGGCTCGGAGCCGCACCGAAAAACCCCAAGGCTGCGGCAAGGATCGACTGCCCGCCCAAAAACGTCTCGGACCGGCACTTGGGCAGGTGCTGTTTAGCCGAAGTCATAATGTTATGAATAAGAAGCTTGACTAGGACAGTATTCAAGCAGCAATCAATTTATTATTTAATATGGTAAAGTATGAGCAATACAGCGCTGGGTACAGTGGGGGAAGTGTTCCCTCCAACTGCACACCAATAGTTGAGGGTTACAGGTATTTATAGGGGTACTCATCAGCTTTTTCAGCAGTGTCTATTTCTAATTTTTACTCATCAGCAATTTTCATTCTAAAATTATTACATCACAATTCTATACACTATTGTGATCTTAGTTTCTCAGGATGTATCTCAAAAGGAGTATCCCAGATGGTGATGGTCCAGTTTCCGAAAGAAGAAAGACGAACCCCATCTGGTGGAGTCCAGCTCTATAAATCTAACAACAGTGATGTCCAGCTTCCCTTTGGTTGAAACCATAAATCCTTGAGGTGATGTTCATCTTCCTTTCTCAAGCTGTTTTTCTGTGCTTCCATAAGGTGTGAGATAAGCATATTTCCTTTTTATATATTCCAAAGCTATAGTTTCAAGGATACAAGCAATATTCTAAAATTATACTTCAAAAGATTATTATTGAAGATCTTTTTTATGGATTAAATGCAAGCAAAAAGCAACATCCTTAACACCTTAATTCCAATGCTCCTAAATCAACCAGGGTTAATTGCAAACAAAAGATAGGTTCAAAGGCCTTTTTCCATGCTTTATTTTCATCAGTTATTATTAGAATTCGCAACTATCCCATTGTCGATGTCCACACATTTCGCATTCGCAAGTACACACTTGGCCTGTTTGTACCTGACACGGAACACAGCTTTGTATTTCACAATAACATTGAAAGGAATAAGATGAATGTGTCTCTACAAACAGGTGCTGTGAATCTGCTGGTAGCTAGGGCCAGAGACTTGTAGATAAGGAAGTAATGACAGCAACTACCAGTTTCAGAAAATGTTACTCATTGACAGGGACTACTGCTCAGCCAAGGTCATGCTTAATTCCCGAACTTCGAGGAAAAGAATAAAGACTTGATAAAACTATGTTATGCAAGGGGTGGTGCGTGTGTATGTGCACACAAAGGGGGACATGTAGTGGGTGAATTGGGAAGTCTGTACCTTCCAGGTACCTCAACCAATGTGGAAAGCAAGAGGGTGATGCGGCTGGGAAAATCAGGATAATAAGGGGGCTGTGTCCTCCAACAATTGGAGAGACCCCATGGGAAATGCCTCATGGCCTCTCCCTTTGTTCATGAATAAAGTTACAGAACTCCTCTGTCTCCTTTTTGAACATAAACCTTTCGTGATGTGAATTTTTTCTGCACAACATTGTAATGGTGAACATTATTTGACTCACTCAAAACCAATGGGGCATTTGTTTTTATATTGCTTGCAAGATTGTATCAGGAAGCCAAGCTGTGTCCAATTAATACATGCATTTAGCACAGTCACAGAATCAGGTAAATAAACCAAGCTTTTCAGTTCACCTTTAGAGAGGAAGGAGGGCGAGCAGGTGCAAAATCTCAGCGGATCAAAGTCTAATGGTGCACTGGTACCTCTCCCTTGATAAGAGCATTATCCTGCAGCCATTGTACCTTGCTCCACACATGGGCCTTTCCATTCAGGCACACACACACCTGTTGCCTTTTTAGGTCTTCAGCAATCCATAAGAAAACAAAAAAATAGTCACTGCTTAGAATACATCTCCTACAACAATAGTTTATAAAGGGAACAGGTACCTCGTTTACCAAGGTTCCTGGAACCACTTACAGCAACACAGTTCTAAATAAACCACCCATGTTTTATAGACAAATGGTTCCTCCTTCTCATACCTGATGAGCAGGTGTTTAGTGGCTTTTGCTTTGCCATGTTCTCTACCTGCTCACAAATCTACCTTTCATTCTACAGCTGTGACAAAGAAAACATGCTTTCCTGTTCTGTGCTGCAAACATGCAAAGGACAGCTCCAGAAATCAGACTGGGCTTGGGTGGCTCTCAAAAGCAGAAAGCTCTTTGCTATCTGAACTGTTATCTACTTCTTAATGTATTACTAGCATATATAATTCATTACCTTGCCTACCCTGGAGTAATCTAGACAATTTGTTTTCTAAAAATATGCTTGTATTATTAATACAGTATCTCTTCCTTCCCTTTCTCCATTTGCTTACTTAACAATTTACCTCATTTTGAACCAAACCCCCAAATCATTTTGTGTGCAGAATGAATGGTGTGGTGCAAAGCAATCCCAAATCCAGCAATAGATGTGTCCAGACACAGGTGTGCTGGAGTCCTAAATCAATGCTGCCTTTATATGCCACTCTTTATACTAACAACAGTAGAACTATGTCCACTTTGGAAATTTTAGACCTCACAAATTGAATATTGCTGCTCTGGCAAGGTTAGCATGACCTTCCTGTGTTTGAATTATGATATGGATGGGTTTATATCTCTGTTTACTAATTACTTTGAATTATAAATGTTATTATTCATTAAAAATGCAGGAGACTGCTAGTAACCTGTGTCAGTGTATACATGAACTAAAAATCTCAGTGTGGCTCCATGAATTGCTGTGAAGCCTTGAGCAAGACCTCATTATTCCTGTCCTATTCCATTTCTTAGGAACTTCCCCCAACCTTCTGTTTCTGTGCCATGGAAATATTTTACTGAGAAATCTTCTTTAAGCGACACTTTGGAAATGCATTTATAATTGGCAAATAAGATGCAGTGCAATCACAACACAATCCTCTTCTACTGCCTCCCCATCAGCATTCCCCTCTCCCACTTAATAAACTAAAAGCTCAGGGCACACATTTTGATGGGGGGTCAACGTAGATTTTGGCACATTTACAGTAAAATAGAGATTAAGAACTAAAAAGAACAAATGAGCATTAAACACCCCCCAAGTAATGAATAAAATATCTTTATTGGTTGGTGTTCTATCTGTAATAAAGCTAAAACAAACATGTAAATGATGTGGTCAAGCAGGAGGGCTGCTGAAGATAAGATTAACAGAAATCTAACACACATTTCATTTTAGCTTATGTTCAGAACAAGTAAGGGGAAAAAAAAAAAAGATGAGACCGTGATGTATTTCCAGAAACTAATAACAAAGTGACACAGTGTGGGGGGCAGTCCCTGGAGGCTGCCATTGACTGCATTTTGATGCTGTTTATTAAGGCAGCAGATACAGTTCCTCAGCCATGCTGAGCTGTGGTGATCATTTACTTGATGCTCACTCCATGGACCAGGTCATTAGCTTTCAATGAGGTCATGCATTAAGTGTTCCTCAAAAAAACAAATCAGAAACCTCATGAGTGAAACTGTCATGAACTTCCACAGCACTTGGACCTACTAGCAAACAGGGTCCCTTATCTGCTTCATGCTTCCACAGTGTCTCCCTCCCAGGGCTCCCTTCATACCTCATTTCACATGCTCAAGAACTGTCTATAACTGGAGTAAGTTGTGCTGGGGCTCTGGGGCTGCCACTTGTTTCAGAGCAGTTTCACCTCCCATCAGCAGCCCTCCTGCATCTCTGCAGATGGATTATCTTTACAAAGACTCTAGAGAAGGACACCTGGCTGAATAACCTGTAACTCTTAACACCAAGCAAGTGATTGAGTGGGCTGGCTCTCCTTAGCTGCAAGAGAGAGCTCCTAAGCTGGTCCTTGTGCTTGGCAAGTGAACGTCTCTTCCTGCTCAGATGATTGCTCCACGTTTTTATACTGTTTTCACACATCCATGTGTAAGCAAGGGTAGATAAAAGAAACATTAAATAAGTATTTGACATTATCCAGGCTTCTGGCTGAGCCAAGCAGTAGATTATTTTCCATGTCCTCCATCTGCAAAGGTACAGGAGCAAAGAATAACCACCAGAAATAACAGGTAATGGCTGCTGCCATGGAAAGTTTTCTGACCAGAGAGAGATCCAGCTGCTGGATATTTGCCCTGCTGGTCACCCAAGAAATGGGATTTAAAAAAGTAAACAGGTTATGATCTTTACTTCAACCAAAATCTCTGTGAAGGTAAAACCTGAAGGCAAATACTGAATACAAGAGGAAGGTGGATTTTTTTTAAGCTACTGCATGGTATTTTTTACTGTCTTAATATAATTTATGAACTGACTGCACATGATCATACAGAAGCATCTTGCATGATTCAAGTGCTAACATTTGTACAAAATCAAAGATGCTTGCTGTCTTGCAATTTACAAAAAGCTGTGGAAAAAAACAGTCAAAAAAACATGCTATAATATTTTTAAATCATTAATTGGTTACAGATTTTACTTTAAAATACAGATTTCAAGTGAAGGAAACATCAAATAAGCAAAAATAAGTGTAAGACTAAAGCTTGCATCTTTTAAACTCACATTTCAGAAGGGCTTAATTTAAACCAAGACCTTAAAATCTGTCAAGCTTACCTCAACAAATCTAATTATGTCACAGAGAAGTGTTGTGCAATGTTCTGTCAACACCAGATATTCTCCACATCAGTCCTGGAGACTGGAAGCAAAAAGAACTGATAAAACAGTAATCCTGTACTGTGTGTATGTATTCTTACAGTAAATCACAATAGAAAGTGGAACAAATTCCAAAAATTATAGTAAAAGTTACTTTGGTTCTTAACATTCCACACAAAATGTAATTTCTGTTTAAGCATAAATATAATGAAAAATATTCATATTGGTATGAAGCTATTTAATCTCTTAAAAGATCCCATGGAAAGTAAAACCCTTGAATCAGCAGCACAGTTTAATTTTGGTATTAAAAATCAAGAAAATTCTCATCAGCTGGAAATTTCCCTGTGTTATTTGTTCACACCCACACTTTAGGGATGCACCTGCTGGACTTGCTAAAATGTCAGTAGCTCACACTTTAATGAACTCCTCAGTGAAATCCTCGTGTCAGGACCTGGCCACCCCGACATTTCTTCACATGGCTGCAGTTCTTCTGCCTTCCAACACCCAAGGGATGCCCTTCAGCTGCTGGTGTAGTCAGGGCTCCTCTGGCAAGGTGGGGTCAGCCCAGCTCTGTTTGAACATCACAGCAGCTGCCCAGCTGTCCCCAGATGGCAGGGACAGCACAATCTTTTCCTCCCTGAGTGTTTGCTCAGAATTGTTCATCTACAAACTAGGTGGGAAAAACTATAGTTTACACCCAGGTCCTGCCATACAGACAAATTTCTTTCCTCTGGTTTCTGTTACCAGTTCTTAGGCACTGGATCTTTAATTTTTTAATTATATGTTTCCTGGGGTTTGGCTACCTTGGAACAACTTATACAGAGGTATAAGTTTTTTTTTTATACTTTTAAACAGAGATAAATACTTTCCAGCTTATTTTCACACAATGCCCCAATGCTTTGAAAGTCAGATTGCATTACAACTAAGCAGTTACATTGCCTCTGAACATGCAACAGGCACCAGCTCTCCTCACAGTTTTGAAGTGTAGGGATAAGACATGCAAACAATTGAAGTTCACATGTCAGTGGCTTCCCCACATGAAACCTTGCACCCCTGTGAGTGCAGAACCCAGAGAGAGGATGCCAAACAAGCTGGTCTGTGCTCTGAAATCCTCTGTGGGACATAGGCCATCAGACCCGCTGTGTGGCTTTTGATTTAGTGTAAAAGTAAGTTCAATTTCCACAGATCAAAAAATGTATCAGAATGCAGTCAAGCAAGTCTGCCAGCTTCCTTACAACACTCCAAATTTTGCATACAATTCAGTGTTCAACCCATGTTTACTGAAACAATAAATTGTAATACAATGGCAGTAGTGACTGAAACTAAATGGAACACTCAGGCTGAACCTTCATTCAGCAAAGGCAAGGCAAGATCCACGGTAACACACTCCTTGAAGTCCTCTAGCCCAACTGTTGCAAGATGTGGAATATGTAAAAATTTTCTTAAGAAAGAATATCCTTTGGTGTTTTGATCTTTATCTACTTTCAAGACTAACCAGCAAGAGGGGAGATTTAAGTCATGAAACAGGGAGCATCCAACAAGCTCTAGGTGATGTCCACGTGTTCTACCAAAAATTATTCGTGGGTGGAATTGTCTTGTTACGGTTTAGGGCTGGACAGGCTTCAATGTTCTCCGAGCCAGGGGAGGTTAACAAAGCTTGGGAAGGAGGAGGCACCGCTGTGGACAAAGTGGGTGCCCCATAGTGCCCACAAGAAATGCAGAATTTAGGGGCTACAGGGACATCTGGCAGAGCTCCCAAGGTAAGGAAGAAACAAATGAAGGTAACTCAGTAATTGTGCTGAAATCGGCTCCCACTGGGTAACAGGGAATTGCGGCAGGGGCAGATCCCGACCGACTCTCAGAGCACCGGCCACACAGGAGAGAGACGGAGCCCGGCGTTAATGAGCACAGAGGTGAGAGGACCATTAACCAGCAGAAGACAGAATACCCATTAGTATTACAAGAACTGTGTAACTTGCAGCCAACGAACAGCAATCCCTTTGTTTGCTAAAATGTAGAAATAGGAAAAAGTTCTGATAGTGGGAGCGCTTGATCTGTGGATTATCTGTGGATGAAGCACCCAGGGTTGTGCAACTCTGAAACGGGCACTCGATGTCTCTCTCACTGTCGGCTCGCTGCGCGCCGGGCGCCCAGCCCGGATCTGCGGGCAGCGGTGACAGCGCTGCCCGGCGCGGCGGGCAGGAGGCGGGCGGGCAGCGGGCGAGGGAGCAGCCGCGCCCGGAGCCGCTGAGGGCCGCGGCGAAAGGGAAGCCTCTTCCCAAGGGAAGCCTCTTCCCAGGCGCCACTTCCGCCGCCCGCCGTGCCCGCGATCGCTTCCAGGTCGGGATCCGGCTTCCGGCGGGACGCGGGCCGCGGCCGGGCCCCGCTCGCTGCCCGCCGCGCTCTGAGGGGCCGCGGCGGCCCGGCCGCGAGGGGGCAGCGCGCGGGGGCCGCGGCCGGGGCCGGGCCGCGCTCGGGCCCCGCCGGCCCCGCGGAAGATGTGGGCGCACGTCTGGGGGTTCCTGTACAGCAGCTACTTTCGGTTCTGGCTCAAGTGGGTCCTGCGGCTGCTGACGGGCAAGTGCGAGCTGCAGCGCCTCCTGGGCGGCGCGGAGGCGGGCGCGCGAAGGACGCTGAGCGTAGGTAATGGAGGGGCCGGGGCCGGGGCCGCGGGAGCGCCTCGGAAGCGGCGGGTGCGGCAGCAGTGACGGCATCGTTTAGCCTGGGAAAGACCTCCGTGATCATCGATTCCGGCCATTAACCCGGCACTGCCGAACGAACCCGGCGTTAAACCGTGTCTCCCAGTGCCGCATGCACCCGTGCTTTAAATCTCTCCGGGAATGGTGGTGACTGAACCACTGCCCCGGGCAGCCTGTTCAGTGCTCGACAACCCTGTCGGTGCTGGCATTTGCCCTCATATCCAACCTGAACCTCCCCTGGCACACCCGAGGACGTTCCCTGTCCTCCTGTCAGCCGGGAGAAGGGATCGGCCCCCTCCTGCCCACAGGCTCCTTGGCAGGGGTTGTGGGGAGCGATCCAGCCCCCTGAGCCGCCTGCTTGCACACCGGTGCCTGGCGTGCAGCCCCAGAACTGTATTGTCACCCTTCCTGCCAGCCCAGCCGGCCTGTGAGAACTCTAAATCAGTGCCAGCACCGGCTTCCTTGTCTCCTTGCTGAGGGAATTCCAGTGCCATCAAAAAGCGAATCAGAAATCATACTTCACTAGAGTCCTCCCATCACTTTGGGTATATGTTTTTACCTTCCTTTACTAAAAAAATTGACATTGTATAGACATAAATGGATTTTCTTGGAGGTGAGGAAGAGTGATTTAACTTACAGTTCTGCTTGATGCAGAATTTTGATCAAAAATAGCAATTGAAGAAACTGCTGAACATTTTTGTGGTTTTACAGTAAACTGCGGAAGTGACCGTGCTTCCTTACTCTTCAGTAATAAACACGAAACAGGAAGATATCAATTGACATATTTCTCTCCTGACACCTCTTCAAATTTGTCTTTGTTTTGTACATGTAATTGATGCTTTAAAAAATCCAAATCTACTTTCAGCATTGTACTGAAGAGTTAGAAAAAAAAATCTGTGTAAATTAAGACATTCTGTTACCTGATAAACTGTTCATTTTAAGGTTGATTAATTTTTTATAATATGTATAAAAGGGATGCAGAATTTTATAATGGTTACATACTGCAAGAACACTTACTGACAATTATTTAAACCAGTTCAATTTAACAGTGACATCTACTTTTTTCCATATTGCAGAACATTCACTGGAATCATCAAAAAATAAGGTAAGAGATAGCAGAGATGAAAGTGTAATAAAACCTTTTTTCAGAGACAGATCCCAGAAAAATAACACATGCATTCACTTTTTGAGAGGGGCAAACTGAAGATGAGTAAAGGACAGAGAGAAGAGAACTTGGAATTTTGTGTTCTGTGTGCTGGGTTTATTTAAGGTTTCTCAACAATAATCCCATGGCCCTTCCAACATTTGTTTCAGTGAAATCTCAGCTTTCTTAGCTACCTGTCTTCTAATTCAGAAACGTTTTCTTGGCTGCACTTGTTTCAGTTGGATTAAGAAAACATAATTCAGCAGTGAAAGCAAACAAGAACCTAGAGCAAGCAACTCTCCAGCTTTGTATTTATTCTTTGTGCAACTCCTATGTAACATTGTTGTTTACAGCCTGACAAAGTACAAATCACACTCTCATGTAATTATTGCAGATCTTTTAGATGCAGTTTGAGGCAGTGCATTGTAAGCAATTGCCTTGAACTGACCCTTCTCCTCTTGGAGCAAATAATACACACAACAGATACAGAGAGGCTGAGCAGTAATAATAAAGTAGTAATTTATTAGACTTGATTATTATAACGAAGTCTTCATTCCTCATGAAGTCCTCTGCTGTGCTAACTGCCCAGGTTTTAAGAAATGCCGTGCACGTTGAAGAAGCTGAGGTGGAGAAGTGTGTCAGAGATGTAATGAAAGAAAAGAAGATTGGACAGAAGGACACAAGGTGTGTTTGGAGACCTTTCTCTGTTCTCACTTGTTTCCATGTTCTTCAGCTGCTTAACCTGGTGCCATGTTTATATTCAACACAAGTATTCAGAATGAAATCTGCAAGTGAAGTGTGATTATGTTCTCATCAGTTCTAGAAAACAAATTGCCAAGTTTAATTCACGTGGGTTTGGCATTACTGTCTGTCTGCTTTGCAAGTCCCTTCTGTTACTCCGTGTTTCTAACTAGGATGATCACTGCATAAGTTGAGTACAAGAACTGTATAATTCCTTAGATATATTTGAGAGAATATAGTGATGTCTGATTAATGTTTGCCTTCATCTGCATAAGTAATTAGTGAGTGACAGGGAATGATCAAAATTTCTTCTTTTTTTTGTTTTTTTGCATGTAAGACAAAAAGTTTGGGGGTGAAGGTACAGTGGTCAGGATGATCTATGGAGTTGATTTTAGCTCTTTTCTTTTGCCTTTTTTTTTCTTTTGTTTTCTTCCCCATAATTGAAGGCAATAGTGTCTGACTGCAGCACTGGAATAAGCTAGAGATGTTTAAAGTATGTAAGTGCACTTAACTACAGTATGCTGTAGCTTGTAAAGATGCACATAAAGGCTGTAGTTTGTAAAGGTACACACAAAGCACTTCCTAATTCTGGTGTTTACATAAGAAAGGTCTTATTTTGTAATTCAAGCTAGAATTTATGGCTGAGTAGGCCTATTTAAATCTCCTCTATGGTGTTTTGTCATTGTTTCAGGTTTAAGACAAACTTGCAAATATCCTTGCTACAGATATCAGGTTATAAAAAATTGTATTTGGATGTGGAGAACCTAAGGAAGGTCCCATATGATTCAGAGAATGAAGAACACGAGGAACAGTTAATTGAGGTGAAATCATTTTTAAAATACATGTCCTGTTTGTTTGGTTTTTTCCCCCCTCTAAGTCCAACACCTTGAAAGAACTTATTGGTAGCATTCTTACCAGCTGGCCTGTTTAAAGCTCTTTTCTACTCACAAACTGCAAAGCAGAACTGCAAACTGCAGAAATGACACATTGAAATAAAACCTCAGAGAAAAAAACTAGAGTTACATGCAGTGGAGTTATTTTGTGTGAAATCAGACACAACAATGTATATGTAGAAAAATTAGTTTGTGATGCATCACTGAAGAATCACTACTAAAAAGATTTGTAACCTTATGCACACGTCTAACTTTGTAAACCACTAATTACTAAATAAAAAAGACACTAATTTTTTCTTATTACTGCATCCCAGTCAATATCAAGGAATGTAGTTTGGTGCTGGAAGATAAAACTTCATAATTATCTCAGCTTGCTATAGAAGCCCCAGCACTGACATGTTAAATGAGTATTCATTGAGAATTTATATTTCAGTTTATAGCTGTCCTATTACAAAATAATGCATGAGGTCATTTCTGTAGTGAAGCAAGCCTTGTTTCTTTGGTATTCACACAGCATCTTTGTCTGTGAAGGGAAAATACCCCACTTAATCTTAAATGCAATAAGTTCCATGACTGCTGAAGTGAGCCATTGTAGCAGAGCCCAGATTGCACCAAGGGAACAAAGCAGCTTGCAGACTGTGCCCTGCTCAGTGCCTGGAGAATGGTTTCAGGCTGCAGCAGCACAGCAAGGGCTCTGCATTCTTCCCTGGGAACACTTGGGCAGCCTGACATGGCAGTGTGTTTGTGCAGCTCTGGAACTTGCTGATGCCCCACGAGAACCTGAGGGCCAGAATCAGCAAACAGTGGTGCGACATCGGCTTCCAGGGCGAGGATCCTAAAACAGACTTCAGAGGAATGGGGCTGCTGGGCTTGGTCAATCTGCTGTAAGTCAAAGAAGGATTTCTTTCTCTTGGTAACTCATTTTCAGCATCTGTCTTTTCTCTCGTTAATGCTATTTCCAGTAAAAACTGAGCAGAGGCAAATAGAAAGCATCATGTTCAACATCTCTAGGGGCTGCACACTGTAAACATGTGATGGGCTTGGGTAAGGTAAGAAACGAGGGAAGGGACAGAAATCTGCCCAAGACACCTCGTTTTGTTGTTGCCTTATGATAGAGTCGGTAGGTTGTATCTAACTTGTCAAAAGCTTTAAAAATTCCTGCTGTAATGAACAATAGACAAGTTTACAAATCTTTGCTAAGCTGTAATGAAAAATAGACAAGTTTACAAATCTTTGCTAAGCTAACTTCTTGGACTAGGTTGAACTTCATATTTGATGTTCAGATCACAATGATTTTTTTTTTACAGTATTAGTTCACGCTGAATATAGTTTATTTTGCTGCCTTTTCCGTGGTTTTCATTTTGTGCCATTTTCCAATTCAAAGCTGATTTTCACCTTTAGCTTAAAGGTACAGATTTTAATGTTGACAGGAGCACAGTATATTTTTTTTCAAAGAATTTAAAATGATATTTTACACCTCCAGGTATTTCAGTAAGCATTACACCAATGAAGCTCGTCAGATCCTTTCTCGGTCAAACCACCCAAAGCTGGGGTAAGTCAGTCCAGAATTTTTTCTGGCTGCTTCTATGTAAGAACTTAAGTGAAGACTGTTAAACATGTGTCCAGAAGGTAAAGAGGAAAATACATGTGGGCTTTTTCCATAAAAGAATGAAAAAAAGGGTCAAAATAGAAAGGTGTGAGAAACCAAACACAGAAAGCAATTTCTAGCTGGGAACTAAGTGCAGCTTTCTTTTTTTCCCCAGAACAGATTTGTTGGGGCAAAAATGTTGCAAAATATCATCTTTATTTAACATAGTAAATGCCTTTAACGTTGTAGTTAGTTTTATTTATAGTGGACTTCGATTAGATTTAGAAATTCATACTTGTTTTTCACCTTCTTACTGATCCTGTGTTGGGATAGTTTAGATTACCTCTTAAGGTCCTTTTTTTCCCTCTAGGCTTCTGCTGTGTAATAAGTGTTTACAAACAGGTGGCTTGTTTGTTTAAATTTGTTTTCAAAAACTTGGCATATTTAAGCATTTAGCTGTTTTTACAGAGAAATATGCTCTCAAACCAGTCAGATATAATAATCTGATCTGTCTAGCTCCTTGTTAACTGTCTCGGTCCCTCTGCGAGCCTCTCAGGAACCCTGGGCCAGTCCTGAGTTGGCAGACACCGGGGGGCAGCCCCGACACGGCCGAGAGCGGGGAGACACTGTCTGTGCCCCGAGGGTGCTGAGGGCACCTGGGCTGGGGGGAGACACTCTCTGTGTGTGCCCCGAGGGTGCTGAGGGCACCTGGGCTGGGGGGAGACACTCTCTGTGTGTGCCCCGAGGGTGCTGAGGGCACCTGGGCTGGGGGGAGACACTCTCTGTGTGTGCCCCGAGGGTACTGAGGGCACCTGGGCTGGGGGGAGACACTCTCTGTGTGTGCCCCCAGGGTACTGATCACTCGACGACTTGGACCGAAATTCTGCATGGAGGGGATGGGAGGCTGAGTGATTGACAGAGAGGCAGGGTGGGGGTTTGGGGATGATCTCATCCCAGGAGAGGGATAACACTGGTAAAGGGAGGGGGATACAGTTTGTGATAAACCATTTGGGAAAAATATGGGGATACAAAACAAAGCTACGTCAAAGTATTACAAAATATAAAAACACACTACAACAGGACTGAACTCCAGAGGTAGGAACCAGTTCTTTGTTATTTCATTGTCTGAAACTTTTTCCTTGGAGCGTGTTTGGGGAATGATGGGAGATAGACCTTTTAACCTTTCTGCTTTTGTCTCTTTCTATGGTGCATCATATCCATCCCTTCCATAGCTGAACCAGTGGGTCTGGACTTTCTGACAGGAATTCAACAGAAAGCTTTTTCAATCTTTTGTCCCCCTAGAAGCAGCCCAAGGTTTTGGGGCAATCTGTCTCAAAACAATTCTGTCAAATTTCCTTTTAGTTCTCGATGCTGCTCAGGGCCATCAGACTGACACAAAACCCCCTCAGTCATGTCCCCAGCCCCGGTGGAACGGCTGAGCTCTCTGAACTCCAGCCTTGCACTGTCCCACCGTAATTACATTGCAATTGTAGATAGAATTGTGGCAGGTTCTGGGCCACTGGCTCTGAATCCTCCTGAATCCTCAGGGCTGACCACGGCATTTGTCTGTACTTTCCTGTCCCTGGGGCTGATCACTCCGTGCTTGCCAAGGGACGGAACGCTCGCTCTGCACAGCTCCTTGGAGCTGAGGGTGCCTGCCCACACTGAGAGATGGGTGAGTGAGCGACCCTGTAATGTTCAGGTTGCTTCGGCTGATCTCGCGTTGGTTCGGCTTATCTAGTTCGGTCGGGCTTATCTAGTTCGGTCGGGCTTATCTAGTTCGGTTGGGCTGAACGCGGTTCCGTCGCGTTCCGTTCAGTTCACCTCAGCTAAGGTCGGATGGATTCGGCAAATCGCGGCCAGAGTCGGCCGTTCGGGTAGGCTCGGCTGTTGTCGGCCAGACTCGGCTATTGTCGACTCGATTCGGCCACGCTCGGGTGTTGTCGGCTCCACTCGGCCACACTCGGCTGTTGTCGGCTCCACTCGGCTGTTGTCGGCTCCACTCGGCTGTTGCCGGCTCCACTCGGCCACACTCGGCTGTTGTCGACTCGATTCGGCCACACTCGGCTGTTGCCGGCTCCACTCGGCTGTTGTCGGCTCCACTCGGCCACACTCGGCTATTGTCGGCTCCACTCGGCCACACTCGGCTCTTCGGCCCTGCCTGACTCTGCTCCGCGCTGCAATGGCGGCCGCTGGCAGGGCCCCGCTCCCCGGCCTGAGCCCCGGGAGGGGACAGAGCGCCGGGACAGCCGCCTCAGCCCGGGTCACCCTGTCCCTGCCCGCCCCCGCGTCCCCCGGAGCGCGCCCTGCAGCGCAGAACGCGGCCTTTGGGCCAGGAGCGGGGACAATGCCCTCGGCTCGGCAGCAGCGCCGGGAGGCAGCGGGCGGTGCCCTCAGGTGAGCGGCCGGAGGGGAGGGAGCTGGGCCGGGGGCACCGGGGCCGGGGGCACCCACAGGGGGCCGGGGCTGCTTTGGGCGCTGCTGCGTGGGACCCGCTGCGGGTGGCACGGCTCTGTCCCGGGCCTTGCGGCTCTCTGGGATCGTGTGCCGTGGAATAAAGCTGGGGCTCGTCCCAGCTGCGGGAACAGCGTTTTATTGGGTGAGAAACAGAGTTCACTCTCTCGAATTTTTACACGTTTGTTAAGGGATAAAAGGCAGCGCTGGGGTGCTTGGCTGTTTGCCAGGAGCACCCGGTTCCCTTAAACCGTGTTCTCTAGATTCTGTTCCATTGCAGTGGTGTGTGCATATTCATTAGAGTTTATACATATTCAAAGAGTCCTTTTCAGTTTAGATGTTCTTTTGCTTGGTTGGAATCTTCGTGCCATCTTGTGGATTACACCAATATACTTTATTTCTTCCTGTGGTGCCATCCTGTTTTATTTTCACTCCCTCGTTATTTGATAACGAGATAACGAGGGTCAGTAAATTTTTCCTTTTTTTTTCAGTGCTCTGGTTTCTGTTTCTGTTATCTTGTGTTTCAGATAAGATTGTCCCCAGCTGTGGGAAATCACCTCATTATCTGACACCATTTTCTGAGTTCCTTACATGTAACAGCATTTGAACATTTCACAGTCTCTATGATGCTGCAGTCTAAACTAGTGTCTGTTACAGTGCTGTTTATGAAAGCTGTGCAGTGCATACACGAACTGACAGATTATCCTTGATCCAGAGCAGTAGTTACAGACTGTCCCCTCTCGGGAGTTTTGTGGTCAATAACACCGTGCCAGAGCTCAGACATGAATGGCAAGGGCAATACCTGCATTTGTTATGTTTCATTCTGAGCTGGGCTGAGCTCTGTTTGCCGGGAAGCAGCGGGATGGGTGTCCCTGTGCCCACCCCCCTGGGTCCCAGAGAGAAGCTGCTCCTGTGGCTGCAGCTGAGGGGCACTGGGAAACCTGAACGGTCCTGATGGAAACCGATGCCAAACCGGGTTTGGTTGGGTTTGGGACTTGCCATTTTCCCCTGATCCGTGGGTTTTGCCTTAGGAAGCAGGAACTGGGCACCAGGACATTTTGTTAGCCTAGAAGGGACGAGTTTGTTTGTATTTATTTCCTGAGGCACCTGGATCGATTTGGGTCTCAGTTGGCACCCGAGAGCCTCCTCTGTGTCCTGGGCGGGGTGGTGGCTACCAAAGGGGTAAAAGCTGGAGCAGGAGGGTGGGTGGAGAGGAGAGCAGTGGCTCTGTGGGGATTTGCATCTGGAAAGGGCCCTCAGTTTCCTGGCGGGAGTCCTGGAATCAGAGCTGAGAGTCGCTGAGCAGTGAGGATCGTGCAGCTGCAGTGCCGAGAGTGCAGAGGCTGCAGTGGGCGTTGTCTGCTCGCTCTCCTGATGTCCCATCTCTCATGCTGGGCTGGCACCCAGGCACCTGCAGGGCTGCACACCCTCAGGGCAGGGGTGGTTTGTAAATGTTTTAAATGCTGCAGCAGCTCCCTCAGGCTGGATGAGTGTGAGGATATCCAGCTCTGCCTTAGGGCTTGGAGCACGGCAAGGGTGCAGGGCTCACGGTCAGTCTTGTTTAAACACTTGTAATAGCAAAATATTTTAAAGCAGAGACTGTGAGGCAATAACAAAGGCGAGTCTGTGGCAAGGATAGGTCCGAGCTGTCTTTATTAAAGATCCACACTGCTGGATGTTGTGTCAGAGCCCTCTGGGGACAGAAGGTGTCCCCAAAGCTTCATGAAGCCCTTGTTTCCTGCTGGCAGGGCAGGGTGTGAGCCCAGCCTCGGGGGCTGTGTGGCTCCTCCTGCCTGGAGCAGGGACAGCCCGCGGGGCTGAGCCCCAGAGGTTCAGTTGCTGGAGCAGGTGGGGATCTCTTTGTGCCTGGGAATTGTCGCTGCTGCGTTCCTGGCCCAGCTGCAGGGTTCCCTCAGAGCCCGTGCCCTGCAGCAGCACTGGGAGCTCCTGGGCTGGGCAGGGAGCAGCTCTGGCCTGGGGCTCTCAGGCCCATCAGTGCCCATGGAAACCCAGCGTTTGTTCTGCTGCCATCAGCCTCTCTGCTGTGCCAGCCTCGCTGCCAGGGCACAGAGCTGTGGGAAGGCTCCATCCCATCTGTGCCAAGCGCTGCCAGCGCTTCCAGCAGCGCTGCTGGGGCACCAAGGGCTGCCTTTGGAGCCTGGCTGGCACAGAGGGTGACACACTCTGCCCTGCAGCGCCCAGCTGCATCCCACAGCTGCACAGTTCAGCCAGCAGGGAGCAGAGTCAGCTCTGGGCCCAAACCAGGTTTTGTCCCCCAGAGAGCCACTGAGCTTCCTGAGGCAGCACACAGATGTGCCCTGGCCTTTGGGGCTGATGGTGAGGGCTGCCAGGGGATTGTGATAAGGCTGAGCTGGAGCTTTCTTAGAAAAGCCATCAGCTGTAAGGAGAATCTCTGGCAAACAGGTGGCTGGGGCACTGGCTGGGAGCAGGTCCTGGCCTTTTCTCTTCTTTGCTTTAACCTGTTCTTAAGAGGAGCCCAAAACTGCAAAATGGAAAGGAAGGGGGCTGTGGGGGTGAAAGTTGCTTTGCATTTTTTGAAGTGTTGCTGTGGATTTTGGTGTGTCAAGTGGCACTACCAAAACAGCATTGGAATAACCAAACTTCAGGACTCTGCGCTTAATTCCTTGAATGTGTTTGTGTGGGTGCAGGAAATGCCAAATCCCAAAGCAATTCCATGTCTGTAACTTCAAGTGCAACATCTTTAAAAGCAAGTGCTCAGTGTGGGCTTTCCATGTGGGTGCAAATGGCCCAAGGCCTTTCTTGTGTCCCAAAAGCAAAAAGCCTTTCCCTGGGAGGTTTTGGAGGGGATTCTCTTTGGGATTTCTTGTGGTGCAGCATCCCGGGTGTCCCTTCCTTTGTGCAAAGTCCAGTGGGAAAGGATGGAATGGCTGCCACGTGGGCTCTGGGATAAAAATGGTTCTGTTCAAATGAGGCAGAGAATGCAAGATGAAAAATGAGCATCCTTTCATTGTCTGAAATAGTCAGGAATAAAAGTGCTGGCAAAGGACACGTTTGTGTTTGAATTGGTGTCACCTCTCATGGGTAAAACCCCATAGTGAGCCAGCAGAGCAGAGCTATGAGAGCTGGGATCCTTGGACTTCCACAGTGGACTTAATTTTCTTTTCTCCTCTCTTTCAGGGCAGGAAAAATCATCCAACTCCTCCCATCTTTGCCCGAAGCTTTGGTGTTGGAGCAGCCAAAGGCAAGAGGCTTCAGCAGCAGGGCTCTGCGCTGGAGGGCTCTGGTCCTGCCCACGCTGTGGGGTGAGTCAGAGGGACACAGGGCTCCCCTTTTCCTCTCTGCTGGCATGAGCTGCCATGGCAATGCCATTGCTGCCAGCCCAGCCCCAGCTGTGCCTGCTGGAGAAGGGCAGAGGTGCAGAGGCAGTGCCAGAGTTCCCTGGGGATGCTGGAGCTGTGGTGCTGGCTGTGCCCTAGGGCAGCTTGGGCACTGTCTGTGCAGCCCAGGGCTGCTCTGGGCCTTCCTTCGGGAGCTCTCAGTGCATGCCCAGCTCTGCCAGGGCTGGCAGCCGCTGCAGGGCTGGCTGACAGCCTCTGCTGGGGCTGGGGGCAGGCACGGCCCTGGCACAGGGGCAGGGGCAGGGCTGGCAGCATTTGGGAGCCATGGGAGCAGAGTGAGGGGTGGTGCTGGGCACAGGGGTCAGCCTGTGCTGGTGTCAGCACAGCCCTGCAGGGCCCTGGCATCTGGGAGCAGCTCCAGCTCTCCTGGGGCCCAGGGATGGGCTCTGAGGGACTGGCTTTGCCTGTGCCTTTCCAGGGCACAGGAACAAGGGCAATGTGGTGCCAGAGCTGGGGCCCAGCAGGCTGTATTTCCCTCTGGGAAAGCAGAACACACTCTGGGCTGAGCTGAGTTTCCTGCAAGGGCTCAGAATCCAGGGAAAAGGGAGTTCAGGAATTGCATCTGCTGCTGGGAACATTGCCTTAGGCTTGCTCAGTTTGTGTCTGTGAGCAGTGGGCTCTGGGCTGGAGAGGGGCTGTTGGCAGCAAAAGATGGAGTCAATGCTCTGCAGGGATGTGCAGGGAAGGACTGAGTGGGAGGGAAGGGCAGTGTTTAGAAATGAGATCAGCATTTCTCCCAGAATTGGGGTGCAGCAGTGATGGGGGTGGTTGGCTTTGCTCTGGGCCTTGTTATTCCTTGTGCAATTTGCAAATTCTGCTGCATGAGTTACTGTCCAGTATCTTTCTAACAAAAACTGACAGAAATTGAGGTTTAGGAGTAGAACTGAGGTCCATTCACTGCACAATCTTGCCAAGGCTGGAGGACTGGGATGATGGCTGCTCTCAGCAAAGGTCACTTCTCAATGCTGTGTCAGATTTGCCTCAGTGCTGGGCAGGAAAGGTGAGGGTTTGGATCAGGAATTGTGCAAACAAGGCCTGGGTGTGGTTGATTTGTTTTGTTTTTCAGTGAGCCAGGGCTGGCACAGGGAATGGTGCAGGTGCTGCTCTGGCACCAGAGCTGCTGCCCTTTGGAGCCATGTTAAAGGTGTGACCATAGAACACTTTGGGGGCTGTTTTCAGCACTCTGGGTTTCAGAGCTGCTGTCCCCAGCCCATTGCCAGCCCTGGGACATCTGCTCTGGTTCCAGGCTGTCCTTGCTGGAGCAGCCTGGTCCCTGCCGTGCCCAAGCCCTGAGACACAGAGGGAGCCCTGTGCCCAGGGGCCTTTGGCACCTTGTCAGGAACGTGGCAGCAGCCCCGGGAGCAGGCTGGAGGTGAGAACTGGGTGTTGGGAACTGAGGAGTGCTCATCTGGGCTGGGGGGAAGGGGCAGGAGTTTCCATGCCCCTGGAGCTTTCCTGCTGGCATGGGGCAGCACAGGGAGCAGAATTCATTGTGCCCCTGCCACGGGCAGTGCTGGCCTGGGTGTCTGTGCTGTGCCACCAGAGCGTGGCACTTTGCTGCTGTCACTGCCACTGCCAGCCCAGCTGGGGGCTGTGCCCTCCTGCCAGCCCCAGCCAGGAGCTCCAGGGGTGCCTCTGTGCCCTGCTGGGAGCGTTTGCTGGGAATGTGCCCCATCCCTGGGAGCGTCCCTTTGTCCCTGGGCTGCCAGCCAGAGCTTTGGGCTGCTCAGGCTCAGGCTGGGATTGCCAAAGGCACCGAGAGGGAGCAGCACAGGGAGGGGGCTCAGAGAGGGGCTGGCAGAGCCCAGCTGGCAGGCTGGGCTGGCTGCTGCAGGTGGGGCTGTGTGCACTGCAGGCAGGGAATGTCCCCTTCCCTCAGCAGCCCTGCAGCTCCCAAGGGCTCCCAGAGCAGGATTTTATTCCTTGCCTCCCTTTGTGGAGATTGATTCTCCACATTGCCATGAGCAATTCTTGGATTTCTCTAGGAGCAAACCTCCCAGCAGAGCCAGATTGCAGTGGAGGCCAGAGCTGTGTTTGGAGCAGGGAGTGCTGAGAGCTGCGTCTGCCTGTGCTGCCCCAGCCTGAGCACAGGCACAGGGAACAGCCTGGGCAAAGGGATTGGGGCAGTGGCTGATGCCCAGGGAGAAGAGCACAAACCCACAGCCATTCAGCCTGACAGTCCCCTCCACCCAGAGCTCAGCACACATCCTCACAGGGAAGCCCAGCAGCTGAAGGGAAAAAAACCCACAGAAGCAAAAGGTGAGTTATTTTGCTGTAAAGTTATTTCAAGTTGTTATTAAAGCCCAACCAACATTTGCTCTTGCTTTTGGTTGGGTGAATAACAAGCAGTGGGCACAGGTGATGCCATTCATGTGGCTGAAAACCTGGTGTGATCTAGAGGGGATCCAAGAACTGTTTGTGTAGGGCAATGGAATGTGAGGGGATGTCAGGGGCAGTGAGGTGGCATTTTGGAGGGAATTGCTGAGGTCATTGAAGGGAGACCAGCAGACAATTTCCCTGGGAAATCCGAGGCCCCTCGGGCCCACAGCCAGGACTCTCCAGGGCTGAGGGGGCAGCACTGGAGACTCCCTGTGTCCTCCTTCCTTGGCAGCAGCCAGCAGGGAAGGGAGAAGAGGATCCCTGTGGGATGAGAGTGCAGAGAGCGAGCAGAGGAGCAGCCTCGGGCTGGAGAAAGGCCAAGGGACCAACACGGTGGCACCAGGGCACCTGTGAGGAACAGAATGGACACTTGGAGGCCACATGGAGGTGAGGAGTGCATGGTTTGGGCAAAATGTCAGCGACTCTCCAGAGAGATAAGGAGGGGATATTTAGGAGGGAAAAGCTGAGGTGATGAGTTCACCCAGCCTGGCACAAGGTGTGTTTGCACAGGCTGGGGCCAGAGGTGGAGGTCAACCCAAAGCCAGCCCTGCTCAGCCTCTCAATCCCAGGATAAGTTGTACAGGCTGCCCACTGAGGGATTAAAAATACATAAAAATGAAACCAAGAGCATTAATGAGATTCCTGGGAATCCCATTAACTTGTTGGCAGAGCTCCTGACACAGTTTGGAGCTTTGATGACAAGAATGCATTTCTTTATTTGGATTATTCACTGTGTGGGATATGGGGTTTGTTTGGATTTTAAAGCCCTCATGGTGGCCCTGACACTGCTCAGGAGCTGGTAGAGAAGCAGAGTCAGAGCTCCTGGCCGGCACAGGGTGTTTTCCCCCATAGTGGATTGTGGAGCAATTGTCTGGGACCTGGATTGTCCCTCTGGGTGATGCCACTTGCTGTGGTTTGTATCATTCCATCCATTTAATTCCCAAAACCTCCCAGCCCAGGGGTTTGAGCTGACAGGGCAGGACAAAGATTGTTCTCTGTGTGGTGCCCAGATTTGGGGTTCCCTGTCAGCTGTGCCAGTTCTGATGAGTTATACCCATAGCCCCAAATTCCCTGCTCCATTCCCGCTGCAGTAACCTCCCAGTGCCCCATGGAGTGTGGGCATTCCCATGCAGAGCTGCTGCCTTGGACAGCAGCTGTGTCAGGAGCCAGCAGAGCTTCCAAGGAAGCTCAGCAGCACAGGGACAAGGCCAGGGTTCTATTCCATAGAAGTGGCTGTTGAGAACCCTCAGCCCAATGGTGTCCCTGGGCTCACTGGCCAGAGCTGCCTGGAATGGAGCCCATTTCACCCCCCTGAGCTCCAGGATGGAGAACATCCAGTGGATGGTTTAGAGCAGGGGAAGGCAGTGGCCAGATGTGCTCCCAGCCTGAGCTGAGGCAGCCCCTGTGCCCAGGGGGGGACATCTCTCCCTGCAGAAGCTCAGCTCCTTTCAGAGCCTCAGCAGGGGCCTCTACAAATTCTTTTCTCTCAGGAAAGGGATGCACAGCTTTGTCTTCAGCACCCCTCCAGTGGGACCTACCTGGGAAAGCTTTCCATCACTTCTGCACTTCCAGCTGGATCCCTGGAAAACTCCAAACTCCATCCCACTGATTTTCAGGTACCTCTGAGGGCTGCTGCCTGGGATTGAACATCTGTGGGGGAAGATGGCCTTGGCTTTGATGCTGCTGATGGCCGATGGCCTCAGGCTGGGGAGGAGGGAAGGGATTTGGGGTGCTGGGCCACAGCTGGCAGCTGTGTGGGAGCTCTGAGCCAGGAGTTGCTGCATGAGCCCCTCTGCAAAGGGCCCGTGCCTCCATTCCCAGCAATGCCAGCTGCTCCTTGGGGTCCTGCTGGGCTGCTGGTGTGGCTTTGTCCGGGCTGAAGCATTTCCAGGGGCCTGCTCAGAGCAGCCCCTGGCCCAGGAGCCACGGTGCAGGCACAGCTCCTCCCCTGCAGATGCCAAAGACACGAGGTGCTGCTGCCTTTCAGGAGCTCCTGGCCTCCTCCCGCCCTGCGCTCCCAGCCAGCTGGGACACAGCCAGGGAACACCAAGGAGCATGGCTGGCAGCCAGCAGGAGACACCGAGGCCCCTGGGCCAGAAAAACAGCCCTGGCCTCAGCAGCCAGCATCGTTTGGAGCTGGCAGCACTCACCTGCAGGCAACGCCCCCCGGCACTCTCCAGAAGAGCTTTGGCCACGGAGCAAGGTAACCCTCAGGGCTTGTCTTGTTCACTTCTTCCTGGGGAAACAAAGGGACATTGTGGGAGCACATTTACAGCTGCTGGGGAAATCCTGGCAAGGGCAGAACAATCAGGGCTATGGGGAAGAGTTTGGTGCTGCCATGTTGAGTGCCAGCCAGTTCTGCCCCACAGCCATTGCAGGGGCTGCTGTGTAAAGCAGCATTAACAGAAGGGAAGGAGCTGCATTTGTAGAGGAGTTCTCTTAGTGGCAGCAGTCATTGCCATCCCACACAGGGCCTTTGGAACAGCCCTGGGATTGGCCCAGATATTTGGAGCAGGGTGCTGAGAAGGCCAAAATTCTGGGTTTGATGCGCAGCTGGGCCGGTCACTTCTCAGCATTTGACTTGATGATTCTCACGGCTCTGGAAATAAAGAACAAATAGCTGCCACTGGTTTTTTAACCCATGGGGTTTTTCCTAGCGTTTCTCTGGGGCTCCAGTCGCACCCCAGGCACAACGGGAGCGGGAGCAGCAACGCCTCGGCCCCAGCGGCCGTCGCAGAGCGGCTGCTCCTGGCTGGGAAGCTGCAGCCCCCAGCAGGGGCTGCGGGCACGGAGCAGGGGCTGCGGGCGCTGTGGCTCGTAGGGGAGCGCGGCGCTCGTGGCGTTACCGGGCCGGGGGCTGCGGGGCGGCGCCGTGTCCGCCAGGGGGCGCCCCGCGGGGCGGGCGGCGGCGCTGAGCGAGCGGCGATGCCCATGGGGTCCCGGGGCCGGTACGGGCGGTCTCGGTGTCCTTCCCGCTGCCAGCCGCGATCCAGAGGCTGCTCCCAGGAAGCGTCGTTCTCCTGGCGAGCACGGCCGCGACACAGCACCGGCTCCCTGCTGCCGCAGCCGGAGCGTGCCTGGAGCCCCGGCGGGACCCAGCCCCGCGCTGGCCGCAGCCGGAGCGGCAGTGCCTGTCCCGGAGTGGCTTTTCCCCAGCGCGGCGGTGGTGGTCCCGATCCCAGCCCCAATCCCACCTCGATCCTCCGGTCCCGGCACCCATACCCTGCTCGCTGAGGAAGAAACGGCTCAGCCCAGCTCCCACAAGAAATACCGACAGTACCAGGATGCGAATACCACGGCCTAGATCCCGATCCCGACCCCACCCGAGCGCCTTGGATCCCGCGCAGCACTAGCAGCAGCTCCCGATCCGGATCTCCGCGCAGCGCTCCGACCGACGCTCCCGCTGCCTCCCGAGATGAGCATCCCCCGCAGAAAACGGGACAGGCGCCGATCGGCCGGGATTTATGGGCGGGCGGGGGGCGGGGCCCCGGGGGCGGGGCCGGCACAGGTGCGAGGGGCGGGGCCTGCACAGGTGTGAGGGACCCCAGTGCGGCTGCGCGGGGCGGGGCCTTGGGGGATTTAAGGCGCGGGGAGGGCACGGCGGAGCCATTTGCTCCTGGGCGTTGGGTGAGGGAGGTTGCTGCCGGCCGGGGCCCTATATCTCTTTTTCTCTGCGTTTCTTTTCTCCTGCGTTTCTGTTGTGTTGTATTTCTGTGTACTTCTCCTTTCTACCCTCCCTTCCACCCCTCCCCCACCCCCTACACCCTCCCACCCCCAAACCCCCCCCCTCCCTCTCCCCCCTAGCCCTCCCCTCCCTCCCCCCCGCGGCCGCCCTTCTCTTACTCTCTACCCTACCTACCTTACCCTACTTTTCCATCCTCTGCCTTCCCTCCCCAGCCAGACTCCCCCCTGACCCCGCTCCCAGCTCCCCCTTCCCCCCCACCGGTCGCTCCCCACCCGCCCTCAATCCTGCTCCTTCCTCTACCCTGCCTTCCCCCCAGCCCCGTCCCCTGCTGTCCTGCACACCCCGATCTCTCCCCACCTTCTCCTCCGTTCCCCTGTTCTCGTTTTCCATTCCCTACTCTTTTCCTTTCTCTCGCCGCCGCGGGGCTCGGGGTGCCGGGCAATAATAAAGCCCTGAGGGCCGGAGCCCGGCGCCCCCGGCCTCGCTGGGGTCCCCACACGGGGCCGGAGCCGCTCTGCGGGTCCCCCCATTGCAGTCGAACACACCGCCCGACACCGCCGGGGCTCCGGCTTTCCCAACATCACACTGGGGGGGTCCTGGGGCGGGGGGCCCGAGTTACAGGGGCCCCCTCATTAGGAGGGGGTCCCAGGGGGGAGGGGGGTTTAGGAGGGGCCCCCTCATTAGGAGGGGGTCCCAGGGGGGAGGGGGGTTAGGAGGGGCCCCCTCCGGAGGAGGGGGTCCCTGGGGGGGGTCGGGGAGGGCCCCCTCCGGAGGAGGGGGTCCAGGGGAGGGGGCGGGGCCTGGGGGGGGCAACCCCCCTCCAGGCTCCGCCCCCTTCCCCGGACCCCCTCCTCCGGACGGGGTCCCGCCCCGGCCCCCTCCAGGGACCCCCTCCTCCGGACCGGGGCCCGGGGGGAGGGTGGGGCGGGCGGGGACAGGACGGCAGGGGACGGTCGTGTGTCTGGCAAATTTTTTTTTTTTTTTTTTACGTGTGTTCAGGCGGCACAGTGACGTGCCCCCTCTGCTTCCCCCCCCACCCCACCCGCCCTCCCCCCCTCCCGGGCCCCTGTCCGGAGGAGGGGGTCCCTGGAGGGGGCCGGGGCGGGACCCCGTCCGGAGGAGGGGGTCCGGGGAAGGGGGCGGAGCCTGGAGGGGGGATTACGCCCCCCAGGCCCCGCCCCCTCCCCTGGACCCCCTCCTCCGGAGGGGGCCCTCCCCCACCTCCCCCCAGGGACCCCCTCCTCCGGAGGGGGCCCCTCCTAACCCCCCCCCCCCGGGACCCCCTCCTAATGAGGGGGCCCCTCCTATCCCCCCCTCCCCCCTGGGACCCCCTCCTAACGAGGGGTCCCCTCCTAAACCCCCCTGCCCCCTGGGACCCCCTCCTAATGAGGGGGCCCCTGTAACTCGGGCCCCCCGCCCCAGGACCCCCCCAGTGTGATGTTGGGAAAGCCGGAGCCCCGGCGGTGTCGGGCGGTGTGTTCGACTGCAATGGGGGGACCCGCCGAGCGGCTCCGGCCCCGTGTGGGGACCCCAGCGAGGCCGGGGGCGCCGGGCTCCGGCCCTCAGGGCTTTATTATTGCCCGGCACCCCGAGCCCCGCGGCTGCGAGAAAAGGAGGAGAGGGGAGGACGGGGAGACAGGAGAGATGGGGGTGGTGAGGACGGGGAGGGAGAGGGGTCGGAGTGACGAGGAAGCGGGACAGGAAGGGAAAGGCCGAGGGGGGACAAGAGGGACGGTAGAAAGAGGAGGAATAGAAGGGAGTAGTGGGGAAGGGACACGACAGGAACGAGTGGGGGGAGTCGGGTTTGGGAGGAGAGGAAAGGAGCGTTTTAGGGCGAGAGGGAAGGGGGAGAAAGAAAGGGAATACGCGGGGAAGGAAGGAGGGGTAGAGAGAGGGACAGAAGGGGAGGCCGAAGCCTCCGCGCCTTACCTGCGGAGCCCGCACACGGAGCTCCCGTCCGCACCGTGCTCTGAGTGAGCAAATGGCGGCCGAGGCGATTTCCGGGGTCTAAAACACCTCGGCCCCGCCCCGCGCAGCCGCTCTGGGGCCCCGCACACCTGAGCCGCGCCCGCCGTGCACACCTGAGCCGGCCCCGCCCCTGGTCCCGCCCTTTGTGCCGCCCGGCCCCGCCCCCGTTCTCTCAGGCCCCGTCCCTTGTGCCGCCCGGTTCCGCCCCTGTCCCCGCCCCCTGTTTTCAGGCCTCGCCCCCCGCACCGCTGTCCCCCGCCAGGCGGGGGCGCCGCGCTCGCACCGCGCTCCGTGTCCGCCAGAGGGCGCCCTGCGGGGTCCCGGCCCCACACGGCGGCTCCGCACCGGGGAACGGCCGCGATCTCGCACCCGGCAGCGCCCCGTGCCCGCGGCCAACCCGGGCCCCAAACCGGTCCCGGGCCCGCTGCCGCTTCCATCCGCCCGACGGGGGAGAGGCGGCACCGCCCGGCACACCCCAGCGGCGCTCTGCCCCCCACCCCCGGCCGCGGTGGCACCGTCGCATCGCCCCGTGCCCGCGCTCCGTGGCCCCGCCCCTCGCACCTGTGCCGGCCCCGCCCCCCTGTCCCCCCTGGTCCCGCGGCCATCGCTCGGGAGCCTCGCTCGGCGCTGTTCGAGCCCCGCCCGACGGCTGCTCCCGCCGGGGACCGCTCGGAGCCCGGGGCGCTGCGGCGGGGCCGTCACCGTGGCCCGGCCTGCGGGGGCCGAGCGCTGCCTGGCTCTGCCGGGGGTCCCGGCCGGTGCCGCCTCTCCTCCGTCGCCATCGCGACTGGCATCGCTATGGGGCGGGAGGGGCCTGGCTCTCCTGAGCCCGCAGAGCCCCGTCCCGGTGTCACCTTCCGTGTCCCGGCGCCGCGGGCGGGAGTGGCGGCCAGGGAGCGGCAACCGCCGGCCCCGCCTTCCCGTCCCGCTCCGTCGGGCCCGGGCTCGCCGAGCCCCGGCCGGGACCCGCCCAGGCCCGGGGACACCGCGGCTCCCGCCCCGCCTCCTGCCCCCGGCACCTCCCCGCCCGCCCGGCAACGGCCCCGGGGCCTCCGGCACCCGAGACCGCGGCCCGGGCTGGGCCCGAGCCCCCGAACGCCGGCCCCACGCGCCCCGCAACGCCGCGCTCCCGGCTCCTCACCCCCCGCCCATCGGCACCGGGGAGAGGCCCCACGAGTGTCCCGGCTCCGGGAAGAGCCTCGGCCGCAGCTCGGCCTCCGCTGCCGAGCGCCACGAGGGAGCGCCCGAGCGCTTCTCTCAGCCCCGAAGCCGCCCCCGTCAGGCCGGGGCCGGGCCCGGACAGCGCCGGGCCGGGGCTCCGCCTTCCGAGCACTCGCACGCAGCATTTGGCCTCTGGCCCCGGGCCCCAAAATGCAGGACTCGGCCTCTGTGCTCGGGGCCTGGGCGAGCCTCGTTCTGCACCCCCGAAACACAGGGCTCAAGTCCCGGCTTCACAGCCCTCGGCCTGGCCGGCTGGGACTGGGTCCAAGTGCCATCAGCGGAGGACTTTGTCCCTGAGCCCTCCTCACCTTCACCACCACAAAAAAAAAAAAAAAAAAAAAAAAAAAAAAAAAAAAAAAAACCAAAAAGAAAAAAAAAACAACCCACAGGACTTAGGACTTCGATTTTGAGACCAGAAAAATGCCCAATTTATTAGTCTCAGTTCACAGGCTCGTGGAATTGACTGCGGACATCCCCACAGATGGTCACAGGGAATGGACCTCTCACACATTTGATTCTCCTGGGAGAACTGCCTCAGGCTAGCAAAAAACCCACCCGTGGCATTAGAAGGTAGGAAGCCTGCCCTGAAAGGATGCCATAAAATGCAGCCCGTCTGCAATACCGCGTTATCCCAGCACTGTGATATCCCATTATCCCCAGCCGGGTTTGTTGCGCCGCCTCCGGCTCACGGAGCGATGCCGCTCGTGGCTCCGGGCGCTGCCGCGGCGCGGGGAGCAGCCCCGGATCCGCTCGGCCCGGGGGAACCGAAGGGGTGCCCGGTGCCCGGGCCGGAGCGGGCAGCAGCGGGTGACGATCCGGGCGCTCCTGCCCGGCTCCTGAGCTCAGGCTGAGGCAGCTCCCAGCTGCCGCCGCCGGGAAGGAGCAGCTCCCCAAGGATGGCCGCGCTCCCGGGCCATGGCAGCTGCCCCGCCTCTCTCAGGGACAGCGGCAGCTTTGGCAGAGGAAGCGGAGCCCCAGCGGCCGGGGCTCGGCAGCAGCCGGCACCGAGCCCCTTGCACTGAGCGGGAGCAGAGGGACGGGCCCGAGCCCGGGACTCGCATCCCGCCCGGGGACTCGGGGACGCGGGCTCTCTGCTCGGGCTCCGCCAGGAGGAGGAGGCGGATGGGAGTGCCCGGGAGGAGCCGGCACTGCCGGCCGACAGGGCTGCTCCTGAGGGGAGAACTCGCTCTGTGCTCCTTGGGCGGGATCAAGGCATGGCCAGAAGCTTTCATATTCATTTTACAGACTCTCGCACACCGACCGCTACCAACGTGCACTGTGCAAAGCAGCCACAATGGCTGCAGGCTCCAAAACAAAGATAAACAACGCTGTTCTCCTTTCCTTCTTTACGCAATCACACCTAGCTAAGATTCCTAACACCTGATGCCATTTTCTTTTGAAAACTCTGGCCAATACCATGCCACTGACTAGGTCTCAAAAGCGGAAAGATGACAGCCATCAATTAAACCTAATGCCAGATCTTTGCCTATTTAGCTTTCCATGACAGAAATGCCTGGATGGATCCACGTGCTCCTCTGCTCCTATCAGCTGAGCTTTTGTCTCACTCTAATTTCATTAGGATGCCCTAAATCCAACCTGTTCTGCTTCTCAGAGCAAAGCCTGCTGCCATCTCTGCTCGTGACCTTTGCATGGCACACATTGTTAGCACACTGATAATGGCAAAACAAATTGCCTCTCCTTCTTTCTGCAGTGAACAGTTCAGCTTCTGGGGAGCTGCGGCTGTGACACTCATGAGCAGCTCTCAACATGATCTCAACGTGGAGCTGCTCTTTTCCAAGTCTGCCCCTGTAGAAAATCCACGTTGTTGGAAAATGTCACCAAAGCGGGAATTGCTGCTGAAGCTCTCTTAGCGCACAAGGGCAGAGCCATTCCTGGGGCTACAAGTGCCTCATTCCCACTTTTCACTGCTCTTGGATCAACCTATGTGTTCATTTCCATCTTCCTGAGAAGCCTTGATCTTTTGTAGTGGAATCAAAGCGAAGCAGAGCTGAGCAAAACCCCACCTGTTGCTATGATCCTTCCCACTGCTTTTATTGATGTTGTTCCAGCTGGATTTATTTCATTATGAAAAGGCAAATCAAAGAGTCTTTTTATCTCCACGGTTTACGTTTTATCTTTTGCTGGCTTGGACTTTTGCTTTCTGCCCTTTGCCGGTCTGGGCACGTTCACCTTTCAGGATTCCCATCCTCTGCCCTGCCCGGGCTGCCTCTGGCTCAGCTCCCTTGGCAGCCGCTGCTTCCACCTGAGCTCTCGGCCTTTAGCTCGCGTCCCTTTCCATGGGCCACGCCTCCCAGCTGCTCCAGCCCGGGCATTCCCGCCTGGGAACAAGCAGGGATTCCCTGCCCTGGCCCAGGGAAGCCTCCAGCCCTGCAGGCATTGCCGAGGCTCAGGGGCCGCTCCAAACCTTTGGTGTCCCAGAGCTCCCGGATCAGTGCCAGGGCAGAGCTGGGAGCCTGTCCTAAGGAGCGGGACTGACGCACGCGGTGCCTGCAAAGTCCCCCATGGATATTGGATCCAGCTGGCAGGAGCAGGTGCGGCCAAGGCAGCCCATTCCATTTCCTGCCCACCGAGAGATCTCCAGCACTTCAGCCTGCTAAGGCTGGCACACAAATCCCTGCCCTGGGGCACGGCAGCGACTGCAGCGCACCCAGGAGAAGGCAAACGCAACGACCGGGGCTCAGTTCTGAGGCTGGGATCGAGATTCATTCTCAGCCATTTCAAACAAGGATTGCACCCCACTGCTCAGTTCTTTCTGCAGCTGGGACTCCAGGAGGAGGAGAAAGGAGGCAGTTTACTGGAGCCCCTTTCCTGCCAAACACTGAGGGTCATTCAGGTGCTGAGAGAAAGCACAGCCAGGGAGAGCTGCCCCTGCTCTGCTGGGATTGCACCCTGCACTCACGAGGGACAGGTGGCTCTGTGAAATCGGTCTCAGCATTTTTGTGCCTCATAGCTCCCACTGAAATGATTTTGAGCAGAACTGAGACTGCTGAGCGTCACTGAGCAGCACAGGAGACATCCAGCAATGCCCATGAGCTGGCAGAGATGATTGCTGGCGATGGCCTGAGCCCTGGGCTGAGAGTTCCAGTGGCAGCAGCAGTGACAGCCACCCCGGCATTGCCCAGAAACAGGAGAAACCGCCCCTGCCCTGCCTTTGGGGAGAATGTCTGCTGTGCATCTCCCAGTTACAGCCCCAGCGCTCCCTGGGCTCCTGCAGACATTAATTCCTTCTGCCTTCCTCACAAGGCATCTCCACTCGTTCCATCGTCTGCCTGCTGGGCAATGCTCCCCTCCTTATTGCACAGGGGAGAGCGAGGAACTCTGCAATTGCCTGCACTGACTCCTCTCCCATCATCTCCCACTCCTTTCATGGCCTCACCAGCCAGGAGAAACATTCAAGGGGGAAAAAGTGTGCTGTGCTCTAGGCAAGGCCAGAAAGGGGCCTGAAGAGACAGATTTTGGATTAACTCTGGCTGGAGAAAACCAAAGGCAATCAGGATTGCCTCAAAATGAAAACAAGAAAGGAGGGGATTGTTAAAGCCATTTATAGAGTCACATTAAGGTCTGTTCCTCAAGGTTTTGGCTTTTGGCACTTCCGTAAGCAGCACGACAGACTGTGGGCAACTGCGACAGACTGCACAGAGGAGGGGTTTTTTATAAATAATATAAATAATAAAAAATAGAGATATTATTTTTATATTGTATATTTCTTATATTTATTTGTAATACATATTTATAGATATCAGTATATATAATATATATTTGTATATTTGTATTTCTATTTTTATATTATTTATATTATTTATAAAAAAACCCAGCCTATAACCAAATAAAATCAAAAAATCCCCAATTTATTTTAACTATATTTAAATACTTTTAGATTTACAATCTAGATTTATATGTCGTTGGATATATATATAAAATAGACTATCATTTATATATATTATGGTATGTTACAATAATATACTATATATTATAGTTTTACATATTTATCTATTTGTTTTCTATATTTATGTTTACCACTATCATTTAATATTTATTTTTATATTTATATTTATTTCTACTTTAATCTATATATTAGACCGTATCAATTGATTAACCCAACGCATCAGAACCACAAAAATCCTGCGCCTTCGTCAGCACCGGTACGCAGCCCACGCTCATCCATCGCAGCATATCCAAACAAAACCTATTTCTAGGACTAACAGAACAAAGACCCCACGACATTTAACCCTAAGAAAAACTCAAATCAACCGAACTGTCAAGAAATTTGAAATCCCACTATAACTAGCCCAAAAGCTCCGTACATTCTCATCATAAACTTCCTCCTAAACCAATGGCTCAAAACCCCAAAAAACTCAGATACACATTGAAAATGACAGAACTGCTAGTAAAAACAAACACCAATTAAAAAAATCAAACCAACTCACTAAACTCAAAACCCTACAACTGACCCTAAACATTACTATAAAAACCCCCAAAGCTCTACATTTATGCTAACCCACAAATAATAACCAATCATCTATAAAAATTATTTTAAAATATTAAAAAAGCATTAAAATAAAAAAATCTAAACTATTAAAATACTAAAAAATATCACTACCCAAATTTAAAAACATATTGTCTATAAAAACCCACCATATAAATGCCCCTGTCTCAAAAAATAAAACTAAAAAAAAAAAATCAAACCAGAAAGAAATTGGAACTTAGGAACACTAAAACCAGAACGTTCAAGAAGTTCCACCATATCCCTGATCATACACCAACTACAAACAACATGAAACAATACAAACAATTCTTAAAAACCGCCTTAAAACCACTACATTAAAAACCCTTTCAACAGTTCAAAACTGCAGTGAACAAAAGCCATCTAATAAATTAACACCCAAAACTCCTGCAGCCCAGCTGGCCCTACCAAATCTCTCTGTTGATACATACAGTAAACAAAACCAAAATCCCAGGAATACCTGTCAGAAGTCTAGGAAAGAAACCTCTTGAAATTGATCCTACCTCAAATACAAACCAACCCGTCCAGAAAGTGAGCTTCACTCAAAAAACTATTTACACAGAGTTAATAAGACCAAGGAATAAAACAACACACCATATACCACCAACAAATACAACAGTGAAGGAAAAAAAATCTACTTTTTTTTCTTTTTTATTTTTTAAACTAACTTCTTTTATTAGCCAGAACAAAAGGTTTTGCCAGGACTGTAACATCTTCTCCTTCTCCTTCTGAAATGTCCCTTCTCCTTCCCAAATTCCTTACAACTTCTGAGTTTAAATCCAAGCCAAAAGCAAAATTCGTGCACTTGTGAGTCCGGTGCTCCTGTCAGATTCTCTGTCTCACTCCACATCTTCTCACACTTTCAGTCTGAGCGCTGTCCTGCCCTGATGAGTTTGACAGAAGCATTGGCACATGTTAAGAGAGCATTTCCCTCCCTGCCTCCCTCGCCAGAGCTGGTTTCCTTAGCGCATTTCAATCGATCCCAAGCCCGCAATGATGCGCGCTCACCTCAAGGCTCACAGCAAGCACGCAGCAGCTCAGGCTGACTTGGCTCCAGGGCTCCGTGCCTTGGATAGCTGAGAAAACTTCCCATGAGCCTCTGTCCCAAGACATTGGAATGCAATTTCCCTGCGCATTTGGTGGCAGCTTTGGGTCCCTCTGGGGGACGGCACCCAGCGTGACCCCCGCCCCTCGCCCGCCCCCCACCTGCTCCTGCACCGCAGTGGGGCTCCCTCTCCTGGGCACCTTGGGGTGCCCCCAACGGCATCAGAGCCCCGAGTCTTCACCCCCCCCCCCTTTTCCTGACCCCCAAAGAGGGCTCAGAACGAATCCGACTGCCCTGGACAGCAGCGCAGCGCTTCCCCCAAGCCCTTCCCACACGTGCATGGCCCCAGCAAGGGATTCTGCTGCAACAAGAAAGCGGGGGCAGCCCCCAGAAGGCTTGAGGTTCCTGCCCAGCCTCGCTGTCACGGGCCGGGGGCAGCGAGAGAGGGAGCGGCACAGACGGCGGGGACGGCCCGGCACAGGGCGGGGGCCGCTCTCAGCGCGATGCCGGCAAAGCCGCAGCTCCGGCGCTGTCGGCCGGGCTGCTTGAGCGGCACAGGGGGATCCGCCGAGAGCCTCCGGCCCCGCGCGGGGACTCCTGCAAGGGCCCAGGGGCGCCGGGCTCCGGCCCTCGGGGCTTTATTCTCCGGCAGCCCGAGCCCCGCGGCTGCGGGGCAAAGAAGGAAAGGGGGCACGGGAAGAGAGGAGCGAGAGCAGCGCATGAGAAAGGGCGGCGAGGGAGCTCGGGCTGCGCAGGAAAGCGGGACGGGAAGGGAAAGCCCGGGACGAGGGTACAGGGAGGCTGGGCAGAGGAAGGAGAGAGGGGGAACAGAAGGGAGTAGCGGGTAGGGACAGGACAGGAAGGAGCCGGGTTTGTGGGGGGAGAGGGAATGGGGGAAAGGGAGCGAGAGAAGGCGAATACGGGGAGAAGGAAGGAGGGCTAGAGAGAGGGACAGGCGGGGAAGCCTCCCAGAGCCCCGGCTGCACCCCGAGCCCGGCCCGGCGCCTCGCCCTGCCCGGGATGCTGCGCTCGGCGGAGCTCGGCTCGCTCCGGAGACGCTCGGCTAAACTCGGCTATTGTCGGCTAAACTCGGCTCTTGGCGCCTGCATTCGCCTCTTCGGCAGAGCTCGCCTCGCTTCGGCCCAACTCCCAGCCGCTCTGTGCCTTCGGCTCCGCTCGCCTCGGCTCGGCTCGCTGAGGGCGGGCGGGCAAGCGCCGCCGCCTCACGTTCAGCTCGCCCGGCTCGGGGCTCTCCCGCTGCCGCGTCCCGCGGGCGGCCCGGCCATGGCGCGGACACGACCGGGAGCGCGGGCTCGGGCAGGAGCTCATTAGGCTGGGACCGCACTGGCGCTAATTAGCGCGCACGAGAGCGGCAGGCTCGCTTCGCCTGAGCTCGGCTCGCTTCGCTCCAGGCAGCCTCGGAAGCCTCGCCTCGGTTCGCTCGAGGCCGTCAGGGTCGGCCGCTCTCGCCTTGCTTCGGCCGAGCTCGTGCGATTCCCCCGAAGGCGGCGTCGTTCGGTTGTGTTTTCAGAAATATCTTTCTCTATCGATTGTATCTTTCTATAGTTAGATTTATATTTCTAGAATACTTCTATTAATCCAAATAAAAACCCCATCTCTAACCAAATAAATACAATAAATGCCTTCTTTTAAACGATATTGAAATATTTTTATTTATACTTTGTAGAATTACATTCACATTTATATTTATAGTTTCTTTTGATGCAATCTATTAATAATTATCTATAATATCTATAAAATTCTAGACATGTATTTAAAGTATTATTTATATTATGTATCGTATCTACTGCTGCAACTGATTTTTTCTTCTACTTTTAAACTGTATGTATTTATGATATATTTCTAGACTTAGTTTTCTACCTTCATATTGTTTGTATTTATAATTTTTATAATCAAAACCCTGCCTATTGACAAGTAAAAAAACCCCCGCTTTATTTAACGACTTAAAAAATATTTTTATATTTATAATTTTCCTATTTCTATTTATCATTTGCTCTCTAGTACGTGATAACATACCTGCTCCTGCACCGCAGTGGGGCTCCCTCTCCTGGGCACCTCGGGGTGCCCCCAACGGCATCAGAGCCCCGAGTCTTCACCCCCCCTTTTCCTCTAGTTAGAAACTACACTGGAACTTTTTTCTGGAAACAAAGACACGACCTAAATCCTCTCCCCATGTCCCAGACAGATAGATGTTCAGTTCTTAGTTGACTGGGCAGCAGTTTCTTCAATAGAACGAGAAACAATATGGAAACGTTTTAGCTACAAGCAAATAGGCAAATCTGAACAAGGTCCTGGTGGCCAGCCGCTGCAGTTATTTTGAAGCCATTTTTTAAACAATCAAATACTGATCCCACAAAAAATAAAGCAAAAAGCTGACTACTGGCTAAGAAAGAAGGAAAAATTAACTTTTGACGACAACAACAACATTCCAAGGACACAGGCTTTTTTCCAATCTCATACCTTATTACTACCTCTCTTGGGAATTCTCATCGTGGATCCCAAAAGGAATAAATCCCTCAGCGTGTCCTAAAGCACCAAGGAGCTACCTACAAGTGAAGGTGGCTACTTTCAGTGCAGACACAGCTGATGACACAGCAGTAGCGCAGTTCTATGCTGCACAGGGATAATACTGTCTCCTCTTCTCCAGCAGCTGACTCTCTCCTGCCATGGTTTCTGTAAATGCATCAGAGCACGACCTTAAACACAAACAGGCAAGAAAACACCATCAGAAGTCTTTCATTAAGCACTACAAGAAGGGTTCCAAGCAGAGACCAACAGAATTTCAAGGAAGCAGTATGCAATTAAACCACCTCAGACTCGTTCAAGTATCCGGCAGGTAGATGGAACCAAAATGGAACCATTCAGAAACGACAAAGAAAACCTCCCCAAGTATTTATACAGGAGTCCTTAACGTCAGAAATGGGATGACAGGTTATGTTCAGATAAGATGAATGTTTATTTGGATGTAGAAATAAACTTCTCTCATGGTCCTTTGCCAAAAAATAGAACCTACAAGTGAACACCTACACCTGCCTAAAAAGACCTAACGAGCCCCTGGCAGCCACCGGCATCAAAGCACAGGGGATGTTTCTAATCCAGGCTAAGGAGAACAATATCACCTTTTGTTCTCTCCAGTTTGTTTCCTCTGCAGTCCTATTTGCTTCTTATGATTTTTACAGTCTCTGTATCTTCTCGGGCAGCGCTGAGTCTGACGACCGGGATACGAGAGTCCTTCCCTGCCCTACGGAGAGAACCAGGAAAAAAAGTTAAAAAAAGAACAGGGCAGTTTGAAGTTAATACTTCCGACGAGAAGCAGCACCTGACAAACAGAGTGAACAAAGCGTGACACCTCCCTGGGGACAGAAGACTTACAAACTCTCCGGGATTTACAATCCCAGTAACCAAGCCCTTCAGCACAGCAGCCAAGTGTCCCATTAGGTGGTGCTGCACCAAAGAATGATCCGAGAGGTTCCAAAGAGTGAAACGCACGTTATTTTCCAAAGACGCAAAATCTTGCAAAATAACAAAACTACAATAGATCTAAACTACAGGGCAAGAGTACAAGTGTTAACTTGAGGAGCTGGAACCATCCAGGTGAGCAACTGCTACCTGGATCCTCAACAGAGTTTGAGGAACCCTCCAGGATACAGAAGGGTTTTCCCCAGAAATTACACAGGCCGAGTTTTGACAGAAGTACACTTGGCCAGATGCTCAGAAACGTCACCCATCCTCCTCCGGGTGTCCTGAGAGAGCTGCGAATGGCTCTCACGTGGTTTGAGCTGGTTCTGTAAGGGCTCAGGGTGAATTTCACCAGATGCAACCAAACTGGGCAACACCCAGTGGGACAGAAGGAACCCAAAGCTTGTTTTACCCAAAGCTTGGGTAAGCAGAGCTCCACCAAATACTGAGGAAACGGACAGAACAGGGTAACAAATAATAAACATACCTTTTTTTTTTTTTTTTTTCAGATGAGCAAAACAATTAAGGAGAAGGTGAAAAACTCACCATGACTGAACATTTCATAACATTTCATCACCTGTAAGCTGACCATCCTTAGCATAGAGGACTCCAAATTTAAAATTCACCGATCCCTGGAAAATAAAACCAAATATTATTTGGTAAACAGTCAAACAGAAGACATAAAAATTTGTTTCCTCCAATCTTGGCATACATCCTACACATCAGAACATACATTTTATACCATCTCCTACTACACAATAATTTACCTTTAAACTTTGATAGTATAGCATAAAATCATTAACTTATATTGGTGATCTATTATTATTAAGTTGGTGCTTCAAGTTATTTTTGCTGTCAGGTTCAAAAAAACATTACTTCTTTTTACTGTAACGAGCAATTGATTTAGAAGTCATCAAAAGCCCATCAAAATACAAAGCTGTACTCACCGGACGGGTCTGTGAGCAAGAAGTAGTCAGGCTTGTACTCACCTCTTGCCCTTCAAGAACCAATAAATCCTGTCAACAAAAACAGCATCTTTAGCCCCCTCCTATTAAAGATTCTACAAGGATGATGGTTTTATTTGTGTTTAGTAGAAGTTTGGATTTGAAATGGCCAGTTCAATGGAGAAAGAGACAGTTTAAGTAGTATTCGATTATTATTATTATTCTTATTAGCTACTGGAAGAAACAAACCAGTAGTATCTATACTTAATTACTTCTATTTCCAGGAAATCATAAAGAAAAAGAACCAAACAAAGAAAAGTCACTTCCTACCTTTTGTATCTCAGGATGAAAAATGTCTCTTGGGCTCTTCTCCAGTTTCTCCAGACTCCTGGCACTGAAATGCAAAGGAACGAGTGCTTTAGAGGAGGGCAAGTGCACATTCCAACCCCGAACCACCAACCGATTGCAGTTACAGCGCTTACAAAATGAATCGTTCCCAGAGCCTCTGGGAAATGGAACGGTTGGTGCAACTGCCATTTCTTCCCCAAAATACTAACTTCCAACACTTCCTAAACTTAGTTTGCATTTTAAAAACAGAAATTAGGGAGACTCAGGGTGGAGATCAGGTTGAAATTGATTTCCTTCTAAAGCACAGGGCTCTGTTCCATCACCCTTCACTTTGGCTCCACACAGAATCACGGGGGGAGCATTTTAGGAGGGCCCAAGAACCAATTCTATTTCTCTCTTTTATCTAGTTCTCTCTCTTCCTAAATCATTCAAGGCAAGTCAAATGAAAAAGGACAAGTTCAGCATCAAATCCACACTTTTTCCCTTTGTCTGCTCAAGAACAGGCTTTTAAACCACTTCTTGCTGCCTTCAACGATTAAGACTTGCAAAACAGTTTCACAAGTTTGATAGGTTTATCATAAAAACCACAGAACGCAAGCTCTGAATTACAGGAAAAGGTACACAGGCAAATATCTCAGCTGATGGTGGCTTGTCAATCCATACCTTAATGGAGATTGCACTGAGAATGGTTTTGTGGGACTCCAAGGGAGACAGATTTTCTGAGTACCCTGTAAACAAGAAAAGCTGGGATATATTACAGGACATACCCACTTGTTCTGCATATTCAAATAGGATTATTAATAAAAACAATTAAGTTAAAAAAGAAGGAAGAAAACCAAGGTAATTTTACTCAGCTATATTTACTGCCGATTTAGAGAAAAAAAATAGTCACGGGTGCTGCAAAGAAAAAAAAAGTGAACCAGAAACGCCTACAGTAGAACTTTAAAACAATTGCTTGGATAAAAGCAGCTCATGGAACATGAAGTAGAAAAAAAGCGAAACCAGTATCAGACCTGCCTATTTTCTTACCATTGCACAAGAAAAATCCGACAAGCGGTATAAAGTCACTGCCTAAAACCGATCCTAGGATGTAACCAAGAACAATTGAGGCATTTGCTAATCTAAACGGAAACCTTTTCCGGACCCTAGTGTCAAATCACACGTTTTGTCTTGCAGCAGCTCGAGGCTGGAGAGCATTTCCCCTGGGGGTCGGGAGGGTAGGGGCACCAGGGGCTGAGTTTGCGGATCGCACCTGTGCCAGCAGAAGGATCCAGCCCGGCGCTCCTTGCGCTCGCCATTCTCCGGGCCATCGCTGTGCTTTACTGCTCAGCGATGCCGCTCCATCTGTTTGCGTGGAAGAAAGAGCCACGAGCACTGAGGCACTCAGCAGCCGTGTCATTCCAGCCGCTCGTCCGCCCCCGCCCGCAGCAGCGGCAGCAGCCCGAGGGACACGGCTGCAGCTCGGCGGCTCCCGCGCCTCCGCCAGCCGCCGCACAGTGACCGCGGCAGCGCCCGGCGCCGCTCGCCCGGGGCGGCTCCTGCAGCTCCCGGCCCGCGGCAGCAAAGCACCGCCTGGCGCTCCGCCATCGGCGGGCGGCAGCGCGCCCCGCCCGAGCTGAGCCCCCGCCACCGGGACCGCTGAGCGAGGCCGAGGCACCGGGCGGACGCCCCTTCCGCGCCGCTCGGCTCCGTGCGGGCGGCCGGCCGGAGGCTTCGCCCCTCCAGCGTCGCTGCCGCGGCTCCGTCCCGCGCGGCAGAGGCGCCGGGAGCTCCCCGCGCCCAGCCCGCTCCCCCGGCGCGCGGCCGCCTCGGCCCGCCAGCCATTCACATGGCGCGTCGGCCGTTGCGTCAGACGCCGCGCTTTACGGCCGCAGGGCCTGCCGGGAGTTGTAGTCTCGGACTGACAGCCACCGCTCCGTTTTCCGCCACCGGGAGCTGCGGTCCCGCCGGGGGATCAAACGGCTCCTTCGCTCCTGGGCGCGGAAGCACCTTAGGCAGCACCGCCCCTCCCGAATGTCCTTTCTTTTCCACTCCAACTCTTTTTTCTTTTTTTCACTCTGTTTTTCACCCCCTTTTCCACTTTCGCTCTTTCTTTTTCACTCTCACCCTTTTCCTTTTTCATTTTTTTTTCTTCCTTTCTCTTCCTTCTTTTTTTTCTTCCTTTCCTTTTTCCTTTTCTTTCTTTCTCTCTTTCTTTCTTTCTTTCTTTCTTTCTTTCTTTCTTTCTTTCTTTCTGTCTCCCTTTCTCTATTTCTTTCTGTCTTTCTTTCTTTCTTTCTGTCTCTCTCTTTCTCTCTCTTTCTTTCTGTCTCTCTATTTCTTTCTCTCTTTCTTTCTTTCTTTCTCTTGCTCTCTTTCTGTCTCCTTCTGTCTCTCTCTATTTCTTTCTCTCTCTTTCTTTCTCTCGCTCTCTTTCTGTCTCTATTTCTTTCTCTCTCTTTCTTTCGCTCTCTTTCTGTCTCTTTCTGTCTGTCTTTCTCTATTTCTTTCTCTCGCTCTCTTCCTGTCTCTCTCTTTCTTTCTTTCTGTCTGTCTTTCTCTCTTTTATTTCTTTCTCTCGCTCTCTTTCTGTCTCTCTCTTTCTTTCTGTCTGTATTTCTTTCTCTCTTCCTTTCTTTCTTTCTCTCACTCTCTTTCTGTCTCTATTTCTTTCTCTCTCTCTTTCTTTCTTTCTTTCTTTCTTTCTTTCTTTCTTTCTTTCTTTCTTTCTTTCTTTCTTTCTTTTCTCTCTCTTTCTTTCTTTCTTTCTCTCTTTAATTCTTGCTCTCTTTCTTTCCCTGTATTTCTAATCTTGGATTTCCATTCTAGCTTTAGAATAAAAAAGCAGCAGTAGAAACGTTCAGGCTACCGGGGAGTGCAAAAAACCCCAAAACGGTAATGATTTCAGGAAAACTATTTCCTCCATGGGAGCCTGAAATTTTCTACAGCTGCAGGTGACATAGAGCTTTTATTTCTTCTTCTAGATAGTTTATACTTAATACTCTATTTATACAGCGCCCCCTGCCGTCTGCATGGGCGCACTGCAGGCACAGCGCCCCCTGCCGTCTGCTTTGGCGTACTGCAGGCACAGCGCCCCCTGCCGTCTGCATGGGCGACCTGCAGGCACAGCGCCCCCTGACGTCTGCTTTGGCGTACTGCAGGCACAGCGCCCCCTGCCGTCTGTACCGGCGCACTGCACGCAGAGTGCCGCCTAATGACGTCAGCCCGTCGACACGGCGCTCCGTCCCGGACACGCCCACTCGGGAGGCCGTCGCGATCTTGTGCGGAATTCCGTGACGGCCACGGCGCTGCCATGTTGTACGGCACCCCGTGACAGCCACGGCGCTGCCAGCCTGTATGGCACAATTTTACGACAGTCGCGCTTTACGGCACCTTTTACGACAGTCGCACTTTGCGGCACCTTTTACGACAGTCGCGCTTTACGGCCCCTTTTGCGACAGTCGCGCTTTACGACACCTTTTTGCGACAGTCGCGCTTTACTGCCCCTTTTACGACAGTCGCGCTTTACGGCCTCTTTTACGACAGTCGCGCTTTACGGCACCTTTTACGACAGTCGCACTTTGCTGCACCTTTTACGACAGTCGCACTTTACGGCAGTTTTGCGACAGTCGCACTTTACGGCACTTTTACAACAGTCGCGCTTTACGGCACTACCACTTATGGAAATTTTATGGTACTTTACAGCACTTTACGGTTTTGTTTTTTTTTTTAATTTATTTTTAATTTATTTTATATTTTTATTTTTTACTTAGTGTTTATTTTAAATTGTTCTCTTTTTAAAGCTTTTTATTTTATTTTTTAAATTTTATTTACTTATTATTTTTAATTTTTCTATTTTTAAAGCATTTATTTTTTATTTTTATTTTTTAAATTTTATTTTTATTTTTTATTTTTAAAGCTTTAATTTTATTTTTTAATTTTATTTTTTATTTTTCTATTTTTTAAACTTTCTGTATTTTTCTAATTTTATTTTTTATTTTTAATTTTTCTATTTTTAAAGGTTTTTAGTTTTTTTTATTTAGTGCTGCCCAGACCAACTCAAGCGGGTGATTGTGGTGGTGTTTGAGGGTCTTGCATTACGGCACTACCTTTTATGGAACTCTTACAGCACTTTACAGTTTTTATTTTGTTTTTCATTTATTTTAAATTAATTTTGGTTTTTTAATTTTACTTAATTTTTATTTTTAATTTTTCTATTTTTAAAGCATTTTTATTTTTTATTTAATTTTATTTTTTATTTACTTATTATTTTTAATTTTTCTATTTTTAAAGCATTTATTTTATTTTTCTAATTTTATTTTTTATTTATTTTTTATTTTTAATTTTTCTATTTTTAAAGCATTTATTTTATTTTTCTAATTTTATTTTTTAGTTATTTTTTATTTTTAATTTTTCTATTTTTAAAGCATTTATTTTATTTTTCTAATTTTATTTTTTAGTTATTTTTTATTTTTAATTTTTCTATTTTTAAAGCATTTGTTTTATTTTTTTAATTTTATTTTTTATTAAATTTTTATTTTTAATTTTTTCTATTTTAAAAGATTTTATTTAATTTTTTAAATTTTATTTTTTCTTTTTCTATTTTTAAAGGTTTTTAGTTTTTTTTATTTAGTGCTGCCCAGACCAACTCAAGCGGGTGATTGTGGTGGTGTTTGAGGGTCTTGCATTACGGCACTACCTTTTATGGAACTCTTACAGCACTTTACAGTTTTTATTTTGTTTTTCATTTATTTTAAATTAATTTTGGTTTTTTAATTTTACTTAATTTTTATTTTTAATTTTTCTATTTTTAAAGCATTTTTATTTTTTATTTAATTTTATTTTTTATTTACTTATTATTTTTAATTTTTCTATTTTTAAAGCATTTATTTTATTTTTCTAATTTTATTTTTTATTTATTTTTTATTTTTAATTTTTCTATTTTTAAAGCATTTATTTTTTCTAATTTTATTTTTTAGTTATTTTTTATTTTTAATTTTTCTATTTTTAAAGCATTTATTTTATTTTTCTAATTTTATTTTTTAGTTATTTTTTATTTTTAATTTTTCTATTTTTAAAGCATTTGTTTTATTTTTTTAATTTTATTTTTTATTAAATTTTTATTTTTAATTTTTTCTATTTTAAAAGATTTTATTTAATTTTTTAAATTTTATTTTTTCTTTTTCTATTTTTAAAGGTTTTTAGTTTTTTTTATTTAGTGCTGCCCAGACCAACTCAAGCTGGTGATTGTGGTGGTGTTTGAGGGTCTTGCATTACGGCACTACCTTTTATGGAACTCTTACAGCACTTTACAGTTTTTATTTTGTTTTTCATTTATTTTAAATTAATTTTGGTTTTTAATTTTATTTAATTTTTATTTTTAATTTTTTTATTTTTAAAGCATTTTATTACATTTTATTTGGTGCTGCCCAAACCTGCTGTAGTGCATTTTTATATTTTGTAATACTTTGAAGTAATTTTGTTTTGTATCCCCATATTTTTCCCAAATGGTTTATCCCAAACTGTACCCCCCTCCTTCTACCTGTGTTATCCTCTCCCGGGATGAGATCATCCCCAAACCCCCACCCTGCCTCTCTGTCAATCACTCAGCCTCCCATCCCCTCCATCCAGAAGTTTCGGTCCAAGTCGTCGAGTGATGAGCCAGAGGCCAGGGGTCAGCCCCCCAAGCCTTGCCCCATACGCTGTCCTGTATGTCTGGATCCCCCAGCATCCATCCCTTAGGGTCACTTAATGGTTGGTAGGATGTTATCTACTTTGGGTTTCCACCTCCCTTTAAAGGTGACCTTGGCACATCTCCCTGGGGCTCTCGGCAGGAGGCCCCTGAGGTGCAGGAGCTCCTTTGGGACTCCTAATAAAACCTTGGATTAACCCCTGCTAAGAGTCGGCCCTTTATCATCTACCGATGTCTCTGGTGTCTCTTGTGCTGCACAGGGGCCCAGCCCAGGTGCCCTCAGTACCCTCCGGGCACAGAGAGTGTCTCCCCCCAGCCCAGGTGCCCTCAGCACCCTTGGGGCACACACAGAGAGTGTCTCCCCCCAGCCCAGGTGCCCTCAGCACCCTCGGGGCACACACAGAGAGTGTCTCCCCCCAGCCCAGGTGCCCTCAGCACCCTCGGGGCACACACAGACAGTGTCTCCCCCAGCCCAGGTGCCCTCAGCACCCTTGGGGCACAGAGAGTGTCTCCCCCCAGCCCCGGTGCCCTCAGCACCCTCGGGGCACAGAGGGTGTCTCCCCGCTCTCGGCCGTGTCGGGGCTGCCCCCCCGGTGTCTGCCGACTCGGGACCGGCCGAGGGTTACTGAGAGGCTCGCACAAACCCGCTCGGCCGCTGATTGTGGTGATGTTTGAGGGTCCCCAGGACGAGGGAAGAGACGAGAATCTTGACTCCACCTTTCAGAAGGCTGAAATATTATTTTATCATCTCTATTATATTAAAAGAAAATGAGATATTAGAACTACACTAAAAGAGCAAGGAGACATCAGAAAGCTGGAAAGGAATGAATAATAAAAACCTGCGACTGCTCACAGCCCCGACGCAGCTGGACCATGATTGGTCATCAAGTAGAAACAATGCACAGGAGACCAATCCAAGATGCCCCTGTTGCTAAACCATCTCCAGCCCACACTCCACAGCCAGCAGATTGTTACTGGTTCCATTTCTGTTCTGAGGCCTCTCAGGAGAAAAATCCCAGCAAAAGGATTTTCATCAAACACGTCAGTGCCAGGTGATGGCACAGGCAGCATCGGCCGGCCGAGGTCACTGTGTCATCCCTGCCAGCCCAGGTGTCACAGCAAGGAGGAGAGAGTGCACCCTGTGCTCACCCTGCAATACAGAGCAATACAACACAATACACATATTAACACAAGATGATAACCTTTTTCTATTTTCATTACATGTGGATTTATTGTTATAGGAAACCCAAACCAACAAAACCACACAAAAAACAACACTCATCTACCATTAACACCCCCTTCAGATGACACACGAAGTCACCATCCCTCTCATCACAACTGCTAAATTACACCCCAGCAATCATTGGTCCTCGGGAACGTGGTTTCCGGGAGCCTCAAAAAAATCCTCCTCCTTGACAAAAAAACCCCGGTCCCTGGACAGTCTGCGCCCAAACTTTGGTGATGAACGTCGCCTCACAGACTGACCGGGACCGAGGAAAAAAAAAAAAAAACAGCTGGGGGGGGGGGGAACCCAGCTTGGGATTTTAATGAGTTGAAAAACTTGAAAAGCAAAAGTCACACACACAAGGTTAAATCCAGTAATCCGGTCAGCATGCGCTGACACATGCGGAGACGAGCAGACGCAGACAGACACGTGCTCTCACACACGCTCACACGCTCTTCCCACTTACACGCTCGCTGCGGCCCTTACTCGAGACGCTGAAGAACGCGCTGCGACACATCTTCTGGCTGCGCTCCTTGACGTCAAATGGTAGATTCTGGGGAAATCGGCAGCCTCAGGGACCTGTGAGACGACAGGAAGCGGTCAACGAGTGGCTATCTGACAGCTAGGACTTGTCTCCACTCTGGACCAGTAAGTTTTCTACCCAAAATCCCATAAAAGACAGATGAACAGTAAAGTTTTTATAACTCTTCTACCTAACTGTGACTATGTGCCCCGGCAGGGCAGCTCCAACCTTAAGTGGTACAATATAAGTACACACAACAATGTAAGTCGATGCATACAGTGCAAGTGTACATAGAGTGTAGGTACATACAGTATAAGCCAGCACAGGTACACACAATATAAAAGCCAGGACTTCAGATAACTCGCTGGAAGATGAATTCTTGAGTCCTATATCCTTGAGAAGATGGAACCTATAGAAGTACTGCAGTCACATGAGGAGGGTGCAAGACACTCCCTCTAGCAGTCCAAGAGAAGGGCATGGAAAAAAAGGCACTACCAAAGCTGGTAGTGAGAAGGAAGATGGATGTGAACATCTTCTCCCTTTGAGACATTCCTGTCTCAAAGAGTAAAAATGTAAAGATGCCAGAAGAAGGGATATCCAGAAAGGAACGTGAGTAGAACACGGCCTATATGGCACAGAATAGTGCTGATAAAGCATCGAGACGTAACAAAGGCCTATGGCATGGAAGACAACGGACACAGACACGGACAACATAACATAGACACAGGTGACATAACACAGAGACAAGTGGCAACTGCCTGGCACTGTCCCCTTAGGGACCCGAGATGCCTAGTGCAAGATGAGCCAGAGGCTGATGATGCCAAAGGAAAGGAAGCCCTATGACGATAGCACGTGATGATGAAATGTAACTCATTAAAAGAAGTTAGTGCCACAGCAGTTAAGAGGATGCTCGAGAGGCTCGGCGAGCCTGGAGAAGGAAGCGGACTGCCGGGTGACCGTGGCCGTAGCTCCGGACCTGAAGGCGAGCTACTCAGGGGAAAGATCCGTGACCATGTTGAGTCGAGGAAGGCGGACGACGCAAAGTACACAAAAATGTGGAGATGGGTCGGAACTGCCCTGCCCGGCAAAGGCCCTGGCGAGGCTGAGGGGAAACCCTCTCCCTTTACTTCCAGACAGCCCGCCCCCCTACAGACCTGTCCCCTAAGCTGACAACTGATTGCCCTCTGTGATAGTAAAGGTTTTTCCCCTTCTCCCAACCACTGGCCCCGACACTTCGCTTTTGGAAGATGAGAGGACAAAATCCATCCTTGGTCGGACGTGGATGATGAAACGTGCTCCGTGTGTGCCTCGGTGCTGTCCTTTCCAACCTTTGGCTACGAGGCTCCTCAGGGTACCTAAGACAAAACAGAAAAGGTGACTATTGCCCTCAAAAACAGTAACCCCCAGGGCTCCTCCGCACCCCTGCCCCGGCTCACCTCAAATCTTGATTTGACTCCAGAGGGTGCCCAGAAGATACCTGCAAAAAGAAAAGGTACACCCTTAGCATGCTGCTGTGTAACGCTCACCTGTGAGTCAGCCTGCCTAAACCCCGACTCACCTGCCCTCCTCCGTTCCTTGGCATGCTTAGGGCAGTGACAGCACCTGCAAAGAAACAGAGCAGAAAAGCATGCTGAGACACTGTGAAAACACAACCTCCCAAATCTGACAAGGATGCCACACTGATACCTTAAGCTGCACACACCTGGAATGGGCATGCTCGGCCAGGATAGATGGCAAGCGGACCACCTAAAATAAAAAAAAAAAGTGGAGATGCTTAGAGCTGCACCAGAAACTGAGACATCAGCAAAAACAACTGCTTCTGTACACTACTCAATGCTCACCTCGCCCACTCGGCCTTGACTGCTGCTCTCAGCCTTGACTTCCTAAAAAGTGAGACAAAGAAGACTGCTGTAACAGCCATCATTTATGCTCCCTCTACAGAGACAAACAGTGACTGACCTGCTCGGGGGAATCCCCTCACCCGAGATGGGGGGCTCTGCCCTGGATTTTATCCTTCTGCACCTGAAAGAAAGGACAAAAGTCAAAGAGCTGCAGGCTAACTTAAGAGCTCCAGACATCTTGTGTCCACCTACAAATCCCATCTAGAGTCCAACTACACCCCACATTACAAACATCGAGTCCCCGGGACTTCGCGTATTACACCAGGCTATGCGGCAGGGCAGAGCAGCTCCAGCACAAATGTGTGCGCAGACACCCGTGACACAGGACAGGACAAACAACGGGGACACAACAGGAACAGAAATCTCTGGGTAAGGAAAATGACAGCGAGCACCGAGAGGACGCAAAATTAGAAGACCGAGGTGAAACTGATGGCGGGCTGATGAAGTTCAGAGAACCCTGGAGGAACAAGATGCTAAGTGAATGATTTATTCCAAGAACTGCAAAGATGGATGCCCGAGAATCCTACGGTCAGAAGCCTCTACCTGTCCCCACATTCTTACAAGTCCTAATCCATCATAACAGAACCTTGCAGGGTGCAGCTGTCTGTACAGCTCAGAACAAGACCTGACAAGACATCTGACTGGATGCTTCGAAGAAGAGTTGCTATTCTGATACCTGTCTGAGCTACCGAGTTAAAAGTTCCATGGCATCGGTGCCAGGGCAAGGAACGCTGAGAGTACAGATGCTAAGACTGGTGCCAAGGTTTCTGACATGCCCCTCAAAGGGCTATGATAAACAACACATAATACACAAAAGACAAGGGACACAATACACACCGGGACTGCTCTGCCCTGCTCACCTCAGCACTGGGATCAAAAGTGAGATTTTGCTTTTATGGGGCCTAAGGGGCCACTTCATGGACACTCCTCACCGCCAAAGAGGACTCAAACCCCCCCCTCCCAGTAATTCCCAAACCAGCACCCTGCTTTCATCCCCCATGGGGGTCGTGGCCCTCTACTTCTCTCTCAGACATCCGGGGATGCCGGTCTCAGGTGCGAAGAAAGGAAACCTCGTCAGCCGGGAAGGTCCTGCTGGCACCAGGCTGGTGTCTCTTAGACAGCTATATTAAAGAAAACCAAACATCAAGGCCGGATCGTGGCACCACATCGGCCAAAACCCCACAAGCCTGCGACTCACCCTTCTCCTAAGAAGGCCCGGCTCCTCGGGCCGCACGCTCCGGCCGCGCTCGGAGGCCGACGCCATCGTCGTGGGGTACGCCTGGGTTAAGAGGACAGGAGGTGACGTGGCATTGCTGAAACCTGAGCGGACCCTCGCTCCTCCTCCCTACTTCCCTGACTCACCGCAACTCCACGGCAGTTCCTGATGGCTGCCTGGAACGCAGGGCTCGTGAGAGCGGCAAACCCGGTCCGTCGGCCCGTTGGGGATGGGAGCTTGGCATGCTCCGAGCAGATGGCCTAAGGAACAAAAACGAGAATGGAGACTTAGACTTGCCCCAGGAATTGAGACCTCAGCAACAAGCAAGGCTACTGCTCACTGCTCACCTTACCCTCTTGCACTTGACTGCTGAGATCCAGCTATACTTCCTAAAAATAAAGACAAAGAACAGTGCTGTAACAGGGCCACACTTGACACTCCCCCTGCACAGACAAATGGTGACGGACCTGCTCAGGGGAACCCCCTCACCCAGGATGGGGTGCTCTGCCGTGGATGCAATGCATCTGCACCTGCAAGAGAGTTAGAACATAGGTCAAACACCTGCAGGATGACTCAAAAGCTGCAAACACCTTATATCAATCTAGGAACAGCATCTAGAGTCCAAGTACACCCCACATGAAAAATTTCAACCCCCCAGGGCTTGTCCTATTACACCAGGCTATGCGGCAGGGCAGAGCAGCTCCGGCACAAATACGTGCGGACACCCGTGACACAGGACACACAGGACACGACAAACAATGGGCACACAACACGGACAGAAATCTCTTGGCAAAAAAGATAACTGCAAGGACCGAGAGCATGCCAAATGAGATGACCGAGGTGAGACTGATGGCAAGCTGACGTGGCTCAGAAAACCCTGGAGGAACAAGATGCTAACTGAATGATTTATTCCAAGAACTGCAAATATGGATGCCCGAGAATCCTACGGTCAGAAGCCTCTACCTGTCCTCACATTCTTTCAAGCCCTAATCTGCCATAATGGATCCTGGCAGGGCATAGTTGTCTGTACAGCTCAGAACAAGACCTGACAAGACATCTGACCGGATGCTTCCAAAGAGAGATGCAATTCTGATACATGTCTGAGCTCCCCAGGCAAAGGTTGTATGGCATGGGTGGCAGACCAAGAAATGCAGAGATCACAGAGGATAAGAACAATGCCAAGGTTTCTGACAGGCCCCTCAAAGGGCTAAGGTAAGAGACATGAGATACCCAAACAACACACAAGGCACGATAGACAAGGGACATAATACACACCGGGACCGCTCTGCCCTGCGCACCGCAGCACTGGGATCAAAAGTGAGACTTGGCTTTTATGTGGCCTAAGGGGCTGCTTCATGGACACCCCCCCACCTCCAAAGTGGACTCAAAAACCCATCCCAGTATTTCCCAAACCAGTACCCTGCTTTCATCCCCCCTGAGGGTCCTAGCCCTCTACTTCTCTCTCAGACATCCGGGGATGCCGGTCTCAGGTGCGAAGAAAGGAAACCTCGTCAGCTGGGAAGGTCCTGCTGGCACCGGGCTGGTGTCTCTTAGACAGCTATATTAAAGAAAACCAAACATCAATGCCGGATCGTGGCACCACATTGGCCAAAACCCCACAAGCCTGCTACTCACCGTGCTCCTAAGAACGCTCAGCTGCTCGGGCCGCACGCTTAGGGCACGCTCGGAGACCGAGGCCGTCGCCACAGGGGATGCCTGGGTTAAGAGGAGATGAGGTGATTTGGCATGGCTGAAACCTGAGTGGACCCTCGCTCCTCCCCCCTACTTCCCTGACTCACCACAACTCCTCAGCACTTGCCGGAGGCCACCTGGATGGCACCTTTAAATAGAAAAGTTCAGGGCTTCATCACCAAGTCCTGTAATGCATCCACAGGGCTCACATTTGCAGGAAACCCGGAGCATCGGCCGGCTGGTGACGGGGGCTCGGCATACTCCGAGTGGATTGCCTAAAGCGCACAAACGAGAATGGAAGCTTAGAGCTGCACCAGAAATTGAGACCTGAGCAATAACAACTGCTTCTCTCCACTGCTCACCTTGACTGCTGGCATCCACATTTGCTTCCTAAAAAGAAAGACAAAGAACAGTGCTGTAACAGATGCATCATTTACACTTCTGCTGCAGAGACAAACGGGGCCTCACCTGCGCGGGGGAAACCCCTCACCCGGGATGGGGCCCTCTGGCACACATTTAATCCATCTGAATCTGAAAAAAAAGTTAGGACAAAACTCAAACTGTTGCAGGATAACTTAGGAGCTCCAGACGTCTTGTGTCCATCTACAAATCCCATCTAGAGTCCAACTACACCCCACATTACAAACTCCCAGGGACTTCCCCTATTGCACCGGGCTATGCGGCAGGGCAGAGCAGCTCCGGCACAAATGTGTGCGCTGACACCCGTGACACGGGACAGGACGCGACAGACAGGGGGGACACAACAGGGACAGAAAGCTCCTGGCAAGGAAAGTGGCTGCAGGGACTGAGAGAATGCAAAAGGAGATGACCGAGGTGAGACTGATGGCAACCTGATGAGGCTCAGAGAACCCTGGAGGAAGATGCTGGCTGAAGGATTTATTCCAAGAACTGCAAAGATGGATACCCAGGAATCCTACGGTCAGAATCCTCTCCCTAACCTCGCATTCTTACAAAGCCTAATCCGTTGAAATGGAGCATTGAGGAGCACGGCTGTCCGTGCAGCTCAGAACAAGACCTGAAAAGCCACCCGACTGGATGCTTCCAAAGAGAGATGCAATTCTGATGCCTGTCGGAGCTACCGAGTCAAAAGGTCAATGGTCTGGGTACCAGGCCAAGGAATGCAGAGATTACAGATGCTAACAGTGATGCCAGGGTTTCTGCTTGGCTCCTCAAAGGCCTAAGGTAAAGGACATGACACATCCAACCACACAGAACACACAATAGACAAATGACACAATACACACCGGCACTGCTCTGCCCTGCGCACCTCAGCACTGAGATCAAAAGTGAGACTTTGCTTTTATTTCCCCCCCAAGCCTAAGGGGCCGCTTCGTGGACACCCCTGTCTCCAAAGCGGACTCAGAAACCCCTCCCGGTGGGTCCCTGCCCTGCGCCCTGGTTTCATCCCCTCTGTGGGTCGTAGCCCTCTACTTATCTCTCAGGCATCTGGGGATGCCGGTCTGTGTCAGGTGCAAAGGAAGGCTGCCTCGACAGCTGGGAAGGTCCTGCTGGCACTGTTGTTAAACAGCTTCCTGCTGTTTCTTCGTCTGCTCCAATAAAGAAAACGAAATATCAATGCATAACCTCAGCAGCACATTGGCCAAAACCCAACAATTCTGCCACTCACTCTTTTCCCAAGAATGCCCGGCTCCTGGGGCCGCACGCTTCAGCCACACTCGGAGGCTGACGCCATCGTCGTGGGTACGCCTGGGCTAAGAGGAGACGAGGTGATGTGGCGCTGCTGAAACCTGAGCGGAGCCTCGCTCCTCCTCCCTACTTCCCTGACTCAACGCAACTCCTCGGCCATTGCTGAAGGCTGCCCTGGTGACACCTTTAAACAGAAAAGGCAGAGGCTTCATCGCCGAGTCCCGTGATACTTCCCCAGGGCTCGGGAGAGCGGCAAACCCGGCGCGTCGGCCGGTTGGTGCCTGGGGCTTGGCGTACTCCGAGCGGATTGCCTAAAGCGCAGAAACAGGAACAGATGCTTAGAGCTGCACCGGAAAGTGAGACTGGAGCAATAACAACTGCTTCTGTACGCTACTCAGTGCTCACCTTGCCCACCTCACCTTGACTGCTGATGTCCAGCTTTACTTCCTAAAAAGAAAAAGAACAGAGCTGTAACAGAGTCACACTTTACACTCCCCCTGCAGAGACAAACGGTGACTGACCTGCTCGGGGGAACCTCCTCACTCGGGATGGGTGGATGGATTTTGCCCTGGATTTTATCCTTCTGCGTCTGAAAGAAAGCGAGGCCAAACGTCAAAGGGCTGCAGGATATCTTCACAGCTCCAAACATCTTCTGTCTATCTAGGAATATCATCTAGAGTCCGGCGACACCCCACAAACTGCCTGTCCCTGAGCCTTGTCCTATTGCAGCAGCCTCTGCGGCAGGGCAGAGCAGCTCCGGCACAAACATGTGCAGACACCCGTGACACAGAACGTGACAAACGGGGGGACGTTAAACACGACACATTATACTTGTGGTGAGGGCCTCGAGGGGAAAAGGCAAAAGGGACCCCAAAGACACAGTAGGTAACACGGTACACCGGACAACACGACGTGGACCGGAACTGCTCTGCCCTGCCCGCCTGCACGCTGCCATCAAATGTGGAGTCTCTCCCTTGAGCTGTCCTAAGAGGCCCCTTGGAGAAGATTGCTTTTCCCTCTGCTAATTTTTCCATCTGTCCCAGGAACTCCCAACCCACTGCTCTCCCATCTCCAGGCCGTGGCCCCGACTTATCTTTTGGATGATCGGCGATGTGAATCCACGTTGCACCTGAAATGAGTCTGCCTCGGAGGGCCCCGTGATCGCCTGTTAGCCTCTCGGTCAGCTACAATAAAGAAAACCAAAACCAACGTATGAGTTCAGAGTTATGTGGGCCAAATCCCAGCAAGTCAGCTACTTGCCCTCTCCTGAGTGTGCCTGGCTCCTTCAGGCTCCACCTTCATCCTGATTCCAAGGGTGTGGCCTTTATTATGAGTGGCACCTGGGTTAGAGAAAAGCAAAGTTAAATGGCATTCCTGTGAGTGCACTGGATGACCTTGTGTGAGGAAGACATGGGAATGCCTCTGCTATGCTTCTGAAAAGCCTTGTGTGCGGGGGCCCTCAGATAAACACCCTTTCTCACCCTGCTGCCTGCAAACCCCCCTGCCCCCCAATAACTCCTAACTGGATACCTGCTCACCCTCCCTCTCCCAGTCACAACCCTCAACTCACCTGAAGCCTCAGTCTCAAACATCATTTTTGACACTGGGCAGATGCCTCCTGTGACATGATGAATCTGCTGAAAGAAGTGCTGTGCTTGACACAACCTGGGATCTCTGGAAGCTGTGCACCTCCTAAAAACAATAAAAACACAAAACAAGAACAAAACCAGAAATTGCAAATGCACTTTACCACCCCTAAACACAAAATCGTGAACTTAAATACTCCCTGTATTCCATGCCATTTTCTTCACAGGATCTTCCAAGCCTCTGTTGCTTTAGATGCCCAGAAACACCTGCTGAAAGCAAGCTGAGATAAGCTGAAAGAGCCTCTTCACTGAAATGACAGGAGAGCCCTTACCCCAGCACATCCCAGAGAGGGAATGAAGCCCCTCAGCAAAGGCTGGGGTTAATATAGCCCTGATGGTGCCCGCCTCCCATTCCCATGATGCCTGGGAAAAGGGAGGGGGCTAATCCCACTGAATATAAAAGCCCCCAGAGCAGCTGCAGCTGTTTGGCTCCTCTGACTCAAATTCAAAGGGAGGAAAGGCCTTGTTAAAGAAGAAAGCTCTTCAGAAAAATAACAGCGCTTTCTTTTTTGACACAACTACTAGGAGCAGAAGAACAGAAAAATTCTAAGACATAAAGCAGTGTGTTTAGGTAGCATACCTAGATAAATTGGGTAATTTGCTGTTAACTTACATAATTTTTCTGTGATTAATAAAAGCCATCTAATAAATTAACACCCAAAACTCCAGCAGCCCAGCTGGCCCTACCAAATCTCTCTGTTGATACATACAGTAAACAAAACCAAAATCCCAGGAATACCTATCAGAAGTCTAGGAAAGAAACCTCTTGAAATTAATCCTACCTCAAATACAAACCAACCCGTCCAGAAAGTGAGCTTCACTCAAAAAACTATTTACACAGAGTTAATAAGACCAAGAAATAAAACAACACACCATATACCACCAACGAATACAACAGTGAGGGAAAAAAACCCACGTTTTTTTTCTTTTTTTTTTATTTCAACTAACTTCCTTTATTAGCTCGAACCAAAGATTTTGCCAGGGCTGTAACAACAACAACTTCTTTTTCTTCTTCTCCTTCTGAAATGTCCCTTCTCCTTCCCAAATTCCTTACAACTTCTGAGTTTAAATCCAAGCCAAAAGCAAAATTCGTGCACTTGTGAGTCCGGTGCTCCTGTCAGATTCTGTCTCACTCCACATCTTCTCACACTTTCAGTCTGAGCGCTGTCCTGCCCTGATGAGTTTGACAGAAGCATTGGCACATGTTAAGAGAGCATTTCCCTCCCTGCCTCCCTCGCCAGAGCTGGTTTCCTTAGCGCATTTCAATCGATCCCAAGCCCGCAATGATGCGCGCTCACCTCAAGGCTCACAGCAAGCACGCAGCAGCTCAGGCTGACTTGGCTCCAGGGCTCCGTGCCTTGGATAGCTGAGAAAACTTCCCATGAGCCTCTGTCCCAAGACATTGGAATGCAAACCCAGCTCCGTCTCAGCGTCTCGGTGGGAGGCAGGAGCACATCTGGCTGAGCCACAAAAAATCCCTTCTTGGGCAGCTGCACTCTGCCGGAAAGGGGAAACACGTGCTAGTGTACAGCAGCTCAGAAACAATTCTTTTCTAATGTTACCTGTTCTACTTGACTGCTCGCTAACACAAGTCTCATTTTACCATTGCAGGGAGAACGCTGTAGGAAAATGTCTGATGAGCAGCCACAAAGGCCTCACTCCCTGCTACACAGCCTGCAACACCCTCGGCAGAGCGGAGCAGCCAAATCACCACACTCTCCTTGCCATGGGCAAGGGTAGAAGATGACTGGGGGAGGCATATAAAAAGAAGGGAAACGCTCCTACAAATGCACAGCCATTTGCTTTCAGAAGCCCAGAGTTCAGGATCTTCTCTAGGAAGCCAGACATGACATGATATTTCTAAGATTTTCTTCTTCATCGAAGGAAATGTACGTACATACACGCTCTTACAAATGTACCTACAGTTTTGGGGTTTTTTTTCTTCTGAAGCTCCAAGAATGATTTCCCATCTTGAGTCATTCAGAAGAAAGGGCCCCTGTGACTCAGGTCAGAAGGGCGCCTGCGTTTTTGATCACGACAGCTTTTGGGTTTACCCAGTGAGCAGGAGCAGCCAGAGCTGAGGCTCAGCAGAGGCTGACCCCGGCCAGCCCCTTCCTCCCTTCCCTGTGTCACAATGACTTCCAGGCAGAAGGATGCAAAGCAGGTTTGTGTCTTTTCTCTACAGTGCCAATAGGTAAAAGATGTAGGCTTTGAAATAACTAATGACCCTCTCTTTGAACTCTCCCAAGGACAGTTTTAAAGAAAAGACAGAAGATTGCTGCTAAATCCCTATGGGATAAGGACGAGAGCAGCAAGGAGGGCAGGTGTGTCCCCCCCGCAAGGGTGCACCCAGAGCCCCGGGCAGGGACGGAGTCACTGACTGCTCTCTGGGGACGAGACCCTCCCTGCAGGTGACACTGGCTTGTCCTCTCCCTGTGGCACAGGGACCTCCAGGCTCTATGACCAGCCTCATTTTGTCAGCATCCAGGTGCTGTGCTAGAGCCAGAGGGGTCAAGGCTTTCCAGAACCATAGGATCCTTGCGGTTGGAAAAGCCTTCTAAGGACATCGAGCCCAGCTGCTGCCCCAGCACTGCCAAGCTGCCCCCCCAAATCAGGTCCCTAAACACCACATCTTGACATCCTTGACATGTCTCCAGGCACGGGGACTTCCCTGGGCAGCCTGCTCCTATGCCTGACCACCCTTTCAGTGAAGAAATTGTCCCTCCAATCCAATCTAAGCCTTCCCTGCTGCAAGTTGAGGCCATTTCCTTTTGCCGTGTCACTTCTTACCCGGGAGACCTCGGTACTTTAACCTTACCTGCTCCTTCCCTAGGCGGTCTCTGGCTTGGCTGGATGAGAGGAGAAACACTCCCACCACAGGAATGGCACCTCAGGAGGTCCCACACCAAGGCCAGGGGGAGCAGCCGTCCTCGCCAGAGCTCGCACGTCCCTTCTCAGAGATTGGCTCTGCTTTTCCTCCCGGGCAGATCTCTGCTGAGTGCTGCACAATTGCCTGTTTGGAGGAGGGGGGGAAAAGAGGTTAGCCAAGTTTTTTATCTAGACTTAGCTGATGGCTTTGCCTCCTCCTGACTTCCTTCTGCTACAAAAACAGCTGCCTTTGGACTTCTAGGGGCAACTTGCACGTCATGCCTGAAAAGGAACTACAGAAAAGCGCCTCATTTTTAAAGCCTCAACCAAGAAGACAGATAATTGCAGCTTCTCCATGCCCACTGCCTGCAGAGCTGGCAGGCACCAGGCCAGCTCTGCTCCTCCTTCAAGTTGTTCCCAAATCTGCTGGAAGAACTGAAGGCTACTTTGGCCTTCCATTGCTCTGCTTGTCCCGAGAAAGAGCTTTGAGTGTTGTTACCCCTCCAGAAAGGAAGGGCCTTTCTGTCTCACACGCTCGGTGACACAAGGCTACGCCAAGCTGCAGCAGCCTCTGCTCCAGGTGGGAAGGGCTTCCTTCCTCCTCTGGCACTTGGCTGGCACAGGGCACAGGTTGCTCAGAGGTGCTGGGGCTGCCCCATCGCTGCAAGTGTTCAAGGCCCCTTGCTGCTCTGGGATGAGGCTCTGAGCAAGCTGCTCTATGGAAGCACATCCCTGCCCACAGCGGCAGCAGCCTTGGAATGAGGTGATCTTTAGAGCCCCTTCCAACCTGAATTATTCCATGATTCTGTGAACTGAAAAAAGCGGGGAAAGAAATCTGTAAAGGTCACTAAATGCATCAAAGCACATCCCCATGGAACCAATCCTCAGCAGCCCATCCGGCCAAGGTCAGAGCTGCTCTCTGCCCACCGAGGACACGGCAAGCAGCAGGGACCTTTCTCCCACTCTCCAGCACGGAGAAGTGGGAAGCCAGAGGGAAGTTTACAGACACCGGGAGGCGGTGGCACGGGACGGGGCGGGGCGGGCGGTCTTACCTTGCAAAGCTGGCGGCACAAAGGGCGGGCAGCGCCGCCGCCACGCCGGGATTTTCCGGCCCGCCGTCGCTTCCAGCACCTGGCGAGGGGCGTGCGCGGGCTCGGGGGGTGCAGCCCCGTTCCGACGGCGCTCGCCCGCCCCCGCTCGCTGCCCCCGGCCCGCGGAGCGCTGCGACCGTGCCTCCGCCGCCCGCCGAAAGCGGCCCCGCCGGGCCACCCCCCGCCCGGCCATTCTTCTCAGCCATCGTGTCCCTTTTGCACTCCTGAATGTCTTTCACCCCTGCCGGCCATTTACCGAGCCCGCCCCGCCCGCCGCTCGCTCCCGCCCCTCGCCCTTGCCTCGCTCGGCAGCCGCGTCGTTGCCCCGTGCCAGCGGCGAGGGGCAGGGCTCTGGCTCGGGGGGCTGCAGTACCGCGCTCTGGCCACAGGGCGGCAGACTCCCGGGTCCGCGATTTTCCCGCGCTTTTGGCCGCCATTTTGAGAAGGTCAATGAAGCTCCGTGACATTGGCGACGCGACGCACCCATGATGGCGGCCAAGAAAGGACCCCCCCCCCCCCCCCTCCGCCGAGAGAGGCGATTACTCAGATGGCGGTCAGAAACCCACCGAAATACGCCCGCCCGCGGCGCCGATGACCCCACAGCCCGTGCCGGGTACACCTGAAACGCAAGAGAAAATCTCGCCGGGACCACGTCGGCGTTCCGTGCAGGCAGTCCGGATACACACACCGCGGTCCTCCGGTTGCCCACCCTTTTGGCCGCCATTTTGAGACGGTCAAACAAACTCCGCCACGCGCCACGCCCAAGAGGGCGGCCTGGCGGCGGCGGGCTGCAGTACCGCGCTCTGCCCACAAGGCGGCAGCACTGCCGCCCACCCCAGCCGGGGGCGCCGCGCGCCTTGGGGCTGCGGGCAGCCAAGGCGGCAAAAAAGAACAGGGGCGATTCCCCCCCGCAAAGAACTCCTCTAAAAATAAATGCCAAAAACCTGCCTCTTACCCAACAAGAACCAAATAAGCCCCCTTTCTTTCAAGCCTTCTTGAAATAAATTTTATAGTTCTAGTTTTCCTAGTTCTATTCACACGCATATTTATACCGGACATTGATGTGTTACGTCATTTATACAATCTATTATGTCTATTCCTATTATCTGTATTTATTCATATTTTGTGGTTTTATCAATATCATTATATATTGATTGTATATTTCTAGACTTCGATCTAGATTTCTATCATACTTTTATTATTCCAAAAAAAAAAATCCCATCTCTAACCAAACAAATACCAAAAAACCCTTCTTTTAAACTATATTGAAATAGTTTTATATTTATAGCTTGCATAATTATATTCACATTTATAGTCACAGTTTATACTGATGCATTCTATTCATAATTACATCTCACATATATATTATTCACATCATAGAGATAAATTATTATTTTTATTATGTACCATATCTACTGCTACAACTTATTTTTTCTAATATTTTCAATTTTTATATCAACCTTGATGTATTCATGAGATATTTTTACAATTAGATTTCTACCTTTCTATTATTTGTATTTGTAGTTTTTATAATAAAACCCCTGCTTTTGCCAAATAAAAAACAAAACCATCCTTTCTTTTAAACTACTTTTAATAATATTGTTGTATTTATATTTACCCTATCTCTAATGTTTTATATATTATATCATAGTGATGTACTATATATATAACTATTTTATAGCTACTTCCTATAATATATAAGAAGATATATACAGTATCACTTGTATTATGTGTTGTATGGATTTATGTCACTTTAGATTTACAATCCTTTAATAATTTTATATCTATATCTGCATAGATTCGCAATACATTTCTATATTTAAAATTTCGTTTGAGTTGTGTTTATATTTATCATCTCTATTGATATATCTATAAACATACACAACGCTCTATTAAAAAATACAATATCTTATTGGAATATATCAAGACTTATGTTACCTGTTAAATTTTAAATATAGACCGAATAGATCAAAATAAAAGTTTATTCCCATTTCTACTCATCTACTTGTTTTGTTTAAAGATAGCTATCCTTAGAATTTTACATTTAAAATCCATTTCCTAAATACAAGGACAAAACAAACAGCATCGAATTCCCACCAATGTCTTCCATAACCATCAAGATACCTCCACCAGCCAAACAACTGCCAGCGAAAAAAACACACAACACTCTTTTCACTGACAGTTCTCATCACATCAGAAAAATGGAACCAAACGAAAAGAAAACCCTGGAGAAACACACGCAGCAAATCACAAAAGCCTCTAAAAAAATCCAAAGCAACTCACTCAACTCCCAACAGTGCCACTGACCCTGAACGTTATTAAAAAAATAACCAAAATTCTACATCTACACTAACTCAAGGAATAAGCAATACTCTGTCAAAAGTACTTTAGAAAGCGAATTAACTAACGAAATAGAAAAAAAAAATCTCAACCACTAAAAAATAAGAAAATAACTACCCAAATAAAAAAAAACCTACTTAAAAAGACCCACCATATAAACACCCACGTTCCCAAAAATAAAACTGATCAACAACCACCAAATACGTCAAAGGACAACAAAAAATGAAAAAAAAAAAAAAAAAGAAAATACATTTGTAAAACAAAAGTCCCCCAAACCAAATCAACTTTAATTTACAACACAAAAATTATTCCCAACTGAAGAATAAACGCATAGAGCCTCATTCGATCAAAATAAAAATACCACCCAGAAATAAACACAAAGCCTAAAGAGAAACGCAACCATTAACAATATCTCCCAAATGATCCCGTAACAATACAACATACACTACAATCAAACAAACCAAATCAATAAAAGCCCTGGAAGACGATAAACACGAACGCAGTTAGAGAGATTTTAAAAACCCCGCTGCTATTAACGACACGACGCCGCCTCGACCCCACCGAAACAAACGCTACACGCCCACGCTAATAAAAGCCACCGCGACAGAATTAAAATCCGAGCCGCTGCTTCGCGCAACGACCCGTAGAAACCATTGCACGCCTTTAAAAACAGAATAGCCCGGCAAAAAAAATATCCGACTACAGAACTCGATTCAAACCAAACCTTTATCGTCACCACCTGAACCGAGAACCGTACCGCTCAGGAAGAACGCCAGAGCCCTTAGCGCACACCCACTGCGACCCACACAAAACCGTGCGATCGATCCCTACAGAGCACCTCCGAACCACGACACCCAAGAACTTGCGGCAGCCGAACCCCGCGCTGCCGGCCCCGGACGGAGCGCGGCTCCCGGCGGCAAAGCGGCTCCTCCGGCGCGCAGGGGCGGCGCCGCCCCGGAGACCCCCCCGCCCCCGCCCGCTCCCCCTGCCCGGGGGACCCCGGCGGCGCCCGAGCCCCGCGCCCGGAGCGGACAGAGCGGCGGGCACCGGCCGGGCCGGCGCAGCAGCGCCCGCGCCGCCTCTGCCGCCCTCGGCCGGCCCGGCGCCAGCCGCCCTCGGCTCCGCACGGCGGCTCGCACCGGCAGAGCGGCTCCGCCGCTGCCGCGCCAAATTCCCCGTGCGCCTCGGCAACCGCCCGGCCCGGGCCGGCAGCGCTCCCGAGCGGCAACGCTCCGGGCCGGGCCGCGGCCACAAGAAGCGCCCTCAAATGCAGCGGCACAGCCCCGACTGCAGCCCTGCAAACGCTGCCAGAGCTGCGGCTTCCCGCAACTGAACCCCGAAACTGACGCCGCGGGCGGCGCTCACCTCGCTTCAACAAGGGCAAAGAAATGGGTTCTCCCCTTCAAGTTCATCCCCTGGGAGAGCAGAAAAGAAGGGGCTTTCCTCCAATGAAATCCTTCAAGCCGTGTGGAAAGGGGGATTTGGACCTCAATTCAAACCCTTGCAAAGGAGGGACACCAGCGCTGTCCCCTCCATTTAAACCTTAGGATGATGAAAATGGGCTGGCTGCCTTCAAATCAAAGCCATCCGATGACAACAATACTTGGCCCATTCCCGTTCAAATGGAACGCAGGGATTCCCTGTCACCCCTGGGATACCCCTAACAGCCGGGAAAAGGCAGGTTTTCCTTCCATCAACACCCTTCGAACCGCAGGTGAAGGCGGATCCCTCCCAGTTCGAACACAGACAATATTAGGAGAGCAGCTGCTTGCCTCTCCTTCTTTTGTCTTCACAAGCTCCGTCTTTGGTCCTGGGGAACCGGGGAGGGGGGACTGCCAAGATCAAATCGAAAAGGGAAAGGACCAAAGTCCCCGCTCCAAATCCACACGCGCTCACCCGTTCGGCTGCTGCTTCCCGGCACAAAGATTCGTCCCTCGGCACCTCCTTGAAGCGATGCTCCGCGTATCCAAGCGCGCATCCAGGTGTTCGCCCAGACGCTGCGAGAAGCTCTCGCAGTCCTTCCATGAGACAGCCCCGGGAGCCCCCCATGAACCCCTCTTCTCAGCAGCTCCATGCAAAAGGGAGCTGAGGCGAAGCCTCCCCCTAAAATTGCCTCCCCCCCCCCCCCCCCCCCCCGGCAGGAGCCGGCCCCTCATCATCCTCACAGCTCACACCTGGGGCTGCTCCGAGCCCCCCATCATCCTCACAGCTCACACCTGGCGCTGATGCCACTCTCCAACAGCGCCTCTCCCCGTCCAGCACACAGCCCGCTTCTCACAGACACAGAGCCAACAGACATCTGCTCCGGGTGCTGGCTGTTCTTAGTCCGTCTGCTTCCACAATTCAGACACGGACGTGCGCTGATGGCACTGAGGGAAAGCTTTCCAGTGCACAAAACTGTCATTCTGGTAGCACGCTTTGAGACGCCTTCAGAAATAGCAGAATCAGCGCCACCGCCTAAGAGCCCTGCTGAGGAACCCCGCCCTCCTTGGGACACCCAATGCAGCAGAGCTCGAAAAACGAAGGGAAAAGTCAAGCTTGGAGTGGGAAAAGAGAATATAAATACAGCAGACGTTAAAAAAAGCCTTCACACAGTAATAGTGGGACCCGGTCACATTTCTTCTTTCCTTGCTCTCTGGAATGACATCAATACGAAGTAAAAAACCCCACACGAAACACAAGGCAGAGCTGGGATTTTACACGTCTTCCTTTTGGCTCTCGGGATGACAAGCGCCTCTTCCGGGACTGCGACACGATTTGGGCGCTGGCAGAGAACGGAGGCAAAAGGTGCCAGAGAGCCCCTTCTATCGCCTTCAGCCCCTGCAGCTGTTCTGAGGGTTCCAGGGCACAGCTCGGTCCGTTCCTAGATCAAAACCTCACGGCAATATCTTCAGAACTACTACCCATCTCCAGTCGGAACCTTCTACATTCCTGGAAACAAATGAGTGCGTAGAGAGGGTTTCTCCCCAGCTGAGTTTAGAGACCAATTCCTATTCTTTAGCAATACCTAGAAAACCGAACGCCTTGCCAGGTTTTAGCATCCTACACCCACTCACCCCTCCCTGTGCATTTGGTGGCAGCTTTGGGTCCCTCTGGGGGACGGCACCCAGCGTGACCCCCGCCCCTCGCCCGCCCCCCACCTGCTCCTGCACCGCAGTGGGGCTCCCTCTCCTGGGCACCTCGGGGTGCCCCCAACGGCATCAGAGCCCCGAGTCTTCACCCCCCCCCCCCTTTTCCTGACCCCCAAAGAAGGCTCAGAACGAATCCGACTGCCCTGGACAGCAGCGCAGCGCTTCCCCCAAGCCCTTCCCACACGCGCATGGCCCCAGCAAGGGATTCTGCTGCAACAAGAAAGCGGGGGCAGCCCCCAGAAGGCTTGAGGTTCCTGCCCAGCCTCGCTGTCACGGGCCGGGGGCAGCGAGAGAGGGAGCGGCACAGACGGCGGGGACGGCCCGGCACAGGGCGGGGGCCGCTCTCAGCGCGATGCCGGCAAAGCCGCAGCTCCGGCGCTGTCGGCCGGGCTGCTTGAGCGGCACGGGGGGATCCGCCGAGAGCCTCCGGCCCCGCGCGGGGACTCCTGCAAGGGCCCAGGGCCGCCGGGCTCCGGCCCTCGGGGCTTTACTCTCCGGCAGCCCGAGCCCCGCGGCTGCGGGGCAAAGAAGGAAAGGGGGCACGGGAAGAGAGGAGCGAGAGCAGGGCATGAGAAAGGGCGGCGAGGGAGCTCGGGCTGTGCAGGAAAGCGGGACGGGAAGGGAAAGCCCGGGACGAGGGTACAGGGAGGCTGGGCAGAGGAAGGAGAGAGGGGGAACAGAAGGGAGTAGCGGGCTAGGGACAGGACAGGAAGGAGCCGGGTTTGTGGGGGGAGAGGGAATGGGGGAAAGGGAGCGAGAGAAGGCGAATACGGGGAGAAGGAAGGAGGGCTAGAGAGAGGGACAGGCGGGGAAGCCCCCCAGAGCCCCGGCTGCACCCCGAGCCCGGCCCGGCGCCTCGCCCTGCCCGGGATGCTGCGCTCGGCGGAGCTCGGCTCGCTCCGGAGACGCTCGGCTAAACTCGGCTATTGTCGGCTAAACTCGGCTATTGTCGGCTAAACTCGGCTCTTGGCGCCTGCATTCGCCTCTTCGGCAGAGCTCGGCTCTCTTCGGCCCAACTCCCAGCCGCTCTCTGCGTTCGGGGCGTCTCGGCTCCGCTCGCCTCGGCTCGGCTCCCTGAGGGCGGGCGGGCAAGCGCCGCCGCCTTACGTTCAGCTCGCCCGGCTCGGGGCTCTCCCGCTGCCGCGTCCCGCCCGATGTAGACTAGACCCGCCGCCATTAACATAGAAACAACCAACATGGACCAATCACAGATCCACCTGCTGCATTCCATAGCAGTAGATAATCAGTGTTTACATTCTGTTCCTGAGGCCTCTCAGCTTCTCAGGAGGAAAAATCCTAAGGAAAGGATTTTTCATAAAAGATGTCTGCGACACTCTGCACTCAATGAAGGCAGCCTCCAGCTTTGTCTCAGAGATACCTGGCAGCTGGACAGTAACTGGAAAACACACATAATAGAAACTGCAGTAAATGTCATCTGAAAAAATAAACAGCTGTGATGTCCCAGCACCCCCCACCCCATCAGCCAGAGTCCCCAAAGCCCCCGCACCACCCATCACCCACAGCCAGGGAATTGGCACCTCTCCCTGCAAGGGCCTTCAGCAGGGCATTGCCGCACCCTCAGACTGAAGATGTGCAGCACACAGCACTGATGCTGCAGTGACATTGCAAATAAAATGTGCCAGCACTGATAACCATCATTTCACATTTGGCTTGGTATAAATATGTAACTCTTTTTCTCCTTAATCAAAAATAAGCTGCTGCAGAGTTCACCATCTCTCTCAATGGAATTCACTAAAGGATTTGGAGATGATGTGCAGGGAAAGACAGCATGCTCACTAATCCATGTGTTTTGCAAAGGCCCTGCTTTGCCATACAACTACACGTGCAGCTGTGGAGTCAGCCCAGCTGTGCTTGCTCACTGAGCCAGCTCAGACCAGACACCATTCAGTTAAAGTAATGCAGGGTTCGTGCTGAAAGCTACAAAACCATATACAAAACCCATCCATGACCTGAAAACATCAGGCATATGAGTTTGTGAGGTTTTTCCCATTCAAAAATGTCACAATAGGACACAAAGTGAATGACATGCACAAGCTGAAATGTCCAAGATAAAAAGAAGGAAGTTTATATCCAAACTCCAATATTTATAGACTTTCAAAAGCACCCATGGATTGGAGGATGAAATTGACACCTCTCCAGCCACACTGGTCAAACCAACAGTCCATCAAATTTCTCCTCCTCCATAAAGGAATGCGAAGCGATCATTATTTACATGAAAAGTGTGTGAGAAATTCCATTACAAAAATGTAAACATCAGAAGGCTTAGAAGAACTTAGAAAAACTGGCTGACACAAAAAGTCCAGGGCTGTGTTTATTTTTCTGTCAAATTCCACTGTTTCTAGCTGAGGGAATAAATACATACAGAGTATTTGTAAGCAATTCCAGCTCTGCCCTTTGCTAGACACCTCACCTGGAGATGCAGTGGCATTTCATTTATCTTACTTGTCTCAGGGTTAATTTTGGCAGCAGCCAGGAAGGGCATAGCCCTGCAATTATTTGATGCCACCTCGTGCCATGGACATCGGGTGGTGGGGGTGTTTCTTTGGTGGTGCACGGTCACATCACCCTGGATTCCACGAGGTGAGCAGTCACATGTTAACTGTGCACCGATCTGCACACTCTGCTATTAGCATTGTTCTTACAGTTTTTCCTATTTCTTTGCCTTTTCTAGTAAATTGTTCTTATCTCACATTTTTGTGCCTCCAGTTCTCCTCTCTATCCTGCTGCATAGGGAAGGGGAAGGAAGTGAGCAGTTTGTGGTCTGGGGTGCTACAGCAGGAACGCCAAATTGCGTGGTGAGCAATCACATGGAAATAGTTTGCCTATCTTTTAACTCTCTTATTAGTGTCTTGTTGCTGCTCTTAATTTTTTTCTTCCATTGCTATTTCTAGGAAATTGCTCTTATTTCAACCTGTGATCTTTAGCTTTTTGTGCCTTCAATTCTCTCCATTTCATCGCAGGAGCAGCAGAGAGAAAGTGAGCAAGCAGCACATGGTCTGGGGTGCGTCAGTGGGAACATTAAATTGGGGAACACCATTCTAAACCGTGTCTCAGCACCTGGAAATGGAGTTGGTCTTCATGATGACTCTCAGGATGACTCTTCATGATGACTCCTGTGGCGCAGGAGGTACAGTTCAGGTACAGTTTTCTGCGAGAGGCCATAACAACTGAGAGGGGTGCAAGCACGCTGTTTCATGAGGACAATCAAATGGTCATTTCCTACATTGACAAGAACAGTGGGTATGGCAATCACAGGTTTGGTGATAATGTGAACTTGGCTACCACCAGCAGCCAGACAAGCTTTCAGTCAGTTGTGGTGAGTGCATTTTTCTTCCTGCATATGTCTGCCCTGCACTGTACAAAGAATGAATGCTTCCATAATTTCTATATCCTGACACCAGTCCAGGATGCTGCCCATTGACAATGCCCTAAAAGCCCAAGTTGGAGTGAAAATCAGACCTTTGCCTTGCTAGACTTTGGATCTTGAATGGCACCACAGGAGGGATGCTCAGTTAGGTCACGGATGGCCAAACAGCCTTTCCCCTCCAGGACACACATCCAAGCCTCACTGGAGTTGCTAATGATCAACCAGCCTGGCTTCACTGCATTTGCAAGCGTGGTTTTTGTTTGACAGGTTTGCTCTGTGCTGCCTTGCTGCTGGACTAGGTTACTGGGCTACCTCTGAGTTGCCTGGACAGTCCTCCCACTGTGAATTTTAGTGCCCAGGGCTTGTTGTCCATCTCAGGAGGAATTTGCTGCTGACCTTGACTCAGCTCAGTGGAGGGGAAATGGATTTAGTGTTGAACAAGGTCCTAATCTCCTGAGGTGAAGGGTCCTTCATAGGGCAGTCTCTGCTCCCTTGCAAAGGACAAGTTGTTCAAAACTGCCCCTTGTCCACCCAACAGACAGAAGTGCTGAAATTACCCCAGAAGTATCTTTGGGGCTTTTTTAATATCACATTCGTGGATCACCTATTGCATGACTCTCTCACTGTCCTCACCTCGTTCATCACAGAGTGCATCCCTACTTTATGTCGGGCAGCCAAGGATGAAATGTCATTTAAACAACTTCAGCAGGATCCCAGAAGGCTCCTGGCAACACACCAAACAGCCAAGAGATAATAAACCCAGTATTTCTTCAGCCCATTGCTGCCTTGGAGCACTTCTGTGGCATCAGTCAGAGCCAGTCACGGGCTGCCTGCTCCATGCCACACACCCAGGAGCAGGAGGAGGTGGAGGTGGCACATGCTCCACAAGCCAGCTCTGAGCTGTGGCGACACAGTGAACCCCAGGGAGGTGAAGCACCAGAAGAGGCTGAAGAGAAGCTGGGGGAGACTGACACACGGCAGTGAAGGGATCCAGAAGACAGGAAGCGTGCCTTGCCAAGCAGAGAGATGTTTCCACCCTGCAGGGACCAGCTCCCGACTAGACTCTCTCTGCAAGCTGTCTCTGGACTTGGAGCCTCAGAAAGCCTGTTAGGGAGAGCCCCAACCAATCCCCTGATATCCCTGGGATAGAGGTGAAGATAGAAGCTCCTTCGAAAAAAGAAACTAGAACACAATGAAGGCAGAAAGTACAGCTGTTTTGTGAGAAAAACAGCAGATTCACCCCAACTCCAGGGTGTACCCATGGAGAAAAGAGAACCTTTCCATGTCTTATGAAGCTGCCCTGGAAGGACAAAAATCTCTTAATAATTAAATCCATGTTTGACGCAACTCAATTAGGGAATTCGCAGAGGACTTTGCTATTGAATAAGCAGTTCATTTTCGCAGGGTGATAAACCCAGGCACGGCCCAGGTGGCCTTTGCCATGACTTGTTTTCATTGCCTCAGCAAAGCAGCCCTCGGGCACCCAGCCGGGGAGAGGGCATAGCCCAGCCAGCCACCTGGCAAGTGGCCACTTCCCAACCCTTGTTTTCATGGCTCAGAGCTGGCAAAACCTCAGGCTGGACCAGGGCAGAGGGCGCAGGGGCTGCCCAGCCTCTTGCAGCCTGGTGCATGAGGGCAGGGTGGCTGCAGACAGCGCGAGAAGCCCGAAATTCTACCGGATGCCCAGAAGGGACCTCCCAGTTTTGTGTTTGCAGCAGCACCGAGAGCTTCCCAGCCTGGATTTCAGGCTTCCCAGCTCGTGCTGAGGCTGGTGAGAGCTGAGCAGAGGCGCTGGGGACGGCCAGGGTGCAGGCTGGGCAGAGGGCAGGGTCCCGCAGAGCGCTGCCAGCGGGGTTACGCAAGGCACTGCGGGTCACTCGGGCGACAGGGGCACTTACACAACCGGCAGGGCCCGTGACGCAGGCACCGCTGGCTCCTGGCCAGGCTGGGTGGCCACCAGGAGCTGGGAGCTGCCTGCAGCTGCCCAACCAGGGCGCCTCCGCTGAGCACACCCCCAGGAGAAAGTGCAGCCCTGGGCCTGGCTGCCAGCTCTGCCCTGACAGCCCCTCCTCAACTGCAAATTTATCCTCTGGAAACTGATGACTGGCAGGTTTCTTGACCGAGGCACCAAGGCACCGTGAAACCAGAGTAACAGAGTGTGAAAAACACAAGTTGCATTTACTTGCAAAGATGAAAACTGGCATCATTTTACATGACAACTGCAGTGCCCGGCCAGGGGTCCTTGGCATCCTGCATCACTGCCAGGCGCTCCACAGAGGCAGCACCTCCACGGACATGGGCTCTGCAAAGTGTTACGGTTTGATGGTGGCACAGCGTTAGTGCTTTTATGAAAATATGTCACGATATGTCATGACAACAAATGTTCTCCAAACAGGGCCATGTGTAACATAGAAACACAGGAAATTTCAACTGTGTTCCCAAAAAAAGGTTTTTTTGTGTTTTTCCATAACACAAAGAAACCTCCTCTCCTCTTAATAAACTAAAAATTACTTATCTAAAAAGTAGTGACAGACTGAAAGTTAGTAATCTAAGAGATAACAATTAAAAGTCCAAAGTTTTGTTTTACTGTAATGTATTAAGAACTTAATTAGAAAGAAAAAGAATATTTAAAAAGTTTTCATCCTAAGTTCCGTTTGTTGCTTTTATATAAGTTAATAAAGTCTTTTTTTTTTGCCCTCTATTCCTAAGCTAGAGCCTGCTTTACTCTATTCCTAATCACAATAAACACCAAAAATTTTTTTTTTTTTCATAAAAACACCAACACCGTGCCAGCAGCTTAAAAAACTCACTTCTTCTCAAAGTACAAGACTCATGCACTGCAAGTCCCAGGCTTTTCAATGGTGCTCACTCCACTGGCCTCCTGCTCGCCTTAGGGCTCTGAGCAGAGGCAGGCGAACCTCTCGTGCATCACCAAGTGTTCCAGGTGTTTCCAGCAGCTCAGGAAATGATAGCCCTGCCAGGCCTGACCTTTCTAAGGACCCCTGAAAATCACGTCACCATCTGAGAGCTGCTCAGAAGCTACAGCCATGCCACACCATCCCAAATGGAAAATGTGTCCATCCCTGTCTCCCAAAAGGCAGACTAATGGCTGAATGGAAATGTTTGCTAAATATACTAAATGAATGGTCCTCCCCTTGTTCAGTTAGATACAGGTGAGCATTGCAGCCAAGTGGTTGCACTGGCTCCAAGGAGAGCTATTCACTGGTTCCCTTCAAAGTCACTAACACACATAGAAGGAAAATAAAATGGCTTGGGCCAAAAAAGGCATATAGCAGGTCCTTGGAGCATAAATAAGTAGCCAAAAAATTACAAAGTGTCAGAAAGTAGATTCAGAGAGGTACTGAGAAAGTCAAGACAAAATCTGGCTGCCTCATGTCGAAGTCTTAGAAGTTTTGATTCCACAGGCAGATGCCTCTTAGAAAGACACCCGTTTCTAAATCCAAAGTACTCTGTTTAATCATCCCCACTGTAGGGTATATTCGTACCTGAGATGAAGTGACATGCATGTTTCTTTAACAAGATGTCCCAAGTGTCACTGTCATTCCCTCTTCCTCAACTGCCTGGAACACTGCACCATCTGCTACCCAGGCCTGCTGCTGGGTATGGATACCAGGGTTCAAGCGGCAGAGCTCCGTGTTGTGAAACGCTTGGGGGACTGAACGAGAGCTGAGGGCTTTGGAAAGCTCTCCTGGCCATCGAGGGCAATGCCACCTGTTCTAAACACCTCAATCTCTGCCCTACTTCACCTCAGGCAAACTTATGTCAGGGCAGCCTCCCTCACACCTGCCATGATCCCTATGTGTGCCACGAGTGCTGGCTCACAGCTTCTCCCAGGGGCCCAGAGCAAGGTGAGGCACGGAGGGGAGAGCAGGAAGAAAGGGAGGAAACCCCACAGCAGATGGATGGTGGGGAGGTGAAGGGCTCCTGGTGAGGTGACAGGGGAAAAGGGCATCCTGGGGGGCACATGGCATCCCAAGGGACAGCATCCAGCACTCCAGGGGATGGCATTGCTCACATGGCATCCCAAGGGACAGCATCCAGCACTCCAGGGGATGGCATTGCACAGGGCATCCCACGGGACAGCATCCAGCACTCCAGGGGATGGCATTGCACAGGGCATCCCTCAGGACAGCATCCAGCACTGCAGGGGATGGCATTGCACAGGGCATCCCACGGGACAGCATCCAGCACTCCAGGGGATGGCATTGCACAGGGCATCCCAGGGAACAGCATCCAGCACTGCAGGGGATGGCATTGCACAGGGCATCCCACGGGACAGCATCCAGCACTCCAGGGGATGGCATTGCACAGGGCATCCCTCAGGACAGCATCCAGCACTCCAGGGGATGGCATTGCACAGGGCATCCCTCAGGACAGCATCCAGCACTGCAGGGGATGGCATTGCACAGGGCATCCCAGGGGACAGCATCCAGCACTCCAGGGGATGGCATTGCACAGGGCATCCCAGGGGACAGCATCCAGCACTGCAGGGGATGGCATTGCTCACATGGCATCCCTCAGGACAGCATCCAGCACTCCAGGGGATGGCATTGCACAGGGCATCCCAGGGAACAGCATCCAGCACTGCAGGGGATGGCATTGCTCCCGGGAGAAATCAGGTGTTGGGATGTGTGTGCACCATGAGGTTCAAACGCACTGTGCTCACAGGCACCTGTGCTGAGCAGAATCTCGCTGCCACAGGCTTTCTCCTGTCACTCCCCTGTGACACTGCAGGGATTGCTGTCCATCTCCCCAGGAATGGCAGCTTCAGGGCATGCTTTTCCAAGCTGGAAACATCGGCAGTTAGAGCAGCAGTACCAAACACAGCACAAATGCTTCCTGACACAGGCATGAGCGCCTGGGATGAAGTGACTGAGGAGGTGGAAGGATCATTATCCTCAGATCATTACTAATCCCAGGGAAGGGGAGTTGGAGGAAATCATTGCTTTTATTATATGCCGGAAAAACTTCAGTCAAAGGCATATTTTTTAGTAAGTAACAGCAGCCTGATGGTCCTGAGATTATCACAGCATTGGAAAAGGATTAACAGCCTGGGCAGGATGTTTGAAACGTCAGCATGTCCAGGGTAAGATCAGGTCAAAAAAACTAAGAAAAAAGCATTTCTCACAGTCTAGGCATCCTTTCACCACGACCCTTCCTCTCCATTTGCTCACTGATCTCAGCTTGTGCAAACATCAGGCAGATGCACATGGGACAGCTGAGATCAGTTCCTCAAGGAACTTTTCACTGAGTTGCGTGCACCTAAAATTAATCCTATCTTCTGTGTATTTCCAAAAGGATTCTGTTTCCCATAGAAGGCTAGCAGGGCTTTTGAGTCACCCCCAAGGAATGCCAAGCCATCAGTGAGTCACATTTTGGAGGTGAATCACCACTATTCCCCGTCTTGGGAACAGAGCCGGTGTGTGTTGAAAGCAGCTTCATCTGGGACTTCTTTTCTTTTACAAATGCCTTTTTCATTGTCATGCAAGCATGGGCACACTAATTGGCTAAGGAAAGTCAATACTCAAGAGAGCAGAGAAAAACACATGCAGTACAGCAGGAAGCAGAAAACCTTCTGTCCTTCCTCCTTGGAGATCACATGAAGAGGTGATTTGGCCAAAACCCAACTAGAAAAATCAAATTAATAACAAACAAACTGCACTGCCATTCATTAGTTACTTAAGGACTAAGCTTGCTAGGCAGTGAGCAGCTCCAAGAAATCAGCTGGAACAGGAGATGAGGAGGATGAGCAGCCATCTCTGTGGAAAACCCAAGGTTTTTTCCATGGTGCAGGAGAGCAGAACAAAGCTGAGGATTTGGAGCTCAGAGATGGGCCCAGCTGCCTCATCCCCTGAACAGGACACAAAGCCAGCAGCTTACCTGTCACCAAGTCTCCAATCTATCAGCAGCAAAACCCAGGCCCCCTATCCCCTTGGCCACCATTGTCAGGGATTCTCTTTGCCCCATCCTGCCAGAAATGGCAGGGCCATTGGGACAGTTCATGGATTCCTTGGATCGCCAACCACTCTTTCCTTCCAGAGGTATCTGGTCATCTGAACAGGGGAAGAAAAGCTGGTTACAGAGGTTCATGCACAACAAGCATGGAAATAAACCCTTTAAGAGTGCCCAGACTTGAGAGCAGACAAGCCCAGTCAGGTGCAGAGCCCTGCAAGGAACCAGGGCTCCCAGTCCTGCACAGCAGGCAAGCCTCTGTCTCTCCTTTACATATTTAATGAAGTGGAAAGGATATGAATCAGAGCTGAGAGATCTACAAGGAATGTTCCACATGCTTGAAAGCAGAGAAAGCCAGGCTCCAGCCTTTTCCTTCCCAGGTTCTCCAGCTGCTTCTCCCCCGTGCTCCCAGCATTGTCTGCCGAGACCAGGCTACTTCACTTTGCAGAAAACAAAACTGGACAAGTTAGTGGGGTACTAATTACCTACCTGCTGTTTAATTATCTTTCTTGGGGTTTTTAGTTTGTTGGAAAGCATTTACATTACAGCATTTTGCTTAGGGAGGGCTACATGAGCCTACATACAGCCAGGTGTAAGTTTAAGCACCAAGATCCAGGACCCACCTTTGAAACTGCAGCTGCTCTACAGATGTTTTTGAAGAGAAAAGTAGCATTGAGACAAAAACATCAGCAGCAGAGAACTTGTGAGACTATCACAATCCATGATATCACAATCTTTCCTTCAATAACCAAAAAGGAAATGAGTAACAAAGACAAACAGATAAAATTACAGATGAGAATAAGAGAATTAGCACAAGCCTCCAGGGATGAAACTGGGATGCAATCAGTCAGAGCCAAGAAGGTTCAAACCATCAAAATGGTACAAGGGATCAAATCCAGCTCTAGAAGTGAGACAGAAAAGTCTGAACAAGGAAGCAAACCAGGTAGAGGATGGGCAGAAAGAAAAGCTAACTCTACCATCCCAGAAGACTCTGGATATTATCCCAAGTTGTCTCTGAACCCCTAACAAGCCCTTCCAAAATCTAGGCAAGAGGAGTGGTACCAGGTGTTAAAAGACAAACAATGCACCTGCCTTCAAAGGGGAAGGAAAGTTCGTTGCAAATTGTCACAAAGAACAACCTGACAGTGACAAATGTGGCTGGAATGGAGAGTAACACAAAGAAAGATGAGCAAATTTGTGGTGGGCTGTATGCAGGAGACAGTGGGGAAGAGCTGGGGCAAGGAGAGGCTCGAGGAGACAGCAATAAGAAAAGATTTAGAAGACATGATGTGAAAGAATAATGTTTATTTTTTATAGGGGAAAACAAAGACCAGGCCCATGCAAAACAGCCTGCAAGATGAAAAGATTGCTAGAACAATGACAGGGATCAACTAGTGTTGCCCAGGCCAAGAGGCACTTCCTGCACTGGGGAAAGCAGGATCAGCTCTATGCTTAGGAAAGATAAGCACCTAGAAAGTCAGAGAGCTTATGACATGGCAGGGGAAAAGAAAAGTCCCATCTTCCTGATGGCATCTTGCATTTGCTTCCAGCCCTGGAGGCCAATTTAGTCCCTGGAAAGGTCAGACCTGCCTTTCCCCTGTCCCCAGAGGCGTGCCTACGTATGTGCCCAACACCAAAACAGACAAGAGTTTTCTGGAAGCTCAGGAAGGTTGTGAAATCCCCTTCACTTGCAGCTTAGAACGAGGTCACATGTCACACACACAGGCAGCCTGCAGGTAATGCATCCTGAAAGCATCGAGAACAGAGCTAAGATCCTCTCCAAAACCTGACTTGTCCTCATCAGTGGAGCTCAGCCTGCCATGCTGCTGAACAGAGGCAACTCTTCCGAGATAGACCATTCCAGAGCAATCTCACTGCTTTCACCATCCTTTTCCATTCACTCAGTTCCTGAACTGCCTGGCACTTGCAGAGGGGGTTGTTGGCTCCCTCTGGTTACTGTGACAGTACAAGTGTCCTTAGCCTCTCCAGGGCCCCTTGTTCCCAGTGTCCCCCATCCTGTTGAACATTGGTGCAGGGGCTGCTGGGGCTTGAGAGCCCACCAAGAGAAGACCCCCAGCACCCAAACAAAACCTTCCACCCCGATGACCCTGGAGATTTTTGCCCACCTAAATGATTCTACTGTTCTCTCTTGTCTCCGGAGGATGGCTATAACCACCCTAAGCCCAGTAGGCAGCAAACTGGAAAAAAAAACTTTGACAGCAGGCACTGGAACACCAAAACACAGGGAACACAGGGATCAGCTGCTGTGCCCTAATTCCATCTTTCTGTCAAGAGAAAGCCTGAGAAAAAGAGGGATGAGCCAGGGGCGCTCAAGCAGACCCAGGTGTAATACCATGCTGCCAGTTTGTCCTGGTTCCTGCAGCAGCAGCATCCCTCACAGAAGGCATCTGCCTCCCCCTGGCCCCCTCGGTAGTTTATCGAACACATAAAAAATCAAGTATTTTTAGGGAAAAAAAAAAAAAGGTCCCGTTTTCAGCAGGAAGCCCGTTCAGACTAGCTGCGGGCACTGCCCTAATTCCAGCACAGGAATTCGGGGCTGCCCTTGGCCCCTCTGGCCTGACACAGGGCGCTGGAGCAAAGAGGCCACGGGAAGCGGGGGATACAACAAACGAGAGCACCCGCCCCCAGCTCCCAGCTTTGGGGCCCAGACCCCCCTTTACCGGGGGCGATTCCCCGATATCCCCAGCAGCCCAGCGCCTCACGGGCTCCCACAGGGTGGGGTGCCGTGCTGAGCGAGTGTCCCGCTCTCCACGCGGGCCTGGGGAGGGGGATGCTCGGGTCTGAGCGAGCCATCCCAGTAGAGGACATTACAGCCCCAGCGCTGCAGGACCCGCCCGGCTGTGCTGGGAGCCCCGCGGCTGCCGAGCCCCGCTGCACCCCCAGCGCCGGGCCGGGTGGAGCCGGGCGGCCCCCGAGCCGTGACGTCTGTGGGAGCAGAGAGCGCTCCTTGCTGACATCAGCGGCGGGAAACCTCCCCCGGGCCAGACCACTCCACGGCGGGGTAGGGGAGGCGGGAACGGCCACGGAGCGCGTCCTTCCTACCGCAGCGTCCTCGCCAGCGGCAGCGGGACCGCGGGACGGTCTTTGCGGAAAGCGGGCTCGCTGGTCTTTGCGGAAAACGGGCTCGATGTGCGGGCGGCGGCGCCGGGAGGGTTTGGTCGTACCTTGTCACTCCCCCCCGCGGGTGAGGGTGGTAGAGCCCGAGGTACGCGCCGCGCGGGGCGCCACCGCCTGTATAAGCGCGGCCGCGGGGCGGACACGGGAGCTGCCGCGCTCCTGGTCCCGCCCGATCCCTGCCGGTGCCGCTCCGTCCCGCCGGGAGCATGTACCAGAGCTCCGCGCGCTGCCTCTGCTCGGCCCTGCCCGCCCTCTGCTGCGCTCCCGCCGCCGCCGCCTCGGCCTCCCGCCTGCCGCGGTCCCGCTGCCAGCCGCCGCCCCCCGGCCCCGCCGCCCCGCGGGCAGCAGCGGGCGGCCCGCCCGCCCCGGGGACGCCGCCCCGCACAGGTGGGTATGGGCCGAGGAGGGGGCGCCGCCGCCCCGGGAACCGCGCGGGGTCACAGCCGGAGGCTGGTGCCGGGCCGGTGTTGTCGGAGCGGCATCTGGGCTGCGCTGCCCGCGCCAGCGTGTCCCTTGTCCCCTCGCCAGCCGCCTCTCCGGGACTGGACCGGCCCTTGGGCTCTAGGGCAGCGGCCGTGGCGCTCGCCCAGCCGGTGAGAGCGGGCAGCATCCCGCGGCATCGCAGCGGGCACTGCCGGAGAGCCCGCCGGAGCTTCGGGCGTTTCTGGCTCGGTGCCCTCCGTGTGAGGGATGGAGCACCCTGTGCCCGCACCTGGGCTGGGTGCGGGAGGCAGCCCGGTGTCGCTGCGCTGGCCTGTCTGTGAGCCAGACGGTCAGGGTCCGTGTGCCGCTGTCAGGAGCCGGCTCTCGGCTCGCTGAGCTGCCCTCTTGAGCTGCACTTGGTGTAGGATGAGCTTGACTCACTCAAGGCTCACTTTTCGCTCAAGGCAGCGTGTGGGAGCAGCCCAGGTTACCCTCTGGCAGGCAGCAGCAGCCATCGCGTCCCTATTTGCCTGGACTGTTAAATAATTACAGCCCGTTCTTCATTCCCCTACATGAGAGCTGGAAAGTGCCCCAATGCCCTCGGGTGCCTGTGCGGACCCCACCTCGGTGTGTGCACCCACCGCCCCCCTGAGCTCGGATCCAGCCCTAAGGCGCCTCTGTTGGCTCTGGCCGTGGCTCAGAGTGCCCGTCCGGAGCCATTCCTGCTGACAGCTTCTCCACTGTTGCCGTGGGCAGGGCGATAAGCCCGACTCCTTATCATTGAATGGCTTGGATTGGAAGAGAGCTTAAAGGTCTCCTGGTTCCAGCCCTCCCTCAATGCGCAGGGACACCTCTCACTAGACTCGGTTGCTTAAAGCTCTATCCAGGCTGGGCTTGGACACTTCCAGCGATAGCAGAGCCACAGCTTCTCTGGGCAATATGTCTGAGGCCGTATTACACATCTGGCATGCAGGAGATTCTCTTTGGCCTACTGCCTGCAGCTAGGGCTGGGGTGAAGAGAGTTCATTCCCTGTTGCAGGACGAGTGTAAAAGCCAGGCTAGGGCAGGGTGCTTCTGTTTGTCCTGCTGATGCTAGGCCAGGATGCCATCTGGCAGGATCGAAGCTTCATGGCAGTACAGGGAAGAGGAGCATATACATCTGAGAGCTGGCAGAATCGAGTTCATGGTTAATAAAGCATTCACAAAGATAAAGGTTTCCAGAGCTTGTGCCAAGTACTGATTCCCGATATTACTGGAGGCAGGATTTGAGGTTCACTCTTCTTTCTGATGTTGCCTGTTGAGAACAGGCAGCTTCTGGTGAGCTCTCATTGCTGTCCCAGACAAGGCTGTAGATGTAGCATGATACCTTGGTAGCGTAGATTCTGTCACACGGGGATGGCGCCTGTCAAGTTGTTCCTGGAACTGGGGTTCCAAGGAGGGCATTTGTAGCTGCTGCCAGCTCTAGGGCCGTGGAGGCTGATGCAACTCCAGACTGCAGGTGTGTGGAGTCATTCCCCTGGCAGGGGAAGCCTTGTGGTGGACAGGGTAGGGCTTCTGCCTCAAGGCGGTGCTGGGAGGTATGACCTGAAAGGAAAGGAAATGGGAATGTTGTTCGCCTTAGCCAAAAGGTCAGGGCCAATACCCTTCTGCAGCCCTCAGCTCTGAAATAAAGTACCCGATGGCTCATTGCCCGAGATCCTAGTTGTTCTCTCTTCTGTGCTCGATGGAGCAAGAAGCCTGCCAACCTTACACCCTGTTCTTACATTTAAGTCTCAGTTTGCATTCTTCCCTCACCCTTACTGTGCTGAGGTACCACCCTTGCTGAGGAGAAGCAACTTTTTGATTTAAGCACCTTGCATAGTAATGGCTGAGTTGGTGCTCCCTGTTACAGAACACCAAGAGAATCACTTTCATGTTGGCTATCCACCGCTACAGTGCAAGCTCAGAAGTCTGCTTCCTTCTCAGGAAGGAAAAAGAGTTTCAGTCTTCTTTTGAGGGCCCAGAGATAATTGCGTGAAAGAGGATCCAGACTGTAAATTAGGCACTCTCAGTCCTCGTATAGGTGGCTTCAAAGTTCTTGGCTGAAGCAGGGGCTCCTTGGGAAGATGCCAGCCTAAGATGACTGCTTATCTGCACAGGTCTGCCTCTGCCCCCACCAGCACCACGGTGCCACAACACTGGCAGCACACGTTGTCCCAGCAAGTTACAGGTCACTTCACTTGCAGATTTCAGAGTGGTGACCTTGTATTGTAGGTGGACTGCTGTGGACATGGTTCAGTATTGCAGAAATAACAAGAACTGGATTCTGTGTTTGGCGTTTTCAGGTTGGGGTTGTTGGTCTGGCCCCTGTTCTGCAGAACACCTCAGTCTGTGTTGTCGTGATTCCAGCACTTTGGGTACAAAGAGCTTGTGCAGATAAGCAGTCACCTTAAACTGGCATCTTCCCACGGAGCCCCCTGCTTCAGCCAAGAACGTTCAAGCCACCTATGCCAGGACTGAAAGTTGTTGTTGTTCTATTTATAGAGTCCCATACTGCTGTTACCAGATTTCTTGAGTCCATACCTCCTCTGTGTATTCTCATGGCTACAGATCTTCACAGCACAGACTCCTTCTTCTGTATGTCAATCCCTCTCAGTTCAGGCTCCTCCAAGGCTCTCCCAGACTGGCCAACCCACCCCCTTTTATCCCAGTTCTCTTCATTGGTCACAGCTGCAGCCCAATGAAGGACATGGCAGCTGCAGCCCATCAAGGACAACCAGAACCTCCTGGGGCAAAGCCTCTACACAGATATTCAAGTACAATACATGCATTTTTCCATGACTCAAAGGCCACCTCTGCTATAGAAAGTGCTTAATTTACAGTCTAGACCCTCTTTCACACAATCACCTCTGGGCCCTCAAAAGAAGACTGAAGCTCTTTTTCCTTCCTGAGTCATGACTGACTTTAAGAGCTGTCAGATCAGTTCTGGGCCATAGTACGGGCTGGGCTACGCCTTACACCCCATAAAGAGCTGGATACACCACAATCCCAGGGATGATGGGATTTAGACAATACTCTGTTGGCTTTGTTTGCAGCTTGGCAGGTGGAGGCTGAGCTTAGCCTTGATCCTGCTGTAACAGCTGTAAGCTGCTCAGGGCTTTGCCTTTGACTCCAGCTGTGTTGCACCTACCTTGTGCCTTTCAGCATCATCCCTCTGACTCAGGTCAAGCCACAGGCAGCCTAAGAGCTGGCTAATGGCTTCTTGGAGGGTTGTTTTATTATTATTATTATTATTATTCCTTTGGAGAGCCCCACCTGAGCCGTGCTCCTGACCCACGGCATGGCAGGACTGCCCTCAGCTGCTGCCGCAGCCCTGATGTAGCAGAGAGCACTGTGCTTATCTCCACTGGCAGCACTTAGCCGGGGGCTGTGCCTCTCCTAAGAACAGGTGAGTGCCTCCTGTGGAGCAGCTGTTAAAAGCTCTGCTGATTTCTTTGGGTTTCTGCATGGCTGCCTGGCAGCCCTGCTTGTGTGTAAACTGCACCCTTCTGTATCCAGCTCAGAGCGGGCTTTTATCCCTGCTCCCACTGCCTTCACAGCTGTGTCAGGATCCTGCTTGGGGATTTTGTGTTTCCCCTCACTATTGAAGGGCACTTCTACTACTTCAGCAGTACTTGGCTTCTTGAGAAGAAGTAAATTTCTCTGTAAACTGAGAAAGGCTGCAGAAACAGAAACACTACACATAGCTTCTGTGGAAAGATGTGTGTGTGAGCTCAAAATCACATCTCAGTTTGAGGAACTCCTATTACTTTAACTAAAAGGACAGAGATGAGGAGAAAAATCCTATATCTAATCTAAATTCCCATTTCACAACTTTCTTGGAACTGTTCCATGGGCTTACACATACAAAACACACATTAAAGCAAGTAGTTTTTAGTATCTTTTAAAAGTATCCATTTTCCTAAATAGAAGGATGTGGGATTTATACTGGAGAGTCTTTCTTTTCCTCCTGAGTGTGTTTATTGAACTATAAGGGTGTCCATCTTACTGCCTGGCCCTCTAGCCTGTCATTACTGTGTGTCTGTCACCAGATCTTAAAATTGGTAGTGCTGTAGTTCAGTCTGAGCATGCAGGTGTGTTGGGTAGCGTGCCAAATCTCCTGCAAGATGTGATCACAAGATGACAATTTCATCCTCTTTCTTTTTTAAGGTACTCAAATGTACAAATAAACCTACATGAAAACCACTGTGGGCCAACAGCAGTGCAACACTGAAGTTCTTTTGCTTAAGATTCCCTTTGCAAAAGGCATTCAGAGTAAATAAGTTGAGACAACAACAAAGCTCAGTCAGCATTGCCTCTTATGCAAGTTGCTGTGGTGCAAGCACTGCCCTTCCTGCCTGTGTTGGAAGGAGCAAAGCCCTCCCTCCCTGAGACAGGGCTGGAGAGCTCTTGCACACACGGTGTAGCAATACCACAAAACGTGCATGGGCCAAAACAGAGCAGGGACACGTGTGCATCCCCATCCTGTGGCAGCTGTCGGCCCGTGTGGGATGGGGAGGCCTCCCTGTAGGAGACATGGGGCTGGGTGAGGGCCAGCTGCATGAGCAGGGAGAGCTGCAGACAGCAGCCTGTGTGCAGCTCCTCTGGGTGAGGTGGCCAGAGCAACAGGGAGGGCTGAAAACCTCTGCTGAGCTGGGGCACAGCACACAAGAGTGAGGAGATAAAGGGAGAAAGGAGGGTGGGGGGAGTGAACGCAGGGATGTGGAGCTGGGAGGCACCACCTTCTCCACTCCACATCCTGAGGAGGTCTAAGCCAGCAGGAGCATCTGGCTGCTTCATGGTCATGACAACATTACTGCTTTGGGGTTAAATGACACTGATCAGAGATTCCTGTTAAATACTAACCTGAGGGTTGGTCAGGTTAACTGGAGTCTGCAGCCTGGAGGCATCCCATATGGACACAGGGTGCCCTCTCCTTCAGAAGCAAATGCTGCACGTGAAATAAGGAGCAGGCAGCATTTGTGCACCTGCTGGGCTCTCTCCTCTGTGAACAGGGGAAAAGTGTGCTCTACTGTGTTTCCTACAATATATGCAGAGTTAATCTTAGCCCTGCTATTCAGGTTGAAAGGCTTCTTTGTTGCCTTAGAAGACAGCAGCATGATGCCTTAGGCCAGGCTGTTTGCAGGCTGCAGCCCCCGATGACAGGCAGAACACGAGACTGCACAGGACTGACCCTCTCCTTACTTTCTCTCAGACTCAGGAACGGGCTGCTGCACAAACCACCATGGCTGGCACTGCAGCAAGGTAGCCAGGTGATGAGGAGAGCTGTGCTGGGCCATCTCTAACAGCAGTTTTTCCCTTGCAGTGTGTTCCATGGGAAACAGCACCAGCCGGCTCTACAGCGTGCTTGCCAAGACACTGAGCAGTGGTGCCGTGTCCCAGCACCAGGAGTGCCTGGAGCAGCTGGACTCAGCACAGCTGGATCCTATAGACCCCAAGGATTTGCTGGAGGAATGTCAGATTGTTCTGCAGAAGCGGCCACCCCGGTTCCAGAGGAACTTTGTGAACCTGAAGAAAAATGCCGGCAGTAACCACCGCCCCATCCGGGTCATGCAGTGGAACATCCTCGCCCAAGGTAGGAGATGCTTGTGAGCTCAAGGTACGAGCTTGAGATCAAATGCAGCAATGAAAACCCTGGCAGAGCAAAGGGAGAGGAGTGAACCACATGAGACACAACTGACTGAGGGCCAGGGGGTAGTACTTTGAGCACTTGGAATAGTGGCTTTCCTTCTGTCCCACAGGAAAGGAAAAAAAAGGTCTCTCCTTGCAACTCTGATGCCCAAGGGAGCCCCAAATTCCTGTCTTACCTGAACATATTGTATTCTAAAAGCTGTGACCCATCAGTTTTAGATGGTTGTTAACCCCAGAGAAAACGCATGTTTTTCCTAAGTTTTATTTGTGACCTTTCTCTTCAGTTTCTGATTACCTTATTGGTGAGCTATCCATAAATTCAGATCTGCTGCAGATAGTCTTAATGCTTAAAAAGAATTTTAACTGCCAGTTTTGAATCAAGGCTGTGGGTTGACAACTGCAGCAGCCTCACCTTAAAATCTTTTGGTGTGGGAAATTTCCCTCATGGGGACTGCCTTAACCTTCTGCAGTCTCTTTTAAGCCACTTCATTTTATTTTGGCTTATGCTGCAGCAGCCACACGTGGAAGTACTTGCCCTTGTGTAGTGGGCAGATGGGGAGTATGTCTTAATATAGCTTTTATCTGTAAAAGGAACTTAATTTTTTTGGAGTGACTCCAGTGACTTGAGATGGGGTTCTCACACCTGCTGGCAAATCTGGTACTCTTAAAGCCACCAGCATGTAAGCTGATAAAACCTGGAGGATGGCAGGCTGTTTGAGCTGTCAGTAACTTTCGGGTTTTTTGTTTACCCTCCCTGCTAATTCCAGCTCTCGGGGAAGGCAAGGACAACTTTGTCCAGTGCCCCATGGAAGCTCTGAAATGGGAGGAGAGGAAGTGCCTCATCCTGGAGGAAATCCTTGCGTACAAGCCCGACATCTTGTGCCTTCAGGAGGTCGACCACTACTTCGACACCTTCGAGCCGCTCCTCAGCCGCCTGGGCTACCAGTGCACCTTCTTCCCCAAGCCGTGGTCGCCGTGCCTGGACGTGGAGCACAACAACGGGCCCGACGGCTGCGCCATCTTCTTCCTCAAGGAGCGCTTCCAGCTCGTCAGCAGCGCCAACATCCGCCTGACCGCCATGAAGCTCAAGACCAACCAGGTGGCCATCGCCCAGACGCTCAAGTGCCACGAGACCGGCAGGCTCTTCTGTATCGCCGTCACCCACCTGAAGGCCCGCACGGGCTGGGAGAGGTTCCGCTCTGCTCAGGGCTGCGACCTCCTCCAGAACCTGAAGAACATCACCCAGGGAGCCAAGATCCCCCTGATTGTCTGCGGAGACTTCAACGCGGAGCCGACCGAGGAGGTGTACAGGGAGTTCTCCAACTCCAGCCTCAATTTAAACAGCGCCTACAAGCTGCTGAGCCCCGACGGACAGACGGAGCCCCCCTACACCACGTGGAAGATCCGGCCCTCCGGAGAGTGCCGGCACACGCTGGATTACATCTGGTATTCCCAGCATGCCTTGAACGTGAACTCAGCCCTGGGCTTGCTGACTGAGGAGCAAATCGGGCCCAACAGGCTGCCCTCCTTCAACTACCCTTCCGATCACCTGTCCCTTGTGTGTGACTTCAGTTTTAATCAGGACCCTGACAGACTGCTGTAATGTCCTGGAATGCCACCCGGCACTGCAGTGTCTGAACTCTCCAGCCTTGTATTGTAGAGAAAACCTTTGAAGCTAGATGCTGTTGAAAGATGAGGAAATGCTGTTGACTAACCATTATTTCAGGCACTTGTTTGGAGTTACACTTGCTGTTCAGCCCTCATTAATGTGCAGCCTTCCAAGGAGGAAGAAGGAAGCCAGTGTTCTCATCATGCTCTTCTTGCTGCTTCAGGGTTTGAAAACTAGAAGGCAAATAGCTTTATTCTTTCACTAAGCCCCCTGTTTTAAGGATTTAATCCTCTAATGAATGTGGAGGCCTTAGTATTTAAATCAAAACACTTGTGTTTGTAAAACATCTTGCCCTGACAGCATGCTGGCTGATTTTATTTATTTCATGTTAAGCTTCTGCAAGTACCAAAGGGAGTGAGGTTCAACTACCCAGTGAGATTACCTTAAATCTTTTTCTGTTTAATGCAGTTTAGACAAAAAGCTAAGCTCATAATAGTGTGGTCTTGTCGCTTTCCCATGACCTGAGACGACAAATCCATTGGAAGTGTGAGGAAGGACCCCTCCAGTAAGAGCAGGTGAGGAAAGAGAGGCTGACCATGACCTAGAGTAATACCCTCACTTTTCCAGAACAACGTGCATGTATCTGTCACACACATACAGCCTGCAGGCTGGACAGTGACTGTACCTTCATCTCTTCTGTGCTTCCCTCTCGAGGACACAGCTAACCAGGGACTGTTTCTTCCTCTGAGCATTACTTTTCTAAATGGTTTAAATTTGTAGTCTTGTCCATCTTGCTGTTTTGGTAAAAGGCCAGTCTTAATATTGAAAGATTTTCTTTTATTTATCTTCAGAATCTAAAGCTACACTGGAACCTGTTAAAAGATAAAATTTATTTATTGAGAGAAGTTGGTGATCCTGCATCTGATTGGAAAGTGTGGAGTGACAGTGTCCAGGAGCCTCTTGCTGTGACCCAGAGAAACTCTGGCAGAGCATCTGGGCTACAGCAGAGGTGTGTTAGTCCAGTAACTCCTGTGATTGCTCGCTGGTGACATAGGAATTGCACATCTGGGTTGTTGTAGACATGCCATTATGCCAGAAAATAGCATAGGAAGAGAGGGGGGAAGAGGGACAACAGTTGGGAGTTGTGCTGACATATAGATAGTTGAGGACGATCTGGCAGGGCAAATAAAGCAGTATTTCCATGTGAGGTAGGGTGCATAGTAACTCTTAAATGTTCCAGGTGTTTATTAATAAAACCCTTTGGAAAAAAGTTATGTCTTGGCTGCTGTCTTTGTCACTTGGCTGTCCCGAGATCCTGCTGCCATGGAGGTGAGCTGTCTCTGCTAGTCTGAGCTTCAGCTTGGTGCTGGTGCTTCCTCTGCCAAGCCTCCTTTCTCCCACCCCTAGCCCTAGTCTCAGAGTGGCATGGCTGCTTTGCCTTCACAGCACACACTCTTTCTCCAGCTTGGGATGTCCAAATTTCACAAGTCTGAAAGGAAGGGAGTTGTGCTTAGCTGTTAAGCTGCTCACTCCTCTAGTTAGAGAGGAAACCTACACTGCATTACTGTAAATATCCCCCTCTCCAGCTGTTGTGTGGAGCTACAAACCTGCAAAGTGAGGTGCAAGAATGCCTCCCTGAGGGCTGCTCAATCTGCCTGGGAAGGCTGGCCCCTTACAAGATGCAGCTCTATCTGCCACTTTCTCCTAAAAGCTCATGTGAAGAGAAGAAGCACCACAGGTGTGAGCTTTGCACAGCCCATAAATTACCATACTTGCATTGCTGAGAAGGGAAATACAGAGCCTGGTGACTGCCAGTCCCAAACTCCCACACAAACACACTCCTCATCAGACAAACAAATGAAGTGCTGCTGTGCAGCTGTAACACACTCTGCACGTGTTCCTGACCCTTGCAGGATGAGTGCAATGGTCTGCTTCCCAGCAGAGGCTGCTTTGGCCAGCCTGGGATCCATGTGGATTTGACTTTTCCCAAAAGAAAGGATTTTACAACCCAAGAGACAATGGCCTTGGTGAATACTGTTACCAGGCACACGCAACGTGCCAGCACCGCCTTGGGCTAGAATTTCACCAAGAGCAAATTGTGTCACAGGAAATCAGAAGGGTGGCACTTTTGGGGGAGATTTTGGGCAAGAGCTGCAGCACTGCCCATGCCCCACAAGACAAGAGATCTTTGAGCCTTGCTGCTGTGTTTCATACCAACTGGACACTGACAGCTTCCTCTTCATGGTGCTGGCTGCCCTCAATTGAGCAGAGGGGGTGACATGCACAGCTTCTCCTTGACAAGTATTTTCTCTTAGGACCTTGCCTCAAATGGTCTTGCAGGGAGGAGAAATTATACAACTGCTTGTTAGTTAACATCTGTAGTCATCTGCAGCTAAACACTTCCAAAATCAACATCACAATAAGCACTGTAAGATGGTATCTTTAGTAGGTCTAATCCTTACTCATCTACCACAAAAAACTCACACCAGAAGCTGGAGCTTCCATCCAGACTCCTTTTGGCAGTTGCATTGCTCTGGAACAAACTCTACTTGTGGCAGAAAGCCCTGACTTGAGAGCAAAGATCAGGTCTGTATTTAAAAACAAACCAAACCATAATCAAAAAACCCCACCACTGCCACCAAAAATGAAATGACTCCATGATTTCATTTCCCTTCTGTATAAGCAGCTTCAGTTTCCTCAGGCCAGCCAAGGTGTCCCTCAGTGTGGCACCTTCCCCACGGCCAGGGCGCAGAGCCACAGACCCCACTGTGCGAGGCTTTTGAGCAGCAGGAGCTGCTCTCAGCTGCACAACTCCCACTGCCACTCTCACACTGGAGTACATGGTCCCTAGGATTCTTAAGACATGTTGATTTATACCCTTGCTTGCATCCCTTGCTTAATTCTCCTAACCAAGAAATCAGCTGTTGAGAAAGAGCATGATTTGTGTGATAGTGCCATCACTGCAGAACCTCTTCTCAAGTGGAAAGGGCTGGGATTCTTCTTCCATCCTGGACATGTTACAGTACATGTTCACTGCTTCAACTCCTTAAAGGGTAATTTTGAAGGCAAGGGGGGGTGGAATAACTGAAAAGGCTGGAGACTTTTCCCATCTCAAGGCAATACTGTCCTCTCAGAAAACCCCTGCCACAGTGCAATGTTGAACCCTTTCTGCTAGATTTTAATAAAAAGGTGGATAGGCTGCAGAAATTAACTGCTAAGTTCCCAGGCAGTTTCACCCTTTTATTCCAGTACATGCCATAATCTATTTGGCACTCTTTTGAAAAACTTAAATGGATTATTGCTTTTGCTTTGTTTTATGCAGCCAGAGACAAGCCTGTAGCACTGAAATACTTCTGCCAGCTATAAATATCAGTACACTAAATATTTTTCAGAGGCAGCAGAAAGGATTTTTTTTTTCCTGTGTAGCAGTAAGACTCCTAACAATAAAAAATGTCTTCCAAGCTCTCCTTGTGAATGTATGCCTTATAAACACACCAAGGCTAAAAAAAGGCTCCACAGATCCCTTGCTTTCATCTTGAATAAAGGCTGCCTGTGCTTTAGCAGTGACACTTCTCCCTCACTCTCAAGCAAGCTGCAGGAAGAAATGACCCACTTGTTTAATTTGCTGAGAGGCAGGAGCTGTTTCAAGCTTATTAAAACACTACCTTTCCTGGAGAACAATTAGATCCCAAACACATAGTGTCATTTGGATCCTCCTAATGAGCTTAACACCTGCTATTTGAACTGTCTCTGCAAGGCAGAACTGCACTCACCTTGTTCTGGCAGCAGCAATCCTCACACGGAGCCGAGTTCCCTGCTGCACATGCCGTGCTGAGTACCAGCTTGAGGCTTCAAGCACTCTCCATTTTCTCCTCAACTTCTGACTGCCCCTGGCTCACTCATGCCTGATCTCCTCAGATGTAGCTCTCCAAAGCCCTAAAGTTGACGAAATCAATTAGCAGAGGATCCCAAGAGCTCAGCCTTCCTTTCAGCACTCTCTCCCCAGAGCTGTGCCAAGGCCCAGGCCCCTGCCCTGGGAAAGATACGCAAGAGAGAGAGCTAACAAAGCCAGTTGTCTCTACAGTGGGATTTCCCTTTCAACTTCGCTCATTTTTGATACTCAGACCTTTATTCTGAGTTGCAACTTACAGCTGAGGTGTTTTTCCCCCCTCTGGATTACACAACATCACTCTTTTCATTCTATAATTTAAAATAGTGGGTTTGAAAAATAAAAATAGTTCTTATCTGCAAGATCAGCGGTACCAAGTCTGCGTATGTCTCAATGCCTTCTGTATAAAGCATACTCACTTCACACAAGTTTCATTCTACCCACACATCCACGAGTTGCTGCTTGCCAAGGATGAGTTAAGCCTGGCCCCTACATGAACCACCAGATTCAGATGTAAAAGGGAATCCTGCTTTCACCCATGTACAAAACAACAGGTTCTTCAATGGGATTTCAAAAGCCTGGGAGTATAGCCAGATACTCAACTAACCATTTCAATATTCTGGTGTTCCTTTCATCCATTTCAGATGTCACAAGCCCGACCAAAGCTCCCTCATCCCGAGGTCACGTCCTCCAACACCACCAGTGAAAACATTGATATTTACAGCATGAGGGTAGGTGCCCTTTCCATGTCAGCTACAGCCCATGCTCACAGAGAGTGAGGCTCTCACAGCCCTGCAGGACCTCCAGGCGGGTATGCCCTGGCAGCCAGGGCCATGTGCCACTCGCTGCTGGCCAGGGGAGAGAGCCCAAGCGCCGTCACGGCAGCGCCTCAGAGCTGGCCACCCCACCAGCAGGGCAGCTGCGGCCTTCAGGCCTCTCCTTTTTGCCATTACATAAGGAAGTCCTGGCATTACAAGGAGGTCATCAGCTGGAGATCCTTATCTAATTCCAGGAAGACAGTTTGTCCCCATTTGACTTCCACTGGATCTAAATTAGGTGTTGGTCTTAATTACAAACGCTCGACATCGATACCTCATGCTCTGAGATACCATCAAGTAACAGCCATCTAGAACAGGGTTTCTTACAGACTGGACTTAAAACAGCAGCTTTAAAAACACTGGTTCCTCTCATCTTTTAGCTCAGATTTGTACCACCTGCCTCTCTTTCCACGGCTCCATTTCCCTTTACTCAGAACATGAGTGCCTCTCAGACTGTCAGTGAATCCAGTGATTGCCCAGCTTCCCCTACTTCCGTTTCCTACCTTTCTTGGAAAAAAGGCATCTTCTCTCTCCATGTCCTTGTGTGAAGGGGTCTTGGTCCTCTACCCCATGCCAGAAACACAGTTCACATCTAAGAACTTTTGATTCTTTGGACTGCTGCCTTACACATGCTTTTTTATCGGCTTCAGCTTCCTTTTGTTCTTAAACTCCACTTGCCTGCTCAAGAGGATGAACAAGAACAGTTTTTTTTTCAGAAGCCTTTCATAGCCCCCCCCAGTGCTGGCCTGGCTGTGTGGAGCTATTTCCACTTTTCTTTCCAGCTGAAGGGAAGAAGGGGCCTTGCTGCTAGGACTCTGCAAGTAACCTGCTTCTCAGCATGTGAAGTACTGGATTCTGGTGTCCCTCAGCATTACACAAGACCTCAGCTGCAGACAGCTGTTAAAACTGCTCCTCCAGGCATCAAGTACTTGGATGATGATTCAGGCTTCAATTAAATTTCAAGATGACCCAAGTTCCTGCCCTGAGGACTTTTCAGGGCATATCACTAGGAACTGGGGGTCCATTGGGCACCTGACTACTCAGGTACTCATGTGCTATGACTGCTATGAGTACCCACAGCTGCACGTGCCACTGTGGTGCCCCTGGAATCAGGGTAAGCTACACCTGCAGCCATGCAGCTGCACTGGAAGTACAGAGCCACTATCAGGTGCAGCTGGAGGAGCAGCTGGGCAGCTCACAGAGCTCATGTGTGTGATCACCACACTAAGAACACCTAGGAACTAGACCCCTGCCAGAAGTTACCTCACCAGCTACAGCAAGCTCCACAGGTATTTACAGAAATGAGTGAGAGAGCTGGTCAGCCCCTTGAAGCAGGGAGGAGGCCCAAAATTGCACACTGTATCATCTATATTAGGATGAATGCCTGGAAAATTTCAAGTAAGAAAAGAAGGTTAACAGGTTAGCAGAAAGGAAGAAGAAAAAAATAAACAGCACACCAAACACCATTAAATTTTCTTTCTGTATTTCATTAAAACCTACTTGAATACACTTTGAAACAAGAGTACAACAAAATAGAATATACTTCAAATGTTGAATATACAAACTATTATAGTTCGTTCTGAACACTGGTACTTCCCTCTTAACTTCAACTAAAAAAAATTTACAGGTTTAGAACTACCTGACAAAAGCTCATGCTGGGCGTGACCTCTGAAGTGAGAGTAGAGCTGAAACTGAAATGTATGCACAGATGTCAAGGCTAAGTGAGAGAAACAGGCATGGTACAGCAGAAGGCAGAAAACCTGCTGCTACTTTGTCCACGATTAAGAAATTTAGACAGACTTTTAACTACCATACAAAATATGTTACATGTTATTCTATAACAATACTGTGCTAGGTATAAGGTTTTTAAAAAATTTGTTTTAATAAAAAAGCTTTACACAAACAAGCCATTAGCTTATTTCAAGAAAGATAACTGAAAATCAGTCTAAGGCTTTCAATTTGAATCTGCTTAAGCTGTATGATACAAAAATCCCTCCAGGCCTCTGTCTTCTTTTAGAAGCTCTTTAATCTCCTTTATTTCACTTCCTACAACACCTAGTAGCATAGTTTTTCACATAGCACCAGTTGAGTACTGTGGGCACACAGTAGTAATCGCTGGTATGCACATAAAATGCATCAAATTTGCCATTTGTGTAACAATGAGACTTTCCTCTCCCCCTGAAAACTAAAAACCAAGGCAAACCTCTCACACAGCTCCCTCTTAGTGTTTCAGGTCTTAGTGTAGCTTGGTAACCGGTAGCGTAGTGAAATTGTTTGGTCCCTTGTCAGTCCCTCTCTCTTTCATTCTCCATAGGTTCAGCTGTTCCCCAACTGGAAGAGGCAGTTTTTAATCAGCGCATCAGCGTGGTTTGAGTCCCACTGAAACACGGGGAAATAATTTTTTTTTTTCCAGTAAGTCTTGAACATATGCATGTTTATTAACATTCCACAGCTCTCTGACTTGGTGGTGGCATCCACATCCCTCCCCCAGTCACGTCAGTATATTCAAAACCGTAACAGTCAGGAGTCCATGCTGGAAGAAAAACCCATTCTTCATTTTTCACACGTGATGATTCCTTCTGTTTTCATTGTCACAGGAAGGGCAATAGCTGAGGGTGTACTAACCACTACCACGTGGGTTACAGTCTTGCTTCCATCCGCTGGCTTCTCCTCTTTGACCAGCTGCAGCGTTTTCACCTCACACTCCTGTTTCAACGCGGCTGTGTCTGAGGGCACTTCGGGGCCTTTGAGGACGGCGCTGATGACCCTGGGAGGAGTCTGGCCAGAGGGCTGCTGAGCAGGGACCGACAGTCTCACCACCGGCGTCCCGTGAGCTATGGACACCGGCGTCAGCGCTCGCACCGCCAGCGGGGCTCCCACGATGTTGATGCTTCCCGAGCCAGACAGGCTCGTTTTCGTTTGCAGCTGACACTGCGTGAGCTGCGTGGCAGGGATGGTGATGATTTTGGTGGGCTGCATTGTGATTTTGTCTCCGTTTTCAGCAGAGGCTGGCATCACAGTCGGGATTGTCTGGATTACTACCTTTGGAGTTGTTGCTGTGGTTGGACTTGTGTTGGTTATTAAGGGTGACCCTGCGTTTACTGACTGCACTGCCACAGTTGAGATTTTCTGTCCCAGGGAGGTCATGACAACGGGCACTTGCATTGCCACTCGAACAGTCCTACAAGATAAACGTGTGTGTTTAGGCCAAAACACGGCACCATCACAGAGGACAACAAGGACAGGCAGTTCTCAGAGAGACAGGTTTTTAACTGGTTCTTAAAAAACAACAAACCTAACCGTAACAAAAAAATGAAAGAGCCAAACCAGCAAACAAAGAGCCCAACCCCAACCTTTTGCACATCTAGCAACAGGACTTGGTAAATTCAACAGCCCCATTAACACAAACCTGGGAGCTGATGTTGCTGGGACAGTAGCAGTGGTAGTAGAAGGATGAGATGAGGATGTGTCATGAACTGGTGAGGCAATATTCACAACTCTGGTGACTGCTTTTTCTGTTCTGGTACAGCTCAACTGAGAGGAATTTTTTCCTCCACGTGCAGAGGTCGCTGCTTTTAAAAGGTTTTCTGCAGATAAAGACACTCTTTCCAGGGACTTTTCATCTGTAGGCATTGCCAAATCTTCATTGCAGGACTCACTTTTGTCATCATCTATGACAACTATATTTTTTGGCATCTCCTTAAACTGATACACAAGCCTCTGTCCCTCAACTTTAGCCAGGATTCCTCTTTGATAGTAGTATCTGCAAGGAAAGTACAATTAAGTATTAAGCAACATTTTAAAGAAAATGTCACTCTGTGCTAACAAGAAAACGTGAAGTAATCACAGTAAAATCTACAGTGTAAGGAGGTATGGAAAGAAGCTGTTAGAACACACTGGCAAATCATCTGAAGGATCTACCTGTAAAAATCTTACCTTTCAAATACACACTTCAGGAACTAAAATCGCAAATTTACTGCTAATATAAAAAGTTATAGGGACTGCAAGACTGAAGGCTAAATCTGCAAAAGGGCAAAGTTTTTAAAGTTTCAGAACCATTCTATTTCTATGGGCAAAAATAAGATTTTAAACTGGAATAGATAACCTAAGGATCTAAGAGTTTTTACCTCAGAGCTCTTCCCATAGTCTCATAGTTCATGTCAGGCTTGTTCTTGTGTTTTCCCCAGAGTTTGGAGACAGCTTTTGAATCCACAAGTTTAAAGATTCCTTTCTCTCTCTGAGTCCATTTAATATATCGAGGACATGTATTTTTGTCCTGAAGAAGGTCCAACAGGAACTCCCATAAGTATGTTGTATTTCCTACAATCAGAAAGCATTTTTGTGTTAGAAAACCACTTTTAAAGACAATAGGAAGTTCTCCATATCACCTGCATTACAAGCCATGTTGCACAGAGGATGTAACCTGCACATAATCATTCACTCTGTTAACTTTAGTGAAGTTTCCATGAATATTTACATTCTGAAAAAGCTACTCCAAGTGATCAGCTACACAGCACAGGAGCCTGCCTGTTCCATCCAATACCCATGTACAGTTCTTGAAAAGAAGCATGGGAGGGTGTTCCAAGTCTGTACCTATCTATGCAGCCGGACGAGTGCTAGAATTTCCTTCTCCTATTTGATTAAACAGCACATGAAATGCCAGTACATTTTATGACACTGCAAAACAGGAGGATACAAATAAGTAATTTTTAAAAGGCATACAGCCAGCAGCAACAAACCATCTCAACTGTAGTTAAGTTTGTCAGGGATCTGGGACTCTCACACTAACTGCTGGCACCCCATGCTCTAACCCTTCCCGAGAGCTGTTGCAAAAACATAAGTGGGCTTCAGGATCAGAAAGCAAACAGGAACTACAAGAGAATAAATAAGCTGTAGGGCACAATTAAATCAGATTTACAGCTGCCTCACTTCGCACCAGAAAGCATCCAGAATGCACAAAGGAAGGAATGCCAGCAAGGGATCCCCTTTCCAAATGTGCACAATCATCTCTCATTCTCCATGACTTAACTCTGATAGTACTAAACTGTAGAGTAATTCCTGCTTTTCCAAACCCATGCTGCATATGAAATAGCCTACCTTTGCAAGTGCTTTCTAAAATAAGTAATAACAAAAATTAAATCCAGTTAACAAAATATTTTGCAGGACATCAAGAAAAAAAATTAATTTATTCCAGTTGTAGTACAAAATATGGAATGAGATACTTCATGAGAACAAGAGATATAAGTAGGTCATTAGGAAGTGCCATAGAAATGAAATAAATTTAGAAGAAAGCTAAAAAATCTCCTGAAAACCAGAGAGCAGCACCATCTCCCACTTTATAAAACAAGAAGCTGTAGAGCTGAATTCACCAGCACAAAAAGGAGAACAGAGAGAAATACAGGCCTCCTTTTTCAAATTATTTGTCCAGGAAACTAGGACCTGGGACAACTGGAAAGGACTGTTCAGGTAACAGAAAGCTGTAATACTAAAACCTGAAATAGAAAGCAAGACAGGGAGTCAAGAAGACTACAGAAAAAGGAATTAATTAAACAAGATGTATTTTTAAATATAGCAGATACAAAATCTGTCATCTCCACTGAAGTCCACTGCTACACCAAACCTAAAGCAACTCTGGGCACTGTAGGGAAGTTGAATTAGTGTTTGCACCGGTTTCCATGAGCAAACATCTCCATGAAGTCAGTCCCATTCTTCCTTGCCCTCCTGACAAACCTGATGACTCAGGAGCTGTAGCCAGATAAGGAATAAGGTAAACAGCAGAGACCTTGCTTTTAAACAAATGTCAAAGTAACAGTGGAGCTGAGCACTGCACACTGCTCCAGCTAGCATGCTGCTGCTCCCGGTCACTAAACTGTCACTCCCAGCTACAGCAACACCTCACAACAACTTCCAGGGCACCAGGGGGAGGCAGGATCCAGATGTGTCACCTGCACTCAGGGAAGAGCTGATACATGGCACACCACCCCAAAGGAAACCAAAGGTGAGCTCATGTCCCAGTCTGTCTTCCGCTGAATGAGCAGCAGGGGCTTGCAGCCCAAGAAAGGAACCTCTATTTATCAGGAGAAACATTACAACTCTTCTGCACATAATTCTCCACTCAACCAACACAGAAACACATCATCGTTTGTTTTTCTCCTTAAACTAAACTGAACCTATTAGTCAAAAAATAAATTCCCACTGAAGTTTGTCAATTAACTCAAAAATCACACTTCCAACCTTATTACCTTTCCTTCCAACCATCACCTTACTAAATGCTCATGTGCTGTCTCTACTTGAAAACAAGTCTTACAGCAGTAGCTTAATAAATCATGTGTGTAGCACTAAGTTGAAACATAACACCAAAGACATCAGAAGTCAATAACCACAAAGTAAAGCAAATAAAAAATGAGAAAACCTATTAACTGTGGAGGGTACTAGAGGAGACTCCTAGAGCACATCCTAGATACATCCTTGTGCTAAATCTTGTACAAACACATTTAAAGACATGGAATAAAACCCTAATAAAATCAATACAATCTCATCCATCACGTTTTAAAAGATATGCACATTTCCTGTGATAAATACCATGCAGATCCACTGCTTATTTTAAAAGACTCAATGAATGGAAAAATGTACCTTTGCCTTCTCTAGGTTTCTTCTTTATACCTAGATCTGGAGAGCCATCAGGTAAAGCTGACTGCTGGCTCTTGGGTTTACGGCCAGCTGCACGTAACACATGGGGAAAAAGAAGTATTAATCATATGCAGAGTAAAATTTTATAGTCTGCCTTTGCTGAAAAAAGCAGTTTGTGTATTCCCCCCCTGCTGTTTCCTTGCCACAGATATGGATAAACTTTGATTCTTAGATCACTACTGCACATCCAGTGTAATTACCATTCGGTTGTTTACTTCATAGGCAGATTTCACTCAATTACAGACAAGTTAAAGTGCATTTTTATTAATTCTAAGACTCAAAGATCTTGGATTTGTATCATTTTATCACTGCATTGCATTTGTTTCCCTCTAAACTACAAGTAAATATTCTATCTCAGCATGTCTGGAAACTATTAAACCAATGTTGCTAAAGCTATGTGAACTGTGTTGATGCCTCTAACAAAACTGCTGGACCAGAGAGAGCAACCTTACCAGGTGCCAACCTCTCATGGGACAGCAAAATGCTTAGAAACCAAACACTCTTCTGAATTGTTTCTCCTCCAAGACATGCCAATTAGACAGGAAAGACAAAATGTCACAAATAAGATCTGATAATGATTGTGTAAACTGATTTATGTTTAAGTTAGTATTTACCCTGTTGCTTGATTGCATGAAGCCCAAGTCTACCATCTCACCAAATATTCCCACCTTTTCCACAAAGTGGCTACCCACCACTCTACTCTTCTCCACTTTGTGTTACAATACACAACACAGAAACCATCTTCCTTCATGGCTTGTCCAAGCCCATTCTCTTGCTCCTTCTTTATTCCTGATGCAGACTCACATTTCAGACTCCCATCAATCTGTCTGTCTGAGCACAGAGCTCAGACCATCCAATCCATGCTCCCCTGTACCAACTGCACCAGCCATGGCAGTGGACAACACAAGTCAAACTGTGAGACTGCTCCTATGAAGAGCCATATGTACCCTTTTTCTTCTTCATGGGTTCGTGGATATCAGGGGAAGCTGGAACAGGAGACACATCCATTTGTTCAGATTCCTCTGTTGACACTTCCACCACGGTTTCTGTGATCACATCAGGTCTCATGGCTGCATGGATAAACTCTGGGGTGGACACACAAGGAGGGACAAAAACTTCCACTACAAGAGAAGAAAAAAAGAATATCTGATGAAGTTTCTACCTGATTTTATTTTAATGTATCTTACATAAAATGATTTTAAACAAAGCATATGCAACACTGTATAAAGCTTCTGCTCCAAAATCCTGTCACCTTGAAAATCAATCCAACTCCCCAAAACATGCACACTTGTCAGTAGTTTTAGGCAAAAACAAGTACCACACCAAGATTCTTCAGAACCAAACTCAACTTGTTTTAAACAAATTAGAGCTCCATCTGAGATCATTACTCTGATCTCCACTTGCTATTTTGTGACTTTTGCATTTCAGTTTGATCACTATTTCATCCAACATATATTAAATAACTTGACAAGGGACATCAGTTAAATAACCATCAACATTAAGGTTTGGTTTTTCAGAGTGGTAACACTGTGCAGCACATGGGTTTTGGGTATTCTTTATAAAATGGAAAGATGAAGAGAAATACTTTTCCCTTAAAACAACTCTTTATTTCAGCAATTTACAAAGTCAGATTCACAGAACCCAGAAGGGCTGGGGTTGGAAGGGGACCTGGTCCAACTCCAGGCTCAAGCTGTGCCACCTAGAGCTGGTTGCCCAGGATCCTGTACTTGTTAGTATCCCAAGGATGGAGTCCCCATGGCTTCTCTGGCCAGTCTGTGCCAGAGCTCTGGCACCTGCACAGTGAAAAAGTATTCCATGACGTTTAGGGGGGGGAAATTCATTTAAAATATGTTGTTACTAGCTATCTCTTCCCAACAAACCCTCTCAGATAAATGATTTAACCTGTAAGTACACGTGTTGCAGGGTGGAGAAATCACATAAAACTCAAACAAATCAGTAGCTCTGAAATATGCAGGCAAATGTTTGAAACAGCATACAGCTCTTCAGAGAACCAGGTTTCCCACATGGCTTGTTGTAGTGATGAGTAGAAGGAGAAACGGCTCCCAGAGAGAGCAGAGACTGTGGCTGACCTACCAGGACTCCTGGCATCTCTCAGGCAGGTAGGAGACTCCATATGAAGCAAGGCCTCTGCAGCTTCAATTGTCTTATCTGTGCAGTGCACATTGCTGCCATGAACGGATGCTTCTACTGCAGAAGGACACAAAAAACTATGAGAACAGGTTACTTACAGGAGTCCACATGTACCCCTGTACAACTACACTTCTCAACCTTTAACATGAAAACCACAAGCTTTATACCTTCCTGCCAACAAAAATATTTAGGGAAGACGTAAGACAAGCAGAACTGACATTGTCACTTCCTAGATTAGATTCCTAGTTCACAAGCAAGCTGCTCATTTCCATGAGGAGTTCAAGAGCTTACAGAAAGAGACTGAGATTTGTCTTCTGCCTTCCAATTAACCAGAAAAAAAACAGATGAGGATGATTACAAATTAATGCAGCAGAACAGAGAAGTAGTACCATCTCCAACTATTATCCCATTAAAATCTAAAGGTCACCTCTTCAAATTTTCAGTCTTTTGCATAAATATGTACATACACATGTCTGTGTATATACATGTATGTAAATACAAGACTAGTTTCCAAAACATACATCCTGTTTTGATTTCTGACACTGAAAATAATTTTGAGTTCATTTTAGCAGGTTGGTTGTTAAAAAAACCACAAAGCACAACAAACATATATAAAGAGTGTGCTTTATGCAAAAACTAAGGGAAGAAGGTAAAAAAACCTGCTCTTTTCAAGTTCTGAAAATTTAGGAAAAGTAATTAATCAAAAATAATGTAACTTCAAGAGAGCAGAGTGAAGTTTGACACAGTGCAGATCACAGCACCAACACAAAAACCCCAATGTACCATGCAAAACTCCAGTTCTGTGCAAAGCTAACTCCATATTCCTCAGCCTTGTAGAGGTCTGGAACAGCGGTGACTGCAGGAACACCTGTTGCCCATTACCCACACTCTGGCCAAGGTAGAGCTGTCTCTCTTCACTTGCTCTTTCCATTTATGGCCATCTGCTCTAGGCTGAACCACTCCAGCCAGGCAGCCAGCAACCAGGAGATCTATCTTTAGCCTAAGCAGAGCCACCTAGCTCTAGTATCACTGAACTAAAGAGCATTTGGGAATAACTCTCCACAAAAACTGCAAGGCACCTATGCTGTTACTGAACAAGTCTAAGAAATAACTCGAGGTTTGTTTAGTGAAAAGCAGGGAACATAAAGCCAGAGTTACTTCTGACTGAAGGAAACGCCAGATCCACAGAGATTCCCCGCAGGCTCACATGGGGAAGCCTTCCAGCACACTGCAGTTTGTACAAATGCAGGGATTAAAAACTTGAACAATCTACTAGCCAGCAGATGGAACAGATCAACCAGGAGCTGCAAGTGGATGAAATGTGGAAGATGCAGAAATGCAAACCTACAGGTGACAAAGCTCCTGCTGAAGCAGCCTGCTGCCCACTGGGATGCTATTTAGAGGGCTTTATCTTTTGGAACACGAGATGCCTGTTAAGGCTGACATGCCAACACTGCCTCACCCCAGGCTGTGAACAATACAACCTTACCTAAGAGCACAGGAAAACCAGAGAAGGGTCCTTTTTTGCACTCTGTCCCTGGATAACCAGTGGCAACCATGAGCCCCTCTCCCCAGTTGCAGACCCTGGATGCTCCCCGTGCTGGGCCAAGTGTTTCCTCGCCAAGCAGCTGTTTGGTTATACCCCGAGCCCTGACCACCTGCACTGCAACAGAGCAGCCCTCCTGTAGCAGCAAACCCTCTGACTAAACATTTCTCTTGCTAAACAAAAGTTTCAGCTGCACACAATTTGATTACTAAGTTTCCCTCATCTACCTGATAAAAATTTTCACTGATTACCAGAACACAGGAACAAGATTCAGATAGTTGATAAAAAAGGTGTAAATTCTACAACACTACTGAAATTACAAAGTCCAAATCAGTATGTATATATGTTATTATTCTAATGCATGCAATAAGATTCAAAGCCTGTCAGTAAAGCTTCTCCAACCAGACAGCTGCTTCTGTGCCATTAGGGTTACATAAAGTAGAGTATATAATGATGTATATAATGATAGTATATATATAGTATATAAAGGACTTGTGTAAAGAAATTCAAACTCAGATGACAAATTTCAATTTTAAGAGGGTATTGAATTCACTACCCCCTAAATGCTTAAAAGCATACAAAACTTAGCTACAGAGAACAGTTTAGATACTGCAGCACAGCTAGGAGGTACTTAGCAGAAACACAGCAGAAAGCCATCTATGTACTCCTCCAGCACTAGGATATTCTGCTGAAGGACCGGAGTGGAGGAAAAGGGAACACAGCCAGCATCAGGGACTGGGACTGCAGAACTGTAACAGGAAAGCAAAGGAGCCACTCAACCTCTCCCCTAAGCAACCCTTCAGCTCCCAATAAAAACAGCACTGCCTACTCCACAACAGCCTCTGACACTTGAAAACACACACTTCACAAATGCTTTTCCCATGGCAGCTACTTGGGACTCCACTAAGACTGTCACCTAAAAAATACCAAGCAAAAAATAGTAACACTTCTGGCTTTGGCTGAACAACACATGCTGTCTGTCTATCAAGGCAGCTAACAAAGTAATCTAACATTGCCAAAAGGACAGCTATTAAAACACCTACTAAATTCAGTTCTATTACCAAGTCTCCAGTCTTCCCAGCTAACTGATTCTCCTTTAGCCAGTGCATGGTTTTAGCCTTAGAGGCATTTGTCTACCCAGTGAACATCAGGAGTTTGCATTTCCTCACAGGGAATGCTTACTGCACCAACACAGTGGGAAAGAAAAAAAGAGAAATTTGTACCCTAGCACAAATTTATGTAAAATATCTTTCTGACATGCTAGAAAATGTCCAACAGAGGACAGGATGTCAGAGTGCTCAGAGAGAAGCCACGGTACCCAAAACCAGCTAAGAAACCCATCATAAAAGATGAAGTGAGGGAACAGGCTCTCTCAGAGAAGGGGCAAGAAAATAACAGGCAGCTCGTGTTGCAAATGACCAGATCAAGTGTCATCAACTAAATTATACCTGTAGCACAACAGTTCTCACAAAAAAAAAAAGACGGGGAGAAAAGGAAAACAAAACAAGTAGGATTCCACAATTAAAAATGACAACTCCCCAAGCCTTTGATATACAAGTGTCACAGTTCTAATAAAAAACTGAAGTGTGTCACCCATTTCTCTGAAAATGCCCAATTCTATTTCTATTATATTTATGCTGTCAACTATATTTAAGACCCCAAAGCTAAAATAGACTGTATTGTTCCAGTAAACAATTCAAGGTGTAGGTCTGTTGTATTATACAATCATTTCAGAAAGAACTGTAACTTGCCCAAATGAAGCAAAGTTGTTCATGTGGATGGAAGCAAATTTTCCACACTGTTTTAACTGAGTAACAAGAGAACTGCCATTTACTGATCTAGAACACACGAGAGCTAAGACCACCACGTATCTTCCGTTCTTTAAAATCAAATCTCATCTTACTGCTTTTATTAAAGAATCTGAGTCCTCGGCACATGATTTTAGAAATTTAAAAATTGTGATCTATTTCTAGAAAAAAACCTCAAAAAACAAATTCAGATATAAAGTGTAAACAGGTAAGTAGGCTAGTTGATATCTATCTTCACTGTTGGCCTAATGTTTGCTAACTCCACTTTCTACCCAAATCGTGTGTATAGTAGATAATTCAAGGTTCTCAACAGCTGTTACAAAATACTAACCTTGGTAATTAAGCCTGAAAGGGCTGTACTTTGGATTTACAGAAAAAAATAGTGGCAACATACTCATTTGGGAACAATGTCCCCCCCCTTTTAACATAAGGCTAACAAAATCATTGAAAGCAATTCATGAGACTGAAAAGATCTACTGAAATTTCCAAAATGGTATTTATTCTTTTGCACTGCACTGCAGTGGCACCTGCAATAGCTTCCCCTTTAATGCTATCAGGCAATCGCAGCAACATTCCACTGAAGAATTCACAATTCCAAGCATGGCACTCAGAAGAGTCACTACTTATACATTAACAGACCTCATTCAAGTTTACTGGCATTCATGGGCTTATTTTGTTTCAGCATTTAAAAGCAGCAGTGGAAGTTAGTGAGAGGGCTTAAACAACATCTTAATTAAAAGCAGTTGAATTGCCTCTATAGGTAACACCCAGAAATCTTCCTGTATGCAAAACTTGACTTGGAAAAGAAAGCATTCTTCAGTTTACTGCTTGTTTCATGGCAGACATTTATTCAGAAACCAAAAACCAGTATCTGGGGGTTTTCAATATTTCCCTGAGCCTGCCTCTGTCCAAGACTCTCAGCTGCACCCAAATTAAGGATGATGCCTAACCCACTGCATAAAGGCAGATCAATAACAAAGATGAGAGCAACCATCTCAAAACACTTGTTTCACTGTGAGCCCTATGTTATCAGCCCAATATTGACAGAAATATCAACTGCAAAGCCAAAACAGAGCTTTGTAAAGTCATTCAGGAGCTGCTCCTACAACTGGCAACTAAGAGAACTCTAAGCAGTAATAATTTTGGCCCATCTTATTTCCCATAGTTATTAAACACTGAATTTTGTCAACACTGAAACCAGCAGCCATGGGAAAAAGCAACATGTAATTACTGTAATTATTATAATTCCTTAGGATAAAGATTTCCTCACTTAAATCCACGTGATATCTACATACAAAACTAAGTAAACAGCTACGGTATCTTGATAGTATGATGGTGGGAATACTAGATATGCATAGGTATCACTCACTGCAAGGCAAATATGGAAAAAAAGGAGTGAATTGTTGGGCTAATGAGGTTAGTATGACAAAGGACATCAAAAAGAGCAACGCAAAGGTCATTCATTATTTATCTAAGGGCTGGCTCTCAAGCAAACTAGGTACAGTGACTTAAGAAGGTGTTGACATAATGACCAACTACTTTAACGTTCTCTATTCACGGACAATCAAAAGTCAAAAACAACTCACTGAGACCTGCAGCAATCAAAGCTGTTCCGCTGGCAAAGCCAAGCTACTGCTCCATCCTAGACCCAGGTGTCAGAATGCTCAGGACCTACTCTGTTATGCAGCAGCACAGTTTTTCACTGCTTTGTGGCGTATTTTCCCATGTCTGGGGGGTAGGTCATCCTCCTCCAAAAAACCCTGGGTATTTTTCCACATGAAGTAAAATAAATGATGATGATAAGGTGACTTGGCCCTTTCTGAAAAGATGTCTTAATACACTGATAATCGACAGAGCATTTATCTTTAGGCCTCTAAAAACCCACTGCCATGTCAATGCAAAGCCAGTACTAAGCTTGACCATCCCTGAAAATTCATGTGCAGCTACTGCACAATTTTCATTACCTATAATGCTATACACTGTACTGTTTATGGCTCCAAGGACTACTTTTAGAAGTTCAGATTTGTGACGTAAAGGCAAAAATAAAATCACATCTAGTACAACCTCGGTGGAGAACTGAATGCTTGACACTGCATTTGAGGTTTGGGTCAGCTGTAACCTTGCTCGTTCTCCAGGGCTTTACCACACACTTTAAGACAAGTCCTGCGATCACCGGAGTATCCTGTTGTCAGACAGATAGAACAGAACGGAAAGAGGCCGAACCACGCAGGACTCAAAACAGCACCCCGAAAAAGCGCTACAGCTCGGGTAGACGGCCCACGCCCCGGCAGCGGCTGCGCCCGGCGGCTGCAAGGTCCGGCGGTGCGGAGGAGCGGCCAGAGAGAGCGCGGCACCTGCACGGGCCGGCGGCGGGGCACGGCACTCGCGCCGCCTGGCTCCTCCTGACCGCGCCGCGGCTGCGGGGCTGCCGGGGACGGCGCTGCCGCCCGCCCGGGGCGCCCGCAGGCAGGTGCGGCCACGTGCGGCGGCGGCGCGGCCACTTCCGTGTTTACAGTCGGCTTCGCCCCGGTGCCGCGCGCGCCCGCCCGCAGCGCCGCCACTCCCGCGGCCGCCGCGCGCCCATTGGCGGCGGGCGCCCCCCGCCTCCCCCGCGCGGGGCCCCGGGGGAACGCGCCGCTTCCGCTACGCGGCGCGCGTGGGGGAGGGGGCGCCGCCGCCCCCCCGCGTCGCGCACGTGGGGCCGCGGCCCTGCCGGCGGCGCCTCCTCCCGCCCCGCCGCCGGAGCGGAGTTTAAAAGGGCACGGGGGCGGGGGGGGGCAGGCGCCGCAACAGCGGGGGACGCGCGCGGGGGTGCGGTGCCGGGGGAGACCGGGCCGCGGCCCTGCGTGCGGTGCGCGGCGGCACTCGGCCTGCCCGCTCAGACAGCGTGGCGGCAGCGCTCGGGGCGAGGAGAGGGCCGGGAAAGGCGGGAGGACAACAGCCCCGCGCACTTCCTGGTTCTCGCCCCAGCCCCGCTAAACTCCTCCGCGCGCCCCGCCGCAACTCCCGGCGGCGCCGCCAGCGCCGGGAGGCAAGTGCCGCGGGCCGGCCGCTACCAAGGTGATCACTTCCTGATTGCCCTCCATTGCCTCCCGCTCGCCGCCGGAGCGCGACGTGCGCCGCGTCCTCCCCCCCCACCCCGCCCCGGCCCGTCCCCGCTCCCGCCCCGCGTCGGCCCGGCGCGGCGCAGCTCACCGGCCCGAATGAGGAGGTCGAGCTGGTTCGTGGGCCCCTCATGCACGGACGCCGCCATGTTTACGCTGCCGGAGCGGCTTCACATTGACGGGCGGGCGCGCGCAGCGGCCGGCGGCGAGGCGCGCTCCCGCGGGCGGGCGGAGCGCTCACCGCCACGGCGCGCGGCGGCGGGAGCGCTTCCTGCGGGGCGGCGCGCGCGGTCCTTCCGCTGCCCGCCCCACACAGGAAGTGCCGCGCCGGCTCCCGCCGCCGCAGCGCGCGGCCAACCGCGGCCGGGGGAACCGCCGGGCCCCGCCGCACGGGCAGCGCCGCTCCGGAGCCGCCCGAGGGCCCGGCCGGCCCCGCACGCCACCAACGCCTTCCGCTCCATCTCTCCGCAGCCCCCGGCCATCCGCACCGCCGTGCCCCGGTGGCGCTTGGAGCCCGGGGTTAAACCGCCTGCCGGTGTAACCCGGACAGTCCTCACCGAGGTGACCGCTGACGCATGAACAAGATTTCTCCTTGACACGTCCCCGGGGCACCTCTGTCAGTAGCAACTTGCGGGAAAAGCTCCGCGCCTGCAATCCACCCTATCTCCGTTAGAGGAACGGGGCTTATTCCCGTTAGCCAGAGGTCCCATCCATCCTTCATCTCTGAAAAGATTGGTAGGGTGAAAACAAAGTTTCATTGCTCTCTTAATTAAAAAAAACCCCAAACCCAAAGGACTACCCCCACTTTTTAAGGTTGCATCCTCTGTCATCCTCTCTCCCCTGAAGAACACCTGTGTCAGTAAGGCCACAGCCCTGGCCAGAGGCACCAGTCAGGAGAAGACGCTCTCCACACTGCCTACCCGCTCCATGCACCAATGACTCCCAGGGAAAAACTGCAGAGCTGCATACAAAGAGCAGCTGGGCCAAGAAAAGCCGAGTATGTCTCACACAGAGCTACGGATGGAAATTACACACAGGGATTCCTTCACTAAACCACACACCTGAGCAGGCCTACAGTGTTAAGGATCTCACACTCACTGCCTACAGAGCCTTCCTTGCACACATCATCTGCACAGCTCCATTAAAACAAGGTGAAGGGATCCAGCTGCAATCTGACTACACAATCTCTTCCCTTCTCAAGTTTCAGTAGTCCTAAGACCTGGAGCAGAAGGAACAATTTGGAAACAATTTTCCCCAGCACCGAAATCACAAAATAGTATCCAGCAAAAATCAACTCCAGCTGGTAAATTCAGTGCTTCAAACGCTTGACAAATACCATTCCTCCACTACAACTCTCAAGACATTACAGGAATACATTTTCATGACTGTACTTATAGATAATGTTTATAATATACAATTAAAAAATCAGGAATTTTGTAGACAGCACTCATCTACTCCTGGGTGTAAGGAATTAAATTTGTTCAGTGCCTCATCAGATAAAGAGCAAGACCTGCAAGCAACATCATTCACTCTCACACTCATGAGAGGCCGTGATACCTAAGGATAGGTCTGTGCTAAAATTTTGCCCGTCAAGATTGTTGCACGGCCAGAAGCACGGACAAAAAAGGCACCTCGCCAGCTGTGAGGGCAAAAAGCTCTCACGCAGATCCAGCTTTGCCAACAGCAGAGTGCTCCTGTCAGCTTTTGTTATTCAGAGAGGTGGAACGGCAGCGCTAACAAGAATTGCTCCCATCAGCATATTTCCACTAGGGGACTCTGCTGTATTCTCCAGCAGAAATCTTCCTAGTGGAGACAAGCCCAAGGACAAGAAAAGGCATTTTAGGCAGGCATACAGCTCTATGTGCAATCAAATTTAATAGTAGCTCATTAGAACATCCTGAGGTGGAAGTGGAAGCAGTTTAGCAACACCATAGCTTCAGCTTATGTACAGAGTGCTGGAATAACCCTGTAGTCCTGTCACTGTGCACACTCGTGTGTACCTCCTGTTGTTAAAAACTACAATTTACCCACACTCCAAGCAATAAAATACAGTTTACAAGTTTGTCTGTTTAGATCCAGATCAAAAGCTCTACTGAGATATAAATGCCTTTGAAGATCCACACCCATGTCAACAGGAATTCACACTACCACACTTCAGAAAAGGTGCACTCATAGTTTTTTCCTTTTTTGATTGCTGTGTAATTCAGGGAGGATTGTTTACTGATGGCAGCTTTCAGTCAAGTGTTTGACCCAATAAAGTTTTGCCTGAGATGTTTGGACTCCTTGAATAAGTGCATGCAAGTAATGGGCACTGCGTAACGTCTGACAAACCTCACAGGTCCAAAATGAAAAAAAAAATCAAAAAGTACTGAACATGAAGTTCTTGATTTAACATCAGTTTCTTAAGCAGCATTTATTTACTACTGCAAGCACAGAGTTGGCACAATGTTGGCCAGTGCACATGAAATGGACCTGAACAGCTGCACACCAGTGCTCTGGTTCTTCCCTCTCTCTGATCATACACGAGAGAATATCACTCTGTGCCCAAGGGACTCCCATCACTTGGAAATGAAAAGAACCTGAGCCTGTGCACTTTCAAGATTAATATGCAAAAAGCCACAGCAAATTATCAAGTGACCTGTGCATACATTATCTATATTAATATTAAAGCATAACACTGTCTTTAAGGAGGAATGCAACTTTCTCCAAAAGTCCTGCAGTTTCATCTTTTTAAATTATATTATTTCCAGTATTTTATGAATGCTGACTGATTTGTCATGCTAATAAAATCTTATTATTTCAGGGGAAAAAAAGTCAACAGGAAAAAAGTAAATGTGCATTTAACTTTTTAATCTCTTTAAAACCTCCTTTCTAGGCTAAAAAAAGAGGGCTACACAATCTACTCAGTGGGTGGCCCACTGAAGCAAGAAATACTGTAATGGAACAGGGCCACAGGAAATTGCAGAAATTTTATTTCTCTGGCATGAAAAAAGTAAAAAAAAAAAAAATGTAGAGGAACAGATTCTGGACCAGCATCACTCTTGGTCAGACAGAAACATGTTTATTTACCCTAGTTTATTGTTGACTGGTTTTTGTTTGGTTTTACTGTTACTATACACAGACTAAACTTAAGTGTAATTTTTTAGCGTGCAAGTTGAGCTGTTAAGATAGCAAGGTAGACCTTCATGCTACATTTATTAATTGCCAGGAAAAAAACCCAGTCAAAATGTTTAATAAGCTGCAATGTTACCATTGAAAATTATGCTTCTAGTTACTACATTTCTGTTTGTCATAAGCTTTAAGTAACTGCAAAACAAGTGAATTGTATTTCCATTCTTGTATAAAGACAGGAGTAAAATATCTATCAGCTCATAGGGGATATGGACAACTTTGTTCACAATAAAGGAAATGTATCACTTCTTCTCTGCAATATACACCAGTTAAAACCTCATTCAGATTCTTTTGAAAAACCAAGAGACAATTTAAAAAAAACGCAGCTGGATGTGACTAACTGCATCCAAAACAGCACATGTAAATTCAAAATATGAAAAACTCGTGCATTTCATCAGATTTGCAGACTTTGATTGGAATAGAATCATCAATTATCTTAAGCACCTCCTTGAACAGTTCTCAAAACTAACAGAGCATTCAGGGCTTATAGGGGAATTGTCACTCTCCACTCCCACAGTCTCCTCCGCAAAGTTGCGTTTCCTACAATTGCCACAAATATGATGAAAAGAGTCTCTGATTCCCGACTAGTTTCTCTTGGAAAACTACTCCACAAGCATTGTGGCTTGAAATGCTAAAAGTACAGCCTTCCAACTGCACCTTCTCCTTCCACTGACAGCCAATAATTAACCAGAAAGAAAAAACTGTGTGCATTGCATTACTCTTAGCCCCAGAGGATTCCAGTTGTATTCCAGTAAGACAAAGCTACCCTGGGAAATGGCAATTATCATAAAGCACTTGCTTATTCTTACAGAGGCGAGTTGTTTGAGGTAGCTTAAGTAAGTGGAGGGTAGATGGCAATCTGTGTGACCGTGTTCACAGGGGTCTCTGGATGAGGGAAGAGGCGAGGATCTGACTCCATGTTTCAGAAGGCTGATTTATTATTTCATGACATATATTATATTAAAACTATACTAAAAGAATAGAAGACAGGATTTCATCAGAAGGCTGGCTAAGAATAGAAAAAGAAGGAATGATAACAAAGGCTTGTGTCTCGGACAGAGAGTCTGAGCCAGCAGACTGTGATTGGCCATGAATTAGAAACAACCACATGACACCAATCCCAGATGCACCTGTTGCATTCCACAGCAGCAGATAATCATTGTTTACATTCTGTTCCTGAGGCCTCTCAGCTTCTCAGGAGGCAAAATCCTAAGGAAAGGATTTTTCATAAAAGATGTCTGTGACAGGTTTGTGTGCTGGTTTGGCATTAATTGATTTGTGGTGGAGAGGGAAAAAGCCACGCAGGTGGTTCTGTGTGGGGAGCTGCTAGCAGCTCCCTCCGTGTCGGGCAAAACCAATCGCTGGCTGGCTCTGAGAGTTAGCGCACTGCTAAGCCAGTTAGCAAAAAGCTAGTAACGCCTCTGTGATAACACATTTAAGAATGGAAAACGGCGGGAAGCTGTCCTCTCCGAAGGGCTGGGGGAGCCAGCCGGGGCCCGTCCCGGAGGGGCCGCCGGTGCCTGTGGCGGCGCGGCCGCCAGGCCTGACACCGTGAGCAGCTGCACAACCGGCACGGCTGCAGCTCTCTCGGCATGGCTCGCAATGGACTTGACTTACTCAGCCGCTTTCAACCAGCCATGCTGCGGACACAAAGACAAAAGCAGCAGCGGTTTTTCCTTTCTCAGTGTCCCGCATGAGGAACAGGCACGGAGCCCGCAGGCTGTGCAGGGCCGGCCGAGCCCACCTGACCAACACCGAGAGAAAGAAGCAAGGCGAGCGATTCCCCAGAGGCGGGCCTGGACAAGATCGACCTTTCAGCGCTGCAGAGCTCTGTAAAAACCATTTCAGCCGATAGGACTTGAGAACAAACGAGGCTACCAACAGCAACTGTCTCCCGAGTCAGAGAAAAGGAAAAGGTAATGACAGGTGAGGAGAACAACCGGCTGACACGATTGGTGCAAAACAGGGATGGGCAGGAGGAGGTGCCCAGACGTCGGAGCTGAGATTCTTCTGCAAGCTGTGGTGAGGACTAGAACAGAACAAACTGTTTCCCTGTAATTCACGGAGTGCATGCAGGGATGCAGCATTTACCCACAGCCCATGAGAAAAAGGCACTCCTGTAGGAGCGTGTGGATGCTGACAAGCTGCAATCAGATGACAGGCTTGAACAGAGAGAAAGAAAACCCTTGCTTTCAGAAACAGAGGAAAAGGACCCTTGCTTTTACACTACTTATCCTTAAAAACTGCACCCCATAAGCTAAATGGCCCACGGAAAGCACTTGTGGCAAGGGACTTCACGTTGCAAGCAGGTTCCTGGCAGACTGTTTGCTGCGAAAATCAAAGCCATGTTGGAAAAGTTCACAGAGAACTGTTTCCTGTAGGAAAGACCCCACAGCACAGCCAGAAACTCCTCTCCTTAAGTGAAATGAGGAAAGACTTGTAGACTGACTAAGAATGCTATGTTTTGTCTCCCTGTGCTATTGGTGGGAAGGAAAGAATGGGGGGGGGGTGGGAGAGGGCGAAGGTGTTTTAATCACTTCTTTTTAGTTCTCATTATCCTCTTGAATTCTATTAATAATTTTTTCTTTATACCTTTCAAAATTTAAAGGCTGTTTTGCCCTTAAAGTGTTTTTGTTCTAATCCTTATCTCACCCCATGACTTTTCTTTCCCTCTCCTATACTTAAGGAGGAAAATGAATAAATTATTTTCTTTTATAAGAAAAGGGTGTGCTGGCATTTGGCCAGCATCAACCTATCACAGTCTGAGGGCAGTATGTGCAGTCTGCACAAGATATTGCAAATGATAACAGAGATAATCCTGAAATACCAACCACTTCAAAAAGCTGCAAGTAATTTCAGAAGTCCAGGCATGCCCTGTCCCAAGTGCCCAAATCATCTACTAATGTTAAAGTTACAGAAAGGTCAGTTTTGCCCAGGATCCTAGAGAAATTCTGATGTAATAATCATAGAAGTAGCTGCTGTCTTCAACAGCAGGCCATCACTGTTCATAGCTATTACTGCATTGCAAAGGTAACAACAGAAAGAAGCATTTTCACAGTTACATGCCAGAAAACATACAAGACGATGCAGCCATCTGTTTTATCAGCACATGAACATAATCATTACCATCCACCAGTAGAAAATGTCCAAATAGCAAAATAACCACAAAGTGTCCCTGGAAGATAGAGGGAAATATTGAGGAAGGTGGTCCATGACCATGCCAAGCTCATTTTCTTGACTACACCATCTGAAGTCTAACAACACCAAAGTCTGTCACAATCTGTGCCTTTGAGTGAACTCAGGGTCCTGATGTCACTATCCATACAGCAATTAATGACTCCAAACAGAAAAAACCAAATGTATCCCCGGGATTTGGCACTACTTCTGACAAACTGAAAAACACTTAATCAAAATAGCCAGTGTCTACATTTCAGCATTATTACTTGTGCATGCAGAGTAAGAAAATTCAGCTGTCTTGAAAAAAATAAAACACCACACTACCAACCCATAAACAATCAATATTTACACTTGCCTGCTTTATAAGGAAATTCTTTGCTGGGCAGTCTATTAGAAAATGATAGGTCAGGTATTTGCATAGCAGTCTATATTATCTTACAAAATTAACAGTATTTGAGACTGGCAAGAGACTGGCATATAAACTATGCCACACTTGAGCAATTTCTCTGTCCCAGATGCATCATTTTGAAGTCCTTAAGGCATTTCTGATAACAACAAGCATCTATTCTCTAAGTCCACTGAACGTTTTTAAGGACTAAACGTCCTTAACAAACACGGCTTTATTCCCCTCCTACAGCTTGCTGTCAACTACAATCTCCTTTTTAATATGCAGATCACCTTTAAAAATTACCACTGTCAATAGTTTTTCACTATCTTTTTGATCAATAAACACACTCGTGTGCACTCATACCATAATGGGTTTGGATGTCCCATTGCATTTTAATTTCAAGGTAAAAACCCCCCAGTTTTTCAGCTTACATTAGTAAAATGCTGTGGCTGGGTCTTCAGAGTAACAGCCTACAAATTCTCACTCCCAGCTGCAAATGGAGTAGGGAGTTTGGAGGAAAATCCATCTGTGCATCTGAATTCCAAACCATAATGCCCCACACCAGCAAATGGTTGAATTAGCCTCACATCAGCCTCAGAAAAATAAAAATTATGCCTGAAGTCCGTAATTAAATTAAACTTTATTACAAAATAGTTGGTCTTGCAGCATGCTTTCAGTAAGAATGGAGCACTGAACGCTACAAGGCAGAAACCTGAAATCTAGAAAGAACTGGACACCACAACCCAGCTGTTACCATGATGTTAAAATACTATTGTCCATGCAGCAGTTGTAGAGCTCTTTTCCTTAATTTCTCCAAAAAGAGAACACCAACAAAGGTGCCATAAAACCTAAGTTGCAGTTGCACTTTGTTTCTGAACTCGGAATGTTACTGAAAACAACGATGTATATACCCTTGGCACAAGTGCTCCAAGCACTACACAATGGCACTCGCAATAGGAGGGGAATGATTTTGCCTCACTGTCACCAACATTTGACTACAAAAAGTTCAATGGATTTCTTGGCAAAATAAGGATTCACATGGATGCAATAGCAGTAGCAATACGGTGTGTACAATAAAATTTGTTGACATCCAAGGGACAAACGCTTACCCCATTAATGCGTAGGAGGCATCTAATTCTTGCAGTAGAGCAAGCAAAGTTTCATCTTGTTTATCTAGCAAATAGGCTTCATCTTAGCTCTTGGGGGAATGTTGCAGCTGCTCTGAAGCTGCCCAGATAAACGTGGCCATAACTGAACCCAATGTGGTGTTGTTGTTCTATTTCTAGAGTCCCACACTGCTGTTGTTATCAGATCTCTCAAGTCCATACCTCCTCGGTGTATTCTCATGGCTGCAGATCCTCACAGCACAGACTCCTGCTTCTGCATGCTGTTCTCACCCAGTCCAGGGCTCCTCCAAGGCTCTCCCTGGCTGGCCAACCCACCCCCTTTTATCCCAGTTCTCTTCATTGGTCACAGCTGCAGCCCAATTAAGGGCATGGCAGCTGCAGCCCATCAAGGACCGACTGGGGCAAAGCCTCTACACAGATATTCAAGTACATACTTGTTATTTTGCTAGGACTCCAAGGCCACCTCTGCTATAATGTGGCTAGTCTAGTTTCCTCTAGAATAAAAGCAAAGCAGTCGCCAGGTGAGGCAAGGATAGGTTGGATGTGACCTCAGACCAGGAACCCCAGCCAATGCCATTCAGCCCTGACTGCAGACACATCACTGGCCACTGAGCTGGGCAGTGCTGAGACCCCGACTGCTTGGTTGTGCAAGCACAGGAATTCTGAGCCCCCTATAACGGGGGCATCCATGGATAAACAGGAGCTGCTGGGGCACGAGCTCGGTGCGTTCAGTCGTATCCTGTCTCCAAACTGCAACCCAAGGGAACAGAGGAAGACAGTGCCAACTCACAATGAGAGTTTAATCAAGTTGTTACCATGTCCATACTCTGGTTTTTGTTGTCAGCACTGTCCTCTAAAGCAAATGCCCTTTCTGTATGTGTGAAGCTCTCACTGAGCTGTCAGTGTAAGGAAATGACATTCAGTCAATAGGATATGTCAGCACTAACAAGGAGTACATCAGATGCTTGTGTTAACTCATTTTCTCTAAGAAGCATTTAATCACATAATGTCTGGCCAGAATGAATTCTCACACTGTTTTATCTATCCCTCACACACACACACACACACACCCCATAATCGCAAAGGTCAGATTCTAACCAGATATAATACCAAGTTCTTAGTAGATTGTATTTAACTGTGGAAATTTATCTGAAAAACCATAGAGTTCACAGGCTCCAATTTCTGTAAGAGACATCAGAAGGAAGCAGTTTCAATCATAATAAGGGAAGACATATGAAGACAGAAAGAAGGACAGGCAGTAACTAGAGACTGGACACAGAGATGCAAAGCTGATTCCCATGGGGATAACTGTGTAACCAGAAATCTGAAAGTTCCTCTGAGGAAGATGATTTCCCTAAACTAAGTATTTTATTTATCCATTGCTTTAACTGGGGGAGAGTTAAGCAAAAACTCCCTGTTGATTCAACATCCTCCCTCCTCCTTAAGAATGGCTATCAATTTACAGGATAGTTTCATCTGAACTTCCTGCTCTTTGTAGCCCAATATTCTTCCATCCTGGAAAGGGTCATTTTCACATCCACATTTTTTTCATGCAGATCCTCCACTCCCTGTGGCAATAAGAGTTTTAGAATCCAAACAGACTTTCAGCTTTTACCACAGGGAGGATTTCTGACAGGACATAAAATTTAAAAATCTGGTGACAGTTCACAAATTGAATGATACTTCAGCTTCTTGAAAATAGTAGTTTTGTTTCTTCTTTAACCTTAAAGCTGTGATGAAAAAAATCAATCCCAAACTTGTACTTGGTGCTTTGATGATTAATAAAAAAATAAGGGGAAAAATACTATTCATACAAGATGCTAGAGTCACTAAAACAATTAAATCAGGGTCTACACTGGCAATACTTAAATACATATCTTAGTTAACTGAAAGAGTAGGCATCCTCCATGTCCAAAATCTGCAGACCATGACTCTGTTACCTTCCATACACTGCTCCTATGGTAAATTCCAAAATTAGACTACTCCCTTATATCCATGTTACAGGTTCTGTGTGGTGACAAAATAAACAGAATTGTAGCAATTTTTAACTTCAGATACACACTGCTTCTTTAAAGAAAGCAGCTTCTGGTATTATGCAAACTACAAATGTTTTGTTGAATAAATCCTAAAACTGAAGGGCTAGTTACTTTTAGGGGAAAAAACTGCAGGAAATGAAAGCCAACAGAATTTGAGTATTATTAAAAACTTGTTAAGAAGGATGTGTCTTTTATGATATAAACATGTTCACTGTTGCAGTAAACAAAATTTTAAGGCTGTAACTCAGTTCTCAATGATTTAAAGGTACCACTTCCAAGAATATCAAACAAAAAAAGAAAGAAATTTAAATACTCTGTCAAACTAACGACTCTATTTCCCCTTCCAATCATTACAAAAGGCACTCACTGCTTCCACAAAGAATGTCATAAGGTCACATGAAATGACCCAGATTTCTATCTTTTGTTTTTTTCTAGAAAACTCCTCTTTCTATTCCAAGCAAATAGGGATATTTTTCTAGAATAAAAACAATGAACCACTAAGGTTTTCTTGTTTGCTGAAAGACACTTGGGTTTTACTTCAGTAGTTAATGGATTCACTTTACAGTTAAAGGATTAATTATAAATAATGATCCTTGATTCATGAAGCAAGATAGATTAGTGGGAAGGAGTCTGATGAGGGGCAAAAACTCCCATATTCCACTAGAATTAACTAAAAATTCATGAGTACTTAAAATGATCATGTAGTGCATTTTATTTGAACTGTGGTTTCATAAATGTGGGAAGTTTTTAAATTAAAAACCAGCTGCAGACCCTGATTCTGCCCTTGGCTCAGCATGACTGTCCTTACAGCCCACACAGTCTCAAATCCACTCACAGAACAGCAAACCACGAGTGGAACCATTCAGTGCACAGCACAGATCATCTCTTTAGTGTCCTAGGTACATTTTCCCCCAGCAGCTTCCCTACAACATTTTTCACACAGGGTGCTAATCCCTATCTCTGGAGGCCAGAATAATGCTATATTTTAATCAGCGATGAAGCTTCAGATTAAGTGCAAAGCAGCCCGAGGCTATTTGAACGAGTGTTGGAATGCTGTAAACCTCGTAAATCAGCGGCCATTGCAATTGCCAATGAACTGTCACAGGAAGAGGAAAACATCAGGTCCGTGGCCAACAGGGAAGACACTGACAAAGGGGGATGTACTATGTGAAAAGGGATCCTTTTCAAGTAATGCCAAGCATTCTTTAAGATGGGTCTTAGTATTTACAGTGCTGTCTGTACAATCTAGAACCACACAAGGTATTGAGTCTACTCATTCTTGGTGCAACAACACCACATTTATCAAATAACATGAAAAATTTTGCAGCAATTAATTCTGTCATTTATGAAGTAGAATGCATTGAGACTACTTCAGCAATAATAGATTTTTTTTCTAAGATGTACAGAAATCCAACTGTTGCAGCTCTCTAAATTGGGATCATTAGCATAATAAAGGCACGTACTTCAAAAAATTAGCACCTTCAAATGCTGTTTAAACATTGTACCTGGTTTATTGCCTTAGCTTGCTTTCTCATTAACAATTACCATGGCACTTGTTCCCACCTCTCCCCTACAGTAAATTGCTACCTACCCCCAGCCCAGTATCTCTACTACAAAATTAAAATTTAAAACCAGCACACTCAGATTCACTGTCCTGCAATTCACTGCTAATAATGGTGCATCACCCAAAGGAATGTCTCTCAGGGCTTTCAGACTTTCTCTCTGCCCCTCTCACCTCTCTGTATGAGAAATAATTCAGAAAGACTCCTGGCTGTGTCAACACACGCCCCACAGGACTGCCTCCCTCAGACCAGCCTAAACCAAGCACTCCCTTCACCAACCTGGGCATCAGTTCTGTGGAAGGAGCACTACTCACTGTCATGTGTAATCACACCATGGAAACCACACTGGACTAATGAGTGTATACACTACACAAATAATACTTAACAGATGGGCTCTAGGAATGGGTGTGCATTCATAGTTTCTAAAATCTTCATTAACTTTAATTTCTCCTCCACTGCTTACTGGCTTTTCACTGCCTCTTAATTCTTAGATCAAAAGTATTAAAACAAATAAATATTTGAACTGATTTAAATATACCATGATCTTATCAGACTGAATTTTTAAGAACACATTAATGTCAAACTGTGAAAATAAAAGCAACACAGAAAACACCAGCAAACTACATGCAGCCAAGACACATCTCTGGCCATCTCCAGCCACAGACACCAAATTATCAGATCAACTGCCCTATAAATTGTAAGACTATACTTGCAAATAGCAAGGCTTGGAAGCACCCATGTCCCTTTCTTTGAACAGCAGCTTACATAAAACTATTCCTGGAGAAGAGCTACAAGTTTTGAACTGTAACTTCCCTCCATTTATTATGGCCATAAAATTATGCTTAAAAACATAAAGAGTTCATTTGCAGCAGCTCTTTATCCTAAAAGAGTTGTTCTGTTAGCCATTAATTTAGCTACTTTTCTACAAAAATCTTTCTAGAAACAGCATATTTAATGTTTAAAAAACAACTCCTGAATACCAAATCTTTTGAAGTATAAGCTCTTTAAGGTTTTCCAATATAAACTTAAGTTGTAAAACTCAGTTTGGGAAGAATACTCTCACTTCTCACTTACCTTATCCTCAAAAGTTTTATTACCATAGTAAGAAATTAAATTTAAGAAATACATTATTTCATAACTTCTCTTTACATTTATTTGTTGAACTCCTAATTAGCATATTTCTTTCAAAACACGTTTCAGTAAACTGGAATTGTAAGTATTGTCCCAAAAGCTGCATCACTAGCTCATGCTCACCTTGTGAAGTTGATGCCTGTGATTTCTGCTGCAGTGCTACAGGATAACATCCAACTTGAGAAGGATGTATGAGCAATTGCATGCACTGTTTGCTGGGAAAGCTGCACTGAAACTCCCCTAATCTGATGGGAACGCATATAGCCCTAATGAGATGCCAAGTTGAGCAGCTGGGACGGTCCCTCACCTTTATTCTGCTTTCCTGACATCATGAATTCAAACTCCAGCTGTAAATAAGGCAGCTGCAGGATAGGAGCAGATGCTACCCATGTCAAGTGGGTCTCACCAGTTGCATCTGGAGTGCCCAAGAGCACTTGTCCATTGGCTGCAGTCCCATGTGCTCCCTACTCCAACACTCTGCTAATCCAGCAGAAATTTAACTCAACAAAAATACAGAACAGCTGAGGGTCTCCTGGCAAGATGAGCACAGAGAAGTCTGAGAAACAACACAAGGGAGCGAGAGGGAAGGAGAGCAGGAATCACAGCCCCACAGCCAGAGGTTATTAGGCAGCACAGCTCTTGTTTCTGCAGACACTTTGGTGCCCCTCAGAAAAAGCAAACTCCTCATCATGCTCTTTGGGGAGATGGTGTACAGAAAGATGCAGTTCATCTGAACACTTCATCTTTCACAGCAAAGCCCCACTCCTTCCTTCATTCCTAACTTGTTATTTTATAGATAGAGGTGTTAATTTCAATGTGTTAGGCTTTTCACCCATAAAGGGACAGCCCAACTCCACTCCCCCTAGCCAGCCACTCCTGCAACCAAACCAGCAGTAGCAAACTGGCACAAAAAGGCAGGACAGGAAGGGACAGACAGGAAGGGACCAGAGCTGGAAGATGGGGTAAAGAGAGCCACACAGGACCTACTTCCAGCTGCCCTGCACTTGTGTGGCTCACACACAGTGTGAAGCTGAATTCCAGCCAACTCCACGGCTCAGCTGGTTTTGAAAAACTCCGAGTTGAGCTGTCTGGTGAACTCCCTGCATAAGGACATAGCAAAGACAGAACTGAAGGCCTGCCTGCTCGTGAGGAAGGAGACACAGTGCTCCAATGCAGCATTCTGAAGGCAACATGACATTCTCACCTGCCCAGGCAATCCTGTCACCTGTGAAGCCTAAGCAAAACTAAGCTTAGAGCAAAGAGATGCGAGCCCACGTCAAGACCTCCATCCTGTGGACAGACACATTCCTTGGGGATTTCTAAAAGTACAAAAGCCTCACAGAAGAAAAGAATTAAGTAAGTCTACCTGTTTCCACAGTTTCAGTCTCAATTTCTTGTTCCTCTGCTACATCTTGCATCAGGTAAGTGTCATCATCATAAACCAGGACCTGAGCAGCGTAACCCTGTTCTAGTCTGGCACTAGGAACTGGCTCCACAACCACTGCTGGGAATTCAGAGACAGGCTCATTTTCCTATGGAAAGGAAAAAAAGGAAAGAAAAGAAAAAAAATGCTCTAAATACTGCACTATTGAACTCTATGTCAATGTTTTCCTCTTAGGTTCTTAAATTCTTCACAATATAATGATAATAATTTCAAATGTTTTTAAAGGAAATTTTCTTCCAAAGCAAGAGATTAAAAGAATAAGAGATAGTTATCAGCCATTAGAGGGAACTTTCTAAATCTCAAAGTTTTCCTTAGTTTAAGGAGAATTTAAAGCAGCAGACAGCTTAAGACATTAGAAAAGAGCACACTTTCCAGTGAAGACAGTGAGCTATGGGAAGTGTTTCTCCTCTCTCTGCTTGATGAAAGGTGACAAAGGCTTGGACTATGCACTCTGCAAGGTACCTACATCGGACCTGTGCCTTCCAAACACACGTTTTGGGTTAAGTGCCTAAGTTATTACACAAGAACTCACTACTTGAAAGCCTATATGCCATCTCTGCCTATTTAGGGATCAAAATGTCTGTAAAAGCAAATACAATCAGTTAGTGCTGCAGAAGCAGAACCGTGCCAGATCATCTTTATTAAAAGCTACAGAAGAGTAGAGTATTTATTATTGGTTGATAAGAATGCAAAACACAATAAAATATGCTGTGCTGGCTAACTTTAAAAGAGGTCTGTGAATTGTTCTGCTCAACTTGTTCTGTACCTCACATCTGAGATGTTTAAAGAAAGCTTGGTATAGAATACAAGTTTGTAAACCCAGTCTACAGTTGTACTACAGACTTCAAGGCTTCCTGCTTCCACTGCTGTCACAACAAATTCTTCTACTAAAAGGTATTTGGAAAATGGCCCCACTCTTCCTCCTTACACAACAATCTCAGATCCATCCCATCTGTTTTCACAGCAAATTCATAGCAAAATTTTGTTTCAAATTAAGATAAAAGGTCTCAAAGTTTGATAGTAAGTAAGTGCTATTTATTTTTCTAACCTCTTGATTTTTTATTTCCTTGCTGTCAAACTCCAGGGCAGGGCCTCCATTGTCAATCACTACTGATGTCATGGTGCATCCCCCGAAGATTCTTTGAGAACTCTTATCTCTCTTGAAGATACTAATGCTGATAAGCTCAGGATATCAAAGGCTTGGATTCACAGTCCACTGCTCTTAAACAGCTAGGCAGAGGTTGCTGAAACACAAAATAATTTAAAGTTATTTGCATAATTTATACTCAAAAGTCTTCCAAACCTCTTGCATGCTGCATCTCTACATCAAAATAGGGCATCAGCAAACAGTGAGATCAGTGCTTTCTAACAAAAGACTGAATTTGGCCCAACATTTTAATAAAATCCATCCATTAGAAGGCTACAACAATCACTGAGGTCTGCAAGAACACAGGGCCATCTAATAAGCACTGAAGAAAGAAATGATCATCAGCACTGCAATGGGCAAGCTCAGTGAGTCTGCTTTTCAATAGCAGAACCTGGTTTAAACTGAACTCATCCTGCACATTCAGGGAAGCGCTTGTTTGGATTCATGCAGGGTAACCGGGCTTCCTACAGGCAAGGTTACACTAACAGAAATTACAAATGCTGATCATCTCCCCAGCCAGATACAAACTAAGCAAGGAATAAGCACGAGATACATTTCAAAAGAAAGAAAAAACATACACAATTTAGAAAAAAAAAAGGCTTTTTTTGCTCACTTAGGCAGTCCACTCTACATGGCAAAGCACAACTCACGCCTAACTCTATTTAATTTGTAACAGCACAACCCCCCCCTAAATAAAGGAACTACTTTATTTTCCATTGTTTCCCTTGTGAAGCTAGCAGCACTTTTTGATGAAGAGGAAGCCTAGGAGTTCCTCTGCTCCCCACACAGGACTCGGGCTGAAAAGCCTTGGACAGGCATCCCCTGGAGCCATATACACCTGTCACCCTGCAGACCTTTTGGAACAAAAACCCTACTCCTTACCTATCCAAAAGTCCTTACATTCAAAAAATACCTTAGGTAGAAAAACAACTGCTTATGAATACACTAAAATAATGAATCAGAAGAAAAAAATCCATTTTATTGCAAAATCTTTTCTTCTTCTACAGTTTTCCATTTATATACAGAATAGAAATATTGCCAATGAACCATAACCCAAAACAGAAGGCCAAAGGAATTAAACTGCATATTAATTTAGAAGCACAAACCTTCTAACCTGTTTCAAACATCAGCACTATTCCTGCAACTCAGACTCACAGCTAAGAGAACACAGAGTGCTTCATGTGGTACCTCTGCTTAAGCACATCACAGAGCTAATTCTCATGCAGAATATTAATGCAAACACACAATCAATCAATAACAATAAATATCAATGCAAATAAATAAAACAGTAGACCACACCTACTGTATATTTATATTTTAGGTACTGTAATCCCACACAGGTGGCCAAGTAACTGCCAAATTGCATCCATTGAAAAGGCCCAGTACTGTTTACAAGATCAGGTTCTCTCTAAAACTCTGTCTCCTAGGTTACAAAAGGTGTCAATCACTTTTATGCTGATCTACCTCCACATGAATCACTGATTTCCTGTAGAAATGAAGTAAAAGCGATGCAGAAACATAAATGATAATCCTCATTTTCCAGCTGGGGCAGAGATCACAGTAAGGGGAAAGAAAGCACACAGAAGAATGTGTGAGGTGCTAAATCTCAGCACTCATTAACAAAACTGTATCTTCAGACTGAATATGCAGAATAGCCCATCAAGGTGCTCCAAGCCTCTGTACGACAGGATTTGAACTTGAAGGAAAATGCTGTCTGGTCACTTCCAGCAATCAGCTCAGAAATTCACATTTCCCAAAACTAAGCCACCCAAAAGGCTAAAGACAATCAGACTCTTAAAGCAAGAGATGATTCAGGTTTGTAAGGGACTAGGCTGTCCCCAGTGACACAATTAGCAAGCAGAGAAGCTGGTTCAAAGTACAACTAGTTTTGAATTACAGAACAACCTGCAGAAAGATTAAAAATAAAAACAAAAAAAAAACCTGCACACTACAAATTTAATTCCTCTCTGGATAGATGCTCACAATAAAGCAAAATACAGAATAACATCAGAGCAGAAAAAATAAATTTAACATTTCCAAAAAAATTACCAAATCATGTTATTACAGTTCTGACATCCACTCCTGTTCCTTCTGGTAATGGAAAAATTCAGAGAAAAACTAGTTCTGAAACATTTGGAAAAACCCTTATGACCACAAAAACATCCTTGCTGTTATTTTTATACATATCTCATGGGAAAACAAAAATAAATCTACATGCTCCCATCACCAAATAATAAAAAACAAAACCCCAGTCAAACCAAAAATTCCGAATCTTGAATACTTTGCCCCAACAGCAACAAGTTTCTAACTATTCACACTACAAAACACACAACAAAGACTCAAATTTTTATAACTTTCACTGGTCAAGAGAACCAATTACAGCAAGTCTTCAGAGGCTCCAGGGCACTGCAATAAAGGCTGCAAAACACCACTTCATTCACATTTAGAATAGTCCATTTATCTGACCCACATTATGTGTCCAAGCGTGTGCCTACAAGAAATCCAAACTGCTCTCCCATGTTTCTGGCAGAAAGTTTAAAACCTGCAAATCCCAGTAAGAACAGTATCTGAAGGTGATTCCCCTGTGCATAACTACCTATCAGATTAACAGGGACATGCATAAACATGCAGCTCAACAGAATAAAAGATAACAACTCAAAACCAGTGTAGAAAGGACGGTAGAGAAAGTCATCTCTTCTAGGCCACACTTCAAATGAAGCTATTTAGGACTGATTTCAAAACAAAACTCTAAATATAAGTCTGCAAATAGCTTTAGCACACTTTCATTTTAATTATAAAAGAGACTAGCAAAAAACCCCTCAAAACACAATGCTTGCAGAAAGATGCCCCTACACAAAAACAAGACAAACACACAGAGAGGCCTGAGCAGCAGTGCCCAGAGGCGCTCAGAACCACCACGAGAGCACTTGGAACAACATCTCCCTTTTATTCAGGTGGCGTCCTAAACCCTGACGAGAGATTTGTGCAGATACGTCCACAGATGCAAGTGCAGGACTCCAGCTAGCAGTAGCACAGTAGCATCACACACAGCTTTTTTTTTTTTTTTTTTTTTTTTTTTCCCCAAAACAGCCTTCTTTTGGTTTAATCAAAACCAAAAAAAGTTAAGAAAGTTGGCTTGAAAATGAGGTTAGTTCTACTCTACGAGCAGAAGTACACCTGCCAAGATCACATCCCATTAAGAGGAACAAGGCTTCCTAGGGGCGCTGAGGTGTTCTTCCATAGGCAGAACCTCAAATGCAGCAGTAAATGCCACTATCACTCTGACACATGCAAACCACAGCACACTCCACAAAACATTCCATGTTGACTGAAAAGTCTTTTTAAAGATGTTTTCCCAGATCGTATTTACAGCTCTGGCTATCTGATTCAAACTGGCACATGCAGAAGAAATAGCAAATTGGCTTTCTTTTTCTGAAACTCAACGAGTCTAAGAACTGAAAAAATGAAGTTACTGAAAAAGCTGTCTGAGCAGAACAAAAATCCTAAGCTTCTTGCTCAAGTTTGTTGCACAGGTTATATCGAAATTCGGATACAGAATAAATCTTTGCACCCACGAGGTCAGGGGAGCATGCAAACCACACAGTCTACAGTACCTCACAATTTAGACCAAGCACTAAAATTCATAAAATACAAATCAAAATAAGGGATGTGCAAAGTAGTCCCAGCCACACCACACTTGGTAAGTTTTTATACAAAAAAAGCAGTAAATTCATTCCTGAATGCACAGAAACTATTATGCCGGATCAAATTAACGATGCATCAAATCCAGTAAAACACAAGAAGATCTACTTCCATACATTTATAATTTGAACATCCAAAGTTTGCTCTGAAACCTCAAAAGCTCAAGCTGATGAGCCCCAAAACTACATGTAAGCTTATGATCACTTAGAAACTATGAAGGCTCTGCAAAAAGCTTTGTGGCTTCAGCAGGCTGCTCCTGGACCTTGGTGCATCTCAATATCCCATCAGCAGGCTCCCTTCCCGCTGCTCTCTATTTAAAGATTCCCTGTAACCTTCTCCTCCCTCGGACACAAGGCTCGCATGCTTCCCCTCGACTCGCACCTCTCTTTCCAGAGAACTGATTGTTGGTCCTTAACAGGCATTTCCACTCCCCCACAAGCCAGAGTAGGGAGGAATTATTCATCGCTTTACATAATAAAGCAGCAGAGACGATTAAATTAAATGGTGAGGATGTAGGTTTAAAAAACAAACCCCAACACACACTCTAAAAAGAAGCAGTGTGCAGAAATTCCATACTTAGCTCTGGCAGTATATTCTAGAGGTTAAAAACTTGTAAGATTTAAGTTAGATAGCTTTACGATGGTAAAGCTCCTGAGCAGCTGATGAGACTATTGAATATAAAAAGATGTGTGTAACAGTCCCAAATTCAGGCACCTTCTGAAGCAGACACTACTGAAACCTGAGAGATGAAGAGTGTGTCACTGATGGCAGCACACAAAAGAACCATCCTTGTCCCAGCACCTTTCTGAAAGCAACTAATCCTGTCCACTACATGAAATGGAATGAGCGGAGAAGGAAGAGCAATAAGGACTAGACCCAGAACCTGTTTGTAAACTTGCAGTAAGGTTGTGCTGTCTTTGCTAAAGAAGTTAAATGACAAAAGAAAAGTCACAAGAGAGGTAACAGCGACCAGCCATGAGCGGGGGAAGCAGGCAGAATGAAAAACTGAATTATTCAAGCGGGGAGAGACAAGAGGGAACGCATCCAAGAAGGTAACAGATAAACACGAGCTGGGCTCACCCAGTGCGAGGTTTTACGGTCGCGCTATAATGAGAACTCCGCCAGACTCGTGCTGTTTATCAGGGTGCGGGCGGTGCAGGGCGCACAGCGGCGGCGGGGACGAGCGCGGCAGGGGCGATCACGCATGACAGCGAGTGTCCAGCACGCCCGGGCTGCCATGTTCTCCCGACGCCCTGTGTAAACAAGGCGCTGCCCCTTGGCGCTGCCCCAGCCGCCTCCCGCTCCGCCGCCGCCCCGCTCCCGCCCCGGCCCGGCCCGGGGGGCCGCGCTGCCCGGGCTGTTGACGCTGACAGCTCCAGGCACCGCCCGCCGCCCCCTCCGGCGGCCGCGGACCCCGCGGGCAGCGGGACGGCCCCGGCTTCTCCGCCGCGCCCCGCGCGAAAGCGAAAGTGCGGCTGCGGCGGGTGGGAGGTGCCGCCGGAGCGGCCCCCGGCCCCGCCACCTCGAGGCCATCCCACACAGCGCGACGGCCTCCCCCGAGCCGCCACGGCCCCGCGGCCCCTTGGCAGGGCAGCTGCCGCCTGTCAGCGCCCGCCCGCCGCGGCGGCGGCGGCAGGAGCCCACACCGCGCCCTTACCGTGGCCGTGCGCCGGCAGGCCGCGTCCGTGGCCCGCCCGGGCTGGGAGCAGGAAGCGGCGGCGCCGCCCGGGCAGAGCCGGGCCGGGGCCGGGCCGGGCCGGGGCCGCCCCGCGCGGGAGGGGCGGGGGCGCAGCGCGCGACCTGCCCGGCCCGGCCCGGCCCCCCCCGCCCCGCCGCCGCCGCCGGGCGCGCGGGGGCGCTGCGGGCATGCGCGGCCGCTCCGCGCCTGCGCGCGGCTCGCCCGGGCCCCGGAGCGATCGCGGGGCGACCCCGCGGAGCGGCGGCCCCTCAGCGGCCCCTCAGCGGCCCCTGCTCCCGCCGCCGTGCCCCGAGCCGAGAGCAGCCCCTGCTCTGGACGCGGGGACGCTGCGGCGAGGAACGCCCCAGGGTGTCGCTGCCCCGCCGCTGTGTCGAACAGGTGCCTGCGCCCGCACCGCGCTCCGGTCCGCGGGCGCGGGGCTGTCCCGCAGCGGTTCTGCCGCCGTGCGCCCGTGCCGGGCCGGCTGCGGAGCCTCGGGCGTGCAGAGCCCATCCAGGCAGTGTCCTGTCCGCGCAGTGCTGAAATGCCGGCCCGCAGCTGTACCCCGCCGGCTCGCAGAGCGCTGGGTTTGAAACCGGGCAAATTCCTAATCCAGTTCTTATTGTTCCCTGGCACTACGAGATGCGATGTGTGGAAAACGCCAATCACTTGTTTTAAAATTTTAAAAGTTTAATAGTAATAAAATCGGTATTTAAAAGTAGTAATATAATTAGAGTAATAATAATTTGGACAAACTGAATTAGGACAATATGAGACAATAAATACAAAGAGTTAAGGACGTCCGGGTACCTTTTTCTGGGCAGCACAAGCCTGAAAAAGGAGCCCCGTTAACAGAGGATTAACCCTTAAAAACAACAGCCTGTTGCATATTCATACACCTCATACCTGATGCATAAATTCCATTCTAACACAGGATTCTGTCTGGTCATGGTCAACTTCTTCCTCCGAATCCTAACAGCGCCTTCGAGGCTGGAAGAAGTTCGTTTCTTCTAATAAGAGAGCAATAAATTCTTTTTCTCTGAAAGATTTAGGTGTCCTGTAGCTGCTCACTGCGAGTCCTTTCTTTAAAAAAAGTCTCCTACATAACATAGTTTCTATTTTAACGTTTTTTATAACCTAAAACTATATTTACCACGCTACTTAAGAGAATTAATACAGTGTTACTTTCTAACACAACACATACCATATTCATTTTAATATTTGCCAAAAGCCAACCATAAAATACATGCATTTTTCACATGCTGTCAGACTCTGCTCACTGCTCTGGCTCCTCTTCCTTACACATTTGAACTGAATATTTCTTCCCTCTGCATTTTTAGGGCATCAGCTTCCTTTCCTGAGGAAATGAAATCTTTCAGGGGTCTTTAGCCCCTCCCAAAGTCTTGCCAATCGACTCCTTCGCTGTCCAGTGGTGGAGATCAGTGTTTCACACCTTGATTGGAGGTCAGGTGTTGCCGTAGTAACGAGCTGGCCATCCTGTGATAACAATCCAAGGGGGGTTGTTCTGGTTTGAAAGCAAAACCAGTGAGAGACTCCAAGTCAGAAAAACAATTTATTAGGAAAAGGGAAAAGAAAACCAAAATGCATGGCAATAATACAAAAGAAAAACCACTGAAAAAGTCAGAGAACCACCTGAGACCCCATGGGTCAGGGTGTTGGTGGCAGTCCAGTTGGAATGGTGGCTGCAGCCCTCCTGCAGTGGCAGATGTGGCTCTGTTGCAGCAGTGATCCTGGAGCAAGGGTGCAGTCTTCCTCTGAAGATCCAGTGGAAAAGAAGGCCATTCCTCTGGGCATCCAGTGGAAGGACAGACTGTTCTGCCCCAAACCCCAGATTATATCCAGGTGGGGATGCTCAGCTCCTCCCCTGGGCAGAGCATCTCACAGTGGGCTGTTACCATTCTGTGAGCCTTGTGGTGGGTCCATGAAACAGAAAGGGCTCCTGGAGGGAGTCATCTCTGAGTCATATGGAAAGGCATGGATGGGCCCTTTAACAGGAATAAGGAAGGAACAATGCCCCTCCTGGTTTTCAGCAGCTCTTGTGGATGGGAAGAGAATATATCTTAATATTGTAACCTAGGACAGGGGGGTAAAACATAACTATAAATCTATAAAACTTCTCTTAACATACACATAATGTTTGCCTTTTAATTGTGAGAGTCAACGTTGCATTATTCATCAATCACACTCTGGATGCTCAGCAGATGGAGCACGTGTGCCAGAGAGGGGAGCCGAACAAGTTCAGCCTCCGGGAGAGACCCCACTCCCTCCAAGAAACCAAAACAAAAATGCAGGGCAAATTGTGTTGCACTTAAATGCTTCTATGGGCTAAGACTGCTCCCACAGCCTGATTTCCCGGGCATTTTTCAGGGTATCTGGAGGTCTGTCCCACGCCAGGAGGGTGTCGGTCGGTCAGTAACTGGCTTGCAGCCCGTTCATGGGAGCTTTCTCTGCTCTGACTGGCTGTCGGGCAGCATTCCCTCAGAGACAGGGCTTCCCACCATTTTCCAAAGGGGGTTGCCCGTTTAGGGGCTGTAATGTCGGCGGTCCCCTTGCCCCTCACGTGTCCCTGCTGCCCTTTGCATGTGGCAGGTGTTAAGGCTCCACACGTGGGCACAGCCCCTCGGGTATTTTTCACCCTGATGCCTTGTGAAGGCTGACCTAGAACAGAGACTGGGCAGAGCTGAACAATGAAGCAGGGATTTATTAGGAGGCCTCAGTGGATCCACCTTGGGCAGCACAAGAGCCCAGCCAGGGCTGCACCCCAGGTGAACCCAAAATGGTCACAAAAATGGACAACCAGTCACGGGGTCTGTCACTTTTATAAGTTTTGGTCCATTTGCATATCGGAGTTAATTGTCTGGTCACAGCTCCAGCCCATGCAGTCCCATCCTTGTTTTTCTCTCTTCAGTCCGTGCTGTTTGTGCTCTTGGGGCTGAGATTTGGATTGGTTGTCCTTGGTCCCCAACTAGAGAAGGAGCTGTTTTGTCTCCCTGCTCTGTGCACAGAGCTCACCATCCCCTTGTATGAAGCCCAGAACCCAGCACTAAAGCAGCACAGAATCTGAAAAAGAAAAAACCTAAAACCTGAGGCATCAACCCCATGTCATAAAATGGATTTATAACGTATGTTGAGGCATAAATAAAAAATAAATTGGTTTGTCTCAGTAAACCACAGGCAAACCATGCTGTTTCAACACACTGTTTAATTACCTGTAGATCAAGTAACTAGCAGGAATAACTCCAGCACAGAAACCTAGTTTTAGCCCTTTTCCCCCTCCAGTAAAGCTGGAGGAGGCAAAATCTCCTGCAGCATCCCAAATAAAGGAGAATCCAATGACCCACGGTGATGTTTGATGCCTGTTGCTTGGGAATGGAATGAACTTCCATCATCCTGCACAGCCTCCATCTCCTGCAGCAGGTGAGCAGAGCAAGAAAAGCACACAACCAAGTAATGCCCTTCTGAAGAACAGAATTATCCGTGTCACAGCAGGGATGGCACTCCGGGGAAATGTGCCAACCCATGGGCAACGCACAAAGTGAGCTCCAATGCCCTTTAACATAAAATTCCTTCTGCCCCTGTTTGTCCCCTCACCCTCTGTGTGCCTCTGTCCTCTCAGCTCTCCTCTCCACTCTTTCCAAACCACCCACAGGGAGAAAACAGCGCCTGCAGTAGGTGACTGCAGCCACAGAAGTGCCACAGAGCTGCATCATCATTCCTTACATGCTGCCAAACACTACAAGTAACTTATTTTAGCTACTGATTTCCCCATTCTTCACTCAGCTGGAACTGTGTGTTCCTCTCACCTGCCTGGCAAAGCAGAAGTTGGGGTGGCTAACTGGCTCAAAATTTTTGACAGAAAGAGCCCACCAGGTGAGGAAAAGAATCACAGCACATTCTTGGCTGGGTTGGAATTCTTTGGGTTTTTGTCTTTGTTTTGGGTTTTTTGTGTTTTTTTTTTCTTTTCCAGAAGAACAGATTAAAAAAAAAAAAAGTAGTATCACATCATCAAAGCCTGTTGCACAGACATAAGAAATCTTCATCAAAGTATTTTACTCTCCGATTTTCTAAGTGCTGAGTACAAGCTTGCAGTTTGAATTATGATTTTTTGTAATTGTCTTATGTTTTAAAGAAGCAAATGAAAATAACATTGAAATTCTGTACCTACAGCAACACAGACAAAAACTAAACCTGAAATTGTTAGATGGACTTTGCCATCTCCAGAATTTCCAGCTCTGTGAACAGCTGCCAGCAGCAACAGGCTGTGATCCTGCAGAGAGGTGAGCTAGAGGGGCTAGCTGGCACTAAAGGCAGGTGAAGATCCTTGCCAGCTGTTTTTACAGACAGCTCCTGACAGCAAAGGAGCAACGTGCTGTTTGGACAAATTCTGGAGTCTCGAGCTTTGCTCTGGCCTGTGAAGTGTATTGCCAAGACCAAGCCTTTCCTCCCATCTCCTTTCCTTTAGTCTTGCATTGTGTCTGTTCTCTGCTGTGGCATTGCTCTCCTTTATGATCCATTTCAACAATACCTTTCAAAATTTTCCATGGTTCATCACAGCCTTTGTGTAGCAACTCAAAAATTCACTTTTTGAAAGTGAAGGACAGAAAAATTTTAATTTATGTGGTATTCAGACTCCATACTAGCAAGACTGAATCAACAATGGCCAGACCTCTGCGAATTGCAAAATATCACTGTTGTTACTCTAAAATATTCAAGTGCTGAAGCAAACCATGCTGTTCTGCATGTCTTTTTTTTTTTTTTTTAAATAAAAAAATCCTAAACAAAACAAAAGTAAAAAAAGAGGACCTCTGGCATAAAGCATGTACAGGCTGTTTTAGGACTCTCACCGTTTTTTGAGATTGAAAGGACGAACATCTTTGGAAACCATAGTTTGTGATCAGTCATTCAGGCAGCTGTTCAGAGGGCTAACATTCTTTGCCATGGACCAGAGCAGTTCCAGAGATAAAGAGCCATTCAGAAAAGCTTACCATATCAGAAACCCTACTGTTAGATCCAGGTAAAATAGCTTCTTTTACTAGGAATTAGTGAAAATGAAGAAATAGAACATTTAAGTGCATACATCCATCACAGCATTTTTAATCTACAAGACAAATATAGACTCTTGTCCAACAAAATATCAGTCTAAGATTTTTATTCCAGCAGCTTGGTCTACAGAGATTGCTTTCAATCACAGAGGCTTTACCCTTTAAGCAGAAGGCTGTGGTTTGTCTCCTTGAAGCTCGGGAGCCTCCTTTGCCTCTGCATTATTCCAGTTACCCCTAAGCAGGTCCAGGAGGAACAGGCTATATCTTTGGTGGAACACTATTGTAATTTGCTTTATGGTGGGGGAAGGAGCACGGGTTGCTTTGTGCCGTGTGCAGGAGGATGCTGTTGCTTCTCTTTCAACATTTTCCAAACTTGTACTTGAAGAGAAGAGCCAGACAGGCCTTATGAAACACGCTTTCTATACAAATAGTACATAATATACCTTATTTGGCTGTGGTTTGGAGCCATTGCCGTTCTGTGATGGCTGCAATGGGCTCTCAGATGCACACTCATGCACGTAGCACAGTGGAGGGCTGGGAGCACAGCGGCATCCACACCTGTTATTCACAATAATTGTATTTTTTAACGAAGCAAATGCTGAGAAAACAAGGTTATTTAGCTATTTAGTTCTTTCTTAGTCCCTAAGAATGCCTGTCCATTTGAACACCTGCTGCATGGCCCTTCGCAGGGGTTTTGCTCTCTGCGTGCAAGCGCTTAGAGACAGGCAGACAGGGTATGCCATGGCCTAAGGGGCTGGTGGTTTGTGCCAGCTGGAAGGTTTATAGCAAACTTTTATGTTGTTACACTGCCACTACGTGCCACTGCCAAGACAGGGCAGCACAGAGAGACCACAGCAAGCTGCATGAGATGTGGGAGGAGCAGAGCCAGCACACCCAAGGCAGGAGCCAGCCACCACTTTGATACATGATGACAATGCCCATCAGTGCTATTTTGATGGCCAGGCTATCAAGTACCTATAGCTACTGCTTGCAAACAGGTTTTCTTCCCAAAGCAGGAGCCTTAAAGTGTTTACTCCTGGATGTTACTGTGCAAGGAATGGGAGCATCTGGAATGTTTATGCAGGGGGAAAATTAGGTCATGTGCAGCCAGATGTCCTATGCTTACAATCACAAATCCAAACTCAGGAGCAAACACGTTGTTATTTTCCCTGTGATCTAATTAAAAAATGCTAGCAGGTACTTTTGTAATATTTTGGCTTGATTTTAAAACCTTTTGCTTGCATTTTAGCACGGAATGTTACAAACGTATAACTATGCACAACAGTTTGGACCAAAAGTAAGAAATCAGTGTACACATCAGGAGGACAATGACACAGAGGGAGCTCATCTGGCATCACACTGCTTCTCTTAGCACATGTATTTAGGACATGCTGAGTGGCTTGGCTGGATGCTACTCTCTACAGCAGAGGTGTCAGTCACAGAAGCGTTTCTCTAGGCAGCACAATGCATCTCTTGCAGCCCTGAATACTGCCCACAACGACCAATGTGTGCCAGGACAAACTGCACAGTTTCTTTTATGGCTTCAAGGAAGAGAAAATGAGGTTTCACACAGGAATCAGCTGGTCGATTGCCACAAATATTTGCATTAAACTTTCCAAAGGTGTCCACACTGTTTACTGGGGAAAAAGAAAAAAAAATCTGATTTAGAGGAAACAACAATAAATGGTGTTTAGCAACAGACACCATTCAGCAGGTGATTTTCTTTGCAAACATTCAAAGCACACTGTGAATTTGACTGCAGGTTACAGTTAATGGAGTACAGAGTTCATGTTCATCCACATTGCTCAGGCATAAGTGAATTCCCCTGCATGCTGGACTTCTACAAATAGTTACGGGCTTGAATTTAAGCCCAAGGTAAACCAGTTGTATGTGCTGAGATTACTGACACAAGTAGTTCCACAGCAGCATCACTAGGGGCCCAATAGCCACACTCAGTAGAATGGCTGAACATCTTGACTCAGGCATGCTCTGAGCATCAGTTTAGGGCTTTATCTGAGGATGTAATCCACTACTACTCCCTCTATCCCTTCACCAAATAATCAGGTTTTTTTTTTAAAGTTAACTAGATAGTGATTTGATTCTCACGTCAACATTCTTTTAATTTCATTTTCTTTGCCTTGAATTCCTTAAAAAGTATGATGTGTTTTAATGCAAAGTCAGAGTTGAACTTCATACTCCAAACTGTTTACAATCAAAACACCAAAAAAAAAAACCCAAAAAAAACCCAACCCAAAACCCCCAAAAAATTATTTCCTGACTAGGAATGCAGTGTGGTTTGAGACTTGCAAACTGGTCAAATGACCAGTAATCTTCCAGCACCAAATAGTAAAATATTTCATCAATCATTTTCCCCCTGCCAACAAGATCAAATTGAAACTCAGTGAGAGGCCCTTTTGTAAACTTGCGTTGCTACACTCATAAAAAGTAATCTTTTTGTCAAAAGGAGTCCAAGCAGTTTAAGCAGAATTGAGTGAACCTGTACAGTAGTAGGAGATAAATCTATTTCTTCATCCATTTTCAATTTGTTACAGCAGAGATGTTTCCTACAGCTTGCCTTCCCTGCCACCCCCACCCTTTTCAGTTACCTGACCTGCCTTCATTAATTGAGTTGGCTACAGAGGGTATTTGTTGTCTAAATCAAAATCTGGAACAGCAACAATTTGTAGGGTTTGTCAGATGTTCACAAGGAAAAACAAAGATTCCTAACTCAATTGCCTTCTCTTTACCACAGCATTTATGTGTTCCAGAGCAGAAAGAATTTCTTGGTTATTTGGTTTTCTGATGTGGTACCCTCAGGTACTCTTAGCTTTCAATTTGAGCAAAAATAAAAACCTTGAGAGGCACACGCTTGCAACTTTTCTGACAATAAAATAATAAATAAAGCCACATGAGAAAGACACTAGCAAAATACAAAGAATATTTAGAATTTTTCATTAGCACAAATTGCAAGTGCAAAGAGACTAATAATGAAAAAAATTATTTAAAATAAAAGTCCAGGGGACTACTGCTTTATTGTATAGAACAATAATCCAGAACTCCAGTAGCCACATATAATTTAAACCAAATATCCAAAGGATGTTTTTTGCTTGGAAGAAAGCTACAACTCCCAGGTCTTTATCCAGTTTGCATGGGACTAAGATAAAGCTATAAATAAACACACACTGTGACAATTTATATAGGATTTGCTCCCTAGCCCCTAAAGATGTCGGCAGTGCTTCCCAAAAAATAAGAAATACTTCAATAAAGTTATTTTTTTGTTGAGAGCAGAAATACAAATTCACCATAACAGTCCATGTCCATTTACCACATCCTGCAACTGGCACTAAGTGAGAACAAAAGATAGGTGAAGAGCAGAAAACCACATGCTGCAATTGTACTGTGTACCTTTAGGGCTCTTCAGCAACTTCTTCAGCTGTCTTCTCCTCCTCAGAAACTGCAAATGGAGACAGAACACCCATGAGAAACACTGGAAATTATTTCTTCAATGGCAAATAGTCAACTGAGTTGGTTCCCTTAGTCCAAAATATCCTTGGACTAAAGGGGTAGAATTTACAAAGCTATACTAGGTATGAGGGCATTTTTCTTTTTATCTTTTTAATTCTAATTTTAAAAGGGTTTAGAGGCCAGACCTTCTAAACTCCTGCTTAATATCTCAACAGTGATGATTCTAACACACATTTTTCTTTGCATTCAATTACATCATTCAGCTTCAAAAGCAATATCAGATTGTTTATAGTTGCATCAAAGCACTGCAAGCTTTATCCATACCACATGCACTATATTTTTCTTTACACCAATGCAATTTAGGAAAATTCTGTATTTCAAATCAAGACAGATGTTGATAAAATGTGTTATATGCAGCACAAAGGGAATTTTTTGTTTTTGATGAAGTTCACATCCAGCCACTCACTGAGCAGGGCGCTGAGCTCACCACACTGCCACGACCAAATTTAGCAACCTACTTCTACTGCAGCACAGATAATTTGACAATTGGATTTTCTGCTAAGGCTGTGATGCCCAACACAGCCATCACGGGCAGCCACACAGCATCACTCGAGTTCTGCATGCTCTTGCAGCTGCTTCAGTGCACACAGCTGCCAGCACTTCAGACACCAACACTTCAGACCCAGCTGGACTCTGGCACCCCCTGAGGCTCACCACAGCTCCTCAGCATCGTTGTCCTGGCTCTCTGAGTGTGTACCAGAAATCTCTGGGGCTGCTGGGGCTACTCCTTCCTTGTCACTAAGTTTTCCTCGTGGGCAGAAGAAGGTGCAACACCCAAGACTACTTAAAAGGTCCTTGTCTTCTCTTTCCATTCACAATCGTAAATGAGGGTGAGCAACCAAGGCTCACAAAGCATGAAGTACCTGCCCAGCATATATGCTTGAAGTGGCTGAACACAGCAGGATCTAGCAGATGATTAAATTTTGTCATGCAAATAAAACTTTGGAATTCCAGGGAAAGTCTGCCTCTTTCCAGCCCTGGAGCAGAAACCTATAAACTGGAACTCTTTTCATGTATATAGACATAGGCAAATATTCTCTAATGTATAAATTATCTCTTGTAGATACTGTTGCTTTGTTTTCTGATTTCTGTCTAATTCATGGGACATTACATCTACACTCCACATACCCTTGGAAAGACATCATGGGTAGTTTTAATGTAAAAATATTCTAGCATCAGGCTGAGGATTCAGGCTGCAATTCAGGCTGCAGTGGCCAACTGGCCATTTTCCAGTACTCCTTTAAGCATAAAGCAGTCTGTCTCTATAAAAAGCCTCTAACAGGTAATATTTACTAGTAGGCAGTCTCTATAGAGAGAACCCATCACCCAGCAGCTGCATGTTAAATTTTACTGGAGTAAATTCTCTCGTGTCCTGTTCTTCTTCCTGTCAGAGGTCTCCATCATCACACGCTTTAACTGCTCCATCGGAGGTTTGTCTCTGTCTTGTTTCATCCTACACCAAGCACCATGTCCATTAAACACAGTAAGTAAACAGCTTCTTTAGGAGCTCAATAAATGCAGCAAATAGGAGTTTTATAGAGCTAGCATCCCATATATTCCCCCAAATATCACCTTACAGCTAGTTAAATACAGCATATTCTGAACATCAATTATTTCACTTTACTTTGCAGAATGCTTTCTGGATTTTGAAGAAGCAACAGGAAAAGAAATGCTCAGGAATTGGCACTTTTGCCTTTACAGGGAAAAGCCATGCAATAGAAATAGCACATTTGAAATGTGGAACTTTGGATATTTTACAGCAAGCAATACTTGATGTAATGCCATATATTCGCTATGGTAACAAGCTGCTAGGTTTCAGTTTGTAACATGAAACATTCAGCTTATATTACCAAAAGTTCTTTCTCTGGCTGATAGTATTTAATTTTTTTTTCTTTGTGAGTATTCTAATTTCTTTTGCACTAAGAAGAGTAGATCAGTAGGCGACTAGAGGGAGCACCATGGTCTTTTCTGCTTTTTAACAAAACCTCATTTCCTTTGGATGAGAATTGTGTTTATTTGTCTTCTACATGAATGCCTGCCTTAAAACCAAACATTAACCACTTGTACTGAAAAAATTGTCTCTGGTCTGAACTATTCTTTATGGCAATCAGAAAGGCAATCTAATGCAAAAAATAGGGATTCCTTCCAAGGTGTTCATCCATGTCTCTGTGGAGTAGCTGTCACAGCCTAAAACACAAAGGCTCTTGTGGCAGGCATTGCATTTTGGATACCTGTGTCTGTAGAATGGGTGCAGTATGTCCATGTACAGAATTGCCCTCGGTTAGGGCACACATCTTGTACTGGAGTGGCTGTGCCATCCGTTCCTTGAGCAGTGTGACTGGAGCCCCCTTCCAGGTGCCACAGGTGTTTAGGGGGAGAACCGTGGCAGCAGCTGCTGGTGCCAGTGTCCACGCTCACGGCAGCTCGCACTGGGTCACTCTCCTTCAGGCCTTGTCGCCAGCAAAGTCTCAGCCTGCCTGGTGAGGATCATCTTTGCCCTTTGCCATACTGCATACTGTCCAAGTGTCCTCTAGTGTTTTGCATTAGGGAGCAGGCTCTGGCCTCCCAATGGCTGCCCTGAGCGTTCACCTGACACCAGCACCAATCTCGGCCTGTTTCTGGGTGCTTTGGACACGTCCTGGAACAAACGCTCTGCGTTCCATTCCAAGGCCAGCACATCTTTCTCTGTCCAAGGGAACTGCTGCCATCCCAGGGCAAAGCCAGGTGAACGATGCCCCGGCAGGCTGAGAATGAACCCCCTGCCCATCTCAGATGTGGGGCTGTCCCGCGGGGTCCTTCTGCACGAGGAACATCAGACAGACCGCCCGAGGCCTCACTGATGAGCTGGTGGCACAAAGCGTGACAGAATTTGGGCATTTCTCCTTTGTGTTGCCCTGTTTCCCAGTGCTATTCACACCGTCTATCTTTTGTTTTTTAATCTGCATGCATTTCATATTTTTTCAATCCAGTTTAATCTCTTGCAATTGCTCCATGTAAAATCCTGCAGTAACACCCTATTTCATACAAGATACTTTAATCTCTGCCTGGTACAATGGTGACTCATTTTCCATAATCCTTGGATGAAGGATTTTCTGTCTGTTAAATCATTGTTAATAAGCCTTTCATGAACTCTGCAGCAAATAACGGATGTAACTAAAATCACTCCTAACTTTTGTTAGTTCAAATACTAAAATATTAGGCTTCTTTATTTTTTTCAAAATATTTGTAGAGAAGTTACAGCATCTTCACTTGGTTCTGTGTTATTTCCTGAATGATGATTAGTTTGAAAACCCGAAGTCCCTGCATTTTTTCATGCAGTGATGATTATGATCCATTTTGTCTGTTTATGCCAGATTTCTTACAATTTCCACAGGCTGTAAGTGAACAAAACAATCTGAATTGTGCAACTGCTTCTCTGCAATGAGGACACATGGTGTTTAATGTTATGCTTTCCATTGAATGCCCAGCTGCTGTATTATCCTTATAGAACAATGCCACTCGAGCTCCTTGACATCTTTACCAAAATACCCACTCGCAGCATTCCTGCCAAATAGATCTCAGTCAAGGGATAATTCCATCCTGACCCATACAATTTAAAGCCTGCCAAAGAATTATTTTGTTTCCCTTCATATCCACAAAAGTGGGGCTCATTTGGCTCCTTCTTAATTCTCTGGGGGAAACTTGCCCCTGCACACACATATCCTTCATCAAAAGCTCTGGAGTGAAATGGCTTCACAATTTTCCTGCTTCGTTTGGTGTGCTGTGACTCCCCCCATCCCAGCAGGGTCTATTACTCTACAGAATATACAGAATATTACTCTACCATGTACAGAAGGATTACTTCACAGTTTCATACAAGGTGTTATATTGGCAGCAAAAAACCTCACCCTCTGTGTATATTTTTTTTCTTTCTGAAAGTTTATTTTCTTTCCCTTAAGCTTTTTCATTGGCTATTTGTCAATTTTCAGTTTTCTGCTGGGATAAGTAGCCGCATCCCAGTATTGCTGGCTACAGCTTTCTTCAATTTTGTCAAGCATTTAGGCATACCATACACTTCCAGGTCTGAATTAGGACCTTGGCTGTGATTTCAACAAAAGGCAATATAAAAGAACCGAAAGCCTTAGAGGAATCAAAGTGATCACATTTGCTAACTGTAGCCACGGGACTGTGCGTGTTGCATCAACAGCTGGTGCCAAAGCACTCAGGATTTGGACACAGCAGGGATTCTGAGGGCAAGCATGCCCAAGGTTAGGCAGAGCCACAAGACACACACACTGCACAACCAGCAGTGCAGAACATCTGTGCAGTGCCCATTGCTGATGTCTCACAAGGAATCCCAACCCAAACATGTCCTGCTCCTGCCCAGGGGGGCTGCAGGCACTCGCAGGCAGCCCTTAGCTCCTCTGCTTTAGGAGATAACCATTTGGAGAAGAAATGCAGCCTCCCAAATTGCACCCGCAGGAACAGAACGTGGCTGGGCAACATTACACTTCCACCTAATGCAATATCAAACCACTTGTGTGCTGGAAACATATCTGGCTTGAGTTGAACAAATACAGAACAGGAAATTGATTTTACAGACAAAAGAAAATTGTGGATCTGTTCTGAAAGCTTGCATTTAATTGGGGTTTTTTGGGTCTTGTGGGGTTTTTTTGTTTGTTTGTTTTGTTGTTGTTCTTGTTGTTGTTGTTGTTGTTGTTTTAATAAGGCATCAGATTCAGGAAGCTCCAGTAGCTTATTAGCACAATATCCAACATTTCACCTAGAAATGTCATTTTTAGAAAACTATCCCTATCAATTCAGTGAAAGAAAACCCACCAAAACCTGCCTCCTCTGTAAAGCAGTAATTCCTGCAGTCTTTAAGGACAATTTTTACAAGCTCTGAACTTGCAGCCCAGAGAGTGAGTGCAGAGCTATACACTTCTGTGAAGTTAGAGCAGAAAACAGCCCAAATGCAGAGGGATTCTGCATGCTCATGATGGTCACTTTGAACTGTGTGAATATTTGTGAGCTCAGCAGAACAGAGTGACAAGATAAGCAGGGACTTGTGTGCCCTGTGTGACTGACTCATCCCTGCTGCAGCTGATAATAAAAAATAACGCGCCCAGGCTGACTTTCTCCTGCTAATAATAAAGGAAACCCCATGCAAGTGCACTGGCTTCCAGAACCCAGATCCTACTGCTCGCACAGCCTCTTCCCCAGAAGCCTTCAAGCTTTGAAAACAAGCTTTCCAGCTTTCCTGGGGCAGTTTTTATGCAGAAACAGCCTGGAGTTCTGTCTGGGATGTAAAGCCCTAGTGCAAAATTTGGCCAGCTTACAATGGCAGTCATGTCCTACAATCTAGCAGAAAACATGGTATAAGATGACCTTGAAACAAGGAAGAGATACAAACTGATTTGTATATTATTTTTTTAATCTTACTGGATTTTAAACTTCTACCTTGCATTTTTAAGTGGTTTTCTAAGTACGTTTTCCTGATTTACAATAGAGAATAAGAAGATAGCTGTTCCAGATTTTCAAATGAAAGCTGTATTCAGTCTTTTCCTTGCCTGGGGGGAGGTGGGGACTCCTTCCAGAAGGACAGAAGTTTTAAAATGAGGTTATACAAGATAACCCAGCCTGCTCAGGAGTTCAGCCTGTATTTCTTCCCTCAGTTTTGCATTTCCTTACCAACTCATTTAAAGCTAACATATTTTGATTCTAATCCTAATTCTTTGATTCATTTAAAAGTGATCTTTCCATTTAGAAACAACAACAACAAAAAATTAAAGAGGCACTGGTATCCTGCAATTTTTAAAGATATTTAAAAATACACTTTTCTGAGTGAATCACTTTACTTGAAGCAGTATCCTTCATATGATGAATTTTTTTTCTAGGCAGTCAAGATGAGGCTGGGATCTGTAATGCCAAACACCAGGTTCAATTACTTTAAAAATATTCTTTGGAGAACAATTTGGTTTTATAAAGCTAAAATAACACAAGTTAGCCAGCATCATACAAATGGAATCCACCTGGAGCACGCAAACCAAAGCTGGAGTGCAAAACAAGGCTTTGATAACTCAAGCTGCCTGCAACATATCCAATGTCACACACTAATTCCAAAGGTGGGCAGGGAGAAGGGGGAAAGTCAAATTTAATTGTGAAATTAGAAGCAGTCTTTAATTTACAGTCTTTTAGGGACCATCTTACATTAGAATGTGATGCTTTTGTTTACAGAAAGCTTCCTCAGTCAGGTACATTGAAGGTCTCAGGATGCCCCCTGAAATGTTAAGATAAGCAGAGCAGAATATTCCTGGTTCATTTTAATAGTTTAAAGACCTGCTAATGGAAAACTGGCAGTGAAGTAGAATTGACTTTTAAAGAGTCAGATTCTGTCACGTTGGAAAAGTAATTCAAGAATTTGAGAAGACTTGCAAAACAGAGCACAGGAAGCAGGGGTACTTGGCTCACTCAGATCTAATCCAGGGGAGAGCACAGCAGTAGCAGCAAGAAGCTGTCATTCCCTTTAAGAGGAACTTCACAAATTTTGGTTCCATCAGCCTGAGGGGAAATGGAAAGGTAAATTGTTCCAAACCCTGAGGTGGTGATGACAGCCCACGGGCATCAGGAGTTTAGTCCCTCTGGCATTCCAGCTATTGCACAGGATGAACACAAACCAAAGGCTCAGAGCCCAAGGTCTTTGGGAAACTGATGAGCAAAGGAAAGCTGGGCTGTCTAATAAACCTGCCACCACACAAATATGACATATTCTCCTTTTTGCAAACCATCCCCAAGCAATCCAGATAAAGATCATGAGGTCCAGCTGAGGGCCTAAACCATGGCATTGTGAAGAAGAAAAATTGTCACCACTCCATAGAGAAAGAGAAACGTGTTCAATGAGCCAAGCACATCTCAGGTTGTTTGTGTCTGATGTAGGTCACCAGTTCCCAAGAAAAGCCTCATTAGTTCCTACTAATGACCAGAAGATTCCCTTGAGGAGGGTTTACTCTGCAGTTGATGATTAGAAAAAGATTCAGAGATGCCTATTATGGTCACAATAGAAGCATAACAGTGCGTGTCACATTAATCCAGAATAGTTTATAATACCTCACAAATTTCAGGAATATTGGTTTATCTTCTGTAGCATGGAATTGTAGCAATGAGAAGCAACTCACATTGCTTGTTTGTTTGTTTGTTTGTTTTAAACACTGAACAATCTTTAGTTACTGATTGGAATGGATCACACGGAAAACTAGCATAAGTTAACATAAACCATGTGTATGAAAAACACCCTAATAATTTCATGTATTAAACCCTTTGGGAATTCTAAAAACACTTCTAATCAAGACATTTTCTTGAACATTCCTCATACAAAGTACTGCACCAAGTTTTATCCACTTTATCCACAGTTTTTAAAGGAGCCAAGTTGTTGTTTGCAAAGGATGTTTTTCTCTGCTACAGGAAACATTGCCCAAAAATTAACTTCAAAATCCCCATCGTTGCCATTCTGGTTTGAACTGCCACCATGGGAAAACAGCAAGGAGTCCCCGTTGCCATCTTTTCTCTAAATGAGGAGACCAACAGTATGCCTGTGATTGTTGTATTTGCAGGAAAATTTCAAACACAGGTGATACTATGTCCAGTAAATTAAATGCTAATAGATTTTGTTGTAAAAAGTGAGTTGATGCTTTCCAATTTAAATACATACAGTTATTTTAAGAGTTTTTTTAAAGTCTTGACAATGAGCTATGAATACTAGTAAAAGCAGTACATCTATTTTCTCATTAATAGTGACATTCATTTAGGCATTATTATTCACTGCATGTCCTTCCACCATTTTTGAGGAGCCACTTGCCCCCTTGTTCTAGAACAGGCAAATAGGAAGACAGTTATTTTAGGCACTTCTCTCCCACTTATTTCTTTGCACTCAGCTGGGAACTTCAAGGGGTTTTTCCATTTTACCAAAATCTTCCTCCCCAGCCCAGTGCACACTGTAAGATTCTTTTTGGCTAAGCTGATCAAAACTGAACAGACTCTCCATGGACTGGCTGGGGTCTTCAACTCTTAACTCTTGTGAGCTCTTCAATGCTCACAGCTTTTACAGAATTTTTTTTTCTAAATATTGCTCACTTTCTTCCAACAGAGATTTTCCAGTTATGTTATGATGACTCATCTAAAACTCAGTTTTATGAAGGAAAATCAGGAGGAAGAAGAAGAGACTAGTGGCCAATGAATGGCAATCAGATAAGTGCAGCAGTCCAAGAGACAGATAAAAGAAAGTGATGAATGTGAAACAGAACTACCCAACACAAGTTCCAGATAGAGATGCTTCCCCCATATGATAATATTTACATAATTCAACTTCTTAGGTCCTAATTTAGTTAGATCAGCCTATCACAATCAGTAAAAAGCCCTCATTCCTCCACCTCACACAAACAGATGGCTAGAATGGTGTGCCTGTTCTACTGAGCAACATCATTCTGAAAGCCTCTGAATAGTTATGAGCAATTGCAAACCACCCTGAGGTGGTAATTTTCTAATTTTTTTCTAATTTTTTTTCTAATTTTTTTCTAATTTTTTTCTAATTTTTTTTTTCTAATTTTCTAATTTTCTAATTTTCTCAGTAATTTTCTAAGTACTAACAGTGTCGGCACACCCAGAATTTGGGAGCACTGACTGTATCGGGTGCTTTTGTGTGCCTGGCATCACTGTATGATGGGCTCAGCACAAGTCCTGTCCCGAGAGCAGCAGCTCCTGTGCAGAGCAGCCTCCAGTTGTTTCTCTAGGCTGCAGACAGCTGCCATGGCAGTGTGTTTGGAGCTCAGCATGGAAAACACTGGCACATTCACACACTAATCCTCCCAAACCCAGGCACTCACTCAAATGGCCTTGGGAATAACAAACACAGACCATGCCCTTCAATACTTGAAAGAATAAAAAAAAAACCTGTTAGAGAAGTCAGGAAGAAGTCTGGAAAAGCACAGTTTGGGGCTAATTGCTTCTCTTATTTCAGTTGATAATGCCAAAACCTCAAGCCTCAATACCAGAGTTGGAGAAGAATTTATGGTGGCAACCCAAACACCAGAAGTCACAGATCCCTAATCCAAATAGCACTTGGCCAATCGGTGAATTTTACAGCATTTGATTTGTCTGAAGAAAAAATTAATTTATGGTCCCACACACAGACTGCACTGTGAAAGGAGAACAACAGGAATTCAACCAGTAACCAAGAGTGACAGCTCAAGCAATAAAAAGGTAGAGAGAATTAGAATTTAGAGGAAGTTAAAACCTTGGGAACATAGTAACATAGTTCAGTACTTATTCTGGTAACAGTATTTCATAGAACTCCAGATTGGATTGTGGATTGTAAATTGCTTAACTTGAGGCAAGGAGAACATTCCAGGCAGGTACCATTGTTAGCTGTCTGAAATGGAAATGATCCTGCTTCAGTATTAAGCATCCGCCTCCAAGGTTGGGTTGGTTTTTCGTTTGTTTGTTTGTTTGTTTGGTATCTGTTCTGGTTTAGGTGGGGGGTTTTCTGCACATCCATGTAAAATGATACATTTACATGTTCTGTATACAGGAGCTGGAGACAAGCATCCCTTCACAGCTTGCACCTCCAAACATTAGAGAAAGCTTTATGGATTAAAAGCTTTATAGATTAGAAGAGACAAAGGCATTTGAAAAAGCAGAGGTTCACTGGTAACAATAAAAATACTTACACCTTCATCTGTAGAAGTAACACCAAGTTGCCAACAAAACTAGTTCAAGTTACTTAAATATATACTTTTTTCCAAAGTTCTGAAAGAAAAATCTTCTCTACCTCAGTACAAGTAGAGCTATGCTACTTTGTCCCTCTAAATGGAGATAACATGAATGATAAAGATGGTTAAGTCCAAAACTGAAAGTTACATCCAGAAGGACTTTCATCAGAATTTTTTTAAGCCCAATAGCTGTTGGCTGCAAGTAGACACTGAACTGAGTGGCAGAGAGAAAGCAGAGACCTTTCGAAACAAACCCTCACCTTGTTGTGAGCATGATGCCAATGGAACCTTGTTCTAATGCAGCTTAGAGGAAAGGGATGCTGGTTTGGGCCGGTGTGTCAGGCCATGAGCTGCTGGTGGCCTCCCTTCCATGGGCAGGAACTCGGGGAAGAGCTGCCCTGGGGGCGCTGCTGCCCTCCTGCAGGCAGGAGCAGGGTGAGGGGAGCTGGGCCAGGGAGCAGGGAGTGCTGAGCTGACCTGGAGCAGGAGCCTGTCCAGCCTCCCGGGCCAGGACCTGGGTCACACGGGGGTCACCTGGTGTGAACCATGGGGAGCTCACCCGGTCACACCCGTCACCAGCAGCTGCTCACAGCCATGTGCACTGGGCTCCATGGCACAGGACGGCTGGGCTCAGGAGTAAGCTCTAACATCCCAGGAGCACCCAAGAGATCAGGCAAGGAGAGCGCCCCTTGGCTTCAACTTCTTGACCATTTTACATCCCAAAGCTTTGTTTCTGCTGGCTTTACCACCCAGCCAAGAAAAACCACCGCAGCAAGGTTTGGTAGGAGGCACCTGGGATGACCCTCAGGCTCCCTAACAACTTGCAGCATAACACAAGTCTGGACTAGATCTTAGAAATCAGTAATTTCTAAAGAGCTGCTCCACTTCCAGGAAATACCAGCAGGAACTAACAATTACAAGGCATATTTCTTCTTATCAAATAGTGATCACGAAGTACATGGCATCAACATGTCCAGAATGAGATCCTCAGACCTAATCACAGAATCACCACAGAGTGATTTGGGTTGGAAAGGACCTTAAATGAAATCTCATTCCAACCATCTGCCATGGGCAGGGACACCTTCCACTAAACCAGGTTCTTCAGAGCCCCATGCAACCTGGCCTTGAGCACTTCCAAGAGTGGGGCATCCACAGCTGCTCTGGGAAACGGTTCCAATGCCTCACTACCCTCACAAGAAATACTTTATGCCTAATATCTAATCAATCTATGCACCATGTTTCACAGGGAAGATCCCAGCTTCCCTTTCTCAGGGAAGAGCCTCTTCAATAAAATGGCAGAAGTATTTACCATACAGAAGATCCTACCTTATCCAACAATGGACAGTTATTCATAGATAAGCACTGTCAAAGGAATACACAACCACCTCCAGACACAAGCAAGTGCTTAGGAAATGAAAGGGAAATTCTGCATTTGCTCTCTAGAGCAAGAAATGCTGCAATACATTTTTAAACATATCTCTTAATGGCTCTAATTCACCAAATTTAACATAAAACAGACTACTTCCTTTCAAAATGAAGTGGTCTACATATTCCATAGAAATGGAAATTTTCAGGGCTCTAGGTATTTTAACTTCTACCTTATAAATATTTCTATATGTAAGCAGTAATAATCACAGCCAAGGTACTCACTTCTACTTTCTATAAACTGTATTACAGCAGATCAGACTAAGTACTGTTTTAAAATGTTATTTGTAATAGATGGTTTCAGAGACAAGCACAGGAACTAATCACATTTGAATTAAAATCGCATTCATACACAAACCTTTCATAAAACTCAGCAACTAGAAGTGCTGCACTATCTCTCAAGTTTGTTAAAAAGGCAATTAAGATGCATCCATTCCTCACTGGAGTCACCAAGAAAAAAGTGAGAATCATTCCAAATCTGCTAATGCCTTTGATGGTACTGTGATAAACGCCCATGGATTAGCAGTCAAAATATTTTTAATCTCAGTTTGATCTGTGTTTTAGACATATTCAGACATATTCAGAACCCACAACACACACACACTCAAAAACTACATTCATAAATTAACCTTGAACTGCAGCAGCTTCTGAATTATCAGCAAGTTCCAAATTAGCATCAGCTTCTGAATTAGCAGCAGCTTCCTGCTGTGCTTCCTCCGTAGCATGGGATTCCTCTGGAGGCAGTAAGTCATCCTCCCCTCCAGCTCCTGGGGGTACCCCAGCAGTCTCCTCCTGTGCTGTGGGTCCAGCACTCTCCTCCTGTGCTGCAGGTTCCACAGCAGCTGCTGCCTCAGCTTCCTCTGTGGTCTTCTCTGCTCCAGTGACTTCCTCCACCTCTTCTGCATCACCTTCTAAGGATTTATTCAATACAGTAAAGAGAGTAAAATATATGCATGCAACAAAAAATTCACCAAATACTTTTTATCATCATCATCCTCATTTAAATTTGAAGTGGAAAGCTAAGATTTGGGATCAGAATTGACAAAAAGATCAATAATTAATCCCCCATATTGTCTAATGTGGCATAAAAAAACTATGTTTATAAGATGAGGAAACCATATTCTTAATTACTGATTCCATTACACATTTCAGTGTGGTAAGAAAAGCAGCTGTGGCTTAAAGCAGGTGTTGGGGGTGCAGTGAAGGATAAAAAGGACAGTGTCAAGTGTTGCTTCCAAGCCCTCTGCTGAAGGGCCAGTGATGGTACGCACACAGGTGCCAGAGGGAGCATGGCTCTGTGGAATTACCACGTGGGGAACAAGACATTTGGTCTTACATAGGTAAGAAAATAACTTGCTAATTTCCAGTGGTCAGAGCTCACTTTTTTAGATATATGGCCACTTATGACTGACTATTTTCTTTTTACAACTCACAACTCCCTTTTAAAGACTTGTTTACACCACTATGGGTCCAACTCCTTAGAACCTGAAAAACAGTGTTTTCCAGTCATGCATCACTTCAAATTCAGCTGAGACAAGTCATGAAAAACTAACAGCACAAAGCAACAGGGATGCTAAACCACCATGCAGACATGCACTGACATCAAATTCACAAAGGAAAAGTTATACACCAACTGTTCATCACAAGTTCACCACTAGAACCAACTCACCATGCAAAAAAAAAAAAAAAATAGAACTGGAAATAAGTTTGTAACCAAGTGTAAACCATGTGAGAATTGAAACAAAAGAGCTTAAAGAGACATAGTCAGAGTTTGTTGGATTCTTTTGTATCTGTTTAAAAACCAAACAGATCAGTTTCATTTCTATGCCAGTGAAAGCCTATAATTTGGTGTTCAGGTTTCAAGACAAGTCCATTCATTGCTCGGTAAATATCAAAACTTTGCATTATGCAACCTGACCATGTCCCTTTAAGGAAACATTGTTTTAAAAACCCCCTTAATTCATTACACAAAGAACAGGCTAACAGCCAAGATCAGCATTCAGTACACTTTATTGGACGGTCAAATATAGAGTGCATTCACTCAGAGCAGCCAGCTTCTCCATCTCAGAACTGCCTCCTACAAAGCAGATTCAGTAATAAGCTCAATATGGTTTGGCCTTGCAAACATAGGTAGCTCTTTAAAAGTCTCACACAAAAGGAGTTTTACAATAGAAGGTACAAAGTCATCCCAAGGTAGGCTGCAGTGTACTCAATGGTACACGATTGTCCTTTGTATTTAACTTCCTCAGGTTTGCAAAGAGATTTCCCTTGTGTCTGGAAAGTGTAAAAGCAGAGCATACATTAGAAAGTCTGGAAAGTGTGAAAGCAGAGTACAGATTAGAAAGATTGAATCAGCTTACAACAAGTTAAAAAGAAAAGTCATAGCTAAAAAAGAAAGAAATCAGGAACAATCTTAAAGGACACAAACAACAAACGGAAGACAAAACTCACTCACTAAATAAGCAAGGAGAAAATCCTGCAAGCCAAACATCATTTTACATTTGAAATGATGTCCCAGATTTTCTACTGCTACTTTGAGCCAGGCCTCTTCCAGGGGCTTTTTAAATCCCTCCCTAATTTGAGAGTAGCTTTCAGTTAAAACGAGCCACAGAAAATTTGCTATCAGATCTCTTTCTAAATGTTTGTTATCATTCATTAAATAATAATTAAATATTAATAAATTCGACCCTCTAATAAACAAAGAACCCTAGTATGAGTCTTTCTCTTGTTTTGACAGACTTGTTTGCTTTGTACAGTTCTCTGTAACAGACATTTTGGGTTCGGGCATAAGGGGAGAATTTTCTCCCACATGAGAAATCACAAAAATCCTATCAAAGAAATCTCTGATCAGCTGCTCTCTAGCATTAAGTTCTTCCACCTAGGAAGTTCTTTCACCAGAGGCAGCAAATATGCCATGAACATGCTGCTTGGCATACTGCTTTTCTATCCATCACTTGATAGGGTTACCAGCTCTGCTTTAGAGCTTATTTTAAGCTTGATTTAATGTGCTCCTAAAAAAGTATCAGGATACTTTGAGAACAGAATTTTTAAATGCTCTCATCAGCAATGCTTACTGGTAAAAAGTATAGGGACTGGTTCTAAAGAATGCACAGGGCAAGAAACTGCAATGGCACTTGTGGGAAAAGCAATCCTATTCCAACACTCTGTGACAAGATAAACACACAAATATGGCTATGCAGGGAACAGGAGAAAAAGGGCAGGAAGAGGGGTGTTAACTCTTTTGAGAATGCACACAGAGGATTCCGTAGGAAAAGTAAGAACAGAACTGATGCTCATTCTTTATGTTCTGTTCTCTTGGGTGTACACAGCTGGGAATGAAGAAGGGTTTAAAAAAGGAGCTGATTCAACCCTGGTTTTGTACTGTGAATTGGAATGAACTACTCAGAAGTCCAACTAAAAACTCTGGGTTGAGCATTTATTCAGAAGTCAAATATTGAAAATAATACAGGAAACAAGTTTCAACTGTATTCACTGAATGGCCTTAGAAACATTTTGGACTTCTTACTATCAATAAAAAGGGAGGCAGCAATCATCTGCCACTGGTTGTGACATTTATGTGACTTATTAAGCAGCAGGTGATGGGATGTCTGCAGAGTACCCAAGATCAGCTGCTGAGCACTCAGTGCTGTGGGTATTTCACTCCAGCATGTGGAGAGGCCAGGGCCAAAACTCAGTACCTTGCAGCAGTGCACCTTAGGAGAAAAGAGACATCACTGGGAATATGTGGGAAGGTGTGCTTAATGCTCCCCCATTCTCCCACTGTGGCAGTCAGAACGTAATGAGGGTAATCCTCACTTGTGTCCTGAACAGCAGGACACCAGGTCCCTGGAGAGATCTGCTCTGGTCCTCATTACATTTTCTATTTTAGGGACAAGGAACGATTGCAAATTGTGGCTGAATTCTCAGCATTTATTTAAACAATTGAGTTTTAAAACTAAACTGCTTTCTTTTTTGGAAATTAAGATATTTTACTACTTTAAATCTTAAGGTCTGTAGTTTTAATGTTCTGAAACTAAAGCATGTGTTGTAGAAGTTCAAGGCTAACAACCTCTAAAGGAATAATTATAGAGGCAGACAATTTAAACCATGCTCTCACACTGAAGGCAAAATTTAAACTCCTGATACTTTAATCAAATGTATTCTTTATGTGCATGCAAATATATTAAAGCAGTTCTTAGAAGTCAACAGTATAAAAAAAAAAGGAAGAGCTTCAAGTGCTCTGGCTTCAATGCTTAATTCTTTTAAATAACAACCAAAAAATATTTAAATATCCTTAAGAAATTTTCCTAACTGTTCTCCTAGCAAGGCCATGCTTGCCAAAGTTCTACCTTTTACATTAATGTGAACTTAACATCAATTAACACTAATTGATGTAGACAGGGACAACATTCCATTACAAGTATTTGAACTAACACAGTCTAATTATTCAAGCATGAAGAGCTAAGTAAGGATTTGCTATACATTTAGGTAATGCCTGCATTTCATCTAACCCCAAATTGGAAAAGACAAAATCAAAGCTGTAGGACAAAAAATTGATGCAAGCTAATTTTTTTATGTAGGTTATTTTCCTCTATTGAACTGTATGTCCTGATGGCATGTGGCCTGAAGCCAACCTGTTGACTAAGAAAAGATATTATCTTCTCCCCCCCACTGAAAACAAAAGAACAAAATTGATTTTGACAGCATTATGTATTCAGTCAAGTTTCATTAAGCTTCCAGTAAATCAAACAGCCATTATACAATTAATGGTATTCACACATCAACTCTTCCCATTCAAAGAGGCTCCACAGGTGGATCAAAGACCAGATTAATGCCTGAACGTTAAGGCCACGACCAAAATCCGTGCAGCAGCAGCAGCTTTGTAGCAGAACAATACTGTACAAGCAGCCCTGCCTTCAGTCCCACTCACACAGTTCAGACAAGGACGTGGACAGTGCTAAAGCCTGATTAGACAATACAGAAATCTGTTCCAAATCCTCATGTACCCAGGGAACAAGAGAAAGCAGCTCAACTCACCCTTTCTTGACCAAGGATTGCTTTTCTGCTCCTCGGCTCTCTCAGGAAGAATATTTGTATTTTCAACAAACTTGCTGCGGGGCGAACTGACTACTCTGTAGGCCTGAAAGGGAATTATACCTGAATTTACAGCTACATCCCTACAAATTTACCAAACACATAGAGGGAAGAGGGAGAGAAGGAATTTTAGCAAGTGCTACTGCCCATCTTAAAATGTATATAAAATTTATCCAAAGCAAGGTTAAAAAAATTAATAATCTGCTAAACTAATCTATTTATGTATTTCATATTTCTCCATTGTTAGAAAGCAAATACAGTATACCATGCAGCTTTTGAAGTGCTGCAGGGTTTCAGGAATTGAAAACAGCATTTTAAAAGATAATTACATTCAGATTTCTATTTTTGTAATGTGGCAAAAATGTGACAGGAAGAGACTATGTTATTCATCCAGAAATGCAATCATACACGTTTGATATTTTGAACGAATAGCTACTTACCATTCAAGAGGATTATTTTGTGGGACAGGGAAATACGTATGTCTCTGGGGTGTGCTAGGCACTATCTCAGATCTTGGGGGAGAGGGACAGAGGTGAGCTATAGAACGGAGGATTTAGGGATGTGAAGCACAGAATCAGATACATTTAGAAGCAGGGAGGAGAATGGTTACTGAAAAGCTTAACAAAACCAGATGCTTACAAAACTTTAACATGCTTTCTTGAAGTAACTAATGCTGTTATCTTCCTTTTTTGTGCCCAAATTAACAAGGCTCGTATCTTCCCCTTGCAGCTGCAGATTGCTTATTTCACATCTGCCTCGCCCCCTTTGAAACACTGCTCATGTTTCTGGTGGACAAGACAAGGCGAGGGCTTAGAGACAGGTGCCTCACTCAATCTTTGGACACATTCATTTCACATAGTTTTAAACATGCTTTCCACCAGGAGTGACCCAGCACTACTTCTCAGAGTAACAGTAAACCAGGCAAGCAATAGGCTTTCACCTTCACTAAATCCTCCTAAGCTGATTTCTAAGTTAGGCTGCACTTAGCTACGATATCTGCGTTCTTTGATGGTTTGCATCTTGACCATACTCTAACCCATCACACACCTTCCACCACGCCAGCTCAGAAAGCACAAACAGCTCCGTCCCCAAACACTTACATAAAATAAACCACCAAAAGCAGCAACACCAGCAAGGAGATAGATCATCATGCTGTCTCTGGAAGAGCCAGGAACACTCCCAGATGACATCTGCCGAGGAGGCGCTACAAAAACCATCAGGGAAAGTGATGTAAAGTGCTGCTAAAATACGATCACAAAAAAGAATTATGGAACCTGAACTCTGTATGGGAAAGGATGATTGAAAAAGGTTATAAAAACAGATGTTGATGCATATTAATGTATCCTATGACTGAGTAACACAGGGTGTGGTGCTCCGTGGCTGAGCTCTTCCTAAGAAGTGTTTTTCTGTGAACTATGTTGTCTACCATCAGCTTCCCAGTACTGGGCACAGTCTATATAGACTAAGGAATGTTACAAAAAAAAAAAAGGAATGTGAAAAGCTCCTAAGTTAGGTAAAATAATTATCTGTCCTGATTCCTTATGATCAGCAGAAGTAATGAATTCTCTCTTCAGGATAATAACAGGGAATCTCTTAAAAAGCTTTTTCATTTGAATTCATGTTCTTTCACTCTCAGACTGCTGACACTTTGATCCATACCCTTCACCTCACGAATTGGGCAACAGAGCAGAGAGGCAGAACTGCAGAGTTTTTCACCTGACTCGATACATATGAACTGTAACAGCAGTGCTACCCATTCATTTGTTATAAACTGATTCTTATTACAGTCTTGGATTCATCTGTACACCTCAAGAAGAGAACCATGAAAAACACACGTAACTCTCTTGGTCAACAACGCTTTCTGCGGAGTTTTGTGACTCGATCCCAGATGAGAAATGTCTCATTGAAAAAGCGCTCATGAAAAATTAAATAGCTCTGAGCATTGCAATTGACAGCTGCAAAAACAATCGCAATGTCAAAACATTGCCATCGTGTGCTAGGTTATGTTTAGCATCATCTGCCTCATGACACAATTCTCAGACTCCAATAGCCGGGCATCCTCATGGATTTGCATACATTTATATTTTCGTTCAGCAGCAGTGTGTCCTTAACCCTCCGCCCCGGGGCCGCCAGCTATAGGACAGCGATCAGCAAGCTGCCATCGCCCAACCCGGCTGGCAGAGGTTTTTTTTGCCAGTGGTTACACAACCCCTGATGCGCCAAAAGCCATGGTTGTGGCGCACCGGCTCTGCTCCCGCTCGCTGCCGGGGCCCCGCCGCTCCGGCTGCTCCACCGGGGGGATGGACCTCGCTATTTTATAAGGAAGGGAAGGCAGCAGCGGCCACCGCTTTGCCATGGGGCGGGGGTAGGGGCTCCCGGCCCGGCTCGGCTGCCCGGCGGAGGGCAGTGCCGGAGCCCAGGGTGACCGAGCAGCCGTGCCCGGCTGCCGCCCGCCCCCGTCGCACCTGTCCCGGCCCCGCGTCGCCCCCGCCCGCGACCTGGGCGCATCCCCCGCGCCGCCGCCACCCGGAGGGCGCCCCGTCCCGGCACCCCGGGCCCGCTCCCCGGCCCGGCCCCGCGTACCACGCTGCTGGAGGCGGCTGGCGGCAGCAGGAGCCCTGCTCAGGCGGGCGGCCAGCGCCTGCGAGGCGGCCCTGCACAGGGACATGGTGGCGGAGCAGAGCGCTCGAAGCCGGCTCTCAGCTGCCCGTGGCGGCGGGGATGCGGCGGCGGAGCCCGGTCCCGCCTCGGGTGCCGCGGGGGCGGGCCGAGCCGCAGCCCCGCCCCGCGCACCTGGGCGCCGCTGCCGGCCGGCGCTGCCCCGGGCACGGCGCGGAGCCCCGGCTGCGGCCGGAGGGCAAAGCGGAGCGCACACGGGCCAGGGCCGCGGCTGCCCACAGCCACCTGCCCCGCGGCAAGCAAGCGCAACAACTGCCCCGCGATCATAGGGATGGCACGGACCAAGGAGAGGGAAGACAGGGAGCAACTACTGTTTTACTTAGAAAGGAATTTCTCCAAGAGAAAAAAACAAATCAAAGAAGAAATGAAGTAAATTGACGGCGGCGAAGGGCACCGGGGTTAAGCACGGTGCCAAAGGCGCTCGGTGCTGGCAGTGAGATGCCTGAAGTGAATCGCTGCTCTGGGACCATGGCCACTGCCACAGTGAAGGGGGGTGTCTCCAGGTCAAACCTGCGCAGCTCCCCTTGTCCCAGCTACATTGCTAGGCACGAGCCCTGTTTGTCCTCCTTTCTCTGTACAGAGCTTCCCTAATGATCATCTAATGCCATCGCAGTCTGCCATGATGGCCTCTTGGCAGCCTTTGTCCTTGACTGACCTTGATGCACAGAGAGAGGGCACAAGTGCTCAAAGGCAGTGCTCACACCCAACACTGACATGGGCTGTGCAGTCCTGCCCCTTGCAGGCAGGGCCAGTCCCCAAAATGCTCACAGGAAAATGCATATTTTAGCATTTATACAGATCCTATTCTTCTATTGGCTTAATTTATAAATTTAACAGTGAAAATGACAGCAGAGCAAGACTACACTTCTGGAATATTTACTGAGCTTCATCTGAACTGATGTTTAATTTTATAATATACCTTTCAGAATAGCAAAGACAGTTTTGAAAATAAGACTGATAAACTATGAAATGGAAATGAAAACATAAAACAACTTCAACCAGCAGAATGAAATATTAATGGTAAAGAAAGTAGTTTCAGGTTTCTTCTAGACTTTATAATTTATTGTTAATTATGCACATGAAATGTATGAACACACAAGTAATTAGATAACTTTTTACTTCTTCTGTGCTCATTTATTCACAGGACAACAACCATATACACTTGGCTCCGTAGTGCACATCTCTTTGTCACCATGTCATCAGCCTAAGAAAAGAAAAGAAAAAATTCTTGGCAATAATAAAAATAGATGTGATCAAAGTGGCAAGAAACATCTCATAACATCCTGCATTTTTATCTGGAGAGGAATGTTTGTGGGGAAAAATAACCACAGCACCACAAGTTCTTCTATAGTATAAGGATTTTTTTTCACGTGAATTCCTCTGAGGCCATAATCCCCCAAGACTTCTTAGCTGGCAGAAATACAAATTATGTTTCTTTTACTGAAAAGGGACAATGACCACATGCACTTTGCCCTATAGTGCACATCTACAGGCACAGACCGCACTGTACACATGTTAAAAGGAAAACCAAGGTGAAAAGATAAGCTATCATTAGTCACTCTTGTTTCCTTGCCACTGAGCCATTTATAAGGTATTCAATTTACAACCTTTATTTATTGCAGACACTCTAAGAGATGTGTTATTTTCTAAGAGTTTGCATGTTCAAGATGGAAAGCTAAGAGGGAATACACAGACAAGTGAATATACGAAAATACAGATCAGCCACCTTATCATTTGAAATATGAGAATGATTTAAAAGAATAGCAAAATCCAAAATGCAAAGTACTGAGGAAAAAAAGAAGACTAGAAGTCAGCTCAGTACCTTGACTCCTAAAAGATGTCAAAGATCCTCAGAATTTGTGTTCAGCTAAGTCAGAAGCATTGGTATGCGTGTACTTACTATGAACACTGTTTACACTTATGTGCTGTGGCTTTTCTTCTTTCATACTCCATTACATCTTCATTATGCTGCTTGATAAGCTATAAAAGAGCAGAATATGACAAACAGCTATACCATTCACAGCTGGATCCAGACATTACAGAATATCAAACACCTGTTATCAGCATGCAAACCGGTATGTAACTGGGACCGTCCAGAACACAACACATCTAAATTAACAACTGAAAAAGCTGTGAGAACAAGGCCTCACAGGACAAACATTTCCTCTTGACCACAGGGCGGGGGGATCCCACTGCCAATCAATTCACCACCGCCAACAAAGGGGGAAACCCCGAAGGGAATCCACCCCAGCCTGAAAACACTGTCACTGTGGGAAGTGCTGGTGATCCTGCACGGTTCTTCCTGAGGGCTACTGCACCCTGCTTGCTTTAACACCATCAAGTCTGTGAGCTCTCCGAAACAGAGAGTACCTTACAGCTGCACTCTGCTCAGGAAAAAGGGGTCCTAATCTATTGAATTCAGCTAAAACCACCTTAACCAGCTGAAAAGTGAAAAGAGAACGCATTGGTAGTCTGATAAATACAACATTATCTGGGCACATCCCTAAGTCCTCTCTCTTTTTGGAAAGACCATGGGGAAAATAATGCCAAAGCATTAATCCAACAGGCTTGAAGAATTAATTCTGTTGTGGCTGTTTTTAGTTTGCAACAGAGAGAAGCTTAAGAAGTTTTTTATTTCTTAAAATAAGAGCACAACATAAAGCTGGGAAAACATAAATAATGAACATAATCATGCTTCAAATTTGACACCTGCTATGACCATCCATTACCTCAGTAAACTCAGTAGTCTTCAGTCACTGCATTCATGTCACTATTATGATTTTTAAGGAATAGTTAAGTTCAACAAAACCAAATGAAAACACTTACGAAAGCCCACAAGGCAGCACTGGTGCCAAACGCCAAGCCAACCCCCAGCCAGTTCGGCTGGGCATTATTCGCTTTTCTCACAACAAATGCAGAACGAGTGAAAGCTAAAAAGGCACAAGATTACAAATACATTAACATTCCTCAGGATTAGACTACCAGGTTCTTACTGACATCCGTGCAATCAGGGAACACAACCAGACCACAACAATAAACCCCGGACGAATGCAATGATGAAGTGGTCTCCACGACACTGCTAGAGCCGACCCGCTCGTAGGATCCCCGCAGCACACGCTTCCTGACCCGCCAGAGAGGGGACGGGGGGGCTGCCAACAACTCGAAAGCAGCGCTTTTTACCCGATCCCCACCCACAACAACAATTTCCCCCCGCATCTCCTGCTCTATAAAGATGCCCCTACTGTCCCCTGCCCAAAGCCCCCAGCCCCGGGCCTTCCCCACCTCCGATCCCCGCTAACCAAGCGCGCTACGGGCACAGCCTGCCAGGGAAAGGCCGGCACCACCATCGCGGCGAGACATGGTGAGCCCTCCCCCCGGCCTGCAAGCAACACCAATTTAAAAGAGATAAATAAACGATTCGAAAATAACTAATGAGCTTCGATTAAAAACAGTAAAAGGAGAGAAGCTACCACCGCAGCTTCCTCTAACGCCAGACACGGACTGGCTGGGGGGACGCCGCCGCCTGAGCAGGCAGCAGAACTCCCACGGCCCTAGGTCAGTGGGCCGGGCCGAGGCAAAGCCCACCAGCCTCCCCCGAAGGGGATCTCCTCCCGCCGCTACCGCCGCTCACCAAGGCTGGGCGGTGCCGCCACCAGCCCCCAGCGCTTCACCGCCCTCAGGCCCGCCGCCATCTTGTCGACCGGACCCGGCTCCGCCCGCGGGGGTGGGACCACCCCGCCCCGCCCGTGCCCTGGCACCCGGGCGGGCGAGCTCCGCCGCGCGAGACCCGGCGGGCCCTGCGCAGCCCGATGGCTCTCCGCTCTTTCCCGCCCGCCGCCGGCACCGGGCAGTGGCGCCGCCGCTCCGGAACCACGCCGGGCCGGCCGCGGCTCCGCGGCGGAGCCCGCACAATCGGCGGGGCGGGGCCGGCGCGGGGCCGCGGCGCATGCGCGGGGCCGCCGTGACCCGGCTGGGGAAGCGCCGCGCTGCCATTTTGGCGGCGGCTCGGCGGCCGCTCGGGACCACGTGAGCGCGCCCGGGGCTGGCGCGGGGAGCCCGGCGCGCGCGGCGGCCGGAGGGGCCGGGAAGGACCGGGAAGGGCCGGGCCCGCGGGCGGCAGGCGGCGGGAGCGGCCGAATTCCAGCGGGGAGGCTCGCGGCGGCCGCGGCCGAGCGGCGGAGACGGGACGTAGCCCGCCCGCCCGCCCACTCAGTCTCCTCCTCGGAACCCCTCGGCGGCGCCGGAGCCGGCGGCGGGGAGGATGCCGTCCGTGAGCCTGCCGCCCAAGGAAAACGCGCTGTTCAAGCGCATCCTGGTGAGTGGCGGAGCGGGAGGCCCGGGCTCGGCGGCGGGGAGCGGAGGGTTGAGGAGGCCCCGGCTCATACCCCGAGCCGGCGGGGAGCGGAGTCCCGGCGCCACCACCCCGGCCGCGGCTCCCTCCGGCCGGGGCGGGCCGGGGCAGCGCCGCCCGCCACCCGCGCCCTGTCCCGCCCGGCCGGGCCAGCGCCGGGGCCGCCGCGTCCGCCCGCCCGCCCGGCGGGTCCCGGCGCTGGCCGCGGTGAGGCACCCCGGGCTCCGGGAAATGCCCCGCGGCCGCTTCATTCATCGCAGAGCCGCTGTCCTGCCGAACACCCACCCTGGGTTCGCTTTATTTTTTAGTGTTTTTTCTTTTATAACTCACTGTTTTGCTGTAGGTAATAACCATGTTTGTTGGTCGGTGAGAAGATCGCTTTCGGAGGAGGAAGTGGAGAATGATGAAGGTTTTGAAGTATTCTTGAAGTTTAATTTGCAGCCAACTCCTATGGAAATTTGTCAATCGATTTTGCTGGGTGGCGGCTGGCATATGGATGAGAGAACATTCAGTGTAATTTAGGCAAGAAGCCTGGTTTTCAGAATGAGGTTAAGATTGTCTACAGTCCTAGTACCAGCAAAGTGGGCCCAATTCAGCTACATCTTAAGGAACTTGTTTCAGCTTTCATGCCGTGTTGCTGGGACATTATCTTTCTAAGGACTGGGGTTGGATTGGAAGTGTCTTAAGTTTGTTAGTGAGCAGCTTCGGTGGATTTATTTATGACATTCCGTATCTACATCAAGCTGTTTTCTCTCAGGAGAAGTCGGTTTTGTCTATAAATCTCATGTTGTCTTTCAGAAGGACTTAGACTACTATTTTGAGTCATTCCAAAGATCAGAAGTAAGATGAGTACTGTTGTCCTGTTGGAGCAACATCACTCTTAAGGTTCTGTAAACTTCTGCCACTTAAGTGGGAGGGATGTGTACAGTCTTCTGTCACTTCTGTTTCCAAAATATTTTGTGGAAACTGAGCACGTAGAGCTAGAAAGTCCTATGCGCTGGCATGTGGCCATGAGACATGCAGTTTCTGTTAGGGTTAAGAAGTAAATATGAGCTATAAATCTTTGAAAAGACGCAGTTGTGCTTTCGAGTTGGTATGACCTTGTACCAATTGTGGACTTTTTCATGTGTTATGGGCTGGGACAGATCGAGCCTTGCTGCTCAGTGATCCATCCTCCTTTGCATTGAGGATGGTTTGTGTGATTACAGGGTACACTGAATCAAGGAGCCTCTCCCTCTTTATATCTGAGCGGGTTTGGTTGGTTTTTTGTTCCTTTCCTTTTTTTTTTTCTCTTTAATTTTTCCCTTTGCTTGGATGTCTGTGAGTATTTGTGTGGAGGGCAGGAACAAATAAGGAAAAAGAGTGTCTTTGGAGAAAGTGCTGGCTCAGCAGCCTGGCATTCATAACTTGATTCAGACTAGAAAAGGTGTGCCCCAGTGCAAGCAGATTGCTGTGCACTTTTTTTTTAACTGCAGATCTTTAATACAAATCGTGGAGTTTGAGGTATCTGGATAGGCTAAAGCTGTTGTGTCATTGTGATCTTTTCCTGTGTCTCACAGGGATGAGCCTGGGAGACAGATGTGTAGTCTGCTATTTAAGGCTGCCTTGTGATGTGGTATCTTCATAACACGTGGTGAATAGAAAAGGCTCAAAGCTGGTTTTCATCACACTGAGAGTTTTGCTGATGAACTACTTGTATGTCCTACTGCAGATGTTTTAGTTATGTGTTTGACTTGAATTGGTGAGACATCTTTTAGGAAGTCCTAAGTGCAGGCCATAGGAAAAATTCCTTCTCTTCTGTGCCTTCACTCTTCCCTTCACACCTCTGTCATCCTGCAGCCTCTCCTCGTTCTGCACATCTCTCCTGGAGACTGTAGCACTTGTATCTCTGCCGCAGCTTGTAGTGTTCCGTGGGAAGGTGGGCAGCAGCAGGAGGAGCTGCCTGTGCAGCTCTGAGCCCCCTGCCAGGAAGGGTAGACCCGTGCTGCCTCCTGGCCCCTACAGGCCGTGTGTCCTGCTCAGCATGCCTGCGTGAGGTTCTTCAGCAGGTGCTTTGGGAACTGGCCCAAGTGTTACTGGCAGGGTGCAATACCTTACAGATCAGTGATTGCTGGTACACAGGCTGTGAACACAAGTATAAACCCATTCCCATTTGAATTTCGTGGAGATAATAAACTCAGGAGCTAAGTGGCTAAGTGCCTTGTATTTTTGCAAGTGAAGCATAAAGTTGGGGTGTTTTTCAATCTGTTTTGTGTGTGTTTTCAATTCCTGAGGCCCCTTTTTTTTTTGTAAGATATATACCTGTAACACAAATGTTACCAACCTGCCCAGCTTTGCATAGCAAAGGGCAATAATTAGCTTTTAGAGTTTGGTTGGTTCAGCAGTGAGCATCTTGCATGGTCAGTACCTTTCTCATGTGTATGGGTTTGCTCACAAGCCAGCATTTCCACCTCCCTGACAAATTCTGAGTTCAGAAGCGTGTACGCTTTGTCTCTGCGTGTTCAACGCACTGTAACTAGACTAACCTCTTCTAGTCACTTTACTGGCATGTGGAGTTTCTAATAGAAACGTTTTTCCATTTGAAAGACATTTTACAATTCAGAGTTCCTGTAGTACAGCAGGAAAGAGATCTGCATAATTAGCTTGAATAAAAAAAAAACACCCACAGGATTAGCAATCACTGTTCTCCTTAAACCTGCACTTTCATTTAAAAAAAGTGTTTAGCTCATATAGTTTTTATAGTTTTAACTATTTGCTGGTTTGTCTACAAGTAGATGTTCTATTGCTCAGAGATTCTGAGCAATTTAGAGCAAAAGTGGATCTCAACATTTGAACATCTGAAACAATTGAGTCTTTATGATTCTTTTGAACACACATAATTTCTAGCCAGTCCAGATATTACTGGAGAATAATTCAGGTGGAGGCAGGGGAAAGGGTAGAATAGTAGAGAGAGCACAGTAATGGTTAAGTTGGCATTTTGGTGCACAGAAGGCTGGATGCACTATGAAGTAATGGAAAAAGAGATGTATTCCATTTCCTTCTCCCTCCATGCCCCTTAGTATCAACTGTAGAACTAGTAGTTGTAGGATGTAAGATTGACTGATTTTTAATTAAATAGAAGTGATGAACATTCCTTAACCCTTCCTGGAATTTTGCCAAATTATTCATCCGCTTTGTCTGGTCAGGTACAGTTCATCAATGACGTTCCGTTCTTTTCACAAATCCCAAAGATAATACTCAATTAAGTTTTCTTTGGATGCAGAAGTTATATATATTTACTGAGAAGGTGTTGAAGAAAAATTAAATACAGAGCTGTTAGGGGTGCCATCTATTTTGTAGAAGAGTTTTTTCAGTCTCTTGAAAGATCCGGATGAAGTTCTTGGAGTTGTGGCAGGCTAAGGTGGTGCGAGTATTTTTCACCCTGCGTAGTGAGCTTAGCTTTTAATGAGCACAGAGGAGAAAAGTGCAAGTATTTCAGAAGTGGAACATGGTTGTGTTTTATGTTGGAAACAGGCAGTTCAGCTGTGTGAGTGTGTGCAGCCCTGGTTCAAACAGTTCCTCTGGCTCACAGCTCTGTTTGGTGCCCTAGAAGCCATGGACTAAGGCAGGAGATGCCGTGCTGCTCTGAGCTGGCGTGTGTTGCATTGTGTGAGGATCAGTTTCCCTGTTCAGGACTGGGGATCAGCCATGGCCCTTTGGCCATGTGGAAGCTGTTCCTCTTGCCTCTCTGTCCTTTCCCTAGGGGCAGTGCAGGCTCGATGGGCACGGCCAGAACGCGTGTGCCGCTGCAGCGCAGTGAGCAGAGTGTCTGCTGTGGGACAGGGACACAGTTTGCTCTTCACGTGGCCATTTGTACCCTCACACGGCAGTGCTTCAGGGCACTCTCTCTGAGCTGGTGGGCCTCCTTTCCATGCTGGCTTTGACAGGTGCTCTACCGAGTGATGTAGGGACTTCCTGGTGATGAAAAGCCTGTTGGACAACCTCTCTTCCGTGCCTCTGCTGTAAAGGTGCCAAGGCCCTTGTGCTGGGCCACCTTCCTGTTTCTTCATTCCAGAATCTACTCCCTGTCCCTGCACTTTGAAACTAGACAGACCAGTGCTTCTCCTTTACTAACACTTGCATCAGCATGAATCCTTTGAAAATTGCTTCTGTCATAGCAATTCAGGTGCTGATTTTAAGATTGCTGAGGTGACAAGACTTGAAAATCTCTTCTAAAGTCATCTTAATTCAAGATTTAAGACTTGATTTCCAGAATTTCACTCTTATCAGTAACCAAGTAAATTAGTTTGTTTGCAATCATTGTTGCATTTGCATGGCTGTTCAGTAAGCAGGTATGCACACCACTGGAATTTTATCATATATTGTCTTTCTGTTGAAATATGGAATTACTAACATGGCTCTTCCACTTGCTTGTCTGTTGAGATGTCAATTACTTCATTTTTCCTTGCCAAGAGGAATACCCTACTTGGTCAGTAGTAGTAGGAAGAGAAATGGTGTCATGGCAGAAACATTGGAATGGAAGTACAGGATAGGCTTGCTGCTTTAAGGAGAGTCACTGATCTTATTTTTCAGAGCTGTTTCTCAAAGCTGCTCAAGAAATTAATTACTGTTTGAGACTTTAGGATGCCATGGAGGATTCACTTGAGCAATGCATGTTACTAAATCCCGTTCATGAAATTAGGCCATTTTTTGTCACTGGAGCTGTCAGAAACTGTAGAAACATGATTCACTGCTGTAAATTTCCAAGGAGCAGCATAATTTTATCTGTTTTGCTGGTGAAAATAAAAGACTCATTAACAAAAGCATTGTCAGTTGTAAGATTATAGCCAGTCTTACATTGTAAAGGCTATAGATACTCTTAATCGAACCCAAAGTGGTTTCAGCTGGGGCAAGGGAGTTAATTATTTATATGCTACTACCCTTTATTTTGGTTAGAATTTGATGCAGCTGTGTTGATTACTGTTTTTGAAAGGTTTTTGTAATGAGATTTTGTTGATTGGACTTTATCTGGATGTCTCAGGTTTGAATCTCTTGTCTGCAGCAGCACTGTGTCAATGCAGACGGAGCGGGTGTACGGAATTATGCATTTTCTGATTTGGCTGATAGGGGATTTAGAGAAAATTAACAATTATTCACTGCCACCCTTAAAAGTGAGGTCAGTGGGACTTGCTACAGGGATTTCTGTTGGCTTTTGTGATACCACAGAATCAAGTTAGGTTGTTCTTTAACATTGCAAGGTTTGCTTTCTTATCTTAATAGACCCATTTAACTATTTCTCAATGCTCGGTGCTGCCAGACCTCATCTTGCATATCTCAGTGCTAAGGGTGAGCAGTACTCTAGGTGTAATACATGGGTAGGAAATGCTGGTAGCCTTGCCATCTTGGATTATTTGGTATCTTGGATTATTTTGCGGTGTACGTGGATACTGCAGCTCAGGTCTCGGTCCAGAACAGCCGAGGCTCCTTGAGACATTTTTATGCACATCTTGGAATTTGAATTGGTACACTTTGTTGTTTCAGATGATCATTAAAAACCAAATGTATCCTGTGCATCCTGGATCTCTTGTGAGGCCCAGTCAGTTTCTTGATGAGTTCAGGGATGAAACCTGAGTGTGGGGGCTCCAGGGTTGTGAGCAGAAGTCAGTGGACTTTAGTTGACAGGGCCAAATTCATGGTCCTTCTCCCCAGGAAGAGGTTAATGTAAGCAAGTACAGGCCAACAGAGCTGATTTTGAATAATGGGTTTTTTCAGCAAGTCTGTCTTCAGTGAGGATTTCTAGTATTCTAGAAGAACTGTAGTTATCTATTTATCACCTCCTGTTTCCAGCTGAATTTTCTGAAATAAAGGAATAAGACCAATTCACAAGCATAGACATAGCATAGGGGTTTTTTCTGCCTTAGTATTAAATGAAAAGGTACACATATTTCTTAGATTCTTCCTAACTAATTTGAATTTCAACTTTTTCTATTCCTCTGGTTGTATGCTACCAAGCACTGCTAGTGAGGAAGATATCAGTGACTTAGAAAAGGTAAAGCATGCTGTGCAGAGGAGGATTTATTAATCCCTTGAACCAGGCAATTGTTGAAGCTGTTTGTTACACTGAACAATTCAATTAATTAACACTTCAGAGCAGTGAAAGAGGATAGTTTGTTTCGATTTGACAGCAGAAAACGATGCCAGTTTGCTCCAGAGCTTTTCAGCATTAACACGCCTGCAGGATTTGTGTGGTTTCCTCAGTCGTTGGGTTTATGTATCTTGTGTTTGTCATGAAATTGAATCGGTGTGGAGTATCTTTGGCCTGGAGCTGCTGAGCTGTTTGATATGGTTACTGCTCAAAGAACCCACTAATTCATGGTGAGTAGTAGCTCCTAATGCTTCAGCATCTTCTTGACTGCATTTGGCTTGAATTAGTGCACTTTAGTGACTTGACCTGGTCTCGTCTGCCTGTAGAGAGGAATTGTGCTGGAAAACAGCCTTGAGCTGCGCAGCACCTGAGTTTACTGTCTGCTAAGTGCTGTCTCTGGACCGTGCTGGAAGAAATAGATGGAATCAGAGTGGCAGATGTGCACCTACAGTGCAGGATATGCACACCTTGGGTAGTTCCAAGGCCAGGGATTCCAGTGCTTCCTGCTGCCAGGGATCTCTCAGCATCCTAGTTGCCAGTGTTGCCATGGGGTGCCCCAAGTGTACATCCATGACTGCCACCAGGAGAAACTGTGGGGTCCCCTGAGAGCACACTGCTGTAGTTGAAAGGCTTTGTTGTGCAATCATAGAATAATTTGGGGACCAATAATTTGGTTGGAAGAGGCCTTTGAAGGTCTTCTAGTCCAACTCTTCCTCCGCCATGGATCGGCTCAAGCCTCAGAACCCTGGGGAAGAGGACAGCAGTGCCAAATCTGTGAGTTGCTTTGGTTGAGCAGCTCCTGCTTCGTTGTACTTCTTCCTGGGGCCTTGCACGTGAGATGTTCACCTGTGCCCATGTGTATAGATCAGCTGTGCTGGTAACTCTTGTGCACGATGGGGAATAGTCCTCTGGTGGTGACACTGGCTGTGTCACTTGCTGAAGGAGAGGGGCTGAGTACAGTGAACTCCAGGGAAGTTCAGTTTGCAGCTTTGATGTCTTCTGGGGCTTAATCTCAAGGAAATCATGTTCTTCAGCTGGTCTGTCACAGCACTGACTAAATTAGGATGCTTTACTTCTGCAGCATTATTTCTCGGTGAGAAGAGATTTCCTGTGGGGGTTTTGGTGGGGCTTTTTGGTTGGTTGGTTTGGGTTGATTGTTTTGAAGTATTGGGGCCTTAGGTAGTTTACATTTGTTTTACTTCTGTTAAATTGCAGATGTGGCGTGTTAGGTTGGAGTAAAAAGTGTGGCCTGGTAAAACACGGAGTCTTAGAAAACAGTTATAAGTTCTTTATGCTGTTTTTTCTAAAATCCTGTCTCTTTAATGGAAATTACACACTATTTTTGGTTTCTGTTCAATTTCAAAGGGCATAACAATTGGTAATGTGATCCCATTCCACCCACCTGGTTCTGCTATATTGATTTAATTCTCACACTGCTCTTTCTTGTGCTGATTCAAGTAAGAATAAAAAGAAAGCAGTCAATAATGCCCCAGTGCTCCCACTTGTGAGCTTGGGGAATAGATGGTACCTTCTTGTCTTTGATAATTACTCTTGAGGAAAAACCTCTAGTCTTGCATGCTTGCAGGTGAGATGACAAAGGTGGTTTCTCCTTTGTGTTGGCCTTGTGTGACTGTCTTCATCTTGCTCATGAAACACTTCTGGGTCTGCTTCTCACCTGTTTAATCAGCTGCAAAATCCAGGCTGGGTAGACTCCTGTGAGGGTTTTTTGTTTTCTTTCACTGCTGCAAATGAGTTTTAAAACACTCTTGAATCAGCTAGGTTGTACCTGCTTATTGAGTCTCGAGTGTCCCTGCTTGAAAGGGAGTTTTCTACTTTATATTATGACTGAGGTGATTCTTTGTGTAGCTTGAGTGGTGCTTGGTGCCACTGTAGATTCACTGTGAAGCTTCTAATCAGGCTCATGGTAACACCTGGTGTTCTGCTGAGCTAGAGCTGTGAGCTGATCTTAACTCTTGGTGTTACTGAACATAGAACACACTTCAGTCTGCAGTGTAGTTTTTATAAAAGTTCTTATAAATAGCGCGTTTAAGTCTGGATGGCTATTAAATAATTTACCTTAGTTTTCAAATGTTTGGAGGATGTGAAGACTGCTTTGTGATAAAAGGATTTGCACTCTTGGGTGTGAATATGTGCAAAATATTTCATGTATAAATGGCAGAGTCCAGTCTGCTCTGTGCAATGTCCCCTGAGGGACATAGCTGCTTGTCAGAATGCTTCACTTGACTAATACCCTTTAGTTTTGGCTGGGAGCACATGTGTTTGACCATTAAAATGTCCAGTTTGAGAGGGAAGAATTGCTTGGGAGGTACAATACGCTGCTTGCTTATAGGTAGCTGTTGTGGGTTTGATGCTGGCCAAATGCCAGTGCACCCACAAAAAATCATTCACGCATTCTCCTCTGGTACAGTTGAGCAGAGGAAGGGGAAAGAACAATTTAAAAGAGTTCATGAGCTGAGGTAAGGATTGGGAAGAAGCATTTTAAGGGCAAAACAGTCATAAAACTTAAAAAGGTATAAATAAACAAAATATCTGTTAACAGACCTAAAAGAGTATACTGAGAAGTAAAACCTTTAGAATAGCTTTTCTCTCCTCCAGCCCTTCTTTCCTTTCTCTCTGTTCAGACCTCTCACCAGACCCCAGCTTTTCAGCATCCACATGCTCCAGTGCAGGCACCTTTTCTGCACAGGCTGCCAGTGAGTTCTGCATCCCCCCATGCAATTAATGAATTACAGGGAAACAATTTGTTCTATTCCAGTCCTCATCATGGCTTGCAGAAGAATCTCAGCTCTGATGTCCAGAGCACCTCCCCCTGCCCATCCCTCTTTTGCCCCGACCTTCATGTCACCATGTTGTTCTCTTCATGTGTTTTCACCTTTTCCTTTCCTCCAGCTCAAGGGAGAATTGGTATTCAGTCATCACAGCCTTTAGCAATTGGCTCTGCTGCTGGGCATAGTACAAGTTTTTTGGTTTTTTTGGTTTTTTTTCAGAAGTAGGCTCTGTGGCTTCCTCTGCCACCACTAAAAGCCAGGTTGTGTTAACCTAACACAGTAGCAAACAGTTACAGAGCCTAGTTGTGTAAATTTCAAAAATATAAAATCTGTGAAATGCTCTGGTGACAGTGTATTGGCTTATACTGTATATAAAGAAAACAGTGCTGAATTAAGTGTGGATGCGAGTCATTTCTGCTGTTGTAAGCAGCTCTGAGTGCTGCTGTAATCAGTAGCATGGCCCTTGTATAACAACCTTGTGGTTACCTTGTTCAGGAATCCATGTCAGTGTTCACTGCCTGTGGGCTGGGCAGCAAAGTTTAGAGAGTAGATGGGAGAAGATTCAAAAATGCAAAGCTGGGGCAAGGGGGGAACAAACTCCATGCAGCCATGAGCTGTGACTCGATGTGGATAAGCTGTAAATAGTAGGAGTCTGTTCACCTTTCCTCATGGCAGCCCCCAAAGGAGGAATGGGGAGGAATTGATTCACACTTGACACAGTGAGCCGTGTGTGTGTGTAAGGCACCTGCTGGCCAGAGACTGAGTCTGCACAGGTGCCTTCATGCAGTTTAGGGAACATCAGAATACAAGCCCTCCTTCCACCTCAGACTTGGAATTCTAGAGAATATGGGCTTTTTTCTTACAATTTCCATGGCAGTCTGTCTAGTAATGGCTGTGCATTCTGATCCATGGAATAAATACGTGGTGCTGGGGGAAGCAATGGAAATGCAAATGGTCACTTACCTCCTGTAGTCTTGCATGATTTTGAAGGAATCAGACTTTGCCTGCCTCATCTTACTAATTCTTTGTGCAGTTGTATTAAAGCAGCTGTTATTTCCTTCCTATAAAGACAGAAAATTAGTTAAGCGATATAAAAAGCATCTTGTTGTGTTTAGAATAGGTTTTAATTCTGGCCACAGCATGTATACAAAAGTTTGTTAGATGTCTTAAAAGATCTGGTAACTTAGTAAACGAAAAGCTTTGAAGGGCAGGAAATGTGTAATAGATTGAGCGCTGATGTAGAGTCAGGTTCTGTTCTTCTGAAGCATTAGCCTTCTTACCCTTACTCTTTTCAAGTTTAGCTTTTATCTTTTCTCATGGCATGATGTCGCAGGCTGTAGCTGCAGCACTTGTCTGTCAGGCATCACAAGCGCACTCTCCCTGCTGGCTTTCAAGTTTATATGTGCAGGAATTGAGCCTAGTGCAGGCAACTGTGCTCTTGTAGCCATCTCTGGAGCAGAGAAATGTGTCACTTCTGCAGAACATCTGTCCTGAAGCAAGGGCTGCAGCTCTGGGAATCACTGCTACAAGCTATTCATCTGGGAGGAAACAAGCTACACAGATGGGTAAAATTCCTGTTTCCAGGAAGCCTCTATCTTCATGTCCCAAGAACACTTGACATGTCACCATTCCTACTTCTGTGATTTTTTCTTTTTTTTTTTTTTTTTAATTTAATTGCTTGTTCTTTTTTCCTCTCTCACTCAGAAACTACTTATCTGCTGAAGGATCTTCTTTCCCAGGCTGTGTGTATATTTTCTGTCTCCTTTTTGTTAAAAGATTTTTGTTTGAATTGTCTGTTCCTTGAAACTATAGGTTCACTGATCTTTGTACCAACCATGGTTGCAAATGCTTCTATCCTGGCTTCCTTGTGTCTCATTCCCACCTTAATTTAAGCTTGCTGGTCCATGATCTCTCTGGAGGATGAGTTAAGTATATGCACAGCATATGAGGGAACAGTCTCTTCTTTTTTGGAAAACTAAATGTGACCTCAGTTTCATTTGTTCCCTTCCTTCCACTGTCAAAACATACCGTATGCTCATAGAACACATACACAGAATAAGGAAACTGATAAAAAACCACAGTTTGAAGTGTTTGCATTAACAGAATGAAATAACCTTGAAAGTATTAACAAGAAAACTTGGTGAAATTGTATACAGGAAACCATTCCAACTTGTCTTGATCTAGAACTGACTTGTCAAAGGAGACCTTTGATGCTTCCCTGGGGACTATACAGAGCTATGTCTATGTACAGAGCTATATTCTGGAGATAAAAGTATATCCAGGTTGTTTCCTGATCATTTGTTGGCCTATCCAGGTAGTTTCTGGGTTATGAGATGCAAGTGGATATAAACTTGTAAATCTTTGCTCCATGAAGCCTAAAGGAAGAATTTGTTACAATTCTCAGTGACTTTGCTCTGTTCCAAACTACCTTGCATTATAAGCTCTGTATCACCCTAGAAAATTTCATGTGCAAATATTTCCAGTCTTTAGCACATATCCCATGTGACTTTGCCTAAGCCTCAAGGTGAGAGCCTGGTTGTTAGGATACATGAAATGGAAGCATTTGGCGATGAGCTGCCACGTTCAGAGCCAGCATCTGAGCAAGCCGTGCTCAGGGCCAGCGCGCCCCATCTGCCTGTGTCAGTGCCTGAGTTAGTGCAGGCCCGTTCTGCAGTTCCCGTGGCTTCTGTGACAGGTTCTGCTGCTTTGCACAGCTGCCTGGGCGGGGGCAGCGGGCCGCTCTGCTTTTCAGGGAGGAGGCCTGCCTCTAACATTTATGACTGATGGTTTCAATAAAAAAAAAAAAAGAAAAGAAAAAGTCTGTCAGCTCTGACTAGTTGGCTGATTATAGTGACTCAGCCAGCTGCTTGAAAGCTGATAATGACTGGAAGGTGTAACACCCAGTCAAGTTTAATAGAAAAAAATAAAGTTGCCTGTACAGATTGCCTCTTCCCTAACCCTTGCAATGTTCTTTTGCAGTGCTGCCTTGTGCTGTCCTTGGCGAACAGAGGGAGTTGTCTTTGGGCAGTGTTCACAGTCAGGGTTGGATGGGGCCTTGAACAAGGTGGTGTGGGGTGTTTCTGCGCCTGGGGGTGGGTGGAACTAGATGGCCTTTGAAGGTCTGCTCAAGTTCAAACCACCTCTGTTCCTCTTTGAGTGCATCTTGCCTGCGCTCTCTGGGCTCTTCTGCTCCTTCTGTTTCCATGTGAGCAATTCCCTTTCTCCAAAGGCTGACAGTGTCGGGGGAGCCCGACAGGTGGTTAGTGATGCATCTTGGTCTGCAGTCATACTATTTCACCTCTATGGCTTTAATACTAGAAAGTAATGCATGTGCTTAGTGTTCTGCCATTTTTTTATACCTTTGAAATTTATTGTTGGTATTTCCAAGAGAAAATTAGACACTAGACATGATCTTTCATTATGAAGAGCAGCATAAAACAGAGAAGCTGTAAATATGCCATTTTCTTTTTTAAGCATTTCCCCTAACATTCATGTAACTTTTTACAGTTTTATTTTTAGAACTGTCTGATTGAAGGGAAGACCTCTTGGGTCTGCCTTTCCTAAATATTTGCGTTGAGAGTGGTTTGAGGACACATGGTGTCCATATGTGCTTATGAATGCTCTTGGATAATTACTTTGGAGCAGTGTGAGGAAAGATTGGAATCCTGAGCAACAACTTATTTAGAAGGACCCAAAAACTGAGCTGTACCCAATTTTTACAGCCTTGCCCACCACCCTGCCACCAGAATGGACCAACCAGAGTCAGTGAGATCCTGTTAGGAATGACTTTGTAATTAATAACAGGATTAATAGGATTTGGGCTGGTGCTCAGTCAGTGTGTACTCCTGGGCTCTTAAATGTTTATTTCATTACAAAAAAATTCAATGTAAGAGGTTCCAAGCATTTGCTGAATTGACCTAAAGTATATGAATTGGTGTTTGTAATGTTACTTCTTCTGCCTTATATTTAAATATGAGCACAGGAAGTATATTTACATAAATAAAACACTAAAACTGGTTTTAAAAGGTCATGCTGTGTGCTGCAGTGCATTGTGGTCACCTTGCATAAGGAATGAGGCTCAGACAAAACAGCTGGACTAAGAAAACAGTAGAGGAATGTTTCAATTCCCAGTGTGGCAAGGTAATGTTACCGTGCACTAGTTTTGAGAGTTGGGGTGTGTGAGATACATGTTGTCATCAAGCTCATCCCTAGAGCTTGCTTTCAGAGGTAGTTTAAGCCGAGTTCCAATGATTAATTGGCCAAAGTGGGTTCAGTGCTTAGCAGTGTTCAAACTTAAGGTTTGCTTTTGTGCTAAGGGAGAGTTGAATCTCTTCAGGCACTTGAGCTTCCTGTGGTGTCTCACTTGTGAATCTGCTGTATGATCATATGTCTCCACTTCTGCATTTTAACTCATGGTGTTGCTAACACCTTTTTTTTTTTTTCCTGTCAATGGAAAGAATTTTTAAACATAGGAAGCTCAATGAACAGGATTCATTAAAATATTAGTACATTTTCTAACATCTGTAGCTGTACTGATGCTTCATTTCAGGCATGCATCAATACTTCCACTCTATAAATTTTTTGAAAACACTTATTTTGTTTTTCAACAGAGGTGTTATGAACATAAGCAGTATAGAAATGGGCTGAAGTTCTGTAAGCAGATCCTTTCCAATCCCAAGTTTGCAGAACATGGAGGTAAGTGTTCAAATGGCATGTGCTCTCTTTTTCACTGTACTTTACAGTAATTATTTTAGTTTTTTAACCCTTCACTGTTAACTTTTTGCCCATAAAGCAGTTAGAGCATCCAGAAACGTGTATTAAGCACTTAGCGTTGGTAAGATTTGTCATTTTAAAGACTGATCTTACCACTAGTCAGAGCTTCCCATTCTTTATCATTCAAGTCTAAGATTCATGGAGCAAGTTTCCTAATACAAGTACACATTAATAAAATCACTTTTCGTGGGAAATGGATATTCACTCACATATAAGTGAAAAACAAAAGGAGGAGGCTGAATAGTGTTCAGTATTCTGTCAGCTGTGGGCTGCTACTTTTCTGAAGGAATAGTCGTACTTTAAAAAAAGGAAAAGGTATTTATTCCTTCACTGTATTTTTAGTCAGCTCTTGCTACTTAGTGCAAGTCTCTTTGCACCGTTCAGAAATGCTTTGTAGGTTTTTTGCAACTACTTTGGTATGGGTGGATGTGTAGAAATATCAGAGTTGTGAATAAAAACATCTCCCAAAGCTTGTAGAACAGACAGGTTTAAAATATAGCATTACTTCATCTTTTCATGGAAGTAATATAAAAGGTTTATTGCTGTGTATGATATACTTAAGTGAATAATTTGACAGTAGAGTTTTCCGTGTGAGAAAAGAATGAAATCTTGGTCGTGAGAACGGAATCTAAATTTGCATTTATACTATGTTTAGGGTTGCTATATGGAGCTTAAAACCCATGCAATGAATAAAAGATTAAATAATCTTTTTCTTTCTTTCTTTGTTAGAAACCTTGGCAATGAAAGGACTAACCCTGAACTGTCTAGGGAAGAAGGAGGAAGCTTATGAACTTGTGCGCAGAGGCCTGAGGAATGACCTCAAGAGTCATGTCTGTATCCTTTTTGAAACAGGGCTTTTCCTGATGGGTTGAAAAATGGAAAAGCTTCGTTTCTGCATATGCTTGATTCATAGAATAGCAATACAAGCCAGTTTAAACTTCAAACTGGAAGTTCAGGGTTTTCCATTTCCAATAACTATTTTGTCTAAGCTATCCAAAGGGCAAATGCTTTGCAGTCACAGTTTTACACTCCCAGTTAGCTTACATATTATTCTGGCATGAAGTGTGTATTTTTTATCATGAATCTGCAACTGTAAACTCATGGTGGGCATTTAAGCATGTGATGTGCTTTGGAAGCATGAGTGGCTGCCATTACATTGTTAAAAGAATGCTCATACACTTAGAGTTCAGGACGTATCAGCGCTTCAGTTGTCTGAAGTTGTGTTTGAGTAAGGCTAAGAGTGTTTTCAGAGATCCTGTTACTTTATTTCTTCCCCCAGTGCGTGAAAAGTAACATTTACATGCTAGTAGCATATTATACAGATTGTATACATACAACTGGCAAAGTCCTGACAAAAGGAGTTGTACTGTTCCTGTCCATTTGTAAAACAGCCTGAGAGCTTGTTGCCAGCTGTTCTGTCACTGCCATGCTGGAGCTCATTTGTCCCTGCTCAAATTCAGAGGAAGCCTTAATAGAGTTTTCCAGGTTGGCATGTCTATGGCCTTCTTCAGAGGTCAGACAAGAAGTATGATGAAGCTATCAAATGCTATAGAAATGCACTGAAATGGGACAAAGACAATCTTCAAATCCTGAGAGACCTTTCTCTGCTACAGATTCAAATGAGGGATCTTGAAGGGTACAGGGTGAGTATGCATACTGCATTTCATGAGCATCTGGGGAACTGCAGCACAGTCAGCTCCAGAGGGTTAAAACTGTCTGCCACTCTTTCACTTCATGGAAGTAAAAGCACATGTGCTACTGAGCAATTGCTATAAAATACAAAGATGTAATGGCAAATTAAATTAGGCATTTTCAGCTCAGTGCAGAATTGTTTACCTTACTGAGGTTTGGTTTTTGGTGCTGTATAACCCAGCTGTAGACAATCTCCAGTCTTGTTCTTTTCTTGAAAGGATTCCTGTAGGTAAGAGGCAATGAGTTCAGGATTTGACTTGTATTCAGGCAAAGGAGTTTGTATATTTTAGTAACTTTGTACCATATATCCCTGCACCTTTATATCAGTGACCCCTGTTTTCTCTTAGCAGTAGGTGATAACTGAAAAAGCAGTGTGTGCTGCTTGAAAGATCATACCTGGTTGCTTGCCGGCTTGGGCATTAGTGAGCGACAGCTCAATTTTTTTGTCAGGTTTTCATCTTTTTAGGTTTCCCTTGCACCTCTAAAGTTGTGTTGTTTAAAACACATTAGTTGGTCTCTTCATGTAGTACTTCCTTTTCAAATTAGGGTAACGTTAGTTACAGCCAGGAGAAAATCCTGTGCTCAGAGTTGTGTGGAACCATCAGTTAGCAAAGGTCCTCAGAGAACTTACTCCCGAGTCAGGACAATTCTTAATCACTGATTTTTTCATATTAGTTTTTTTCATTTAGGAATTTGGTTCTGCTCTTGCCAAGACAAGATAGCTGAAACTTAGTGTAGGTGCCAAAATGCACATTTGCAAAATGTGTTTGCAAATTTCTGTTTTCTTGGCTTCTGGATAAATGTGAATGCAAATTTTGTAATCTCTAAACATACAAGTAACACATAGTTGCCAAATGCATTAAGGATTAAATGTTAGGATGCTTAGAAGTCAGTAGTTCATGGCTATTCATATGCTGGTCTCTGAAGAATGTGAATTTGCTCTCAAAACTGGGAATTAGGTTGTGTTTTGGTTCATTTTTTTTTCCTTTGCTTAAATTCCAGCCTTCACTATGTGAAAATATCTTGAGTGCTCATCATTCTATTAAACCAGCTGTAACTAGTTTTCGTTCTTTGTTACTCCCTACTTTTGACAGTTGAGGCATTTTTCAATAGGAAGTAACTTTTTTCCTTTAAGTTACTTGAAAATGCCTTTCAGCAGTCTATAACAAAACAAGTTATAGCATTGAAATTGCATGATACCAAGGAAATCTGTTGTCTTTTCCAGCTGTAATTATCCTCTTGCCAAAGAGTAGCAATGTGTTTGCGTGACCTGTGTTGCCTAAGAACACTTCCAATTATTTAAATACATATGTACTTTCAAGGTTAATTTGAAACACCAGTCAATGTTCCTGCAATTCAGGCCAAGTATCCTTAATTATGTTCTGTTCATAGGTGGTTAGACAGGAAAAGCATGTGTGTCATGCATTAACAAAGTTAGTCTGACTCATCAGGATTTGGTTGGACGTGTTAGTTTGTGAAGGCTTACTTTTTTATTCAGCGAACACCATTGCAATTCAAAGTTTATTCTTTCTCTGGTTAATAAAATGCATATACAAAACTATTTCGCAGTGACTCCTTAAATACTAGAATATTGAAGACAGAGTCTTGCCTAATGGATTCTAGAGAGTATCAGAGTAAAATCAGCAGCTACTGTTTTGCAGGAAACAAGATACCAGTTGCTTCAGCTGCGACCTGCACAGCGAGCATCGTGGATCGGTTATGCCATCGCTTACCATTTGCTGGAAGACTATGAAATGGCAGCAAAAATTCTAGAGGAATTTAGGAAGACACAGCAGGTAAGAGGAGAACATGAACTTGCTCTATGGAGTGCTGCTGAAGCCAAAAATAAAACATTCCTTTCGTGATGAGAAAACTTCATGCATGATTTTGTTCCCCAATTTTCGGATGAGAAGGCTGATCTGTGTGCTGTGCCTGGCTTTCCTATGCAGACATCACCTGACAAAGTGGACTATGAGTACAGTGAACTGCTGCTCTATCAAAACCAAGTCCTCCGGGAAGCAGGGCTCTTTAAGGAAGCCTTGGAGCATCTCTGTACCTATGAAAAGCAGATCTGTGATAAACTGGCTGTTGAAGAAACTAAAGGTAATCACTTGCTCAAGATACATTGAAACACGTAGCGTACAATGGGATGTCTGTACTGTCAGCTTTTCCCATCTTTTGGAACTCAGATTTGTTTGTAGCTGAATTTATTTAATTTTGCTGTTATAAACGACTGCTTGTCTCACAGCTTATTCAGTCCTGTCATGCTCTTGGCCCAAGTTGGTAACTCATGGGTGAGGTACAGGCATGCTGTTCTGAAACTTGTAAGCAACCAGGTGTCTCAGACAGGAGATGCTGAACTGATGTCCTGAAGGTCTGTCTGAGCAGTGTACCCCGTGCCGTTGCAGCTTTGGTCGTGGCCCTGACAAGGACAGCACATGCTGCCAAGGAACAATCATCTTTGGGACAGCAGAAGGCTTTTCAGTGTCCTCAGGCTCCCTTGCAGCATGTAGCAATTGACCACTCAGTGAGGCTGGGGGAGCTTCTGTTGCACTGTTATAAACCTGGAGTACAATGCTGTAACAGATCAATACAGCAGTGTAGCTTATATTGCACAGATGGAATTGCACAGTGATACAAGTTCATTCCAGCAGCTCTATTAACAGGTGCACTTTGTTAAAGCATGCTTTGTTCCTCTCCTACTTGATGCTTGTACAGTCTTGCTGTGAAACTGCCAATCTACTGAAGGTACTGCTTGTTCTCGGCTCACACTGGAATCTGTTTGGATGGTTGCTTAAAGAGAAGAAGTCCTTCTACTCTAGTTTGTTCATGTAGGTGTTGTAGCCAGTTCCTATTTCTGCTAATAGTAACCTCAGTGTCTTGCAAAAGGAGCCGAGGAATTGAGTAGTGACAGTCATGGTAGGTGTGCTGTTTCCTCAAGGAAATTGATGGCAGATGACTCTCCGTGGTAGCTGAATATCTTACTTGGTTTGCATATGAAAGGAGATGGATATAGAGACTGCAATATCACAGATCATTTTGGAAGCACAATAGTGGGACTTCTGGGGGTAGGAGGGGTTTTTTTGTGACTTTATTTTTCTATCTGAAGGATCTTTTGACATACTTTATGTTCTGTGTTGATGTATTATGTGACATACCTAGTGTTTGAAGGTCCAAAGTTTGGGATGAAAGTAAGTTTTGCAAATGGGACCTCATTAAAAATAAACCTGAGACCAAAACACAAAACCTCCTTAGGAAGTTACTGGACAAAAGGATGGGAATACTCTTGGCAGTCTGTGTGCTTTCAGCAGGGTACAAGTCATTAATTTTTTGGGCACAGCTCCCATTGTGTTGTTTGGACTGGCTTGGCTGCTGTGTATTCTCTGTTGGAATAAATGAGTGTGTGCAAATTTTAAACACACATGCAAAAGCCTCTGTGGATGAAGTACAACTGAAAAACACTGAAACTTCTGCTGGCATTTGCTGCTCTTAGATAGGAAAAAAATTAACTTTCACCTCAGAGAAAGAATTTAAGGTTTGTTTTCCCAATTCTGTCATTCTCAGTGAGGGAACTTTTTCCTGGGCACTAGATTCAGTGTGTAGTCCTCAAGTTACTCTTAACTGTGGAAAGCAGCATCTCTTGACAAAACTGCATGTTAATTGTGTGACATAGGGAAGAAGAAAGGTAAATTTGCATTTTCCTCTTTTAAACTGGCTAAAAAAATCTTGCTTTAGTCTAGACATATATTGTTCACCTCTGGTGTGTAATCTGTTCTTGCCTAACATCTGCCAATAGCAAAACTTTGTTAAGCAGTTTTCCATTGTGAAATAGGAAATCTCTCCTGTTGCAGTTCCAGCATTAACAAAGATGCTTATACAATTGTTAGAGCTGATCTTTATCAATTTTCATTTGTATTGAAGTATCATGAAAAGGAAACTTGTTGGTATAATCGTGAAAATTCATCCATCTCATCAATGGCTTGATTAAAAACACTGAAGTTAGTTTCATGAAATACCAGATTGAAGAACCATTCTCTTGCTTGCTGCTCTGCAGTTTGTTTGGTTTTCAAGATGCTCTATACATCAAGTACCATGTGCTGCTTTTAATTGCCTTCTGCAGTAAAAACTGCACTTAAAGTAACCAGTCACTTCAGGAAGTGAGGAACAAAGCCCAAATCATATGCATTTTGCATTAAATTTTCAAGTAAGTTTTGGGAATAATGGGCCGAGTTGTAAAATAATCTTACTTTAACTGCAGCTATTGTCCAAGTAAAGCATATCTGTCAACTAGTTTGTAATGCTCTATGTAGTGCTTATGTTTTCTATGAAATGAGAATCTGGATGGAGCTAAGGATTATCCCGCCTTTTAGTGTAGAGGGATAAGTGTTAGCCTGCTTTAGGACCTTGTTACCTGAGTTTAAGCCATCCTGTGTTTCACACAGGAGAACTGCTGCTGCAGCTTGGCAGACTTGAAGAAGCAGTTGAAGTCTACAAGGGACTGCAAGAAAGAAATCCGGAAAACTGGGCTTATTACAAAGGCTTGGAAAAGGCACTTAAGCCAGGTAATGATTTGATATCTTGTAGTAAATAAGCTTTTTCTATATATTTAAAATTACTACGTGTATGAAAAGCTTGTATTGCTTTAAATACTAAAACTATTATTTTAAAAGTCCCCATTTAAATTTTGCTTTTTAGTCAGAGTGTGTACATACTGTCATAATGTTGGGGTTTCTTAAGAAAGACAGGAAATATTTCTTGCATTGTTGTTACCCTGTCTTATCTAAAATCATAGAGTCATAAAATTGCAATTCTCTTTATGTGTGGTTGAAAGAATAGAGTTATTTCTTAGATGACAGTTTTAATTTTGAATTTTTCCTTTACTGCTTCTGTTATCTTAATCTTGTGTTGTAGCTAATACACCTGAATGGCCTTCTTTGAAGGTTTTAGACAGCAATAAGGCAGGAGCTGTTTTTAAGAGGAGAGATAAGCAGTTAGTATTCTAGTGCTGGAAGAGGAATTAGCAGATATGTGTACCTTGGAGTCATTCCATTCATTACTTTTAATAAGAATAAGGAGGAAATTCTGTTCTTTAGGAAGCCATTATATATATTATATTATAGTTGTTATATATTCTGATTCTTTTTTTAGTCAGGTATAAATCACTTTCCCCTATTCCTTCTTGCCAGAGTGGAAGGGGAAAGTAAACTGTAAAATTCTCTTCCAGCTAATATGATGGAGAGACTAAAGATCTATGAGGAGGCCTGGACTAAATACCCAAGGGGACTAGTTCCAAGGAGATTACCATTAAACTTTCTGTCTGGTAAGTGCATGTTCTGCTGAGCAGGTAGTGATCAACACTTGTGCTTCTTAGATTCTGATTGCAAGGTAGAAACAATTGCAATTGATGAGTAATGTCTGGTAAAACAAAATCAACAGGTCTTTTTCCTCTCAAGGTGAGAAGTTTAAGGAATGTCTGGACAAGTTCTTAAGGATGAATTTCAGCAAAGGTTGCCCACCAGTCTTCAATACTTTGAGGTCATTATATAAAGACAAAGAGAAGGTGAGTGTTCTAACCAGTTTTTATGTGTCCTGCCTCATAACTGTAATGTATTGAAGAGATGAGGGAAACCATTGTTCTTCAGTGTTCTCCCCATGAGCACTGCTTTAGGCGACCTGATACAGTGGAGAGAAAAAGAAATACAAATGTGGGCATGCATGTGCCAAGTTGGTAAATGTAAAAAACTTAAGATTTAGTCGTTTTAAACTGTGTGAGTGTTCACCAAGGGAGGTCTGGTTTTAATTTGTTAAAAATAAAGTGAGATTGAGTACATTCTCCAATGTAATGTAATTCAGGATATTGCACAGTTTTCTTAGCAGAATAACTAGTTTGGGTCACACCAAGTAGCTCAAGTTGAAATAAAATCCTATCTGGCCTACAGATTGTTTCTCTGTGTCTCGTCTTGTCTGTGTAGGTGGCCATCATAGAAGAGCTGGTGATAGGTTATGAGACCTCTCTAAGAAGCTGCAGGTTATTTAACCCAAATGGTGAGTGCTGAGACTCTTGGGCTTCATGGAAGCAGTGCCTGGTTAGAAGTACTGTGTGTCCGTTCAGAGGTGGGGAAATGGGGAGGGAAGAAACCAAGGTGATGGGTGGTTTGTGTTTTTGCCCTAATGCAGAACTGAACCACAGCTGTCAAATAGAAAGTCTGTATTCAAAATACAGTCACTTGCTCTAAATTTTTTTCCTGGATCCATGAATTTAGTCATGTCTTTGCAGTTTTGAGTTCAAGTATGCGGTTTTCAAGATTGGAGTTTATCACTGTTCAGAAAACTGAAGTTTGACAGCTGTGTCAAATCTATAACTACAGAAATGCCAAACAAAAGGCAATATACTGATAGTGCAATCTTCAAGGAAAAGTGTAGATTTGGAGCTTTTGTTGGGGACTGGGTTTTGTGTTCTTGGAGGTTTTGCATATCTGACTGCCCTAAGCAAATGGTTGGAACAGATTGCATCTGCTTTTGACCCAGCAGCTCCCTTTTCCTTAAAACCACAGAAGGAGAAGGACATGCCTGGGTCTTGGATGGACTTAAAGCTCGTGTACGTACCCAGGGCCAGTAGTTGGAAAGCTCTGCTAGGTGTGATAGAGAGACAGAATTAATTTCAGTGGCTGTGCTTAGAGCATTTTGCTCCTGGTATGTTGCTTTAGTAATAAGCTGAACCAACAACCCCTCTCCATTTTGCTCCTGGCAGATGATGGTAAAGAAGAACCTCCAACCACTTTACTCTGGGTCCAGTATTACTTGGCTCAGCACTATGATAAAATTGGACTGCCATCCCTGGCTCTAGAATATATAAATGCTGCTATAGAAAGTACTCCCACTTTGATAGAACTCTTCCTTGTGAAGGCAAAAATCTATAAGGTAAGTTTGGCTTTATTCTTAGTGACCAAAGGTTATTTGTTTGTTAGCAATGCTAGTTTCTAGGTAAGGGTATTGTTAAGCTATTTGAGATGGGGTTTTCTGCTGCATATGAAAAAGCCACTCTGTAGGTTTCTAACTCAGTAAAGAAGAAATGTGAATTCTTAGTTTAAAAATCACACTGATAAATTAAATTGAGTCTTTCATTTGTTCTTACCCCTTGTTTTTGTAGCGGCTTAAAACAATTTCTCAGGCTGCACTATGATACTGTATCAGAGTGGGATTATCCAGACTGGTTCTTTAAGCATTTTCAGGACAAACATTCAGTGCTAAAAGACCAGTAATTCCATAATGAGGAAAGGTATTTAACTGCTTTGGTTTTTTTTTTCTTCAAGGTCTCTTGTTTTTGAAGTAAGCTATTTATTTTTTAAAAGTCTAAAGGAAAACCTATTTATATCAAGCAGTGAGTAGATAAAACATTCGTGTTTTACAATTACTCGATCCAACTTAAAATTCTGTCTTTATAGCATGCTGGAAATATTAAAGAAGCTGCAAGGTGGATGGATGAAGCTCAGGCTTTGGACACAGCAGACAGATTTATCAACTCCAAATGTGCAAAATATATGTTGAAAGCAAACTCCATTAAAGAAGCCGAAGAAATGTGTTCTAAGTTTACACGGGTTTGTTGCACTTTACTACAAGTCTTTTTTTAAACTTTGCAGTCAGCTTCACTATCATATTTAAATTCTGTTTTCAGAGCAGCTATGGTTGCTTGCTTCAGTTATGGTAGTCCATAGCAGGGTTTGAATTATTCTTGGATAAGCACAATGCCATGGGAATAAGTGAAAACTCCATAGAGCTTGGTTTTGGTTATTTTGGCTAGGTAGGGAAAATACAGCATGCCTGTTTTAGAGACAACATCTGAGAAAGTAATTTTTGCACCATCATCTTTGGGTTTAATGTTGGTTCTGTAGGATCCTTGAAAGACCTGGTCAAGTTGTCCATGACTCTTTTTTTCTAATGGTAGTAAGTTAGCGATTTCAGATGTCTCTTGGAACATGATTTTTGTGTGGCTAACAGCTGAGAGCCTTTGTGAGGTGTGAACAACATTTCATCCCCAAGTCTGTGTTTATCAGTGATGAAGGAAAGCTGCATGTTACGCCTCTTTTATTTTTCCATTTTCTTACCCATGGCCAGTTACCTGGAGTTGAAATGTTGTGTTATGGGAATTGCATGATTGCATGTGTCACTTCGTGTCCCTGCTGTAGCCCCATTTTGATAGGTTTGATGGTCACACATAGTTACTTTTTGAGATGTACTACTTTGGTACTATCCTTTCATAACTGCAAGCCAAAACAGCTCAGTCAAGTCTCTCCAGACTATTTGTCCAGTTACAGTTTTGGAATGCTGGCAGTGTCATTTGTGTGTTGTCTGTGGGAGACAGGCAGCAAGCCTTTGGGATCTACCTGCAGAAGTAAAGCCTTTTCTGTTTGTTTGTCCCATTTTCTCCTCTCTTAAAGAGCAGGGGAAACCTGGAATGTCAGGTAGGTTGAATGGAGAGAAGGGGGAATGGTGTTTATAAAGGAAGCCTGAAGGGCCTTGTGAAATGAAGGCTGTGTGCAGGCAGGCGTGAGGGGAGAGAGAGTTCTGTTTTATGTGTGCTCAGTAGCTCAGTGTGGGAGTTGTGATGCAGACCCACTATGAATTTAGGTTAATTTGACCTCCCTCAATGCCTTAAGCAGCTCTAAGATGATGTTAAAAGGAAGCATGCCAGTTACCCAAAACTGAACTTGAAAAATACTGAAAAATTTGATCAAGTTGCTCTTTACATTCTTAATTATTTCTATTTGATGTTATGTCTAGTGCTCAAATACAGGCTTCTTAATTAAAAACCCCCATAATTAGAGGAGTCCTAGGTTAAGCATAATGAAAATAGAACTGATGCTTTTCCTCATTTTCAGTTGCCGAAGTCAGGCTGTTTTGAGCACTGCCTTTCTCTTTCATTGCCAAGTTCTGTGGATCTGCGCAAGTAGATATCAGATTTGGAAGACAACTGTAATCCCATTTTTTGAACCAGAAGGTGTCAAACTGAAGTGTGTTCCTTTTGCCTTGCCTTACTCTCTAGTACTGACTGCGTTGGAAATAATCATCTACTGCTGCTCTGAGGATGCTTAGCTCAATCAGCAGTTCTCTGAGAGATGCACATGGCAGTGTTAGTTGAGGGGGGAAAAAATCCTGCAGGATTCCCTGCAGGTGTCAGTGTCTTGTTGTGGGCTGGAACCTTTCGTTGGTCGTTTTTTCCATGTTGCCATGTGTTCCTTACATGCACACAGGATTAAAAACACTGAATGAAGGTCTCCTAACCTAAAGATCAGCAGCTGTCACAGTGAAATGGTCACTGCCTGGCTCTTCCTTGTGTCTTTCTGACTCTTCCAGTGGGTGTAACCAAGATTTTTATATTTGTGCTTTATATTAATCAACAAAGCTAGTCAATTTTAACTGTGGCATGTCCCACTTTCAAGACTCCAGTTCTGAGGTTTAACATTCATTTTCTTGAACTGTGCTTTTAATTAGGACAAGATAAAAGAAGTAGCAGCTGATGACTCCAATGAGATTTATTTTTTGTATAATGCTGTTTTTGTTTTTAGGAAGGAACCTCGGCAGTAGAGAACCTCAATGAAATGCAGTGCATGTGGTTTCAGACAGAATGTGCACAAGCCTACAAGGCAATGAACAAATTTGGAGAAGCACTTAAGAAATGCCATGAGATTGAGAGAGTACGTATTCAGCTCAATGGCTTACATTGGAAATCATTGGCTTGAGTTTACTGTGCTGGTGTGTCACTTTTCTGAGCAGTAAGGGTGCATTTCATGGTGGTTACTGGCAAGCTGATATAGTTGCATTTCCTCCTAAAAGTGCCATTGTAAACTGTGTTTTATGAAAAGATTTTACAAAGTTACTTAAAGATCCAGATGAGAGGAGAGAACTGTCAAAAATAATCTCAGTTCTGGCAGTGTACATAAGAAATGGGTATTTAGATACAAATGAAGAGTATGTGCACTTGAAGTCCAAAAATAAGTGGATGAGCTGACAGCCCATCCTAAAGTAAAGGACAGATCTCAGTTACTATTGAAGCACTGTCTTAGAGGTACACAATAAATGTTTAAACTATTACCAAAAATATTAACTATCTTCTCTTTTAAAAAAAGCTACAGTTTAAAAGAAGCTATTGCCAAGTAGCAATGGCTTCTTCTTGAAGTTAACATTTTATTTCAAAGGGGGAACACTTGCACATTAAATGTAGATATCCATAGTGAGGTAAACAACAAAATTTGGATGCACAACTTTAAAAAGAAGCAGGTATGAATTAGGGCATTTTTTAAAGCACATTTAAGTCTAGAGGAAAGACCAGACAGCTGAGGGTGTAAAAGAAGTGCTGAAAGAGCAGAACTTGGTAGGAAGCTGTGCCTCTTTGCAAATAGAGAGGCATTAGGGGATTTCAGCACTGCTGCTCTTCTGCAGGGAGGCCTCAGCTCTGGAATATTCTGATTTGAAGAGAGTGATGTAAAATTTCCCAAGTAACCTGGTCTAGTGAAAGGTGTCCCTGCCTATGGCAGAGGATTGGAACCAGGTGACCTTGAAGGTCCCTTCCAATCCACACCGGTTTGTGATTTACCAGGATTGTGTTTTGTTTGCACAAATCCTTTAAATCAATTAGTGAAAGATTTTATTGTATAAGAAACTATTGGTCTTACAAATTGTCTTAGGTCCCAGAAGAGGTCAGCAAATGAAGTGATAACTTGAGCCACCACCACAATGAGCATTTCTAAGCATTTAAGTCACTGTGTTTAATTTATTTATTGGATGAATTGAAGTTGTAGCAAAGTTCAACAATAAGATAAGCAAATGTGTTAAATTCAGAAACCACCAACAAAGCTTTTGTAAGAAAACACAGTGCCTTCTAAATCTTTTAGAGGGGCCAGTTATGCAAAGGGGGCAGTCTGGTTGATGAAATGTGTTCTGGTTTTCAGAAGCACTTTTTATCTCATACTTGGCACCGTAAAGGATCTAAACTGTCTCAGGAAAAGTGGGGAAGCTGATCTCATGGATGTAATAGCTGATTCATGGCTGGGGAAACAGAGTGGGAGCAAATAATCAGCTTTTGCAAGAAAAGGAGTTTATCCTGGAGATTACTAAGGCATCTCTATAGAGTGTTCATTATTTCATCAATGCATGATCACAGGAACAGACTGAAAGCTGCAAGGACAGCACCTGCTCTGTCTCAGTACTAAATGATTAAGCAGCCCATGAAATGCAACGTTCACAGTGTAGTCAGTGACAGATTCTCTGCCTATGCATAAGTAGTAAAAGGTCCTACAATATTGCTGCTCAGGAATCCTAAAAACTATTCAAGATGATGCTGCAGAACCTTCTGTGCAGGTGTGGAGCAGCAGTGGAAAGGACACGTGGGGAATTAGAACTCGAAGTAGTGCTTTTCTTCCATTATGTGCATCTGTCACAGGGTTCACATCCGAGTGTCACATCTCAAACATGTGCCAGTACATCACCAGCTGGGCTAACTTCCAAAGGAAGAGACCACAACTAGCTTGTTGGGCTTACTCTTCTATCCTGAGCTTTGGCTAACAAAGCTGAGTTTAGGCTAAAGTTACATCAGATCCTAAGTACTTGGACAAGTTCAAGGGGGGAATGACTTTTTTACTGCTTCTTAAACAAAGACAAAGGGACATTAGATGGTGTGGAAAGCAGAGCTTGAACAAAAGCAAGCGCTTTCTCACATCTGATTTAAGAGTGAGATTCAATATTGCCAAAGTATTAGTAGAAATCAGAATTAATTTTTTTTTAATAAAAAAAATAGAGCAGTTCATAGAAGAAAAACTCCTCAAATGATGTTTAAGTGCAACGACTTCAGGACATTTATCTGTTAAACTGGAAATTCTCTGGGGTAGTTAGTTGTAAGATTCTGAAATTGATGTATTTTTGTTCTGGGCTAGGATGCCTTCTGTTGTTTTCACCGTGACTTTATTTCTGGAGGGTTTTGTTAATGTTTGCAATAGTTAGGTTGTGTTTGTCAAACAGCAGGCTGTTATTGAATTATTATTTTGAGAGTCCAGGTTGGTATCTCCTGGTTAATACTTGCTAACTGATGTTCTGTTACGCTGTGACAGCATTTTGTAGAGATCACGGATGACCAGTTTGACTTCCACACGTACTGTATGAGGAAGATCACCCTTAGGTCTTACGTGGATTTGTTAAAACTAGAGGATGTGCTTCGACAGCATCCCTTCTACTTCAAGGCAGCACGCATTGCCATAGAGATCTACCTGAAACTGCATGATAATCCCCTGACCGATGAAAATAAGGAGCATGAGGCTGACACAGGTACGCAACCCTCAGCATTCATTCGTCACACTGCGGGTTCACTAATTACTGGGGACTTCAGGTAGGTCTGTGGTAGCAAAAAACAGAGTTCTGCACAACTCAAAGTAGGCAAATGGCAGCTTGGACTGCATGGTCAAGTACATGTTCTGCTGGAAATTAAACTAATGCATGCTTTTATGGTGGTTATTACAAAACAATGACGGGTTGGAAGTGAGAGTTGTAATTCTTGAGTAAAAATATTTGTGGTACAGAATGACTGCAAAAACATGAATTCTTGTGTTGGTTGGTCCATGGAATAGGAGATGGAAGCAGATGTGCTTGGTACTAACTTTTCTAAGCATTTTATCAGTGTGCAGAAATTTCACTTGGTAGGAACTTAAATTTTACCATCTCTTGCTTCTGATGTAAAAATCCTGTTTAAATCATCTATTTTTTCCCCTCACATTTCTGATTTGAGAGCAGCTTAAGCAGTTATGGCTTGGGGCATCTCAAATGGTACAAAGAGAGGACCCTTCATGAGAGAATCCTTTGAGAGGAATTTGTCAAGTTGTAGTACTTTTCATCTCATTATACTGTTATTTTAATTTCTGTCCCTTGATTCCACTAAGGAATTTGTGGATTATGAAGCATCAGCACAGACTATAAAACAATCTATCCCTAGTAAATAAGCTTTTACAAAGGTAATGAGAGCACTGCTTGTCAGTAGATACAGTTTAAAAAAGGTGATGCTGTCTGACATCTGCGTGATGCTGTTAATTATGAGACATCAGTGTTGTGTGTGTCCTTTGTGTGTGTACAGCAAATATGTCTGACAAGGAGCTAAAGAAGCTACGAAATAAGCAGAGAAGGGCCCAGAAGAAAGCACAACTGGAGGAGGAGAAGAAAAATGCTGAGAAGGAGAAGCAACAGAGGAATCAGAAAAAGAAGAAAGATGATGATGATGAAGAAATTGGAGGACCGAAAGAGGAACTGATCCCTGAGAAACTGGCAAAGGTGCTTACCAATGTAATAATAAAGGCTTAGAAATTTCTAGGAAAATTGCAGGAAGCACACATAAAACTTCAAAGCCATTCAAATAACTTGTACATTTTTTTGGGTGGCCTCTCTTCACAGGCAGCGTTTTAAAAATAATTGCTTTCTAGGGCTAGTTGGTTAGATACAGTGTCAGTAGTGTGGAAATCACAGTTTTTGTGCCTGGTTCTCAAAGGCAGTAATTGAAGTCATAAACATTTGCTACGTGTGGAATTATCTCCATATGTCTGCTGCACTACCTTATTGATTGTACCCTATTTCTAGCTGGTGGTGTGCAAGTCTTTCTGTCCTGTATGGAAGGTCATTATTACTCATTATTTCATGCCCCCTGATGTTCTTGTTTGTTTTATTTCTTTATTCTGTTCACATAGTCTGTCTGTCCAAGAGGAGACACTGAAGCGCTGAATGCTTTAACGAGATTTGTTTGCACATGGTTTGAATGGGGGGAAAAGGAATAAAGAAGCTGCAGTAGTAAATAGTAGACTAGACTGAGATGGATTTAGGGATCTGGGTTAAGAGCTATAGAGAGATATAAAAGGGAGGTGACTCAGAAGACTCTTCCTTTAGCAGAAGTTATACCTGTAAGGAGCAGGAAAACACTCAAAAATGTAAGGGAAAGATAAGGAAATTATAGAGACTGGAAAAATAATTTAGAGCAATAGTAGTACAGATTGCAAGTCTTAATAGATCCAGTATTCTGGATCTATATTCATACTTTTCACACTGAAGTGAGTTGTGTTTGCTTTTGAAGGGATATTTGCAAGTTGAGTCAGTGAACTTGACTCTGTAGCCAAGAAACAAGTGACTTGAACTTGACTAGTTATTAAGAATATTGCTGGTATTTCCTTTGTGTAGTTCACTGGCTGCAAGAAGCAGAACTAACTGCAATGCTAATCAAGATGGAAATGCAGCAGCGTTTATTGAAATGGAGTTCTGTAGTAGAGGCATGTCATGGGGTACCCGTGAAAAATCTGGCCAGTCCCCAAGATTGTAAGGAACAGCTGCAGCTGTATAATGCATTTCCTTGGCAAATCTAGTTATGTCTGTAATATACAGATGTGAATATAATATAATTCCAAATTCAATACCACAATCATGATATATATAGAGGTTTCCAAATGCAGTTGGTGCCACAAGACCATTTTTCACAGTTAGGCACTTGGAAATAGTTGTCCTGAAACAGCTGCCCCTAGACTTATTTGGATATGTATCTTCAGTACTGAAGGCATGGCTTTGAAATGGGGTTTTATAGGTTCCAAATAGTTTATTGTATGTAAAATCAGCAGCACACACAAGTGATGTGTTTTAAAGATGCTGTAGTTAGATTTAGCCAGAAGGTGTCTATTGCAATCTTTAACTCAAGTTACTTGCAACTAAGTGTATCACTTCAACATTGCTGAATTGGTATTGGAACACAACAAAATTTGTATTTGCTTCTTAGAGAGTAGTTTCTGTTGATAAAAAAAAATTAAGGACAGCAGGCAGTTCTTGTTTGAGTAATGCCAAACCTCTCTGTGCAAGACACTTGTCTGTAAAGAACCTGCACAGAATTAATTTCTGTGAAAGCTGTCCATTTGCTAGATTACACTAGCTAAGATCAGGAGACCTTTTTCAATATCCAGTTACTTCCAGCTTGCTGTTGGTGTTTTGGCTGGGACTGTCACTGTGATCTGGCAGCTTTTAGGAACCTGTCTGAAGCTCACATGAGCAGAATGCCCTGGGTGTTTGTCAGTCATTCCCTCAGAGCCAGGTACGTAGTTGGGTGTGGGCAGCCACACTGCCCTTTCCAGGGCAGGTCCAGCTCCAGGTGTGTTCATGCTGGTGTATGACAGAAGGAAAAGAATTGTATCTCTGTAGCAGAACGTGACTTGTAGCCATCAGAAAGCAAATACTTTGGACTTCTTAGTCTGTGTTTAGACTTTGAGTGAAAGTTGCAGAATTTGTAACAGAAGAGGTTCTAAGCATCTTCTGCACTGCCTCAGGAGAGTAACTCTCTGATGTGACTCAGCAATTGCTGGTTTTTGTTGTTGTAGTCACTAGGTTTCAACTTTGACTTGGTTGTGTGTCACTCCCTTGCATCTGTAGGTTGAAGCACCTTTGGAAGAAGCCATTAAATTTTTAACACCCTTGAAGAATTTAGTGAAGAACAAAATAGAGACTCATCTTTTTGCCTTTGAGATATATTTTCGAAAAGGTAAGTGAGAACACTTAATGAAAGCAAGCAGTTTGTGAATTGTAAAGGTGTATATTGGAACTTAAGCAGCAATTACTGATCAAGTGTGAGGAGCCCATCCCTGTCACGGCACAGAACTTCTCACTGGGCCAACACTCCAGCAATGAGCAGTATGTGCAAACCAAAGTTTGAGCATTTGGTGATTGTTTGGTGATTATGTACTTAATTCACCGGTCAAATAGATGCATGTTACTAAAAATGGCTTTTGCCGCAAACTCAGCTGTAAATTCTTCTGATCATTCTAATTTCAAACACTAAATACTCCTGTAACACAATGCAGTGATTTCCTGCCACAGGTTTTTGAACACTTGTCCACACTTGGTTTTTCTTTCCAGAGAAGTTCCTTCTGATGCTGCAGTCTGTGAAGAGAGCCTTTGCTATTGATTCCAGTCATCCTTGGCTCCACGAGTGTATGATTCATCTCTTCAGCAGTGGTATGTATCTGTTGGGTAGGACTCCTTCTCTGCACACTGCCAGGTGATGCCCCTAGACTTGCAGTCATTGATCTTAGCACAAGCAATTCAAAATATTTAAAGCATGTATCAGAAAACTGATTCATGCTGAAATTAAGTATGGTTATTATGGTTGCATCTCGATTTAGGAGTCATTCCAGTATTGTGAAGAGTTATAAGACTGTGAGCAGTATGTGAGGCCTGAAAGAGAGAGGCAGTGAAGAAATGGGAATTGCAGAGTGAGGAGTGGGGCTTTTCTGCTGACAGCCTGTGTCAGCATGCACGGAGAGGGCTTAGAATTCTGTCCTTGCTGGTAAAAGTTGGGAGAATTCTCTCCCTTCCCCTGCCCCAGAGGTCACCCTTTCTGATGGGGGCTACAGAGTAGACTCACTTAAAAACAGACCTATATGATATTAACCTCTGAGCCTAATAGGTTTTAATTAGTAAGGGGGAGAGTATATTAATGTAAAAAAGCTCTGACTTTTTCTAAGCATCACCTAAGTGCCACAGTTAAGCTTCTTCTAACCACATCCAGTATTTACCTGATCAAATTTCATGCATCTTCCTTTGAGATACTTTCCAATTATATTAATAATGTAAACATGAAAAATACTAAAATAAATACATAAATCATATTTTACTGTTATTACCTGTGCTCACCTCAACTTCTTTTTTCCAACAGTATCTGAAAGTAAGGATCTGCCTGATGCTGTTAGAACAGTGTTAAACCAAGAAATGAATCGGCTTTTTGGAGCAACTAATCCAAAGAACTTCAATGAAGCTTTCCTTAAAAGGAACTATGACTCACTGCCACATAGGTTATCAGGTATTTTGCCTTTTTCCTTGTTCTGCCTTTGTTGTACATGTTCTGTGCTTCTCTGGCACTGGTATCTCAGTACCAGCCCCAGTGATGTAGCAATCACTCCTTTCCTCTGGAGTGCCTTTCTTCTCTGGTTGTGTTTTACTGACAACCTGATTGCCAGGTTGTCTGAGGTTTCCCTTAATTTTCTCTTTGTGCTGCTGGAGTGGCAATGTGGGGACCTCTGCCCTCTTGTTTCTGATGTGTGCAGAATGTTTGTTTTAATGCTCTGTTTGGAGCTTCCCTTTGACCTGCTTAGGTATCAGGCTTTATGCTCCAAGTTGGTTCCATGTGGAACTACTGCTGGAGAGCTCAGTCCACCCCTCTTCCTCACGTCATCCCTGCTTTCTGTTTGTGTATAAGATGATTTTGGCCATCCACTGGGTGATGACTCTTCCTTTTCCTCCTGTAGCTGCCAAAATGATGTACTATTTAGATCCTTCCAGTCAGAAAAGGGCAGTGGAACTGGCAATGACCCTGGATGAATCCCTTATTAACAGAAATCTTCAGGTAAAGTATTTATCAATTGTAGACAACTTCTGTTTTATCTGTGGAAGCTTTAAGCGAAATTTGGCGGTAAGAGGAAGCTGAAATCATTGCTGTGCTTTATCGTAACACACAAAAAGGTTGAGTTGTGAAAGAAAGGGATGTCAGGTTCATCTGAACTGAAATATTTAATATCCTTTTGGCACATTTAAATGATGTAGTTTTGTGCTAACAGGAAAATAGCAGCAGTGGAAGCCATATTATTGCTACAGGTAATGGGGAAACTTATTAAACTTGAGAGCATTCACAGGGCAGAAGGAAAGGTGGTAGTTTGTCTGAGCTTTGGCTGCCACACAGGCAGCTGTTCACTAAAAAACAGAGTGGCACAGACTCTGGGAAGGCTTTCCAGGGTCAGCTTCCTGCAAGCTGTGGGAATTACCACAGGTTCAATAAAAGCTGCGTATGCCCAGTTCTGCCTTAGCATGCAGTTAAGTGAAAAGCTCACCAATGAGTCTTTGTGTTTTTCAAAAAACATCTCTTAGGAAATGTAGTGGCCTCAATAGAACTTTAATTGTGAAGAATTTTAAGTTCATAGCAGAATTTTTGCACCAGACAGAGGTGGGGAGAAAGAGACAATAAAGGACAATTTGCCTTGGTTTGACTTGTTTTAGGATGGTAAAGATTCAGAACCTTTATCTATTCCAGCTGTTGTGGTCTGGGACACAAACTCCTGTCTTTTATATCCTAAGTACATATTTAGCATTTTTCATAAGCTTTCTTGTTTGGGTGTTGGTTTTTGGGTCATTTGGGTTTTCTTTCTGTTTGAGTGGTCTCAGGGAGTTGAATCTAGATTATAAGTAGATTTAGAAAACAAAAATTAATTTGCCTTTTATTTGCTGGTTTTTGCCTGTGAGTGGAATTCTGGGAAAGATGAAGTGTAACCAAAAATGCTTGGTTGTTCTGGAGGTGCAGAGTTGCTGAGACTAGAAGAAGCTTTTACCACCTCAGCAGTGCATAAATGCACTCCTGTACACTGAAAATGTTGACTTAAAGCCATGTTTGATGCCAGCATGAAGCAAGAGTTGGACTTCTACTGAACTTGTAGATGAGAAATTAAAAGTGCCCTAAAAATGGAGGAGGATCCAAAGGAGTCTAGGTGTTGTTGAAGGGCATTTTTGTGTGCAAAGAGATGAAATTTATTACATTTCATTGCATAAAGAGCAGGTGTCCCAGAGCACACTGCAGCTGTAAAACCAGATATGTTTGACCTTTGGAGGATGGCAGTGCTACAAAGAGCAAATGTGAGGAAAAGGGGTCCTTGAGGAGAGCTCCATAACCCCTCAGCAGGAGGACAGAGCAGTTAATCCCAGTCCGCAGGAGAAACCAAAACTGTACTAAATGTCAGAGGAGCAGGAGAAGACTGCCTGGCTCTGCTAATGCCTGCACACAGCCATGGGCAGGTGTGAAATGCTGCCAGGCTTTAGTGGAGCTCATTAGGTTGGTTTCTCATGCTTGGAATGCAGGCTGAAAAAAATTACAGAGGAAATCCCCTTTTCCTCTTCTAAATCATGAGCAAAAATCTGAAAAATGTGGTAATATCAGTCATTTGGTGTGATTGAAAGGTACGTTATGTGTTGCTGAAATGGTCGGTGTGTCCCAAGAATGGGGGGGGTCTTGGTTGTCAGTTAGCCAGAATGGGTTTTTCTTAGGAAAAAGAAACAAGTGGCAAATCAGTATTTCATTTTACAGTCAATATTTCTAGCTGTGTTTGAGATCCCTTTTTCAAGTGCCTTCTTTCAAATCAGACTATATTGGTATTTCATGCTGTGCTTAGTTAGAATGTCATTGGATCTTGAAAGCTGTGTGGCCTTTTGAGCAGGTCTGTGTCAGGAATACTGTTTTCAATGTGTCTTGGGAAATTATCCTTACCTCAGACAGCAGAACTGCTGTGTGAAACCTGTGTTGTGCGTGTTCAGCTGAATGTTGAAGAAACCCTAACCCTTGTTTATTGTTCTCTTTCATTAGACTTGTATGGAGGTATTAGAAGCTTTATGTGACGGTAGCCTTGGAGACTGTAAAGAAGCATCTGAAACTTACAGAGCAAATTGTCATAAGCTTTTCCCTTATGCTTTGGCTTTCATGCCCCCTGGATATGAAGAGGATATGAAGATCACAGTTAATGGAGATAGTTCTGCAGAACCTGAAGAACTGGCCAATGAAATATGAACAACTTGATTGCAAAAATATGACGTTGGACCATATCTGGTGTATAATATTTTTGTCACGCACCTGCTGAATTGTTCTAACTTACACAAAGAACAGAAGGAAAAAAAACCCCGTTGCCTTCAAATAGTTTTACTTTTTTTTTATCCTGCTGACAAAGTATATATATAAAATATCTAACATATTAGTGGTTATAGGTTGTTTGGTTTCTTAAAAATTAAAAGCTGCTAAAATTGAAAAAAAGGAAAAAATAAACAACCCTTTTCCTTACCTACCCACCCATGTTTTTAAACTAATTTATATGAGACCTGGAGGTGTAGAGCCCTCAGAGCAGGTGTGTGGCAGAAATATTAAATTTAAATTTGTCTTGTGAGATTACTGTTATCTCAGACAGCAAAACTGCTGTTTTAGCACTGGATTCTTTCACTGAGCACAAAGAGTTGATGGGGCTTTAGCATCTGACTGATTTTGATACGGGGGATGATTGTGTCCATAGGAAGTATGCAATGTGAATCAGACTATAGAGAGAAACCTGCGACGTGCTTGTTGCGTTGGGGTGCTTGGACATACGGCTGTCAACCGGAATTAAGAAACATAGTGTGTTCAACAAGCTTGTTGTGTCTCTGAAATTCACTGTACACCATCAGTTCGGTGTTCTTGCACCACAGTTTTTACCTGAAGGAACCAGTTCAAGTGGTCTCTCTTGGAATTGACCTTGGGGTGGGGAGGGGAGAATCAGCACTGCTGTTCTGGAGATGAACCTATCGGCGCAGGTTGGCCAAACTTTTTAAAACTGTAATGCAAGAACCAAATAAAATTATGCACTGTGATGTGGCACCAATTAGAAAGATCGCATGCATTTTTCACGTAGAGTGAAAACAAAATGAGAACATACTATGGCTTGAAGTTGCAAAGAGGAAAACTCCTGACTACCATTTTGACTGATCAAGAGACTAATAGATTAAAACCTCAGCAGGCCTTGTTCATGTTATGCAGAAAAAAAAAAAAGTGCTGCAGTTTAGATACCTCTGGAACTTTTCCACAGTGTCACAGGTTTGTAATACTTGAAGCCCTACATTTCTAAGAATATATTTCTTGCTCAGTTGTTTCAGGCAAGCCCAAGACTTTGTAACTTTTAAGGGGCCCAAGATTTTTTTTTCAATAACAGACCAGCTTCTTATTCCTGCAGTTACAGATGTAATTTCCTTTGTCAAACATAAGGTACCAAATATAATGCAATAAAACGTTTTGAAAAACAACTGTGTGAATATTCAAACCAATCTATGTTGTACTCTGACGGTGAATGGGTTTGCTGGAGTGCAGCTCAGGGCTGGCTTACTGTGCTGTCCAGTCATGCTAACAGTGTCACTGCTGCTGATGGGTGGGCATTGAGTATCAAGTGCAAATGCATTCTCTGTAAATACTGAATGTCTGGGAAGTCCTATAACAAAATGCTCTGCTACTCGGCTCTTGAGTTCCACCAGTAGTGTTTCCAAGTCAAGCTTCAGTCTATAAGTCTACTGTGTTAATAATAGAGATAAGTACTCAAATGTTTTCTTTTGTAGGCTCATCATATAAAAGAGCAGAAATAAACTACAGCTTACAAAGTGAGTGCCTTCTTTGCTGCAGGAGTTGAGTTACAGAGTATCTGTTTGGTGGATACACAGCCTTCCATGTACAGTTAGGAGATCCTGGAGGACTGACTGGGGTTTGTAGAGTGCTACCTGTCAGAACAACAGGCTTTTCTTTGTGGTGTCTGCATCTCCCCTTCTGTTCATGGGTAGCCTGTCCTGGTGTGTGTTTGCAGCGTAGTTCCCATCACCAGTGTGGGTTGCTGTATTTGTCTATTTGCCTGCTGGGCTTCTGGGGACTAGAATACCTGCAGAGCCTACAAGTGACTCTGGTGTTGATGTCTGGATCTCAGTTGTTTCTGCAGCCTGAGGTACTTGGACTGCGTGTCTTCTGCAGCGCCTGGAGATGGTTCAGTCTTGCCTACACAAGCTGTGAGATTTTGGCCTTGCCTCTTGACTATTGCTGCCCATTTCTTGGCTGCTGATGCTTAAGCTGGAGGCAGATGAGTGCTCACTCGTAACAGATTGTGAATTGCATCAAGCAAATGCTTGTTTTTCCAGATGCACTGGGGCTTTTGGGTGCTGCCTATCAATGGGATTACTTTTACTTTTTCACTGCCTGTTTTTGCATTGAAATGGATGAACTAAAAGCTGGAAGTTACTCGTTGTCTTTAATTATGCAAATGGAGAACAGGATGCTTCAGTGGGCCTTCCAGAAGTCTTCCTCTACACATCTCTTTTGATTTTCCCAAAGACACTTCATAGCCTTGCTGAAAGGCATCCACACTGCCGCAGAGATGGTGCTTTTGGATTAAGGAGGTTACTCATCCCCTCCAGAAGACTGCGAGCCCAGGACAGAAAACTAAGCCAAGAGTTTGCCTGAAAATGGAGGTGCTTTAATTGGCAAAGAAATTGTTATTCCTTCATCTCCACATCCATTCTGTTGGATGCAAGCCTGACTTCTGAGGAAGAGCTTTTAGAGCTGGCAATGAAGTTGAAATCCAGCGCAGTCTTCTCTGTGCTGCAGTGGAAGTTTCCCTTGTGTGCTGAGATCCAAAATGGTAATCACTGGTGCTTGGCTGCCAGAGCAGGTGAGCAGGGAATTCAGTTGTGGTCAGTGACCTAGAGCACTGGCATGACACAATTTAGTTGGATTCTCCATGGTTTTCACTGGAGAAGGAGAATGTCACCATCAGTGAAGGCACTGCTGATGACACATGATACGGGTATCTTTCCTGGCTACAAAATATTTCCTGGGTACAAAATTAATTTTGCCTGGATAAGAGAAGATGGTGCACACTGCATGAAGCAATGCCAGAGTTCTCCATGGGCTTAAACTGTAGGGAACCGGAAGTTGTGGTTTTCCCTGTGATGGTGGGTGAGGTATTGATTCCTCCGGGCAGAGAGCAAAGCATGCAGGCACATGTGTGAACAACCAGGTAAAATAGCCTCCAAATTACCTATTCATTCATTAATTTCTTTGCATATTAAATGCCTTCAAAGCTGTATTTGACTTTTTTTTTGTTTTGGTAGCATTCTGAATATTTGCATGTTCACAGGGGCAAGGCTTGTCCTGATGCGTGCTGTGTCAGCCAGAACAGAGGGAAGTTTGTCACCCAGATCTCCCCCTAGCATGGGGAGCAAATTCAAGTTTCCCAGGGAGCTCCCTAGGGCTAGATAAGGTGCTCATGATCAGCCTGTTACATCTGCCTTTAGCATTTGGAATGGCAAGGTTTGGAGGTGCTGCAGCCACAGCAGTGGACTCTGGAAGCTGGTGTAGAAACTCAGGGACTGAATTAGATTTTCCCTGAAAGAAAACACCCATGAGGGCAGGGGGAGATCAGGCTGAGGAGCCAGAGGTGCACATACAATTTCAGTATCATGTGAGCAAGAAAAATCAGAAGAATTAAGGTGTCTGTCTAATGTGATGCCTTTGGGGGTTGGAGCAGTGGTGCCATCATTCCTGCAGCATTCACATGTTGGTGCCACAGTTCTGCTTTGGACATGTACTACCAATGCTAACAAAACCACCTGATACCATAATCCAGCTCAACAGACCCCGATAAAAATTGTGTTTTCCCCTTTCTGTGATTGCTTTAACTGTTTTTCTAAGTGTTCTGTGCAGAGTATCTAGCTGGCTTTGAAATCTTTTCCCCTAAGGAATTGTGCTTTACAAATGCCATTTTTACTGCAGTGTAATGTAAAATAGCTTGAACTGTGTGGAAGTCAGAGTGACACTCACGTGGGTCACACAGTGCCGTGGGGCCCTGTGAAGGAAAACGGTGCAAAGGTAGTGTAATGAGAGATGGTGGTGCAATTGATCCAAGCCATCTATCAGCTCATCAGTGAGAGAGCAGCTTCCACTTGGAGCAAAGCGGTTGCTGAGCGTGAGGAAAGGCTTTTGCTTCCAGGAGCCTTCCAGTAATCAGTTGTCCTGGGATGAAGTGGGGCACAAAGGGTCTATGATTTTACACAACCTCTGGCCGTGCCATCATGATTCTGTTTCCTGGAAATGAAAGCTGCACTCTGCAAACACTAATTTTAATGGCTGTGTTGGGCAGAGACACTTTGCAGGAGCATGCAGCCAGCAGTGAGAATGGCAGGGAGCAACTGATAGAGCAGCTTGCCAAAAGAAGACTCAAGTGAGTTATAAGGAGCTGGCATAATAGAAATTCCATTTTAGATTAAATATAAAATGGCTTTTTTATTGCTAGGAAGATGACTGGAGCTGTAAATACTATAAGTGCAGTCTCCCCATGCCAAGGAAGCTGTGCATGTGTATTCTGGAGTGGTACAAGCAAAAGCAGTAGTATGTTCACAAAGACCAACCTTGTATGTTAGTCTTCAGGCAAATTGTGGCAGAAAACTGGAAGGACAAAAATTGTCCACTTTACAAAAGACACTATCAAAGAGTTTGTAACATTGCAAAAGAAATATTGCTACACAATCCAAAGCATCTTAGAATAGCTTCCCTAAGATGTTTTCATTAGAAGTGTTAAACCTGCTAACTGTTCATAATGAAAGATGAAGAAGAACTTTCACAAAATATTTCTGCCTGGCACTGCCCATTCACTGTCTACCTCTACTAGTCCTAGTCTAGTTTGGCTACTGCATAATTTTAGCATTTAGCATAAAACGTGTGAAAAAGTGTCATTTACCTGGTTGGTGAATTTATGACGAGGGATAACATTTAGTTTTACACTGTAATGCAATAAACCCCCAAGTTAGTGATTAAATCCCGTTGTTGGTTCAGTGCAGCAGCATATTGATTGCTTCATTGCTGATCCATTCAAAGAAATCTGAATTCTAAATTGCACCAAGTTACTTGCAATTGTACTGGGACTTGCTTTCCCTTCCAGCCTTCCTAACTGGTTGACAATGTTGTACTGTGTTTTTATGCTCTCCTCTGGTGGTAGCAAATAGCAGAACTAGCAGGAAGTCAATCAAAGAATAAAAATGCTGAGTTCTGTTTGTAAATGAGTACCAGTGTTTCCTTGTAGTGTTCAGCGTCCTCCTTGGCTGCCCCACCCGCTCTGTAATAAAGGATCCCGTAATCTGCCGGTTCCCTTCCTTCCCTCTGTCTCCTTCCAGGCTGATGAGCTGTTAATGGGGGTGCAGCTCTCAAAAAAGGAAAAGCAGGTCTATAGGAAAAGGCTGAGACTCCCTTTGGAGTCAGCCTGGAAAAGAAGCACCCTGGTAAGGAGCTGTCTGTCCTAGCCCAGAAACAAACTGTACGTACAGTTCAGGCTGCTCAGAGCCAATATGGGATTTGGATAAATGGGTGTTCAGAGGCAAGCTGAATGAAGAAGCATTTGCTGCTTTCCTCAGATATAATTGTTGGGGATTAAATAAAATAAGGTTCTCTTCCCCACCATAAGCCCACCTGATCCCACAGTTTTCCTGACTCAGTGTGTCCCAGAGTATCTTGTGATTTTAATCAATCACCATGCAGAATAACATGATGATGCTGACAAACTGTAGTACAAGTAGCTGAGCAGCCTGCTGATACTGCAGTACAGGAACCTACAGCGTGCTGTGCACCTGGCATTTCAGATTACCTAGGGAAAAAGTTAGTTAATTTCTGTGTGTAAGGAATAACAGCTCTGATGAACCCTGCCTGCAGGGAGGGTGGGTGTGATACTGAAGTGATGGCAGCAATATCCTCACACTGACCCCTGTGGATGGGAAAGGGGAGCTTGTTGCAGGAAGGGCTCCTTTTGTGCCCTACTGAAAACCACCAGCCCTAAAAAACACCATCTCTTCCTTATCCATGCCCTCATAACTCCATTGTTCTTCTGTGGGAGGGAAAGGGCACTTGTGCTGGGAAACTGCCTGCCTTGAACTTGTCACAACTGGAAACTGCCCCCTTCCGTTCCTGGGAACAGCTCCTCGTGATTGGAAGCACAGATCCGTGAGGAGCTAAGGTAGCCTGGCAGCTTAGGCATTACTTTATCTGCATAAATATTTCAGTTTTGGCTTTCCATCAGGTATAAAAGATCTTCCCACCTTGTCATTACACTTCTGCAATCTGCCCCATGTGCAGTAGCAGAAAGACTACACCTCTCTCTGGCCCCTCTTGTCCCTCAAAATGCAGGAGTGCATGCCAAGCACCCTTGATTCCAAATTCCCCTTCGTGGAATGAACCCAAGGGATGTGTAAATGTTTTTTTCTTGGAGGGAGGTAAATGGGGAGCAATGATGTGGCTGTTGAGTGGATCATGCAGCAGGACTGGCATTTCCATGGTAAATGCAGGTGGTGGGTTTGTGGGGGCTCTTTCAGTGTCTGCTATTTTCTCCTCAACTTCCCAAATCCAAGAGCCAGGGCCTCATTCTTCTAAGAGGACCACAGAGATGTCCCTGGAAGTAGGAACAGTTTTGTTCCCCTGCATGTTTTTTGTATGATTTCATTGCAAAAATATGAACCTGTAAACCAGACACTCCTTATAATCAATTAAGCTGCATTTATTAATTATTTGCTATTTTCTCTTACTGTTGTCTTTATAATCTGCAAGAATTTGTATAAAATTTTGGCTTCTGATTGTTTACATCACGCATTGCAAGTATTTCTTTTCCTCACTGGAATCATCAAACATTCACAATTCTGCATTTCACTTCCCTTGCAGTATTAGTCACATATCTCAGTGAAGTGTAACTGTTTGAGCTGGGGGAAAAACCCCAATCTTTGCTTTACTGAAGAGTGAACTTGTTTGTTCTTTTGAATTCTTGTTTTGTCCCTTGATGAGCACCTTTTCACCGTGTCCTTTATGTTCTGTTTAGTACTGCAGGACCCTGCTGGCACCAAAACCATCCCGTCTTTTCTAAATTATTGACAGGTACACAGATTGCACAGAAGCTATGTGAGCAATGTATGGTGACCTAAATTAACCTAAATGGAGGAAAATCCTTGTGCTGCAGCTAAGCTGAAGCTGAGGAGGCACGCTGAGCTCAGAGCCAGGCTGCAGGCACTGGCTGTTGCCAGGTGTTAACAAGAGAGAAAAGACCAAGACCAGTGGAATAAGTAATGAACAAGCAGTATTCATCCTTCTAAGGGTATCCTTAGAAGGATTATACTCTGAATAGAGTAAAAAAGTGTATAAATCTCATATCTGAAAGGAAATCTTAGCAAACCACCAGGAAAATAAGCTTGTGTCTCATACCTGTGTATACTATCAGATGCATGGGCCCCATCTGTTTGGGGATGGGTTTTTTTTTCAATTTCTGCATACATTATAAATTGTTCTTCCTGGTGAGATCCCAGCATTTTCAATAGCACAAGTACATCCCAGTATTTGCTTTTGAATATTCCCCCACCTGCAGCCCTCTCCAAGAGCAGCTATTTGTGGCTGACACCTCAAAGACTGATGTTCCTTCAGAGGGCGTGTCCAGAGGCTGCTGTGGGGCTGGTTTGGATTTGTGCTGAACACAGGGTTGATAACACAGAGAAGTTTTTGTTATTGCTGAGCAGGGCCCACACAGAGCCAAGGCCTTCTCTGCTTTTTGTGCTGCCACCCTGGTGAGGAAGTGCCTGGTGAGGGAGGGAGGAGGCTCAGCCCAGACAGGTGATCCCAGGTGACCAAAGGGATTCTCCAGACCATGTGGCATCATGCTCAGAATATAAAGTGAGGGAAGAAGGAAAGGGGACACATTGGAGTGATGGTGTTGGTCTTACCAAGTGTATTGTTTTGGCAAGGCCTGGTTTTTGGTAGTGGGGGGGGCACAGAGACGGCTCCTGTGGGAAGCTTCTGGAAGCTTCCACCATGTCCAGCAGAGCCAATCCCGGATGACTCTGAAGGTGGACATGCTGCTGGGCAACGCTGGGCCAAGGAGAGAGGCTGGCAATGCCTCATATTTGAGAAGAAAATCAAAACAAAGTGCACAAAGTTTTTTTTTCTCCTAGCCAGAGAAGAGGAGGAGGTGAGAACACGTGAGGGAAACAACGCGGAGACACCCGTTCCCGTTCCCGCTGCTCGGAGATACCTGAGCGGATCCCGTTCCCGTTCCCGCTGCTCGGAGGTACCTGAGCGGATCCCGTTCCCGCTGCTCGGAGATTCCCGAGGGGATCCCGTTCCCGTTCCCGCTGCTCGGACATTCCCGAGGGGATCCCGATCCCGTTCCCGCTCTCGCCCGCCGTCCCCTCAGCGCCGCGCGCGCAGCGCCCCCTGCCGGCGGCAGGGCCCACGCGCGCACGGGCCCCGCCCGCGGGTCTCGGCCGCCGCGCTCTCGCGAGAGCGGCCCGCGTGGGCCCGTGACGGCGGCGGCTCCGCCCCGGGGCTGCTCCGCGGCGCTGCCGGGGCCGCCATGGCGGCGGGGGACGTGGAGTCCTCGCTGGAGCTGAGCCTGACGGGCTCCGGGGCGCTGCCCGGCGCGCTGCCCCCCGCCCGCTCGCGCATCTTCAAGATCATCGTCATCGGGGACTCCAACGTGGGCAAGACGTGCCTCACCTACCGCTTCTGCGCCGGCCGCTTCCCGCAGCGCACCGAGGCCACCATCGGCGTGGACTTCCGCGAGAGGGCCGTCACCATCGACGGCGAGCGCATCAAGGTACCCGGGCCCGGGCCGGGCTGGGGGGCAGCGCCTGGCACAGCGCTCCAGCGGCCGGGAGAGTGGGATGGCAGAGCGGCCGGGCCGGGCCGCGGCCCTGGCAGGGCTCTGCCGGCCTCCGCCGTAGCCCGGAGGCTCGGCTCGGTTCGGTTCGGTTCGGTTCGGTTCGGTTCGGCGGGGTCGCGGCGCCAGCAGCCGCGGCTGTGCCTGCCCTGAAACTGTTCCGCTGCCGGCTCTGCTCCTGTTGGAAAGGTCGCCACGGTGCAGGGGTCTGGGATGTGAACTGATGGCTGTCCCTAGGCCAGACCTTCTCCTGTCTTCGATCAGATGCTGATCGGTAATTCATCCTGACAGTGGACTGGTATATAGATCTCTTAGCAGTAGCTTAGTCTTACGTGTCCCCGTTATCAGCAGCGTTTTGCCTCCGGGAAATGTTGCATCTTTGTTCATCAGACACCCCAGTGTTTTAACCTTCAGCACCACAGAGCTATGTAGGTGCCACTGTTATGGTCACTTTGCATTAAAAATATTAGGAAATTGAATATTGGTCAGTATTGAGCAGTGTGTTTCCACTTCTAATTTTTAGGACTCTCTGAAGTTTGCCGTGTGATGATTGTAAGCATCATTTGCAGAATACTCTGTAACAGCTTACAGATGCAGTTTGTTTACTAACGTGGTTTTAAACAGAATCCCCATCTGCTTCTCTATTACAGCTTGTTACTATGAGGAAAGCTCAGTTGTGCAAAAAAAGGAAGTTAACAGTAGCCTTGAGCCTGTACTTGGACATTTATTATCATCAGGCCTTATAATTACAGCTCATAGTTATGTAGCCAAAAGCTATGGTTTTTCCTTGCTCATTTACTGATTAAAGAGATTATGGAGGATACATAAGAATAGGAGAACCAATTTGCTTTCCTACTCCTGGGATTTTTATCTCATATCCTTTTTCAACTAAACAAGAATGGTGAATAGGAGTTTTTGTTGGTGGTTTGGTTTTTTTTTTTGGTTTTTTTTTAGTAAAACCACTGACTAGAATTTCTCTGACAGCTGAAATTTTGTACTCCTTTGTCCCGACAAAGGAGAGACCTCCTGAGGGATATTGTCTTGTCAGCACCATCTTATTCCCTGGCATTTTCATCACGTCTGAATGATGCCTGACCTTTGTTGGAGAGAAGTAAAGAATGTGGCATAACCCACAGCTCTTAGGTGCTTCACATAGGTTACTGTGCCATCCTGAGATTCTGTGTTTCTGTAGATTGTTTTGCTGCATTTTTTGAGAGTATCATCTGTAAAAGAAAGCAGTTCTGGCTGAGGAAGGTGGAGAAGTGAAGGAGGCTCTTCTGAGACACGTTGCTTTGTGTGAGTTCTGTTTCAGCATTAAAGGAATAAATGTTATCCTTGTGGCCAGGACCCTAGTTCCCAGTGGGAGCGTGGTCAAGTTTGAACTGATTCTGGGTGGTTTTGGCAGCTTCTCTCGCTGCTCTTCACCTTTCTCACATGAAGCAGTCAGCTCCAGCAGCACCAGGAGAGAGGAGCTCTGATGAACGAAATTATTGTAGTCCTTGTGTGCCCAGAAGGGAGTTTTTCCTCTTGCATCCAAGGAGGTTATAAAGTGGTGTCTTCTCCCTTCCCCCAGCCAGCTGGGTGGTTCTTTCCTGTGCTGCTACAGCAGGAACTGTTTCCTTCACAGCTGGGAAAGTGCTGTGTCATTAGCAGGGACACAAGCACCCTTCTTCTCGCTGGTGGTCTCCCACACGGCGATTGTGTAGCATTCCGAGGCATGGGAACAAGTCTTCTCCTTGTACAGCAGGCTGACAGCTTCATATCTCACGCTGATGCCTAAACGTGATGAGCGAATTAAAACTTTCAACAAATGCATCTGCTGCCTTCTAAATTTTCTTCTTCCTCAGTTGATCTAAGCATTGAAAATTGAAGAAAACAATGATGTCAGTCTTCACTGACCTACATTAGAGAGCAAAACACAAATGAAATTCAAATAAGAAAGTCTGAACATCGTGTTCTGTACCTTTTAGCTATTCCAAATTTTCTCCCTTTTTAAAGGAGACATAGCATCAAGACCAGTTATGTTTTTACCAGTGTGTTATAAACCACACGTACAAAGCGAGTCCTTGTTTAGAAAAGAGCCTTTCTGGATCCACAAAACAGAATCAGAAGGTGGGCTGTGATAGCTGAGTCAGTGTATTTAATGTTTTTATGCCATTTGTCTTTCCTAGGGAATGTGACCAAGTGATTCTGTCCAGTTTTATTAGATGAATTATGCTATTAAACCAAATATTCAAACTGCATATTTTAAAGGGCTATGATAAAAACTGTGGTCCCCTGAAGATGGGTGTTACTGGACTAACAATGAAATAGTAATCTTAATGTTACTTCATCCGTGCACACCCATTATCCCATGAACATTTTCAGTGTTGTTTTCCAGAAGAGAAGATATTTGGGGTGAGAGGCAGAAACGGAACCATTTCCTCAAGTTCACCTTGAACAAGGAAAAAAAGAAACTTCTGAAGTGTGTAGTTTTCAACATGGGGAAAGGATTTACTTCTCAGTGCAAACGACTCAGTTGATAATGCCCTTCAAGCTTGAATGCTGCATGTAAATGAAATTTTGGAAGAGCTGTAGTTTAAGCTTCACTTGCAAGTTCTGTAAACCTTTAATTTCTCTAAAATGAGACAGGTTGCAACTGAGTACCATTTCATGGGATCAGAGCCAGGGAAAGTTGCCTTGCTTTTCCTGACACTCCTAATGACCCCCTCAGAAGCAGCACACAGGTCTTTGTAGGTGTCTGGACCAAAAGCTGCAGAGAACTGGACTGGGCTACCAAAGCCAAGCTGCTCTGATGTTCTCATGCAAATTCTCAGCTCCCCTGTTGCAGCCAGTAGCTGCCATTCCCACCTGCTCTGCTCTGAGGTTTTTCTTTGAGTACTTGGATGGGTGACCAGGGCTGAACATAATACTGCAGAACAAGTCACACCATCTGAAACATCTTTTACTCTTTTTTCTCAGTCTGTCACATGGCTGATTCATAACATCCTGTGATTGACTCGTGCATCTGGATTGTCCTCCTTTTAATAATTTCCAACCTGAGGAACACTGTGCTAAAGAAAAACTCCTTATTGTCAGTCACTGGTATCAAGATTGCATCTGCTTCTATTCAGTTTCACTGCATTTCCATTGTTGTAGCTTTCAAAACAATTTTATTTGATACCCTCTATCACTGATCCATCTCCTTGCTCTTGGCAGATTTCCCTTGCACTTGGGCTTCCTTTTTCTAATATAAAAAGTCACTGGTTAAAGTGGTGAACAAGACAACTTGCAAGATTACTTGCAGTTTCTAAAGAAGTTCTACTGAAACATTTGGATCAAAGGAATGCAGAGCTATGGTAATGGGAGAACAGTTTCAACAATTACATAGTGCCTGTGACTTTGATGAGAACAGATTAAATTTCAAATTTATCTGCATTGTTTGCAGAGCACTTAGTATTCCTTGAGTTTCTGAGTCTCAAGGAAAACTCCTTTTCATCTCCAGGGAGAAAAAGCTTGATGCTCAAAAGCTGCAGTACTAATCCAAGTGCCTCAGCCATCAGTGATCAGCTGTACAGGACAGACAGGGAGCCAGGACTCAGCTTTTTCCCAAGAAATCAAATGTCTTTCAGATGCTTCATTATCACCAAGGTGTGTGAGACAGAGGCACGCACCAGTTTATTTCTGACAGCGTACAGGTACTGTGGTGCTGTGGGTGAGGGCGTTCTGACTGCTGTGCACTGCACTTCTTGTCTCCTGAAGAGCAAGTTTGTGCAAACATTGCTGTCCACAGCTCTGCAGCATTCTGTACATGTCTGAGGACTCAGGCTTCCATTACACAGGATGATTCATGTATTTAAAGTTTCTACTAGCTCTTGCTTACCTCTGCTGGTGCTACAAAGCTTGTTTTGTTTTGTTTTATTTTGTTTCAATCTGGACCCCAGAAATTTGAAAGTATGTCAGCTCTTCTGAATGTCTTTCTGTTGTGACTATGCTTCTAGCACCTGTGCTCAGTCTGGTTTGGACAGAAGGGTGTGTACCTGGAAATGTCAGTCACATGTTAAGTTAACAGGAGGTTTATGCTTTTCCTTTTTTTTTTTAAATTTTTTTCTTTTCTGCATGCCTTGATACTACAAACCACAGTATGGTCCCAGTTAAAGCACTAAATAAGCAGGTTAGATGTTCATCGCAGGAGAGTTTGATTCCAACACACTGGAAAGAGAAAGATTTCTTTGTCCTGTTTTTGTTGGTGATGTTGAAATCAAGCATGGTTGGATTTCTTCCTGCTTTTACACGGCAGTTAACATCATGCTAACAACAAAATTTTGGGGAAGATGAGATTATTTTTGGAAATAACAAAAATCGTATCAGCTGATGGTTGTATTGGGAAGTAACACTTATTTAATTTTCAAATGGAAGTGCTATTGCTAAGACTTCAGGATTTATTTTTATAAAAATCTTTAAAAATACAGGCTCCAATAAACTTTCAGAAATTTCTAGTTTCTCTCAAGTGTCATCATTCCTCCTGGCCTCACTTGTGAGCAGCTTTGAAAGTTAAAGCTTCTGAAAGTGTGTGAATACAGCAGTTGCCTTCAGCAGCAAGTTGTCAATATCATTAATTCAGAGGAGTAGATTTCTGTGATGGTGTAACTCTTCTGACTCCAGGTGATTTGGGTTATTTTCCGAGATGAGGAATGAAACATGTTTTGCCCTCCTTGTCTCTGTGCTTTCAGATCCAGCTATGGGATACTGCAGGCCAGGAGCGCTTCAGGAAGAGCATGGTGCAGCACTACTACAGGAACGTCCATGCTGTGGTGTTTGTGTATGACATGACAAACATTGCCAGTTTCCACAGCCTGCCCTCCTGGATCGAGGAGTGCAAACAGCACCTCCTCGCCAACGATATTCCACGGATTCTGGTTGGCAATAAATGTGACCTGAGAAGTGCTATTCAGGTGCCCACGGACCTGGCCCAGAAGTTTGCTGACACTCACAGCATGCCATTGTTTGAAACCTCTGCCAAGAACCCCAACGACAATGACCATGTGGAGGCCATATTCATGACACTGGCTCACAAGCTTAAAAGTCACAAGCCATTAATGCTTAGTCAACCCCCAGATCATGATGAAATTCATATAAAGCCCGAACCAAAACCTATCACATCCTGCTGGTGTTAGGCCACATTGTCACTGGTTATCACCTTGTCTTGTTTGCAAGTGCTTCAAAATTATGATCTTTGGCAAAGTTACAGGTTTTGGTAGCAACTATAGCAAATCTCTTTGGCACTTTAATGTGTTTTTTATTTTAATTTTTCTTGGTGTAGACGTGCCCATCTTATGCTCTTGCACTTTGTAATTGTACTTTCTGAATTACTAAAGTTTCACTATAAGTGTATGGGAACATACTTTGTCAAGTTTTGACAAAGCACTCCTAGTTGAGCTCTTGCTGCCTGAGGTTGTTCTCATCATTGTGGTAAGATTATAACTAGTGTGCCAGTTTACTAATACTTTTGGTTGCTACTTGTGTTGGAATAATGTAGGAGAAAGAGCCTTTTGTGACAACCAGGGAACTTGGGTTTTGGGTCTGCAGGTGGGGAGATTTTTGGCATGTGAAGGAATATTAGGTGACTACTTGGAAATTAGAAAGCAGGTACCTTTTTATTATAAAAGCAAAAAAAAACAGGTCTGTGAAAGTTTGGGCTGCCAGTGTCAGTGCCAACTGCTAGGCTTTGGCCTGTCCTTCCACTATGAACTTGGTCTGTTTCTTCGTGGCAGTGGTAATGGAATTAACCAACTTCTCCCTACCTCTAGACAGTTATTTGATACTTAAAACTTCATTAATTTTTCATAATTAGCACGCGATACCAAACTGTGTTATGTTAACCCATATTATGGAAAGTACTGTAGCGCAGGATTTGGGGTGAAACTGGGACTCCACCTGTCCACAAGTTCTCTGATCTTACTACAATTAAGTTACATATTTCTGAAGGTGCTGTATTTGAGTTGGGTGTCTCAGGGGAAGTAAAAACAGTTGAGTAAGTAAAAGATTGGGTGAATTTGGCAGAAGCATGCTGCTTTTCAAAGATGGGGTTTGCAGGGCTTTAAGATATCAGGAGCGCTTCTCAGATATCTTGAAAAGCCAACTTGATAATATATTTCAGGAAGGGGAATGCTTAGGAATATGGCACATTCTTAAAATATTTCCAAACACAAACTAAATTTGGTCTTGAAATATGGAATAAATGTACCAACTACATCATCTGTTACAGATTTTTGAGGGAAAACCTGCATGTATAATGTTGTGACTGTATGTAGGGCATCCTTGGCATTACTAATGTGAGCTAGTAGGGATTAGATGAGGGAAAAAATTCCTCTTAGACCACCTTTTTCTGTGTTCTCATAGTTGCAACTGCTTTTCTCCAGTCCTCTCTGAAGATCAAGTTTCATAATAAAAATGGTGCTAAGTTGCACATAGCTGCATAAAGTGAAATGTAGGCCATAGAGTGCAATCTGTGACTTCATTCACGTGCCATGTCAAACAATGCTTTGTGACTTAGTTTTTGAAGTATAAATGAAGATTTTTTTTTTTTAATTGGCAATGTGTAGCATGTGTTGCTTACTGGAAACTCAGTGGAAGGGCTAGTTGAGAAGCTGCCACCCTAATGATCACATGAGAAACAAATTACTGAAACAAGATACCTGTCATTATGTAAACTATTGCACTTCCTAAGATGTAATTTCATTGCAACTTATACAGAAAAAATGCATTGACTTTTTTCTAGATTTTGGAAGACCCTTTAATTTGGTCTTATATGATTAAGATGTTTAAAAAGGATCTAAACAAAAGGTAGTACTTTTTCCTGTATAAAGCTGCTTCAATTGTGACAGTATTTTTGCTTAGGAAACATTTGTAAAAGGAAGCTTTTGTATTCACTCTGAACCTTACAGGACTAGAATTTACAGTTGTTTCAGAAACAATCACCTTTTTAACACTAGTGTCCTTAATGATTTCTTTAAGAAAATTATTGATTTTAAATTGATGTTTATACTATGGTATAAATATGGTTTACAGTCCTGTTGGACAAATTGTTTTTCACTCATGTCCTTAATCCTTTTTCTGAGGATCCTTCTTCATTATTTGTATACTAAATACGTCAGCAAGTTTTTGTGGGTTTTTTTGTTTGTTTGTTTTTGTTTGGTTTTTGTTTGCTTTATTTGTTTGTTTGTTTTAATAAAATACCCCAGAATTAAGAATTTTAAAGTCAGGTTGGGGGTTGGGGTAAGAAAATCATGTAGCTGCAGTGTTACTGTTAAATTTGATCTGAAACACCTGCACATCTGTTAAGTTTTGAGTTACCACAACTTGTAAATAAGGGCCCTCATGTCATGAAAATTGTGTGCAAATGGTGTGCAAGTGTGTAATTCCATGTTCAGCACAAAGCATGTTGTAATGGTTCTGCCATGGAGGCAGCATGGTCAGTAATGCAGGATTCAGTGTTGCTCCCTGGCTTTCAGTGGTGATGTTCTGCCCACAGGATGGATATCAGAGTACTGAATACTCTGTCTGTGTATTTTCACCTTACCAGACTACTGTAAAGTTGTGTTCTTTTGTATGTGCTGGGGGCAGGCCAGGCACAGTCCCAGGAAACTAATAAACGGGCTTTGCCACAAACTGTTACCACTTGTTTTCAATGATTATAATAGAAATGATAATATAATTCCATATGGTTCAGAAATGCTGTGAGGGAGTTAAAGGAGTTTCTAGTTTCTGTCTGTGTGGGTGACAGTTTTTACAAAAAAGACTGTCACAATACTTGGACTACTGTCACTGCTTTCTTGCAATGACTCTGGGTGATTTTGGGGCATCTGAAGCACCCACCTGATGGTTCAGAGGTGTGTTCAGTATTTATTTCAGATGCAGAAGAATGGGAGGTGAAACAACAGTTACAAAAACAGCAATTACTGACCCTTGGATGTAAATCAAGACTCCATTACTCTTGTTCTCATCTCAGCTTGTTCAGAAATAAACCCTCTTTAACTTTTATAAATTTGTTGAAAGTCATATTTCTTGTCCCCTCGGAGTATTTTCACTTCACCAGAATGTATAATTCTAATACTCTTTTTTTTCCCCCAGAGTCCTACTTTTGAGGTCATTGACTGGTGTTGCTTAACATTGCAATTCCCACATAAATGTAGAGCCATATGTTATTTAAAATAATAGTAATATTACTTTTAAATGGCAGTCTGGTTTTTCTGGGGAAATCAACACAACACCGAGACGTAATCTTAAATCTAAAGTCATAAATAACATTAGAAGCTGTCATTATTCTAGGACTCACAAAAAATACTGCTGTTCTGAGGATGTGGGATTTTTTTTCTCTCTCCTCTGTGGATGCAGGGTGCCCAAAGGAGGCCTCATTTATCCAGCTGAATGGATCATCAGTGAGGGCTGTGAAGAGGCATTGAGAGAGGAAGAATGGCTGCTGGTGTCCAGGGGTGTTCTGGGATGCACTGGGCTCTGCACAGCCTCCCACCTGCCAAACAGAAGCACGTGCTGAAGGCAGCTCCTTGTAGTTCTGGAATCTATTTCCAGAGCTCAGAGAAGGGCAGGTGAGAGTACTGGCAACCTAGGGACATGCCCTGAGGCGCACAGTCCCTGACATGAGTTGTTTTCTGCCTTGCTGAATCATCACTGCTTAATGGGAATCACAAGTTACTGAATCCTTAGCTAATCATTTGGAATTAACGGAACACAAATGTCCCAGCAATCCCAGTGATCATTACAAAAACCCCAAAGCAGAGCACAGTCCTCTCCCTGGTCTGCATTTAACAAATAGGCTGCTCTGCTTAGGAAGAAACTCTTCCCTCTGAGGGTGGTGAGGCACTGGCACAGGTTGCCCTGAGCACCTGTGGATGCCCCAGAAGTGTTCCAGGCCAGGCTGGGTGAAGCTCTTAGCATATGAAAACCAAGAGTCATAAGACCCTGATCTTAGCTCAGTACTTCCTTTTCTGTTATTATTTTTTACTGTTTGCACTGCCCCTTTGGAGAGGTCACAGGCAGAAGAAAGGCTGGTGTGAGGCAATATGCTAAACTCCCTCTTGCTGAAAATAGTTAGTGATTTACTGCTGAAAACATCACGCTGGGCCTCTAAATCGGGACTCATAAAGCAGAAGCTGCATTTGCAAACCATGTATCCTCTCCAAAGCCTGGTCATCACCACATCCTTCACAGGAAAGCACTTTAAATGCTCAGGGGGCTTTGAGGTGCTCCTTGCCCTTCATAGTCCTCTGTCCCTCAGGCCTTGCTTCAGTTAAGGAAGGGCAGACAAAGAGAAAAAGACTAAACTGACCCTAAAATACATGAAATAGCTTTTCTATTTACTTCAAGTTATTTTTAACACACTCAAAATAGAGACAGTGAAGAGCTTCTGGCTTCAGCAACCACAGATTCAGCTGTAGATTAAGAAAAGCATGTGCTCATCAGAGAGGGTGTTCAAGTTCCTGTGGATCCTCATGACTACCTTGGGGTGCTAGCTGCTTCAATTCTGAGCTAATACCTGAGTCACTGTGATGCTGCTGTTAGAAAGCAGAAATGCTGGCAGCCCTTGTCTTTGGCTTCAAGGCTCACAGCGCTCTTGTCAAATTGCATCTGACCTGAAAGAGCTGATTTCACTACTTTCATCTTGCATTTCAATACTTTCATTTGCCATTTAATAGGTACATTTCATTTCTATGCATGATGAGAGTAGAGGGTAAATAAAGACAGTAAGATATATTGGCTCTATATATCTAAAATGATGGCCAGAAAACATGTGTATTCACATCACCATAGCATGCACACTTGTGCATCATAATGCAACACTTGAGGGAGTGCTGTGTGGAACTCCAGCTCTTGGATGTGTGCTACATGACACTGGTGGGATTCAGCTCTAGCAGCTGCTTTGAGGCTCCAGCTCCCAGGCTTTATGGGTGAAGAAGCATTGAATGAAGCAAAAACTTGGGTCACTTGGGGCTGGGAGGCTGCCTGCATCAGGCAAAATTAGAAACACAGAAGCAACTGCTGTAAGATATGCTTAGAGCAAAGAATTTGGAGGCTGAAAACACCATCTGTCATCCTGAATCAGTCCTGTGGTTGTTGGGTGGGGAGAAAGGGCTTAGCAATATTGGCATGTACTGTTCCACCATAAACATAACTTAGAATAAGAACCAATATTGACTAAAGAACAAAGTGATGAGTGTAGTCAAAAACACGCAGTGGGCAGAAGCCAAAGGATGAAAGATGAACCATGAAACAAAGTAATTTTAAATTAAGATGGCATAAATGTCAAGTCAATGAAAGAGAACACACATTTCGGTAACTTGAAAGAGGAGAGGAGAGGAAAAAGAAAAAAAAACGAAAAAAGAAAAAAGGAAGAGACATTATTGCAACAGCTTAGAAAGTGCAAGTGAAACTGCAGTTGGTTAATGTGCTTGGGTTAGATGTACCTGAAGAGGTGCAGGACAAAGCACTTCCTCTTTTTATGGAGAAGCACCTAGGGAAGGCAGGGAAAAGCTGTGTGCTTTAATGGGCATCCCTCCTCAAGTTAGAGGTAAATTTAACAACTTTTCCCCATACTTACACACTGTTGGTGCTGGAGAATCAAGGAATCATATCTCAGTTTGGAAGGGACCGATAAGGATCAGTGGTTGGACTCACTGATATTAAAGATCCTTTCCAACATAAAGAAGTCTGTGGTTCTGTGATCCTAGGAAACAAGAAATCACATAGTCTGACTCCAAAAAATGCATGTTGCGTGTCTTATATTAGATGGGGTTTGTACTGAGTATAAAAACCAAAAACTAAACCAAAAAAGGGCAAAAAAGGGAATATCCCTCCTCTCAGCTGCAGGCAAATACCACTTCCTGTTTTCAGGATATATCTGTATTGTGATTAATTAGTACTACTGCCATCCTTTCCCAGCTCTTTTGAGGCTCTCTTCTGTAGACTGCCTTGCATGCTTAATGAGCAAGACCTATTGTGTTCCCCACCCAAAATGTTTTAGGCCAGTTCATCTACCTGTAGTGAAGATTTAATTCAATCACCAACTGCTTCATGCAAAACCAGGGTGGGCTATGGGGATACACAACTGTGACTTGGTATCCCCTGTTTTCTTTGCCAGCAAAGGGAAACACACTAGTGCCCAGCAAAGGCTGCCCTGACCCTGAGCTGCACCAGCAGCTCAGCAGCACTGGGGAGGAACTGCACCAAACATGTATCTAGGAAAAATAAAAACTCAGATACAAATAAATAAATAAAAATAAATAGGTCTATTTGAAAAATCCCAAACAAACTCGTTGTCAACGAAGTGCCTGAAAGGGTTCCCTGATCCTCACCATGATCAAGATCCCTCCTCTTTCCCTCCTCCTCTGCACCTCCTGCCCCTTCTGTTGGGGAAATGACTTCAAAAAATTCTTTGCCCTTAGTTGAACATTAACTTCCAGCATCAGCTTCCCCGATTAACCTCCTGATTACACAGGGTGATTAACTCTGGCCACTGCTAATGGCAGGCTGGCAGGCTCTGCCTTTATCCCCCCATGGATACTGCGTGCCTTGTCCTGTGCCTCAGGGAGCAGGGCCATGTTTGTCTCAGCCTACCAGAGGTGAGGAAGCTTTTTCTGATGTAAATGCCTTGTCTTTGTCTTAAAACAAGCAGGGCTGACACCAAGTGAGCACAAAATGCTTGGGTCCATAACAGGGGTCTGTAACTCCACCTGACTGACTCCCAGCAGTGGAAGCTGGGGGTGACACAAGCCATGGAATATCCCTGGAGATGCAGGCAGGCTCTGGGAAGGTGCTGCACCTCACATGCTAAATATAGCCCTGGAAACTGCAGTCGGGAATTTATTTTCTGCAACACTAACCAAAGACTGGTTAACATTAAACTGATAATCAGTTTCCACCCATTTCCATTCTGCAGCTGTCCTTTTTCTGGAAACTCCCACTTTTGTAGAAAGAACTGTGGAAATCATCTGTCTATGAGTGACCTGCAATAGTTGCACCACTGGAGGGACTGTGTTAGGAATAAACCATCTTACAGCTGCCGATAAATCAATTGCAGACATTTTTATTCAGAAGCAGCACGGAGCATACTCCTCTTTTGCACCCCAAGAGTTCAGTATGTGCTGCTAAGGCTGTTTCACCTGCCACACCTGTCACTTAATGCCACGCCAAAGGCTTTCAGAGCTGGGCTGGGTACTTGGATTGTGTCCCAGAGCTGTGCCAGGAGCACCTGACCTGAGCTGCAGCAGCCATGGTGGCACTGCCACCCTCCTCCCAGGAGCTATATCTGCCTGTGCTGATGGAAACAGCACAGCACTTGAGGAAGGACTGGGGACGTGTTGCTCTGCACTCTCACAGTAAAAAGCAAATTGCCCTGTTCAGTCAGCAGTCAAATGCTGTTGAATTATGCTCAGTACATCACACTGCAAGGACTGGCTATGGAACAGCACTTCTGGATGGGACCATAACTCCCAGAAATTATGCACAGGCTGAGCAGTGCATTGTAGCAATGTAAAATCTGTTCTAGACCGACCAGAGCCACTGCTTTCAGCTATCAGTGAGCCCAATACCCTGTGAGGGTGTCTGACTTTCTTTTAAGAAGAGCAGTTTGTGTTAAACAAGCAGAAACTCCCCAGCATTTCATTGCAGATGGTGTGGAGCTGTGCCAGAAGCATCTGAGGACAGGGAGAGCAGTCACACTGGGTGCTTTGATGCCTGTTGACAGGCACTATTTCAGAGGAAAAAGCACAGCATCCCATTTTGAATCACAACGTTTGAATTAATATATTAAAGCAATTCAGACATTAACACCTTCAAATGAACAAGACACCAGCAGTGTTCTGTTTGGCACAGGAGGGGACTGGACCAGGTTATCCCCAGACATCCCTTCCAACCTCAACCTTCTGTGGCTCTGCAGGCAAGGTGATGAAGGTATCTAGAGCCTAAGTCACAAAGAACGTGGCTACTGTGGCACATAACCAAGCCTCCAGCTGCCAGAGCAGGGCCTGCAGGCCCAAGTTAAGCTGGGGACTGAAGCTGGCCAGTGGAAGAAGCAATATGTGACCTGAGAAGGGCTGTGGAGGGAGCCTGGTGGTTAGGGCTGCTCTCTCAACCTGAGATAGTCCCAGACATTGATAATTGAAATGGTTCAAGTCAGCAACAGATACACTTGGCAAGCACCTTACACACACAGAGGGGTGTCTCTGTTCACTGGGACCTGCTCAACACGTGGCTAAGAGTATTGCTCTGTTCCAGATTACTACAAAAAGCTGTGTAACATCTTTGCAGAATGCTCACAGAATCATAGAATTGTTTGGAAGAGACCTGAAATGTCATCTCATCCTGACCCCTCTACCACAGGCAGGGAGGGACACCTTCCCCTAGACCAGGCTGCTCAGAGCCCCATCCAGCCTGGCCTTGACCTTTCAGGGATAGGGCATACACAGCTTCTCTGGGCCATCTATGCCAGTGTGCCACCACCCTCACAGAAAATAAAATCTTCCCAATGTCTAATCTAAACCCACACTCTTTGGTTTAAAGCCATTTAGGTATTGGGAGTCCCTTTACCAGCATTATGAAAAGGACCTCAGTCTTTAGAGAAAAAAAAATACATCAAGAACAACTCTTCTCTTGGGACCATGAAGGCACCTTACTTGCTGCCATTAGAGAAGTTTTATATGAGATCATTCCTAGAGTTCCATGCCTCATGGTAGGTATCACTTACCCTACTACCCACTTTCTCAAGATGGGAGCTTATTTTCCAGGCCCTGTTCAAATGCTGTGCTAATCTGTACCAAGGGTTAAGTCATCTACCACTCCCTGCTCAAGGCCTGCAGGCAAGATCAAGACTTGACATTCACCTAAAAGCGAAACAAAGTACAAATGGGAGTTCTGTGTACTTCAAATTATGACAGAACCTGAGTGGAAGCTGTAGTTCCTTGGTCTAGAGGAACTACAAGAGTTCCCCTACAGAAAACACACAAGACACTTTTGTCTAGATCTGTAAAGCATTTTAGCAGAATAGGCCCTAAAGTAAGGATTTCTTTCAATCTACAAAGTCAAAATAGGAAAACTTGAACTGAATTTAGAGTATTGAAGTTACTTTATAAGAGGAGCTACAGCAGCTCCAGTTCCTGCCACATTCTATAGTTACACTTCAGTGCTAGAACTAATCACGTACACCCCACAGAAGCCATGTTCTGATAGAGGTATCTGAATGGCACTATTAAGGTTTCATATCAAAAACTTTACTTGCCCCCATTCCTACCAAGAACAAAAGGAAAACACTCTGAAGCTCAAGGATGAAGGGTGTCCTTCATTGTCATCCAAATAATTCATGCAGTAAGAGGGAAAAATCAAGATAGCAGTTGAAGAAAAAGGAATTGTATTAAATATTTAAATGCCTAAGGCTAGCACTGCTATACAAATTACATGATGAATTCTAGTGAAATAAGACATGATTTAAGTACAAAAGCTGGACTAAAAAATGCACTCACTTTCCAGAAGCAATGAGGTATTTTCACTGTACAAATTCTGAAAGTTCAAAATCACCTGCAGATGTTTCCCTCTGCACTGTGATCTCTACTCAGTGCTGGACATTCACTAGCTCACTCTGTGTGTGTTTTTCAAATGGCCAAGGAAAAGTGCATAACGACCTTTAAAGACTAAGAAGTGATTGCATCTCCCTTGCCACGTTTGAACAAAGTGTTCAGCCACTTTTTCAAGTCATTCTGATGTACGGTGGAGGTTTGGATGTGTCTTCTTCTGCATCTGCATCCTGGGCTGGAAACCGATCTGCGAAGGTAAAAATTCTCCCCCCAGGGCCTGTGTGAGAAAAGAGAGTGAAAAACATGAAATATGGTATAGACATCTGCACAAAAGCCTGAGTTCCTTTTGGTTATCAGGACTTTGGCCTGGGATGTAAACCTTATTCAGAATGCTCCTTCCTCATCCCTGGTGAACATCCAGATATGGGGAAGCAAAGGAGTTACTCACTTGGTACAGCACAAATCATTTCCACAGCCTGGTTTTGGTCCTCACTAGGCTGCAACCATTCCTATGGAAAAAACAGCACCATCAAACACCTCACCTGGAAATTTGTTCAAGCAGATACACCTGAACTTATTTTAAAAGCCTGTGCAGTCCACACCTCCTAAGACGTTTTAGTTTGAAAGTTTAAAGCAACCTCACATTACCCACTCAGTGTCTTTGGTCAGGAACAGCTGTCTTGGGGCCTGCACCCTTTGATTCCTTAGCAAACCAAATGGCTGGATGCACATGTTTGATACACAGCACCAGAACTGCTCGAGCAGAGAAGCAGTTGGTCTTGATTTATTTATTTACTGAGCTCACTAAGCAGAGATGCTGTGGGCCCCATCACTTGAGGCAGAGCCCTTAGGAATGAGGAGTAAATTACACATGTCAGCACCCCAACACTGCACACACAGCGCTGGAGATGCTTTTACTACTGGATTTGAAGTTCCACCATCTAAGTACCAGTAAGCCTTTGTAATGCTGCACCAGAAGCAACTGGTGGCTCAGAGATGAGAGGAACAGTTTTTGAGGACAGCAGAATTCATGGGAAACGGGGCCACAGTAGCTTCAGCACAAATGGTTTGGAAAATAGAGATAACTTATATTAGATCTTATATGAGACTGTAAATAAGAGGGAGATAGTAAACGGAAAAAATAAAAGAAATATAAAACCCTTCTAATATCCCACTTAATTTCTTAGAATTAGCCCTGCATGACTGTGTTGCTGTAGGACACGAGAGAACACAAGCGCACACCGCTGCTCTCAAGGTGAAGGAAAAGGGGAAGTTTATTTTCTGACTCCAACATTTACAGTTTTCCAAGAGTGACAGCGGATTGGAGGGTGACAGTGCCACCTCTCCAATGACACTGGACAAACCAACAGTCTATCAGCTTTCTTTTCCTCCATAAAAGAATGCAAAACAATGGGTTATTTACAGAAAGTGTGTGAGAAAGTTCGCTACAAGAAGGTCAACATCAGAAGGCTTGGAAAACCTTAAAAGCCCAGGGTGACACGCCTGAGGTAGGAGCTGAGGCTAGGTTCACAGGAGAAAAGCCCACCTTGCCCCGGGTTTCTTGCCCTCCCACCAACAGTGCGTAGGGATCAGCCTGTGCCCCGGGCTCCCCACTCACCATGCCAGTGAGGCTGTCATAGCAGGAGCAGCGGGGAAGGCTCCGGCACCCCAGGTACGCCATGGCCAGCACAGCAAAGGCACTGCAGACGGACACAGCCAGCATGGCTATGTTAGCGCCCTGGACGACCTTACTGAGCACGAACCTCTGCAAACATCAATGCAGATGGGAAACCCACATTCAACAAGTGACACACCCCACCAAAAGGACATCTAGTGACTGCCAGAACGCTGTGATTGCGTGATAGGAGATTGATTCATAGTCAGCATTATCTGAGATTTCTCTGTGCTCTGAAAAACAAACCAAGTATGAACCTCAAACTGAGCAAGCAGGGAAATAAGGCTGCTGATGAAAGGTGAGATGCTACGCAATGGCAATTGGGTTTGGAAATAGCTTTGACAATGAGTAAAATCCAAAGAATGGCTGTTCTCCTTCACACCGAGCACGAGAAACATTGTTTTGCTGCACTGCACCTTATTGCAGCCTGGCCTTTTGATTTTGCCCTGCAATAAACTAATGCTCATCTTGATCTCTCTGGAATGCCTTTATCCCTACAGCAAGCAATTGCTTGTAGACTGGAGATACAAAAGGGCTTCATTCCTTCTCTACAGCTGTTCTGTGGAGGATACACTTGAAATAACACCAGGTTTAACCAGCTGACCCGTAACTGCTGTTAATTCATCACCTGAGGTGCTTGTTGGAAAGATTCCAGCCTTGCAACCACATCTCAAAGCAGGCCAGGGATGCTCTCAGCACCTCTCCCTGAGCAGCACCAGTATTTCTTCATGGCTCAGCCCACACCTCCCCTTTGCACTAAGATACAAAAGCAGCCAACCTGACCTAGTGTCAGCCCTCCTACAAGTCTGGTTCTGTCTGTAAGCCACATCGGGCATTGCCTGCAGATTAAGGGCGGCATGTTCCCCAGTAACAATCGTGGTATCAGTACTTACAGTATGGATAACATGGACTGGGGCAGAACTCAGCTCCTCCTCTTCACCATAGCTCAGTGTCAAGGAGCTATAAACTATTACAATGAAGATGGCAACACAAGAGATTATGGAAGCAACTACCAGTACATTCACCTAGACAGAGAATTTCAGTGAGAAAAAGAAGGGGAGCAGGAATCAAAGCTGTCCTTGGGCAAATACAAGCATTACACTTGTATGGTAGCCTCTGACCATCCATAACACTGCAACATCCCCAGGAACAACAGCCACTTAGAAGCCAAACACAGAGAAGTAGAGGTTTTCATAATATTGAGTTTCTGAGTTACAGCTGAGTCCTGCATATTAATCAGAGGTGCCACTCAAAGACCTCTAATTTGCATACAATATCCTCCCTTGGAGTTTACACGGCTGGAGAAACCCACCTAGGAAATGCAAACCTCTTAACTCATTTCAAATTTTAGTGTACACAGTGCTTAAGAACATGAAGGACCACCAAAAGAAAAGCATTGAAATGAAGTGTTTTTACAGAGTTTTGCTTTTTATTAGGCCCAGTGCCTGTCTGCTGCAGCAGAAAGCAAGGTAACGCTGCATCCTCCTCCTGGTTTATAAAGACAGCAGCTTTTATGAAGCTAACTCAAATAAATAAGCTCTTAATTCTGCAGGAGAACCAGTCAGCTCATTCCCTCCTCAAACTGTTTTTGATTGCCCCAGCATTTTTCCCCTGTCCCATGCACACAAACACCCATCTGCCCCTCTAGCTCACAAGAACTGGATTCTTCCTCTGCGAGGAGAACAAAGCCAGGACGCCTGGGACTCCCATCACCTGCAGAGCACAAAAGGACATGGTAGCTTGGGAGACTAGCATCAGATTCAGAAGATCAACTGCTACAGAGTAATGAAAAGTAATGAAAAGTGTTTTCAAGGCTTGGATCACAGTAACTGCTGCATCAGAAATGGGAATAGAATTGTTCATTTCTTCTGTTTTCCTCTGCAGCATCTCCTGGATGCAGGACATGGGCAACACGCGCCTTGCCCACTTGCCACCCACACAGCCTTACTGCTGCTGACCAGAGCTTTGTGGGTCGGGCAAAATAATCACACTGATTGAATAACTCTGATTTAAGGTGCTGAAAACACACCTTGCTTTGCCAAGTCCATACGCACCTTGTAAAGGAAAGAAAGATGCTAATGAGAGGACCTAGGCAGCCTCTGCCCTGAAGACAGCTCTTCAGTGTAATTTCCTTGCAGCATGGCTCAGCAGGGTAAATCCGGGTGCTGAATGCCAGGGAGCAGAGATAACTCTTGCCCACACCTCACTGCAGTACCAAAATTAGGGGCACTGTGCTGTGGGACACAGGGTCTTCTACAGAAGCAGAGGATCAGGTGTTCCCCTCCTCATCTTTGGCGGCCTCTCTGTGGTCACTATGCTTCTGCCAAAAAACCCCAGTCAACTGTCACTATGTCCCACTTTCTACATCATCCAGCAGAAATTTATGTAATTTAGTTCCTTCAGAGGAAAGTCTGCTTGCACTCTTCTGCCTATACCATTATAAGGAAACTTTAATTAATTGAGTTCAAAGCATAAAACAAGGGATGAGCTGGCAAGAAATCCTGGCTTCCCTCCCACCCCCAATATGAGTACTAGTGGGTAGCAGTGGGGGAAAAAAAACACTGCAAAACAAAGCATAGAAAATATAGTAGAAGTTTACCATGCCAGCCCAAATTGGAGCTCTGGTTTTGCCCAGCTGGGACTCTGTTCTAAAAGCGCCATCTATAAACCCACTGGTGACACAGACGGTGCTGAAGGCAAGCTGGAACATCCCCAGCACAACCATGTTCCTCTGGTTAAAGATGAAATATCGATACCGATCCATTCTGCTCCGATTCCCGCACAAACCCTTGAACACGGAGACTGGCGAGCTGCACCAGGCCCTTGCAGGCTCGGAGAAAGAAAGGCTCTTCCTAGGCAGGGGAGAGAGAAGGGACGGGATCATTGGCTGCTGCTCGCTGCCGGGAGCAGAGCTCAGAGCTCCCTCCTCAGTGTCCAAGGGCAAGCGGCCTTTCGGGAAATACCCGGGGCCGCTGCTCTGTGCCAGGAGGCTGGAACACCATTCCCTGTCGCTGGAGCGGAATGCGCGACCGTCACCTCAGACCCAGCGCTGACCTTCCCCCGCCAGGGTTCCTGCTGCCCTCAGAGCTCAGGGGTGCCCAGGCTCTCTCCCATCCTGGTTCCTGCTGCCCTCAGAGCTCAGGAGAGGCCAGGCTCTCTCCCATCCGGGTTCCTGCTGCCCTCAGAGCTCAGGGGTGCCCAGGCTCTCTCCCATCCTGGTTCCTGCTGCCCTCAGAGCTCAGGGGTGCCCAGGCTCTCTCCCATCCGGGTTCCTGCTGCCCTCAGAGCTCAGGGGTGCCCAGGCTCTCTCCCATCCGGGTTCCTGCTGCCCTCAGAGCTCAGGGGTGCCCAGGCTCTCTCCCATCCGGGTTCCTGCTGCCCTCAGAGCTCAGGGGTGCCCAGGCTCTCTCCCATCCGGGTTCCTGCTGCCCTCAGAGCTCAGGGGCGCCCAGGCTCTCTCCCATCCTGGTTCCTGCTGCCCTCAGAGCTCAGGGGCGCCCAGGCCCTCCTCCATCCGAGTTCCTGCTGCCCTCAGAGCTCAGGGGTACCCAGGCTCTCTCCCATCCTGGTTCCTGCTGCCCTCAGAGCTCAGGGGTGCCCAGGCTCTCTCCCATCCTGGTTCCTGCTGCCCTCAGAGCTCAGGGGTGCCCAGGCCCTCCTCCATCCGAGTTCCTGCTGCCCTCAGAGCTCAGGGGTGCCCAGGCTCTCTCCCATCCTGGTTCCTGCTGCCCTCAGAGCTCAGGGGTGCCCAGGCTCTCTCCCATCCTGGTTCCTGCTGCCCTCAGAGCTCAGGAGAGGCCAGGCTCTCTCCCATCCTGGTTCCTGCTGCCCTCAGAGCTCAGGGGTGCCCAGGCTCTCTCCCATCCAGGTTCCTGCTGCCCTCAGAGCTCAGGGAATGCCCAGGCTCTCTCCCATGTGGAACTAAAGCTCCGCACCTCTCCCTGAAGGCGCCGCTGCTCCCTTGGGGCGGCCAGTACCGAGCCCCGATGCTCCCCGTGGCTGCTGCCGCTCATCGCACGCCCTCTCCAGGGGCGGCTCCAGCTCCGTCTCCCGTGTGCCCCCGCTCCGTTCCGGTCCCGCCGCGCCCTCACCTGCAGCGGCAGCGGCCTGGCGGCGCTCCGCGGGCAGCGTCGGGAGAGCTCCTGCTCCGCGGCCGGGGAAGGGAATTCCCTGCCTGTGTCCAAAGAAGCCCCTGAGCCGTGCCGTGACCAGGGAGGGCCGCGGCTGCTCCGCCCGCCCTGTCCCGCCCTGCCGGGAGCGGCTGCCCCGCCCCGGGCACTCTCGGGCTGCCGGGACTGGGCCTGCCACCCATCCCTGCTCCACAGCAACTGAGCCTTGTTCATCTCTTTACTTCCCCCTGCCGCTGTAAGCGCTGCTTCACACGATGCACATTTGCAATACTGTGAGCTGGGGAAGTTGGCACAGGTTGCTCAGAGCTCCTGTTGGATGCAACATCCCTGAAAGCGCTGAAAGGCCAGGCTGGATGGGGTTTTGGGTAACCTGGTCTAGTAGAAGGTCGGGGAGCAGAACTAGATGATCTCTAAGTGTCACAGATAGCTTGTATGAAAAATCCTTTCCTTAGGATTTCTCCTCCTGAGAAGCTGAGAAGCCTCAGGAACAAAAAGTAAACAATGATTATCTGCTGCTGTGGAATACAACAGGTGGATCTGGGATTGGCCCATGTTGGATGTTGGTAATTAATGGCCAAGCACAGTCAGCTGGCTCAGACAGAGAGTCCAAGACAGCTGCCTTTGGTATCATTCTTTCCTATTCTATTCTTAGCTAGCCTTCTGATGACATCCTATTCTTTTAGTATAGTTTTAATGTAATATGTATCATAAAATAATAAATCAAGCCTTCTGAAACATGGAGTCAGATCCTCGTCTCTTCCCTCAACCTGAGACCCCTGTGAACACCATCACATCTAAGATCTCTCCCAATCTAAGCCATATTGTAAGATTCCACGAAACTCCACACATATTATTAATGACTTGTGTGATCAGTTCTTGAGATTGACAGGAAAAGGTTCCCCTGGCACATCGGCGCCCACTCTCTGTCGGAAAGAGCAAAAAAACCTGTGCTGCTGACAGCAAAGAGCCTGGGAGTGCCCTTGATACAGCAAGAGCCAGTGTGTGCCCAGGTAGCCAAGAAGGCCAAGGGCATCCTGGCTTCTATCTGGGATCGGGCAGACAGCAGGACCAGGGAAGGGATCATCCCCCTTACTTGGCACTGCTCAGGCCACACCTCAAGTGCTGTGCTCAGTTGTGTGCCACCCACTTTAAAAAGGATTTTGAGGTGCTGGATGGCGTCCAGAGAAGAGCAAAAAAGCTCATGAAAGGTGTAGAAAACACATCTTACCTTTGAGGGAGCTGGTGTTGTTCAGTCTCAAGAGAAGGTGCAGGGAGATCATCATCACTCTCTACAACTCCCTCAAGGGAGGCCGTAATAAGGTGGGCATCAGTCTGTGCTGCTGTGTCTGCAGTGAGAGCACCAGAGGAAATGGCCTTAAACTGAGGCAGGGAAAATTCAGATTAGGTATTAGAAAAATGTTTCACTGTTAGGGCAGTTAGGTGTTGGAATAGGTTTTCCAGGGAGGCAGTAGAGTCACGATCCCTGGAGGTGTTCAAGATGCACCTGGATGAGGTAGTTTAGGGGTTACAGGGGTAGTGGGAGGGGGATGGTTGGACTGGTTAACCTTGAATGTCTCTCACAGCCTTAACGATTCAACAATTCTATGATTCTAACATCCCCCAAGCACCTCCAGCCAAATCCTGACAAGCACACCACTAAAACCTGTCCCTGAAGCGTTTTAAAGAAATCAGCCCACAGGTCAGGTGCAGTTTCTTTACATAAACCCACTGCACCTCCACAGTGTATCGGGTTATTACACCAGGATAGGACTGGCACACAGCCAGGGGGGGAAGGCAGGGCAGGCTCTGGAAGCACTGCCCCCATCCTCACCACTTGTTGGGACCAGGACATTCCTCTGGCTGCCCTGGGTGATTCAAGGCCCTGGCAAGGGGCTCAGAGACCTTGGCATGGAGTCAAAAACACCTTTGCCTTCGATTTTAACCCATGGAAATAACTTGATGTGAAGATTTACACGCCACAGGAGTTAGAGTAGAATAATAGTTAAGTTGTCACAGGGTGAAGAAGTAGAATTTTGGGGATTAAGAATGGGGGTTCAAGAGGCAAGATGGAGGAATCAGAGCATGTCCTGTCCTTCTTCTCGTCCTCCATCTTCTGCTGTGATGGTGGCACTTCTGGGTTGGTTTAGAGCAGAGACAGACTGTGATAGGTACTGGAAAATTATTGTAAATAAAGTACATGTAGTTCTTAGTTTAAAAATCTAACACCACCCCAAAGGCAGTGGCTGTGACACAACCTGACCTGCAGGACAGATCTCAGCAGGTAGAAAAAAAATGAATACATAAGAGAAAATAAACAACCTTGAAAAGCAGAACCGACGAATCCCGACTTCTTTCTTGGTCGTGGGGCTGGTAAAAAAGGCCTTCCAATACCTCAAGCACAGAAACCCGAGAACTACTCACCCAGCAGGACGTGTACATGGAAGCAAGAGGCAGAGGAATAGGTTACCTGGCTGGAAGGGACCCTGCTGCACCTTCGCACTGCCTCAGAGGAAAACACACCACACTTGCAAACACCAGTTAATGACGCCTTGCGTGGCACGTTCTTCCATACCACAACACAGCTGAAGCCCATGTTATGGGCACTGAAAAAGAAGCGTAAGAAAAGCAGCAGAGCTGACAGAAAAAACAACAAGTGGGATCAGGTGTTCATTCACTACTTACATAATGTGGCCTAGATGTGTGTAACAGTGTGAAATCCTGCTCCTGTGCATCAGCAAAAACTGTGGTCACACAGGACACAAGGAAGGGGAGAGGTCAGAGGATGCCCAAAACGGTGACACACAAATAACAAGGACAGACAATGGTTTTCTGTTGAGTATTTTATTTTTGCATTGCCTTCATAGCGCAATTAAAGCAATCTTTAAAATTCACTTATTACAAATGTTTGTCAAGTCTGTTTTTCCCCAGAAACACCTCTCTTGCTTCCTTGCACATACGCCCAAACACACTATAAAAACCCCATTCATAACATGAAAGGAAGGGCAAACATCATTCATGTAAACATCTTCCTTGTAGTTATCCATTTTTTAAAAGTCATGAATAAACTTCAGATGTTCAGTAAGGCTCATAGTTCGAGTACAAATGTCATAAAACACCTATCAAGTACTGTACACAAGTTGAATACTCCGGGGTTAACTGTTAACACATGTACAAGCTTACCCCAAAGATTATTCTTTAGCACTTAGTTCCTCAGAACAGAGACACCCAGTAATTATGGGCTAGAGAGTATTAAAATAGCAGGAGGCCCAGCAGCAACTGTTAAGTAATAGACAATTTTAGTCGGGTTCTTAGCTCAGAGTTACACTTGTTACAGCTGCAGTAGGAAAAGTTTTCTAGAAGGGGATCTACAGGAAGGAGGGATGGGTTGTTTGTAGGGTATCATCAAGAGACAAGCTGAGAGGTACGTCCTGAAAACGTCACTAGCCTTGCTACTGCAATTATTTATGGCGGCTGCACGTAATGCTGCAGAAATACCTCCCCAAATAGCCGAAGCAACCATTTGTCATTTTAAGGATCATTTGTTGCATCTCCCCTTAAAAAAAAATAAAATTATCTACTTACTGGTATTCAATTAGACTTGCATCTTACAAAAAGACATCCCTTGAAATCTGGTTTTGATCTTACTGGAACTTTTTTGTTTAAATAGTCTTTCTACCATGAAAATATTTCATACAAACACCATTTTACATACAAATGTTAAAACTTGTAAAGCGAGTCTTCCCACACTCGTGATTTTATGGCTTGAACTTTTAATTGCTTATAGTTTTTGTACAGATATTTCTCCTAGGGGAAAAAAAGTATTACAGGAAAAGGGAAAAGAGAAAAAAGGGTGGGAAGTCCTACTGCCCGAAGACAGAGGAAGGTCACTCAAGACAGAGTGACCTTAGTGTTCAAAACCTCGGATCTGGGACAAGTAAACATGCACTTCATCTTGCACCTCTTTTTTTTCCTTAAAAAAATCCCTTAAAAGACTGCTTAGAAATACCTTGTCCAAAAACGCAGTTCTCATGATTCCATGACATGAAGCATAAGGAACAGGTTCACTGCAGGTGAAGCTCACTTCCACTTGCAGATGAAGCTGCTCCCACCTGCTTTCCTCGCTTGGATGCCCTTGGCACACATCAGTGCAGTGGAAGTGAGGAACAGGCAGCACCCCAGCCTATAAGAAGATCCTTCAGTACCACTGTGTCCAAAGCCATTTGGTTTTTTTAAGTGCTTGTAGGTGAAGCCCTCAGGCACCCCCAGCTCCAGCAATTCTGCTGGGCCGCAGGAGAACAAAGCAGCAGATACTTGGCTCTGTGTAGTGTTACCTCATCACAACAGCAGCATTTTCCTCAAGACCATCACACTGAGTGAAAGGACACAGATCACAGACGTCTCTGGGACAGAAGCAACCCCGCTGCACCCCGGCACAACCCAAACGGTGAGCGCTGGTTTGACTGGAGGACAAAGGCAGCTGGGAAGCCAACAACAAAGTGTCAGTTCGCCTAATTTATCAATTTCTCTTAGCAGATGGGAAACGTTGACTACCCTGCTCCTCCAGTGCCTGACAGAGGGTGAGAAATCCCTGACAGAGCTCTTAGTCCTTGTAGCATGTTGCTTCCAGCTTCTAGCAACATGCTCCAGGACCCCTGGGACAAAACTCGCTGCCATCTGTGTGCAACACTTCCACATCTGGAAGGGCTATGCCAAGGAGAAGCCTGCCTAGTCACTCCCAAAACATGCAGCCTCACCCCATGGCTCGCAAAACCTCCCCAGGAGCTTCACCTGATTAAAGGCATGGGACATCCTAGGAGATACTAGGAGCTATCACGGCAACTGCAGAAAAAAGCAAAAAACTCTCACAGCTGGAAAGCCATATCCAAGTATCTCCTTTGACTTTTTCAGCAGTCAAAACTCACAGGTATTTATGTAGGCTAAGTTTTTTATAATTACTATTTTTTTAAACAAGGGAATAAAAAGCCTTTTCAGGTTCTTTAAAAGAAAATCAGGATCCCCAAAAGTAAAATTATAGCACAAGACTCAACTTCAGACATCCCCTCCATGGCCTATGCCTTTTTCCTTGCTTCTTAGCCCGTGGAGTGACCCCAGGAGCAGGCAGCTCTGAGCTGCAACTCTTCTGGCTCTCATCTCCAACAGAAGCCACTTGCTGAAAACAAAGCCTCTGTATTCTTGGTGACAAAACCCTGTGCTGCCATCACAGCAAGATCCACTTCGGATTTGATTTTTCCAGAGACAATCAGCAGCCTCTAATACAGCGTGAGACAGGCTTCTCATAAAGCAGCCCAAGTAACCCTCCCATCACAGAGAAGCCATGTTCACCACTGCAGACCAAAGGCAGATTTTGGGAACTGACCCGTACCTGAAAAATGCAGCAATTCCAGGTTTTCCTATGCTATACTTTATTCCCAGTGGGTATCCCGAGAGCCAGATGCTCACCCAGGCTCAGCTAACAGCCACCAGCTCTCCTCCCAGTTCAGTACCAACAGGAAAGGTCTTTGGCCAGACTCTAAAAAGTGGAGCTTCTTTACTTATTGCATATTCACCAGTAGTCAGCTGCATCCTACAGACCCAAGAAGATGGCTGTGCGAGGTGAAACTTCCTCTGCCCCAGATGAAAATCACAGCTGGGTGTGGGTCTTGGTCTATGGATGTCATCCCACTACCAATGAGGAGCTTGGTGAAGCTGGTCTTGCTCTCTGGTGAGCCCCAGAAAATGAGCTGCAACACACTGACCAAGTTAAGGCATTATTTGGAGTTCTGTAACTAACCTGTGTTTGAACCAGGGGATGCCAGCTCACACCTCTGAAGGACACACTGAGCTCTTTCACCACCCAGGGGCAAAAGCCATCTCCACGCTAGCAGACCACGAAGAGAGAGAAAACAAAGAAGAGTTCAAAGGCTTGGTCCTGAATCAAGCCAAAGCAGCTCTGTAATCACAACTTTTATAGCAGGTTGGTCACTGAAGAAGGGAGCTATAGAAGGACCAACAGATTTTACAGAGCTGAGAAGGACAGCAGAGATAACAGAGACAACAGCCACAGCTGTGGCATGCTACCTACCAGGCTACACACATGTACAAAAGAATCTCCTGGACTCTCACCAAATTTTTTGAGAAGACATAGGACACCTCAGTGCCTTTTTTTCCCTAGAATTCCCTATTTTAGGATACAATCTTCAAGCCTGATGCACAAAGAGCACCTATATTCTATTTATCTCAAAATCAGGCAATAAGAAGACTGACCAATCTATTAAAACATAAGCAACTCCACACAGGAGATGAGCAGAGGAATCAGACTGATCAGAAATGAAGGCAAAGGAGCTCCAGAGATCAGAACATTTTAGACACAATTCCCCAGTGAGCACAGAGAGGCCAGCAGTCCAAAGCAGGTAACCAAGATTGTGGAAGAGTTACCATCCTGTCCCAGCAGGGTTCAGTCACATCTTCCCTCTGCTCTTTGCTGCACCTCAACTCAAGCCTCAGCTTTGCCAACTTGATGATCCTGGTGCAGTAACTCCCAAGAGACACCCAAGAGCTCCTTACCAGACACTTTCCTGCAAGAGGCTGATGACCTAAAGCAATGATCCATGGGCAGGCAGGGACAGATCAAGTCATGCATGTTTCTCTTAGAGAATCATTTAGTGAAGCTGAGCAGCTGACTGACCTTGGCCAGCTCGCCATCACCTGTGAGGCCGGCTGTCTCTGCACACTCAGGTGAGTCCCTGACCTGTCACCGCTGCCATGGAGGGGACGTGCAGCTGTGACTGAGCCTGCAGCACAAGGAGATGGGAGGTGTCACAGCTCATGGGCAGATCACTGCTCAAAGAGCGTCACATCACCCTGAGCCTGCCTGTCCCCCGCCTCAGCACACGCACAGAGCAGCTTCTGTGCAAACTGAAACGATGAGGAGATGGAAAAGGTTTGAGAGAAGCCACAGGGACTAAACAGAGCCCAGGCTTTTATGAGTAATTCCTAACTTCCCTCAGGTACCAAAGCAAGGATTCTCAGACTGCACTCACCAGCAGCCTCATCCTTCCACCTGCAGGTACCCAACACACCCTCCCTGCCCAGCTCCCCAGACAGCCAGATGCCTCCAACAGTTCAAGCAAGAACCAAAATGTGCTGCAATAGAAAGGTAGGTCTGATTCTCAAATCATTTATGTTACATATATACAAACTTGTTAAAACTACAAACACTTAAAGAAAGTGTTGCAAATGCATTTGAGTTTGTCCTAAGCTGCTAAACCCAAAAGAGAACATCAGAGTCCCAGAAAGACTCCAGCATCCAGATCAAGACAATGCATGATTTCTCTCTTACACAGCATTAGGCAAGACCGGTACTGTATCTGAAAAAACAGACAATTGCCCTACCCCTGAAAAACCCCAGAACATAGCCCTGCAAATGAATATTCCCAAGCCCCCACTGCTGGCTGCAACAAAGCTATGGATTGACTGCTGTTTATGAATATGAGCATCGAGTGATGTTTTTACATTCATTGTTTGTCTTTCAAAAACAATCTTTTAATATCTTTTCGTAAAAAAAAAAAAGATCTTCTTTTGATACCTCGTATTATATTAATTCACTGTGTCATAAACCGGAACTGCTAAAAGATGGCTATAAGGCTATGTTGTTCCATCAAGCGAACATCAAGTGAAAAGATACAGCTCTCCTTCAGCAAGGACTACAGCCTGCCCCCAGATACATGCAGATCCTTCTAGAGAATCCACAGAGATCCAAGCATCTTTTGCCTTGAGAACTGGCCACTTGAACAGGTGAAAACACACAAACCAACTCACCAACACGGATGCAAGTCCTGTGCTTGCCGCCCGGAACGTGTACTTCTGCAAGTCTTTCAACAGCAAGCCTGCTTTCTCCTTTTCACAAAATCTTCATGCAAAGAACAGCTTCATTTGCATGTCATAATAATAAATTAAATAAAATAAGCCAGCCGTACAGGCTAGATAAATATTAGGTTTAGCCATGTTGCTATACTATTTAGAGAGCCACAGAGACCAACACACAGCACTCTCACATACACACACAAGCCTTTCCACTAGTTAGAAAGGATTTTCTCCTGCAAAAGAGGATTTGTAGAAAGAACAACGTTCAGACAAGAGGAAAGGGGAGTTAAAACCCAGCCTCCTATATGCTAATAAATAAACTGCTCTATTGCAAGATTCAGATCAAAGATTTAAAAAGGCAAAATTATGCTACTATTAGAGAATATCAAAATATTACTGTTATCATCACAAGTGGCATATATGCAAAATGCAGTTGCACAATAATGCCTAGGCAGGTAGAGAGCAACACTAAGTCTGCCGACTAAAAGTGAACAATACACCCACTTTAGTTTCTTTCTAGTCTTTTGGCATCTTTGCATATGGTGCAAAAGCAGAAGCTACCAAAGAATACCACATCTTGTATAGAATATTAAATAATTTCTTCAGATAAGACTGGTGCAATGCTAGCTAATTTTTAAATCTGCTATGAGTAACACAGTCAGACCTAGTTAGTATCCAAGGAACTTATCTCTTAACACAGAATGCAAGGTTATGATGCAACAGCATGAACAATCCCTGGTTGTCCAGTTTTCAGTATAAAGGTAGTGCATAGATCCAAGTTTCTGTTTCAGTTTGCTGAATGGACAAGGTGCTCCCATGTCACTTTTGCTGGGCAGCCTGGAAAGCTTTCAGTTCCAGCTGGTACCACTCTGGTGCTTCAGGCCCATTCTGCCCCACAGGGTTGTGATCGTACCCGTAAGCCACTGTCAACTCCTCATCCTTCTCCACAGCCCTGATGGTACGGATACACTTGATGGGCCCAAAACGAGGATGAACAAACCTAGGGGAAAAACATCTTGGCTAGCCTCAGCTGTCAATTCCCATACTCTGCCAGCCCCTTGAACAGCTCCAGAATTCACTCACTTCAGAGCCATACTGCATAATCTGATATTGAATTAGCAGACTTGAGTCAACCTCATAAATATTTAAGAATTTGAGCAAAAATATTGATTTATCAAAGCATAGGCAGTTCAGCAAAAAGAGTGTGGTTCCAGCCAAACTAGAATTTAGAGAGCTGTTATGATGCATGTTACAATCCAGAAGCAACTAAAAGTTCATGACAAAACAAACAAGTTGCAAACTTCCAGACCCTCCATGGTAAGTCCCAACAGACACCAAGCACCATAATGCTAGCCCATTTCCACCTCAGCTCAGGTGAGCACAACTCCTTCAGTGCCCCAACCCTGTACTCCCAGCCCAGCACTGCTGCTCACCCAGCTGCCCAGGGAGCCAGCCAGCCAGGCTGCAGCTCCCACCCTCAAACCCAGGGCTGTACTTACGGCTCGTAGGTGCAGTTCGGAGTGAAGGAATGGTTGGCCTTGTGCCCCAGCGAGGCACAGTACTTGGCAGCGTGGTTGTAGGGCTCTGGCACGTCTATGACTGTTTCATCATCCAGGGATATCGTGTTTCCATTGAGGGCCCAGTCTCTGCTGTCTACCTAGTTTGCAAGGCAAAAATCCCATGTCTGTGTCTAGGAGGGGTCAACTTGGTCAGAAGTTCGAAAGCCAACACTCAAAATACACACAAATAAAGCTTTTCAAACCTTCTTCCCTGTATGTAATCGAAAAGAACAACACACTTTACATCTACACATAGGTGAGCATGCACTTTCTTTCAAATAAACTCCATCATGTTAAATCTAGGGTGGGAAGGCAGTAGGTGTTAGATCCTACTACAAAAAGCAAATTTCAGGAGGAGCAATGAAAACGCAGACTGACTTTTTTCTTTTCTTTACCTCCTGGTGGGTGATGCGCACTCCGTTATAGAAGGACATCACTGTACTGGCTTCTGCTGCTATTTTTGAAAACAATCCTTCTCCAGCACTGGAAATGAGAGAGACATCCACATACACCCTACAAGAGGAACAGGGCATGGAATCGGTGACTGGCTGCAGTTGTAATTTTCAAGAGGCACAACACTACTGGCATAAAGCCCAACACCTCAGTATAACAATAAAGCTAATATCAAGAAAAACCAAAACATCATCATCATTATTATAATACAACCTCTTTATGGAATTCCTTTCCTTCCTCTCTTCCATATGTTCTCTCTATTTTGTCAAAACTGAGATTTGGTGGAAAGTGTGGGCTAACTTGGAAAAGTCTTTTATTTTCTTTGAAGTGCCAACCTACTATTACTCCACAATGATGGCTTCAATTCAGGAAGGCCCTCAACAACATACCAGAACCCCAGAAGTCCCCACCAAGCTGGGGTTGCTGGTATGTACACGCACTGAGGAGCAGGAGTTCTCAGGGTGATCACCACATCTTCAGGTGCTCAATGCAAATCAAAGCAAGAATTTTACTAATCACTTATTTAGGCATTTCAGAGTATCAGAAAGCACAAAGAGTTGAGGTACACACAAGGCTTCCATTTTACAAACCTTGACACGTCCTTTAAGTTTTAGATGAGAAAATGTTCGCAAAATTAGACTCTAAATAGGTAACAGTAAAGAAATATGGGGAGAAGAAAAAATATTTACCTCTCTGATTCATAAGGATCAGGAAGAAGGGCATTTGTAGAAATGCAGGATGAAGTGGATTTGTCAAAACTGTACACTGGGCCTAAAAAAAAAAAGCAGACATCAATGAAGGAAACCAGCTAATCGGCAGTACTGAGAGTATGCCATCCTTAACTTAATCAAGACATGGAAAAATTAAATTTTAAAGGCTGCAAAAAATGCTGCACTTCCAAAAAAAAGGCATTAAACAGGACTGCACCTGTACAAAGCCTTAAATGAGATATAACTTCTTGATTATGTTTTCCCCCCTCAACATTCTAGAGTAATACAAAAAGATGATAAATATGTTCTTCAAACTACCAACTTGTAGAGGAGGACTGGATACTCCTTCAAAACTGACCCTCCTAGTGTCTCTAAATATAATTTTAAAGTAAAACAAAAGTTAAAAGGATATATTCAACTTGATTACTTCAAATACGAAATATTTTTTAGTCCAGATCCTAAAGAGACTTCAGCCAGAAGATAACATTTAGTAATCAGAAAGCACCCTTGTTACAGTCCTCTATTTTTTGTCATTAATAAGCAACTTAGTGGTACAAAGTGAGTAATTATACTCTTACATCCCTATCCTCAGTACCAGAGGACTACCTTGGACATAGATTAAGAAGAATGTGAAAATGAGATGGGGAAAAAAGCCCACAGCAGAGAATAGTACCAAGTCTGATACAAGGCCTTTGCCCCTGGTGTCCAGGATCTGTTCTGGCTGAAGGCAACTTCCTCCCAAGTGTAACTGCATCCTCTCTACAAAGCACAACCATACCCTCCTACAAACTAAGTTTCAAGTTAAATCCTGACTTGCTATCATAACTGAGAGAAAATAAACTCCCATGCATTTGCTTGTCAATACCTTTTCACTGAGCTTTATGTGCCCATTTCATGTCAAGTGAGACAGGTTTTGCTACAAGAGCAATAAACGCATTAGCAGCCCCTACTTGTTACTGCAGCTTAACCCACACTCCTCCAAAGCCTCACAAACACCTCAGAACAACAGACCCACCCCAGAACAAAACGTGCAAGCAGGTGGAGAAGGCCCCATCCGACCCCGTGCATTTCACAGCCACTTTGTGCCAGCAGGACCAGACACACAGAGGGGTGCTGGTGAATCAGACCCTTACACAAGGACTGAATCTGGTGCACTAATTCCAGTCCAGCAGTGCGGGCGCCAGAACATTCACAGTGCAAACATTGACTTGCATAACCCCAGCTGACAGCTACAACCAAGCCAGGGCCCCACTCTCCTCCTAGTCATTTCACTGCAAGAAATACTGCAGCACCATTACCAGGGTGAATGTAGCAGGTTTTTATAGCGGGAACAGCGGGTACTGGAATGTGTGACAAGCAGGACTGTGCCCATGAGCACAGGAGGGACAGAAGGGCTATGAAATGCACTTGGGCAGGACCACACAGGGGGCATTTCCCATCTGTTCCCAGGACAAACACTCCCCTCCTCTCTGCCCAACTCTGTGACTTGGAAAAGGGCCCCTCACTAACAGCCTGTGCCATCACAGCCAGGGTCCAGTGAGGAACACCACAGGAACCAAGCTGTCTGCAGGCAAGGGCTGCTAGCAGGAATACCAGTTGGTGTGAGCTCCACTTACTGCCTGGAACTACTTCAAACTGAGGCTTCCCATCCTCAACAGCTGTCAGAGTTGCCAGTTTCGCTTCTATCATTTCTCCATCTATGAACCTTCCAGAATAGGCAGTCTTTCCATCAGGATACACATAGGCTATTTTCTCTCCAGTCATCTCCCCATCTTCATTCACTTCTCCCACAAGGCTGCCTCCATCCTGAGAGCACAGGCAAGAAAGAAAAGGCAAAGCATTTAATTATACTTGACTATCCTTGATGCCTAAGATTTTCAGCTTTTTATATTTTTCATGCATTTACAGCTTTGTAGATTGCAGATGCATGGCTGTAGCTTCTATTACTTTTCCTATCCTGTTCCCCTACATTGAGGGACAAGATGCTAACCTTAAAAAGACATTCCTAAAATGTTCTTTAGTCTTACTGCAAGAAGAGTACCAACTACGAGGGCGTTCTGTTTTCCAACAAGATTCTGGACCTGGCATAACAGAAGTGGGCCAAAAGAAGCCTGGGGACTGCTTCCAACGGGGCAGAACCCAAGCAATTATTACCTAATCAACTAACCTTTTAATTGGACAACACATGATAGTTACACTAATTAACAAACCTGAGAAAATTGTCAATTTACTGTACCATGCACAATTTTTGCCATATTGAGTACCTGACAGCTTTCAAGTAAAGATCTGCTTTTATATTCACGAATGCTGCTGGGAATTCTATTTTCTAGGCAACATTCAGTAAATGAAAAGGGTTTTCCCCAGCTTTTTAAAAATCCACCAGTAAGTTCAGATGTGAAATTAGAAAATGAGAGAGAAACAGGCACATGAAGAAGCTCAATGAAGTCATTCCAGCTAGGATAAAACTGATTTTCTATGTTGTTTGGAATAGGTAAAACCCAAGGTCTTTCCTTCCACGTGACACAAATATTCAATTTCACTTGGTGAAAGTTTTATGTGTACAATGTACAAAACAAGGACCAAAGCCACATAGATGTCCAAGTTTGACTACTATGATACTGTGCCGGAGGAAGAAATGATTTAACACTACCTTTAACACGGTACCTCTAAACACTCGACCCTATTGAGGAGAAATGATTCCCAGAATGCCCCCCGAGGTCAGGTGGTAATCAGTGCGAACAAGGATGTTTGTGCAAAGCATCAACAGCAACACTTGGCCTCTCCAAAGTTTACTCATTTCAGCCCTGGCCTTTGCCACCTGTGATGTGCCTGCAGCTCAGGTTAGATCTATGTGCATACATGAGCATAGGTCTAACCACTTGCTGGGGTTAGGATTTTTCCCTCCATATCTTCCTCTCACGCAATTTTGTCCCATCTGTTGCTACAAAACAACTATTGATACTTAAGAGAATACAAGATGTGTGCTGCTGCTCCGCTCCTGCCTGCACTGCTGCTTGTGCTGAGGGTTTGCCTTGCTTTATATATATATATATATCCTGGTAAAGAACTGTTACTCCTTTCCCATACCTTTGCCCAAAAACCCCTTAATTTCCAAGTTATAATAACTCAGAGGGAAAGGGGTCACATATTTTCCACTCCAAGGGAGGTTCCCACCTTCCTTTGCAGACACCTGTCTTTCAAACCTGGACACCACCTCAAGTATTTATTTCAAAAAAGACAAGGAAGCATCTCCAAATAACACCCTGGAGCAAGACCAGCAGGTGTCTTGTGGAAACAAACTGATGTATGTCAAGACCATTGTGCACAGGCTCTATTTCAAAGAGACACCATTTGGTTCAACTCCAAGGATGAAAGAGTTCCAAGCATGCTGTAATAGGGAACACTGAACCTTAAGTCTGAGAAAAAAGAGTGTGCACATAGCATCCTTTACAGAGTCATGAGAAAACAACTGGTTCTACAGCAAAGGAGTTTTTTGGAACACCTCACATCCTTTAGTCTGGCAAGACAATAATGATAAACTACCTCTAATTATCAACATTTCCAAAGGGTACAGCAACACTTTGTCATCTGGAGATACATGAGGTGAAGGGAGAGCTGTGTATATTTAAGACACTAGGACTGACAAAATTTTGGCAGCATACACCAAATTTGCTGATGCCCATACATGCTTAATGGCAATGGTGAAAACCAGTAAATAAAATGAACAGCCAGTGTTGGTAAGCATTTAGAAATCCATGTGCAACTCAAGCTTGTGCCATATGTAGCACAGAATTAGACTGGATTTTGACCAGCAGCTAAATTACATGCAGACATTACCTCCTTCTTGGCACGAGGTAAGACTGAAAGATTCAACTCTACTGTGTAAGGCTGAATAGGAATTACATTTTTTAAAAATTTGCATCAGAAACTCCCTAAAAGCTATACAACAGTCACTGCCTTAACTAGCATGTTCGTAAAAGAACACCAAAACTCCGAAAGATAAAACACTGGCTTGTTTAACTAGCAAATCACTTGTCTACAGCTCCACTCAGAGGCACAGCTCTCACACTAGTCACATCTGATGTATTAGGCAAAGCCAGTCTTCACACCACATGCTGTGGAAGCAGGGAACCCACTGGGGAGAGAACAACAGTGATGCCCTGGAGAGATGCACCTTCAGCTCCAGGCATTACTCAGAGCTCAGGGTGAGCAAAGCAGCTTCCCCCAGGGTGCTCTGCAGCACTTGGTTCATCTGTCCCACTTCTGTCCTGTCCATTGGCCTTCCCTACCCCTTTTACGTTCGTGTTCTAGGGAGTTCTCCCTTCCCTGATTTCCCATGGGTTTGTGTAACCCTGCCCATCCACCCTGGCACTCCCTATTGGTCCCTTTGCTGTGTACCACCCCTGAGCCCTCAGACCATCGGGTCCCTGATGCTCTCTCTCCTCCACCCCCTCTTGCCCTGTATTTATAGCCTGGACCCTCCTTTGTCTTTGTGTTTGGCCCCTGGACCCCTTCAGCGCTGTGTGGAATAAAGCACGCTGGAACTCCATGCCTGGACCCTCCTGTGTCTTCACTGCTGAGCTGCTGCATGTCTGTGTGTCTGTCCAACTGTGTGTCTGTGCTGGTGCTCTCCTGGCTCCTACCCCTGGGCACAGAGCGCTCTGGGGGAAGGCTGCACGCACCACCACCATGGACCTGAACAATATCCTGCAGAAAGGGAGACAAACTCTCTCCCCTTACTGTAATAAGAGCAGTGGGTTGCAATAACTGGCAGGGATTCCACACTCCTCACCTGCAGCCAGCACTACAAAGTGACAAAATCATTACTCCAGCCTTCCCAAAGAGATAACACATAAATTATCACACATCCTATTTCTACATTGCATACAAATTATAAATAAATGCACTTCCAAGGGCTGTGAAGTGGGTTTCCTGAAAGATGAAGTTGTGGAGGGCATGTTGGAGCCTCACTGAATCTCACCTACTGGGCAAACATTCAACACCAATATCTTCTAACTTTGTGTTGGACTACCCAAAATCAGAATGCCCAGACCTTTTACCCAGATCTGTGTGTGCTCACTTTTGGACAGCTGGGTCATGGTCAGTGTTGCTTTCAGCTGAGGAAAAAAGACAGGTAGATAATTGTACAGTGAGAAGAGCAGGTGGTCAGGCTTACCGGGTAATAAATCCAGCAGGTGCCGTGCCGGATGTTGTCTCTGTACTGCCCTTTGAATATCAGCCGCCCGTCACTGTCGTACTCCTGGGCCGGCCCGTTCAGCTCCCCGTCCACGTAGGTGCCATGAAGGACCACTCCATCCTCGTACGTGTAGATCCCCTGGCCTTGCAGGGCATCATCAACATAGTATCCCTCCAGGGTGCTGATGAAGAGAGAAGGAAAACAGCAGTGGAAAACTGTTCACCTCCCAGGGCAAACCCAAAGCCTCAGCGCACTGGAACACCAAGGGGAAAACCAGACACTTGTTTCTATGGCGCTCCAAAGGCAGAAAACAACTTACAGCACCCTTTCATCAGGGTGTGCTGCACACACACTGAATCACTCATCCCCATCACATGCTAGGCACTTTCTGTAGGCTGGAATAGTCAGCAAATGGACACTCCTGGTCCAAGAAGGAATTCTTGCTCAAGCAGGCTACTCTTCCATTAGGATTTTCTACCTGCTAGGTGTGGACCTCCACTGACACGTCTCTGGAGAGAGGAAGCTGAGCTGCTGTACACAGGGAACGAACTGCAACCTGCCAGCGTTCAGCATCAGCTCCCCAGCAATACACTCAGCAGCCATTCGTACAGGCCCTGCTAAAAGCTGCCCTTTTTCATGTATTTATCTTAAAATCCAACACAGCCTGTCAAACAGAACTGGTGTTGCACCTAGATTTAAACCAAGAAACATCTCATTTTGGTTTTGTCTTGCAAACCCTTGACTATCACCATAAAAGACGATCTATTCAGATATTTCTTTCTCATGCTAGGATTAACATCAGGGAGCACAACCTGTTTAGCTTTTGCTTCAGCACATTTAGCTAACAGCCAGCTGTCAGCATACACATATTTTCACTGAAGAATTCTTTTTCAGACGCAGACATCTAAGGTATAAACTGACACAGTGTCTGTGAGCACATGATTCCACATCCTTCACCACATAGATTTGCAAGAGTTGTGGAAGGAATTTTTTTTCAGAGCTCACTTGCTCGCTTCTAAAGCTTCATGTTCTGTTTTTAACTAACTTTGGCAAACCGGATGAGGTTTCCATGGGAAAATATATTACAGTAAAAGCCTCAGTGCACACCAGATGCAAAACAACAAGGGGCAGGAAAATAATTTTACTTTTCAGTCAAATGGATTTCTTGATCCATGTTGCTACAGAGCTGCACAGATAGCTATGGCACTACAGCAGAGGGAACAATGAGGGAACCACCAGACATCAGTGCCCTAACTTCACTATAAATGATGCCACTTTCCCCTCTAATTTATCACAGATCACTAGATTTTAATTCCATTGTAGTGACAACACACAGAGCGAGGACATGTAGGATTACTCTTGAAAAGAAGCAGCCACCCTCAGTTTTTGTAGTCAAAAATTCTGTCTTGTTACCTTTAATTGCACTAGTTGAAGTTAAAACATTGCTAAATTGCAAGAGTGCTTCAGCCCTGGAAAGAATATATTTTCTTTTAGTCTAACTCAAACTTTTATGTTTTCTCGCTTTGTATTAAGCTCCAAACAGTGACCAAAAGATCCCTCTCAGCTAAGGAAATCAAAAGGATGATACCTCAAGAAAGAAGTCTGTGTCCATCAAGCTCACCTAAAAAGTCAGGTTCAGAAACTTTTATGATGTTCAGAGTTTCTGAGCTATTTCCACCCTGCTCCTCACTTCACTCTAAGTTGCTCTAAGTTCCCCAAGTATGGTGTCTGCAGCCAGACACAATAATTGCAACTACGACCTGACCAGCACAAAGATGAATAAATAGCTCCTGTGTCTTTCATAAGCAAAACCTTCTTAACCCAAACCCTGAACTACCCTGCATGTCTCTGGTTTGCTTCTCAGATGACCATACTTCTGACAAGATAAATTCTACCACAGTCAAGATGGATCAGATGTACCGTTCCCATTATCCACTATGCCTTGAGGGATGGAAGATAATTCTTAGCTAACAATTAAACGCATTATATGGACTGGGGGAGGAAATACTTACTCCAATTTCCTTCCAGGGATTACGTTAGTATGTATAGAGACTGACTTAATCTTTCGCTCCCTTTATATGGGAACATGGAAAATGTTTTCCCTAAAAATAATAGTTTCCTACTGTGTTCTGGGAGATGCCAGCTTACAGGAGTTTCCAGTTAGGGAGGAAGGGCAGCTGCAGCTCTGTGCCAAGCATGGCTCTCATGCCTGCCTTTACAGTGCAAAGAGTTCTGCAAAATGCACCCCAGAACCACTGGCACCAAGGAAAGTAAAAGTCTACAACTCAAAACAGGGAGTACGCCAGAGGGCAAACTTCTCTCTCCTATAGAATATGCTGTGATTTGCCGCATTTTCTCGAAGGGGAAGGAAAAAAACATCTGATATTTCATAACACATTTCCATTCCCTTAAATACCCAACAGGAAGGGGCCAGTTATTCCAGTAAAGGGAAGCTTCCTTTACCAAACAAGGCAGCCAGGCAGCCAGTCCCATTCCCCAACACTCAGAAATGAGAATGCTGACACTGCAGCCAGCGCTGTGCTCGACAGGACTCAGCTGCTCCCCAGCAAGAGAGGAACAGCAGTACAGCTGCCAGCCTCTGCTCAGCAGCCTGCCAGGGAAACACACCCACGAGTGCTCAACAGCGAGCTCACTGCACAGCACTCCGCAAAGGGAGAGCTGTGGGGACACATCCCTGACACTTACTGCTCGTCTTCAGCAGCACTCAGCCCTGCCCATGGCACGCTTCATGGAAACAGCACGTCCTGGTTCATGCCAGGTCATTCCTACGACATGTCATGATTCCTGAACCATCCATTTCAGAAAGCAACTTCGTCTTGCCAGCTGGACATCGATAGATAAATGACATCTCCAATAATTAGCCCAGTTAAGGCTGCTTTAGCTAACTTAATATGTAAAAGTTAATGAAAACAACTCATTTTCCAAAACCACTTGGCAGACTATTTTTGCATATTTTCATTCTGCTAGTTTCTCAAGTTATCAGTGGCCAGCTATTCTACTTTTTTAAGTGTTATGAACATTGAAGGAGGAAAACAAAGAAAGAAAAAAGAGTTGGCAACACTCAAACAGTACAGAGAAGGCTCAGCAGCAACCTGACTCTTGCCACTAAATGCTGCCTGTACCCTGGATTACCTGGAGGAGCAGCCCTACAAACACAACAGTCGGTCAGCTCCCCTAACTCACAATCAGCAGCTACTCTGCTGACATCACCCACCAGCACAGAAACATTGGGTACAGGTGTCCATAGAGAGGCTGTCTAACAACTTACACCAAAACTATTTTAGAGAACTCAGCTGCTGGGCAGTACTGATTTCCAGTCACTCAGAGAAGATTTAATAAGGCCACAACCAACAACAGTAAGGATTTTTCTTCATCCAAGCCCGGAGGCCTGATCCCTTTCTACAAAACTGAATAAATATATTATCTTTCTCAAGAAAAAAACCCCACAATGCCCAGCATGAAGCAAGCGCAAAGGCAAGTACAGACAAGGAGCTGACTCACTGAGACAGCACAGCACCTCTGCTCCTGCTCACAATTTTGCTGAGCAGGAAGAGAGCAGACCCAGCACGACTGTCAGTTGAACAGCCGCTATTCAGAGCATCACCAACAGCTGCAAAGCCACGAAGAATCGTGTCATTTTATACATTTGCTGCTCCCTCAGAGCAAGTCCTGAGCAAATGCAGACAGGAACGCTGCAGTGGTGCTGGGGGGAAGACTTGCAAGGTGGTCATAATGAGGATCAGAGAACAAAACGCATGCATAGGCATGGACTAGCCCAATTTCACTGTCACAGTTCCCAGTGAAAAGAAGGGAAATGATAAGGGGTTTGCTTACTTACAGAAAATCATGCCACAAGCAACTTGCAGAGGATTAACTAGAGCTGCTAACAAACCTGTATTGAACTCAGTCCTTTAACTGATAAACAATTTGACAAAGCAGAAGGCAAATCTCACTGTCAAGGTCCTGTATCTGTGTGTGAGGGCTGGCACAGGGAGCTCCTGGTCCGGCTGCACTTCCTGTGCAGCTCTATAAGGCAAACAAGTCCACCTGAAGTAACAACCTTGGATGTCCAAGTCATTGGCAGCATGGTTTTCAGTAGTTCTGACCATCTCCCATTCCTCATGATTTCTCATCAGCTCCTAACTTTCCAGCACTAAAAGAGCTCACACCACTGCATTCTCCCTCCAAGAAACAACTACAGGCACTTCATTACACACAAAGCCACCACAGGAATGGCTACAGCAGCAGCAAACTTCGCAGCTGCAATTTTTAACGAGAAATCTTACCCAGACACTGAGCAGTATAAAACCAATGTAGACTAGTTTTGCATCACTACAAGCAGAAGGAAGAACACAGAAGAAAAATCAGAGTGTACCTTCCATCAAAAAAGAAGAATTTGCCGCGGCCATTCTTTTCTCCATGCACAAAATTTCCTTCAAATCTGTCTGTGGATGAGTAGGTTACTGTACAGAACCCATGTGGCAGCCCATCGTCATCTAGATGCCCTGAAATAAAACCCAAACAAAGAGCAACAGAGCACATTAATTATTATGCAACATTTTATATCTGCTCTCATTATGCAGCTACTTGAATTGCACTAGCTCCCTAGTACCAAACAGTAATTCAGATCATTGCTGTTAGGAACAGTGATCAGACATTCTGTAAAACTCTAGTTCATATTTGTGTAACACATAGCTTTAAATAAAAATAAAATCTAAGGATAAAAGAAAAGGGATGAGAGACAGGATAGAGAAGAGGATAATAAGCAAAACTGGTATCTGAAAGAAACGAGGTTTAGAGTATTCTAACTTGTGTGAATAGACATCTTCAAAAGCATTATAATTACTTATTTAAAAAACGTACTGGTGAGAAAAGGTTGAGAAAGTGATGTTTTTCTTTTGCTAAACACATGCCTTATGGTAACGCGCACGTGTCACTACACAGCTGTATTCACAGGAATTTAAAGAAGTAAAAGTACGTAATATCCATAATGCTTCACCCTTGTCATATGTCAGTCAACGTGGTATTTAATATTTTAAATGCGGCTCTCCAGTGCCTTGCCTCTGCGCTCACTTGGTATCCTGTTCCTACCCCCAGCCATATCAGTTTTGCCTCTTAGCACCGCTGCACAGAGGGAAAGCAGAGAAAACACACCTGGATCCTCACCTGCAAGGTTTGTGTTTTATTGAATATAAATGGCCAACTCTCCTAAGGTAAGGCATAACAAGGCTCCTATTGCATCTCTCCTTGCCTCTTCAGAGCCAAATGAAAACAACAGACAAGTGTTGCAAAGGATGGTTACTGCCTGGTTCAGCTGTGTGGGCTCTGGCTGCAGAGCTCAGCAGGGCTGCCCTCAGCACAGGGACACACCTGAACGGGTGACATGTTATCAGGCATAAATTTCACATGAAAACCATAAAATACATAACAGCTAGCCTATACTTGCGTTCTCCTATGCTTCTAACTAAACTGATTCCCTCCCTCACCCTTCCCCTGCATGCTCCACCTATTTTCTCTCACACCTGCACATGACCATGCTCTCACTTCCAGTCCCTAGACCAAACTAGATGGAAAACAGTTAAAAGTTCAAGAAGCCAGTAAACCCAATCAGGCACTGATTATCAGTTCACAGTGAGAGAAATAAAAGAGTAAAAAGAGAGAGGAAAAAGTGGAAGGGAAAAAGCTTTATCACTAAAGGCTTTTAATTACTTTGAAGAGGAACTCTTTAAACAGAAACTGCTCTTCCCAAAGAGAAAAAAGGCTTTTTTCCCCTCCCATTCTGTCAGGACACCCCTTTTCGTAGAAAGGACAAATTTTAGCTAAATTTAGCTAAATTTAACCAATTATTATCAATGGTGAAACATTTAATAACGAACAAAATTAACACCCAATTTAACTAAAAAGTCAATAACATTTCTGATATGGACACCTCTTTTAGACCAAAAACTATGTCAACATGTATAGTTTAAATTAAAAACATTTTAAATTAAGTTTTATCAATACAGAAGGGTACAGTGGTGTAAGTTAACAAACCCTAAACAATACAAATCCAACCTCCCCGTCACTACAAAGGTAAACCTTTTATAAAGCACTTGGATTAAAAGAAATACACTGATAATACTGGTACATCATACCATTTTAAAAAAAACCCTCAAAGCACCAACAAAAACAAACTCTTGCAACTTTGTTCTCTGTGCCTATTCGGCTTTGTCGCGATTTTGCTGGAATGCAAAGCCCAACACAAAAGCTGCCATGCCTGTCCAGAGGACACGTGTCAGGCCTTTTGCACAGTAGGACACAGACTACCACGGAGATTTAAAACGGTCAGCTTCGAGCCAGTGGCCTCTATACAGGGTCTTAATCTCTGCCACAATACAAAGAATCCAATTATTCTAATGTGCTAGAAGCTTCCCCTGTTAAAAAAAAAATAAAACCAAGCCCCCACCACAGCAACAAAACAAGAATCATAGTCTCTCTTAGTCAACAACACAGGAAAAACTCAATTTCAAGTCTCATAACATAAACACAACCTCTTTTTTTTTGTATGGCTGAGGCCTTTGCCTCTGTTTCAAATTAAGTCAATGGAAAAAATCCTCACGATTTCATGGGGAGCAGTGTGTTCCACTTGGCTTCCTCACCACTTTGCTCCATTTGCAAAAAAAAACCCCAGAATGTCTAAACATATTTTCAAATTATTGTAAAATCTCACTTTTGTTGCTTCATTAAGGGTCTCCCAAGACTTCCTCTTAAACTCAGACAATGAACTTTCCAAGAAAAGGAACTACCCTAATAGGGGCCAGTTCACAATGAAGTCACTTACTGAAACCACTGATGTATACAAAGGGAAGATAAAAGCCCTTTACTGTCAGTATCACTATTACTTAACAGATGACATATAATGTGCATCATCACTAAAAGATTCTGGCCACAAAGATAACAGATCGTGGACATGTGGGGGAATCACTGCAATAAACCAAACCCCCCCCAACAAAAGTTGAAGTGCTGATTTCTGTATTTCTAACTTGCTCTGGGTAAGCGCAAAATCCTGTTCACCCCCAAGGACCATCCTGCTCCTGTCTCACTCAGAAAAACACAAAAATTGATATACACTGCTGAAAAAAATGATGCTTTAAAAAATGTGTTTCCTTAGCCCACAGAGATGCCAAACAAAGCCAGGATACAGCAGAACACTTGGTCTGTGACATAAGGATGAAAACACCATAACTCCTTGCCCCAGACAACTGCAACCCACAGATTTGAGGAGCTGGGAGGGAAGGCAGTGGAAAACCACACCTGTAAGGGCACAGGGCACAGCACAGCAGAGCCTCCCTCAGACCCATGTTCTGTACAACAAAGCTTCTCTAGCTCGGGCACCACACACCGAGACAGCAAACGCAGCGCTGAGCGGCAGCTGCTCAGCTCGCACCTGCTGTCACACCAAGCTGCCGTGCAAGACACACACACACCTTCCCTGGGGCAACTCGCTTCCAGGCCCGAGCCCTCTGCCGCAGGAGGCACACGGCGAACACGGCATTCCCCGCCCCTCAGGCAGCTCCTTGCTCCTGTCCCAGCAGCTGAACACCCCGGATTGCTGCTGCTCCCGGCAGATCGCCCCTAAGCGAGGGATCTCTGGGGAGCCGCTGCTTTCCCACTGAGGGAGATGCCATGCTTTGCTTCCCGGCTCCCAGAAGCCTGATGAAGCGTGCTGGGGAGCCGCATCCCTGCCTGCTACGGTTTGCATCAGCAATTCACTTCCAGAGGACATGTGCCTCTAGGTTTAGCACTCCTCAAGGGTTAGTTATCCACAAGTGAGAGACGAACCGCACATAGAGGGCGTATATTAGCTATAAGGTGGCCCACCCCGCTCCCACACGGATGGCTCCAGCCCTGCTGTCCATGGATACGGCAACAGTGTCTTCCCTGAGTCGCTCTTTCTTTTCCCTTCTCCATTTGCACGTATGTGACTGCAGCCCTGGCTCCCTGGGCTCTCCCCGAGGATAGGCATCCCCCTGTCCCTCAGCCGCCGGGGGAAGGACCGGGCACCGGCCGCACCGCCCAGGGAGCCAAGGCTGCGGACCACCGCCCGCACGGGGGCACAGCAGCGGCACACAACCACGGCCGAGACTTATTCGTGACAATAAGAGCGGAGCAGCCGCCACCCCCGCGTCCGGGGCGCGGAGCCTCCCGCTGTGGCCGGAGCGCTCGGCGGCGGGAGGCACCCAGAGCGCCCGCCCGGTACCGGCGCCAGCGCGGCCCCGGCTGCCCCCGGCCGAGCTCCGCCACGTGCGGGGCCCCGGCCCGTCCGTTGCATAAGCCCACTGATGTCATGCGCTGCGCCCGACCCCGGCCGCCCAGCTCCAGCCGCCGCCGCCGCCTCCGCCCCTACAGCTCCCGCGGCAGCGCCCGGCGCCGGCGGGCCCCGCTCCCCGAGCCGCGGCACACGCACCTTCCACGATCTCCTCCAGCGTCTCCTCGTCGCTGTCCATGGCGGCGGCGGGCGCGGGGACGGCGCAGCCGCGGTACCGGGGGCGGGCGCGCGCCCCACGCCCCGCCTCAGGCGCCCTTCCGGGGGAGGGACCGAGTGCCGCCCTGAGGGCGGGGCCGAGCGCCGCGCGCGGCCGAGGGGGACGCCGGGAGAGGCTGGCCCCGCCCCTCGGGATAAGGGCGAGGGGAGCTCGGCCCGGGGCCGCCTCCCTATGGCCTCACGCACGGCACCGAGGGCACGGAACGCCAGCCCGCTCAGCGCTGCTCCTCCAGCGCCTTCCGTGCTGGCCATCCGCCCGCTGACCCCGACTGGCATCGCTGCAGTTCACCTCACAAAACCCGAGGGTCCCCAGCAGCTCCAGGACACCTCCATTCCCACACGAGCGACCGCTGACCGGCTGTTCTTACCACAGAATATGCGGAGTTGGGAGGGATCCATTAGGATGATCGAGTCCAACTCCTGGCCCTGCACAGGACACCTCAAGAATCCCACCCTGTGCTTATTTAACTTGCAGAGTGTTTACAAAGCAGTCCGTTTATGGAAGGACAGTACTTGAAGGCTTAAATCAAGGCAGAGTAAATTGCTCTTGGGTGATTGCTGACCATTTCTAACACAAAAATGGCTCAATGCACGCCATTTTTCCATAGGCTTCTCGGAGGTTTATGGGTGTTCCGCCCCCCACACACCAAGAACTTTCTCATCTCTTTAACAAAGCAGCAATATAACTTATTAATCCAATTTACTTTTAAAATACTGTAATTTTATTCTTATTGCTGTAGTTGGTTATCCCTGCCCCTTTGTCAGACTCGTTGATATCTCTGACCAGGGCTGTAACAGCTTGGGTCTCTGCTGAGGGGCTCCAGCATTATGGACGTGCTATTATTAAAGTTCCAATATCAGCACACGTAGAGACAGCCATTTATCTCCAGTTTTGATAGGAGGCTCCCAAATTCAGGGCTGCTGTGGATGGTCAGGCCCTTGGGGCTGTCTGGGTAGGAACACCCTGGGATTGTGGGTTTTACTGGATAGCTGGACAGAAATTTCCCAGTTTTCTGCTGTGGGAAGATCAGAACTATCCCAAATAATGCCCCAAAAACCAGCGCTTTTTAAACCCCGGAGATGAGGTAAGTCAAGAACTTTGTTATCAAATCCTAGGAGACGCAAGGCTGAAAGAGAAAAACACGTGTCCAAGTTTGTTGTTGTTCTATTTCTAGAGTCCCATACTGTTGTTACCAGATTTCTCAAGTCCATACCTCCTTTGTGTATTCTCATGGCTGCAGATCCTCACAGCACAGACTCCTGCTTCTGCATGCTGTTCTCTCTCAGTTCAGGGCTCCTCCAAGGCTCTCCCTGAATGGCCAACCCACCCCCTTTTATCCCAGTTATCTTCATTGGTCACAGCTGCAGCCCATCAAAAACAACTGAAACCTGCCAAAACAAAGCCTATATACAAATATTCAAGTACAACACATCTCCTCTACTATATTTCCCCTTTTCTTTTACTTAGAAGAACCAGGTTTTACATACAATACTTCAAGTACAGTACATCCATTTCCCCATGACTCACAGGCCATGTACAACACACATAGCTCCTCGCTCAAAGGCCATACTGTTTCACAGCTCTTTGACCCAAAGGCTATGCTCTTTCACAGCTCTTGGCTGTCTTATCTTCTACCAACTATTGCTGCAGCTCTTGACTGCCACAACTCTTAGCTGTCTCATCTTCCGCTATCACATCAAAATCACTAATTGTTGTTTTTCTACTTCTGGAGCCCCATACTGCTGTTGTTATCAGATTTCTAAAGTCCATACCTCCTCAGTGTGTTCCTATGGCTACAGAGCTTCACAGCACAGACTCCTCCTGCATGTGGCTCAGGGCTCCTCCAAAGCTCTCCCTGACTGGCCAACCCACCCCCTTTTATCCCAGTTATCTTCATTGGTCACAGCTGCAGCCCAATTAAGGACATGGCAGCTGCAGCCCATCAAGGACAACCGGGACCTCCCGGGCCAAAGCCTCTATACACAGATATTCAAGTACAACACTTTTTTCCTACTGTACAAGTTGTTTATCTGGAGTGAACACTGAACTATTTCCTTGGCCATGTTTCACTTAATAGACTGACAAAGCTTCAATCTGCATGCCCAATTTTCAAGACACTTCTTTACAGCTGGGTTTATGGAGGTTGGGCTGATTATTCATGAAGCCTGAGCCTCTCTGCAGATAATTTACAACTCCTGTCTCCTCCAAGCCTTACTGGCTACCTGAGGTACTTCGCCAGGTGCAGTGAATGCTTTTTGCGGGTCAGAATTGTATGAGCAGCCGGAGCTCAGAAACTTGAAGGATTTATGTGGTCAATAGGCTCAGATGGAGAAATCCAGAGAAGGTACGCTGTGGGAAGAAGTACATAAATATTGTCATGTTCTTTCATCATAAGATCATGGAATGCTGTCTCGTCCCATTGTAAAAGTGGTGTCAGGGAGGATTCTTTTTGATAGATTTCTCGGACAAAAAGACCAGTACCATCTACACCACCACTGGACCTTCAGAGGAAAACTCCACCCTTGTACAGGGTCCCAACAGAGCCCCGGCTGTCACTGCAGGAGGGCTGCAGCCACCATTCCATGGGACTGCTGCCAGCACCCTGACCCACAGGGTGTCAGGTTGTACTCTGACTCTGTCAGTGGCTTTCTCGTACTATTGCATTTGCATTTTAATTTTTCTACTAAAGAACTGTTATTCCTACTCCCATATCTTTGCCTGATAGCCCTTTAATTTTCAAAATTTTTAATAATTTGGAGGGAAGGGGTTTACATTTCCCCTTTCAAGAGAGGCTCCTGCCTGCCTTAGCAGACACCTATCTTTTCAAACCAAGACAGGAGCAAACTGTGAGAAAAGTTTTCAGTGCAAAACAGAGTTTGAACTTTTAGTCCATAAATTCTCATGGCTGATTTGTGGAGAAAGTCTTGTGTAACACCTAAGGCTTGCTTGGTGTGTGCATTTCTTACTGTCCTCTTCTGTAACGTTTGGAATTGCCTGCCATGCCTGAGATTGAAGAAGTTTATAATATTTCCCAGCCTTTTGCATGTACACAGTACCTAGAAGCTATTCTGTTTTCTAAATCAAATTCTATCCTAATCTAATGGCTGAAGATACTCTGCCTCCGCTGGATGAACTCCACAAACCCCAGCATGTTGTCAGTAATGACATCTGAACTACGCTCTGTTCCCTTGCTTAGTCTAGGAAGCTTGTAGTACTCTTTTCACAGGCCACAAGACTTTAGACCAGGTGGCAGTAAAATAAGAAATAAGGTAGATGGAAGCATAGCAGCTCTGGTGGAGACTTCACTCTCCATTACAGGGAAAGGATGTGTCTTTTTGTCTTCACAGCCTCACTTTACTAAGTTCACTGGGGGTTCTATGCATCTGATTTACAGCAAATTGTATCACGTCTAGACTTCTGAGAGAGGTAAAGCAAAAGCCTGTGGGGTAGCACAGGCACCTGAAATTCAAGTGACAACTAGTTTGAATCCCGTTTTCTCATCTGCCAAATAATTAGTGGCTGGCTCCACATAGTGGTTTCTCATGTCATTTCTCTGAGTAGGGCTTTGATATTTGGTATTTTCTCTCTAAAATGACATTGCATTAGTTTTCCAGTGATGTGCCATTTGCACAAGCCTGGACAGTCTTGCAGCCTTTGCAAGCCTCTGGACAGTAGTGCAGTGGAAGCTGGCAGGAGGCCTTCAGGTCACTGCCAGTCCCACCTGTGGCTGGAGAGACTAAGGATTAGAAAGATGGTTGTGTTACTGTGCACACCACTGAGTTTGGTGTCAGGTGTCTGCAAAGACATTGGCTGGCATGTCAGTGCGTGAGTTTGCCCTCTATTACCCTAAGGGTCCCCTGAGATTTCTTATTTAAAAAAATAGCAGAGAGATAAATGCATGCAAATATTACACCAACCCAAGGCAGTGTCTGGCACTTAAGAAATAATCATGCACATGCCACAGCCTTGGCTTAGAACTCATATGGCAGACAAGCTTTAGACACATGGTTATGGAAAAGCACTTGACAGTCAGAACTCTTACTTCATTTCCCTCTCTGGGGCCTTCTTCCCGGCAGGAAAAATTACACAAAAGTTTTAAAACCTCCTTTCCACTGCAGCTGGCTTATTTTCCTCAACTCTCATCTATTCAGCAGTGATTGCAGACAAAAACTTATCCTTCATGTTCCTTCAGTCCCACAACCATGACTGAGGATCTTGAGACAGAGAGAGAGAGTGTGTGTGTGTCAGAGAACATAGCTGCTGATGGGATGGAGCCGCTGACCTGCACTCCTGGGCTGCTACAATGCCAAAGATACAACTTTCAGAGGCAAACCTACCTAGCCCTAATTTAACTCATCTTGAGCCATTTTAGAAGCAGGAGGCTAAAGAAGATGAATAAGGCATATGCCATTTTTATTCCTGGCTTCCAGCTTTGTGTGTGACCCTTTTTCTGCACAGCACCTGCCTGCTGCTCAGCCAAGGCCTGAGCTGCTTACAGGGCTGCAGCACAGTTCCAGATACACTTTGCTAGACTTTAATCCCAGCATTTCTGGGAATAATCCCTGAAGAATTCACAAGAATTTCCTGGTAAAGGAAAAAGGCCCAAGAGACTCTAGGACCTTGCTGTTTGTTTGTTTCTACAATGCCCTTGCCAATATTTATTTGCCCATCTGAAAGTGAAGATTAATTTTCAGCACTGACTGAAGACTTAAAGCTAAAAGCCTGCTAGATCTGTCTGCTAGAAGGATCTCATTTCAGAAGCTGTGATAAATGAGAAGTTTTCCTGTAAAGCCTTCGTTAGCATGTGTGTGCTGCACAGAGCTGCGTGATTTTTTTTATCACCTCATTCATCTATGACCCCCCTGTGCTACTCAGAGGTTTTGATTTCAATTGTGGAGGCATCTTTGTCAGCCTGAGAGGAAGCCAAGCGGATCCATACAAATAACGCTGGACTTAGCTACTGCAAAAAGCATGATTAAATTTCAATTAGAAACTTTAACACTTGTTAACAGCAAGACGAGTTCCTGTCTGCTTGCAGTTTTGCAATCTGGTCTCTCTGAGGGATGTGTAGAGTTAATTGTAGCTTTCCATTAAAACATGATTCAGTAACTGGTACCAGTTATCATTTCTGGGAACGATTTGTACTTCTGGGACCAGCCAATGAGCATGGAGAGACAGACTGATGCTCCTTTGAAGGTGCCAGCACGTGTGATTGGCTTGCAGCCCCGACAAACTCTCTCCTTGCACTGAACGTCCTGCTGTTTCTCAGAAGATGTGTCACAGTGCAGAGGCCATGAGGCTACAGCTGCAGGGAGGTTTTCTCATCCTTGGCCTGTCACTGCATGGACCAGTTGTAAAAATAAACAAGGCAATGCACAGGTGTTTGAGAGGGCAGTGGAGAAAAAGAGGAGAGAGAAATAAGATTCCTCCTTCCTGAGGATGTATGTGTAATGTATAAAGGCAAACTCAGTCAAGATCTGATGGGGGCGACAAAATCTTGTCTGACTCGATTGTGTTAACACTTTGCCCAGACAGTGCTTGCCCTCTGGAGCCCCAGCTGACCAGTCTGCAGTGGCACAGCAACACCGTGGAGTGGAAACAGTGGCTGTGTATGTGCATGGCCATGGAGTGGAGTGGGGTGTAAGGAATCACATCTGGCAACAGACACTGCAGCAAGGAACAGAAGGACAACCTGATGTCACCTGAGTAACTGGCACGGTTAATCTGTACATGTGTACAAGCATCTGAATACTACACTTGTAAGCTCTTATCTCTACCACAGAGATTTTTAATAATCTGTTTCAGTTGGGAAGCAGATGGGGACGCTTAGTAGTTGCATCTCTTATTTTTATAAGTAATGTGACATAAGTATGTGCATGAAACATCCCAAACATCTATTCCTACAGAAAATCAGATTTTCATAACCCTATCCTTTTAAGGACAGCTAATGATAGATAAAAGTTGTATACTCAGTTGTGCCACTACCTAATTTTAAGTTTCACAGCATCCAAGTGTGCAGTCTTAAGCTATTTATCTCTACATATTTCCCTCCCTTTTCACTGACCTTCAAAAGGACTAGTCTTTACAGAAGGCAGTCTGGCTTGCTAACAAAAGAGAAAGAAGGGCGAAGTTCAGTATAGTGCAAAACTCACTCTTAATCACATCCTTTCAATTCACTGATTTACAGGCTATTCAGACCTCAGCAGAAAGAAAATAATTTATTCCAGATATTTGTAGCTAGCATTTAAAATGGTGCTGGCAAGAGGAAACTAAGAGCCTGTAAGTGTCCTTTTAATCTTTGGTCTAGAAACCCGTGCTAGAATGAACAAGAAAGTCTGATGTATACACAGGCACTGCCATATGGGGGTTCCAATTGCAGCTGTGAATCCCCACAGTGCATGGCTGCAGCTGTGTTCACAGAGCCAATGTGAAGAGCTGGATTTGTTTGTTCTAGTTATGTAGAATTGTCACACCTAAACTCTCCCTGCTGCTGTGGAAAACAGGCCTCAACAGCACACAATTTATTGGTCATCTTACCGAAGTGGGAACTGCTTCTGCCCTCCCATTGTTCCCACCTTGAGGTAGCCGAGGTCTTTGAGCAAACTTCCTCACACCAATCCATCTTGGGTAGAATTTTCCCTGCCGGTTTTCTCCTGCAACATTCCCGCCTTGTCGGGGCTGTCCTGACACTGTGCAAACCCACAGCTAATGTTAGGTCAGCTAGGCCCTGCAGCAGCAGCAAACTGAAGGCACTGCTGTGAAGCAGCTGTGCATGCTGCCTGCTGAGAGCACCCCTGCTTTGTTCCTAATAGGGATGCTTCCAGATGCTGCTGCATTTAGTGTAGCACCAAATGTTTTCTATGCACGCATCCAGTGCTGACAGAAGGGCTGCATTCTGAGCAGTTTGCACACAGAGGCTTGCAAAGAAGACATTAAAATAAGCCCTCTGCTTAGAGTACCCCTATCTTACTAGCAAGGACATCCACACATCCACCTGCACAGAGACAGTGCTCAAAATAACTCAAAATTTGGGTTAACTCTAATTAAAAATGTAGATGGCAAATCCTGTCTTCCTCTGAAATGCCAGGTTGGTGGTATCAGTGGACCTGAGGGCAGACAAAATGCTCCTTTGATGAAGGATATATTCTAGGCTGTGTGACAGACCCCCTGGATGAGCCAGCTACAGGGCATTTCAGGCAATGCTTTCCATAACATTTTGCCCTGATTCAGGTCTACTAAACTGCCATTGATGTCCACTTGTGCAGAAGTAAATCACTTCTAGTGTTTCTGTTAAGCCTGAGCTTAACCCTCCTGCAAGCCTGAACAAAGTCTTGAGCTTGACATGTTTCTCACTGACTGGAAAACTATTATTCTCTCTCTCTCCATACCTCATATGTGCTGTAGATGTGAAAATGTGGGATCCCATTCACATACCTACTTTGAAGATGAATTAATATCTGTAAAGCATCGAGAGCCACGTAATTTGAAGCATTGCTAGAATATTAGAAGCTCACAGCTTTTTCTGCAGACCTACCAAAAGAGCACAGAAGGATGGTGTAGGCAGATGCCCTCTGAGGGAGATCCAAACCTCTGTGAGCTTTCCCATGCTGCCAGTTTTACCTTGGTCTGCCCCAACACAGTAGTTGCCTGCCACCAAATGCTGCCCTAGTACCCTCCTGTTCTGAGAGCTTAGGGCCAGCATTAGTAATTCTGCTGGGCCAGTGCATCAGGAAAAACCAGCAGTCCAACTCATCAAATGATCTGAGTCACTCTCCATGTATATCCTAAAAGGATTATGACCATTGCTTGTAATTGCTTCTAATAAACAGGCACTCATCTTTTCCAAAAGATTGACTTCCATTGCTCAGGGGTGAGGTAATCTGCACAGGTTTATATCATGCTCCTTATTTATGCCCAGCTCAATTTTAAGGTGGATCTTCTTCCTCCAAAAAGCTCATAAAAGCCTAACTCGTGTCTTTATGTCTGAAGTTCCAGTGCTAGACAGATGCATGGCTACAGGAAAAGGCTATTTAATGCACAAAATGCAAGGCAACGGGCTTCATAACCCCTGGAGCAGGAAGAGAGCTCTCTTGGCATGGAAGGAGCTATTCTGGGGCATGGAGGTAAGAGTTCTGTTAGAAAGGCCACTGCACAAATATGGGATATTGCAAACCCTGACTGAGAGGAATGGCAGATTTGTCTTTCCAAACAAGCTGTGGGTTTGCTGGTAGATAAAACTGGCACTGGGAGATAAATGAAACAATGGGAAGGATTCCACTGATTGATGGATGGAAAAAGTTATTTGCTTTTACAAATGAACTTTAGGTTTGCTGATAAATGAAATTGGACATTGAAAGATGAAAGAAACAATGGGGAAGAAAACCCCCTAAATTCCACAAGAATTAAAAATTAAAAGGGAGGGTTGTACATTAGAGGGAAATCTTCGGTATCAGGCCTATGGGGAGTCTGTACCTCTCAAGCACCTCAGCCAGTGGGGAAAGAGAGAAGGCAAATGGGGCCAAAAAATTAGGATAAAAAGGAGGCTGTGTCCTCCAAAAATTTGAGAGACCCCAGGAGAATGCCCCATGACCTCTCTCTTTATTCAAACAAAGTGAAAGGACTCCTCTGTCTCCTTTTTGGACATAAACCTCTGATGTTTGTGGATTAATTTTCCTAACACTGGCCATGCAGGAGGGGTAAGTCTGTGCACACCCTAAAGGCCAGCTTGCTCTGGCCACTCTTTCCTCTGAGCATGCTCTGATACAGGTAAGGAAAACGTTCTTTGATGCACCTGCCTTGGGCAGAGCCTTCTGCTAATAGAAACAAGGAAGGTTGGTGTCACTTCTGGAGCTCCTGGTCTCCTTATGAGGGTGCAGAAGGTCAGCTGCCCTACATTCACACACTCAGTGCCAGTGTCCCCCGGGGTGGAGGCTGGAGCACAATCCTGGGAGTGCTTTTGCAATCCCCTGTGGCACTGACACGGTTTGCTGCTGTGAGAGGCAGGAGTGAACAGCAATTGGTGCTGGCTACAGGCACAGAGGGGCTGCCCAGGTACAGCACAGGTGTTCTGTGCTGCTGGAGACACTAACTAAGGGCTGCAGATCTGCATGCCCAAGGACCTTTTTAACTTATACCAGAACCTACATCCCCCCAGTAATCAAGGCTCTGCTGGTAGGTTTAATTACAAACTTTCTTCATCATAGGTTAGTAACTAAGCTGGAGGCTTTCAGTCTATGGCAGCAGTCTTGGAGCATTTTGTTTTTAAAGCATGTGCTATTCCTATGGGGTTTGTTTTTGAAGAACAGAGATTGCAAATAATAGAAGAAACAATTAAAAAAGATACACTCAGAAGGTCACTAGGATCATAAAATGAAAATCTGACCTGCTTATTTTCGATATTTTTTCACCAACCAGTTACTGTGCATTTCAGTGTTGTTACCTGCTTGCCTAATATCACAACGGTGCATCAGTAAAGTCAGGCTACAGAGAAAAAAACTAAGAAAGAGCTCGAGCATAAGCTGTCACATGTTGCCATTCCTAGTAAGTCTTTTGAAAAGTGTCCACACATTTTGGAGGCAAACAGACTTTCAAATCCCAAATTAAGGTGCCCTGCCTTGCCCCCTGGCCTCCCTCTTGCTTCCTGGCTGCTTTGTGCCTTCACCCACGCGAGCCCTGACGGGCAGAGGACAGAAGCTGCACACCAGCACACGCAAGCTGCTGTGGCCATTTCAGCAACCTGTCTTCCTAAAGTCTTTTGGAGTCACTGCTTTTCCATCCCGGGGGATTAGGCAGGGAAGGTCACAAGGCATTTCTGAAGCCATGCAGCCACACACACACACACACACAAGTGTACTTCTCTGCAGTAAGGATCAGGACTAAAGTATTTAAGGGCTCAGCCTAATAAGCTTTGGAGATCCCCTAAGTTATGGTGTGTCTGGAGGGTGCTTATTTTTCAACTCCTAGGAAGTGCCATAGCAATTACAAGAGGAGGGTTTTATTCAAACTAGTGGTTTTGGTTTGTGCTAAATCTCAGTATTTGCCTGAAATATTTAATAGGAATAAAATTACCTAAGTGTTTTGCAATTGGAGTCAGGAGAAGCAGTGGCATCTAATTAGTTCCTGTCACCAGAGGGCATCGGAGGACTGATTTTTAGAAAGCATGAGCCCTGTCCCTTCAGTTGAACCAGTAAATATCAATGATGCCAGTGAGCCTGAGACCTCCCTCTGGATGAAATAAAAAGGAGCAACTCTGGCAGAAGCATGCAGGGAATAGGCTCTGCACTGGCCCCATGCAGAGCTGCAGGCTGAGGAGCATCTCCTCACTTTTCCCAACCCTGCAGCTATGCATCTGAGGGCAGGCCTGAGCACAACTCAGGAACGGTGACTAAATGGTGCTTCAGAGCTGGCCCTGCAGCAGTGTCAGCGCTTGGCAATCAGCCTCTTGGGCCCCACCTGGGTTATTTGGAAGCCAGTGTGCAAGAGAGGCAAACAAAATGCCTGGTGCCCTTCCTCCTGGAAACAAGGAGCTGGGGAGCAGATCTGAACTCTCACTCCATGGCTCCCCAGCCCAGGCCAGCAGCCTTGTAACACCCCTACAGCACACATGGAGCCTCTGTGAGTCTCTCCTGGGCTCCAGCAGGTTCCTTCTAGCTCCTTGTTTGGTTCATTCAATTCATTTCCATGTTAAATATAGGCTCAGAGGTTTACAGCAGGAGAGGATTTGCTTGGACTGCTTCACTTGACTCAAGAGTAGCTCTTCAGATTAGCAAGGAAATAGAACCTGTGCCTGGAAAGAGCAATGGGAAGTACTTACTTGGGTGCCAAAATGGATATTTCAGTTAGCAGAAAGAGATGCTGTCCATTAGCATCAAACAAGGAGCCTCTCTGTGCGTTATAAACACTTTTAAATGGGAGGGAGCAGGCCAAGTGGCCATCTTCTCTTATCACTGTATAATATTGATGCTAATTTATGAACTGCAGCTGTGGCAAATTCATGCCCCATGTCAGAGCCCTGAGGGGATGAGGTTGTTGGTTTCAGTTAGAGAGTGGTGCTGCTGTGCAGGTATCCAAGGCCTTCCAGCCAAAGGCAGGGCTTCTTGTGCTTTTCAAGCAGGGTCAGCTCAACACCCTAATAATAATATTGCAGGTTCTGTCAGGTAATGGTTTCATTTGGATTATAGTTGACTACCTTGTTTTTCCTTTAGACATGCATTTTTTTAACTCCAATTTTTGCCTCACTTCATTCTTGAAATGTGCAACCACAGGCAAGAGAAAGAGGGAAAGCAATGGGGTATATTCATTTATTTGCTGTCTTAAATTCAATGTCTTGCCAACTATAAAAAATACAATAATCAATGTATGGATTTTTCCAGTACATCACATATTCAACAGCATGTCTGCTGTCCAAAAATGCTAACTTGTCCATTTCTGTTTAAAAGGCAGGTGGTCTCAAAAGAATGAGTATTGAACATTGTCACATTGACATGGTTTTGGATCATGGGGAAAAAAAAGGAACTGAATTAAACCGTTACAGAGAAGTTGTCCGTGAAGTTTAAAAGAAAATGGATCTGACATGAATTCATGACTTGTGTTGATACCACGACATTTTGGTTGATAAACCAAAATTTATCCCATTATATTTTCTATACAAATTACCTTATTCAAAGTTTATAATCTGGAAAGACACAATTTTTCATAAATACTACATCCTTGATATTTTTATATCATTAATAGAACAAAGTCAAAAATACAAAAAGCATAGATTTAACAAAGAAATATGATTAATACCTGTTTTTAGCACTGTTTTTAATACTTTCACTAGTGTGCTTTTAGCAGTAAAACTGTTTCAAGAAAGCCCAATTTTTAATTTATTTTTAAACTAAATTTTTGCATTTTAAAGTTCATTAAAATATTTTTCTCCATGTAGAATTATTGGTTTAATTTCAAAATAGACAAATGTTTGTAATATTAACCTTTTGGTTTATATTAATTGCCCATTAAAGAATTGGGCCCTCCCTGCTCTCCAGGGAAATGTGGGATTTGAAGTGACAGGTAAAATCTGAACAGGTGAAATCTTCAAATAATGCTAAGCTAGCTGTCCTAGTTTTAAAAGACAGCTGTCTGCCAAGGAAAGTGGGAACTTTCCTGTAATGGAAAAGATGACCCCCTCCCTCCAAATTATTATAACCTTGAAACTACAGGGCTTTCAGGCAAAGATATGGGGAAAGGAATGACATTTCTTTACTATATATATATAGACATACACATGAAGACAAACAGCATATATATGTATATATAGTGTTATAAATGGATAATGAGATGATTGGCTCTTGCAATTAAAAGGTAACTATTGTATGAATATTAAGAGAAGCTTTAGTGATGTACAGTTATGTTATTGCAGTTTAGATGTCCTCTGTTCTCCCCACAGCTCCCTTTCCCCCTGAATTGTTGCCATCAGACAGCCTGGGCTGTCTAGCACAGGTACAAAGAAGCTGCACAGGTGTCCCTTACCTGGGGCAGCTGGGAATGGAAAAGCTTGGCGTGCTCAGGGGGTGGGCATGGCAACACCTGAGCTCCAATCCAGTGACAAGGAAGCAGTCTGCACTGATAAATGGCAAAGAAGAGCTGACTGACAGACTTTGGGAGGGACCAGGGCTGGCTGATCCAACCCCAGGGGTATAAAAGACTTGGCACCCATCTTGAACATGAACCAGCCACATGGTGTGCACAAGGGGACAGCTCCCAGTGCTGCAGCTTTTTCCTTATGTTTCCTTTGTTGTATTTTTGTTAAGGTTTATTAAAGATGGCATAATTATTAAACCTTTTTAAATTTTCAAAGTGAGCAATTGTCTCTCACAGTAGGAAGACAAACAGCAACAACATCAGCAACAACAAACACCCAGAGTCCCGTACCATCCTTTTCCCTCCCGCCGAGCGCTTTCCCCTTGACGCAGCCCTGCACCTCCCTGGGGTTACGGCGTCCCCGGGAAGAGAGGGAAGGTGCGGAATTCCCTTTCCCCACGCTCTCACCTGTGTGGTACCCTGGCCATGGCCACCCTGGTGAGGTTCCAGCCCACCAGCAGCTGGGAGGTTGTCGCAGACATCTTTTATGGAAAATCCTTTCCTTAGGATTTTTCCTCCTGGGAAGCTGAGAGGCCTCAGGGACAAAATGTAAACAATGATTATCTGCTGCTGTGGAACGCAACAGGGGGATCTGTTGTGAAATACAAAGCTGTGTTCCGTGTCAGGTACAAACAGGCCAAGTGTGTACTTGCGAATGCGAAATGTGTGGACATCGATAATGGGATAGTTGTGAATTCTAATAATAACTGATGAAAATAAAGCATGGAAAAAGGCCTTTGAACCTATCTTTTGTTTGCAATTAACTCTGGTTGATTTAGGAGCATTGGAATTAAGGTGTTAAGGATGTTGCTTTTTGCTTGCATTTAATCCATAAAAAAGCTCTTCAATAATAATCTTTTGAAGTATAATTTTAGAATATTGCTTGTATCCTTGAAACTATAGCTTTGGAATATATATAAAGGAAATATGCTTATCACACACCTTATGGAAGCAGAGAAAAACAGTTTGAGAAAGGAAGATGAACATCACCTCAAGGATTTATGGTTTCAACCAAAGGGAAGCTGGACATCACTGTTGTTAGATTTATAGCCTCTGCAATTAAAAGGTGGACACATCTGGGGAGCTGGACTCCACCAGATGGGATTCATCTTTCTCCTTTCGGAAACTGGACCGCCACCATCTGGGGATACTCCTTTGAAAATACATCCTGAGAAATTCAAATCACAATAGTGTATAGAATTGTGATGTAATAATTTTAGAATGAAAATTGCTGATGAGTAAAAATTAGAAATAGACACTGCTGAAAAAGCTGATGAGTACCCCTATAAATACCTGTAAGCCTCAACTATTGGTGTGCAGTTGGAGGGAACACTTCCCCCACTGTACCCAGAGCTGTATTGCTCATACTTTACCATAATAAATAATAAATTGATTGCTGCTTGAATATTGGCCTAGTCAAGCTTCTTATTCATAACTCTGTGATTGGTCTCATGTGGTTGTTTCTAATTCATGGCCAATCACAGCTGGCTCGGACTCTCTGTCCGAGACACAAGCCTTTGTGAAATCATTCTTTCTTTTTCTATTCTTAGCTAGCCTTCTGCTGAAATCCTTTCTTCTATTCTTTTAATAGAATATAGATCATAAAATAATAAATCAAGCCTTCTGAAACATGGAGTCAACTCCTCGTCTCTTCCCTCATCCTCAGACTCCTGTGAACGCGGTCACACCAGGCTGTGATGGAGGAGCAGGTGAGTGGGGAATGAGGGGGGGTCGTGCTGGGTTACCCTGCCCCAGAGGGACCAAAAGCTGCCAGAAAATTCACACGGAGGGGGTGAGAGTAGAACACCAAAACCTGTCAAGTTTTTCGGTTTTTTATAGGTATTGGCAAAGAATTCGAATTTATTTCTAAAACCATTTGGAAAGAATCTATCCATTCTATTGTATACAGGAATGTAGGAAACTCTGACTAGAGATGCGTAGTCGTTTTGAAACCAATGTTATAACGTTTTTACCTAGGAATGAACCAATCGAGTGCCCTTAAACCGTAGGAACAGCTGCTGAGGCTGAAGGGAATCAATCCAAAATCAATCTCCGGCAGCTTCGGTCTCCGTTCCCTGCCTGCCCCAAGGCGCGTCCGGCCCGGCCCGGGCGGGGGACGGTGCTGCCACCTTGTGGGCACGGTGCTGTGCACAGAGGGGAGCGGTGAAGCACAGCGAGGAGTGCAAAGGGGCGCGGCCGGGCTTGAGGGGCCGCCGTGCGGGGCGGTGGCTGGGAAGAACGACAGCGGCGGGGCCGGTTTCGGCGGGCGGCGGAGGCGCGGAGGGGACAGAGCTCCCGTTTCAAGATGGCGAAGCGCCCGCGTACCAGGATCCTGCGTGAGCCGGGTCGGGCTCCAGCCGCACTCAAGATGGCGGCCGCGGCAGGACTCCGGCAGAGGCGTCTCCGCCGCTCCCTGCCGCGGTTCGCGGGGTTCCGGTGCCGCTGACCCCGCCAACCGTTTTCTCCCGCCGGGAAAAGCAGCAGAAAATGGCGCTGAGAGCACGGGATCGGCGTCGGGACCGGGTTGAGGCAGCCAGCAAGAGAAACGCCTGTGTGAGGAGCGGGGGATGCTTAAGGGTACCACAACAAAGATGGCGGCTCGGCCGGGAGTGGCTTCTGCCAGTACCAAAGATTGCGGAGAGGAAATCCAGGAGAAACGGCTGCTGGCATCCTGGGCTTGCCAGGCAGGTTTTGTACTTGATTGCAAGGCAGTTTTCCTGCCTCTGCTGAGGGTGAAAATTGGAAAGGGGAGACAAAAAAGGGTCACTTTTACGCCACACCCAAGATGGCGGCTGAGGGCGGCACTCACTTGCCCTTCCAATGATGGCGGCAGTGTGCTCATGCGCCTTGGGTAGGGCGAAGAGAGGGCGGTACAGGAAATACCCCGCTCCGTCTGATGGTAAGAGTGCTTTCTCCTGGGTCTGGGCGGCATTGAGGTCGCAACGAGTTCCAGATTATCCTTGTGCCTCTCCTGTTGTGACTAAGTCGGTGTTCCCTGAGTGGCTGCAGCTCCCTGCGTGTGGAGGGAAGCCGCCTGTGCTGGAGAATGGGAGGAAGGTCCCTGCTGGTTTCTGTGTCCTCGGTGGGCACAGAACTCTGGCCAGATGGCTTGGTGAGTATTGAAAATGTGAAAAATGCGTATTTTGTGAGTAGCTTTTCGCAAATATTAAAATGAATATGGTGTTTGTTGTGTTAGAGAGTAATGCTGTATTAATTCTCTTAAATAGTGTGTTAAATATAGTTTTAGGTTATAACAAAATGTTAAAATAGAAACTATGCTATGTTGGAGACTTTTTTTAAAGCAAGGACTCGCAGTGAGATAGCAGCCACAGGACACCTAAATCTTTCAGAGCAAAAGAATTTATTGCTCTCTTATTGGAAGAAATTAACTTCTTCCTGCCTCGAAGGCACTGTTAGGATTCAGAGGACGAAGTTGATGATGACCAGACAGAATCCTGTGTTTGAATGGAATTTATGCATCAGGTATGAGGTGTATGAATATGCAACAGGCTGTTGTTTTTAAGGGTTAATCCTTTGTTAACGGGGGTCCTTTTTCGGGCTTATGCTGCCCAGAAAAAGGTACCCGGACGTCCGTAACTCTTTGTCTCTATTGTCTCATATTGTCCTAATTTAATTTGTCCAAATTATTATTACTCTAATTGTATTATTATTTTTGTAACCATTTAATTACTGTTAACCTTTTAAAAGTGTAAAAACAAGTGATTGGCGTTTTTCACAGGATCAATCCTGCTTCTTTTTCACTGAATTGTTGTAATGAGTCGTCAGCTTTTAGCCAGCCTCAGTTCAGTTTCTTTTTCACAAATCTTTTTGGTTGTTTCGATCCTGAACTTGCCAAACCCTTAATTTGCTACATTAACCCTGAGAAGGTTCCACAAGCCAATGCTGAGGGGATTGGGGATTGGATAGTTAGGATCTTATGGCCTTTCAAGGGTTGGGTTCACCCCCTGATTTTGGTGCCAAGGGAAACTCCAAGTTAACACGGATCAAAATACAAAACAGTTCCCTCATCAAAGTCAGTTTTCCAAACCTCTGTTCAGGATCCAGAAGAAATGGGAATGCCCTTGGCAAAAAAGGGCATTTTGAGACAAAGCAAGCTTAAAATGCCTGTAAGCAGGAAATCCAGGAGAAACGGCTGCTGGCATCCTGGGCTTGCCAGGCAGGTTTTGTACTTGATTGCAAGGCAGTTTTCCTGCCTCTGCATGGGGTGGCACCTGCATCCCACTGGAAAGGGGAGAGAAATAATTCCCCTCCTTCCCTGGCCCAGCCCTGGAGTGGGAGCAGCTTGCCCTTATCCTGGAGTTCTCCTGCTCCTGCCCAGCATCCCTCTGGTACCCTCATATGCTTCCCAAGTTCCCAGCACTGATGGATCTAAACAAGGAGAACAATCCCTGTTTCTTCTCTTCTCCATCCTTCATGTTCCTGGGCCCTGCATCTCCCTGGTTATTCCATGTCTGACTCCTCATCTCCATCCCACCTTCTCCCTGGTCACATCTGAGCCTGAGATGTGTTTAGCAGCAAATCCATTCCTTTAAAGGAAGCCCAGTGCAAAGAGCATCCAGCTGCAGGTAAGTCTTCCTGCATTTCCTTTTTTCTCTGGCCAGTTTTGGAGGGTTTCCCTCTGTGCTTTCCTGTGACCCAGATGTGTCCCTTCCTTTGTCCAGATCCAGTGCCAAAAGATTGAACAACTGCTGAGTGGGGTCTGGGATGAGAATGGTTCTGCTAAAATGAGGGAAAGAATGCTAGAAGAAAAATGAGCTTCCTTTGAATGTCTGGAATAAAAGCACTGGGAAAGGGCACTTTTTAATTCAATTTGGTGCCACCTCCCCTTTTTTTATGGCTCATACTCCATGGTGAGCAATCTAAGCCAAAAGATGAAATGCAGGAGGCTTTGATTCTGCAGTGAGCTTAACTTCCCTTTTCTCCTCTCTTTCAGGACAGGGAGAACCACTGAAGTTGTCCTGGCCTTGCCAAGGTGTTTGAGCTGCCAAACCCAAACGGGTCCTGATGATGGAGGACTTAAGAAATTACTCAATCCAGCTAAATGCTTTAAAAAGGGAGATGGTTTGGTTATAGAAATATTTCTGCCTGAGACTGGGAAGAGATTGGGAAGAGGTAAACCCCCCAATTCTGCATAACAGCACAAGGATTTTTTAATTCTTTGCCTTTTTTTCCCTTCCTTTGAATGGGTTTGTTTGTTTCCCCTTGGAGACTGCACACACAATAGGCAGATTTTTCAAGTAAGCCATTTTTTCCCACTTTTAGTCTTCAATGGAGCCCAGGTGCCAATTGTTTGCTGCTTGGTTTCTGCCTTCCCTTTCCTGCCTACAGCTTAAGCCCTTTCTCTCCTTCCTGCTTTTTGGCCATCACTGGTCATGCAGATGATGCTGATGCAGATGGCTGATAAATAATTATCAAACAGCTTGGGAATGGTCTGTATCAGTAACATTAAAAGATGCAGTATATGGACCATCAAGCAATGAATTTAGCAACAGTTGGATAGTAACTAATCATCTTTCCTTTGAAGCCCTCTTCATAGCATATTTCCTTGTAAAGGGAAAGCATTTGGTTTTTCTTTTAAAAAATACTACAAATCACCAACAGCCAGCTTAAGTGAGCATGGCAGACTGACAAAGACATGGTAATGTTTTTTCTTTTAAATCCCTCACAAGCCCATCCCCTACTGGGGAGGCAGCTCAGCGAGTTTCAGCCCACAGCTGCCATCCTGTGCTCATGGAGAGCAACCTCTCCAGCTGTCCCAGCCTCAGGAAAGCACAGAAGAGGGCTTTACACAGATCAGGGATTAAGCTAGACCCAGGTTGGGCTCAGCTCAGTCACCATGGCACTGTTAGAAGCCTTAAACCCTTTTTCTATCGGATTGATTGATGGTGGTTGTGGTGCAGCCACTGTATTGCTGTCAATGTGCTCCCCTGCAGCCTAGCCTGACATGGTGAGCAGGGGCTTGGGGTTCTGCCTCATGTGTTAAACATCAAACCAGAAGATAAAACAACAGCTAAAAGCCCTGCCCTGCCATGTGCCTCACTCTGCACCACTGCTATGAGAGGAGGGTGAGAGACCCAGTCAGTTTTAGCTCTGTAAAGCAGCTGCAGAGCAGTGATGAGTGCCTGAATCACATCCCCTGCAGCCATCAGGGGAGTGAGTGCAGGGAAAAGGGCAGAGAAAGGGAAATAAAAAAACAACAGAGCCACCAAGACTGGAGGATGTGAGGATGAATCCAGAACTATGCTCTCCAAGAACTGAAAGAACACATTTCTTAAAACAAGACATCCAAACTGGAATGAGGGACTTGCACTCTTTCCAGATCTTGCCAGCACCATAACTCATTAAAAAAAAAAAAAAAAAAGTCATCTGTGGAAGTGGGATGCTCCTTTAAGCCTGGCAGAGACTTTCTCCAGCACCACAAACCACCCTTCCTGTTGCTCTTCCTTTACCACTCAGGGCTGAGCCATGGAGACCTGCTTCTTTAGTGTGTGTATTTCAGGTTTTTTTTAAAACCAAGAAAAAAATCGATATCATATTTTAAAAAGAACCCCCAGAGCTTTGGGGAAAGTGGGCATAAATGTCAAACAAAACACAAAGAAAGACTGAGCTACTACGGGCTCTTAGAGCAGCAGTGGTGGGGTGGGAGGGAAGAAATACAGCAGACAAATTTAACACCATTTAGGAGGGTTTATACACAATGTTTTCATTGCAAGCAGCATTTAGAAGTGACAATTTAGTGATTTATCATATCCCAGCACACTCCTTCCCTGTCAAAGTGATAGGCAGAACCAGCAGAGCAGCTCTGAACACACCGTTCACTACAAGGCACCACCAACAAATCCAGAACAGCTCCACCCTTGGCCAACCCTGTCCCCTTGGGCCTTCTGAGAAGCTGGGATTTAGGAAAAGGCCTTGCAGGGGAACAGTGTTTCAAATGTCAAAGGCTTTAAAAATATACAAGGAGAGGAAAGAACATTTCAGGGTTTTTTTCAGCTGATAGTTTCGGAATTTACTTGGAATAAGCTTCTTCCCCAAGAGGGATTTCAATTCTACACATGCACAAAGAGGAGAAAACATTAATGCAGTGTTGAGACAGCTGTGTGCTGTGAGCAGTGGTTTTAAGGTAAGGCCCTTGTATATCTGGGAGGGTGAAACCTCTGTGTTCAACCCTCTGGGATCATCACTTGGGCTTCCTGTGCTTCTCAAGCTCTCAAAGTAAAATTGACCTACCAAACTCATCTTTGTCTCAATCCTAATCCCTGCATCATCCTTCAGGTGTATTTCCTCACAATGAAATTGGAGTAGAAAATGCTTTAGGAGATGCTTTGCAGCCCCTTCTTCCCCAAAGGCCCAATCTGCTTTAATTTTTAGGAATGCTGTTCAAGCACAAGGTTTGGATGCAGCCAGTGAGACTCACATTTCAGAAGGACCATCAATGGTCTGATAAAGACACAGCACTTTCAAGCAGGCTGCTGGGACTGAGGAGGATATTTGAAAGCTGTTGACATGCAGTTCTAGCAGAAGTGCAAAATGAAATGTAATGTAGTAGAAGTGGAAAGTGAAATGCTGTTAGACAAGGCTGCTGCCCAAATTGGCTCTGCCTGGATCCACCTGGCCTGCAGCACAGCCTTCTCCCTTTCTCCTCCCTGCCCTCTGCTCAGCACCAACCCAAACCTGGGCTATTTCAATTCCTGTCAGACACAGAGCAGCTGATGGGCAGCAAATGCAGCCTTCCCAAAGTGGCTGCCCATGGCCCGGCCTGCAGGGCAGAGCTCAGCGAGGAGGTGGCAGCTTCCTCAGCGGCTTTTCATGTCCTCTCTCTGCCATGCAGACACTGGCATGCATGGCACGGCTCTGTTTTGGCAGCCGGTCCCTTGGCAGGGCTGGGTGAGCACAGGGTGAGTACAGGGTGAACTCTCTCCTCCTTGCTGTGACACCTGGGCTGGCAGGGATGACACAGTGACCTCGGCCGGCCGATGCTGCCTGTGCCATCACCTGGCACTGACGTGTTTGATGAAAATCCTTTTGCTGGGATTTTTCTCCTGAGAAGCCTCAGAACAGAAATGGAACCAGTAACAATCTGCTGGCTGTGGAGTGTGGGCTGGAGATGGTTTAGCAAGAGGGGCATCTTGGATTGGTCTCCTGTGCATTGTTTCTACTTGATGACCAATCATGGTCCAGCTGCGTCGGGGCTGTGAGCAGTCCCAGGTTTTTATTATTCATTCCTTTCCAGCTTTCTGATGTCTCCTTGCTCTTTTAGTATAGTTCTACTATCTCATTTTCTTTTAATATAATAGAGATGATAAAATAATATTTCAGCCTTCTGAAAGGTGGAGTCAAGATTCTCGTCTCTTCCCTCGTCCTGGGGACCCTCATCACCACAATCAGCAGCCGAGCGGGTTTGTGCGAGCCTCTCAGTAACCCTCGGCCGGTCCTGAGTCGGCAGACACCGGGGGGGCAGCCCCGACACGGCCGAGAGAGGGGAGACACCCTCTGTGTGTGCCCCGAGGGTGCTGAGGGCACCTGGGCTGGGGGGAGACACTCTCTGTGTGTGCCCCGAGGGTACTGAGGGCACCTGGGCTGGGGGGAGACACTCTCTGTGTGTGCCCCGAGGGTACTGAGGGCACCTGGGCTGGCAGGGAGACACTCTCTGTGTGTGCCCCGAGGGTGCTGAGGGCACCTGGGCTGGGGGGAGACACTCTCTGTGTGTGCCCCGAGGGTGCTGAGGGCACCTGGGCTGGGGGGAGACACTCTCTGTGTGTGCCCCGAGGGTGCTGAGGGCACCTGGGCTGGGGGGAGACACTCTCTGTCCCCCAAGGGTGCTGAGGGCACCTGAGCTGGGCCCCTGTGCAGCACAAGAGACACCAGAGACAGCGGTAGATGATAAAGGGCTGACTCTTAGCAGGGGTTAATCCAAGGTTTTATTAGGAGTCCCAAAGGAGCTCCTGCACCTCAGGGGCCTCCTGCCGAGAGCCCCAGGGAGATGTGCCAAGGTCACCTTTAAAGGGAGGTGGAAACCCAAAGTAGATAACATTTTACCAACCATTAAGTGACCCTAAGGGATGGATGCTGGGGGATCCAGACATACAGGACAGCGTATGGGGCAAGGCTTGGGGGACTGACCCCTGGCCTCTGGCTCATCACTCGACGACTTGGACTGAAACTTCTGCATGGAGGGATGGGAGGCTGAGTGATTGACAGAGAGGCAGGGTGGGGGTTTGGGGATGATCTCATCCCGGGAGAGGGATAACACAGGTAGAAGGAGGGGGGTACAGTTGGGGATAAACCATTTGGGAAAAATATGGGGATACAAAACAAAATTACTTCAAAGTATTACAAAGTATAAAAATGCACTACAGCAGGTTTGGGCAGCACCAAATAAAATGTAATAAAATGCTTTAAAAATAAAAAAATTAAAAATAAAAATTAAATAAAATTAAAAAAAAACAAAATTAATTTAAAATAAATGAAAACCAAAAACTGTAAAGTGCTGTAAAGTGCTGTAAGAGTTCCCGAAAAGGTAGTGCCGTAATGCAAGACCCTCAAACACCACCACAATCACCAGCTTGAGTTGGTCTGGGCAGCACTAAATAAAAAAAACTAAAAACCTTTAAAAATAGAAAAATAAAAAATAAAAAATTAAAAAATTAAATAAAATCTTTTAAAATAGAAAAATTAAGAATAAAAATTTAATAAAAAATAAAATTAAAAAACAAAATAAATGCTTTAAAAATAGAAAAATTAAAAATAAAAAATAAATAAAAAATAAAATTAGAATAATAAAATAAAAGCTATAAAAATAGAAAAATAAGAAATAAAATTAAAAAATAAAATTAAAGCTCTAAAAATAAAAAAATAAAAATAAAAATTAAATAAAAAATAAAAATAAAAAATAAATGGTTTAAAAGTAGAAAAATTAAAACTAAAATAAAAAATAAGATTAAAAAATTAAAATAAAAAGCTTTAGAAATAGAAAAATTAAAAATAGTAAGTAAATAAAAAATAAAATAAAATAATATAAAAACCTTTAAATATAGAAAAATTAAAACTAAGTAAATAAAAAATAGAAAAATAAAATAAAAGCTTTAAAAATAGAAAAATTAAAAATAAAAAATTAAAAAATAAAATAAAAGCTTTACAAATAGAAAAAGTAAAAATAGAAATTAAATAAAAAATAAAATTTAAAAAAAGCTTTAAAAATAGAAAAATTAAAAATAATAAGTAAATAAAAAATAAAATTAAAAAAATAAAAATGCTTTAAAAATATATAAATTAAAAATAAAAATTAAGTAAAATTAAAAAAAACAAAATTAATTTAAAATAAATGAAAAACAAAATAAAAACTGTAACGTGCTGTAAAGTGCTGTAATCATTCCATAAAAGGTAGTGCCGTAATGCAAGACCCTCAAACACCACCACAATCACCCGCTTGAGTTGGTCTGGGCAGCACTAAATAAAAAAAACTAAAAACCTTTAAAAATAGAAAAATTAAAAATAAAAAATAAAATTAGAAAAATACAGAAAGCTTTAAAAATAGAAAAATAAAAATAAAATTAAAAAATAAAATTAAAGCTTTTAAAATAGAAAAAATAAAAATAAAATTTAAATAAAAAATAAAAATAAAAAATAAATGCTTTAAAAATAGAAAAATTAAAAATAATAAGTAAATAAAATTTTAAAAATAAAATAAAAAGCTTTAAAAATAGAAAAATTTAAAATAAACATTAAGTAAAAAATAAAATTAAAAAATTAAAATAAATTTAAAATAAATTAAAAACAAAATAAAAACCGTAAAGTGCTGTAAAGTACCATAAAAGTTCCATAAAGGGTAGTGCCGTAAAGCGCGACTGTCGCAAAAGGTGCCGTAAAGCGCGACTGTCGTAAAAGGGGCCGTAAAGCGCGACTGTCGCAAAAGGTGTCGTAAAGCGCGACTGTCGCAAAACTGCCGTAAAGCGCGACTGTCGTAAAAGGGGCCGTAAAGCGCGACTGTCGCAAACGGGGCCGTAAAGCGCGACTGTCGTAAAGCGCGACTGTCGTAAAAAGGGGCCGTAAAGCGCGACTGTCGCAAAAGGGGTCGTAAAGCGCGACTGTCGTAAAAGGGGCCGTAAAGCGCGATTGTCGCAAAACTGCCGTAAAGCGTGACTGTCGCAAAACTGCCGTAAAGCGCGACTGTCGCAAAAGGGGCCGTGAAGCGCGACTGTCGCAAAGGGGGCCGTAAAGCGTGACTGTCGCAAAAGGGGCCGTGACGCGCGACTGTCGTAAAAGGGGCCGTAAAGCGCGACTGTCGCAAAAGGGGCCGTAAAGCGCGACTGTCGTAAAAGGGGCCGTAAAGCGCGACTGTCGCAAAAGGGGTCGTAAAGCGCGACTGTCGCAAAAGGGGGCGTAAAGCGCGACTGTCGCAAAACTGCCGTAAAGCGCGACTGTCGCAAAAGGGGCCGTGAAGCGCGACTGTCGCAAAACTGCCGTAAAGCGCGACTGTCATAAAAGGGGCCGTAAAGCGCGACTGTCGCAAAACTGCCGTAAAGCGCGACTGCCGTAAAATTGTGCCATATAGGCTGGCAGCGCCGTGGCCGTCACGGAATGCCGCACAAGATCGCGACGGCCTCCCGAGTGGGCGTGTCCGGGACGGAGCGCCGTGTCGACGGGCTGACGTCATTAGGCGGCACTCTGCGTGCAGTGCGCCCATGCAGACGGCAGGGGGCGCTGTGCCTGCAGTTCGCCGGCGCAGACGGCAGGGGGCGCTGTGCCTGCAGTTCGCCGGCGCAGACGGCAGGGGGCGCTGTGCCTGCAGTGCGCCCATGCAGACGGCAGGGGGCGCTGTGCCTGCAGTGCGCCCATGCAGACGGCAGGGGGCGCTGTGCCTGCAGTGCGCCAAAGCAGACGGCAGGGGGCGCTGTATAAATAGAGTATTAAGTATCAACTATCTAGAAGAAGAAATAAAAGCTCTATGTCACCTGCAGCTGTAGAAAATTTCAGCTCCCATGGAGGAAATAGTTTTCCTAAAATCATTACCGTTTTGGGGTTTTTTGCACTCCCCGGTAGCCTGAACGTTTCTACTGCTGCTTTTTTATTCTAAAGCTAGAATGGAAATCCAAGATTAGAAATACAGGGAAAGAAAGAGAGAAATGATTAAAGAGAGAAAGAAAGAAAGAGAGAGAGAGACAGAGAGAAAGAGAGAAAGAGAGAAAGAGAGAAAGAGAGAAAGAAAGAAAGAAAGAAAGAAAGAAAGAAAGAAAGAAAGAAAGAAAGAAAGAAAGAAAGAAAGAAAGAAAGAAAGAAAGAAAGAGACAGAAAGAAATAGAGACAGAAAGAGAGTGAGAGAAAGAAAGAGAGAGAGAAAGAAATACAGACAGAAAGAGAGAGACAGAAAGAGAGCGAGAGAAAGAAATAAAGAGAGAAAGAAATAGAGAAAGACAGACAGAAAGAAAGAAAGAGAGGGACAGGAAGAGAGCAAGAGAAAGAAAGAGAGAGAGAAAGAAATAGAGACAGAAAGAGAGCGAGAGAAAGAGAGAGAAAGAAATAGAGAGAGACAGAAAGAAAGAGAAAGAGAGCGAGAGAAAGAGAGAGAAAGAAATAGAGAGAGACAGAAAGAAAGAGAGAGACAGAAAGAGAGCGAGAGAAAGAACGAGAGAAAGAAATAGAGACAGAAAGAAGGAGACAGAAAGAGAGTGAGAGAAAGAAAGAAAGAAAGAGAGAGAGAAAGAAATAGACAAAGGGAGACAGAAAGAGAAAGACAGAAAGAAAGAAAGACAGACAGAAAGAAAGAAAAGGAAAAAGGAAAGGAAGAAAAAAAAAGGAAGGAAGAGAAAGGAAGAAAAAAAATGAAAAAGGAAAAGGGTGAGAGTGAAAAAGAAAGAGCGAAAGTGGAAAAAGGGGTGAAAAAACAGAGTGAAAAAAAGAAAAAAGAGTTGGAGTGGAAAAGAAAGGACATTCGGGAGGGGCGGTGCTGCCTAAGGTGCTTCCGCGCCCAGGAGCGAAGGAGCCGTTTGATCCCCCGGCGGGACCGCAGCTCCCGGTGGCGGAAAACGGAGCGGTGGCTGTCAGTCCGAGACTACAACTCCCGGCAGGCCCTGCGGCCGTAAAGCGCGGCGTCTGACGCAACGGCCGACGCGCCATATGAATGGCTGGCGGGCCGAGGCGGCCGCGCGCCGGGGGAGCGGGCTGGGCGCGGGGAGCTCCCGGCGCCTCTCCCGCGCGGGACGGAGCCGCGGCAGCGACGCTGGAGGGGCGAAGCCTCTGGCCGGCCGCCCGCACGGAGCCGAGCGGCGCGGAAGGGGCGTCCGCCCGGTGCCTCGGCCTCGCTCAGCGGTCCCGGTGGCGGGGGCTCGGCTCGGGCGGGGCGCGCTGCCGCCCGCCGATGGCGGAGCGCCAGGCGGTGCTTTGCTGCCGCGGGCCGGGAGCTGCAGGAGCCGCCCCGGGCGAGCGGCGCCGGGCGCTGCCGCGGTCACTGTGCGGCGGCTGGCGGAGGCGCGGGAGCCGCCGAGCTGCAGCCGTGTCCCTCGGGCTGCTGCCGCTGCTGCGGGCGGGGGCGGACGAGCGGCTGGAATGACACGGCTGCTGAGTGCCTCAGTGCTCGTGGCTCTTTCTTCCACGCAAACAGATGGAGCGGCATCGCTGAGCAGTAAAACACAGCGATGGCCCGGAGAATGGCGAGCGCAAGGAGCGCCGGGCTGGATCCTTCTGCTGGCACAGGTGCGATCCGCAAACTCAGCCCCTTGTGCCCCTACCCTCCCGACCCCCAGGGGAAATGCTCTCCAGCCTCGAGCTGCTGCAAGACAAAACGTGTGATTTGACACTAGGGTCCGGAAAAGGTTTCCGTTTAGATTAGCAAATGCCTCAATTGTTCTTGGTTACATCCTAGGATCGGTTTTAGGCAGTGACTTTATACCGCTTGTCGGATTTTCTTGTGCAATGGTAAGAAAATAGGCAGGTCTGATACTGGTTTCGCTTTTTTTCTACTTCATGTTCCATGAGCTGCTTTTATCCAAGCAATTGTTTTAAAGTTCTACTGTAGGCGTTTCTGGTTCACTTTTTTTTTCTTTGCAGCACCCGTGACTATTTTTTTTCTCTAAATCGGCAGTAAATATAGCTGAGTAAAATTACCTTGGTTTTCTTCCTTCTTTTTTAACTTAATTGTTTTTATTAATAATCCTATTTGAATATGCAGAACAAGTGGGTATGTCCTGTAATATATCCTAGCTTTTCTTGTTTTCAGGGTACTCAGAAAATCTGTCTCCCTTGGAGTCCCACAAAACCATTCTCAGTGCAATCTCCATTAAGGTATGGATTGACAAGCCACCATCAGTTTAGATATTTGCCTGTGTACCTTTTCCTGTAATTCAGAGCTTGCGTTCTGTGGTTTTTATGATAAACCTATCCAACATGTAAAAATGGTTTTACAAGTCTTAATCGTTGAAGGCAGCAAGAAGTGGTTTTAAAGCCTGTTCTTGAGCAGACAAAGGGAAAAAGTGTGAATTTGATGCTGAACTTGTCATTTTTCATTTGACTTGCCTTGAATGATTTAGGAAGAGAGAGAACTAGAAAAAAGAAAGAAATAGAATTGGTTCTTGGGCCCTCCTAAAATGCTCCCCGTGATTCTGTGTGGAGCCAAAGTGAAGGGTGATGGAACAGAGCCCTGTGCTTTAGAAGGAAATCAATTTCAACCTGATCTCCACCCTGAGTCTCCCTAATTTCTGTTTTTAAAATGCAAACTAAGTTTAGGAAGTGTTGGAAGTTAGTATTTTGGGGAAGAAATGGCAGTTGCACCAACCGTTCCATTTCCCAGAGGCTCTGGGAACGATTCATTTTGTAAGCGCTGTAACTGCAATCGGTTGGTGGTTCGGGGTTGGAATGTGCACTTGCCCTCCTCTAAAGCACTCGTTCCTTTGCATTTCAGTGCCAGGAGTCTGGAGAAACTGGAGAAGAGCCCAAGAGACATTTTTCATCCTGAGCTACAAAAGGTAGGAAGTGACTTTTCTTTGTTTGGTTCTTTTTCTTTATGATTTGCTGGAAATAGAAGTAATTAAGTATAGATACTACTGGTTTGTTTCTTCCAGTAGCTAATAATAATAATAATAATAATAATAATCTAATACTACTTAAACTGTCTCTTTATCCATTGAACTGGCCATTTCAAATCCAAACTTCTAAACACAAATAAAACCATCATCCTTGTAGAATCTTTAATAGGAGGGGGCTAAAGATGCTGTTTTTGTTGACAGGATTTATTGGTTCTTGAAGGGCAAGAGGTGAGTACAAGCCTGACTACTTCTTGCTCACAGACCCGTCCGGTGAGTACATCTTTGTATTTTGATGGGCTTTTGATGACTTCTAAATCAATTGCTCGTTACAGTAAAAAGAAGTAATGTTTTTTTGAACCTGACAGCAAAAATAACTTGAAGCACCAACTTAATAATAATAGATCACCAATATAAGTTAATGATTTTATGCTATACTATCAAAGTTTAAAGGTAAATTATTGTGTATTGGGAGATGGTATAAAATGTATGTTCTAATGCGTAGGATGTATACAAAGATACGTACATACATGAAAGTCCTTAGAGGAACAAATTGTTATGTCTTCTGTTTGACTGTTTATCATACAATATCTGGCTTTATTTCCCAGGGATTGGTGAATTTTAAATTTGGAGTCCTCTATGCTAAGGATGGTCAGCTTACAGGTGATGAAATGTTCAGTCATGGTGAGTTTTTCACCTTCTCCTTAATTGTTTTGCTCATCTGAAAAAAAAAAAAAAAAAAAAAAGGTAGGTTTATTATTTGTTACCCTGTTCTGTCCGTTTCCCCAGTATTTGCTGGAGCTCTGCTTACCCAAGCTTTGGGTAAAACAAGCTTTGGGTTCCTTCTGTCCCACTGGGTGTTGCCCAGTTTGGTTGCATCTGGTGAAATTCACCCTGAGCCCTTACAGAACCAGCTCAAACCACGTGAGAGCCATTCGCAGCTCTCTCAGGACACCCGGAGGAGGATGGGTGACGTTTCTGAGCATCTGGCCAAGTGTACTTCTGTCAAAACTCGGCCTGTGTAATTTCTGGGGAAAACCCTTCTGTATCCTGGAGGGTTCCTCAAACTCTGTTGAGGATCCAGTTAGCAGTTGCTCACCTGGATGGTTCCAGCTCCTCAAGTTAACACTTGTACTCTTGCCCTGTAGTTTAGATCTATTGTAGTTTGTTATTTTGCACAATTTTACGTCTTTGGAAAATAACGTGCGTTTCACTCTTTGGAACCTCTCGGATCATTCTTTGGTGCAGCACCACCTAATGGGACACTTGGCTGCTGTGCTGAAGGGCTTGGTTACTAGGATTGTAAATCCCGGAGAGTTTGTAAGTCTTCTGTCCCCAGGGAGGTGTCACGCTTTGTTCACTCTGTTTGTCAGGTGCTGCTTCTCGTCGGAAGTATTAACTTCAAACTGCCCTGTTCTTTTTTTAACTTTTTTTCCTGGTTCTCTCCGTAGGGCAGGGAAGGACTCTCGTATCCCGGTCGTCAGACTCAGCGCTGCCCGAGAAGATACAGAGAGTGTAAAAATCATAAGAAGCAAATAGGACTGCAGAGGAAACAAACTGGAGAGAACAAAAGGTGATATTGTTCTCCTTAGCCTGGATTAGAAACATCCCCTGTGCTTTGATGCCGGTGGCTGCCAGGGGCTCGTTAGGTCTTTTTAGGCAGGTGTAGGTGTTCACTTGTAGGTTCTATTTTTTGGCAAAGGACCATGAGAGAAGTTTATTTCTACATCCAAATAAACATTCATCTTATCTGAACATAACCTGTCATCCCATTTCTGACGTTAAGGACTCCTGTATAAATACTTGGGGAGGTTTTCTTTGTCGTTTCTGAATGGTTCCATTTTGGTTCCATCTACCTGCCGGATACTTGAACGAGTCTGAGGTGGTTTAATTGCATACTGCTTCCTTGAAATTCTGTTGGTCTCTGCTTGGAACCCTTCTTGTAGTGCTTCATGAAAGACTTCTGATGGTGTTTTCTTGCCTGTTTGTGTTTAAGGTCGTGCTCTGATGCATTTACAGAAACCATGGCAGGAGAGAGTCAGCTGCTGGAGAAGAGGAGACAGTATTATCCCTGGGCAGCATAGAACTGCGCTACTGCTGTGTCATCAGCTGTGTCTGCACTGAAAGTAGCCACCTTCACTTGTAGGTAGCTCCTTGGTGCTTTAGGACACGCTGAGGGATTTATTCCTTTTGGGATCCACGATGAGAATTCCCAAGAGAGGTAGTAATAAGGTATGAGATTGGAAAAAAGCCTGTGTCCTTGGAATGTTGTTGTTGTCGTCAAAAGTTAATTTTTCCTTCTTTCTTAGCCAGTAGTCAGCTTTTTGCTTTATTTTTTGTGGGATCAGTACTTGATTGTTTAAAAAATGGCTTCAAAATAACTGCAGCGGCTGGCCACCAGGACCTTGTTCAGATTTGCCTATTTGCTTGTAGCTAAAACGTTTCCATATTGTTTCTCGTTCTATTGAAGAAACTGCTGCCCAGTCAACTAAGAACTGAACATCTATCTGTCTGGGACATGGGGAGAGGATTTAGGTCGTGTCTTTGTTTCCAGAAAAAAGTTCCAGTGTAGTTTCTAACTAGAGGCAAAGGGGGGGTGAAGACTCGGGGCTCTGATGCCGTTGGGGGCACCCCGAGGTGCCCAGGAGAGGGAGCCCCACTGCGGTGCAGGAGCAGGTATGTTATCACGTACTAGAGAGCAAATTATAAACAGAAATATGAAAATTATAAATATAAAAATATTTTTTAAGTCATTAAAGAAAGCGGTTTTTTTTACTTGTCAGTAGGCAGGGTTTTGATGATAAAAATGATAAATACAAAGAATATGAAGGTAGAAATCTAAGTCCTCAAATATATCATAAATACATACAGATAAAGTTTAAAACTACAAGAAAAAATCAGTTGCAGCAGTAGATACGATACATAATATAAATAATACTTTAAATACATGTCTAGAATTTTATAGATATTATAGATAATTATTAATAGATTGCATCAAAAGAAACTATATCTATAAATGTGAGTACAACTATACAAAGTATAAAAATATTTCGATACCGTTTAAAAGAAGGTGTTTTCGTGTATTTATTTGGTTAGAGATGGGGTTTTTATTTGGATTAATAGAAGTATTCTAGAAATATAAATCTAACTATAGAAAGATACAATCGATAGAGAAAGATATTTCTAAAAACACAACCGAACGACGCCGCCTTCGGGGGAATCGCACGAGCTCGGCCGAAGCAAGGCGAGAGCGGCCGACCCTGACGGCCTCGAGCGAACCGAGGCGAGGCTTCCGAGGCTGCCTGGAGCGAAGCGAGCCGAGCTCAGGCGAAGCGAGCCTGCCGCTCTCGTGCGCGCTAATTAGCGCCAGTGCGGTCCCAGCCTAATGAGCTCCTGCCCGAGCCCGCGCTCCCGGTCGTGTCCGCGCCATTACCGGGCCGCCCGCGGGACGCGGCAGCGGGAGAGCCCCGAGCCGGGCGAGCTGAACGTGAGGCGGCGGCGCTTGCCCGCCCGCCCTCAGGGAGCCGAGCCGAGGCGAGCGGAGCCGAGGCGCGCCGAACGCAGAGAGCGGCTGGGAGTTGGGCCGAAGCGAGCCGAGCTCTGCCGAAGAGGCGAATGCAGGCGACAAGAGCCGAGTTGAGGCGACAATAGCCGAGTTTAGGCGACAAGAGCCGACTCGAGCCGAGCGTCTCCGGAGGGAGCCGAGCTCCGCCGAGCGCAGCATCCCGGGCAGGGCGAGGCGCCGGGCCGGGCTCGGGGTGCAGCCGGGGCTCTGGGGGGCTTCCCCGCCTGTCCCTCTCTCTAGCCCTCCTTCCTTCTCCCCGTATTCGCCTTCTCTCGCTCCCTTTCCCCCATTCCCTCTCCCCCCACAAACCCGGCTCCTTCCTGTCCTGTCCCTAGCCCGCTACTCCCTTCTGTTCCCCCTCTCTCCTTCCTCTGCCCAGCCTCCCTATACCCTCGTCCCGGGCTTTCCCTTCCCGTCCCGCTTTCCTGCACAGCTGAGCTCCCTCGCCGCCCTTTCTCATGCCCTGCTCTCGCTCCTCTCTTCCCGTGCCCCCTTTCCTTCTTTGCCCCGCAGCCGCGGGGCTCGGGCTGCCGGAGAATAAAGCCCCGAGGGCCGGAGCCCGGCGCCCCTGGGCCCTTGCAGGAGTCCCCGCGCGGGGCCGGAGGCTCTCGGCGGATCCCCCCGTGCCGCTCAAGCAGCCCGGCCGACAGCGCCGGAGCTGCGGCTTTGCCGGCATCGCGCTGAGAGCGGCCCCCGCCCTGTGCCGGGCCGTCCCCGCCGTCTGTGCCGCTCCCTCTCTCGCTGCCCCCGGCCCGAGACAGCGAGGCTGGGCAGGAACCTCAAGCCTTCTGGGGGCTGCCCCCGCTTTCTTGTTGCAGCAGAATCCCTTGCTGGGGCCATGCGCGTGTGGGAAGGGCTTGGGGGAAGCGCTGCGCTGCTGTCCAGGGCAGGCGGACTCGTTCTGAGCCTTCTTTGGGGGTCAGGAAAAGGGGGGGTGAAGACTCGGGGCTCTGATGCCGTTGGGGGCACCCCAAGGTGCCCAGGAGAGGGAGCCCCACTGCGGTGCAGGAGCAGGTGGGGGGCGGGCGAGGGGCGGGGGTCACGCTGGGTGCCGTCCCCCAGAGGGACCCAAAGCTGCCACCAAATGCACAGGGAGGGAGGGGTGAGTGGGTGTAGGATGCTAAAACCTGGCAAGGCGTTCGGTTTTCTAGGTATTGCTAAAGAATAGGAATTGGTCTCTAAACTCAGCTGGGGAGAAACCCTCTCTACGCACTCATTTGTTTCCAGGAATGTAGAAGGTTCCGACTGGAGATGGGTAGTAGTTCTGAAGATATTGCCGTGAGGTTTTGATCTAGGAACGGACCGAGCTGTGCCCTGGAACCCTCAGAACAGCTGCAGGGGCTGAAGGCGATAGAAGGGGCTCTCTGGCACCTTTTGCCTCCGTTCTCTGCCAGCGCCCAAATCGTGTCGCAGTCCCGGAAGAGGCGCTTGTCATCCCGAGAGCCAAAAGGAAGACGTGTAAAATCCCAGCTCTGCCTTGGGTTTCGTGTGGGTTTTTTACTTCGTATTGATGTCATTCCAGAGAGCAAGGAAAGAAGAAATGTGACCGGCTCCCACTATTACTGTGTGAAGGCTTTTTTTAACGGCTGCTGTATTTATATTCTCTTTTCCCACTCCAAGCTTGACTTTTGCCCTCGTTTTTCGAGCTCTGCTGCATTGGGTGTCCCAAGGAGGGCGGGGTTCCTCAGCAGGGCTCTTAGGAGGTGGCGCTGATTCTGCTTTTTCTGAAGGCGTCTCAAAGCGTGCTACCAGAATGACAGTTTTGTGCACTGGAAAGCTTTCCCTCAGTGCCATCAGCGCACGTCCGTGTCTGAATTGTGGAAACAGACGGACTAAGAACAGCCAGCACCCGGAGCAGATGTCTGTTGGCTCTGTGTCTGTGAGAAGCGGGCTGTGTGCTGGACGGGGAGAGGCGCTGTTGGAGAGTGGCATCAGCGCCAGGTGTGAGCTGTGAGGATGATGGGGGGCTCGGAGCAGCCCCAGGTGTGAGCTGTGAGGATGATGAGGGGCCGGCTCCTGCCGGCGGGGTGGGGGGGGGGGAGGCAATTTTAGGGGGAGGCTTCGCCTCAGCTCCCTTTTGCATGGAGCTGCTGAGAAGAGGGGTGCATGGGGGGCTCCCGGGGCTGTCTCATGGAAGGACTGCGAGAGCTTCTCGCAGCGTCTGGGCGAACACCTGGATGCGCGCTTGGATACGCGGAGCATCGCTTCAAGGAGGTGCCGAGGGACGAATCTTTGTGCCGGGAAGCAGCAGCCGAACGGGTGAGCGCGTGTGGATTTGGAGCGGGGACTTTGGTCCTTTCCCTTTTCGATTTGATCTTGGCAGTCCCCCCTCCCCGGTTCCCCAGGAACAAAAACGGAGCTTGTGAAGACAAAAGAAGGAGAGGCAAGCAGCTACTCTCCTAATATTGTCTGTGTTCGAACTGGGAGGGATCCGCCTTCACCTGCGGTTCGAAGGGTGTTGATGGAAGGAAAACCTGCCTTTTCCCGGCTGTTAGGGGTATCCCAGGGGTGACAGGGAATCCCTGCGTTCCATTTGAACGGGAATGGGCAAAGTATTGTTGTCATCGGATGGCTTTGATTTGAAGGCAGCCAGCCCATTTTCATCATCCTAAGGTTTAAATGGAGGGGACAGCGCTGGTGTCCCTCCTTTGCAAGGGTTTGAATTGAGGTCCAAATCCCCCTTTCCACACGGCTTGAAGGATTTCATTGGAGGAAAGCCCCTTCTTTTCTGCTCTCCCAGGGGATGAACTTGAAGGGGAGAACCCATTTCTTTGCCCTTGTTGAAGCGAGGTGAGCGCCGCCCGCGGCGTCAGTTTCGGGGTTCAGTTGCGGGAAGCCGCAGCTCTGGCAGCGTTTGCAGGGCTGCAGTCGGGGCTGTGCCGCTGCATTTGAGGGCGCTTCTTGTGGCCGCGGCCCGGCCCGGAGCGTTGCCGCTCGGGAGCGCTGCCGGCCCGGGCCGGGCGGTTGCCGAGGCGCACGGGGAATTTGGCGCGGCAGCGGCCGAGCCGCTCTGCCGGTGCGAGCCGCCGTGCGGAGCCGAGGGCGGCTGGCGCCGGGCCGGCCGAGGGCGGCAGAGGCGGCGCGGGCGCTGCTGCGCCGGCCCGGCCGGTGCCCGCCGCTCTGTCCGCTCCGGGCGCGGGGCTCGGGCGCCGCCGGGGTCCCCCGGGCAGGGGGAGCGGGCGGGGGCGGGGGGGTCTCCGGGGCGGCGCCGCCCCTGCGCGCCGGAGGAGCCGCTTTGCCGCCGGGAGCCGCGCTCCGTCCGGGGCCGGCAGCGCGGGGTTCGGCTGCCGCAAGTTCTTGGGTGTCGTGGTTCAGAGGTGCTCTGTAGGGATCGATCGCACGGTTTTGTGTGGGTCGCAGTGGGTGTGCGCTAAGGGCTCTGGCGTTCTTCCTGAGCGGTACGGTTCTCGGTTCAGGTGGTGACGATAAAGGTTTGGTTTGAATCGAGTTCTGTAGTCGGATATTTTTTTTGCCGGGCTATTCTGTTTTTAAAGGCGTGCAATGGTTTCTACGGGTCGTTGCGCGAAGCAGCGGCTCGGATTTTAATTCTGTCGCGGTGGCTTTTATTAGCGTGGGCGTGTAGCGTTTGTTTCGGTGGGGTCGAGGTGGCGTCGTGTCGTTAATAGCAGCGGGGTTTTTAAAATCTCTCTAATTGCGTTCGTGTTTATCGTCTTCCAGGGCTTTTATTGATTTGGTTTGTTTGATTGTAGTGTATGTTGTATTGTTACGGGATCATTTGGGAGATATTGTTAACGGTTGCGTTTCTCTTTAGGCTTTGTGTTTATTTCTGGGTGGTATTTTTATTTTGATCGAATGAGGCTCTAAGCGTTTATTCTTCAGCTGGGGATAATTTTTTTGTTGTAAATTAAAGTTGATTTGGTTTGGGGGACTTTTGTTTTACAATTTTTTTTTTTTTTCATTTTTTGTTGTCCTTTGACGTATTTGGTGGTTGTTGATCAGTTTTATTTTTGGGAACGTGGGTATTTATATGGTGGGTCTTTTTAAGTAGTTTTTTTTTATTTGGGTAGTTATTTTCTTATTTTTTAGTTGTTGAGATTTTTTTTTTTCTATTTCGTTAGTTAATTCGCTTTCTAAAGTACTTTTGACAGAGTATTGCTTATTCTTTGAGTTAGTGTAGATGTAGAATTTTGATTATTTTTTTAATAACGTTCAGGGTCAGTGGCACTGTTGGGAGTTGAGTGAGTTGGTTTGGATTTTTTTAGAGGCTTTTGTGATTTGCTGCGTGTGTTTCTCAAGGGTTTTCTTTTCATTTGGTTCCGTTTTTCTGATGTGATGAGAACTGTCAGTGAAAAGAGTGTTGTGTGTTTTTTTCGCTGGCAGTTGTTTGGCTGGTGGAGGTATCTTGATGGTTTTGGAAGACATTGGTGGGAATTCGATGCTGTTTGTTTTGTCCTTGTATTTAGGAAATGGATTTTAAATGTAAAATTCTAAGGATAGCTATCTTTAAACAAAACAAGTAGATGAGTAGAAATGGGAATAAACTTTTATTTTGATCTATTCGGTCTATATTTAAAATTTAACAGGTAACATAAGTCTTGATATATTCCAATAAGATATTGTATTTTTTAATAGAGCGTTGTGTATGTTTATAGATATATCAATAGAGATGATAAATATAAACACAACTCAAACGAAATTTTAAATATAGAAATGTATTGCGAATCTATGCAGATATAGATATAAAATTATTAAAGGATTGTAAATCTAAAGTGACATAAATCCATACAACACATAATACAAGTGATACTGTATATATCTTCTTATATATTATAGGAAGTAGCTATAAAATAGTTATATATATAGTACATCACTATGATATAATATATAAAACATTAGAGATAGGGTAAATATAAATACAACAATATTATTAAAAGTAGTTTAAAAGAAAGGATGGTTTTGTTTTTTATTTGGCAAAAGCAGGGGTTTTATTATAAAAACTACAAATACAAATAATAGAAAGATAGAAATCTAATTGTAAAAATATCTCATGAATACATCAAGGTTGATATAAAAATTGAAAATATTAGAAAAAATAAGTTGTAGCAGTAGATATGGTACATAATAAAAATAATTTATCTCTATGATGTGAATAATATATATGTGAGATGTAATTATGAATAGAATGCATCAGTATAAACTGTGACTATAAATGTGAATATAATTATGCAAGCTATAAATATAAAACTATTTCAATATAGTTTAAAAGAAGGGTTTTTTGGTATTTGTTTGGTTAGAGATGGGATTTTTTTTTTTGGAATAATAAAAGTATGATAGAAATCTAGATCGAAGTCTAGAAATATACAATCAATATATAATGATATTGATAAAACCACAAAATATGAATAAATACAGATAATAGGAATAGACATAATAGATTGTATAAATGACGTAACACATCAATGTCCGGTATAAATATGCGTGTGAATAGAACTAGGAAAACTAGAACTATAAAATTTATTTCAAGAAGGCTTGAAAGAAAGGGGGCTTATTTGGTTCTTGTTGGGTAAGAGGCAGGTTTTTGGCATTTATTTTTAGAGGAGTTTTTTGCGGGGGGGAATCGCCCCTGTTCTTTTTTTCCGCCTTGGCTGCCCGCAGCCCCAAGGCGCGCGGCGCCCCCGGCTGGGGTGGGCGGCGGTGCTGCCGCCTTGTGGGCAGAGCGCGGTACTGCAGCCCGCCGCCGCCAGGCAGCCCTCTTGGGCGTGGCGCGTGGCGGAGTTTGTTTGACCGTCTCAAAATGGCGGCCAAAAGGGTGGGCAACCGGAGGACCGCGGTGTGTGTATCCGGACTGCCTGCACGGAACACCGACGTGGTCCCGGCGAGATTTTCTCTTGCGTTTCAGGTGTACCCGGCACGGGCTGTGGGGTCATCGGCGCCGCGGGCGGGCGTATTTCGGTGGGTTTCTGACCGCCATCTGAGTAATCGCCTCTCTCGGCGGAGGGGGGGGGGGGGGGGGGGGGGTCCTTTCTTGGCCGCCATCATGGGAGCGTCGCGTCGCCAATGTCACGGAGCTTCATTGACCTTCTCAAAATGGCGGCCAAAAGCGCGGGAAAATCGCGGACCCGGGAGTCTGCCGCCCTGTGGCCAGAGAGCGGTACTGCAGCCCCCCGAGCCAGAGCCCTGCCCCTCGCCGCTGGCACGGGGCAACGACGCGGCTGCCGAGCGAGGCAAGGGCGAGGGGCGGGAGCGAGCGGCGGGCGGGGCGGGCTCGGTAAATGGCCGGCAGGGGTGAAAGACATTCAGGAGTGCAAAAGGGACACGATGGCTGAGAAGAATGGCCGGGCGGGGGGTGGCCCGGCGGGGCCGCTTTCGGCGGGCGGCGGAGGCACGGTCGCAGCGCTCCGCGGGCCGGGGGCAGCGAGCGGGGGCGGGCGAGCGCCGTCGGAACGGGGCTGCACCCCCCGAGCCCGCGCACGCCCCTCGCCAGGTGCTGGAAGCGACGGCGGGCCGGAAAATCCCGGCGTGGCGGCGGCGCTGCCCGCCCTTTGTGCCGCCAGCTTTGCAAGGTAAGACCGCCCGCCCCGCCCCGTCCCGTGCCACCGCCTCCCGGTGTCTGTAAACTTCCCTCTGGCTTCCCACTTCTCCGTGCTGGAGAGTGGGAGAAAGGTCCCTGCTGCTTGCCGTGTCCTCGGTGGGCAGAGAGCAGCTCTGACCTTGGCCGGATGGGCTGCTGAGGATTGGTTCCATGGGGATGTGCTTTGATGCATTTAGTGACCTTTACAGATTTCTTTCCCCGCTTTTTTCAGTTCACAGAATCATGGAATAATTCAGGTTGGAAGGGGCTCTAAAGATCACCTCATTCCAAGGCTGCTGCCGCTGTGGGCAGGGATGTGCTTCCATAGAGCAGCTTGCTCAGAGCCTCATCCCAGAGCAGCAAGGGGCCTTGAACACTTGCAGCGATGGGGCAGCCCCAGCACCTCTGAGCAACCTGTGCCCTGTGCCAGCCAAGTGCCAGAGGAGGAAGGAAGCCCTTCCCACCTGGAGCAGAGGCTGCTGCAGCTTGGCGTAGCCTTGTGTCACCGAGCGTGTGAGTCAGAAAGGCCCTTCCTTTCTGGAGGGGTAACAACACTCAAAGCTCTTTCTCGGGACAAGCAGAGCAATGGAAGGCCAAAGTAGCCTTCAGTTCTTCCAGCAGATTTGGGAACAACTTGAAGGAGGAGCAGAGCTGGCCTGGTGCCTGCCAGCTCTGCAGGCAGTGGGCATGGAGAAGCTGCAATTATCTGTCTTCTTGGTTGAGGCTTTAAAAATGAGGCGCTTTTCTGTAGTTCCTTTTCAGGCATGACGTGCAAGTTGCCCCTAGAAGTCCAAAGGCAGCTGTTTTTGTAGCAGAAGGAAGTCAGGAGGAGGCAAAGCCATCAGCTAAGTCTAGATAAAAAACTTGGCTAACCTCTTTTCCCCCCCTCCTCCAAACAGGCAATTGTGCAGCACTCAGCAGAGATCTGCCCGGGAGGAAAAGCAGAGCCAATCTCTGAGAAGGGACGTGCGAGCTCTGGCGAGGACGGCTGCTCCCCCTGGCCTTGGTGTGGGACCTCCTGAGGTGCCATTCCTGTGGTGGGAGTGTTTCTCCTCTCATCCAGCCAAGCCAGAGACCGCCTAGGGAAGGAGCAGGTAAGGTTAAAGTACTGAGATCTCCCAGGTAAGAAGTGACACGCCAAAAGGAAATGGCCTCAACTTGCAGCAGGGAAGGCTTAGATTGGATTGGAGGGACAATTTCTTCACTGAAAGGGTGGTCAGGCATAGGAGCAGGCTGCCCAGGGAAGTCCCCATGCCTGGAGACATGTCAAGGATGTCAAGATGTGGTGTTTAGGGACCTGATTTGGGGGGGCAGCTTGGCAGTGCTGGGGCAGCAGCTGGGCTCGATGTCCTTAGAAGGCTTTTCCAACCGCAAGGATCCTATGGTTCTGGAAAGCCTTGACCCCTCTGGCTCTAGCACAGCACCTGGATGCTGACAAAATGAGGCTGGTCATAGAGCCTGGAGGTCCCTGTGCCACAGGGAGAGGACAAGCCAGTGTCACCTGCAGGGAGGGTCTCGTCCCCAGAGAGCAGTCAGTGACTCCGTCCCTGCCTGGGGCTCTGGGTGCACCCTCGGGGGGCGGGGGACGCACCTGCCCTCCTTGCTGCTCTCGTCCTTATCCCATATGGATTTAGCAGCAATCTTCTGTCTTTTCTTTAAAACTGTCCTTGGGAGAGTTCAAAGAGAGGGTCATTAGTTATTTCAAAGCCTACATCTTTTACCTATTGGCACTGTAGAGAAAAGACACAAACCTGCTTTGCATCCTTCTGCCTGGAAGTCATTGTGACACAGGGAAGGGAGGAAGGGGCTGGCCGGGGTCAGCCTCTGCTGAGCCTCAGCTCTGGCTGCTCCTGCTCACTGGGTAAACCCAAAAGCTGTCGTGATCAAAAACGCAGGCGCCCTTCTGACCTGAGTCACAGGGGCCCTTTCTTCTGAATGACTCAAGATGGGAAATCATTCTTGGAGCTTCAGAAGAAAAAAAACCCCAAAACTGTAGGTACATTTGTAAGAGCGTGTATGTACGTACATTTCCTTCGATGAAGAAGAAAATCTTAGAAATATCATGTCATGTCTGGCTTCCTAGAGAAGATCCTGAACTCTGGGCTTCTGAAAGCAAATGGCTGTGCATTTGTAGGAGCGTTTCCCTTCTTTTTATATGCCTCCCCCAGTCATCTTCTACCCTTGCCCATGGCAAGGAGAGTGTGGTGATTTGGCTGCTCCGCTCTGCCGAGGGTGTTGCAGGCTGTGTAGCAGGAGTGAGGCCTTTGTGGCTGCTCATCAGACATTTTCCTACAGCGTTCTCCCTGCAATGGTAAAATGAGACTTGTGTTAGCGAGCAGTCAAGTAGAGCAGGTAACATTAGAAAAGAATTGTTTCTGAGCTGCTGTACACTAGCACGTGTTTCCCCTTTCCGGCAGAGTGCAGCTGCCCAAGAAGGGATTTTTTGTGGCTCAGCCAGATGTGCTCCTGCCTCCCACCGAGACGCTGAGACGGAGCTGGGTTTGCATTCCAATGTCTTGGGACAGAGGCTCATGGGAAGTTTTCTCAGCTATCCAAGGCACGGAGCCCTGGAGCCAAGTCAGCCTGAGCTGCTGCGTGCTTGCTGTGAGCCTTGAGGTGAGCGCGCATCATTGCGGGCTTGGGATCGATTGAAATGCGCTAAGGAAACCAGCTCTGGCGAGGGAGGCAGGGAGGGAAATGCTCTCTTAACATGTGCCAATTCTTCTGTCAAACTCATCAGGGCAGGACAGCGTTCAGACTGAAAGTGTGAGAAGATGTGCAGTGAGACAGAGAATCTGACAGGAGCACCGGACTCACAAGTGCACGAATTTTGCTTTTGGCTTGGATTTAAACTCAGAAGTTGTAAGGAATTTGGGAAGGAGAAGGGACATTTCAGAAGGAGAAGAAGAAAAAGAAGTTGTTGTTGTTACAGCCCTGGCAAAATCTTTGGTTCGAGCTAATAAAGGAAGTTAGTTGAAATAAAAAAAAAAGAAAAAAAACGTGGGTTTTTTTCCCTCACTGTTGTATTTGTTGGTGGTAGATGGTGTGTTGTTTTATTTCTTGGTCTTATTAACTCTGTGTAAATAGTTTTTTGAGTGAAGCTCACTTTCTGGACGGGTTGGTTTGTATTTGAGGTAGGATTAATTTCAAGAGGTTTCTTTCCTAGACTTCTGACAGGTATTCCTGGGATTTTGGTTTTGTTTACTGTATGTATCAACAGAGAGATTTGGTAGGGCCAGCTGGGCTGCTGGAGTTTTGGGTGTTAATTTATTAGATGGCTTTTGTTAATCACAGAATAATTATATAAGTTAACAGCAAATTACCCAATTTATCTAGGTATGCTACCTAAACACAATGCTTTATGTCTTACAATTTTTCTGTTCTTCTGCTCCTAGTAGTTGTGTCAAAAAAGAAAGCGCTGTTATTTTTCTGAAGAGCTTTCTTCTTTAACAAGGCCTTTCCTCCCTTTGAATTTGAGTCAGAGGAGCCAAACAGCTGCAGCTGCTCTGGGGGCTTTTATATTCAGTGGGATTAGCCCCCTCCCTTTTCCCAGGCATCATGGGAATGGGAGGCGGGCACCATCAGGGCTATATTAACCCCAGCCTTTGCTGAGGGGCTTCATTCCCTCTCTGGGATGTGCTGGGGTAAGGGCTCTCCTGTCATTTCAGTGAAGAGGCTCTTTCAGCTTATCTCAGCTTGCTTTCAGCAGGTGTTTCTGGGCATCTAAAGCAACAGAGGCTTGGAAGATCCTGTGAAGAAAATGGCATGGAATACAGGGAGTATTTAAGTTCACGATTTTGTGTTTAGGGGTGGTAAAGTGCATTTGCAATTTCTGGTTTTGTTCTTGTTTTGTGTTTTTATTGTTTTTAGGAGGTGCACAGCTTCCAGAGATCCCAGGGTGTGTCAAACACAGCACTTCTTTCAGCAGATTCATCATGTCACAGGAGGCATCTGCCCAGTGTCAAAAATGATGTTTGAGACTGAGGCTTCAGGTGAGTTGAGGGTTGTGACTGGGAGAGGGAGGGTGAGCAGGTATCCAGTTAGGAGTTATTGGGGGGCAGGGGGGTTTGCAGGCAGCAGGGTGAGAAAGGGTGTTTATCTGAGGGCCCCCGCACACAAGGCTTTTCAGAAGCATAGCAGAGGCATTCCCATGTCTTCCTCACACAAGGTCATCCAGTGCACTCACAGGAATGCCATTTAACTTTGCTTTTCTCTAACCCAGGTGCCACTCATAATAAAGGCCACACCTTTGGAATCAGGATGAAGGTGGAGCCTGAAGGAGCCAGGCACACTCAGGAGAGGGCAAGTAGCTGACTTGCTGGGATTTGGCCCACATAACTCTGAACTCATACGTTGGTTTTGGTTTTCTTTATTGTAGCTGACCGAGAGGCTAACAGGCGATCACGGGGCCCTCCGAGGCAGACTCATTTCAGGTGCAACGTGGATTCACATCGCCGATCATCCAAAAGATAAGTCGGGGCCACGGCCTGGAGATGGGAGAGCAGTGGGTTGGGAGTTCCTGGGACAGATGGAAAAATTAGCAGAGGGAAAAGCAATCTTCTCCAAGGGGCCTCTTAGGACAGCTCAAGGGAGAGACTCCACATTTGATGGCAGCGTGCAGGCGGGCAGGGCAGAGCAGTTCCGGTCCACGTCGTGTTGTCCGGTGTACCGTGTTACCTACTGTGTCTTTGGGGTCCCTTTTGCCTTTTCCCCTCGAGGCCCTCACCACAAGCATAATGTGTCGTGTTTAACGTCCCCCCGTTTGTCACGTTCTGTGTCACGGGTGTCTGCACATGTTTGTGCCGGAGCTGCTCTGCCCTGCCGCAGAGGCTGCTGCAATAGGACAAGGCTCAGGGACAGGCAGTTTGTGGGGTGTCGCCGGACTCTAGATGATATTCCTAGATAGACAGAAGATGTTTGGAGCTGTGAAGATATCCTGCAGCCCTTTGACGTTTGTCCTCGCTTTCTTTCAGACGCAGAAGGATAAAATCCAGGGCAAAATCCATCCACCCATCCCGAGGGAGGAGGTTCCCCCGAGCAGGTCAGTCACCGTTTGTCTCTGCAGGGGGAGTGTAAAGTGTGACTCTGTTACAGCTCTGTTCTTTTTCTTTTTAGGAAGTAAAGCTGGACATCAGCAGTCAAGGTGAGGTGGGCAAGGTGAGCATTGAGTAGCGTACAGAAGCAGTTGTTATTGCTCCAGTCTCACTTTCTGGTGCAGCTCTAAGCATCTGTTCCTGTTTCTGCGCTTTAGGCAATCCACTCGGAGTACGCCGAGCCCCAGTCACCAACCGGCCGACGCACCGGGTGTGCCGCTCTCCCGAGCCCTGGGGAAGTATCACGGGACTCGGCGATGAAGCCTCTGCCTTTTCTGTTTAAAGGTGTCACCAGGGCAGCCTTCAGCAATGGCCAAGGAGTTGCGGTGAGTCAGGGAAGTAGGGAGGAGGAGCGAGGCTCCGCTCAGGTTTCAGCAGCGCCACATCACCTCGTCTCCTCTTAGCCCAGGCGTACCCACGACGATGGCGTCAGCCTCCGAGTGTGGCTGAAGCGTGCGGCCCCAGGAGCCGGGCATTCTTGGGAAAACAGTGAGTGGCAGAATTGTTGGGTTTTGGCCAACGTGCTGCTGAGGTTATGCATTGATATTTCGTTTTCTTTATTGGAGCAGACGAAGAAACAGCAGGAAGCTGTTTAACAACAGTGCCAGCAGGACCTTCCCAGCTGTCGAGGCAGCCTTCCCTTGCACCTGACACAGACCGGCATCCCCAGATGTCTGAGAGATAAGTAGAGGGCTACGACCCACAGAGGGGATGAAACCAGGGCGCAGTGCAGGGACCCACTGGGAGGGGTTTCTGAGTCCGCTTTGGAGACGGGGGTGTCCACGAAGCGGCCCCTTAGGCTTGGGGGGGAAATAAAAGCAAAGTCTCACTTTTGATCTCAGTGCTGAGGTGCGCAGGGCAGAGCAGTGCCGGTGTGTATTGTGTCAATTGTCTATTGAGTGTTCTGTGTGGTTGGATGTGTCATGTCCTTTACCTTAGGCCTTTGAGGAGCCAAGCAGAAACCCTGGCATCACTGTTAGCATCTGTAATCTCAGCGTTCCTCGGCCTGGTACCCAGACCATTGACCTTTTGACTCGGTAGCTCCGACAGGCATCAGAATTGCATCTCTCTTTGGAAGCATCCAGTCAGGTGGCTTTTCAGGTCTTGTTCTGAGCTGCACGGACAGCCGTGCTCCTCAATGCTCCATTTCAACGGATTAGGCTTTGTAAGAATGCGAGGTTAGGGAGAGGATTCTGACCGTAGGATTCCTGGGTATCCATCTTTGCAGTTCTTGGAATAAATCCTTCAGCCAGCATCTTCCTCCAGGGTTCTCTGAGCCTCATCAGGTTGCCATCAGTCTCACCTCGGTCATCTCCTTTTGCATTCTCTCAGTCCCTGCAGCCACTTTCCTTGCCAGGAGCTTTCTGTCCCTGTTGTGTCCCCCCTGTCTGTCACGTCCTGTCCCGTGTCACGGGTGTCAGCGCACACATTTGTGCCGGAGCTGCTCTGCCCTGCCGCATAGCCCGGTGCAATAGGGGAAGTCCCTGGGAGTTTGTAATGTGGGGTGTAGTTGGACTCTAGATGGGATTTGTAGATGGACACAAGACGTCTGGAGCTCCTAAGTTATCCTGCAACAGTTTGAGTTTTGTCCTAACTTTTTTTTCAGATTCAGATGGATTAAATGTGTGCCAGAGGGCCCCATCCCGGGTGAGGGGTTTCCCCCGCGCAGGTGAGGCCCCGTTTGTCTCTGCAGCAGAAGTGTAAATGATGCCTCTGTTACAGCACTGTTCTTTGTCTTTCTTTTTAGGAAGCAAATGTGGATACCAGCAGTCAAGGTGAGCAGTGGAGAGAAGCAGTTGTTATTGCTCAGGTCTCAATTTCTGGTGCAGCTCTAAGCTTCCATTCTCGTTTGTGCGCTTTAGGCAATCCACTCGGAGTATGCCAAGCCCCCGTCACCAACCGGCCGATGCACCGGGTTTCCTGCAAATGTGAGCCCTGTGGATGCATTACAGGACTTGGTGATGAAGCCCTGAACTTTTCTATTTAAAGGTGCCATCCTGGTGGCCTCTGGCAAGTGCTGAGGAGTTGTGGTGAGTCAGGGAAGTAGGGGGGAGGAGCGAGGGTCCACTCAGGTTTCAGCCATGCCAAATCACCTCATCTCCTCTTAACCCAGGCATCCCCTGTGGCGACGGCCTCGGTCTCTGAGCGTGCCCTAAGCGTGCGGCCCGAGCAGTTGAGCGTTCTTAGGAGCACGGTGAGTAGCAGACTTGTGGGGTTTTGGCCGATGTGGTGCCACGATCCAGCATTGATGTTTGTTTTTCTTTAATATAGCTGTCTAAGAGACACCAGCCCGGTGCCAGCAGGACCTTCCCGGCTGACGAGGTTTCCTTTCTTCGCACCTGAGACCGGCATCCCCGGATGTCTGAGAGAGAAGTAGAGGGCTAGGACCCTCAGGGGGGATGAAAGCAGGGTGCTGGTTTGGGAAATACTGGGATGGGTTTTTGAGTCCACTTTGGAGGTGGGGGGGTGTCCATGAAGCAGCCCCTTAGGCCACATAAAAGCCAAGTCTCACTTTTGATCCCAGTGCTGCGGTGCGCAGGGCAGAGCAGTCCCGGTGTGTATTATGTCCCTTGTCTATCGTGCCTTGTGTGTTGTTTGGGTATCTCATGTCTCTTACCTTAGCCCTTTGAGGGGCCTGTCAGAAACCTTGGCATTGTTCTTATCCTCTGTGATCTCTGCATTTCTTGGTCCGCCACCCATGCCATACAACCTTTGCCTGGGGAGCTCAGACATGTATCAGAATTGCATCTCTCTTTGGAAGCATCCGGTCAGATGTCTTGTCAGGTCTTGTTCTGAGCTGTACAGACAACTATGCCCTGCCAGGATCCATTATGGCAGATTAGGGCTTGAAAGAATGTGAGGACAGGTAGAGGCTTCTGACCGTAGGATTCTCGGGCATCCATCTTTGCAGTTCTTGGAATAAATCATTCAGTTAGCATCTTGTTCCTCCAGGGTTTTCTGAGCCACGTCAGCTTGCCATCAGTCTCACCTCGGTCATCTCATTTGGCATGCTCTCGGTCCTTGCAGTTATCCTTTTTGCCAAGAGATTTCTGTCTGTGTTGTGTGTCCATTGTTTGTCGTGTCCTGTGTGTCCTGTGTCACGGGTGTCCGCACGTATTTGTGCCGGAGCTGCTCTGCCCTGCCGCATAGCCTGGTGTAATAGGACAAGCCCTGGGGGGTTGAAATTTTTCATGTGGGGTGTACTTGGACTCTAGATGCTGTTCCTAGATTGATATAAGGTGTTTGCAGCTTTTGAGTCATCCTGCAGGTGTTTGACATATGTTCTAACTCTCTTGCAGGTGCAGATGCATTGCATCCACGGCAGAGCACCCCATCCTGGGTGAGGGGGTTCCCCTGAGCAGGTCCGTCCCCATTTGTCTGTGCAGGGGGAGTGTCAAGTGTGGCCCTGTTACAGCGCTGTTCTTTGTCTTTATTTTTAGGAAGTATAGCTGGATCTCAGCAGTCAAGTTCAAGAGGGTAAGGTGAGCAGTAGCCTTGCTTGTTGCTGAGGTCTCAATTCCTGGGGCAAGTCTAAGTCTCCATTCTCGTTTTTGTTCCTTAGGCCATCTGCTCGGAGCATGCCAAGCTCCCATCCCCAACGGGCCGACGGACCGGGTTTGCCGCTCTCACGAGCCCTGCATGCCGGGCAGCCATCAGGAACTGCCGTGGAGTTGCGGTGAGTCAGGGAAGTAGGGAGGAGGAGCGAGGGTCCGCTCAGGTTTCAGCAATGCCACGTCACCTCCTGTCCTCTTAACCCAGGCGTACCCCACGACGACGGCGTCGGCCTCCGAGCACGGCCGGAGCGTGCGGCCCGAGGAGCCGGGCCTTCTTAGGAGAAGGGTGAGTCGCAGACTTGTGGGGTTTTGGCCGATGTGGTGCCACGATCCGGCCTTGATGTTTGGTTTTCTTTAATATAGCTGTCTAAGAGACACCAGCCTGGTGCCAGCAGGACCTTCCCAGCTGACGAGGTGGCCTTTCTTCGCACCTGAGACCGGCATCCCCGGATGTCTGAGAGAGAAGTAGAGGGCCACGACCCCCATGGGGGATGAAAGCAGGGTGCTGGTTTGGGAATTACTGGGAGGGGGGGGTTTGAGTCCTCTTTGGCGGTGAGGAGTGTCCATGAAGTGGCCCCTTAGGCCCCATAAAAGCAAAATCTCACTTTTGATCCCAGTGCTGAGGTGAGCAGGGCAGAGCAGTCCCGGTGTGTATTGTGTCCCTTGTCTTTTGTGTATTATGTGTTGTTTATCATAGCCCTTTGAGGGGCATGTCAGAAACCTTGGCACCAGTCTTAGCATCTGTACTCTCAGCGTTCCTTGCCCTGGCACCGATGCCATGGAACTTTTAACTCGGTAGCTCAGACAGGTATCAGAATAGCAACTCTTCTTCGAAGCATCCAGTCAGATGGCTTTTCAGGTCTTGTTCTGAGCTGTACAGACAGCTGCACCCTGCAAGGTTCTGTTATGATGGATTAGGACTTGTAAGAATGTGGGGACAGGTAGAGGCTTCTGACCGTAGGATTCTCGGGCATCCATCTTTGCAGTTCTTGGAATAAATCATTCACTTAGCATCTTGTTCCTCCAGGGTTCTCTGAACTTCATCAGCCCGCCATCAGTTTCACCTCGGTCTTCTAATTTTGCGTCCTCTCGGTGCTCGCTGTCATTTTCCTTACCCAGAGATTTCTGTTCCTGTTGTGTCCCCGTTGTTTGTCCTGTCCTGTGTCACGGGTGTCTGCGCACACATTTGTGCCGGAGCTGCTCTGCCCTGCTGCATAGCCTGGTGCAATAGGAGAAGTCCCGGGGACTTGATGTTTGTAATGTGGGGTGTAGTTGGACTCTAGGTGGGATTTGTAGGTGGACACAAGATGTCTGGAGCTCTTAAGTTAGCCTGCAGCTCTTTGACTTTTGTCCTTTCTTTCAGGTGCAGAAGGATAAAATCCAGGGCAGAGCCCCCCATCTTGGGTGAGGGGATTGCCCTGAGCAGGTCAGTCACTGTTTGTCTCTGCAGAGGGAGCATAAATGATGGCTGTTAGAGCAGTGTTCTTTGTCTCACTTTTTAGGAAGTCAAGGCTGAGAGCAGCAGTCAAGGCCGAGTGGGCGAGGTGAGCATTGAGTAGTGTACAGAAGCAGTTGTTTTTGCTGATGTCTCAGTTTCTGGTGCAGCTCTAAGCATCTCCACTTTTTTTTTATTATTTTAGGTGGTCCGCTTGCCATCTATCCTGGCCGAGCATGCCCATTCCACGTGTGTGCAGCTTAAGGTATCAGTGTGGCATCCTTGTCAGATTTGTAGGTTGTGTTTTCACAGTGTCTGAGCATGCTTTTCTGCTTTGTTTCTTTGCAGGTGCTGTCGCTGCCCTAGGCACGCCAAGGAACGGAGGAGGGCAGGTGAGTCGGGGTTTAGGCAGGCTGACTCCTAGGTGAGCGTTACACAGCAGCATGCTAAGGGTGTACCTTTTCTTTTTGCAGGTATCTTCTGGGCACCCTCTGGAGTCAAATCAAGATTTGAGGTGAGCCGGGGCAGGGGTGCGGAGGAGCCCTGGGGGTTACTGTTTTTGAGGGCAATAGTCACCTTTTCTGTTTTGTCTTAGGTGCCCTGAGGAGCCTCGTAGCCAAAGGTTGGAAAGGACAGCACCAAGGCACACACAGAGCACGTTTCAACATCCACGTCCGACCGAGGATGGATTTTGTCCTCTCATCTTCCAAAAGCGAAGTGTCGGGGCCAGTGGTTGGGAGAAGGGGACAAACCTTTACTATCACAGAGGGCAATCAGTTGTCAGCTTAGCGGAGAGGTCTGTAGTGGGGTGGGCTGTCTGGAAGTAAAGGGAGAGGGTTTCCCCTCAGCCTCGCCAGGGCCTTTGCTGGGCAGGGCAGTTCCGACCCATCTCCACATTTTTGTGTACTTTGCGTCGTCCGCCTTCCTCGACTCAACATGGTCACGGATGTTTCCCCTGAGTAGCTCGCCTTCAGGTCCGGAGCTATAGCCACGGTCACCCGCCCTCGGCTTCCTTCTCTAGGCTCGCTGAGCCTCTCGAGCATCCTCTTAACTGCTGTGGCAGTAACTTCTTTTAACGAGTTACATTTCATCATCACGTGCTATCGTCATAGGGCTTCCTTTCCTTTGGCATCATCAGCCTCTGGCTCATCTTGCGCTAGGCATCTCGGGTCCCTAAGGGGACAGTGCCAGGCAGTTGCCACTTGTCTCTGTGTTATGTCACCCATGTCTATGTTATGTTGTCCGTGTCTGTGTCCGTTGTCTTCCATGTCATAGGCCTTTGTTACGTCTCGATGCTTTATCGGCACTATTCTGTGCCATATAGGCCGTGTTCTACTCACGTTCCTTTCTGGATATCCCTTCTTCTGGCATCTTTACATTTTTACTCTTTGAGACAGGAATGTCTCAAACGGACAAGATGTTCACATCCATCTTCCTTCTCACTACCAGCTTTGGTAGTGCCTTTTTTTCCATGCCCTTCTCTTGGACTGCTAGAGGGAGTGTCTTGCACCCTCCTCATGTGACTGCAGTACTTCTATAAGTTCCATCTTCTCAAGGGTATAGGACTCAAGAATTGATCTTCCAGCGAGTTATCTCAAGTCCTGGCTTTTATATTGTGTGTACCTGTGCTGGCTTATACTGTATGTACCTACACTCTATGTACACTTGCACCGTATGCATCGACTTACATTGTTGTGTGTACTTATACTGTACCACTTAAGGTTGGAGCTGCCCTGCCAGGGCACGTAGTCACAGTTAGGTAGAAGAGTTATAAAAACTTTACTGTTCATCTGTCTTTTATGGGATTTTGGGTAGAAAACTTACTGGTCCAGAGTGCAGACAAGTCCTAGCTGTCAGATAGCCACTCGTTGACCGCTTCCTGTCGTCTCACAGGTCCCTGAGGCTGCCGATTTCCCCAGAATCTACCATTTGACGTCAAGGAGCGCAGCCAGAAGATGTGTCAAGCACGTTCTTCAGCGTCTCGAGTAAGGGCCGCAGCGAGCGTGTAAGTGGGAAGAGCGTGTGAGCGTGTGTGAGAGCACGTGTCTGTGTCTGTCTGCGTCTGCTCGTCTCCGCATGTGTCAGCGCATGCTGACTGGATTACTGGATTTAACCTTGTGTGTGTGACTTTTGCTTTTCAAGTTTTTTAACTCATTTTTAAATTTAGAATAAAAAATCCCCAGCTGGGTTCCCCCCCCCCCCCCCCCCCCCCCCGGCTGTTTTTTTTTTTTTTCCTCGGTCCCGTTCAGTCTGTGAGGCGACGTTCATCACCAAAGTTTGGGCACAGACTGTCCAGGGACCGGGGTTTTTTTGTCAAGGAGGAGGATTTTTTTGAGGCTCCCGGAAACCACGTTCCCGAGGACCAATGATTGCTGGGGTGTAATTTAGCAGTTGTGATGAGAGGGATGGTGACTTCGTGTGTCATCTGAAGGGGGTGTTAATGGTAGATGAGTGCTGTTTTTTGTGTGCTTTTGTTGGTTTGGGTTTCCTATAACAATAAATCCACATGTAATGAAAATAGAAAAAGGTTATCATCTTGTGTTAATATGTGTGTTGTGTTGTATTGCTCTGTATTGCAGGGTGAGCACAGGGTGCACTCTCTCCTCCTTGCTGTGACACCTGGGCTGGCAGGGATGACACAGTGACCTCGGCCGGCTGATGCTGCCTGTGCCATCACCTGGCACTGACGTGTTTGATGAAAATCCTTTTGCTGGGATTTTTCTCCTGAGAAGCCTCAGAACAGAAATGGAGCCAGTAACAATCTGCTGGCTGTGGAGTGTGGGCTGGAGATGGTTTAGCAACAGGGGCATCTTGGATTGGTCTCCTGTGCATTGTTTCTACTTGATGACCAATCATGGTCCAGCTGCGTCGGGGCTGTGAGCAGTCCCAGGTTTTTATTATTCATTCCTTTCCAGCTTTCTGATGTCTCCTTGCTCTTTTAGTATAGTTCTACTATCTCATTTTCTTTTAATATAATAGAGATCATAAAATAATATTTCAGCCTTCTGAAAGGTGGAGTCAAGATTCTCGTCTCTTCCCTCATCCTGGGGACCCTCATCACCACAATCAGCAGCCGAGCGGGTTTGTGCGAGCCTCTCAGTAACCCTTGGCCGGTCCCGAGTCGGCAGACACCGGGGGGGCAGCCCCGACACGGCCGAGAGAGGGGAGACACCCTCTGTGCCCCGAGGGTGCTGAGGGCACCTGGGCTGGGGGGAGAAACTCTCTGTGTGTGCCCCGAGGGTGCTGAGGGCACCTGGGCTGGCAGGGAGACACTCTCTGTCCCCCAAGGGTGCTGAGGGCACCTGGGCTGGGCCCCTGTGCAGCACAAGAGACACCAGAGACATCGGTAGATGATAAAGTGCTGACTCTTAGCAGGGGTTAATCCAAGGTTTTATTAGGAGTCCCAAAGGAGCTCCTGCACCTCAGGGGCCTCCTGCCGAGAGCCCCGGGAGATGTGTCAAGGTCACATTTAAAGGGAGGTGGAAACCAAAAGTAGATAACATTCTACCAACCATTAAGTGACCCTAAGGGATGGATGCTGGGGGATCCAGACATACAGGACAGCGTATGGGGCAAGGCTTGGGGGGCTGACCCCTGGCCTCTGGCTCATCACTCGACGACTTGGACCGAAACTTCTGGATGGAGGGGATGGGAGGCTGAGTGATTGACAGAGAGGCAGGGTGGGGGTTTGGGGATGATCTCATCCCGGGAGAGGATAACACAGGTAGAAGGAGGGGGGTACAGTTGGGGATAAACCATTTGGGAAAAATATGGGGATACAAAACAAAATGACTTCAAAGTATTACAAAGTATAAAAATGCACTACAGCAGGTTTGGGCAGCACCAAATAAAATGTAATAAAATGCTTTAAAAATAAAAAAATTAAAAATAAAAATTAAATAAAATTAAAAAAAACAAAATTAATTTAAAATAAATGAAAAACAAAAACTGTAAAGTGCTGTAAAGTGCTGTAAGAGTTCCCGAAAAGGTAGTGCCGTAATGCAAGACCCTCAAACACCACCACAATCACCAGCTTGAGCTGGTCTGGGCAGCAGTAAATAAAAAAAACTAAAAACCTTTAAAAATAGAAAAATAAAAAATAAAAAATTAAATTTAAAAAATTAAATAAAATCTTTTAAAATAGAAAAATTAAAAATAAAAATTTAATAAAAAATAAAATTAAAAAATAAAATAAATGCTTTAAAAATAGAAAAATTAAAAATAAAAAATAAATAAAAAATAAAATTAGAATAATAAAATAAAAGCTATAAAAATAGGAAAATAAGAAATAAAATTAAAAAATAAAATTAAAGCTCTAAAAATAAAAAAAATAAAAATAAAAATTAAATAAAAATAAAAATAAAAAATAAATGCTTTAAAAGTGGAAAAATTAAAACTAAAATAAAAAATAAGATTAAAAAATTAAAATAAAAAGCTTTAGAAATAGAAAAATTAAAAATAGTAAGTAAATAAAAAATAAAATTAAAAAAATAAAATAAAAACCTTTAAATATAGAAAAATTAAAACTAAGTAAATAAAAAATAGAAAAATAAAATAAAAGCTTTAAAAATAGAAAAATTAAAAATATAAAATAAAAAAATAAAATAAAAACTTTACAAATAGAAAAAGTAAAAATAGAAATTAAATAAAAAATAAAATTTAAAAAAAAGCTTTAAAAATAGAAAAATTAAAAATAATAAGTAAATAAAAAATAAAATTAAAAAAATAAAAATGCTTTAAAAATATATAAATTAAAAATAAAAATTAAGTAAAATTAAAAAAAAACAAAATTAATTTAAAATAAATGAAAAACAAAATAAAAACTGTAACGTGCTGTAAAGTGCTGTAATCGTTCCATAAAAGGTAGTGCCCTAATGCAAGACCCTCAAACACCACCACAATCACCCGCTTGAGTTGGTCTGGGCAGCACTAAATAAAAAAAACTAAAAACCTTTAAAAATAGAAAAATAAAAAATAAAAAATAACATTAGAAAAATACAGAAAGCTTTAAAAATAGAAAAATAAAAAATAAAATTAAAAAATAAAATTAAAGCTTTTAAAATAGAAAAAATAAAAATAAAATTTAAATAAAAAATAAAAATAAAAAAATAGATGCTTTAAAAATAGAAAAATTAAAAATAATAAGTAAATAAAATTTTAAAAATAAAATAAAAAGCTTTAAAAATAGAAAAATTTAAAATAAACATTAAGTAAAAAATAAAATTAAAAATTTAAAATAAATTTAAAATAAATTTAAAACAAAATAAAAACCATAAAGTGCTGTAAAGTACCATAAAAGTTCCATAAAGGGTAGTGCCGTAAAGCGCGACTGTCGCAAAAGGTGCCGTAAAGCGCGACTGTCGCAAAGGGGGCCGTAAAGCGTGACTGTCGCAAAAGGGGCCGTGAAGCGCGACTGTCGCAAAACTGCCGGAAAGCGCGACTGTCGTAAAAGGTGTCGTAAAGCGCGACTGTCGTAAAAGGGGCCGTAAAGCGCGACTGTCGTAAAAGGGGCCGTAGAGCGCGACTGTCGTAAAAGGGACCGTAAAGCGCGACTGTCGCAAAACTGCCGTAAATCGCGACTGCCGTAAAACTGTGCCATATAGGCTGGCAGCGCCGTGGCCGTCACGGAATGCCGCACAAGATCGCGACGGCCTCCCGAGTGGGCGTGTCCGGGACGGGGCGCCGTGTCGACGGGGTGACGTCATTAGGCGGCACTCTGCCTGCAGTGCGCCGGTGCAGACGGCAGGGGGCGCTGTGCCTGCAGTGCGCCGGCGCAGACGGCAGGGGGCGCTGTGCCTGCAGTGCGCCCATGCAGACGGCAGGGGGCGCTGTGCCTGCAGTGCGCCGGTGCAGACGGCAGGGGGCGCTGTGCCTGCAGTGCGCCAAAGCAGACGGCAGGGGGCGCTGTGCCTGCAGTGCGCCCATGCAGACGGCAGGGGGCGCTGTGCCTGCAGTGCGCCGGTGCAGACGGCAGGGGGCGCTGTGCCTGCAGTGCGCCAAAGTAGACGGCAGGGGGCGCTGTGCCTGCAGTGCGCCCATGCAGACGGCAGGGGGAGCTGTGCCTGCAGTGCGCCAAAGCAGACGGCAGGGGGCGCTGTATAAATAGAGTATTAAGTATCAACTATCTAGAAGAAGAAATAAAAGCTCTGTGTCACCTGCAGCTGTAGAAAATTTCAGCTCCCATGGAGGAAATAGTTTTCCTAAAATCATTACCGTTTTGGGGTTTTTTGCACTCCCCGGTAGCCTGAACGTTTCTACTGCTGCTTTTTTATTCTAAAGCTAGAATGGAAATCCAAGATTAGAAATACAGGGAAAGAAAGAGAGAAATGATTAAAGAGAGAAAGAAAGAAAGAGAGAGAGAGACAGAAAGAAAGAGAAAGAAAGAAAGAAAGAAAGAAAGAAAGAAAGAAAGAAAGAAAGAAAGAAAGAAAGAAAGAAAGAAAGAAAGAAAGAAAGAAAGAAAGAAAGAAAGAAAGAAAAAGAAAGAGAAAGAAAGAAAGAGAGAGAGAAAGAAATAGAGACAGAAAGAGAGTGAAAGAAAGAGAGAGAGAAAGAAATACAGACAGAAAGAGAGAGACAGAAAGAGAGCGAGAGAAAGAAATAAAGAGAGAAAGAAATAGAGAAAGACAGACAGAAAGAAAGAAAGAGAGGGACAGGAAGAGAGCGAGAGAAAGAAAGAAAGAGAGAGAGAAAGAAATAGAGAGGGACAGGAAGAGAGCGAGAGAAAGAAAGAAAGAGAGAGAGAAAGAAATAGAGACAGAAAGAGAGTGAGAGAAAGAAAGAGAGAGAGAAAGAAATACAGACAGAAAGAGAGAGACAGAAAGAGAGCGAGAGAAAGAAATAGAGACAGAAAGAAAGAGACAGAAAGAGAGCGAGAGAAAGAAAGAAAGAGAGAGAGAGAGAAAGAAATAGAGAAAGACAGACAGAAAGAAAGAAAGAGAGGGACAGGAAGAGAGCGAGAGAAAGAAAGAGAGAGAGAAAGAAATAGAGAAAGACAGACAAAAAGAGACAGAAAGAGAGCGAAAGAAAGAGAGAGAAAGAAATAGAGACAGAAAGAGAGCGAGAGAAAGAGAGAAAGAAATAGAGAGAGACAGAAAGAAAGAGAAAGAGAGCGAGAGAAAGAAAGAGAAAGAAATAGAGAGAGACAGAAAGAAAGAGAGAGACAGGAAGAGAGCGAGAGAAAGAACGCGAGAAAGAAATAGAGACAGAAAGAAGGAGACAGAAAGAGAGTGAGAGAAAGAAAGAAAGAGAGAAAGAAAGAGATAGACTGAAAGAAAGAGAGAGAAAGAGAGAGAGAGACAGAAAGAAAGAAAGAGAGAGAGAAAGAAATAGAGAAAGGGAGACAGAAAGAGAAAGACAGAAAGAAAGAAAGACAGACAGAAAGAAAGAAAAGGAAAAAGGAAAGGAAGAAAAAAAAAGGAAGGAAGAGAAAGGAAGAAAAAAAAATGAAAAAGGAAAAGGGTGAGAGTGAAAAAGAAAGAGCGAAAGTGGAAAAAGGGGTGAAAAAACAGAGTGAAAAAAAGAAAAAAGAGTTGGAGTGGAAAAGAAAGGACATTCGGGAGGGGCGGTGCTGCCTAAGGTGCTTCCGCGCCCAGGAGCGAAGGAGCCGTTTGATCCCCCGGCGGGACCGCAGCTCCCGGTGGCGGAAAACGGAGCGGTGGCTGTCAGTCCGAGACTACAACTCCCGGCAGGCCCTGCGGCCGTAAAGCGCGGCGTCTGACGCAACGGCCGACGCGCCATGTGAATGGCTGGCGGGCCGAGGCGGCCGCGCGCCGGGGGAGCGGGCTGGGCGCGGGGAGCTCCCGGCGCCTCTCCCGCGCGGGACGGAGCCGCGGCAGCGACGCTGGAGGGGCGAAGCCTCCGGCCGGCCGCCCGCACGGAGCCGAGCGGCGCGGAAGGGGCGTCCGCCCGGTGCCTCGGCCTCGCTCAGCGGTCCCGGTGGCGGGGGCTCAGCTCGGGCGGGGCGCGCTGCCGCCCGCCGATGGCGGAGCGCCAGGCGGTGCTTTGCTGCCGCGGGCCGGGAGCTGCAGGAGCCGCCCCGGGCGAGCGGCGCCGGGCGCTGCCGCGGTCACTGTGCGGCGGCTGGCGGAGGCGCGGGAGCCGCCGAGCTGCAGCCGTGTCCCTCGGGCTGCTGCCGCTGCTGCGGGCGGGGGCGGACGAGCGGCTGGAATGACACGGCTGCTGAGTGCCTCAGTGCTCGTGGCTCTTTCTTCCACGCAAACAGATGGAGCGGCATCGCTGAGCAGTAAAACACAGCGATGGCCCGGAGAATGGCGAGCGCAAGGAGCGCCGGGCTGGATCCTTCTGCTGGCACAGGTGCGATCCGCAAACTCAGCCCCTTGTGCCCCTACCCTCCCGACCCCCAGGGGAAATGCTCTCCAGCCTCGAGCTGCTGCAAGACAAAACGTGTGATTTGACACTAGGGTCCGGAAAAGGTTTCCGTTTAGATTAGCAAATGCCTCAATTGTTCTTGGTTACATCCTAGGATCGGTTTTAGGCAGTGCCTTTATACCGCTTGTCGGATTTTCTTGTGCAATGGTAAGAAAATAGGCAGGTCTGATACTGGTTTCGCTTTTTTTCTACTTCATGTTCCATGAGCTGCTTTTATCCAAGCAATTGTTTTAAAGTTCTACTGTAGGCGTTTCTGGTTCACTTTTTTTTTCTTTGCAGCACCCGTGACTATTTTTTTTCTCTAAATCGGCAGTAAATATAGCTGAGTAAAATTACCTTGGTTTTCTTCCTTCTTTTTTAACTTAATTGTTTTTATTAATAATCCTATTTGAATATGCAGAACAAGTGGGTATGTCCTGTAATATATCCTAGCTTTTCTTGTTTTTAGGGTACTCAGAAAATCTGTCTCCCTTGGAGTCCCACAAAACCATTCTCAGTGCAATCTCCATTAAGGTATGGATTGACAAGCCACCATCAGTTTAGATATTTGCCTGTGTACCTTTTCCTGTAATTCAGAGCTTGCGTTCTGTGGTTTTTATGATAAACCTATCAAACTTGTGAAACTGTTTTGCAAGTCTTAATCGTTGAAGGCAGCAAGAAGTGGTTTTAAAGCCTGTTCTTGAGCAGACAAAGGGAAAAAGTGTGCATTTGATGCTGAACTTGTCCTTTTTCATTTGACTTGCCTTGAATGATTTAGGAAGAGAGAGAACTAGAAAAAGAGAGAAATAGAATTGGTTCTTGAGCCCTCCTAAAATGCTCCCCGTGATTCTGTGTGGAGCCAAAGTGAAGGGTGATGGAACAGAGCCCTGTGCTTTAGAAGGAAATCAATTTCAACCTGATCTCCACCCTGAGTCTCCCTAATTTCTGTTTTTAAAATGCAAACTAAGTTTAGGAAGTGTTGGAAGTCAGTATTTTGGGGAAGAAATGGCAGTTGCACCAACCGTTCCATTTCCCAGAGGCTCTGGGAACGATTCATTTTGTAAGCGCTGTAACTGCAATCGGTTGGTGGTTCGGGGTTGGAATGTGCACTTGCCCTCCTCTAAAGCACTCGTTCCTTTGCATTTCAGTGCCAGGAGTCTGGAGAAACTGGAGAAGAGCCCAAGAGACATTTTTCATCCTGAGATACAAAAGGTAGGAAGTGACTTTTCTTTGTTTGGTTCTTTTTCTTTATGATTTCCTGGAAACAGAAGTAATTAAGTATAGATACTACTGGTTTGTTTCTTCCAGTAGCTAATAATAATAATAATAATAATAATAATAATAATAATAATAATAATAATAATAATAATCTAATACTACTTAAACTGTCTCTTTCTCCATTGAACTGGCCATTTCAAATCCAAACTTCTAAACACAAATAAAACCATCATCCTTGTAGAATCTTTAATAGGAGGGGGCTAAAGATGCTGTTTTTGTTGACAGGATTTATTGGTTCTTGAAGGGCAAGAGGTGAGTACAAGCCTGACTACTTCTTGCTCACAGACCCGTCCGGTGAATACAGCTTTGTATTTTGATGGGCTTTTGATGACTTCTAAATCAATTGCTCGTTACAGTAAAAAGAAGTAATGTTTTTTTGAACCTGACAGCAAAAATAACTTGAAGCACCAACTTAATAATAATAGATCACCAATATAAGTTAATGATTTTATGCTATACTATCAAAGTTTAAAGGTAAATTATTGTGTATTGGGAGATGGTATAAAATGTATGTTCTAATGCGTAGGATGTATACAAAGATACGTACATACATGAAAGTCCTTAGAGGAACAAATTGTTATGTCTTCTGTTTGACTGTTTACCAAATAATATTTGGTTTTATTTTCCAGGGATCGGTGAATTTTAAATTTGGAGTCCTCTATGCTAAGGATGGTCAGCTTACAGGTGATGAAATGTTCAGTCATGGTGAGTTTTCCACCTTCTCCTTAATTGTTTTGCTCATCTAAAAAAAAAAAAAAAAAAAGGTATGTTTATTATTTGTTACCCTGTTCTGTCCGTTTCCTCAGTATTTGCTGGGGCTCTGCTTACCCAAGCTTTGGGTAAAACAAGCTTTGGGTTCCTTCTGTCCCACTGGGTGTTGCCCAGTTTGGTTGCATCGGGTGAAATTCACCCTGAGCCCTTACAGAACCAGCTCAAACCACGTGAGAGCCATTCGCAGCTCTCTCAGGACACCCGGAGGAGGATGGGTGACGTTTCTGAGCATCTGGCAAGTGTACTTCTATCAAAACTCGGCCTGTGACATTTCTGGGGAAAACCCTTCTGTATCCTGGAGGGTTCCTCAAACTCTGTTGAGGATCCAGGTAGCAGTTGCTCACCTGGATGGTTCCAGCTCCTCAAGTTAACACTTGTACTCTTGCCCTGTAGTTTAGATCTATTGTAGTTTTGTTATTTTGCACGATTTTACGTCTTTGGAAAATAACGTGCGTTTCACTCTTTGGAACCTCTCGGATCATTCCTTGGTGCAGCACCACCTAATGGGACACTTGGCTGCTGTGCTGAAGGGCTTGGTTACTAGGATTGTAAATCCCGGAGAGTTTGTAAGTCTTCTGTCCCCAGGGAGGTGTCACGCTTTGTTCACTCTGTTTGTCAGGTGCTGCTTCTCGTCGGAAGTATTAACTTCAAACTGCCCTGTTCTTTTTTTAACTTTTTTTCCTGGTTCTCTCCGTAGGGCAGGGAAGGACTCTCGTATCCCGGTCGTCAGACTCAGCGCTGCCCGAGAAGATACAGAGAGTGTAAAAATCATAAGAAGCAAATAGGACTGCAGAGGAAACAAACTGGAGAGAACAAAAGGTGATATTGTTCTCCTTAGCCTGGATTAGAAACATCCCCTGTGCTTTGATGCCGGTGGCTGCCAGGGGCTCGTTAGGTCTTTTTAGGCAGCTGTAGGTGTTCACTTGTAGGTTCTATTTTTTGGCAAAGGACCATGAGAGAAGTTTATTTCTACATCCAAATAAACATTCATCTTATCTGAACATAACCTGTCATCCCATTTCTGACGTTAAGGACTCCTGTATAAATACTTGGGGAGGTTTTCTTTGTCGTTTCTGAATGGTTCCATTTTGGTTCCATCTACCTGCCGGATACTTGAACGAGTCTGAGGTGGTTTAATTGCATACTGCTTCCTTGAAATTCTGTTGGTCTCTGCTTGGAACCCTTCTTGTAGTGCTTAATGCAAGACTTCTGATGGTGTTTTCTTGCCTGTTTGTGTTTAAGGTCGTGCTCTGATGCATTTACAGAAACCATGGCAGGAGAGAGTCAGCTGCTGGAGAAGAGGAGACAGTATTATCCCTGGGCAGCATAGAACTGCGCTACTGCTGTGTCATCAGCTGTGTCTGCACTGAAAGTAGCCACCTTCACTTGTAGGTAGCTCCTTGGTGCTTTAGGACACGCTGAGGGATTTATTCCTTTTGGGATCCACGATGAGAATTCCCAAGAGAGGTAGTAATAAGGTATGAGATTGGAAAAAAGCCTGTGTCCTTGGAATGTTGTTGTCAAAAGTTAATTTTTCCTTCTTTCTTAGCCAGTAGTCAGCTTTTTGCTTTATTTTTTGTGGGATCAGTATTTGATTGTTTAAAAAATGGCTTCAAAATAACTGCAGCGGCTGGCCACCAGGACCTTGTTCAGATTTGCCTATTTGCTTGTAGCTAAAACGTTTCCATATTGTTTCTCATTCTATTGAAGAAACTGCTGCCCAGTCAACTAAGAACTGAACATCTATCTGTCTGGGACATGGGGAGAGGATTTAGGTCGTGTCTTTGTTTCCAGAAAAAAGTTCCAGTGTAGTTTCTAACTAGAGGCAAAGGGGGGGTGAAGACTCGGGGCTCTGATGCCGTTGGGGGCACCCCGAGGTGCCCAGGAGAGGGAGCCCCACTGCGGTGCAGGAGCAGGTATGTTATCACGTACTAGAGAGCAAATTATAAACAGAAATATGAAAATTATAAATATAAAAATATTTTTTAAGTCGTTAAATAAAGCGGGGTTTTTTACTTGTCAATAGGCAGGGTTTTGATGATAAAAATGATAAATACAAAGAATATGAAGGTAGAAATCTAAGTCTAGAAATATATCATAAATACATACAGATAAAGTTTAAAACTAGAAGAAAAAAATCAGTTGCAGCAGTAGATACGATACATAATATAAATAATACTTTAAATACATGTCTAGAATTTTATAGATATTATATACAATTATTAATAGATTGCATCAAAAGAAACTATAAATATAAATGTGAATATAATTATGCAAAGTATAAAATTATTTCGATATCGTTTAAAAGAAGGCTTTTATTGTATTTATTTGGTTAGAGATGGGGTTTTTATTTGGATTAATAGAAGTATTCTAGAAATATAAATCTAACTATAGAAAGATACAATCGATAGAGAAAGATATTTCTAAAAACACAACCGAACGACGCCGCCTTCGGGGGAATCGCACGAGCTCGGCCGAAGCAAGGCGAGAGCGGCCGACCCTGACGGCCTCGAGCGAACCGGGGCGAGCGGAGCCGAGGCGCGCCCAAGGCACAGAGCGGCTGGGAGTTGGGCCGAAGCGAGGCGAGCTCTGCCGAAGAGGCGAATGCAGGCGCCAAGAGCCGAGTTGAGGCGACAAGAGCCGACTCGAGCCGAGCGTCTCCGGAGCGAGCCGAGCTCCGCCGAGCGCAGCATCCCGGGCAGGGCGAGGCGCCGGGCCGGGCTCGGGGTGCAGCCGGGGCTCTGGGGGGCTTCCCCGCCTGTCCCTCTCTCTAGCCCTCCTTCCTTCTCCCCGTATTCGCCTTCTCTCGCTCCCTTTCCCCCATTCCCTCTCCCCCCACAAACCCGGCTCCTTCCTGTCCTGTCCCTAGCCCGCTACTCCCTTCTGTTCCCCCTCTCTCCTTCCTCTGCCCAGCCTCCCTGTACCCTCGTCCCGGGCTTTCCCTTCCCGTCCCGCTTTCCTGCGCAGCCCGAGCTCCCTCGCCGCCCTTTCTCATGCGCTGCTCTCGCTCCTCTCTTCCCGTGCCCCCTTTCCTTCTTTGCCCCGCAGCCGCGGGGCTCGGGCTGCCGGAGAGTAAAGCCCCGAGGGCCGGAGCCCGGCGCCCCTGGGCCCTTGCAGGAGTCCCCGCGCGGGGCCGGAGGCTCTCGGCGGATCCCCCCGTGCCGCTCAAGCAGCCCGGCCGACAGCGCCGGAGCTGCGGCTTTGCCGGCATCGCGCTGAGAGCGGCCCCCGCCCTGTGCCGGGCCGTCCCCGCCGTCTGTGCCGCTCCCTCTCTCGCTGCCCCCGGCCCGTGACAGCGAGGCTGGGCAGGAACCTCAAGCCTTCTGGGGGCTGCCCCCGCTTTCTTGTTGCAGCAGAATCCCTTGCTGGGGCCATGCGCGTGTGGGAAGGGCTTGGGGGAAGCGCTGCGCTGCTGTCCAGGGCAGTCGGATTCGTTCTGAGCCTTCTTTGGGGGTCAGGAAAAGGGGGGGGGGGGTGAAGACTCGGGGCTCTGATGCCGTTGGGGGCACCCCGAGGTGCCCAGGAGAGGGAGCCCCACTGCGGTGCAGGAGCAGGTGGGGGGCGGGCGAGGGGCGGGGGTCACGCTGGGTGCCGTCCCCCAGAGGGACCCAAAGCTGCCACCAAATGCACAGGGAGGGAGGGGTGAGTGGGTGTAGGATGCTAAAACCTGGCAAGGCGTTCGGTTTTCTAGGTATTGCTAAAGAATAGGAATTGGTCTCTAAACTCAGCTGGGGAGAAACCCTCTCTACGCACTCATTTGTTTCCAGGAATGTAGAAGGTTCCGACTGGAGATGGGTAGTAGTTCTGAAGATATTGCCGTGAGGTTTTGATCTAGGAACGGACCGAGCTGTGCCCTGGAACCCTCAGAACAGCTGCAGGGGCTGAAGGCGATAGAAGGGGCTCTCTGGCACCTTTTGCCTCCGTTCTCTGCCAGCGCCCAAATCGTGTCGCAGTCCCGGAAGAGGCGCTTGTCATCCCGAGAGCCAAAAGGAAGACGTGTAAAATCCCAGCTCTGCCTTGGGTTTCGTGTGGGTTTTTTACTTCGTATTGATGTCATTCCAGAGAGCAAGGAAAGAAGAAATGTGACCGGGTCCCACTATTACTGTGTGAAGGCTTTCTTGAAAGGCTGCTGTATTTCTATTGTCTTTTCCCACTCCAAGCTTGACTTTTCCCTTCGTTTTTCGAGCTCTGCTGCATTGGGTGTCCCAAGGAGGGCGGGGTTCCTCAGCAGGGCTCTTAGGAGGTGGCGCTGATTCTGCTATTTCTGAAGGCGTCTCAAAGCGTGCTACCAGAATGACAGTTTTGTGCACTGGAAAGCTTTCCCTCAGTGCCATCAGCGCACGTCCGTGTCTGAATTGTGGAAGCAGACGGACTAAGAACAGCCAGCACCCGGAGCAGATGTCTGTTGGCTCTGTGTCTGTGAGAAGCGGGCTGTGTGCTGAACGGGGAGAGGCGCTGTTGGAGAGTGGCATCAGCGCCAGGTGTGAGCTGTGAGGATGATGAGGGGCTCGGAGCAGCCCCAGGTGTGAGCTGTGAGGATGATGAGGGACCGGCTCCTGCCGGGGCGGGGGGGGGGCGAGGCTGTTTTAGGGCGAGGCTTCGCCTCAGCTCCCTTTTGCATGGAGCTGCTGAGAAGAGGGGTTCATGGGGGGCTCCCGGGGCTGTCTCATGGAAGGACTGCGAGAGCTTCTCGCAGCGTCTGGGCGGGCGAACACCTGGATACGCGCTTGGAGACGCGGAGCATCGCTTCAAGGAGGTGCCGAGGGACGAATCTTTGTGCCGGGAAGCAGCAGCCGAACGGGTGAGCGCGTGTGGATTTGGAGCGGGGACTTTGGTCCTTTCCCTTTTCGATTTGATCTTGGCAGTCCCCCCTCCCCGGTTCCCCAGGAACAAAACCGGAGCTTGTGAAGACAAAAGAAATGAAGGAGAGGCAAGCAGCTACTCTCCTGATATTGTCTGTGTTCGAACTGGGAGGGATCCGCCTTCACCTGCGGTTCGAAGGGTGTTGATTGAAGGAAAACCTGCCTTTTCCCGGCTGTTAGGGGTATCCCAGGGGTGACAGGGAATCCCTGCGTTCCATTTGAACGAGAATGGGCAAAGTATTGTTGTCATCTGAGGGCTTTGATTTGAAGGCAGCCAGCCCATTTTCATCATCCTAAGGTTTAAATGGAGGGGACAGCGCTGGTGTCCCTCCTTTGCAAGGGTTTGAATTGAGGTCCAAATCCCCCTTTCCACACGGCTTGAAGGATTTCATTGGAGGAAAGCCCCTTCTTTTCTGCTCTCCTAGGGGATGAACTTGAAGGGGAGAACCCATTTCTTTGCCCTTGTTGAAGCGAGGTGAGCGCCGCCCGCGGCGTCAGTTTCGGGGTTCAGTTGCGGGAAGCCGCAGCTCTGGCAGCGTTTGCAGGGCTGCAGTCGGGGCTGTGCCGCTGCATTTGAGGGCGCTTCTTGTGGCCGCGGCCCGGGCCGGAGCGTTGCCGCTCGGGAGCGCTGCCGGCCCGGGCCGGGCGGTTGCCGAGGCGCACGGGGAATTTGGCGCGGCAGCGGCGGAGCCGCTCTGCCGGTGCGAGCCGCCGTGCGGAGCCGAGGGCGGCTGGCGCCGGGCCGGCCGAGGGCGGCAGAGGCGGCGCGGGCGCTGCTGCGCCGGCCCGGCCGGTGCCCGCCGCTCTGTCCGCTCCGGGCGCGGGGCTCGGGCGCCGCCGGGGTCCCCCGGGCAGGGGGAGCGGGCGGGGGCGGGGGGGTCTCCGGGGCGGCGCCGCCCCTGCGCGCCGGAGGAGCCGCTTTGCCGCCGGGAGCCGCGCTCCGTCCGGGGCCGGCAGCGCGGAGTTCGGCTGCCGCAAGTTCTTGGGTGTCGTGGTTCGGAGGTGCTCTGTAGGGATCGATCGCACGGTTTTGTGTGGGTCGCAGTGGGTGTGCGCTAAGGGCTCTGGCGTTCTTCCTGAGCGGTACGGTTCTCGGTTCAGGTGGTGACGATAAAGGTTTGGTTTGAATCGAGTTCTGTAGTCGGATATTTTTTCTGCCGGGCGTTTCTGTTTTTAAAGGCGTGCAATGGTTTCTACGGGTCGTTGCGCGAAGCAGCGGCTCGGATTTTAATTCTGTCGCGGTGGCTTTTATTAGCGTGGGCGTGTAGCGTTTGTTTCGGTGGGGTCGAGGTGGCGTCGTGTCGTTAATAGCAGCGGGGTTTTTAAAATCTCTCTAATTGCGTTCGTGTTTATCGTCTTCCAGGGCTGTTATTTATTTGGTTTGTTTGATTGTAGTGTATGTTTTATTGTTACGGGATCATTTGGGAGATATTGTTAATGGTTGCGTTTCTCTTTAGGCTTTGTGTTTATTTCTGGGTGGTATTTTTATTTTGATCGAATGAGGCTCTATGCGTTTATTCTTCAGCTGGGAATAATTTTTTTGTTGTAAATTAAAGTTGATTTGGTTTGGGGGACTTTTGTTTTACAAATGTATTTTCTTTTCTTTTTTTTTTCATTTTTTGTTGTCCTTTGACGTATTTGGTGGTTGTTGATCAGTTTTATTTTTGGGAACGTGGGTGTTTATATGGTGGGTCTTTTTAAGTAGTTTTTTTTTTATTTGGGTAGTTATTTTCTTATTTTTTAGTTGTTGAGATTTTTTTTTTTCTATTTCGTTAGTTAATTCGCTTTCTAAAGTACTTTTGACAGAGTATTGCTTATTCCTTGAGTTAGTGTAGATGTAGAATTTTGGTTATTTTTTTAATAACGTTCAGGGTCAGTGGCACTGTTGGGAGTTGAGTGAGTTGCTTTGGATTTTTTTAGAGGCTTTTGTGATTTGCTGCGTGTGTTTCTCCAGGGTTTTCTTTTCGTTTGGTTCCATTTTTCTGATGTGATGAGAACTGTCAGTGAAAAGAGTGTTGTGTGTTTTTTTCGCTGGCAGTTGTTTGGCTGGTGGAGGTATCTTGATGGTTTTGGAAGACATTGCTGGGAATTCGATGCTGTTTGTTTTGTCCTTGTATTTAGGAAATGGATTTTAAATGTAAAATTCTAAGGATAGCTATCTTTAAACAAAACAAGTAGATGAGTAGAAATGGGAATAAACTTTTATTTTGATCTATTCGGTCTATATTTAAAATTTAACAGGTAACATAAGTCATGATATATTCCAATAAGATATTGTATTTTTTAATAGAGTATTGTGTATGTTTATAGATATATCAATAGAGATGATAAATATAAACACAACTCAAACGAAATTTTAAATATAGAAATGTATTGCGAATCTATGCAGATATAGATATAAAATTATTAAAGGATTGTAAATCTAAAGTGACATAAATCCATACAACACATAATACAAGTGATACTGTATATATCTTCTTATATATTATAGGAAGTAGCTATAAAATAGTTATATATATAGTACAACACTATGATATAATATCTAAAACATTAGAGATAGGGTAAATATAAATACAACAATATTATTAAAAGTAGTTTAAAAGAAAGGATGGTTTTGTTTTTTATTTGGCAAAAGCAGGGGTTTTATTATAAAAACTACAAATACAAATAATAGAAAGGTAGAAATCTAATTGTAAAAATATCTCATGAATACATCAAGGTTGATATAAAAATTGAAAATATTAGAAAAAATAAGTTGTAGCAGTAGATATGGTACATAATAAAAATAATAATTTATCTCTATGATGTGAATAATATATATGTGAGATGTAATTATGAATAGAATGCATCAGTATAAACTGTGACTATAAATGTGAATATAATTATGCAAGCTATAAATATAAAACTATTTCAATATAGTTTAAAAGAAGGGTTTTTTGGTATTTGTTTGGTTAGAGATGGGATTTTTTTTTTGAATAATAAAAGTATGATAGAAATCTAGATCGAAGTCTAGAAATATACAATCAATATATAATGATATTGATAAAACCACAAAATATGAATAAATACAGATAATAGGAATAGACATAATAGATTGTATAAATGACGTAACACATCAATGTCCGGTATAAATATGCGTGTGAATAGAACTAGGGAAACTAGAACTATAAAATTTATTTAAAGAAGGTTTGAAAGAAAGGGGGCTTGTTTGGTTCTTGTTTGGTAAGAGGCAGGTTTTTGGCATTTATTTTTAGAGGAGTTTTTTGCGGGGGGGAATCGCCCCTGTTCTTTTTTTCCGCCTTGGCTGCCCGCAGCCCCAAGGCGCGCGGCGCCCCCGGCTGGGGTGGGCGGCGGTGCTGCCGCCTTGTGGGCAGAGCGCGGTACTGCAGCCCGCCGCCGCCAGGCCGCCCTCTTGGGCGTGGCGCGTGGCGGAGTTTGTTTGACCGTCTCAAAATGGCGGCCAAAAGGGCGGGCAGCCGGAGGACCGCGGTGTGTGTATCCGGATTGCCTGCACGGAACACCGACGTGGTCCCGGCGGGATTTTCTCTTGCGTTTCAGGTGTACCCGGCGCGGGCTGTGGGGTCAGCGGCGCCGCGGGCGAGCGTATTTTGGCGGGTTTCTGACCGGCATCTGAGTAATCGCCTTTCTCGGCCGAGGGGGGGGGGGGGGGTGGTTCTTTCTCAGCCGCCATCATGGGAGCGGCGCGTCGCCAATGTCGCGGAGCTTCATTGACCTTCTCAAAATGGCGGCCAAAAGCGCGGGAAAATCGCGGACCCGGGAGTCTGCCGCCCTGTGGCCAGAGCGCGGTACTGCAGCCCCCCGAGCCAGCGCCCTGCCCCTCGCCGCTGGCACGGGGCAACGACGCGGCTGCCGAGCGAGGCAAGGGCAAGGGGCGGGAGCGAGCGGCGGGCGGGGCGGGCTCGGTAAATGGCCGGCAGGGGTGAAAGACGTTCAGGAGTGCAAAAGGGACACGATGGCTGAGAAGAATGGCCGGGCGGGGCGGGCGGCCTGGCGGGGCCGCTTTCGGCGGGCGGCGGAGGCACGGTCGCAGCGCTCCGCGGGCCGGGGCCAGCAAGCGGGGGCGGGCGAGCGCCGTCGGAACGGGGCTGCACCCCCCGAGCCCGCGCACGCCCCTCTCCAGGTGCTGGAAGCGACGGCGGGCCGGAAAATCCCGGCGTGGCGGCGGCGCTGCCCGCCCTTTGTGCCGCCAGCTTTGCAAGGTAAGACCGCCCGCCCCGCCCCGTCCCGTGCCGCCGCCTCCCGGTGTCTGTAAACTTCCCTCTGGCTTCCCACTTCTCCGTGCTGGAGAGTGGGAGAAAGGTCCCTGCTGCTTGCCGTGTCCTCGGTGGGCAGAGAGCAGCTCTGACCTTGGCCGGATGGGCTGCTGAGGATTGGATCCATGGGGATGTGCTTTGATGCATTTAGTGACCTTTACAGATTTCTTTCCCCGCTTTTTTCAGTTCACAGAATCATGGAATAATTCAGGTTGGAAGGGGCTCTAAAGATCACCTCATTCCAAGGCTGCTGCCGCCGTGGGCAGGGACGTGCTTCCATAGAGCATGCCCTGTGCCAGCCAGGTGCCAGAGGAGGAAGGAAGCCCTTCCCACCTGGAGCAGAGGCTGCTGCAGCTTGGCGTAGCCTTGTGTCACCGAGCGTGTGAGACAGAAAGGCCCTTCCTTTCTGGAGGGGTAACAACACTCAAAGCTCTTTCTCGGGACAAGCAGAGCAATGGAAGGCCAAAGTAGCCTTCAGTTCTTCCAGCAGATTTGGGAACAACTTGAAGGAGAAGCAGAGCTGGCCTGGTGCCTGCCAGCTGTAGTTCCTTTTCAGGCATGACGTGCAAGTTGCCCCTAGAAGTCCAAAGGCAGCTGTTTTTGTAGCAGAAGGAAGTCAGGAGGAGGCAAAGCCACCAGCTAAGTCTGGATAACAAACTTGGCTAACCTCTTTTCCCCCCCTCCTCCAAACAGGCAATTGTGCAGCATTCAGCAGAGATCTGCCCGGGAGGAAAAGCAGAGCCAATCTCTGAGAAGGGACGTGCGAGCTCTGGCGAGGACGGCTGCTCCCCCTGGCCTTGGTGTGGGACCTCCTGAGCTGCCATTCCTGAGGTGGGAGTGTTTCTCCTCTCATCCAGCCAAGCCAGAGACCGCCTAGGGAAGGAGCAGGTAAGGTTGAAGTACTGAGATCTCCCAGGTAAGAAGTGACACGCCAAAAGGAAATGGCCTCAACTTGCAGCAGGGAAGGCTTAGATTGGATTGGAGGGACAATTTCTTCACTGAAAGGGTGGTCAGGCATAGGAGCAGGCTGCCCAGGGAAGTCCCCGTGCCTGGAGACATGTCAAGGATGTCAAGATGTGGTGTTTAGGGACCTGATTTGGGGGGGCAGCTTGGCAGTGCTGGGGCAGCAGCTGGGCTCGATGTCCTTAGAAGGCTTTTCCAACCGCAAGGATCCTATGGTTCTGGAAAGCCTTGACCCCTCTGGCTCTAGCACAGCACCTGGTTGCTGACAAAATGAGGCTGGTCATAGAGCCTGGAGGTCCCTGTGCCACAGGGAGAGGACAAGCCAGTGTCACCTGCAGGGAGGGTCTCGTCCCCAGAGAGCAGTCAGTGACTCCGTCCCTGCCCGGGGCTCTGGGTGCACCCTTGCGGGGGGGACACACCTGCCCTCCTTGCTGCTCTCGTCCTTATCCCATAGGGATTTAGCAGCAATCTTCTGTCTTTTCTTTAAAGCTGTCCTTGGGAGAGTTCAAAGAGAGGGTCATTAGTTATTTCAAAGCCTACATCTTTTACCTATTGGCACTGAAGAGAAAAGACACAAACCTGCTTTGCACCCTTCTGCCTGGAAGTCATTGTGACACAGGGAAGGGAGGAAGGGGCTGGCCGGGGTCAGCCTCTGCTGAGCCTCAGCTCTGGCTGCTCCTGCTCACTGGGTAAACCCAAAAGCTGTCGTGATCAAAAACGCAGGCGCCCTTCTGACCTGAGTCACAGGGGCCCTTTCTTCTGAATGACTCAAGATGGGAAATCATTCTTGGAGCTTCAGAAGAAAAAAAACCCCAAAACTGTAGGTACATTTGTAAGAGCGTGTATGTACGTACATTTCCTTCGATGAAGAAAATCTTAGAAATATCATGTCATGTCTGGCTTCCTAGAGAAGATCCTGAACTCTGGGCTTCTGAAAGCAAATGGCTGTGCATTTGTAGGAGCGTTTCCCTTCTTTTTATATGCCTCCCCCAGTCATCTTCTACCCTTGCCCATGGCAAGGAGAGTGTGGTGATTTGGCTGCTCCGCTCTGCCGAGGGTGTTGCAGGCTGTGTAGCAGGAGTGAGGCCTTTGTGGCTGCTCATCAGACATTTTCCTACAGCGTTCTCCCTGCAATGGTAAAATGAGACTTGTGTTAGCGAGCAGTCAAGTAGAGCAGGTAACATTAGAAAAGAATTGTTTCTGAGCTGCTGTACACTAGCACGTGTTTCCCCTTTCCGGCAGAGTGCAGCTGCCCAAGAAGGGATTTTTTGTGGCTCAGCCAGATGTGCTCCTGCCTCCCACCGAGACGCTGAGACGGAGCTGGGTTTGCATTCCAATGTCTTGGGACAGAGGCTCATGGGAAGTTTTCTCAGCTATCCAAGGCACGGAGCCCTGGAGCCAAGTCAGCCTGAGCTGCTGCGTGCTTGCTGTGAGCCTTGAGGTGAGCGCGCATCATTGCGGGCTTGGGATCGATTGAAATGCGCTAAGGAAACCAGCTCTGGCGAGGGAGGGAGGGAGGGAGGGAAATGCTCTCTTAACATGTGCCAATGCTTCTGTCAAACTCATCAGGGCAGGACAGCGTTCAGACTGAAAGTGTGAGAAGATGTGCAGTGAGACAGAGAATGTGACAGGAGCACCAGACTCACAAGTGCACGAATTTTGCTTTTGGCTTGGATTTAAACTCAGAAGTTGTAAGGAATTTGGGAAGGAGAAGGGACATTTCAGAAGGAGAAGAAGAAAAAGAAGTTGTTGTTGTTACAGCCCTGGCAAAATCTTTGGTTCGAGCTAATAAAGGAAGTTAGTTGAAATAAAAAAAAAAAGAAAAAAAACGTGGGTTTTTTTCCCTCACTGTTGTATTTGTTGGTGGTAGATGGTGTGTTGTTTTATTTCTTGGTCTTATTAACTCTGTGTAAATAGTTTTTTGAGTGAAGCTCACTTTCTGGACGGGTTGGTTTGTATTTGAGGTAGGATTAATTTCAAGAGGTTTCTTTCCTAGACTTCTGACAGGTATTCCTGGGATTTTGGTTTTGTTTACTGTATGTATCAACAGAGAGATTTGGTAGGGCCAGCTGGGCTGCTGGAGTTTTGGGTGTTAATTTATTAGATGGCTTTTGTTAATCACAGAATAATTATATAAGTTAACAGCAAATTACCCAATTTATCTAGGTATGCTACCTAAACACAATGCTTTATGTCTTACAATTTTTCTGTTCTTCTGCTCCTAGTAGTTGTGTCAAAAAAGAAAGCGCTGTTATTTTTCTGAAGAGCTTTCTTCTTTAACAAGGCCTTTCCTCCCTTTGAATTTGAGTCAGAGGAGCCAAACAGCTGCAGCTGCTCTGGGGGCTTTTATATTCAGTGGGATTAGCCCCCTCCCTTTTCCCAGGCATCATGGGAATGGGAGGCGGGCACCATCAGGGCTATATTAACCCCAGCCTTTGCTGAGGGGCTTCATTCCCTCTCTGGGATGTGCTGGGGTAAGGGCTCTCCTGTCATTTCAGTGAAGAGGCTCTTTCAGCTTATCTCAGCTTGCTTTCAGCAGGTGTTTCTGGGCATCTAAAGCAACAGAGGCTTGGAAGATCCTGTGAAGAAAATGGCATGGAATACAGGGAGTATTTAAGTTCACGATTTTGTGTTTAGGGGTGGTAAAGTGCATTTGCAATTTCTGGTTTTGTTCTTGTTTTGTGTTTTTATTGTTTTTAGGAGGTGCACAGCTTCCAGAGATCCCAGGGTGTGTCAAGCACAGCACTTCTTTCAGCAGATTCATCATGTCACAGGAGGCATCTGCCCAGTGTCAAAAATGATGTTTGAGACTGAGGCTTCAGGTGAGTTGAGGGTTGTGACTGGGAGAGGGAGGGTGAGCAGGTATCCAGTTAGGAGTTATTGGGGGGCAGGGTGAGAAAGGGTGTTTATCTGAGGGCCCCCGCACACAAGGCTTTTCAGAAGCATAGCAGAGGCATTCCCATGTCTTCCTCACACAAGGTCATCCAGTGCACTCACAGGAATGCCATCTAACTTGGCTTTTCTCTAACCCAGGTGCCACTCATAATAAAGGCCACACCTTTGGAATCAGGATGAAGGTGGAGCCTGAAGGAGCCAGGCACACTCAGGAGAGGGCAAGTAGCTGACTTGCTGGGATTTGGCCCACATAACTCTGAACTCATACGTTGGTTTTGGTTTTCTTTATTGTAGCTGATTGAGAGGCTAACAGGCCATCACGGGGCCCTCCGAGGCAGACTCATTTCAGGTGCAACGTGGATTCACATCGCCGATCATCCAAAAGATAAGTCGGGGCCACGGCCTGGAGATGGGAGAGCAGTGGGTTGGGAGTTCCTGGGACAGATGGAAAAATTAGCAGAGGGAAAAGCAATCTTCTCCAAGGGGCCTCTTAGGACAGCTCAAGGGAGAGACTCCACATTTGATGGCAGCGTGCAGGCGGGCAGGGCAGAGCAGTTCCGGTCCACGTCGTGTTGTCCGGTGTACCGTGTTACCTACTGTGTCTTTGGGGTCCCTTTTGCCTTTTCCCCTCGAGGCCCTCACCACAAGCATAATGTGTCGTGTTTAACGTCCCCCCGTTTGTCACGTTCTGTGTCACGGGTGTCTGCACATGTTTGTGCCGGAGCTGCTCTGCCCTGCCGCAGAGGCTGCTGCAATAGGACAAGGCTCAGGGACAGGCAGTTTGTGGGGTGTCGCCGGACTCTAGATGATATTCCTAGATAGACAGAAGATGTTTGGAGCTGTGAAGATATCCTGCAGCCCTTTGACGTTTGTCCTCGCTTTCTTTCAGACGCAGAAGGATAAAATCCAGGGCAAAATCCATCCACCCATCCCGAGTGAGGAGGTTCCCCCGAGCAGGTCAGTCACCGTTTGTCTCTGCAGGGGGAGTGTAAAGTGTGACTCTGTTACAGCTCTGTTCTTTTTCTTTTTAGGAAGTAAAGCTGGACATCAGCAGTCAAGGTGAGGTGGGCAAGGTGAGCATTGAGTAGCGTACAGAAGCAGTTGTTATTGCTCCAGTCTCACTTTCTGGTGCAGCTCTAAGCATCTGTTCCTGTTTCTGCGCTTTAGGCAATCCACTCGGAGTACGCCGAGCCCCAGTCACCAACCGGCCGACGCACCGGGTGTGCCGCTCTCCCGAGCCCTGGGGAAGTATCACGGGACTCGGCGATGAAGCCTCTGCCTTTTCTGTTTAAAGGTGTCACCAGGGCAGCCTTCAGCAATGGCCGAGGAGTTGTGGTGAGTCAGGGAAGTAGGGAGGAGGAGCGAGGCTCCGCTCAGGTTTCAGCAGCGCCACATCACCTCGTCTCCTCTTAGCCCAGGCGTACCCACGACGATGGCGTCAGCCTCCGAGTGTGGCTGAAGCGTGCGGCCCCAGGAGCCGGGCATTCTTGGGAAAACAGTGAGTGGCAGAATTGTTGGGTTTTGGCCAACGTGCTGCTGAGGTTATGCATTGATATTTCGTTTTCTTTATTGGAGCAGACGAAGAAACAGCAGGAAGCTGTTTAACAACAGTGCCAGCAGGACCTTCCCAGCTGTCGAGGCAGCCTTCCCTTGCACCTGACACAGACCGGCATCCCCAGATGTCTGAGAGATAAGTAGAGGGCTACGACCCACAGAGGGGATGAAACCAGGGCGCAGTGCAGGGACCCACCGGGAGGGGTTTCTGAGTCCGCTTTGGAGACGGGGGTGTCCACGAAGCGGCCCCTTAGGCTTGGGGGGGAAATAAAAGCAAAGTCTCACTTTTGATCTCAGTGCTGAGGTGCGCAGGGCAGAGCAGTGCCGGTGTGTATTGTGTCAATTGTCTATTGAGTGTTCTGTGTGGTTGGATGTGTCATGTCCTTTACCTTAGGCCTTTGAGGAGCCAAGCAGAAACCCTGGCATCACTGTTAGCATCTGTAATCTCAGCGTTCCTCGGCCTGGTACCCAGACCATTGACCTTTTGACTCGGTAGCTCCGACAGGCATCAGAATTGCATCTCTCTTTGGAAGCATCCAGTCAGGTGGCTTTTCAGGTCTTGTTCTGAGCTGCACGGACAGCCGTGCTCCTCAATGCTCCATTTCAACGGATTAGGCTTTGTAAGAATGCGAGGTTAGGGAGAGGATTCTGACCGTAGGATTCCTGGGTATCCATCTTTGCAGTTCTTGGAATAAATCCTTCAGCCAGCATCTTCCTCCAGGGTTCTCTGAGCCTCATCAGGTTGCCATCAGTCTCACCTCGGTCATCTCCTTTTGCATTCTCTCAGTCCCTGCAGCCACTTTCCTTGCCAGGAGCTTTCTGTCCCTGTTGTGTCCCCCCTGTCTGTCATGTCCTGTCCCGTGTCATGGGTGTCAGCACACACATTTGTGCCGGAGCTGCTCTGCCCTGCCGCATAGCCCGGTGCAATAGGGAAGTCCCTGGGAGTTTGTAATGTGAGGTGTAGTTGGACTCTAGATGGGATTTGTAGATGGACACAAGACGTCTGGAGCTCCTAAGTTATCCTGCAACAGTTTGAGTTTTGTCCTAACTTTTTTTTCAGATTCAGATGGATTAAATGTGTGCCAGAGGGCCCCATCCCGGGTGAGGGGTTTCCCCCGCGCAGGTGAGGCCCCGTTTGTCTCTGCAGCAGAAGTGTAAATGATGCCTCTGTTACAGCACTGTTCTTTGTCTTTCTTTTTAGGAAGCAAATGTGGATACCAGCAGTCAAGGTGAGCAGTGGAGAGAAGCAGTTGTTATTGCTCAGGTCTCAATTTCTGGTGCAGCTCTAAGCTTCCATTCTCGTTTGTGCGCTTTAGGCAATCCACTCGGAGTATGCCAAGCCCCCGTCACCAACCGGCCGATGCACCGGGTTTCCTGCAAATGTGAGCCCTGTGGATGCATTACAGGACTTGGTGATGAAGCCCTGAACTTTTCTATTTAAAGGTGCCATCCTGGTGGCCTCTGGCAAGTGCTGAGGAGTTGTGGTGAGTCAGGGAAGTAGGGGGGAGGAGCGAGGGTCCACTCAGGTTTCAGCCATGCCAAATCACCTCATCTCCTCTTAACCCAGGCATCCCCTGTGGCGACGGCCTCGGTCTCTGAGTGTGCCCAAAGCGTGCGGCCCGAGCAGCTGAGCGTTCTTAGGAGCACGGTGAGTAGCAGACTTGTGGGGTTTTGGCCAATGTGGTGCCACGATCCGGCATTGATGTTTGTTTTTCTTTAATATAGCTGTCTAAGAGACACCAGCCCGGTGCCAGCAGGACCTTCCCGGCTGACGAGGTTTCCTTTCTTCGCACCTGAGACCGGCATCCCCGGATGTCTGAGAGAGAAGTAGAGGGCTAGGACCCTCAGGGGGGATGAAAGCAGGGTGCTGGTTTGGGAAATACTGGGATGGGTTTTTGAGTCCACTTTGGAGGTGGGGGGGTGTCCATGAAGCAGCCCCTTAGGCCACATAAAAGCCAAGTCTCACTTTTGATCCCAGTGCTGCGGTGCGCAGGGCAGAGCGGTCCCGGTGTGTATTATGTCCCTTGTCTATCGTGCCTTGTGTGTTGTTTGGGTATCTCATGTCTCTTACCTTAGCCCTTTGAGGGGCCTGTCAGAAACCTTGGCATTGTTCTTATCCTCTGTGATCTCTGCATTTCTTGGTCCGCCACCCATGCCATACAACCTTTGCCTGGGGAGCTCAGACATGTATCAGAATTGCATCTCTCTTTGGAAGCATCCGGTCAGATGTCTTGTCAGGTCTTGTTCTGAGCTGTACAGACAACTATGCCCTGCCAGGATCCATTATGGCAGATTAGGGCTTGAAAGAATGTGAGGACAGGTAGAGGCTTCTGACCGTAGGATTCTCGGGCATCCATCTTTGCAGTTCTTGGAATAAATCATTCAGTTAGCATCTTGTTCCTCCAGGGTTCTCTGAGCCACGTCAGCTTGCCATCAGTCTCACCTCGGTCATCTCATTTGGCATGCTCTCGGTCCTTGCAGTTATCCTTTTTGCCAAGAGATTTCTGTCTGTGTTGTGTGTCCATTGTTTGTCGTGTCCTGTGTGTCCTGTGTCACGGGTGTCCGCACGTATTTGTGCCGGAGCTGCTCTGCCCTGCCGCATAGCCTGGTGTAATAGGACAAGCCCTGGGGGGTTGAAATTTTTCATGTGGGGTGTACTTGGACTCTAGATGCTGTTCCTAGATTGATATAAGGTGTTTGCAGCTTTTGAGTCATCCTGCAGGTGTTTGACATATGTTCTAACTCTCTTGCAGGTGCAGATGCATTGCATCCACGGCAGAGCACCCCATCCTGGGTGAGGGGGTTCCCCTGAGCAGGTCCGTCCCCATTTGTCTGTGCAGGGGGAGTGTCAAGTGTGGCCCTGTTACAGCGCTGTTCTTTGTCTTTATTTTTAGGAAGTATAGCTGGATCTCAGCAGTCAAGTTCAAGAGGGTAAGGTGAGCAGTGAGCAGTAGCCTTTCTTGTTGCTGAGGTCTCAATTCCTGGGGCAAGTCTAAGTCTCCATTCTCGTTTTTGTTCCTTAGGCCATCTGCTCGGAGCATGCCAAGCTCCCATCCCCAACGGGCCGACGGACCGGGTTTGCCGCTCTCACGAGCCCTGCGTGCCGGGCAGCCATCAGGAACTGCCGTGGAGTTGCGGTGAGTCAGGGAAGTAGGGAGGAGGAGCGAGGGTCCGCTCAGGTTTCAGCAATGCCACGTCACCTCCTGTCCTCTTAACCCAGGCGTACCCCACGACGACGGCGTCGGCCTCCGAGCGCGGCCGGAGCGTGCGGCCCGAGGAGCCGGGCCTTCTTAGGAGAAGGGTGAGTCGCAGACTTGTGGGGTTTTGGCCGATGTGGTGCCACGATCCGGCCTTGATGTTTGGTTTTCTTTAATATAGCTGTCTAAGAGACACCAGCCTGGTGCCAGCAGGACCTTCCCGGCTGACGAGGTGGCCTTTCTTCGCACCTGAGACCGGCATCCCCGGATGTCTGAGAGAGAAGTAGAGGGCCACGACCCCCATGGGGGATGAAAGCAGGGTGCTGGTTTGGGAATTACTGGGAGGGGGGGGTTTGAGTCCTCTTTGGCGGTGAGGAGTGTCCATGAAGTGGCCCCTTAGGCCCCATAAAAGCAAAATCTCACTTTTGATCCCAGTGCTGAGGTGAGCAGGGCAGAGCAGTCCCGGTGTGTATTGTGTCCCTTGTCTTTTGTGTATTATGTGTTGTTTATCATAGCCCTTTGAGGGGCATGTCAGAAACCTTGGCACCAGTCTTAGCATCTGTACTCTCAGCGTTCCTTGCCCTGGCACCGATGCCATGGAACTTTTAACTCGGTAGCTCAGACAGGTATCAGAATAGCAACTCTTCTTCGAAGCATCCAGTCAGATGGCTTTTCAGGTCTTGTTCTGAGCTGTACAGACAGCTGCACCCTGCAAGGTTCTGTTATGATGGATTAGGACTTGTAAGAATGTGGGGACAGGTAGAGGCTTCTGACCGTAGGATTCTCGGGCATCCATCTTTGCAGTTCTTGGAATAAATCATTCACTTAGCATCTTGTTCCTCCAGGGTTCTCTGAACTTCATCAGCCCGCCATCAGTTTCACCTCGGTCTTCTAATTTTGCGTCCTCTCGGTGCTTGCTGTCATTTTCCTTACCCAGAGATTTCTGTTCCTGTTGTGTCCCCGTTGTTTGTCCTGTCCTGTGTCACGGGTGTCTGCGCACACATTTGTGCCGGAGCTGCTCTGCCCTGCTGCATAGCCTGGTGCAATAGGAGAAGTCCCGGGGACTTGATGTTTGTAATGTGGGGTGTAGTTGGACTCTAGGTGGGATTTGTAGGTGGACACAAGATGTCTGGAGCTCTTAAGTTAGCCTGCAGCTCTTTGACTTTTGTCCTTTCTTTCAGGTGCAGAAGGATAAAATCCAGGGCAGAGCCCCCCATCTTGGGTGAGGGGATTGCCCTGAGCAGGTCAGTCACTGTTTGTCTCTGCAGAGGGAGCATAAATGATGGCTGTTAGAGCAGTGTTCTTTGTCTCACTTTTTAGGAAGTCAAGGCTGAGAGCAGCAGTCAAGGCCGAGTGGGCGAGGTGAGCATTGAGTAGTGTACAGAAGCAGTTGTTTTTGCTGATGTCTCAGTTTCTGGTGCAGCTCTAAGCATCTCCACTTTTTTTTTATTATTTTAGGTGGTCCGCTTGCCATCTATCCTGGCCGAGCATGCCCATTCCACGTGTGTGCAGCTTAAGGTATCAGTGTGGCATCCTTGTCAGATTTGTAGGTTGTGTTTTCACAGTGTCTGAGCATGCTTTTCTGCTTTGTTTCTTTGCAGGTGCTGTCGCTGCCCTAGGCACGCCAAGGAACGGAGGAGGGCAGGTGAGTCGGGGTTTAGGCAGGCTGACTCATAGGTGAGCGTTACACAGCAGCATGCTAAGGGTGTACCTTTTCTTTTTGCAGGTATCTTCTGGGCACCCTCTGGAGTCAAATCAAGATTTGAGGTGAGCCGGGGCAGGGGTGCGGAGGAGCCCTGGGGGTTACTGTTTTTGAGGGCAATAGTCACCTTTTCTGTTTTGTCTTAGGTGCCCTGAGGAGCCTCGTAGCCAAAGGTTGGAAAGGACAGCACCGAGGCACACACGGAGCACGTTTCATCATCCACGTCCGACCGAGGATGGATTTTGTCCTCTCATCTTCCAAAAGCGAAGTGTCGGGGCCAGTGGTTGGGAGAAGGGGACAAACCTTTACTATCACAGAGGGCAATCAGTTGTCAGCTTAGCGGAGAGGTCTGTAGTGGGGTGGGCTATCTGGAAGTAAAGGGAGAGGGTTTCCCCTCAGCCTCGCCAGGGCCTTTGCTGGGCAGGGCAGTTCCGACCCATCTCCACATTTTTGTGTACTTTGTGTCGTCCGCCTTCCTCGACTCAACATGGTCACGGATGTTTCCCCTGAGTAGCTCGCCTTCAGGTCCGGAGCTATAGCCACGGTCACCCGCCCTCGGCTTCCTTCTCTAGGCTCGCTGAGCCTCTCGAGCATCCTCTTAACTGCTGTGGCAGTAACTTCTTTTAACGAGTTACATTTCATCATCACGTGCTATCGTCATAGGGCTTCCTTTCCTTTGGCATCATCAGCCTCTGGCTCATCTTGCGCTAGGCATCTCGGGTCCCTAAGGGGACAGTGCCAGGCAGTTGCCACTTGTCTCTGTGTTATGTCACCCATGTCTATGTTATGTTGTCCGTGTCTGTGTCCGTTGTCTTCCATGTCATAGGCCTTTGTTACGTCTCGATGCTTTATCGGCACTATTCTGTGCCATATAGGCCGTGTTCTACTCACGTTCCTTTCTGGATATCCCTTCTTCTGGCATCTTTACATTTTTACTCTTTGAGACAGGAATGTCTCAAACGGACAAGATGTTCACATCCATCTTCCTTCTCACTACCAGCTTTGGTAGTGCCTTTTTTTCCATGCCCTTCTCTTGGACTGCTAGAGGGAGTGTCTTGCACCCTCCTCATGTGACTGCAGTACTTCTATAAGTTCCATCTTCTCAAGGGTATAGGACTCAAGAATTGATCTTCCAGCGAGTTATCTCAAGTCCTGGCTTTTATATTGTGTGTACCTGTGCTGGCTTATACTGTATGTACCTACACTCTATGTACACTTGCACCGTATGCATCGACTTACATTGTTGTGTGTACTTATACTGTACCACTTAAGGTTGGAGCTGCCCTGCCAGGGCACGTAGTCACAGTTAGGTAGAAGAGTTATAAAAACTTTACTGTTCATCTGTCTTTTATGGGATTTTGGGTAGAAAACTTACTGGTCCAGAGTGCAGACAAGTCCTAGCTGTCAGATAGCCACTCGTTGACCGCTTCCTGTCGTCTCACAGGTCCCTGAGGCTGCCGATTTCCCCAGAATCTACCATTTGACGTCAAGGAGCGCAGCCAGAAGATGTGTCAAGCACGTTCCTCAGCGTCTCGAGTAAGGGCCGCAGCGAGCGTGTAAGTGGGAAGAGCGTGTGAGCGTGTGTGAGAGCACGTGTCTGTGTCTGTCTGCGTCTGCTCGTCTCCGCATGTGTCAGCGCATGCTGACTGGATTACTGGATTTAACCTTGTGTGTGTGACTTTTGCTTTTCAAGTTTTTTAACTCATTTTTAAATTTAGAATAAAAAATCCCCAGCTGGGTTCCCCCCCCCCCCCCCCCCCCCCCCGGCTGTTTTTTTTTTTTTTTCCTCGGTCCCGGTCAGTCTGTGAGGCGACGTTCATCACCAAAGTTTGGGCACAGACTGTCCAGGGACCGGGGTTTTTTTGTCAAGGAGGAGGATTTTTTTGAGGCTCCCGGAAACCACGTTCCCGAGGACCAATGATTGCTGGGGTGTAATTTAGCAGTTGTGATGAGAGGGATGGTGACTTCGTGTGTCATCTGAAGGGGGTGTTAATGGTAGATGAGTGCTGTTTTTTGTGTGCTTTTGTTGGTTTGGGTTTCCTATAACAATAAATCCACATGTAATGAAAATAGAAAAAGGTTATCATCTTGTGTTAATATGTGTGTTGTGTTGTATTGCTCTGTATTGCAGGGTGAGCACAGGGTGCACTCTCTCCTCCTTGCTGTGACACCTGGGCTGGCAGGGATGACACAGTGACCTCGGCCGGCTGATGCTGCCTGTGCCATCACCTGGCACTGACGTGTTTGATGAAAATCCTTTCGCTGGGATTTTTCTCCTGAGAAGCCTCAGAACAGAAATGGAGCCAGTAACAATCTGCTGGCTGTGGAGTGTGGGCTGGAGATGGTTTAGCAACAGGGGCATCTTGGATTGGTCTCCTGTGCATTGTTTCTACTTGATGACCAATCATGGTCCAGCTGCGTCGGGGCTGTGAGCAGTCCCAGGTTTTTATTATTCATTCCTTTCCAGCTTTCTGATGTCTCCTTGCTCTTTTAGTATAGTTCTACTATCTCATTTTCTTTTAATATAATAGAGATCATAAAATAATATTTCAGCCTTCTGAAAGGTGGAGTCAAGATTCTCGTCTCTTCCCTCATCCTGGGGACCCTCATCACCACAATCAGCAGCCGAGCGGGTTTGTGCGAGCCTCTCAGTAACCCTTGGCCGGTCCCGAGTCGGCAGACACCGGGGGGGCAGCCCCGACACGGCCGAGAGAGGGGAGACACCCTCTGTGCCCCGAGGGTGCTGAGGGCACCTGGGCTGGGGGGAGAAACTCTCTGTGTGTGCCCCGAGGGTGCTGAGGGCACCTGGGCTGGCAGGGAGACACTCTCTGTGTGTGCTCCGAGGGTGCTGAGGGCACCTGGGCTGGCAGGGAGACACTCTCTGTCCCCCAAGGGTGCTGAGGGCACCTGGGCTGGGCCCCTGTGCAGCACAAGAGACACCAGAGACAGCGGTAGATGATAAAGTGCTGACTCTTAGCAGGGGTTAATCCAAGGTTTTATTAGGAGTCCCAAAGGAGCTCCTGCACCTCAGGGGCCTCCTGCCGAGAGCCCCGGGAGATGTGTCAAGGTCACATTTAAAGGGAGGTGGAAACCAAAAGTAGATAACATCTTACCAACCATTAAGTGACCCTAAGGGATGGATGCTGGGGGATCCAGACATACAGGACAGCGTATGGGGCAAGGCTTGGGGGGCTGACCCCTGGCCTCTGGCTCATCACTCGACGACTTGGACCGAAACTTCTGGATGGAGGGGATGGGAGGCTGAGTGATTGACAGAGAGGCAGGGTGGGGGTTTGGGGATGATCTCATCCCGGGAGAGGATAACACAGGTAGAAGGAGGGGGGTACAGTTGGGGATAAACCATTTGGGAAAAATATGGGGATACAAAACAAAATGACTTCAAAGTATTACAAAGTATAAAAATGCACTACAGCAGGTTTGGGCAGCACCAAATAAAATGTAATAAAATGCTTTAAAAATAAAAAAATTAAAAATAAAAATTAAATAAAATTAAAAAAAACAAAATTAATTTAAAATAAATGAAAAACAAAAACTGTAAAGTGCTGTAAAGTGCTGTAAGAGTTCCCGAAAAGGTAGTGCCGTAATGCAAGACCCTCAAACACCACCACAATCACCAGCTTGAGTTGGTCTGGGCAGCAGTAAATAAAAAAAACTAAAAACCTTTAAAAATAGAAAAATAAAAAATAAAAAATTAAATCTAAAAAATTAAATAAAATCTTTTAAAATAGAAAAATTAAAAATAAAAATTTAATAAAAAATAAAATTAAAAAATAAAATAAATGCTTTAAAAATAGAAAAATTAAAAATAAAAAATAAATAAAAAATAAAATTAGAATAATAAAATAAAAGCTATAAAAATAGGAAAATAAGAAATAAAATTAAAAAATAAAATTAAAGCTCTAAAAATAAAAAAATAAAAATAAAAATTAAATAAAAAATAAAAATAGAAAATAAATGCTTTAAAAGTAGAAAAATTAAAACTAAAATAAAAAATAAGATTAAAAAATTAAAATAAAAAGCTTTAGAAATAGAAAAATTAAAAATAGTAAGTAAATAAAAAATAAAATAAAAAAATTAATATAAAAACCTTTAAATATAGAAAAATTAAAACAAAGTAAATAAAAAATAGAAAAATAAAATAAAAGCTTTAAAAATAGAAAAATTAAAAATAAAAAATAAAAAAATAAAAAGCTTTACAAATAGAAAAAGTAAAAATAGAAATTAAATAAAAAATAAAATTTAAAAAAAGCTTTAAAAATAGAAAAATTAAAAATAATAAGTAAATAAAAAATAAAATTAAAAAAATAAAAATGCTTTAAAAATATATAAATTAAAAATAAAAATTAAGTAAAATTAAAAAAAACAAAATTAATTTAAAATAAATGAAAAACAAAATAAAAACTGTAACGTGCTGTAAAGTGCTGTAAGAGTTCCCTAAAAGGTAGTGCCGTAATGCAAGACCCTCAAACACCACCACAATCACCCGCTTGAGTTGGTCTGGGCAGCACTAAATAAAAAAAACTAAAAACCTTTAAAAATAGAAAAATAAAAAATAAAAAATAAAATTAGAAAAATACAGAAAGCTTTAAAAATAGAAAAATAAAAAATAAAATTAAAAAATAAAATTAAAGCTTTTAAAATAGAAAAAATAAAAATAAAATTTAAATAAAAAATAAAAATAAAAAATAAATGCTTTAAAAATAGAAAAATTAAAAATAATAAGTAAATAAAATTTTAAAAATAAAATAAAAAGCTTTAAAAATAGAAAAATTTAAAATAAACATTAAGTAAAAAATAAAATTAAAAAATTAAAATAAATTTAAAATAAATTAAAAACAAAATAAAAACCGTAAAGTGCTGTAAAGTACCATAAAATTTCCATAAAGGGTAGTGCCGTAAAGCGCGACTGTCGCAAAAGGTGCCGTAAAGCGCGACTGTCGCAAAAGGGGCAGTAAAGCGCGACTGTCGTAAAAGGGGCCGCAAAGCGCGACTGTCGTAAAAGGGGCCGCAAAGCGCGACTGTCGTAAAAGGGGCCGCAAAGCGCGACTGTCGCAAAAGGGGCCGTAAAGCGCGACTGTCGCAAAAGGGGCCGTAAAGCGCGACTGTCGCAAAAGGGGCCGTAAAGCGCGACTGTCGTAAAAGGGGCCATAAAGCGCGACTGTCGTAAAAGGGGCCGTAAAGCGCGACTGTCGTAAAAGGGGCCGTAGAGCGCGACTGTCGCAAAAGGGGCCGTAAAGCGCAACTGTCGCAAAAGGGGCCGTAAAGCGCGACTGTCGCAAAAGGGGCCGTAGAGCGCGACTGTCGCAAAAGGGGTCGTAAAGCGCGACTGTCGTAAAAGGTGCCGTAAAGCGCGACTGTCGCAAAACTGCCGTAAAGCGCGACTGCCGTAAAATTATGCCATATAGGCTGGCAGCGCCGTGGCCGTCACGGAATGCCGCACAAGATCGCGACGGCCTCCCGAGTGGGCGTGTCCGGGACGGAGCGCCGTGTTTACGGGCTGACGTCATTAGGCGGCACTCTGCCTGCAGTGCGCCGGTGCAGACGGCAGGGGGCGCTGTGCCTGCAGTGCGCCGGCGCAGACGGCAGGGGGCGCTGTGCCTGCAGTGCGCCAAAGCAGACGGCAGGGGGCGATGTGCCTGCAGTGCGCCCATGCAGACGGCAGGGGGCGCTGTGCCTGCAGTGCGCCCGTGCAGACGGCAGGGGGCGCTGTGCCTGCAGTGCGCCGGTGCAGACGGCAGGGGGCGCTGTGCCTGCAGTGCGCCAAAGCAGACGGCAGGGGGCGCTGTATAAATAGAGTATTAAGTACAAACTATCTAGAAGAAGAAATAAAAGCTCTATGTCACCTGCAGCTGTAGAAAATTTCAGCTCCCATGGAGGAAATAATTTTCCTAAAATCATTACCGTTTTGGGGTTTTTTGCACTCCCCGGTAGCCTGAACGTTTCTACTGCTGCTTTTTTATTCTAAAGCTAGAATGGAAATCCAAGATTAGAAATACAGGGAAAGAAAGAGAGAAATGATTAAAGAGAGAAAGAAAGAAAGAGAGAGAGAGACAGAGAGAAAGAGAGAGAGACAGAAAGAAAGAAAGAAAGAAAGAAAGAAAGAAAGAAAGAAAGAAAGAAAGAAAGAAAGAAAGAAAGAAAGAAAGAAAGAAAGAAAGAAAGAAAGAAAGAAACAGAAAGAGAGCGAGAGAAAGAAAGAAAGAGAGAGAGAAAGAAATAGAGACAGAAAGAGAGTGAGAGAAAGAAAGAGAGAGAGAAAGAAATACAGACAGAAAGAGAGAGACAGAAAGAGAGCGAGAGAAAGAAATAGAGACAGAAAGAAAGAGACAGAAAGAGAGCGAGAGAAAGAAAGAAAGAGAGAGAGAGAGAAAGAAATAGAGAAAGACAGACAGAAAGAAAGAAAGAGAGGGACAGGAAGAGAGCGAGAGAAAGAAAGAGAGAGAGAAAGAAATAGAGAAAGACAGACAAAAAGAGACAGAAAGAGAGCGAAAGAAAGAGAGAGAAAGAAATAGAGACAGAAAGAGAGCGAGAGAAAGAGAGAAAGAAATAGAGAGAGACAGAAAGAAAGAGAAAGAGAGCGAGAGAAAGAAAGAGAAAGAAATAGAGAGAGACAGAAAGAAAGAGAGAGACAGGAAGAGAGCGAGAGAAAGAACGCGAGAAAGAAATAGAGACAGAAAGAAGGAGACAGAAAGAGAGTGAGAGAAAGAAAGAAAGAGAGAAAGAAAGAGATAGACTGAAAGAAAGAGAGAGAAAGAGAGAGAGAGACAGAAAGAAAGAAAGAGAGAGAGAAAGAAATAGAGAAAGGGAGACAGAAAGAGAAAGACAGAAAGAAAGAAAGACAGACAGAAAGAAAGAAAAGGAAAAAGGAAAGGAAGAAAAAAAAAGGAAGGAAGAGAAAGGAAGAAAAAAAAATGAAAAAGGAAAAGGGTGAGAGTGAAAAAGAAAGAGCGAAAGTGGAAAAAGGGGTGAAAAAACAGAGTGAAAAAAAGAAAAAAGAGTTGGAGTGGAAAAGAAAGGACATTCGGGAGGGGCGGTGCTGCCTAAGGTGCTTCCGCGCCCAGGAGCGAAGGAGCCGTTTGATCCCCCGGCGGGACCGCAGCTCCCGGTGGCGGAAAACGGAGCGGTGGCTGTCAGTCCGAGACTACAACTCCCGGCAGGCCCTGCGGCCGTAAAGCGCGGCGTCTGACGCAACGGCCGACGCGCCATGTGAATGGCTGGCGGGCCGAGGCGGCCGCGCGCCGGGGGAGCGGGCTGGGCGCGGGGAGCTCCCGGCGCCTCTCCCGCGCGGGACGGAGCCGCGGCAGCGACGCTGGAGGGGCGAAGCCTCCGGCCGGCCGCCCGCACGGAGCCGAGCGGCGCGGAAGGGGCGTCCGCCCGGTGCCTCGGCCTCGCTCAGCGGTCCCGGTGGCGGGGGCTCGGCTCGGGCGGGGCGCGCTGCCGCCCGCCGATGGCGGAGCGCCAGGCGGTGCTTTGCTGCCGCGGGCCGGGAGCTGCAGGAGCCGCCCCGGGCGAGCGGCGCCGGGCGCTGCCGCGGTCACTGTGCGGCGGCTGGCGGAGGCGCGGGAGCCGCCGAGCTGCAGCCGTGTCCCTCGGGCTGCTGCCGCTGCTGCGGGCGGGGGCGGCCGAGCGGCTGGAATGACACGGCTGCTGAGTGCCTCAGTGCTCGTGGCTCTTTCTTCCACGCAAACAGATGGAGCGGCATCGCTGAGCAGTAAAACACAGCGATGGCCCGGAGAATGGCGAGCGCAAGGAGCGCCGGGCTGGATCCTTCTGCTGGCACAGGTGCGATCCGCAAACTCAGCCCCTGGTGCCCCTACCCTCCCGACCCCCAGGGGAAATGCTCTCCAGCCTCGAGCTGCTGCAAGGCAAAACGTGTGATTTGACACTAGGGTCCGGAAAAGGTTTCCGTTTAGATTAGCAAATGCCTCAATTGTTCTTGGTTACATCCTAGGATCGGTTTTAGGCAGTGACTTTATACCGCTTGTCGGATTTTTCTTGTGCAATGGTGAGAAAATAGGCAGGTCTGATACTGGTTTCGCTTTTTTTCTACTTCATGTTCCATGAGCTGCTTTTATCCAAGCAATTGTTTTAAAGTTCTACTGTAGGCGTTTCTGGTTCACTTTTTTTTTCTTTGCAGCACCCGTGACTATTTTTTTTCTCTAAATCGGCAGTAAATATAGCTGAGTAAAATTACCTTGGTTTTCTTCCTTCTTTTTTAACTTAATTGTTTTTATTAATAATCCTATTTGAATATGCAGAACAAGTGGGTATGTCCTGTAATATATCCCAGCTTTTCTTGTTTTCAGGGTACTCAGAAAATCTGTCTCCCTTGGAGTCCCACAAAACCATTCTCAGTGCAATCTCCATTAAGGTATGGATTGACAAGCCACCATCAGTTTAGATATTTGCCTGTGTACCTTTTCCTGTAATTCAGAGCTTGCGTTCTGTGGTTTTTATGATAAACCTATCCAACATGTAAAAAGGGTTTTACAAGTCTTAATCGTTGAAGGCAGCAAGAAGTGGTTTTAAAGCCTGTTCTTGAGCAGACAAAGGGAAAAAGTGTGCATTTGATGCTGAACTTGTCCTTTTTCATTTGACTTGCCTTGAATGATTTAGGAAGAGAGAGAACTAGAAAAAAGAGAGAAATAGAATTGGTTCTTGAGCCCTCCTAAAATGCTCCCCGTGATTCTGTGTGGAGCCAAAGTGAAGGGTGATGGAACAGAGCCCTGTGCTTTAGAAGGAAATCAATTTCAACCTGATCTCCACCCTGAGTCTCCCTAATTTCTGTTTTTAAAATGCAAACTAAGTTTAGGAAGTGTTGGAAGTTAGTATTTTGGGGAAGAAATGGCAGTTGCACCAACCGTTCCATTTCCCAGAGGCTCTGGGAACGATTCATTTTGTAAGCGCTGTAACTGCAATCGGTTGGTGGTTCGGGGTTGGAATGTGCACTTGCCCTCCTCTAAAGCACTCGTTCCTTTGCATTTCAGTGCCAGGAGTCTGGAGAAACTGGAGAAGAGCCCAAGAGACATTTTTCATCCTGAGATACAAAAGGTAGGAAGTGACTTTTCTTTGTTTGGTTCTTTTTCTTTATTATTTTCTGGAAACAGAAGTAATTAAGTATAGATACCACTGGTTTGTTTCTTCCAGTAGCTAATAATAATAATAATAATAATAATAATAATCTAATACTACTTAAACTGTCTCTTTATCCATTGAACTGGCCATTTCAAATCCAAACTTCTACTAAACACAAATAAAACCATCATCCTTGTAGAATCTTTAATAGGAGGGGGCTAAAGATGCTGTTTTTGTTGACAGGATTTATTGGTTCTTGAAGGGCAAGAGGTGAGTACAAGCCTGACTACTTCTTGCTCACAGACCCGTCCGGTGAGTACAGCTTTGTATTTTGATGGGCTTTTGATGACTTCTAAATCAATTGCTCGTTACAGTAAAAAGAAGTAATGTTTTTTTGAACCTGACAGCAAAAATAACTTGAAGCACCAACTTAATAATAATAGATCACCAATATAAGTTAATGATTTTATGCTATACTATCAAAGTTTAAAGGTAAATTATTGTGTATTGGGAGATGGTATAAAATGTATGTTCTAATGCGTAGGATGTATGCCAAGATTAGAGGAAACAAATTTTTACGTCTTCTGTTTGGCTGTTTACCAAATAATATTTGGTTTTATTTTCCAGGGATCGGTGAATTTTAAATTTGGAGTCCTCTATGCTAAGGATGGTCAGCTTACAGGTGATGAAATGTTCAGTCATGGTGAGTTTTCCACCTTCTCCTTAATTGTTTTGCTCATCTAAAAAAAAAAAAAAAAAAAGGTATGTTTATTATTTGTTACCCTGTTCTGTCCGTTTCCTCAGTATTTGCTGGGGCTCTGCTTACCCAAGCTTTGGGTAAAACAAGCTTTGGGTTCCTTCTGTCCCACTGGGTGTTGCCCAGTTTGGCTGCATCTGGTGAAATTCACCCTGAGCCCTTACAGAACCAGCTCAAACCACGTGAGAGCCATTTGCAGCTCTCTCAGGACACCCGGAGGAGGATGGGTGACGTTTCTGAGCATCTGGCAAGTGTACTTCTATCAAAACTCGGCCTGTGACATTTCTGGGGAAAACCCTTCTGTATCCTGGAGGGTTCCTCAAACTCTGTTGAGGATCCAGGTAGCAGTTGCTCACCTGGATGGTTCCAGCTCCTCAAGTTAACACTTGTACTCTTGCCCTGTAGTTTAGATCTATTGTAGTTTTGTTATTTTGCACGATTTTACGTCTTTGGAAAATAACGTGCGTTTCACTCTTTGGAACCTCTCGGATCATTCCTTGGTGCAGCACCACCTAATGGGACACTTGGCTGCTGTGCTGAAGGGCTTGGTTACTAGGATTGTAAATCCCGGAGAGTTTGTAAGTCTTCTGTCCCCAGGGAGGTATCACGCTTTGTTCACTCTGTTTGTCAGGTGCTGCTTCTCGTCGGAAGTATTAACTTCAAACTGCCCTGTTCTTTTTTTAACTTTTTTTCCTGGTTCTCTCCGTAGGGCAGGGAAGGACTCTCGTATCCCGGTCGTCAGACTCAGCGCTGCCCGAGAAGATACAGAGAGTGTAAAAATCATAAGAAGCAAATAGGACTGCAGAGGAAACAAACTGGAGAGAACAAAAGGTGATGTTGTTCTCCTTAGCCTGGATTAGAAACATCCCCTGTGCTTTGATGCCGGTGGCTGCCAGGGGCTCGTTAGGTCTTTTTAGGCAGGTGTAGGTGTTCACTTGTAGGTTCTATTTTTTGGCAAAGGACCATGAGAGAAGTTTATTTCTACATCCAAATAAACATTCATCTTATCTGAACATAACCTGTCATCCCATTTCTGACGTTAAGGACTCCTGTATAAATACTTGGGGAGGTTTTCTTTGTCGTTTCTGAATGGTTCCATTTTGGTTCCATCTACCTGCCGGATACTTGAACGAGTCTGAGGTGGTTTAATTGCATACTGCTTCCTTGAAATTCTGTTGGTCTCTGCTTGGAACCCTTCTTGTAGTGCTTAATGCAAGACTTCTGATGGTGTTTTCTTGCCTGTTTGTGTTTAAGGTCGTGCTCTGATGCATTTACAGAAACCATGGCAGGAGAGAGTCAGCTGCTGGAGAAGAGGAGACAGTATTATCCCTGGGCAGCATAGAACTGCGCTACTGCTGTGTCATCAGCTGTGTCTGCACTGAAAGTAGCCACCTTCACTTGTAGGTAGCTCCTTGGTGCTTTAGGACACGCTGAGGGATTTATTCCTTTTGGGATCCACGATGAGAATTCCCAAGAGAGGTAGTAATAAGGTATGAGATTGGAAACAAGCCTGTGTCCTTGGAATGTTGTTGTTGTCGTCAAAAGTTAATTTTTCCTTCTTTCTTAGCCAGTAGTCAGCTTTTTGCTTTATTTTTTGTGGGATCAGTATTTGATTGTTTAAAAAATTGCTTCAAAATAACTGCAGCGGCTGGCCACCAGGACCTTGTTCAGATTTGCCTATTTGCTTGTAGCTAAAACGTTTCCATATTGTTTCTCGTTCTATTGAAGAAACTGCTGCCCAGTCAACTAAGAACTGAACATCTATCTGTCTGGGACATGGGGAGAGGATTTAGGTCGTGTCTTTGTTTCCAGAAAAAAGTTCCAGTGTAGTTTCTAACTAGAGGCAAAGGGGGGGTGAAGACTCGGGGCTCTGATGCCGTTGGGGGCACCCCGAGGTGCCCAGGAGAGGGAGCCCCACTGCGGTGCAGGAGCAGGTATGTTATCACGTACTAGAGAGCAAATTATAAACAGAAATATGAAAATTATAAATATAAAAATATTTTTTAAGTCGTTAAATAAAGCGGGGTTTTTTACTTGTCAATAGGCAGGGTTTTGATGATAAAAATGATAAATACAAAGAATATGAAGGTAGAAATCTAAGTCTAGAAATATATCATAAATACATACAGATAAAGTTTAAAACTAGAAGAAAAAAATCAGTTGCAGCAGTAGATACGATACATAATATAAATAATACTTTAAATACATGTCTAGAATTTTATAGATATTATATACAATTATTAATAGATTGCATCAAAAGAAACTATAAATATAAATGTGAATATAATTATGCAAAGTATAAAATTATTTCGATATCGTTTAAAAGAAGGCTTTTATTGTATTTATTTGGTTAGAGATGGGGTTTTTATTTGGATTAATAGAAGTATTCTAGAAATATAAATCTAACTATAGAAAGATACAATCGATAGAGAAAGATATTTCTAAAAACACAACCGAACGACGCCGCCTTCGGGGGAATCGCACGAGCTCGGCCGAAGCAAGGCGAGAGCGGCCGACCCTGACGGCCTCGAGCGAACCGGGGCGAGCGGAGCCGAGGCGCGCCGAAGGCACAGAGCGGCTGGGAGTTGGGCCGAAGCGAGGCGAGCTCTGCCGAAGAGGCGAATGCAGGCGCCAAGAGCCGAGTTGAGGCGACAAGAGCCGACTCGAGCCGAGCGTCTCCGGAGCGAGCCGAGCTCCGCCGAGCGCAGCATCCCGGGCAGGGCGAGGCGCCGGGCCGGGCTCGGGGTGCAGCCGGGGCTCTGGGGGGCTTCCCCGCCTGTCCCTCTCTCTAGCCCTCCTTCCTTCTCCCCGTATTCGCCTTCTCTCGCTCCCTTTCCCCCATTCCCTCTCCCCCCACAAACCCGGCTCCTTCCTGTCCTGTCCCTAGCCCGCTACTCCCTTCTGTTCCCCCTCTCTCCTTCCTCTGCCCAGCCTCCCTGTACCCTCGTCCCGGGCTTTCCCTTCCCGTCCCGCTTTCCTGCGCAGCCCGAGCTCCCTCGCCGCCCTTTCTCATGCGCTGCTCTCGCTCCTCTCTTCCCGTGCCCCCTTTCCTTCTTTGCCCCGCAGCCGCGGGGCTCGGGCTGCCGGAGAGTAAAGCCCCGAGGGCCGGAGCCCGGCGCCCCTGGGCCCTTGCAGGAGTCCCCGCGCGGGGCCGGAGGCTCTCGGCGGATCCCCCCGTGCCGCTCAAGCAGCCCGGCCGACAGCGCCGGAGCTGCGGCTTTGCCGGCATCGCGCTGAGAGCGGCCCCCGCCCTGTGCCGGGCCGTCCCCGCCGTCTGTGCCGCTCCCTCTCTCGCTGCCCCCGGCCCGTGACAGCGAGGCTGGGCAGGAACCTCAAGCCTTCTGGGGGCTGCCCCCGCTTTCTTGTTGCAGCAGAATCCCTTGCTGGGGCCATGCACGTGTGGGAAGGGCTTGGGGGAAGCGCTGCGCTGCTGTCCAGGGCAGTCGGATTCGTTCTGAGCCTTCTTTGGGGGTCAGGAAAAGGGGGGGGGGGTGAAGACTCGGGGCTCTGATGCCGTTGGGGGCACCCCAAGGTGCCCAGGAGAGGGAGCCCCACTGCGGTGCAGGAGCAGGTGGGGGGCGGGCGAGGGGCGGGGGTCACGCTGGGTGCCGTCCCCCAGAGGGACCCAAAGCTGCCACCAAATGCGCAGGGAGGGAGGGGTGAGTGGGTGTAGGATGCTAAAACCTGGCAAGGCGTTCGGTTTTCTAGGTATTGCTAAAGAATAGGAATTGGTCTCTAAACTCAGCTGGGGAGAAACCCTCTCTACGCACTCATTTGTTTCCAGGAATGTAGAAGGTTCCGACTGGAGATGGGTAGTAGTTCTGAAGATATTGCCGTGAGGTTTTGATCTAGGAACGGACCGAGCTGTGCCCTGGAACCCTCAGAACAGCTGCAGGGGCTGAAGGCGATAGAAGGGGCTCTCTGGCACCTTTTGCCTCCGTTCTCTGCCAGCGCCCAAATCGTGTCGCAGTCCCGGAAGAGGCGCTTGTCATCCCGAGAGCCAAAAGGAAGACGTGTAAAATCCCAGCTCTGCCTTGGGTTTCGTGTGGGTTTTTTACTTCGTATTGATGTCATTCCAGAGAGCAAGGAAAGAAGAAATGTGACCGGGTCCCACTATTACTGTGTGAAGGCTTTCTTGAAAGGCTGCTGTATTTCTATTGTCTTTTCCCACTCCAAGCTTGACTTTTCCCTTCGTTTTTCGAGCTCTGCTGCATTGGGTGTCCCAAGGAGGGCGGGGTTCCTCAGCAGGGCTCTTAGGAGGTGGCGCTGATTCTGCTATTTCTGAAGGCGTCTCAAAGCGTGCTACCAGAATGACAGTTTTGTGCACTGGAAAGCTTTCCCTCAGTGCCATCAGCGCACGTCCGTGTCTGAATTGTGGAAGCAGACGGACTAAGAACAGCCAGCACCTGGAGCAGATTTCTGTTGGCTCTGTGTCTGTGAGAAGCGGGCTGTGTGCTGAACGGGGAGAGGCGCTGTTGGAGAGTGGCATCAGCGCCAGGTGTGAGCTGTGAGGATGATGAGGGACCGGCTCCTGCCGGGGCGGGGGGGGGGCGAGGCTGTTTTAGGGCGAGGCTTCGCCTCAGCTCCCTTTTGCATGGAGCTGCTGAGAAGAGGGGTTCATGGGGGGCTCCCGGGGCTGTCTCATGGAAGGACTGCGAGAGCTTCTCGCAGCGTCTGGGCGGGCGAACACCTGGATACGCGCTTGGAGACGCGGAGCATCGCTTCAAGGAGGTGCCGAGGGACGAATCTTTGTGCCGGGAAGCAGCAGCCGAACGGGTGAGCGCGTGTGGATTTGGAGCGGGGACTTTGGTCCTTTCCCTTTTCGATTTGATCTTGGCAGTCCCCCCTCCCCGGTTCCCCAGGAACAAAACCGGAGCTTGTGAAGACAAAAGAAATGAAGGAGAGGCAAGCAGCTACTCTCCTGATATTGTCTGTGTTCGAACTGGGAGGGATCCGCCTTCACCTGCGGTTCGAAGGGTGTTGATTGAAGGAAAACCTGCCTTTTCCCGGCTGTTAGGGGTATCCCAGGGGTGACAGGGAATCCCTGCGTTCCATTTGAACGAGAATGGGCAAAGTATTGTTGTCATCTGAGGGCTTTGATTTGAAGGCAGCCAGCCCATTTTCATCATCCTAAGGTTTAAATGGAGGGGACAGCGCTGGTGTCCCTCCTTTGCAAGGGTTTGAATTGAGGTCCAAATCCCCCTTTCCACACGGCTTGAAGGATTTCATTGGAGGAAAGCCCCTTCTTTTCTGCTCTCCCAGGGGATGAACTTGAAGGGGAGAACCCATTTCTTTGCCCTTGTTGAAGCGAGGTGAGCGCCGCCCGCGGCGTCAGTTTCGGGGTTCAGTTGCGGGAAGCCGCAGCTCTGGCAGCGTTTGCAGGGCTGCAGTCGGGCTGTGCCGCTGCATTTGAGGGCGCTTCTTGTGGCCGCGGCCCGGGCCGGAGCGTTGCCGCTCGGGAGCGCTGCCGGCCCGGGCCGGGCGGTTGCCGAGGCGCACGGGGAATTTGGCGCGGCAGCGGCGGAGCCGCTCTGCCGGTGCGAGCCGCCGTGCGGAGCCGAGGGCGGCTGGCGCCGGGCCGGCCGAGGGCGGCAGAGGCGGCGCGGGCGCTGCTGCGCCGGCCCGGCCGGTGCCCGCCGCTCTGTCCGCTCCGGGCGCGGGGCTCGGGCGCCGCCGGGGTCCCCCGGGCAGGGGGAGCGGGCGGGGGCGGGGGGGTCTCCGGGGCGGCGCCGCCCCTGCGCGCCGGAGGAGCCGCTTTGCCGCCGGGAGCCGCGCTCCGTCCGGGGCCGGCAGCGCGGGGTTCGGCTGCCGCAAGTTCTTGGGTGTCGTGGTTCGGAGGTGCTCTGTAGGGATCGATCGCACGGTTTTGTGTGGGTCGCAGTGGGTGTGCGCTAAGGGCTCTGGCGTTCTTCCTGAGCGGTACGGTTCTCGGTTCAGGTGGTGACGATAAAGGTTTGGTTTGAATCGAGTTCTGTAGTCGGATATTTTTTCTGCCGGGCTATTCTGTTTTTAAAGGCGTGCAATGGTTTCTACGGGTCGTTGCGCGAAGCAGCGGCTCGGATTTTAATTCTGTCGCGGTGGCTTTTATTAGCGTGGGCGTGTAGCGTTTGTTTCGGTGGGGTCGAGGTGGCGTCGTGTCGTTAATAGCAGCGGGGTTTTTAAAATCTCTCTAATTGCGTTCGTGTTTATCGTCTTCCAGGGCTGTTATTTATTTGGTTTGTTTGATTGTAGTGTATGTTTTATTGTTACGGGATCATTTGGGAGATATTGTTAATGGTTGCGTTTCTCTTTAGGCTTTGTGTTTATTTCTGGGTGGTATTTTTATTTTGATCGAATGAGGCTCTATGCGTTTATTCTTCAGCTGGGAATAATTTTTTTGTTGTAAATTAAAGTTGATTTGGTTTGGGGGACTTTTGTTTTACAAATGTATTTTCTTTTCTTTTTTTTTTCATTTTTTGTTGTCCTTTGACGTATTTGGTGGTTGTTGATCAGTTTTATTTTTGGGAACGTGGGTGTTTATATGGTGGGTCTTTTTAAGTAGTTTTTTTTTTATTTGGGTAGTTATTTTCTTATTTTTTAGTTGTTGAGATTTTTTTTTTCTATTTCGTTAGTTAATTCGCTTTCTAAAGTACTTTTGACAGAGTATTGCTTATTCCTTGAGTTAGTGTAGATGTAGAATTTTGGTTATTTTTTTAATAACGTTCAGGGTCAGTGGCACTGTTGGGAGTTGAGTGAGTTGCTTTGGATTTTTTTAGAGGCTTTTGTGATTTGCTGCGTGTGTTTCTCCAGGGTTTTCTTTTCGTTTGGTTCCATTTTTCTGATGTGATGAGAACTGTCAGTGAAAAGAGTGTTGTGTGTTTTTTTCGCTGGCAGTTGTTTGGCTGGTGGAGGTATCTTGATGGTTTTGGAAGACATTGCTGGGAATTCGATGCTGTTTGTTTTGTCCTTGTATTTAGGAAATGGATTTTAAATGTAAAATTCTAAGGATAGCTATCTTTAAACAAAACAAGTAGATGAGTAGAAATGGGAATAAACTTTTATTTTGATCTATTCGGTCTATATTTAAAATTTAACAGGTAACATAAGTCATGATATATTCCAATAAGATATTGTATTTTTTAATAGAGCGTTGTGTATGTTTATAGATATATCAATAGAGATGATAAATATAAACACAACTCAAACGAAATTTTAAATATAGAAATGTATTGCGAATCTATGCAGATATAGATATAAAATTATTAAAGGATTGTAAATCTAAAGTGACATAAATCCATACAACACATAATACAAGTGATACTGTATATATCTTCTTATATATTATAGGAAGTAGCTATAAAATAGTTATATATATAGTACAACACTATGATATAATATATAAAACATTAGAGATAGGGTAAATATAAATACAACAATATTATTAAAAGTAGTTTAAAAGAAAGGATGGTTTTGTTTTTTATTTGGCAAAAGCAGGGGTTTTATTATAAAAACTACAAATACAAATAATAGAAAGGTAGAAATCTAATTGTAAAAATATCTCATGAATACATCAAGGTTGATATAAAAATTGAAAATATTAGAAAAAATAAGTTGTAGCAGTAGATATGGTACATAATAAAAATAATAATTTATCTCTATGATGTGAATAATATATATGTGAGATGTAATTATGAATAGAATGCATCAGTATAAACTGTGACTATAAATGTGAATATAATTATGCAAGCTATAAATATAAAACTATTTCAATATAGTTTAAAAGAAGGGTTTTTTGGTATTTGTTTGGTTAGAGATGGGATTTTTTTTTTTGAATAATAAAAGTATGATAGAAATCTAGATCGAAGTCTAGAAATATACAATCAATATATAATGATATTGATAAAACCACAAAATATGAATAAATACAGATAATAGGAATAGACATAATAGATTGTATAAATGACGTAACACATCAATGTCCGGTATAAATATGCGTGTGAATAGAACTAGGGAAACTAGAACTATAAAATTTATTTAAAGAAGGTTTGAAAGAAAGGGGGCTTGTTTGGTTCTTGTTTGGTAAGAGGCAGGTTTTTGGCATTTATTTTTAGAGGAGTTTTTTGCGGGGGGGAATCGCCCCTGTTCTTTTTTGCCGCCTTGGCTGCCCGCAGCCCCAAGGCGCGCGGCGCCCCCGGCTGGGGTGGGCGGCAGTGCTGCCGCCTTGTGGGCAGAGCGCGGTACTGCAGCCCGCCGCCGCCAGGCAGCCCTCTTGGGCGTGGCGCGTGGCGGAGTTTGTTTGATTGTCTCAAAATGGCGGCCAAAAGGGTGGGCAACCGGAGGACCGCGGTGTGTGTATCCGGACTGCCTGCACGGAACACCGACGTGGTCCCGGCGAGATTTTCTCTTGCGTTTCAGGTGTACCCGGCATGGGCTGTGGGGTCAGCGGCGCCGCGGGCGGGCGTATTTCGGTGGGTTTCTGACCGCCATCTGAGTAATCGCCTCTCTCGGCGGAGGGGGGGGGGGGGGGGGTCCTTTCTTGGCCGCCATCATGGGAGCGTCGCGTCGCCAATGTCGCGGAGCTTCATTGACCTTCTCAAAATGGCGGCCAAAAGCGCGGGAAAATCGCGGACCCGGGAGTCTGCCGCCCTGTGGCCAGAGCGCGGTACTGCAGCCCCCCGAGCCAGAGCCCTGCCCCTCGCCGCTGGCTGCCGGGGGCGGGGCAAGGACGCGGCTGCCGAGCGAGGCAAGGGCGAGGGGCGGGAGCGAGCGGCGGGCGGGGCGGGCTCGGTAAATGGCCGGCAGGGGTGAAAGACATTCAGGAGTGCAAAAGGGACACGATGGCTGAGAAGAATGGCCGGGGGAGGGGCGGCCCGGCGGGGCCACTTTCGGCGGGCGGCGGAGGCGCGGTCGCAGCGCTCCGCGGGCCGGGGGCGGGCGAGCGCCGTCGGAACGGGGCTGCACCCCCCGAGCCCGCGCACGCCCCTCTCCAGGCGGCGGAAGCGACGGCGGGCCGGAAAATCCCGGCGGGGCGGCGGCGCTGCCCGCCCTTTGTGCCGCCAGCTTTGCAAGGTAAGACCGCCCGCCCCGCCCCGTCCCGTGCCGCCGCCTCCCGGTGTCTGTAAACTTCCCTCTGGCTTCCCACTTCTCCGTGCTGGAGAGTGGGAGAAAGGTCCCTGCTGCTTGCCGTGTCCTCGGTGGGCAGAGAGCAGCTCTGACCTTGGCCGGATGGGCTGCTGAGGATTGGATCCATGGGGATGTGCTTTGATGCATTTAGTGACCTTTACAGATTTCTTTCCCCGCTTTTTTCAGTTCACAGAATCATGGAATAATTCAGGTTGGAAGGGGCGCTAAAGATCACCTCATTCCAAGGCTGCTGCCGCCGTGGGCAGGGACGTGCTTCCATAGAGCATGCCCTGTGCCAGCCAGGTGCCAGAGGAGGAAGGAAGCCCTTCCCACCTGGAGCAGAGGCTGCTGCAGCTTGGCGTAGCCTTGTGTCACCGAGCGTGTGAGACAGAAAGGCCCTTCCTTTCTGGAGGGGTAACAACACTCAAAGCTCTTTCTCGGGACAAGCAGAGCAATGGAAGGCCAAAGTAGCCTTCAGTTCTTCCAGCAGATTTGGGAACAACTTGAAGGAGAAGCAGAGCTGGCCTGGTGCCTGCCAGCTGTAGTTCCTTTTCAGGCATGACGTGCAAGTTGCCCCTAGAAGTCCAAAGGCAGCTGTTTTTGTAGCAGAAGGAAGTCAGGAGGAGGCAAAGCCACCAGCTAAGTCTGGATAAAAAACTTGGCTAACCTCTTTTCCCCCCCTCCTCCAAACAGGCAATTGTGCAGCATTCAGCAGAGATCTGCCCGGGAGGAAAAGCAGAGCCAATCTCTGAGAAGGGACGTGCGAGCTCTGGCGAGGACGGCTGCTCCCCCTGGCCTTGGTGTGGGACCTCCTGAGCTGCCATTCCTGAGGTGGGAGTGTTTCTCCTCTCATCCAGCCAAGCCAGAGACCGCCTAGGGAAGGAGCAGGTAAGGTTGAAGTACCGAGGTCTCCCGGGTAAGAAGTGACACGGCAAAAGGAAATGGCCTCAACTTGCAGCAGGGAAGGCTTAGATTGGATTGGAGGGACAATTTCTTCACTGAAAGGGTGGTCAGGCATAGGAGCAGGCTGCCCAGGGAAGTCCCCGTGCCTGGAGACATGTCAAGGATGTCAAGATGTGGTGTTTAGGGACCTGATTTGGGGGGGCAGCTTGGCAGTGCTGGGGCAGCAGCTGGGCTCGATGTCCTTAGAAGGCTTTTCCAACCGCAAGGATCCTATGGTTCTGGAAAGCCTTGACCCCTCTGGCTCTAGCACAGCACCTGGATGCTGACAAAATGAGGCTGGTCATAGAGCCTGGAGGTCCCTGTGCCACAGGGAGAGGACAAGCCAGTGTCACCTGCAGGGAGGGTCTCGTCCCCAGAGAGCAGTCAGTGACTCCGTCCCTGCCCGGGGCTCTGGGTGCACCCTTGCGGGGGGGACACACCTGCCCTCCTTGCTGCTCTCGTCCTTATCCCATAGGGATTTAGCAGCAATCTTCTGTCTTTTCTTTAAAGCTGTCCTTGGGAGAGTTCAAAGAGAGGGTCATTAGTTATTTCAAAGCCTACATCTTTTACCTATTGGCACTGTAGAGAAAAGACACAAACCTGCTTTGCATCCTTCTGCCTGGAAGTCATTGTGACACAGGGAAGGGAGGAAGGGGCTGGCCGGGGTCAGCCTCTGCTGAGCCTCAGCTCTGGCTGCTCCTGCTCACTGGGTAAACCCAAAAGCTGTCGTGATCAAAAACGCAGGCGCCCTTCTGACCTGAGTCACAGGGGCCCTTTCTTCTGAATGACTCAAGATGGGAAATCATTCTTGGAGCTTCAGAAGAAAAAAAACCCCAAAACTGTAGGTACATTTGTAAGAGCGTGTATGTACGTACATTTCCTTCGATGAAGAAAATCTTAGAAATATCATGTCATGTCTGGCTTCCTAGAGAAGATCCTGAACTCTGGGCTTCTGAAAGCAAATGGCTGTGCATTTGTAGGAGCGTTTCCCTTCTTTTTATATGCCTCCCCCAGTCATCTTCTACCCTTGCCCATGGCAAGGAGAGTGTGGTGATTTGGCTGCTCCGCTCTGCCGAGGGTGTTGCAGGCTGTGTAGCCGGGAGTGAGGCTTTTGTGGCTGCTCATCAGACATTTTCCTACAGCGTTCTCCCTGCAATGGTAAAATGAGACTTGTGTTAGCGAGCAGTCAAGTAGAGCAGGTAACATTAGAAAAGAATTGTTTCTGAGCTGCTGTACACTAGCACGTGTTTCCCCTTTCCGGCAGAGTGCAGCTGCCCAAGAAGGGATTTTTTGTGGCTCAGCCAGATGTGCTCCTGCCTCCCACCGAGACGCTGAGACAGAGCTGGGTTTGCATTCCAATGTCTTGGGACAGAGGCTCATGGGAAGTTTTCTCAGCTATCCAAGGCACGGAGCCCTGGAGCCAAGTCAGCCTGAGCTGCTGCGTGCTTGCTGTGAGCCTTGAGGTGAGCGCGCATCATTGCGGGCTTGGGATCGATTGAAATGCGCTAAGGAAACCAGCTCTGGCGAGGGAGGCAGGGAGGGAAATGCTCTCTTAACATGTGCCAATGCTTCTGTCAAACTCATCAGGGCAGGACAGCGTTCAGACTGAAAGTGTGAGAAGATGTGCAGTGAGACAGAGAATGTGACAGGAGCACCGGACTCACAAGTGCACGAATTTTGCTTTTGGCTTGGATTTAAACTCAGAAGTTGTAAGGAATTTGGGAAGGAGAAGGGACATTTCAGAAGGAGAAGAAGAAAAAGAAGTTGTTGTTGTTACAGCCCTGGCAAAATCTTTGGTTCGAGCTAATAAAGGAAGTTAGTTGAAATAAAAAAAAAAAGAAAAAAAGCGTGGGTTTTTTTCCCTCACTGTTGTATTTGTTGGTGGTAGATGGTGTGTTGTTTTATTTCTTGGTCTTATTAACTCTGTGTAAATAGTTTTTTGAGTGAAGCTCACTTTCTGGACGGGTTGGTTTGTATTTGAGGTAGGATTAATTTCAAGAGGTTTCTTTCCTAGACTTCTGATAGGTATTCCTGGGATTTTGGTTTTGTTTACTGTATGTATCAACAGAGAGATTTGGTAGGGCCAGCTGGGCTGCTGGAGTTTTGGGTGTTAATTTATTAGATGGCTTTTGTTAATCACAGAATAATTATATAAGTTAACAGCAAATTACCCAATTTATCTAGGTATGCTACCTAAACACAATGCTTTATGTCTTACAATTTTTCTGTTCTTCTGCTCCTAGTAGTTGTGTCAAAAAAGAAAGCGCTGTTATTTTTCTGAAGAGCTTTCTTCTTTAACAAGGCCTTTCCTCCCTTTGAATTTGAGTCAGAGGAGCCAAACAGCTGCAGCTGCTCTGGGGGCTTTTATATTCAGTGGGATTAGCCCCCTCCCTTTTCCCAGGCATCATGGGAATGGGAGGCGGGCACCATCAGGGCTATATTAACCCCAGCCTTTGCTGAGGGGCTTCATTCCCTCTCTGGGATGTGCTGGGGTAAGGGCTCTCCTGTCATTTCAGTGAAGAGGCTCTTTCAGCTTATCTCAGCTTGCTTTCAGCAGGTGTTTCTGGGCATCTAAAGCAACAGAGGCTTGGAAGATCCTGTGAAGAAAATGGCATGGAATACAGGGAGTATTTAAGTTCACGATTTTGTGTTTAGGGGTGGTAAAGTGCATTTGCAATTTCTGGTTTTGTTCTTGTTTTGTGTTTTTATTGTTTTTAGGAGGTGCACAGCTTCCAGAGATCCCAGGTTGTGTCAAGCACAGCACTTCTTTCAGCAGATTCATCATGTCACAGGAGGCATCTGCCCAGTGTCAAAAATGATGTTTGAGATTGAGGCTTCAGGTGAGTTGAGGGTTGTGACTGGGAGAGGGAGGGTGAGCAGGTATCCAGTTAGGAGTTATTGGGGGGCAGGGGGGTTTGCAGGCAGCAGGGTGAGAAAGGGTGTTTATCTGAGGGCCCCCGCACACAAGGCTTTTCAGAAGCATAGCAGAGGCATTCCCATGTCTTCCTCACACAAGGTCATCCACTGCACTCACAGGAATGCCATTTAACTTTGCTTTTCTCTAACCCAGGTGCCACTCATAATAAAGGCCACACCTTTGGAATCAGGATGAAGGTGGAGCCTGAAGGACTCAGGCACACTCAGGAGAGGGCAAGTAGCTGACTTGCTGGGATTTGGCCCACATAACTCTGAACTCATACGTTGGTTTTGGTTTTCTTTATTGTAGCTGACCGAGAGGCTAACAGGCGATCACGGGGCCCTCCGAGGCAGACTCATTTCAGGTGCAACGTGGATTCACATCGCCGATCATCCAAAAGATAAGTCGGGGCCACGGCCTGGAGATGGGAGAGCAGTGGGTTGGGAGTTCCTGGGACAGATGGAAAAATTAGCAGAGGGAAAAGCAATCTTCTCCAAGGGGCCTCTTAGGACAGCTAAAGGGAGAGACTCCACATTTGATGGCAGCGTGCAGGCGGGCAGGGCAGAGCAGTTCCGGTCCACGTCGTGTTGTCCGGTGTACCGTGTCACCTACTGTGTCTTTGGGGTCCCTTTTGCCTTTTCCCCTCGAGGCCCTCACCACAAGCATAATGTGTCGTGTTTAACGTCCCCCCGTTTGTCACGTTCTGTGTCACGGGTGTCTGCACATGTTTGTGCCGGAGCTGCTCTGCCCTGCCGCAGAGGCTGCTGCAATAGGACAAGGCTCAGGGACAGGCAGTTTGTGGGGTGTCGCCGGACTCTAGATGATATTCCTAGATAGACAGAAGATGTTTGGAGCTGTGAAGATATCCTGCAGCCCTTTGACGTTTGTCCTCGCTTTCTTTCAGACGCAGAAGGATAAAATCCAGGGCAAAATCCATCCACCCATCCCGAGTGAGGAGGTTCCCCCGAGCAGGTCAGTCACCGTTTGTCTCTGCAGGGGGAGTGTAAAGTGTGACTCTGTTACAGCTCTGTTCTTTTTCTTTTTAGGAAGTAAAGCTGGACATCAGCAGTCAAGGTGAGGTGGGCAAGGTGAGCACTGAGTAGCGTACAGAAGCAGTTGTTATTGCTCCAGTCTCACTTTCTGGTGCAGCTCTAAGCATCTGTTCCTGTTTCTGCGCTTTAGGCAATCCACTCGGAGTACGCCGAGCCCCAGTCACCAACCGGCCGACGCGCCGGGTTTGCCGCTCTCCCGAGCCCTGGGGAAGTATCACGGGACTCAGCGATGAAGCCTCTGCCTTTTCTGTTTAAAGGTGTCACCAGGGCAGCCTTCAGCAATGGCCAAGGAGTTGTGGTGAGTCAGGGAAGTAGGGAGGAGGAGCGAGGCTCCGCTCAGGTTTCAGCAGCGCCACATCACCTCGTCTCCTCTTAGCCCAGGCGTGCCCCACGACGATGGCGTCAGCCTCCGAGTGTGGCTGAAGCGTGCGGCCCCAGGAGCCGGGCATTCTTGGGAAAAGAGTGAGTGGCAGAATTGTTGGGTTTTGGCCAATGTGCTGCTGAGGTTATGCATTGATATTTCGTTTTCTTTATTGGAGCAGACGAAGAAACAGCAGGAAGCTGTTTAACAACAGTGCCAGCAGGAACTTCCCAGCTGTCGAGGCAGCCTTCCCTTGCACCTGACACAGACCGGCATCCCCAGATGTCTGAGAGATAAGTAGAGGGCTACGACCCACAGAGGGGATGAAACCAGGGCGCAGGGCAGGGACCCACCGGGAGGGGTTTCTGAGTCCGCTTTGGAGACGGGGGTGTCCACGAAGCGGCCCCTTAGGCCTGGGGGGGAAATAAAAGCAAAGTCTCACTTTTGATCTCAGTGCTGAGGTGCGCAGGGCAGAGCAGTGCCGGTGTGTATTGTGTCATTTGTCTATTGTGTGTTCTGTGTGGTTGGATGTGTCATGTCCTTTACCTTAGGCCTTTGAGGAGCCAAGCAGAAACCCTGGCATCACTGTTAGCATCTGTAATCTCAGCGTTCCTCGGCCTGGTACCCAGGCCATTGACCTTTTGACTCGGGAGCTCCGACAGGCATCAGAATTGCATCTCTCTTTGGAAGCATCCAGTCAGGTGGCTTTTCAGGTCTTGTTCTGAGCTGCACGGACAGCCGTGCTCCTCAATGCTCCATTTCAACGGATTAGGCTTTGTAAGAATGCGAGGTTAGGGAGAGGATTCTGACCGTAGGATTCCTGGGTATCCATCTTTGCAGTTCTTGGAATAAATCCTTCAGCCAGCATCTTCCTCCAGGGTTCTCTGAGCCTCATCAGGTTGCCATCAGTCTCACCTCGGTCATCTCCTTTTGCATTCTCTCAGTCCTTGCAGCCACTTTCCTTGCCAGGAGCTTTCTGTCCCTGTTGTGTCCCCCCTGTCTGTCACGTCCTGTCCCGTGTCACGGGTGTCAGCACACACATTTGTGCCGGAGCTGCTCTGCCCTGCCGCATAGCCCGGTGCAATAGGGGAAGTCCCTGGGAGTTTGTAATGTGAGGTGTAGTTGGACTCTAGATGGGATTTGTAGATGGACACAAGACGTCTGGAGCTCCTAAGTTATCCTGCAACAGTTTGAGTTTTGTCCTAACTTTTTTTTCAGATTCAGATGGATTAAATGTGTGCCAGAGGGCCCCATCCCGGGTGAGGGGTTTCTCCCGCGCAGGTGAGGCCCCGTTTGTCTCTGCAGCAGAAGTGTAAATGATGCCTCTGTTACAGCACTGTTCTTTGTCTTTCTTTTTAGGAAGCAAATGTGGATGCCAGCAGTCAAGGTGAGCAGTGGAGAGAAGTAGTTGTTATTGCTCAGGTCTCAATTTCTGGTGCAGCTCTAAGCTTCCATTCTCGTTTGTGCGCTTTAGGCAATCCACTCGGAGTATGCCAAGCCCCCGTCACCAGCCGGCCGATGCACCGGGTTTCCTGCAAATGTGAGCCCTGTGGATGCATTACAGGACTTGGTGATGAAGCCCTGAACTTTTCTATTTAAAGGTGCCATCCAGGTGGCCTCCGGCAAGTGCTGAGGAGTTGTGGTGAGTCAGGGAAGTAGGGGGGAGGAGCGAGGGTCCACTCAGGTTTCAGCCATGCCAAATCACCTCATCTCCTCTTAACCCAGGCATCCCCTGTGGCGACGGCCTCGGTCTCCGAGCGTGCCCTAAGCGTGCGGCCCGAGCAGCTGAGCGTTCTTAGGAGCACGGTGAGTAGCAGGCTTGTGGGGTTTTGGCCAATGTGGTGCCACGATCCGGCATTGATGTTTGGTTTTCTTTAGTATAGCTGTCTAAGAGACACCAGCCCGGTGCCAGCAGGACCTTCCCAGCTGACGAGGTTTCCTTTCTTCGCACCTGAGACCGGCATCCCCGGATGTCTGAGAGAGAAGTAGAGGGCTAGGACCCTCAGGGGGGATGAAAGCAGGGTGCTGGTTTGGGAAATACTGGGATGGGTTTTTGAGTCCACTTTGGAGGTGGGGGGGTGTCCATGAAGCAGCCCCTTAGGCCACATAAAAGGAAAGTCTCACTTTTGATCCCAGTGCTGCGGTGCGCAGGGCAGAGCGGTCCCGGTGTGTATTATGTCCCTTGTCTATCGTGCCTTGTGTGTTGTTTGGGTATCTCATGTCTCTTACCTTAGCCCTTTGAGGGGCCTGTCAGAAACCTTGGCATTGTTCTTATCCTCTGTGATCTCTGCATTTCTTGGTCCGCCACCCATGCCATACAACCTTTGCCTGGGGAGCTCAGACATGTATCAGAATTGCATCTCTCTTTGGAAGCATCCGGTCAGATGTCTTGTCAGGTCTTGTTCTGAGCTGTACAGACAACTATGCCCTGCCAGGATCCATTATGGCAGATTAGGGCTTGAAAGAATGTGAGGACAGGTAGAGGCTTCTGACCGTAGGATTCTCGGGCATCCATATTTGCAGTTCTTGGAATAAATCATTCAGTTAGCATCTTGTTCCTCCAGGGTTTTCTGAGCCACGTCAGCTTGCCATCAGTCTCACCTCGGTCATCTCATTTGGCATGCTCTCGGTGCTCGCAGTAATCCTTTTTGCCAAGAGATTTCTGTCTGTGTTGTGTGTCCATTGTTTGTCGTGTCCTGTGTGTCCTGTGTCACGGGTGTCCGCACGTATTTGTGCCGGAGCTGCTCTGCCCTGCCGCATAGCCTGGTGTAATAGGACAAGCCCTGGGGGGTTGAAATTTTTCATGTGGGGTGTACTTGGACTCTAGATGCTGTTCCTAGATTGATATAAGGTGTTTGCAGCTTTTGAGTCATCCTGCAGGTGTTTGACATATGTTCTAACTCTCTTGCAGGTGCAGATGCATTGCATCCATGGCAGAGCACCCCCTCCTGGGTGAGGGGGTTCCCCTGAGCAGGTCCGTCACCATTTGTCTGTGCAGGGGGAGTGTCAAGTGTGGCCCTGTTACAGCGCTGTTCTTTGTCTTTATTTTTAGGAAGTATAGCTGGATCTCAGCAGTCAAGTTCAAGAGGGTAAGGTGAGCAGTGAGCAGTAGCCTTTCTTGTTGCTGAGGTCTCAATTCCTGGGGCAAGTCTGTGTCTCCATTCTCGTTTTTGTTCCTTAGGCCATCTGCTCGGAGCATGCCAAGCTCCCATCCCCAACGGGCCGACGGACCGGGTTTGCCGCTCTCACGAGCCCTGCGTTCCAGGCAGCCGTCAGGAACTGCCGTGGAGTTGCGGTGAGTCAGGGAAGTAGGGAGGAGGAGCGAGGGTCCGCTCAGTTTTCAGCAATGCCACGTCCCCTCCTGTCCTCTTAACCCAGGCGTTCCCCACGACGATGGCGTCGGCCTCCGAGCGCGGCCGGAGCGTGCGGCCCGAGGAGCCGGGCCTTCTTAGGAGAAGGGTGAGTAGCAGGCTTGTGGGGTTTTGGCCGATGTGGTGCCACGATCCGGCCTTGATGTTTGGTTTTCTTTAATATAGCTGTCTAAGAGACACCAGCCTGGTGCCAGCAGGACCTTCCCAGCTGACGAGGTGGCCTTTGTTCGCACCTGAGACCGGCATCCCCGGATGTCTGAGAGAGAAGTAGAGGGCCACGACCCCCATGGGGGATGAAAGCAGGGTGCTGGTTTGGGAATTACTGGGAGGGGGGGGTTTGAGTCCTCTTTGGCGGTGAGGAGTGTCCATGAAGTGGCCCCTTAGGCCCCATAAAAGCAAAATCTCACTTTTGATCCCAGTGCTGAGGTGAGCAGGGCAGAGCAGTCCCGGTGTGTATTGTGTCCCTTGTCTTTTGTGTATTATGTGTTGTTTATCATAGCCCTTTGAGGGGCCTGTCAGAAACCTTGGCACCAGTCTTAGCATCTGTACTCTCAGCGTTCCTTGCCCTGGCACCGATGCCATGGAACTTTTAACTCGGTAGCTCAGACAGGTATCAGAATAGCAACTCTTCTTCGAAGCATCCAGTCAGATGGCTTTTCAGGTCTTGTTCTGAGCTGTACAGACAGCTGCACCCTGCAAGGTTCTGTTATGATGGATTAGGACTTGTAAGAATGTGGGGACAGGTAGAGGCTTCTGACCGTAGGATTCTCGGGCATCCATCTTTGCAGTTCTTGGAATAAATCATTCACTTAGCATCTTGTTCCTCCAGGGTTCTCTGAACTTCATCAGCCCGCCATCAGTTTCACCTCGGTCTTCTAATTTTGCGTCCTCTCGGTGCTCGCTGTCATTTTCCTTACCCAGAGATTTCTGTTCCTGTTGTGTCCCCGTTGTTTGTCCTGTCCTGTGTCACGGGTGTCTGCGCACACATTTGTGCCGGAGCTGCTCTGCCCTGCTGCATAGCCTGGTGCAATAGGAGAAGTCCCGGGGACTTGATGTTTGTAATGTGGGGTGTAGTTGGACTCTAGGTGGGATTTGTAGGTGGACACAAGATGTCTGGAGCTCTTAAGTTAGCCTGCAGCTCTTTGACTTTTGTCCTTTCTTTCAGGTGCAGAAGGATAAAATCCAGGGCAGAGCCCCCCATCTTGGGTGAGGGGATTCCCCCGAGCAGGTCAGTCACTGTTTGTCTCTGCAGAGGGAGCATAAATGATGGCTGTTACAGCAGTCTTCTTTGTCTCACTTTTTAGGAAGTCAAGGCTGAGAGCAGCAGTCAAGGCCGAGTGGGCGAGGTGAGCATTGAGTAGTGTACAGAAGCAGTTGTTTTTGCTGATGTCTCAGTTTCTGGTGCAGCTCTAAGCATCTCCACTTTTTTTTTATTATTTTAGGTGGTCCGCTTGCCATCTATCCTGGCCGAGCATGCCCATTCCACGTGTGTGCAGCTTAAGGTATCAGTGTGGCATCCTTGTCAGATTTGGGAGGTTGTGTTTTCACAGTGTCTGAGCATGCTTTTCTGCTTTGTTTCTTTGCAGGTGCTGTCGCTGCCCTAGGCATGCCAAGGAACGGAGGAGGGCAGGTGAGTCGGGGTTTAGGCAGGCTGACTCCTAGGTGAGCGTTACACAGCAGCATGCTAAGGGTGTACCTTTTCTTTTTGCAGGTATCTTCTGGGCACCCTCTGGAGTCAAATCAAGATTTGAGGTGAGCCGGGGCAGGGGTGCGGAGGAGCCCTGGGGGTTACTGTTTTTGAGGGCAATAGTCACCTTTTCTGTTTTGTCTTAGGTACCCTGAGGAGCCTCGTAGCCAAAGGTTGGAAAGGACAGCACCGAAGCACACACGGAGCACGTTTCAACATCCACGTCCGACCGAGGATGGATTTTGTCCTCTCATCTTCCAAAAGCGAAGTGTCGGGGCCAGTGGTTGGGAGAAGGGGAAAAACCTTTACTATCGCAGAGGGCAATTTGATGTCAGCTTAGCGGAGAGGTCTGTAGTGGGGTGGGCTGTCTGGAAGTAAAGGGAGAGGGTTTCCCCTCAGCCTCGCCAGGGCCTTTGCTGGGCAGGGCAGTTCCGACCCATCTCCACATTTTTGTGTACTTTGCGTCGTCCGCCTTCCTCGACTCAACATGGTCACGGATCTTTCCCCTGAGGAGCTCGCCTTCAGGTCCGGAGCTATAGCCACGGTCAGCCGCCCTCGGCTTCCTTCTCTAGGCTCGCTGAGCCTCTCGAGCATCCTCTTAACTGCTGTGGCACTAACTTCTTTTAACGAGTTACATTTCATCATCACGTGCTATCGTCATAGGGCTTCCTTTCCTTTGGCATCATCAGCCTCTGGCTCATCTTGCGCTAGGCATCTCGGGTCCCTAAGGGGACAGTGCCAGGCAGTTGCCACTTGTCTCTGTGTTATGTCACCCATGTCTATGTTATGTTGTCCGTGTCTGTGTCCGTTGTCTTCCATGTCATAGGCCTTTGTTACGTCTCGATGCTTTATCGGCACTATTCTGTGCCATATAGGCCGTGTTCTACTCACGTTCCTTTCTGAATATCCCTTCTTCTGGCATCTTTACATTTTTACTCTTTGAGACAGGAATGTCTCAAACGGACAAGATGTTCACATCCATCTTCCTTCTCACTACCAGCTTTGGTAGTGCCTTTTTTTCCATGCCCTTCTCTTGGACTGCTAGAGGGAGTGTCTTGCACCCTCCTCATGTGACTGCAGTACTTCTATAGGTTCCATCTTCTCAAGGGTATAGGACTCAAGAATTCATCTTCCAGCGAGTTATCTCAAGTCCTGTCTTTTATATTGTGTGTACCTGTGCTGGCTTATACTGTATGTACCTACACTCTATGTACACTTGCACTGTATGCATCGACTTACATTGTTGTGTGTACTTATATTGTACCACTTAAGGTTGGAGCTGCCCTGCCAGGGCACGTAGTCACAGTTAGGTAGAAGAGTTATAAAAACTTTACTGTTCATCTGTCTTTTATGGGATTTTGGGTAGAAAACTTACTGGTCCAGAGTGCAGACAAGTCCTAGCTGTCAGATAGCCACTCGTTGACCGCTTCCTGTCGTCTCACAGGTCCCTGAGGCTGCCGATTTCCCCAGAATCTACCATTTGACGTCAAGGAGCGCAGCCAGAAGATGTGTCAAGCACGTTCTTCAGCGTCTCGAGTAAGGGCCGCAGCGAGCGTGTAAGTGGGAAGAGCGTGTGAGCGTGTGTGAGAGCACGTGTCTGTGTCTGTCTGCGTCTGCTCGTCTCCGCATGTGTCAGCGCATGCTGACTGGATTACTGGATTTAACCTTGTGTGTGTGACTTTTGCTTTTCAAGTTTTTTAACTCATTTTTAAATTTAGAATAAAAAATCCCCAGCTGGGTTCCCCCCCCCCCCCCCCCCGGCTGTTTTTTTTTTTTTTCCTCGGTCCCGGTCAGTCTGTGAGGCGACGTTCATCACCAAAGTTTGGGCACAGACTGTCCAGGGACCGGGGTTTTTTTGTCAAGGAGGAGGATTTTTTTGAGGCTCCCGGAAACCACGTTCCCGAGGACCAATGATTGCTGGGGTGTAATTTAGCAGTTGTGATGAGAGGGATGGTGACTTCGTGTGTCATCTGAAGGGGGTGTTAATGGTAGATGAGTGTTGTTTTTTGTGTGCTTTTGTTGGTTTGGGTTTCCTATAACAATAAATCCACATGTAATGAAAATAGAAAAAGGTTATCATCTTGTGTTAATATGTGTGTTGTGTTGTATTGCTCTGTATTGCAGGGTGAGCACAGGGTGCACTCTCTCCTCCTTGCTGTGACACCTGGGCTGGCAGGGATGACACAGTGACCTCGGCCGGCCGATGCTGCCTGTGCCATCACCTGGCACTGACGTGTTTGATGAAAATCCTTTTGCTGGGATTTTTCTCCTGAGAAGCCTCAGAACAGAAATGGAACCAGTAACAATCTGCTGGCTGTGGAGTGTGGGCTGGAGATGGTTTAGCAACAGGGGCATCTTGGATTGGTCTCCTGTGCATTGTTTCTACTTGATGACCAATCATGGTCCAGCTGCGTCAGGGCTGTGAGCAGTCCCAGGTTTTTATTATTCATTCCTTTCCAGCTTTCTGATGTCTCCTTGCTCTTTTAGTATAGTTCTACTATCTCATTTTCTTTTAATATAATAGAGATCATAAAATAATATTTCAGCCTTCTGAAAGGTGGAGTCAAGATTCTCGTCTCTTCCCTCATCCTGGGGACCCTCATCACCACAATCAGCAGCCGAGCGGGTTTGTGCGAGCCTCTCAGTAACCCTTGGCCGGTCCCGAGTCGGCAGACACCGGGGGGGCAGCCCCGACACGGCCGAGAGAGGGGAGACACCCTCTGTGCCCCGAGGGTACTGAGGGCACCTGGGCTGGGGGGAGACACTCTCTGTGTGTGCCCCGAGGGTGCTGAGGGCACCTGGGCTGGGGGGAGACACTCTCTGTGTGTGCCCCGAGGGTGCTGAGGGCACCTGGGCTGGGCCCCTGTGCAGCACAAGAGACACCAGAGACAGCGGTAGATGATAAAGGGCTGACTCTTAGCAGGGGTTAATCCAAGGTTTTATTAGGAGTCCCAAAGGAGCTCCTGCACCTCAGGGGCCTCCTGCCGAGAGCCCCGGGAGATGTGCCAAGGTCACCTTTAAAGGGAGGTGGAAACCAAAAGTAGATAACATCCTACCAACCATTAAGTGACCCTAAGGGATGGATGCTGGGGGATCCAGACATACAGGACAGCGTATGGGGCAAGGCTTGGGGGGCTGACCCCTGGCCTCTGGCTCATCACTCGACGACTTGGACCGAAACTTCTGCATGGAGGGGATGGGAGGCTGAGTGATTGACAGAGAGCCAGGGTGGGGGTTTGGGGATGATCTCATCCCGGGAGAGGGATAACACAGGTAGAAGGAGGGGGGTACAGTTGGGGATAAACCATTTGGGAAAAATATGGGGATACAAAACAAAATGACTTCAAAGTATTACAAAGTATAAAAATGCACTACAGCAGGTTTGGGCAGCACCAAATAAAATGTAATAAAATGCTTTAAAAATAAAAAAATTAAAAATAAAAATTAAATAAAATTTAAAAAAACCAAAATTAATTTAAAGTAAATGAAAAACAAAAACTGTAAAGTGCTGTAAAGTGCTGTAAGAGTTCCCGAAAAGGTAGTGCCGTAATGCAAGACCCTCAAACACCACCACAATCACCAGCTTGAGTTGGTCTGGGCAGCACTAAATAAAAAAAACTAAAAACCTTTAAAAATAGAAAAATAAAAAATAAAATTTAAAAAATTAAATAAAATCTTTTAAAATAGAAAAATTAAAAATAAAAATTTAATAAAAAATAAAATTAAAAAATAAAATAAATGCTTTAAAAATAGAAAAATTAAAAATAAAAAATAAATAAAAAATAAAATTAGAATAATAAAATAAAAGCTATAAAAATAGGAAAATAAGAAATAAAATTAAAAAATAAAATTAAAGCTCTAAAAATAAAAAAAATAAAAATAAAAATTAAATAAAAAATAAAAAATAAATGCTTTAAAAGTAGAAAAATTAAAACTAAAATAAAAAATAAGATTAAAAAATTAAAATAAAAAGCTTTAGAAATAGAAAAATTAAAAATAGTAAGTAAATAAAAAATAAAATAAAAAAATAATATAAAAACCTTTAAATATAGAAAAATTAAAACTAAGTAAATAAAAAATAGAAAAATAAAATAAAAGCTTTAAAAATAGAAAAATTAAAAATAAAAAATAAAAAAATAAAATAAAAGCTTTACAAATAGAAAAAGTAAAAATAGAAATTAAATAAAAAATAAAATTTAAAAAAAGCTTTAAAAATAGAAAAATTAAAAATAATAAGTAAATAAAAACTAAAATTAAAAAAATAAAAATGCTTTAAAAATATATAAATTAAAAATAAAAATTAAGTAAAATTAAAAAAAACAAAATTAATTTAAAATAAATGAAAAACAAAATAAAAACTGTAACGTGCTGTAAAGTGCTGTAATCGTTCCATAAAAGGTAGTGCCGTAATGCAAGACCCTCAAACACCACCACAATCACCCGCTTGAGTTGGTCTGGGCAGCACTAAATAAAAAAAACTAAAAACCTTTAAAAATAGAAAAATAAAAAATAAAAAATAAAATTAGAAAAATACAGAAAGCTTTAAAAATAGAAAAATAAAAAATAAAATTAAAAAATAAAATTAAAGCTTTTAAAATAGAAAAAATAAAAATAAAATTTAAATAAAAAATAAAAATAAAAAATAAATGCTTTAAAAATTGAAAAATTAAAAATAATAAGTAAATAAAATTTTTAAAATAAAATAAAAAGCTTTAAAAATAGAAAAATTTAAAATAAACATTAAGTAAAAAATAAAATTAAAAAATTAAAATAAATTTAAAATAAATTAAAAACAAAATAAAAACCGTAAAGTGCTGTAAAGTACCATAAAATTTCCATAAAGGGTAGTGCCGTAAAGCGCGACTGTCGCAAAAGGTGCCGTAAAGCGCGACTGTCGCAAAAGGTGCCGTAAAGGGCGACTGTCGTAAAACTACCGTAATGCGCGACTGTCGTAAAAGGGGTCGTAAAGCAGAACTGTCGTAAAGGGGGCCGTAAAGCGCGACTGTCGCAAACGGGGCCGTAAAGCGCGACTGTCGTAAAAGGGGCCGTAAAGCGCGACTGTCGCAAAAGGGGCCGCAAAGCGCGACTGTCGCAAAAGAGGCCGTAAAGCGCGACTGTCGCAAAAGGGGCCGTAAAGCGCGACTGTCGTAAACGGGGCCGTAAAGCGCGACTGTCGCAAAACTGCCGTAAAGCGCGATTGTCGCAGAGGGGGCCGTAAAGTGTGACTGTCGCAAAGGGGGCCGTAAAGCGCGACTGTCGTAAAAGGGGCCGTAGAGCGCGACTGTCGCAAAAGGGGCCGTAAAGCGCGACTGTCGTAAAAGGGGCCGTAAATCGCGACTGTCGCAAAACTGCCGTAAAGCGCGACTGCCGTAAAATTATGCCATATAGGCTGGCAGCGCCGTGGCCGTCACGGAATGCCGCACAAGATCGCGACGGCCTCCCGAGTGGGCGTGTCCGGGATGGAGCGCCGTGTCGACGGGCTGACGTCATTAGGCGGCACTCTGCCTGCAGTGCGCCGGTCCAGACGGCAGGGGGCGCTGTGCCTGCAGTTCGCCGGCCCAGACGGCAGGGGGCGCTGTGCCTGCAGTGCGCCGGTGCAGACGGCAGGGGGCGCTGTGCCTGCAGTGCGCCGGTGCAGACGGCAGGGGGCGCTGTGCCTGCAGTGCGCCGGTGCAGACGGCAGGGGGCGCTGTGCCTGCAGTGCGCCCATGCAGACGGCAGGGGGCGCTGTGCCTGCAGTGCGCCCATGCAGACGGCAGGGGGCGCTGTATAAATAGAGTATTAAGTACAAACTATCTAGAAGAAGAAATAAAAGCTCTATGTCACCTGCAGCTGTAGAAAATTTCAGCTCCCATGGAGGAAATAATTTTCCTAAAATCATTACCGTTTTGGGGTTTTTTGCACTCCCCGGTAGCCTGAACGTTTCTACTGCTGCTTTTTTATTCTAAAGCTAGAATGGAAATCCAAGATTAGAAATACAGGGAAAGAAAGAGAGAAATGATTAAAGAGAGAAAGAAAGAAAGAGAGAGAGAGACAGAGAGAAAGAGAGAGAGACAGAAAGAAAGAAAGAAAGAAAGAAAGAAAGAAAGAAAGAAAGAAAGAAAGAAAGAAAGAAAGAAAGAGACAGAAAGAGAGCGAGAGAAAGAAAGAAAGAGAGAGAGAAAGAAATAGAGACAGAAAGAGAGTGAGAGAAAGAAAGAGAGAGAGAAAGAAATACAGACAGAAAGAGAGAGACAGAAAGAGAGCGAGAGAAAGAAATAGAGACAGAAAGAAAGAGACAGAAAGAGAGCGAGAGAAAGAAAGAAAGAGAGAGAGAAAGAAATAGAGAAAGACAGACAGAAAGAAAGAAAGAGAGGGACAGGAAGAGAGCGAGAGAAAGAAAGAGAGAGAGAAAGAAATAGAGAAAGACAGACAAAAAGAGACAGAAAGAGAGCGAAAGAAAGAGAGAGAAAGAAATAGAGACAGAAAGAGAGCGAGAGAAAGAGAGAAAGAAATAGAGAGAGACAGAAAGAAAGAGAAAGAGAGCGAGAGAAAGAAAGAGAAAGAAATAGAGAGAGACAGAAAGAAAGAGAGAGACAGGAAGAGAGCGAGAGAAAGAACGAGAGAAAGAAATAGAGACAGAAAGAAGGAGACAGAAAGAGAGTGAGAGAAAGAAAGAAAGAGAGAAAGAAATAGATAGACTGAAAGAAAGAGAGAGAAAGAGAGAGAGAGACAGAAAGAAAGAAAGAGAGAGAGAAAGAAATAGAGAAAGGGAGACAGAAAGAGAAAGACAGAAAGAAAGAAAGACAGACAGAAAGAAAGAAAAGGAAAAAGGAAAGGAAGAAAAAAAAAGGAAGGAAGAGAAAGGAAGAAAAAAAATGAAAAAGGAAAAGGGTGAGAGTGAAAAAGAAAGAGCGAAAGTGGAAAAAGGGGTGAAAAAACAGAGTGAAAAAAAGAAAAAAGAGTTGGAGTGGAAAAGAAAGGACATTCGGGAGGGGCGGTGCTTCCTAAGGTGCTTCCGCGCCCAGGAGCGAAGGAGCCGTTTGATCCCCCGGCGGGACCGCAGCTCCCGGTGGCGGAAAACGGAGCGGTGGCTGTCAGTCCGAGACTACAACTCCCGGCAGGCCCTGCGGCCGTAAAGCGCGGCGTCTGACGCAACGGCCGACGCGCCATATGAATGGCTGGCGGGCCGAGGCGGCCGCGCGCCGGGGGAGCGGGCTGGGCGCGGGGAGCTCCCGGCGCCTCTCCCGCGCGGGACGGAGCCGCGGCAGCGACGCTGGAGGGGCGAAGCCTCCGGCCGGCCGCCCGCACGGAGCCGAGCGGCGCGGAAGGGGCGTCCACCCGGTGCCTCGGCCTCGCTCAGCGGTCCCGGTGGCGGGGGCTCGGCTCGGGCGGGGCGCGCTGCCGCCCGCCGATGGCGGAGCGCCAGGCGGTGCTTTGCTGCCGCGGACCGGGAGCTGCAGGAGCCGCCCCGGGCGAGCGGCGCCGGGCGCTGCCGCGGTCACTGTGCGGCGGCTGGCGGAGGCGCGGGAGCCGCCGAGCTGCAGCCGTGTCCCTCGGGCTGCTGCCGCTGCTGCGGGCGGGGGCGGCCGAGCGGCTGGAATGACACGGCTGCTGAGTGCCTCAGTGCTCGTGGCTCTTTCTTCCACGCAAACAGATGGAGCGGCATCGCTGAGCAGTAAAACACAGCGATGGCCCGGAGAATGGCGAGCGCAAGGAGCGCCGGGCTGGATCCTTCTGCTGGCACAGGTGCGATCCGCAAACTCAGCCCCTTGTGCCCCTACCCTCCCGACCCCCAGGGGAAATGCTCTCCAGCCTCGAGCTGCTGCAAGACAAAACGTGTGATTTGACACTAGGGTCCGGAAAAGGTTTCCGTTTAGATTAGCAAATGCCTCAATTGTTCTTGGTTACATCCTAGGATCGGTTTTAGGCAGTGACTTTATACCGCTTGTCGGATTTTCTTGTGCAATGGTAAGAAAATAGGCAGGTCTGATACTGGTTTCGCTTTTTTTCTACTTCATGTTCCATGAGCTGCTTTTATCCAAGCAATTGTTTTAAAGTTCTACTGTAGGCGTTTCTGGTTCACTTTTTTTTTCTTTGCAGCACCCGTGACTATTTTTTTTCTCTAAATCGGCAGTAAATATAGCTGAGTAAAATTACCTTGGTTTTCTTCCTTCTTTTTTAACTTAATTGTTTTTATTAATAATCCTATTTGAATATGCAGAACAAGTGGGTATGTCCTGTAATATATCCTAGCTTTTCTTGTTTTCAGGGTACTCAGAAAATCTGTCTCCCTTGGAGTCCCACAAAACCATTCTCAGTGCAATCTCCATTAAGGTATGGATTGACAAGCCACCATCAGTTTAGATATTTGCCTGTGTACCTTTTCCTGTAATTCAGAGCTTGCGTTCTGTGGTTTTTATGATAAACCTATCAAACTTGTGAAACTGTTTTGCAAGTCTTAATCGTTGAAGGCAGCAAGAAGTGGTTTTAAAGCCTGTTCTTGAGCAGACAAAGGGGAAAAGTGTGCATTTGATGCTGAACTTGTCCTTTTTCATTTGACTTGCCTTGAATGATTTAGGAAGAGAGAGAACTAGAAAAAAGAGAGAAATAGAATTGGTTCTTGAGCCCTCCTAAAATGCTCCCCGTGATTCTGTGTGGAGCCAAAGTGAAGGGTGATGGAACAGAGCCCTGTGCTTTAGAAGGAAATCACTTTCAACCTGATCTCCACCCAGAGTCTCCCTAATTTCTGTTTTTAAAATGCAAACTAAGTTTAGGAAGTGTTGGAAGTTAGTATTTTGGGGAAGAAATGGCAGTTGCACCAACCGTTCCATTTCCCAGAGGCTCTGGGAACGATTCATTTTGTAAGCGCTGTAACTGCAATCGGTTGGTGGTTCGGGGTTGGAATGTGCACTTGCCCTCCTCTAAAGCACTCGTTCCTTTGCATTTCAGTGCCAGGAGTCTGGAGAAACTGGAGAAGAGCCCAAGAGACATTTTTCATCCTGAGATACAAAAGGTAGGAAGTGACTTTTCTTTGTTTGGTTCTTTTTCTTTATGATTTCCTGGAAATAGAAGTAATTAAGTATAGATACTACTGGTTTGTTTCTTCCAGTAGCTAATAATAATAATAATAATAATAATAATCTAATACTACTTAAACTGTCTCTTTATCCATTGAACTGGCCATTTCAAATCCAAACTTCTAAACACAAATAAAACCATCATCCTTGTAGAATCTTTAATAGGAGGGGGCTAAAGATGCTGTTTTTGTTGACAGGATTTATTGGTTCTTGAAGGGCAAGAGGTGAGTACAAGCCTGACTACTTCTTGCTCACAGACCCGTCCGGTGAGTACATCTTTGTATTTTGATGGGCTTTTGATGACTTCTAAATCAATTGCTCGTTACAGTAAAAAGAAGTAATGTTTTTTTGAACCTGACAGCAAAAATAACTTGAAGCACCAACTTAATAATAATAGATCACCAATATAAGTTAATGATTTTATGCTATACTATCAAAGTTTAAAGGTAAATTATTGTGTATTGGGAGATGGTATAAAATGTATGTTCTAATGCGTAGGATGTATACAAAGATACGTACATACATGAAAGTCCTTAGAGGAACAAATTGTTATGTCTTCTGTTTGACTGTTTATCATACAATATCTGGCTTTATTTCCCAGGGATTGGTGAATTTTAAATTTGGAGTCCTCTATGCTAAGGATGGTCAGCTTACAGGTGATGAAATGTTCAGTCATGGTGAGTTTTTCACCTTCTCCTTAATTGTTTTGCTCATCTGAAAAAAAAAAAAAAAAAAAAAAAGGTATGTTTATTATTTGTTACCCTGTTCTGTCCGTTTCCCCAGTATTTGCTGGAGCTCTGCTTACCCAAGCTTTGGGTAAAACAAGCTTTGGGTTCCTTCTGTCCCACTGGGTGTTGCCCAGTTTGGTTGCATCGGGTGAAATTCACCCTGAGCCCTTACAGAACCAGCTCAAACCACGTGAGAGCCATTCGCAGCTCTCTCAGGACACCCGGAGGAGGATGGGTGACGTTTCTGAGCATCTGGCAAGTGTACTTCTATCAAAACTCGGCCTGTGTAATTTCTGGGGAAAACCCTTCTGTATCCTGGAGGGTTCCTCAAACTCTGTTGAGGATCCAGGTAGCAGTTGCTCACCTGGATGGTTCCAGCTCCTCAAGTTAACACTTGTACTCTTGCCCTGTAGTTTAGATCTGTTGTAGTTTTGGTATTTTGCAAGATTTTGCGTCTTTGGAAAATAACGTGCGTTTCACTCTTTGGAACCTCTCGGATCATTCTTTGGTGCAGCACCACCTAATGGGACACTTGGCTGCTGTGCTGAAGGGCTTGGTTACTGGGATTGTAAATCCCGGAGAGTTTGTAAGTCTTCTGTCCCCAGGGAGGTGTCACGCTTTGTTCACTCTGTTTGTCAGGTGCTGCTTCTCGTCGGAAGTATTAACTTCAAACTGCCCTGTTCTTTTTTTAACTTTTTTTCCTGGTTCTCTCCGTAGGGCAGGGAAGGACTCTCGTATCCCGGTCGTCAGACTCAGCGCTGCCCGAGAAGATACAGAGAGTGTAAAAATCATAAGGAGCAAATAGGACTGCAGAGGAAACAAACTGGAGAGAACAAAAGGTGATATTGTTCTCCTTAGCCTGGATTAGAAACATCCCCTGTGCTTTGATGCCGGTGGCTGCCAGGGGCTCGTTAGGTCTTTTTAGGCAGGTGTAGGTGTTCACTTGTAGGTTCTATTTTTTGGCAAAGGACCATGAGAGAAGTTTATTTCTACATCCAAATAAACATTCATCTTATCTGAACATAACCTGTCATCCCATTTCTGACGTTAAGGACTCCTGTATAAATACTTGGGGAGGTTTTCTTTGTCGTTTCTGAATGGTTCCGTTTTGGTTCCATCTACCTGCCGGATACTTGAACGAGTCTGAGGTGGTTTAATTGCATACTGCTTCCTTGAAATTCTGTTGGTCTCTGCTTGGAACCCTTCTTGTAGTGCTTCATGAAAGACTTCTGATGGTGTTTTCTTGCCTGTTTGTGTTTAAGGTCGTGCTCTGATGCATTTACAGAAACCATGGCAGGAGAGAGTCAGCTGCTGGAGAAGAGGAGACAGTATTATCCCTGGGCAGCATAGAACTGCGCTACTGCTGTGTCATCAGCTGTGTCTGCACTGAAAGTAGCCACCTTCACTTGTAGGTAGCTCCTTGGTGCTTTAGGACACGCTGAGGGATTTATTCCTTTTGGGATCCACGATGAGAATTCCCAAGAGAGGTAGTAATAAGGTATGAGATTGGAAAAAAGCCTGTGTCCTTGGAATGTTGTTGTCAAAAGTTAATTTTTCCTTCTTTCTTAGCCAGTAGTCAGCTTTTTGCTTTATTTTTTGTGGGATCAGTATTTGATTGTTTAAAAAATTGCTTCAAAATAACTGCAGCGGCTGGCCACCAGGACCTTGTTCAGATTTGCCTATTTGCTTGTAGCTAAAACGTTTCCATATTGTTTCTCATTCTATTGAAGAAACTGCTGCCCAGTCAACTAAGAACTGAACATCTATCTGTCTGGGACATGGGGAGAGGATTTAGGTCGTGTCTTTGTTTCCAGAAAAAAGTTCCAGTGTAGTTTCTAACTAGAGGCAAAGGGGGGGTGAAGACTCGGGGCTCTGATGCCGTTGGGGGCACCCCGAGGTGCCCAGGAGAGGGAGCCCCACTGCGGTGCAGGAGCAGGTATGTTATCACGTACTAGAGAGCAAATTATAAACAGAAATATGAAAATTATAAATATAAAAATATTTTTTAAGTCGTTAAATAAAGCGGGGTTTTTTACTTGTCAATAGGCAGGGTTTTGATGATAAAAATGATAAATACAAAGAATATGAAGGTAGAAATCTAAGTCTAGAAATATATCATAAATACATACAGATAAAGTTTAAAACTAGAAGAAAAAAATCAGTTGCAGCAGTAGATACGATACATAATATAAATAATACTTTAAATACATGTCTAGAATTTTATAGATATTATATACAATTATTAATAGATTGCATCAAAAGAAACTATAAATATAAATGTGAATATAATTATGCAAAGTATAAAATTATTTCGATATCGTTTAAAAGAAGGCTTTTATTGTATTTATTTGGTTAGAGATGGGGTTTTTATTTGGATTAATAGAAGTATTCTAGAAATATAAATCTAACTATAGAAAGATACAATCGATAGAGAAAGATATTTCTAAAAACACAACCGAACGACGCCGCCTTCGGGGGAATCGCACGAGCTCGGCCGAAGCAAGGCGAGAGCGGCCGACCCTGACGGCCTCGAGCGAACCGGGGCGAGCGGAGCCGAGGCGCGCCGAAGGCACAGAGCGGCTGGGAGTTGGGCCGAAGCGAGGCGAGCTCTGCCGAAGAGGCGAATGCAGGCGCCAAGAGCCGAGTTGAGGCGACAAGAGCCGACTCGAGCCGAGCGTCTCCGGAGCGAGCCGAGCTCCGCCGAGCGCAGCATCCCGGGCAGGGCGAGGCGCCGGGCCGGGCTCGGGGTGCAGCCGGGGCTCTGGGGGGCTTCCCCGCCTGTCCCTCTCTCTAGCCCTCCTTCCTTCTCCCCGTATTCGCCTTCTCTCGCTCCCTTTCCCCCATTCCCTCTCCCCCCACAAACCCGGCTCCTTCCTGTCCTGTCCCTAGCCCGCTACTCCCTTCTGTTCCCCCTCTCTCCTTCCTCTGCCCAGCCTCCCTGTACCCTCGTCCCGGGCTTTCCCTTCCCGTCCCGCTTTCCTGCGCAGCCCGAGCTCCCTCGCCGCCCTTTCTCATGCGCTGCTCTCGCTCCTCTCTTCCCGTGCCCCCTTTCCTTCTTTGCCCCGCAGCCGCGGGGCTCGGGCTGCCGGAGAGTAAAGCCCCGAGGGCCGGAGCCCGGCGCCCCTGGGCCCTTGCAGGAGTCCCCGCGCGGGGCCGGAGGCTCTCGGCGGATCCCCCCGTGCCGCTCAAGCAGCCCGGCCGACAGCGCCGGAGCTGCGGCTTTGCCGGCATCGCGCTGAGAGCGGCCCCCGCCCTGTGCCGGGCCGTCCCCGCCGTCTGTGCCGCTCCCTCTCTCGCTGCCCCCGGCCCGTGACAGCGAGGCTGGGCAGGAACCTCAAGCCTTCTGGGGGCTGCCCCCGCTTTCTTGTTGCAGCAGAATCCCTTGCTGGGGCCATGCGCGTGTGGGAAGGGCTTGGGGGAAGCGCTGCGCTGCTGTCCAGGGCAGTCGGATTCGTTCTGAGCCTTCTTTGGGGGTCAGGAAAAGGGGGGGGGGGGTGAAGACTCGGGGCTCTGATGCCGTTGGGGGCACCCCAAGGTGCCCAGGAGAGGGAGCCCCACTGCGGTGCAGGAGCAGGTGGGGGGCGGGCGAGGGGCGGGGGTCACGCTGGGTGCCGTCCCCCAGAGGGACCCAAAGCTGCCACCAAATGCACAGGGAGGGAGGGGTGAGTGGGTGTAGGATGCTAAAACCTGGCAAGGCGTTCGGTTTTCTAGGTATTGCTAAAGAATAGGAATTGGTCTCTAAACTCAGCTGGGGAGAAACCCTCTCTACGCACTCATTTGTTTCCAGGAATGTAGAAGGTTCCGACTGGAGATGGGTAGTAGTTCTGAAGATATTGCCGTGAGGTTTTGATCTAGGAACGGACCGAGCTGTGCCCTGGAACCCTCAGAACAGCTGCAGGGGCTGAAGGCGATAGAAGGGGCTCTCTGGCACCTTTTGCCTCCGTTCTCTGCCAGCGCCCAAATCGTGTCGCAGTCCCGGAAGAGGCGCTTGTCATCCCGAGAGCCAAAAGGAAGACGTGTAAAATCCCAGCTCTGCCTTGGGTTTCGTGTGGGTTTTTTACTTCGTATTGATGTCATTCCAGAGAGCAAGGAAAGAAGAAATGTGACCGGGTCCCACTATTACTGTGTGAAGGCTTTCTTGAAAGGCTGCTGTATTTCTATTGTCTTTTCCCACTCCAAGCTTGACTTTTCCCTTCGTTTTTCGAGCTCTGCTGCATTGGGTGTCCCAAGGAGGGCGGGGTTCCTCAGCAGGGCTCTTAGGAGGTGGCGCTGATTCTGCTATTTCTGAAGGCGTCTCAAAGCGTGCTACCAGAATGACAGTTTTGTGCACTGGAAAGCTTTCCCTCAGTGCCATCAGCGCACGTCCGTGTCTGAATTGTGGAAGCAGACGGACTAAGAACAGCCAGCACCCGGAGCAGATGTCTGTTGGCTCTGTGTCTGTGAGAAGCGGGCTGTGTGCTGAACGGGGAGAGGCGCTGTTGGAGAGTGGCATCAGCGCCAGGTGTGAGCTGTGAGGATGATGAGGGGCTCGGAGCAGCCCCAGGTGTGAGCTGTGAGGATGATGAGGGACCGGCTCCTGCCGGGGCGGGGGGGGGGCGAGGCTGTTTTAGGGCGAGGCTTCGCCTCAGCTCCCTTTTGCATGGAGCTGCTGAGAAGAGGGGTTCATGGGGGGCTCCCGGGGCTGTCTCATGGAAGGACTGCGAGAGCTTCTCGCAGCGTCTGGGCGGGCGAACACCTGGATACGCGCTTGGAGACGCGGAGCATCGCTTCAAGGAGGTGCCGAGGGACGAATCTTTGTGCCGGGAAGCAGCAGCCGAACGGGTGAGCGCGTGTGGATTTGGAGCGGGGACTTTGGTCCTTTCCCTTTTCGATTTGATCTTGGCAGTCCCCCCTCCCCGGTTCCCCAGGAACAAAACCGGAGCTTGTGAAGACAAAAGAAATGAAGGAGAGGCAAGCAGCTACTCTCCTGATATTGTCTGTGTTCGAACTGGGAGGGATCCGCCTTCACCTGCGGTTCGAAGGGTGTTGATTGAAGGAAAACCTGCCTTTTCCCGGCTGTTAGGGGTATCCCAGGGGTGACAGGGAATCCCTGCGTTCCATTTGAACGAGAATGGGCAAAGTATTGTTGTCATCTGAGGGCTTTGATTTGAAGGCAGCCAGCCCATTTTCATCATCCTAAGGTTTAAATGGAGGGGACAGCGCTGGTGTCCCTCCTTTGCAAGGGTTTGAATTGAGGTCCAAATCCCCCTTTCCACACGGCTTGAAGGATTTCATTGGAGGAAAGCCCCTTCTTTTCTGCTCTCCCAGGGGATGAACTTGAAGGGGAGAACCCATTTCTTTGCCCTTGTTGAAGCGAGGTGAGCGCCGCCCGCGGCGTCAGTTTCGGGGTTCAGTTGCGGGAAGCCGCAGCTCTGGCAGCGTTTGCAGGGCTGCAGTCGGGCTGTGCCGCTGCATTTGAGGGCGCTTCTTGTGGCCGCGGCCCGGGCCGGAGCGTTGCCGCTCGGGAGCGCTGCCGGCCCGGGCCGGGCGGTTGCCGAGGCGCACGGGGAATTTGGCGCGGCAGCGGCGGAGCCGCTCTGCCGGTGCGAGCCGCCGTGCGGAGCCGAGGGCGGCTGGCGCCGGGCCGGCCGAGGGCGGCAGAGGCGGCGCGGGCGCTGCTGCGCCGGCCCGGCCGGTGCCCGCCGCTCTGTCCGCTCCGGGCGCGGGGCTCGGGCGCCGCCGGGGTCCCCCGGGCAGGGGGAGCGGGCGGGGGCGGGGGGGTCTCCGGGGCGGCGCCGCCCCTGCGCGCCGGAGGAGCCGCTTTGCCGCCGGGAGCCGCGCTCCGTCCGGGGCCGGCAGCGCGGGGTTCGGCTGCCGCAAGTTCTTGGGTGTCGTGGTTCGGAGGTGCTCTGTAGGGATCGATCGCACGGTTTTGTGTGGGTCGCAGTGGGTGTGCGCTAAGGGCTCTGGCGTTCTTCCTGAGCGGTACGGTTCTCGGTTCAGGTGGTGACGATAAAGGTTTGGTTTGAATCGAGTTCTGTAGTCGGATATTTTTTCTGCCGGGCTATTCTGTTTTTAAAGGCGTGCAATGGTTTCTACGGGTCGTTGCGCGAAGCAGCGGCTCGGATTTTAATTCTGTCGCGGTGGCTTTTATTAGCGTGGGCGTGTAGCGTTTGTTTCGGTGGGTTCGAGGTGGCGTCGTGTCGTTAATAGCAGCGGGGTTTTTAAAATCTCTCTAATTGCGTTCGTGTTTATCGTCTTCCAGGGCTGTTATTTATTTGGTTTGTTTGATTGTAGTGTATGTTTTATTGTTACGGGATCATTTGGGAGATATTGTTAATGGTTGCGTTTCTCTTTAGGCTTTGTGTTTATTTCTGGGTGGTATTTTTATTTTGATCGAATGAGGCTCTATGCGTTTATTCTTCAGCTGGGAATAATTTTTTTGTTGTAAATTAAAGTTGATTTGGTTTGGGGGACTTTTGTTTTACAAATGTATTTTCTTTTCTTTTTTTTTTCATTTTTTGTTGTCCTTTGACGTATTTGGTGGTTGTTGATCAGTTTTATTTTTGGGAACGTGGGTGTTTATATGGTGGGTCTTTTTAAGTAGTTTTTTTTTTTATTTGGGTAGTTATTTTCTTATTTTTTAGTTGTTGAGATTTTTTTTTTCTATTTCGTTAGTTAATTCGCTTTCTAAAGTACTTTTGACAGAGTATTGCTTATTCCTTGAGTTAGTGTAGATGTAGAATTTTGGTTATTTTTTTAATAACGTTCAGGGTCAGTGGCACTGTTGGGAGTTGAGTGAGTTGCTTTGGATTTTTTTAGAGGCTTTTGTGATTTGCTGCGTGTGTTTCTCCAGGGTTTTCTTTTCGTTTGGTTCCATTTTTCTGATGTGATGAGAACTGTCAGTGAAAAGAGTGTTGTGTGTTTTTTTCGCTGGCAGTTGTTTGGCTGGTGGAGGTATCTTGATGGTTTTGGAAGACATTGCTGGGAATTCGATGCTGTTTGTTTTGTCCTTGTATTTAGGAAATGGATTTTAAATGTAAAATTCTAAGGATAGCTATCTTTAAACAAAACAAGTAGATGAGTAGAAATGGGAATAAACTTTTATTTTGATCTATTCGGTCTATATTTAAAATTTAACAGGTAACATAAGTCATGATATATTCCAATAAGATATTGTATTTTTTAATAGAGCGTTGTGTATGTTTATAGATATATCAATAGAGATGATAAATATAAACACAACTCAAACGAAATTTTAAATATAGAAATGTATTGCGAATCTATGCAGATATAGATATAAAATTATTAAAGGATTGTAAATCTAAAGTGACATAAATCCATACAACACATAATACAAGTGATACTGTATATATCTTCTTATATATTATAGGAAGTAGCTATAAAATAGTTATATATATAGTACAACACTATGATATAATATATAAAACATTAGAGATAGGGTAAATATAAATACAACAATATTATTAAAAGTAGTTTAAAAGAAAGGATGGTTTTGTTTTTTATTTGGCAAAAGCAGGGGTTTTATTATAAAAACTACAAATACAAATAATAGAAAGGTAGAAATCTAATTGTAAAAATATCTCATGAATACATCAAGGTTGATATAAAAATTGAAAATATTAGAAAAAATAAGTTGTAGCAGTAGATATGGTACATAATAAAAATAATAATTTATCTCTATGATGTGAATAATATATATGTGAGATGTAATTATGAATAGAATGCATCAGTATAAACTGTGACTATAAATGTGAATATAATTATGCAAGCTATAAATATAAAACTATTTCAATATAGTTTAAAAGAAGGGTTTTTTGGTATTTGTTTGGTTAGAGATGGGATTTTTTTTTTGAATAATAAAAGTATGATAGAAATCTAGATCGAAGTCTAGAAATATACAATCAATATATAATGATATTGATAAAACCACAAAATATGAATAAATACAGATAATAGGAATAGACATAATAGATTGTATAAATGACGTAACACATCAATGTCCGGTATAAATATGCGTGTGAATAGAACTAGGGAAACTAGAACTATAAAATTTATTTAAAGAAGGTTTGAAAGAAAGGGGGCTTGTTTGGTTCTTGTTTGGTAAGAGGCAGGTTTTTGGCATTTATTTTTAGAGGAGTTTTTTGCGGGGGGGAATCGCCCCTGTTCTTTTTTGCCGCCTTGGCTGCCCGCAGCCCCAAGGCGCGCGGCGCCCCCGGCTGGGGTGGGCGGCGGTGCTGCCGCCTTGTGGGCAGAGCGCGGTACTGCAGCCCGCCGCCGCCAGGCCGCCCTCTTGGGCGTGGCGCGTGGCGGAGTTTGTTTGACCGTCTCAAAATGGCGGCCAAAAGGGCGGGCAGCCGGAGGACCGCGGTGTGTGTATCCGGATTGCCTGCACGGAACACCGACGTGGTCCCGGCGGGATTTTCTCTTGCGTTTCAGGTGTACCCGGCGCGGGCTGTGGGGTCAGCGGCGCCGCGGGCGAGCGTATTTTGGCGGGTTTCTGACCGGCATCTGAGTAATCGCCTTTCTCGGCCGAGGGGGGGGGGGGGTGGTTCTTTCTCAGCCGCCATCATGGGAGCGGCGCGTCGCCAATGTCACGGAGCTTCATTGACCTTCTCAAAATGGCGGCCAAAAGCGCGGGAAAATCGCGGACCCGGGAGTCTGCCGCCCTGTGGCCAGAGCGCGGTACTGCAGCCCCCCGAGCCAGAGCCCTGCCCCTCGCCGCTGGCACGGGGCAACGACGCGGCTGCCGAGCGAGGCAAGGGCAAGGGGCGGGAGCGAGCGGCGGGCGGGGCGGGCTCGGTAAATGGCCGGCAGGGGTGAAAGACGTTCAGGAGTGCAAAAGGGACACGATGGCTGAGAAGAATGGCCGGGCGGGGCGGGCGGCCTGGCGGGGCCGCTTTCGGCGGGCGGCGGAGGCGCGGTCGCAGCGCTCCGCGGGCCGGGGCCAGCAAGCGGGGGCGGGCGAGCGCCGTCGGAACGGGGCTGCACCCCCCGAGCCCGCGCACGCCCCTCTCCAGGTGCTGGAAGCGACGGCGGGCCGGAAAATCCCGGCGGGGCGGCGGCGCTGCCCGCCCTTTGTGCCGCCAGCTTTGCAAGGTAAGACCGCCCGCCCCGTCCCGCCCCGTGCCGCCGCCTCCCGGTGTCTGTAAACTTCCCTCTGGCTTCCCACTTCTCCGTGCTGGAGAGTGGGAGAAAGGTCCCTGCTGCTTGCCGTGTCCTCGGTGGGCAGAGAGCAGCTCTGACCTTGGCCGGATGGGCTGCTGAGGATTGGATCCATGGGGATGTGCTTTGATGCATTTAGTGACCTTTACAGATTTCTTTCCCCGCTTTTTTCAGTTCACAGAATCGTGGAATAATTCAGGTTGGAAGGGGCGCTAAAGATCACCTCATTCCAAGGCTGCTGCCGCCGTGGGCAGGGACGTGCTTCCATAGAGCATGCCCTGTGCCAGCCAGGTGCCAGAGGAGGAAGGAAGCCCTTCCCACCTGGAGCAGAGGCTGCTGCAGCTTGGCGTAGCCTTGTGTCACCGAGCGTGTGAGACAGAAAGGCCCTTCCTTTCTGGAGGGGTAACAACACTCAAAGCTCTTTCTCGGGACAAGCAGAGCAATGGAAGGCCAAAGTAGCCTTCAGTTCTTCCAGCAGATTTGGGAACAACTTGAAGGAGAAGCAGAGCTGGCCTGGTGCCTGCCAGCTGTAGTTCCTTTTCAGGCATGACGTGCAAGTTGCCCCTAGAAGTCCAAAGGCAGCTGTTTTTGTAGCAGAAGGAAGTCAGGAGGAGGCAAAGCCACCAGCTAAGTCTGGATAACAAACTTGGCTAACCTCTTTTCCCCCCCTCCTCCAAACAGGCAATTGTGCAGCATTCAGCAGAGATCTGCCCGGGAGGAAAAGCAGAGCCAATCTCTGAGAAGGGACGTGCGAGCTCTGGCGAGGACGGCTGCTCCCCCTGGCCTTGGTGTGGGACCTCCTGAGCTGCCATTCCTGAGGTGGGAGTGTTTCTCCTCTCATCCAGCCAAGCCAGAGACCGCCTAGGGAAGGAGCAGGTAAGGTTGAAGTACCGAGGTCTCCCGGGTAAGAAGTGACACGGCAAAAGGAAATGGCCTCAACTTGCAGCAGGGAAGGCTTAGATTGGATTGGAGGGACAATTTCTTCACTGAAAGGGTGGTCAGGCATAGGAGCAGGCTGCCCAGGGAAGTCCCCGTGCCTGGAGACATGTCAAGGATGTCAAGATGTGGTGTTTAGGGACCTGATTTGGGGGGGCAGCTTGGCAGTGCTGGGGCAGCAGCTGGGCTCGATGTCCTTAGAAGGCTTTTCCAACCGCAAGGATCCTATGGTTCTGGAAAGCCTTGACCCCTCTGGCTCTAGCACAGCACCTGGTTGCTGACAAAATGAGGCTGGTCATAGAGCCTGGAGGTCCCTGTGCCACAGGGAGAGGACAAGCCAGTGTCACCTGCAGGGAGGGTCTCGTCCCCAGAGAGCAGTCAGTGACTCCGTCCCTGCCCGGGGCTCTGGGTGCACCCTCGCGGGGGGGACACACCTGCCCTCCTTGCTGCTCTCGTCCTTATCCCATAGGGATTTAGCAGCAATCTTCTGTCTTTTCTTTAAAGCTGTCCTTGGGAGAGTTCAAAGAGAGGGTCATTAGTTATTTCAAAGCCTACATCTTTTACCTATTGGCACTGTAGAGAAAAGACACAAACCTGCTTTGCACCCTTCTGCCTGGAAGTCATTGTGACACAGGGAAGGGAGGAAGGGGCTGGCCGGGGTCAGCCTCTGCTGAGCCTCAGCTCTGGCTGCTCCTGCTCACTGGGTAAACCCAAAAGCTGTCGTGATCAAAAACGCAGGCGCCCTTCTGACCTGAGTCACAGGGGCCCTTTCTTCTGAATGACTCAAGATGGGAAATCATTCTTGGAGCTTCAGAAGAAAAAAAACCCCAAAACTGTAGGTACATTTGTAAGAGCGTGTATGTACGTACATTTCCTTCGATGAAGAAAATCTTAGAAATATCATGTCATGTCTGGCTTCCTAGAGAAGATCCTGAACTCTGGGCTTCTGAAAGCAAATGGCTGTGCATTTGTAGGAGCGTTTCCCTTCTTTTTATATGCCTCCCCCAGTCATCTTCTACCCTTGCCCATGGCAAGGAGAGTGTGGTGATTTGGCTGCTCCGCTCTGCCGAGGGTGTTGCAGGCTGTGTAGCAGGAGTGAGGCCTTTGTGGCTGCTCATCAGACATTTTCCTACAGCGTTCTCCCTGCAATGGTAAAATGAGACTTGTGTTAGCGAGCAGTCAAGTAGAGCAGGTAACATTAGAAAAGAATTGTTTCTGAGCTGCTGTACACTAGCACGTGTTTCCCCTTTCCGGCAGAGTGCAGCTGCCCAAGAAGGGATTTTTTGTGGCTCAGCCAGATGTGCTCCTGGCTCCCACCGAGACGCTGAGACGGAGCTGGGTTTGCATTCCAATGTCTTGGGACAGAGGCTCATGGGAAGTTTTCTCAGCTATCCAAGGCACGGAGCCCTGGAGCCAAGTCAGCCTGAGCTGCTGCGTGCTTGCTGTGAGCCTTGAGGTGAGCGCGCATCATTGCGGGCTTGGGATCGATTGAAATGCGCTAAGGAAACCAGCTCTGGCGAGGGAGGCAGGGAGGGAAATGCTCTCTTAACATGTGCCAATTCTTCTGTCAAACTCATCAGGGCAGGACAGCGTTCAGACTGAAAGTGTGAGAAGATGTGCAGTGAGACAGAGAATGTGACAGGAGCACCAGACTCACAAGTGCACGAATTTTGCTTTTGGCTTGGATTTAAACTCAGAAGTTGTAAGGAATTTGGGAAGGAGAAGGGACATTTCAGAAGGAGAAGAAGAAAAAGAAGTTGTTGTTGTTACAGCCCTGGCAAAATCTTTGGTTCGAGCTAATAAAGGAAGTTAGTTGAAATAAAAAAAAAAAGAAAAAAAGCGTGGGTTTTTTTCCCTCACTGTTGTATTTGTTGGTGGTAGATGGTGTGTTGTTTTATTTCTTGGTCTTATTAACTCTGTGTAAATAGTTTTTTGAGTGAAGCTCACTTTCTGGACGGGTTGGTTTGTATTTGAGGTAGGATTAATTTCAAGAGGTTTCTTTCCTAGACTTCTGACAGGTATTCCTGGGATTTTGGTTTTGTTTACTGTATGTATCAACAGAGAGATTTGGTAGGGCCAGCTGGGCTGCTGGAGTTTTGGGTGTTAATTTATTAGATGGCTTTTGTTAATCACAGAATAATTATATAAGTTAACAGCAAATTACCCAATTTATCTAGGTATGCTACCTAAACACAATGCTTTATGTCTTACAATTTTTCTGTTCTTCTGCTCCTAGTAGTTGTGTCAAAAAAGAAAGCGCTGTTATTTTTCTGAAGAGCTTTCTTCTTTAACAAGGCCTTTCCTCCCTTTGAATTTGAGTCAGAGGAGCCAAACAGCTGCAGCTGCTCTGGGGGCTTTTATATTCAGTGGGATTAGCCCCCTCCCTTTTCCCAGGCATCATGGGAATGGGAGGCTGGCACCATCAGGGCTATATTAACCCCAGCCTTTGCTGAGGGGTTTCATTCCCTCTCTGGGATGTGCTGGGGTAAGGGCTCTCCTGTCATTTCAGTGAAGAGGCTCTTTCAGCTTATCTCAGCTTGCTTTCAGCAGGTGTTTCTGGGCATCTAAAGCAACAGAGGCTTGGAAGATCCTGTGAAGAAAATGGCATGGAATACAGGGAGTATTTAAGTTCACGATTTTGTGTTTAGGGGTGGTAAAGTGCATTTGCAATTTCTGGTTTTGTTCTTGTTTTGTGTTTTTATTGTTTTTAGGAGGTGCACAGCTTCCAGAGATCCCAGGGTGTGTCAAGCACAGCACTTCTTTCAGCAGATTCATCATGTCACAGGAGGCATCTGCCCAGTGTCAAAAATGATGTTTGAGACTGAGGCTTCAGGTGAGTTGAGGGTTGTGACTGGGAGAGGGAGGGTGAGCAGGTATCCGGTTAGGAGTTATTGGGGGGCAGGGGGGTTTGCAGGCAGCAGGGTGAGAAAGGGTGTTTATCTGAGGGCCTCCACACACAAGGCTTTTCAGAAGCATAGCAGAGGCATTCCCATGTTTTCCTCACACAAGGTCATCCACTGCACTCACAGGAATGCCATTTAACTTTGCTTTTCTCTAACCCAGGTGCCACTCATAATAAAGGCCACACCTTTGGAATCAGGATGAAGGTGGAGCCTGAAGGAGCCAGGCACACTCAGGAGAGGGCAAGTAGCTGACTTGCTGGGATTTGGCCCACATAACTCTGAACTCATACGTTGGTTTTGGTTTTCTTTATTGTAGCTGACCGAGAGGCTAACAGGCGATCACGGGGCCCTCCGAGGCAGACTCATTTCAGGTGCAACGTGGATTCACATCGCCGATCATCCAAAAGATAAGTCGGGGCCACGGCCTGGAGATGGGAGAGCAGTGGGTTGGGAGTTCCTGGGACAGATGGAAAAATTAGCAGAGGGAAAAGCAATCTTCTCCAAGGGGCCTCTTAGGACAGCTCAAGGGAGAGACTCCACATTTGATGGCAGCGTGCAGGCGGGCAGGGCAGAGCAGTTCCGGTCCACATCGTGTTGTCCGGTGTACCGTGTTACCTACTGTGTCTTTGGGGTCCCTTTTGCCTTTTCCCCTCAAGGCCCTCACCACAAGCATAATGTGTCGTGTTTAACGTCCCCCCGTTTGTCACGTTCTGTGTCACGGGTGTCTGCACATGTTTGTGCCGGAGCTGCTCTGCCCTGCCGCAGAGGCTGCTGCAATAGGACAAGGCTCAGGGACAGGCAGTTTGTGGGGTGTCGCCGGACTCTAGATGATATTCCTAGATAGACAGAAGATGTTTGGAGCTGTGAAGATATCCTGCAGCCCTTTGACGTTTGTCCTCACTTTCTTTCAGACGCAGAAGGATAAAATCCAGGGCAAAATCCATCCACCCATCCCGGGTGAGGAGGTTCCCCCGAGCAGGTCAGTCACCGTTTGTCTCTGCAGGGGGAGTGTAAAGTGTGACTCTGTTACAGCTCTGTTCTTTTTCTTTTTAGGAAGTAAAGCTGGACATCAGCAGTCAAGGTGAGGTGGGCAAGGTGAGCATTGAGTAGCGTACAGAAGCAGTTGTTATTGCTCCAGTCTCACTTTCTGGTGTAGCTCTAAGCATCTGTTCCTGTTTCTGCGCTTTAGGCAATCCGCTCGGAGTACGCCGAGCCCCGGGCACCAACCGGCCGACGCACCGGGTGTGCCGCTCTCCCGAGCCCTGGGGAAGTATCACGGGACTCGGCGATGAAGCCTCTGCCTTTTCTGTTTAAAGGTGTCACCAGGGCAGCCTTCAGCAATGGCCGAGGAGTTGCGGTGAGTCAGGGAAGTAGGGAGGAGGAGCGAGGCGAGGCTCAGGTTTCAGCAGCGCCACATCACCTCGTCTCCTCTTAGCCCAGGCGTACCCACGACGATGGCGTCAGCCTCCGAGTGTGGCTGAAGCGTGCGGCCCCAGGAGCCGGGCATTCTTGGGAAAAGAGTGAGTGGCAGAATTGTTGGGTTTTGGCCAACGTGCTGCTGAGGTTATGCATTGATATTTCGTTTTCTTTATTGGAGCAGACGAAGAAACAGCAGGAAGCTGTTTAACAACAGTGCCAGCAGGAACTTCCCAGCTGTCGAGGCAGCCTTCCTTTGCACCTGACACAGACCGGCATCCCCAGATGCCTGAGAGATAAGTAGAGGGCTACGACCCACAGAGGGGATGAAACCAGGGCGCAGTGCAGGGACCCACCGGGAGGGGTTTCTGAGTCCGCTTTGGAGACGGGGGTGTCCACGAAGCGGCCGCTTAGGCTTGGGGGGGAAATAAAAGCAAAGTCTCACTTTTGATCTCAGTGCTGAGGTGCGCAGGGCAGAGCAGTGCCGGTGTGTATTGTGTCATTTGTCTATTGTGTGTTCTGTGTGGTTGGATGTGTCATGTCCTTTACCTTAGGCCTTTGAGGAGCCAAGCAGAAACCCTGGCATCATTGTTAGCATCTGTAATCTCAGCGTTCCTCGGCCTGGTACCCAGACCATTGACCTTTTGACTCGGTAGCTCCGACAGGCATCAGAATTGCATCTCTCTTTGGAAGCATCCAGTCGGGTGGCTTTTCAGGTCTTGTTCTGAGCTGCGCGGACAGCCGTGCTCCTCAATGCTCCATTTCAACGGATTAGGCTTTGTAAGAATGCGAGGTTAGGGAGAGGATTCTGACCGTAGGATTCCTGGGTATCCATCTTTGCAGTTCTTGGAATAAATCCTTCAGCCAGCATCTTCCTCCAGGGTTCTCTGAGCCTCATCAGTTTGCCATCTGTCTCACCTCGGTCATCTCCTTTTGCATTCTCTCAGTCCCTGCAGCCACTTTCCTTGCCAGGAGCTTTCTGTCCCTGTTGTGTCCCCCCTGTCTGTCACGTCCTGTCCCGTGTCACGGGTGTCAGCGCACACATTTGTGCCGGAGCTGCTCTGCCCTGCCGCTTAGCCTGGTGCAATAGGGGAAGTCCCTGGGAGTTTGTAATGTGAGGTGTAGTTGGACTCTAGATGGGATTTGTAGATGGACACAAGACGTCTGGAGCTCCTAAGTTATCCTGCAACAGTTTGAGTTTTGTCCTAACTTTTTTTTCAGATTCAGATGGATTAAATGTGTGCCAGAGGGCCCCATCCCGGGTGAGGGGTTTCCCCCGCGCAGGTGAGGCCCCGTTTGTCTCTGCAGCAGAAGTGTAAATGATGCCTCTGTTACAGCACTGTTCTTTGTCTTTCTTTTTAGGAAGCAAATGTGGATATCAGCAGTCAAGGTGAGCAGTGGAGAGAAGCAGTTGTTATTGCTCAGGTCTCAATTTCTGGTGCAGCTCTAAGCTTCCGTTCTCGTTTGTGCGCTTTAGGCAATCCACTCGGAGTATGCCAAGCCCCCGTCACCAGCCGGCCGATGCACCGGGTTTCCTGCAAATGTGAGCCCTGTGGATGCATTACAGGACTTGGTGATGAAGCCCTGAACTTTTCTATTTAAAGGTGCCATCCAGGTGGCCTCCGGCAAGTGCTGAGGAGTTGTGGTGAGTCAGGGAAGTAGGGGGGAGGAGCGAGGGTCCCCTCAGGTTTCAGCCATGCCAAATCACCTCATCTCCTCTTAACCCAGGCACCCCCTGTGGCGACGGCCTCGGTCTCCGAGCGTGCCCTAAGCGTGCGGCCCGAGCAGCTGAGCGTTCTTAGGAGCACGGTGAGTAGCAGGCTTGTGGGGTTTTGGCCGATGTGGTGCCACGATCCGGCATTGATGTTTGGTTTTCTTTAATATAGCTGTCTAAGAGACACCAGCCCGGTGCCAGCAGGACCTTCCCGGCTGACGAGGTTTCCTTTCTTCGCACCTGAGACCGGCATCCCCGGATGTCTGAGAGAGAAGTAGAGGGCCACGACCCCCAGGGGGGATGAAAGCAGGGTGCTGGTTTGGGAATTACTGGGAGGGGGGGGTTTGAGTCCGCTTTGGAGGTGAGTAGGTTTGGAGGTGAGGAGTGTCCATGAAGTGGCCCCTTAGGCCCCATAAAAGCAAAATCTCACTTTTGATCCCAGTGCTGAGGTGAGCAGGGCAGAGCAGTCCCGGTGTGTATTGTGTCCCTTGTCTTTTGTGTATTATGTGTTGTTTATCATAGCCCTTTGAGGGGCATGTCAGAAACCTTGGCACCAGTCTTAGCATCTGTACTCTCAGCGTTCCTTGCCCTGGCACCGATGCCATGGAACTTTTAACTCGGTAGCTCAGACAGGTATCAGAATAGCAACTCTTCTTCGAAGCATCCAGTCAGATGGCTTTTCAGGTCTTGTTCTGAGCTGTACAGACAGCTGCACCCTGCAAGGTTCTGTTATGATGGATTAGGACTTGTAAGAATGTGGGGACAGGTAGAGGCTTCTGACTGTAGGATTCTCGGGCATCCATCTTTGCAGTTCTTGGAATAAATCATTCAGTTAGCATCTTGTTCCTCCAGGGTTCTCTGAACTTCATCAGCCCGCCATCAGTTTCACCTCGGTCTTCTAATTTTGCGTCCTCTCGGTGCTCGCTGTCATTTTCCTTACCCAGAGATTTCTGTTCCTGTTGTGTCCCCGTTGTTTGTCCTGTCCTGTGTCACGGGTGTCTGCGCACACATTTGTGCCGGAGCTGCTCTGCCCTGCTGCATAGCCTGGTGCAATAGGAGAAGTCCCGGGGACTTGATGTTTGTAATGTGGGGTGTAGTTGGACTCTAGGTGGGATTTGTAGGTGGACACAAGATGTCTGGAGCTCTTAAGTTAGCCTGCAGCTCTTTGACTTTTGTCCTTTCTTTCAGGTGCAGAAGGATAAAATCCAGGGCAGAGCCCCCCATCTTGGGTGAGGGGATTCCCCCGAGCAGGTCAGTCACTGTTTGTCTCTGCAGAGGGAGCATAAATGATGGCTGTTACAGCAGTCTTCTTTGTCTCACTTTTTAGGAAGTCAAGGCTGAGAGCAGCAGTCAAGGCCGAGTGAGCGAGGTGAGCATTGAGTAGTGTACAGAAGCAGTTGTTTTTGCTGATGTCTCAGTTTCTGGTGCAGCTCTAAGCATCTCCACTTTTTTTTTTTTTATTTTAGGTGGTCCGCTTGCCATCTATCCTGGCCGAGCATGCCCATTCCAGGTGTGTGCAGCTTAAGGTATCAGTGTGGCATCCTTGTCAGATTTGGGAGGTTGTGTTTTCACAGTGTCTCAGCATGCTTTTCTGCTTTGTTTCTTTGCAGGTGCTGTCACTGCCCTAGGCACGCCAAGGAACGGAGGAGGGCAGGTGAGTCGGGGTTTAGGCAGGCTGACTCATAGGTGAGCGTTACACAGCAGCATGCTAAGGGTGTACCTTTTCTTTTTGCAGGTATCTTCTGGGCACCCTCTGGAGTCAAATCAAGATTTGAGGTGAGCCGGGGCAGGGGTGCGGAGGAGCCCTGGGGGTTACTGTTTTTGAGGGCAATAGTCACCTTTTCTGTTTTGTCTTAGGTACCCTGAGGAGCCTCGTAGCCAAAGGTTGGAAAGGACAGCACCGAGGCACACACGGAGCATGTTTCATCATCCACGTCCGACCAAGGATGGATTTTGTCTGCTCCTTTTCCAAAAGCTAAGTGTCGGGGCCAGTGGTTGGGAGAAGGGGAAAAACCTTTACTATCGCAGAGGGCAATCAGTTGTCAGCTTAGCAGAGAGGTCTGTAGTGGGGTGGGCTGTCTGGAAGTAAAGGGAGAGGGTTTCCCCTCAGCCTCGCCAGAGCCTTTGCCGGGCAGGGCAGTTCCGACCCATCTCCACATTTTTGTGTACTTTGCGTCGTCCGCCTTCCTCGACTCAACATGGTCACGGATGTTTCCCCTGAGTAGCTCGCCTTCAGGTCCGGAGCTATAGCCACGGTCACCCGCCCTCGGCTTCCTTCTCTAGGCTCGCCGAGCCTCTCGAGCATCCTCTTAACTGCTGTGGCACTAACTTCTTTTAACGAGTTACATTTCATCATCACGTGCTATCGTCATAGGGCTTCCTTTCCTTTGGCATCATCAGCCTCTGGCTCATCTTGCGCTAGGCATCTCGGGTCCCTAAGGGGACAGTGCCAGGCAGTTGCCACTTGTCTCTGTGTTATGTCACCCATGTCTATGTTATGTTGTCCGTGTCTGTGTCCGTTGTCTTCCATGTCATAGGCCTTTGTTACGTCTCGATGCTTTATCGGCACTATTCTGTGCCACATAGGCCGTGTTCTACTCACGTTCCTTTCTGGATATCCCTTCTTCTGGCATCTTTACATTTTTACTCTTTGAGACAGGAATGTCTCAAACGGACAAGATGTTCACATCCATCTTCCTTCTCACTACCAGCTTCGGTAGTGCCTTTTTTTCCATGCCCTTCTCTTGGACTGCTAGAGGGAGTGTCTTGCACCCTCCTCATGTGACTGCAGTACTTCTATAGGTTCCATCTTCTCAAGGGTATAGGACTCAAGAATTCATCTTCCAGCGAGTTATCTCAAGTCCTGTCTTTTATATTGTGTGTACCTGTGCTGGCTTATACTGTATGTACCTACACTCTATGTACACTTGCACTGTATGCATCGACTTACATTGTTGTGTGTACTTATATTGTACCACTTAAGGTTGGAGCTGCCCTGCCAGGGCACGTAGTCACAGTTAGGTAGAAGAGTTATAAAAACTTTACTGTTCATCTGTCTTTTATGGGATTTTGGGTAGAAAACTTACTGGTCCAGAGTGCAGACAAGTCCTAGCTGTCAGATAGCCACTCGTTGACCGCTTCCTGTCGTCTCACAGGTCCCTGAGGCTGCCGATTTCCCCAGAATCTACCATTTGACGTCAAGGAGCGCAGCCAGAAGATGTGTCAAGCACGTTCTTCAGCGTCTCGAGTAAGGGCCGCAGCGAGCGTGTAAGTGGGAAGAGCGTGTGAGCGTGTGTGAGAGCACGTGTCTGTGTCTGTCTGCGTCTGCTCGTCTCCGCATGTGTCAGCGCATGCTGACTGGATTACTGGATTTAACCTTGTGTGTGTGACTTTTGCTTTTCAAGTTTTTCAACTCATTTTTAAATTTAGAATAAAAAAATCCCCAGCTGGGTTCCCCCCCCCCCTCCCCCGGCTGTTTTTTTTTTTTTTCCTCGGTCCCGGTCAGTCTGTGAGGCGACGTTCATCACCAAAGTTTGGGCACAGACTGTCCAGGGACCGGGGTTTTTTTGTCAAGGAGGAGGATTTTTTTGAGGCTCCCGGAAACCACGTTCCCGAGGACCAATGATTGCTGGGGTGTAATTTAGCAGTTGTGATGAGAGGGATGGTGACTTCGTGTGTCATCTGAAGGGGGTGTTAATGGTAGATGAGTGCTGTTTTTTGTGTGCTTTTGTTGGTTTGGGTTTCCTATAACAATAAATCCACATGTAATGAAAATAGAAAAAGGTTATCATCTTGTGTTAATATGTGTGTTGTGTTGTATTGCTCTGTATTGCAGGGTGAGCACAGGGTGCACTCTCTCCTCCTTGCTGTGACACCTGGGCTGGCAGGGATGACACAGTGACCTCGGCCGGCCGATGCTGCCTGTGCCATCACCTGGCACTGACGTGTTTGATGAAAATCCTTTTGCTGGGATTTTTCTCCTGAGAAGCCTCAGAACAGAAATGGAACCAGTAACAATCTGCTGGCTGTGGAGTGTGGGCTGGAGATGGTTTAGCAACAGGGGCATCTTGGATTGGTCTCCTGTGCGTTGTTTCTACTTGATGACCAATCATGGTCCAGCTGCGTCAGGGCTGTGAGCAGTCCCAGGTTTTTATTATTCATTCCTTTCCAGCTTTCTGATGTCTCCTTGCTCTTTTAGTATAGTTCTACTATCTCATTTTCTTTTAATATAATAGAGATGATAAAATAATATTTCAGCCTTCTGAAAGGTGGAGTCAAGATTCTCGTCTCTTCCCTCGTCCTGGGGACCCTCATCACCACAATCAGCGGCCGAGCGGGTTTGTGCGAGCCTCTCAGTAACCCTCGGCCGGTCCCGAGTCGGCAGACACCGGGGGGGCAGCCCCGACACGGCCGAGAGAGGGGAGACACCCTCTGTGCCCCGAGGGTACTGAGGGCACCTGGGCTGGGGGGAGACACTCTCTGTGCCCCGAGGGTACTGAGGGCACCTGGGCTGGGGGGAGACACTCTCTGTGTGTGCCCCGAGGGTGCTGAGGGCACCTGGGCTGGCAGGGAGACACTCTCTGTGTGTGCCCCGAGGGTGCTGAGGGCACCTGGGCTGGGGGGAGACACTCTCTGTGTGTGCCCCGAGGGTGCTGAGGGCACCTGGGCTGGGGGGAGACACTCTCTGTGTGTGCCCCGAGGGTGCTGAGGGCACCTGGGCTGGGGGGAGACACTCTCTGTGTGTGCCCCGAGGGTGCTGAGGGCACCTGGGCTGGGGGGGAGACACTCTCTGTGTGTGCCCCGAGGGTGCTGAGGGCACCTGGGCTGGGGGGAGACACTCTCTGTGCCCCGAGGGTGCTGAGGGCACCTGGGCTGGGCCCCTGTGCAGCACAAGAGACACCAGAGACAGCGGTAGATGATAAAGGGCTGACTCTTAGCAGGGGTTAATCCAAGGTTTTATTAGGAGTCCCAAAGGAGCTCCTGCACCTCAGGGGCCTCCTGCCGAGAGCCCCGGGAGATGTGTCAAGGTCACATTTAAAGGGAGGTGGAAACCAAAAGTAGATAACATCCTACCAACCATTAAGTGACCCTAAGGGATGGATGCTGGGGGATCCAGACATACAGGACAGCGTATGGGGCAAGGCTTGGGGGGCTGACCCCTGGCCTCTGGCTCATCACTCGACAACTTGGACCGAAACTTCTGGATGGAGGGATGGGAGGCTGAGTGATTGACAGAGAGGCAGGGTGGGCATTTGGGGATGATCTCATCCCGGGAGAGGGATAACACAGGTAGAAGGAGGGGGGTACAGTCGGGGATAAACCATTTGGGAAAAATATGGGGATACAAAACAAAATGACTTCAAAGTATTACAAAGTATAAAAATGCACTACAGCAGGTTTGGGCAGCACCAAATAAAATGTAATAAAATGCTTTAAAAATAAAAAAATTAAAAATAAAAATTAAATAAAATTAAAAAAAACAAAATTAATTTAAAATAAATGTAAAACAAAAACTGTAAAGTGCTGTAAAGTGCTGTAAGAGTTCCCAAAAAGGTAGTGCCGTAATGCAAGACCCTCAAACACCACCACAATCACCAGCTTGAGTTGGTCTGGGCAGCACTAAATAAAAAAAACTAAAAACCTTTAAAAATAGAAAAATAAAAAATAAAAAATTAAATTTAAGAAATTAAATAAAATCTTTTAAAATAGAAAAATTAAAAATAAAAATTTAATAAAAAATAAAATTAAAAAATAAAATAAATGCTTTAAAAATAGAAAAATTAAAAATAAAAAATAAAAAATAAAATTAGAATAATAAAATAAAAGCTATAAAAATAGGAAAATAAGAAATAAAATTAAAAAATAAAATTAAAGCTCTAAAAATAAAAAAAATAAAAATAAAAATTAAATAAAAAATAAAAATAGAAAATAAATGCTTTAAAAGTAGAAAAATTAAAACTAAAATAAAAAATAAGATTAAAAAATTAAAATAAAAAGCTTTAGAAATAGAAAAATTAAAAATAGTAAGTAAATAAAAAATAAAATTAAAAAAATAATATAAAAACCTTTAAATATAGAAAAATTAAAACTAAGTAAATAAAAAATAGAAAAATAAAATAAAAGCTTTAAAAATAGAAAAATTAAAAATAAAAAATAAAAAAATAAAATAAAAGCTTTACAAATAGAAAAAGTAAAAATAGAAATTAAATAAAAAATAAAATTTAAAAAAAGCTTTAAAAATAGAAAAATTAAAAATAATAAGTAAATAAAAAATAAAATTAAAAAAATAAAAATGCTTTAAAAATATATAAATTAAAAATAAAAATGAAGTAAAATTAAAAAAAACAAAATTAATTTAAAATAAATGAAAAACAAAATAAAAACTGTAACGTGCTGTAAAGTGCTGTAATCGTTCCATAAAAGGTAGTGCCGTAATGCAAGACCCTCAAGCACCACCACACTCACCCGCTTGAGTTGGTCTGGGCAGCACTAAATAAAAAAAACTAAAAACCTTTAAAAATAGAAAAATAAAAAATAAAAAATAAAATTAGAAAAATACAGAAAGCTTTAAAAATAGAAAAAAAAAAATAAAATTAAAAAATAAAATTAAAGCTTTTAAAATAGAAAAAATAAAAATAAAATTTAAATAAACAATAAAAATAAAAAATAAATGCTTTAAAAATAGAAAAATTAAAAATAATAAGTAAATAAAATTTTAAAAATAAAATAAAAAGCTTTAAAAATAGAAAAATTTAAAATAAACATTAAGTAAAAAATAAAATTAAAAAATTAAAATAAATTTAAAATAAATTTAAAACAAAATAAAAACCGTAAAGTGCTGTAAAGTACCATAAAAGTTCCATAAAGGGTAGTGCCGTAAAGCGCGACTGTCGCAAAACTGCCGTAAAGGGCGACTGTCGTAAAACTACGATAAAGCGCGACTGTCGTAAAAGGGGTCATAAAGCAGAACTGTCGTAAAAGGTGCCGTAAAGCGCGACTGTCGCAAACGGGGCCGTAAAGCGCGACTGTCGCAAAAGGGGCAGCAAAGCGCGACTGTCGCAAACGGGGCCGTAAAGCGCGACTGTCGTAAACGGGGCCGTAAAGCGCGACTGTCGCAAAAGGGGTAGTAAAGCGCGACTGTCGTAAAAGGGGCCGCGAAGCGCGACTGTCGCAAAAGGGGCCGTAAAGCGCGACTGCCGTAAAATTATGCCATATAGGCTGGCAGCGCCGTGGCCGTCACGGAATGCCGCACAAGATCGCGACGGCCTCCCGAGTGGGCGTGTCCGGGACGGAGCGCCGTGTCGACGGGCTGACGTCATTAGGCGGCACTCTGCCTGCAGTGCGCCGGTCCAGACGGCAGGGGGCGCTGTGCCTGCAGTGCGCCCATGCAGACGACAGGGGGCGCTGTGCCTGCAGTGCGCCGGTGCAGACGGCAGGGGGCGCTGTGCCTGCAGTGCGCCAAAGCAGACGGCAGGGGGCGATGTGCCTGCAGTGCGCCAAAGCAGACGGCAGGGGGCGCTGTATAAATAGAGTATTAAGTATCAACTATCTAGAAGAAGAAATAAAAGCTCTATGTCACCTGCAGCTGTAGAAAATTTCAGCTCCCATGGAGGAAATAATTTTCCTAAAATCATTACCGTTTTGGGGTTTTTTGCACTCCCCGGTAGCCTGAACGTTTCTACTGCTGCTTTTTTATTCTAAAGCTAGAATGGAAATCCAAGATTAGAAAAACAGGGAAAGAAAGAGAGAAATGATTAAAGAGAGAAAGAAAGAAAGAGAGAGAGAGACAGAAAGAAAGAAAGAAAGAAAGAAAGAAAGAAAGAAAGAAAGAAAGAAAGAAAGAAAGAAAGAGACAGAAAGAGAGAGAGAAAGAAATAGAGACTGAAAGAGAGTGAGAGAAAGAAAGAGAGAGAGAAAGAAATACAGACAGAAAGAGAGAGACAGAAAGAGAGAGACAGAAAGAAATAGAGACAGAAAGAAAGAGACAGAAAGAGAGCGAGAGAAAGAAAGAAAGAGAGAGAGAAAGAAATAGAGAAAGACAGACAGAAAGAAAGAAAGAGAGGGACAGGAAGAGAGCGAGAGAAAGAAAGAGAGAGAGAAAGAAATAGAGAAAGACAGACAGAAAGAAAGAAAGAGAGGGACAGGAAGAGAGCGAGAGAAAGAAAGAGAGAGAGAAAGAAATAGAGAAAGACAGACAGAAAGAGACAGAAAGAGAGCGAAAGAAAGAGAGAGAAAGAAATAGAGACAGAAAGAGAGCGAGAGAAAGAGAGAGAAAGAAATAGAGAGAGACAGAAAGAAAGAGAAAGAGAGCGAGAGAAAGAAAGAGAGAAAGAAATAGAGACAGAAAGAAGGAGACAGAAAGAGAGTGAGAGAAAGAAAGAAAGAGAGAAAGAAATAGATAGACTGAAAGAAAGAGAGAGAAAGAGAGAGAGAGACAGAAAGAAAGAAAGAGAGAGAGAAAGAAATAGAGAAAGGGAGACAGAAAGAGAAAGACAGAAAGAAAGAAAGACAGACAGAAAGAAAGAAAAGGAAAAAGGAAAGGAAGAAAAAAAAAGGAAGGAAGAGAAAGGAAGAAAAAAAAATGAAAAAGGAAAAGGGTGAGAGTGAAAAAGAAAGAGCGAAAGTGGAAAAAGGGGTGAAAAAACAGAGTGAAAAAAAGAAAAAAGAGTTGGAGTGGAAAAGAAAGGACATTCGGGAGGGGCGGTGCTGCCTAAGGTGCTTCCGCGCCCAGGAGCGAAGGAGCCGTTTGATCCCCCGGCGGGACCGCAGCTCCCGGTGGCGGAAAACGGAGCGGTGGCTGTCAGTCCGAGACTACAACTCCCGGCAGGCCCTGCGGCCGTAAAGCGCGGCGTCTGACGCAACGGCCGACGCGCCATATGAATGGCTGGCGGGCCGAGGCGGCCGCGCGCCGGGGGAGCGGGCTGGGCGCGGGGAGCTCCCGGCGCCTCTCCCGCGCGGGACGGAGCCGCGGCAGCGACGCTGGAGGGGCGAAGCCTCCGGCCGGCCGCCCGCACGGAGCCGAGCGGCGCGGAAGGGGCGTCCGCCCGGTGCCTCGGCCTCGCTCAGCGGTCCCGGTGGCGGGGGCTCGGCTCGGGCGGGGCGCGCTGCCGCCCGCCGATGGCGGAGCGCCAGGCGGTGCTTTGCTGCCGCGGACCGGGAGCTGCAGGAGCCGCCCCGGGCGAGCGGCGCCGGGCGCTGCCGCGGTCACTGTGCGGCGGCTGGCGGAGGCGCGGGAGCCGCCGAGCTGCAGCCGTGTCCCTCGGGCTGCTGCCGCTGCTGCGGGCGGGGGCGGACGAGCGGCTGGAATGACACGGCTGCTGAGTGCCTCAGTGCTCGTGGCTCTTTCTTCCACGCAAACAGATGGAGCGGCATCGCTGAGCAGTAAAACACAGCGATGGCCCGGAGAATGGCGAGCGCAAGGAGCGCCGGGCTGGATCCTTCTGCTGGCACAGGTGCGATCCGCAAACTCAGCCCCTGGTGCCCCTACCCTCCCGACCCCCAGGGGAAATGCTCTCCAGCCTCGAGCTGCTGCAAGACAAAACGTGTGATTTGACACTAGGGTCCGGAAAAGGTTTCCGTTTAGATTAGCAAATGCCTCAATTGTTCTTGGTTACATCCTAGGATCGGTTTTAGGCAGTGACTTTATACCGCTTGTCGGATTTTCTTGTGCAATGGTAAGAAAATAGGCAGGTCTGATACTGGTTTCGCTTTTTTTCTACTTCATGTTCCATGAGCTGCTTTTATCCAAGCAATTGTTTTAAAGTTCTACTGTAGGCGTTTCTGGTTCACTTTTTTTTTCTTTGCAGCACCCGTGACTATTTTTTTTCTCTAAATCGGCAGTAAATATAGCTGAGTAAAATTACCTTGGTTTTCTTCCTTCTTTTTTAACTTAATTGTTTTTATTAATAATCCTATTTGAATATGCAGAACAAGTGGGTATGTCCTGTAATATATCCTAGCTTTTCTTGTTTTCAGGGTACTCAGAAAATCTGTCTCCCTTGGAGTCCCACAAAACCATTCTCAGTGCAATCTCCATTAAGGTATGGATTGACAAGCCACCATCAGTTTAGATATTTGCCTGTGTACCTTTTCCTGTAATTCAGAGCTTGCGTTCTGTGGTTTTTATGATAAACCTATCAAACTTGCGAAACTGTTTTGCAAGTCTTAATCGTTGAAGGCAGCAAGAAGTGGTTTTAAAGCCTGTTCTTGAGCAGACAAAGGGAAAAAGTGTGCATTTGATGCTGAACTTGTCCTTTTTCATTTGACTTGCCTTGAATGATTTAGGAAGAGAGAGAACTAGAAAAAGAGAGAAATAGAATTGGTTCTTGAGCCCTCCTAAAATGCTCCCCGTGATTCTGTGTGGAGCCAAAGTGAAGGGTGATGGAACAGAGCCCTGTGCTTTAGAAGGAAATCAATTTCAACCTGATCTCCACCCTGGGTCTCCCTAATTTCTGTTTTTAAAATGCAAACTAAGTTTAGGAAGTGTTGGAAGTTAGTATTTTGGGGAAGAAATGGCAGTTGCACCAACCGTTCCGTTTCCCAGAGGCTCTGGGAACGATTCATTTTGTAAGCGCTGTAACTGCAATCGGTTGGTGGTTCGGGGTTGGAATGTGCACTTGCCCTCCTCTAAAGCACTCGTTCATTTGCATTTCAGTGCCAGGAGTCTTGAGAAACTGGAGAAGAGCCCAAGAGACATTTTTCATCCTGAGATACAAAAGGTAGGAAGTGACTTTTTTTTGTTTGGTTCTTTTTATGATTTCCTGGAAATAGAAGTAATTAAGTATAGATACTACTGGTTTGTTTCTTCCAGTAGCTAATAATAATAATAATAATAATCTAATACTACTTAAACTGTCTCTTTATCCATTGAACTGGCCATTTCAAATCCAAACTTCTAAACACAAATAAAACCATCATCCTTGTAGAATCTTTAATAGGAGGGGGCTAAAGATGCTGTTTTTGTTGACAGGATTTATTGGTTCTTGAAGGGCAAGAGGTGAGTACAAGCCTGACTACTTCTTGCTCACAGACCCGTCCGGTGAGTACATCTTTGTATTTTGATGGGCTTTTGATGACTTCTAAATCAATTGCTCGTTACAGTAAAAAGAAGTAATGTTTTTTTGAACCTGACAGCAAAAATAACTTGAAGCACCAACTTAATAATAATAGATCACCAATATAAGTTAATGATTTTATGCTATACTATCAAAGTTTAAAGGTAAATTGTTATGTATTGGGAGATGGTATAAAATGTATGTTCTAATGCGTAGGATGTATACAAAGATACGTACATACATGAAAGTCCTTAGAGGAACAAATTGTTATGTCTTCTGTTTGACTGTTTATCATACAATATCTGGCTTTATTTCCCAGGGATTGGTGAATTTTAAATTTGGAGTCCTCTATGCTAAGGATGGTCAGCTTACAGGTGATGAAATGTTCAGTCATGGTGAGTTTTCCACCTTCTCCTTAATTGTTTTGCTCATCTGAAAAAAAAAAAAAAAAAAAAGGTATGTTTATTATTTGTTACCCTGTTCTGTCCGTTTCCTCAGTATTTGGTGGAGCTCTGCTTACCCAAGCTTTGGGTAAAACAAGCTTTGGGTTCCTTCTGTCCCACTGGGTGTTGCCCAGTTTGGTTGCATCGGGTGAAATTCACCCTGAGCCCTTACAGAACCAGCTCAAACCACGTGAGAGCCATTCGCAGCTCTCTCAGGACACCCGGAGGAGGATGGGTGACGTTTCTGAGCATCTGACCAAGTGTACTTCTATCAAAACTCGGCCTGTGTAATTTCTGGGGAAAACCCTTCTGTATCCTGGAGGGTTCCTCAAACTCTGTTGAGGATCCAGTTAGCAGTTGCTCACCTGGATGGTTCCAGCTCCTCAAGTTAACACTTGTACTCTTGCCCTGTAGTTTAGATCTATTGTAGTTTGTTATTTTGCACGATTTTACGTCTTTGGAAAATAACGTGCGTTTCACTCTTTGGAACCTCTCGGATCATTCTTTGGTGCAGCACCACCTAATGGGACACTTGGCTGCTGTGCTGAAGGGCTTGGTTACTGGGATTGTAAATCCCGGAGAGTTTGTAAGTCTTCTGTCCCCAGGGAGGTGTCACGCTTTGTTCACTCTGTTTGTCAGGTGCTGCTTCTCGTCGGAAGTATTAACTTCAAACTGCCCTGTTCTTTTTTTAACTTTTTTTCCTGGTTCTCTCCGTAGGGCAGGGAAGGACTCTCGTATCCCGGTCGTCAGACTCAGCGCTGCCCGAGAAGATACAGAGAGTGTAAAAATCATAAGGAGCAAATAGGACTGCAGAGGAAACAAACTGGAGAGAACAAAAGGTGATATTGTTCTCCTTAGCCTGGATTAGAAACATCCCCTGTGCTTTGATGCCGGTGGCTGCCAGGGGCTCGTTAGGTCTTTTTAGGCAGGTGTAGGTGTTCACTTGTAGGTTCTATTTTTTGGCAAAGGACCACGAGAGAAGTTTATTTCTACATCCAAATAAACATTCATCTTATCTGAACATAACCTGTCATCCCATTTCTGACGTTAAGGACTCCTGTATAAATACTTGGGGAGGTTTTCTTTGTCGTTTCTGAATGGTTCCATTTTGGTTCCATCTACCTGCCGGATACTTGAACGAGTCTGAGGTGGTTTAATTGCATACTGCTTCCTTGAAATTCTGTTGGTCTCTGCTTGGAACCCTTCTTGTAGTGCTTCATGAAAGACTTCTGATGGTGTTTTCTTGCCTGTTTGTGTTTAAGGTCGTGCTCTGATGCATTTACAGAAACCATGGCAGGAGAGAGTCAGCTGCTGGAGAAGAGGAGACAGTATTATCCCTGGGCAGCATAGAACTGCGCTACTGCTGTGTCATCAGCTGTGTCTGCACTGAAAGTAGCCACCTTCACTTGTAGGTAGCTCCTTGGTGCTTTAGGACACGCTGAGGGATTTATTCCTTTTGGGATCCACGATGAGAATTCCCAAGAGAGGTAGCAATAAGGTATGAGATTGGAAAAAAGCCTGTGTCCTTGGAATGTTGTTGTTGTCGTCAAAAGTTAATTTTTCCTTCTTTCTTAGCCAGTAGTCAGCTTTTTGCTTTATTTTTTGTGGGATCAGTACTTGATTGTTTAAAAAATTGCTTCAAAATAACTGCAGCGGCTGGCCACCAGGACCTTGTTCAGATTTGCCTATTTGCTTGTAGCTAAAACGTTTCCATATTGTTTCTCGTTCTATTGAAGAAACTGCTGCCCAGTCAACTAAGAACTGAACATCTATCTGTCTGGGACATGGGGAGAGGATTTAGGTCGTGTCTTTGTTTCCAGAAAAAAGTTCCAGTGTAGTTTCTAACTAGAGGAAAAGGGGGGGGTGAAGACTCGGGGCTCTGATGCCGTTGGGGGCACCCCGAGGTGCCCAGGAGAGGGAGCCCCACTGCGGTGCAGGAGCAGGTATGTTATCACGTACTAGAGAGCAAATGATAAATAGAAATATGAAAATTATAAATATAAAAATATTTTTTAAGTCATTAAAGAAAGCGGTTTTTTTTACTTGTCAGTAGGCAGGGTTTTGATGATAAAAATGATAAATACAAAGAATATGAAGGTAGAAATCTAAGTCTAGAAATATATCATAAATACATACAGATAAAGTTTAAAACTAGAAGAAAAAATCAGTTGCAGCAGTAGATACGATACACAATATAAATAATACTTTAAATACATGTCTAGAATTTTATAGATATTATAGATAATTATTAATAGATTGCATCAAAAGAAACTATATCTATAAATGTGAGTACAACTATACAAAGTATAAAAATATTTCGATACCGTTTAAAAGAAGGTGTTTTTGTGTATTTTTTTGGTTAGAGATGGGGTTTTTATTTGGATTAATAGAAGTATTCTAGGAATATAAATCTAACTATAGAAAGATACAATCGATAGAGAAAGATATTTCTAAAAACACAACCGAACGACGCCGCCTTCGGGGGAATCGCACGAGCTCGGCCGAAGCAAGGCGAGAGCGGCCGACCCTGACGGCCTCGAGCGAACCGGGGCGAGCGGAGCCGAGGCGCGCCGAAGGCACAGAGCGGCTGGGAGTTGGGCCGAAGCGAGGCGAGCTCTGCCGAAGAGGCGAATGCAGGCGCCAAGAGCCGAGTTGAGGCGACAAGAGCCGACTCGAGCCGAGCGTCTCCGGAGCGAGCCGAGCTCCGCCGAGCGCAGCATCCCGGGCAGGGCGAGGCGCCGGGCCGGGCTCGGGGTGCAGCCGGGGCTCTGGGGGGCTTCCCCGCCTGTCCCTCTCTCTAGCCCTCCTTCCTTCTCCCCGTATTCGCCTTCTCTCGCTCCCTTTCCCCCATTCCCTCTCCCCCCACAAACCCGGCTCCTTCCTGTCCTGTCCCTAGCCCGCTACTCCCTTCTGTTCCCCCTCTCTCCTTCCTCTGCCCAGCCTCCCTGTACCCTCGTCCCGGGCTTTCCCTTCCCGTCCCGCTTTCCTGCGCAGCCCGAGCTCCCTCGCCGCCCTTTCTCATGCCCTGCTCTCGCTCCTCTCTTCCCGTGCCCCCTTTCCTTCTTTGCCCCGCAGCCGCGGGGCTCGGGCTGCCGGAGAATAAAGCCCCGAGGGCCGGAGCCCGGCGCCCCTGGGCCCTTGCAGGAGTCCCCGCGCGGGGCCGGAGGCTCTCGGCGGATCCCCCCGTGCCGCTCAAGCAGCCCGGCCGACAGCGCCGGAGCTGCGGCTTTGCCGGCATCGCGCTGAGAGCGGCCCCCGCCCTGTGCCGGGCCGTCCCCGCCGTCTGTGCCGCTCCCTCTCTCGCTGCCCCCGGCCCGTGACAGCGAGGCTGGGCAGGAACCTCAAGCCTTCTGGGGGCTGCCCCCGCTTTCTTGTTGCAGCAGAATCCCTTGCTGGGGCCATGCACGTGTGGGAAGGGCTTGGGGGAAGCGCTGCGCTGCTGTCCAGGGCAGTCGGATTCGTTCTGAGCCTTCTTTGGGGGTCAGGAAAAGGGGGGGGGGTGAAGACTCGGGGCTCTGATGCCGTTGGGGGCACCCCAAGGTGCCCAGGAGAGGGAGCCCCACTGCGGTGCAGGAGCAGGTGGGGGGCGGGCGAGGGGCGGGGGTCACGCTGGGTGCCGTCCCCCAGAGGGACCCAAAGCTGCCACCAAATGCGCAGGGAAATTGCATTCCAATGTCTTGGGACAGAGGCTCATGGGAAGTTTTCTCAGCTATCCAAGGCACGGAGCCCTGGAGCCAAGTCAGCCTGAGCTGCTGCGTGCTTGCTGTGAGCCTTGAGGTGAGCGCGCATCATTGCGGGCTTGGGATCGATTGAAATGCGCTAAGGAAACCAGCTCTGGCGAGGGAGGCAGGGAGGGAAATGCTCTCTTAACATGTGCCAATGCTTCTGTCAAACTCATCAGGGCAGGACAGCGCTCAGACTGAAAGTGTGAGAAGATGTGGAGTGAGACAGAATCTGACAGGAGCACCGGACTCACAAGTGCACGAATTTTGCTTTTGGCTTGGATTTAAACTCAGAAGTTGTAAGGAATTTGGGAAGGAGAAGGGACATTTCAGAAGGAGAAGGAGAAGATGTTACAGTCCTGGCAAAACCTTTTGTTCTGGCTAATAAAAGAAGTTAGTTTAAAAAATAAAAAAGAAAAAAAAGTAGATTTTTTTCCTTCACTGTTGTATTTGTTGGTGGTAGATGGTGTGTTGTTTTATTTCTTGGTCTTATTAACTCTGTGTAAATAGTTTTTTGAGTGAAGCTCACTTTCTGGACGGGTTGGTTTGTATTTGAGGTAGGATCAATTTCAAGAGGTTTCTTTCCTAGACTTCTGACAGGTATTCCTGGGATTTTGGTTTTGTTTACTGTATGTATCAACAGAGAGATTTGGTAGGGCCAGCTGGGCTGCTGGAGTTTTGGGTGTTAATTTATTAGATGGCTTTTGTTCACTGCAGTTTTGAATTGTTGAAAGGGTTTTTAATGTAGTGGTTTTAAGGCGGTTTTTAAGAATTGTTTGTATTGTTTCATGTTGTTTGTAGTTGGTGTATGATCAGGGATATGGTGGAACTTCTTGAACGTTCTGGTTTTTGTGTTCCTAAGTTCCGATTTCTTTCTGGTTTGATTTTTTTTTTTTAGTTTTATTTTTTGAGACAGGGGCATTTATATGGTGGGTTTTTATAGGCAATATGTTTTTAAATTTGGGTAGTGATATTTTTTAGTATTTTAATAGTTTTATTTTTTGAGACAGGGGCATTTATATGGTGGGTTTTTATAGGCAATATGTTTTTAAATTTGGGTAGTGATATTTTTAGTATTTTAATAGTTTTTATTTTCATGCTTTTTTTAATATTTTAAAATAATTTTTATAGATGATTGGTTATTATTTGTGGGTTAGCATAAATGTAGAGCTTTGGGGGTTTTTATAGTAATGTTTAGGGTCAGTTGTAGGGTTTTGAGTTTAATGAGTTGGTTTGATTTTTTTAATTGGTGTTTGTTTTTACTAGCAGTTCTGTCATTTTCCATGTGTATCTGAGTTTTTTGGGGTTTTGAGCCATTGGTTTAGGAGGAAGTTTATGATGAGAATGTACGGAGCTTTTGGGCTAGTTATAGTGGGATTTCAAATTTCTTGACAGTTCGGTTGATTTGAGTTTTTCTTAGGGTTAAATGTCGTGGGGTCTTTGTTCTGTTAGTCCTAGAAATAGGTTTTGTTTGGATATGCTGCGATGGGATGAGCGTGGGCTGCGTACCGGTGCTGACGAAGGCGCAGGATTTTTGTGGTTCTGATGAGTTGGGTCAATGAATTGATATGGTCTAATATATAGATTAAAGTAGAAATAAATATAAATATAAAAATAAATATTAAATGATAGTGGTAAACATAAATATAGAAAACAAATAGATAAATATGTAAAACTATAATAGATAGTATATTATTGTAACATACCATAATATATATAAATGATAGTCTATTTTATATATATATCCAACGACATATAAATCTAGATTGTAAATCTAAAAGTATTTAAATATAGTTAAAATAAACTGGGGATTTTTTGATTTTATTTGGTTATAGGCTGGGTTTTTTTATAAATAATATAAATAATATAAAAATAGAAATAGAAATATACCAATATATATTATATACACCCATATCTATAAATATGTATTACAAATAAATATAAGAAATATACAATATAAAAATAATATCTCTATTTTTTATTATTTATATTATTTATAAAAAACCCCCTCCTCTGTGCAGTCTGTCGCAGTTGCCCACAGTCTGTCGTGCTGCTTACGGAAGTGCCAAAAGCCAAAACCTTGAGGAACAGACCTTAATGTGACTCTATAAATGGCTTTAACAATCCCCTCCTTTCTTGTTTTCTTTTTGAGGCAATCCTGATTGCCTTTGGTTTTCTCCAGCCAGAGTTAATCCAAAATCTGTCTCTTCAGGCCCCTTCCTGGCCTTGCCTAGAGCACAGCACACTTTTTCCCCCTTGAATGTTTCTCCTGGCTGGTGAGGCCATGAAAGGAGTGGGAGATGATGGGAGAGGAGCTCAGTGCAGGCAATTGCAGAGTTCCTCGCTCTCCCCTGTGCAATAAGGAGGGGAGCATTGCCCAGCAGGCAGACGATGGAACGAGTGGAGATGCCTTGTGAGGAAGGCAGAAGGAATTAATGTCTGCAGGAGCCCAGGGAGCGCTGGGGCTGTAACTGGGAGATGCACAGCAGACATTCTCCCCAAAGGCAGGGCAGGGGCGGTTTCTCCTGTTTCTGGGCAATGCCGGGGTGGCTGTCACTGCTGCTGCCACTGGAACTCTCAGCCCAGGGCTCAGGCCATCGCCAGCAATCATCTCTGCCAGCTCATGGGCATTGCTGGATGTCTCCTGTGCTGCTCAGTGACGCTCAGCAGCCTCAGTTCTGGTCAAAATCATTTCAGTGGGAGCTATGAGGCACAAAAATGCTGAGACCGATTTCACAGAGCCACCTGTCCCTCGTGAGTGCAGGGTGCAATCCCAGCAGAGCAGGGGCAGCTCTCCCTGGCTGTGCTTTCTCTCAGCACCTGAATGACCCTCAGTGTTTGGCAGGAAAGGGGCTCCAGTAAACTGCCTCCTTTCTCCTCCTCCTGGAGTCCCAGCTGCAGAAAGAACTGAGCAGTGGGGTGCAATCCTTGTTTGAAATGGCTGAGAATGAATCTCGATCCCAGCCTCAGAACTGAGCCCCGGGCGTTGCGTTTGCCTTCTCCTGGGTGCGCTGCAGTCGCTGCCGTGCCCCAGGGCAGGGATTTGTGTGCCAGCCTTAGCAGGCTGAAGTGCTGGAGATCTCTCGGTGGGCAGGAAATGGAATGGGCTGCCTTGGCCGCACCTGCTCCTGCCAGCTGGATCCAATATCCATGGGGGACTTTGCAGGCACCGCGTGCGTCAGTCCTGCTCCTTAGGACAGGCTCCCAGCTCTGCCCTGGCACTGATCCGGGAGCTCTGGGACACCAAAGGTTTGGAGCGGCCCCTGAGCCTCGGCAATGCCTGCAGGGCCGGAGGCTTCCCTGGGCCAGGGCAGGGAATCCCTGCTTGTTCCCAGGCGGGAATGCCCGGGCTGGAGCAGCTGGGAGGCGTGGCCCATGGAAAGGGACGCGAGCTAAAGGCCGAGAGCTCAGGTGGAAGCAGCGGCTGCCAAGGGAGCTGAGCCAGAGGCAGCCCGGGCAGGGCAGAGGATGGGAATCCTGAAAGGTGAACGTGCCCAGACCGGCAAAGGGCAGAAAGCAAAAGTCCAAGCCAGCAAAAGACAACGTAAACCGTGGAGATAAAAAGACTCTTGAATTTGCCTTTTCATAATGAAATAAATCCAGCTGGAACAACATCAATAAAAGCAGTGGGAAGGATCATAGCAACAGGTGGGGTTTTGCTCAGCTCTGCTTCGCTTTGATTCCACTACAAAAGATCAAGGCTTCTCAGGAAGATGGAAATGAACACATAGGTTGATCCAAGAGCAGTGAAAAGTGGGAATGAGGCACTTGTAGCCCCAGGAATGGCTCTGCCCTTGTGCGCTAAGAGAGCTCCAGCAGCAATTCCCGCTTTGGTGACATTTTCCAACAACGTGGATTTTCTACAGGGGCAGACTTGGAAAAGAGCAGCTCCACGTTGAGATCATGTTGAGAGCTGCTCATGAGTGTCACAGCCGCAGCTTCCCAGAAGCTGAACTGTTCACTGCAGAAAGAAGGAGAGGCAATTTGTTTTGCCATTATCAGTGTGCTAACAATGTGTGCCATGCAAAGGTCACGAGCAGAGATGGCAGCAGGCTTTGCTCTGAGAAGCAGAACAGGTTGGATTTAGGGCATCCTAATGAGATTAGAGTGAGACAAAAGCTCAGCTGATAGGAGCAGAGGAGCACGTGGATCCATCCAGGGATTTCTGTCATGGAAAGCTAAATAGGCAAAGATCTGGCATCAGCTTTAATTGATGGCTGTCATCTTTCTGCTTTTGAGACCTAGTCAGTGGCATGGTATTGGCCAGAGTTTTCAAAAGAAAATGGCATCAGTGTTAGGGAATCTTAGCTAGGTGTGATTGCGTAAAGAAGGAAAGGAGAACAGCGTTGTTTATCTTTGTTTTGGAGCCTGCAGCCATTGTGGCTGCTTTGCACAGTGCACGTTGGTAGCGGTCGGTGTGCGAGAGTCTGTAAAATGAATATGAAAGCTTCTGGCCATGCCTTGATCCCGCCCAAGGAGCACAGAGCGAGTTCTCCCCTCAGGAGCAGCCCTGTCGGCCGGCAGGGCCGGCTCCTCCCGGGCACTCCCATCCGCCTCCTCCTCCTGGCGGAGCCCGAGCAGAGAGCCCGCGTCCCCGAGTCCCCGGGCGGGATGCGAGTCCCGGGCTCGGGCCCGTCCCTCTGCTCCCGCTCAGTGCAAGGGGCTCGGTGCCGGCTGCTGCCGAGCCCCGGCCGCTGGGGCTCCGCTTCCTCTGCCAAAGCTGCCGCTGTCCCTGAGAGAGGCGGGGCAGCTGCCATGGCCCGGGAGCGCGGCCATCCTTGGGGAGCTGCTCCTTCCCGGCGGCGGCAGCTGGGAGCTGCCTCAGCCTGAGCTCAGGAGCCGGGCAGGAGCGCCCGGATCGTCACCCGCTGCTGCCCGCTCCGGCCCGGGCACCGGGCACCCCTTCGGTTCCCCCGGGCCGAGCGGATCCGGGGCTGCTCCCCGCGCCGCGGCAGCGCCCGGAGCCACGAGCGGCATCGCTCCGTGAGCCGGAGGCGGCGCAACAAACCCGGCTGGGGATAATGGGATATCACAGTGCTGGGATAACGCGGTATTGCAGACGGGCTGCATTTTATGGCATCCTTTCAGGGCAGGCTTCCTACCTTCTAATGCCATGGGTGGGTTTTTTGCCAGCCTGAAGCAGTTCTCCCAGGAGAATCAAATGTGTGAGAGGTCCATTCCCTGTGACCATCTGTGGGGATGTCCACAGTCAATTCCATGAGCCTGTGAACTGAGACTAATAAATTGGGCATTTTTCTGGTCTCAGAATCGGGAGTCCTGTGGGTTGTTTGCTTGTTTTGGGTTGTTGTTGTTTTTTTGTTTGGTTGGTTGGTTGGTTGGGTTTTTTTTTTGGGTTTTTTTTGGGTTTTTTTGTGGTTTTTTTTTTTTTTTTTTTTTTTGTGGTGGTGAAGGTGAGGAGGGCTCAGGGACAAAGTCCTCCGCTGCTGGCACTTGCACCCAGTCCCAGCCGGCCAGGCCGAGGGCTGTGAAGCCGGGACTTGAGCCCTGTGTTTCGGGGGTGCAGAACGAGGCTCGCCCAGGCCTCGAGCACAGAGGCCGAGTCCTGCATTTTGGGGCCCGGGGCCAGAGGCCAAATGCTGCGTGCGAGTGCTCGGAAGGCGGAGCCCCGGCCCGGCGCTGTCCGGGCCCGGCCCCGGCCTGACGGGGGCGGCTTCGGGGCTGAGAGAAGCGCTCAGGCGCTCCCTCGTGGCGCTCGGCAGCGGAGGCCGAGCTGCGGCCGAGGCTCTTCCCGGGGCCGGGACACTCGTGGGGCCTCTCCCCGGTGCCGATGGGCGGGGGGTGAGGAGCCGGGAGCGCGGCGTTGCGGGGCGCGTGGGGCCGGCGTTCGGGGGCTCGGGCCCAGCCCCCGCCGCGGTCTCGGGTGCCGGAGGCCCCGGGGCCGTTGCCGGGCGGGCGGGGAGGTGCCGGGGGCAGGAGGCGGGGCAGGAGCCGCGGTGTCCCCGGGCCTGGGCGGGTCCCGGCCGGGGCTCGGCGAGCCCGGGCCCGACGGAGCGGGACGGGAAGGCGGGGCCGGCGGTTGCCGCTCCCTGCCCGCCACTCCCGCCCGCGGCGCCGGGACACGGAAGGTGACACCGGGACGGGGCTCTGCGGGCTCAGGAGAGCCAGGCCCCTCCCGCCCCATAGCGATGCCAGTCCCGATGGCGACGGGGGAGAGGCGGCATCGCCCGGGGCCCTCCGGCAGAGCCGGGCAGCGCTCGGCCCCCGCAGCCCAGGCCGCGGTCACGGCCCCGCCGCAGCGCCCCGGGCTCCGAGCGGTCCCCGGCGGGAGCAGCCGTCGGGCGGGGCTCGCACAGCGCCGAGCGAGGCTCCCGAGCGATAGCCCCGGGACCGGGGGGGACAGGGGGGCGGGGCCGGCACAGGTGCGAGGGGCGGGGCCACGGAGCGCGGGCACGGGGCGATGCGACGGTGCCACCGCGGCCGGGGGTGGGGGGCAGAGCGCCGCTGGGGTGTGCCGGGCGGTGCCGCCTCTCCCCCGTCGGGCGGATGGAAGCGGCAGCGGGCCCGGGACCGGTTTGGGGCCTGGGATGGCCGCGGGCACGGGGCGCTGCCGGGTGCGGGATCGCGGCCGTTCCCCGCTGCGGAGCCGCCGTGTGGGGCCGGCACCACGCAGGGCGCCCTCTGGCGGACACGGAGCGCGGTGCGAGCGCGGCGCCCCCGCCTGGCGGGGGACAGCGGTGCGGGGGGCGGAGCCTGAAAACAGGGGGCGGGGACAGGGGCGGAACCGGGCGGCACAAGGGACGGGGCCTGAGAGAACGGGGGCGGGGCCAGGCGGCACAAAGGGCGGGACCAGGGGCGGGGCCGGCTCAGGTGTGCACGGCGGGCGCGGCTCAGGTGTGCGGGGCCCCAGAGCGGCTGCGCGGGGCGGGGCCGAGGTGTTTTAGACCCCGGAAATCGCCTCGGCCGCCATTTGCTCACTCAGAGCACGGTGCGGACGGGAGCTCCTTGTGCGGGCTCCGCAGGTAAGGCGCGGAGGCTTCGGCCTCCCCTTCTGTCCCTCTCTCTACCCCCCCTCCTTCCTTCCCCGCGTATTCCCTTTTTTTCTCCCCCTTCCCTCTCGCCCTGAGACGCTCCTTTCCTCTTCTCCCAAACCCGACTCCCCCCACTCGTTCCTGTCGTGTCCCTTCCCCACTACTCCCTTCTATTCCTCCTCTTTCCACCGTCCCTCTTGTCCCCCCTCGGCCTTTCCCTTCCTGTCCCGCTTCCCTCGTCACTCCGACCCCTCTCCCTCCCCGTCCTCACCACCCTCATCTCTCCTGTCTCCCCGTCCTCCCGTTTCCTCCTTTTCTCGCAGCCGCGGGGCTCGGGGTGCCGGGCAGTAATAAAGCCCTGAGGGCCGGAGCCCGGCGCCCCCGGCCTCGCTGGGGTCCCCACACGGGGCCGGAGCCGCTCTGCGGGTCCCCCCATTGCAGTCGAACACACCGCCCGACACCGCCGGGGCTCCGGCTTTCCCAACATCACACTGGGGGGGTCCTGGGGCGGGGGGCCCGAGTTACAGGGGCCCCCTCATTAGGAGGGGGTCCCGGGGGGAGGAGGGGATAGGAAGGGCCCCCTCATTAGGAGGGGGTCCCAGGGGGGAGGGGGGTTAGGAGGGGCCCCCTCCGGAGGAGGGGGTCCCTGGGGGGGGTCGGGGAGGGCCCCCTCCGGAGGAGGGGGTCCAGGGGAGGGGGCGGGGCCTGGGGGGAATGATTCCCCCTCCAGGCTCCGCCCCCTTCCCCGGACCCCCTCCTCCCGACGGGGTCCCACCCCGGCCCCCTCCAGGGACCCCCTCCTCCGGACTGGGGCCCGGGAGGGGGGGAGGGCGGGTGGGGTGGGGGGGAAGCAGAGGGGGGCACGTCACTGTGCAGCGTGAGCCCACGTAAAAAAAAAAAAATTGCCAGACACACGACGGCCCCCTGCCGTCCTGTCCCCGCCCGCCCCACCCTCCCCCCGGGCCCCGGTCCGGAGGAGGGGGTCCCTGGAGGGGGCCGGGGCGGCACTCCGTCCGGAGGAGGGCGTCCAGGGGAGGGGGCGGGGCTTGGAGGGGGAATTACCCCGCCCCAAGCCCCGCCCCCTCCCCTGGACCCCCTCCTCCGGAGGGGGCCCGCCCCCACCCCCCCCAAGGACCCCCTCCTCCGGAGGGGGCCCCTCCTATCCCCCCCCCTCCCCCCAGGGACCCCCTCCTAATGAGGGGGCCCTTCCTATCCCCCCCTCCCCCCTGGGACCCCCTCCTAATGAGGGGGCCCTTCCTAAACCCCCCTCCCCCCTGGGACCCCCTCCTAATGAGGGGGCCCTTCCTAAACCCCCCTCCCCCCTGGGACCCCCTCCTAATGAGGGGGCCCCTGTAACTCGGGCCCCCCGCCCCAGGACCCCCCCAGTGTGATGTTGGGAAAGCCGGAGCCCCGGCGGTGTCGGGCGGTGTGTTGGACTGCAATGGGGGGACCCGCAGAGCGGCTCCGGCCCCGTGTGGGGACCCCAGCGAGGCCGGGGGCGCCGGGCTCCGGCCCTCAGGGCTTTATTATTGCCCGGCACCCCGAGCCCCGCGGCTGCGAGGAAAGGAGGAGAGTGGGGAATGGAGAACGAGAACAGGGCAACGGAGGAGAAGTTGGGGAGAAATCGGGGTGTGCAGGACAGCAGGGGACGGGGCTGGGGGGAAGGAAGGGTGGAGGAAGGAGCAGGATTGAGGGCGGGTGGGGAGCGACTGGTGGGGGGGAAGGGGAGCAGGGAGAGGGGGCAGGGGGGAGTCCGGCTGGGGAGGGAAGCCCGAGGATGGGAAAGCAGGGTAGGGTAGGTAGGGTAGAGAACGAGAGAGGGGCGGCCGTAGGGGGGGAGGGAGGGGAGGGCTAGGGGGGAGAGGGAGGGGGGGGGTTTGGGGGGGGGAGGGTGTAGGGGGTGGGGGAGGGGTGGAAGGGAGGGTAGAAAGGAGAAGTACACAGAAATACAACACAACAGAAACGCAGGAGAAAAGAAACGCAGAGAAAAAGAGATATAGGGCCCCGGCCGGCAGCAACCTCCCTCACCCAACGCCCAGGAGCAAATGGCTCAGCCGTGCCCTCCCCGCGCCTTAAATCCCCCAAGGCCCCGCCCCGCGCAGCCGCACTGGGGTCCCTCACACCTGTGCAGGCCCCGCCCCTCGCACCTGTGCCGGCCCCGCCCTCGGGGCCCCACCTTCCCCCCGCCCCCCGCCCGCCCATAAATCCCGGCCGATCGGCGCCTGTCCCGTTTTCTGCGGGGGATGCTCATCTCGGCTTGCGGCGGGAGCGTCGGTCGGAGCGCTGTGCGGAGATCCGGGTCGGGGGCTGCTACTGGTGCTGCGCGGGATCCAAGGCGCTCGGGTGGGACTGGGATCGGGATCTAGGCCTGGGGATTAGCATCCTAGTCCTGCTGGTATTTCCCGTGGGAGCTGGGCCGAGCCGCTTCTTCCTCGGCGGGCAGGGTATGAGTGCCGGGACCGGAGGATCGAGGTGGGATTGGGGCTGGGATCGGGACCACCACCGCCGCGCTGGGGAAAAGCCGCTCCGGGACAGGCGCTGCCGCTCCGGCTGCGGCCAGCGCGGGGCTGGGTCCCGCCGGGGCTCCAGGCACGCTCCGGCTGCGGCAGCAGGGAGCCGGTGCTGTGTCGCTGCCGTGCTCACCAGGAAGACGACGCTTCCCCGGAGCAGCCTCTGGATCGCGGCTGGCAGCGGGAAGGACACCGAGACCGCCCGTACCGGCCCCGGGACCCCATGGGCATCGCCGCTCGCTCAGCGCCGCCGCCCGCCCCGCGGGGCGCCCCCTGGCGGACACGGCGCCGCCCCGCAGCCCCCGGCCCGGTAACGCCACGAGCGCCGCGCTCCCCTACGAGCCACAGCGGCCGCAGCCCCTGCTCCGTGCCCGCAGCCCCTGCTGGGGGCTGCAGCTTCCCAGCCAGGAGCAGCCGCTCTGGGACGGCCGCTGGGGCCGAGGCGTTGCTGCTCCCGCTCCCGTTGTGCCTGGGGTGGGACTGGAGCCCCAGGGGAACGCTAGGAAAAACCCCATGGGTTAAAAAACCCGTGGCAACTATTTGTTCTTTATTTCTAGAGCCGTGAGAATCATCAAGTCAAATGCTGAGAAGTGACCGGCCCAGCTGTGCATCAAACTCAGAATTTTGGCCTTCTCAGCACCCTGCTCCAAACACCTGGGCCAATCCCAGGGCTGTTCCAAAGGCCCTGTGTGGGATGGGAATGACTGCTGCCACTAAGAGAACTCCTCTACAAATGCAGCTCCTTCCCTTCTGCTACTGCTGCTTTACACAGCAGCCCCTGCAATGGCTGTGGGGCAGAACTGGCTGGCACTCAACATGGCAGCACCAAACTCTTCCCCATAACCCTGATTGTTCTGCCCTTGCCAGGATTTCCCCAGCAGCTGTAAATGTGCTCCCACAATGTCCCTTTGTTTCGCCAGGAAGAAGCGAACAAGACAAGCCCTGAGGGTTACCTTGCTCCGTGGCCAAAGCTCTTCTGGAGAGTGCCGGGGGGCGTTGCCTGCAGGTGAGTGCTGCCAGCTCCAAACGATGCTGGCTGCTGAGGCCAGGGCTGTTTTTCTGGCCCAGGGGCCTCGGTGTCTCCTGCTGGCTGCCAGCCATGCTCCTTGGTGTTCCCTGGCTGTGTCCCAGCTGGCTGGGAGCGCAGGGCAGGAGGAGGCCAGGAGCTCCTGAAAGGCAGCAGCCCCTCGTGTCTTTGGCATCTGCAGGGGAGGAGCTGTGCCTGCACCGTGGCTCCTGGGCCAGGGGCTGCTCTGAGCAGGCCCCTGGAAATGCTTCAGCCCGGACAAAGTCACACCAGCAGCCCAGCAGGACCCCAAGGAGCAGCTGGCATTGCTGGGAATGGAGGCACGGGCCCTTTGCAGAGGGGCTCATGCAGCAACTCCTGGCTCAGAGCTCCCACACAGCTGCCAGCTGTGGCCCAGCACCCCAAATCCCTTCCCTCCTCCCCAGCCTGAGGCCATCGGCCATCAGCAGCATCAAAGCCAAGGCCATCTTCCCCCACAGATGTTCAATCCCAGGCAGCAGCCCTCAGAGGTACCTGAAAATCAGTGGGATGGAGTTTGGAGTTTTCCAGGGATCCAGCTGGAAGTGCAGAAGTGATGGAAAGCTTTCCCAGGTAGGTGCCACTGGAGGGGTGCTGAAGACAAAGCTGGGCATCCCTTTCCTGAGAGAAAAGAATTTGTAGAGGCCCCTGCTGAGGCTCTGAAAGGAGCTGAGCTTCTGCAGGGAGAGATGTCCCCCCTGGGCACAGGGGCTGCCTCAGCTCAGGCTGGGAGCACATCTGGCCACTGCCTTCCCCTGCTCTAAACCATCCACTGGATGTTCTCCATCCTGGAGCTCAGGGGGGTGAAATGGGCTCCATTCCAGGCAGCTCTGGCCAGTGAGCCCAGGGACACCATTGGGCTGAGGGTTCCCAACAGCCACTTCTATGGAATAGAACCCTGGCCTTGTCCCTGTGCTGCTGAGCTTCCTTGGAAGCTCTGCTGGCTCCTGACACAGCTGCTGTCCAAGGCAGCAGCTCTGCATGGGAATGCCCACACTCCATGGGGCACTGGGAGGTTACTGCAGCGGGAATGGAGCAGGGAATTTGGGGCTATGGGTATAACTCATCAGAACTGGCACAGCTGACAGGGAACCCCAAATCTGGGCACCACACAGAGAACAATCTTTGTCCTGCCTTGTCAGCTCCAACCCCTGGGCTGAGAAGTTTTGGGAATTAAATGGATGGAATGATACAAACCACAGCAAGTGGCATCACCCAGAGGGACAATCCAGGTCCCAGACAATTGCTCCACAATCCACTATGGGGGAAAACACCCTGTGCCTGCCAGGAGCTCTGACTCTGCTTCTCTACCAGCTCCTGAGCAGTGTCAGAGCCACCATGAGGGCTTTAAAATCCAAACAAACCCCATATCCCACGCAGTGAATAATCCAAATAAAGAAATGCATTCTTGTCATCAAAGCTCCAAACTGTGTCAGGAGCTCTGCCAACAAGTTAATGGGATTCCCAGGAATCTCATTAATGCTCTTGGTTTCATTTTCATGTATTTTTAATCCCTCAGTGGGCAGCCTGTACAACTTATCCTGGGATTTAGAGGCTGAGCAGGGCTGGCTTTGGGTTGACCTCCACCTCTGGCCCCAGCCTGTGCAAACACACCTTGTGCCAGGCTGGGTGAACTCATCACCTCAGCGTTTCCCTCCTAAATATCCCCTCCTTATCTCTCTGGAGATTCACTGACATTTTGCCCAAACCATGCACTCCTCACCTCCATGTGGCCTCCAAGTGTCCATTCTGTTCCTCACAGGTGCCCTGGTGCCACCGTGTTGGTCCCTTGGCCTTTCTCCAGCCCGAGGCTGCTCCTCTGCTCGCTCTCTGCACTCTCATCCCACAGGGATCCTCTTCTCCCTTCCCTGCTGGCTGCTGCCAAGGAAGGAGGACACAGGGAGTCTCCAGTGCTGCCCCCTCAGCCCTGGAGAGTCCTGGCTGTGGGCCCGAGGGGCCTCGGATTTCCCAGGGAAATTGTCTGCTGGTCTCCCTTCAATGACCTCAGCAATTCCCTCCAAAATGCCACCTCACTGCCCCTGACATCCCTTCACATTCCATTGCCCTACACAAACAGTTCTTGGATCCCCTCTAGATCACACCAGGTTTTCAGCCACATGAATGGCATCACCTGTGCCCACTGCTTGTTATTCACCCAACCAAAAGCAAGAGCAAATGTTGGTTGGGCTTTAATAACAACTTGAAATAACTTTACAGCAAAATAACTCACCTTTTTCTTCTGTGGGTTTTTTTCCCTTCAGCTGCTGGGCTTCCCTGTGAGGATGTGTGCTGAGCTCTGGGTGGAGGGGACTGTCAGGCTGAATGGCTGTGGGTTTGTGCTCTTCTCCCTGGGCATCAGCCATTGCCCCAATCCCTTTGCCCAGGCTGTTCCCTGTGCCTGTGCTCAGGCTGGGGCAGCACAGGCAGACGCAGCTCTCAGCACTCCCTGCTCCAAACACAGCTCTGGCCTCCACTGCAATCTGGCTCTGCTGGGAGGTTTGCTCCTAGAGAAATCCAAGAATTGCTCATGGCAATGTGGAGAATGAATCTCCACAAAGGGAGGTAAGGAATAAAATCCTGCTCTGGGAGCCCTTGGGATCTGCAGGGCTGCTGAGGGAAGGGGACATTCCCTGCCTGCAGGGCACACAGCCCCACCTGCAGCAGCCAGCCCAGCCTGCCAGCTGGGCTCTGCCAGCCCCTCTCTGAGCCCCCTCCCTGTGCTGCTCCCTCTCGGTGCCTTTGGCAATCCCAGCCTGAGCCTGAGCAGCCCAAAGCTCTGGCTGGCAGCCCAGGGACAAAGGGACGCTCCCAGGGATGGGGCACATTCCCAGCAAACGCTCCCAGCAGGGCACAGAGGCACCCCTGGAGCTCCTGGCTGGGGCTGGCAGGAGGGCACAGCCCCCAGCTGGGCTGGCAGTGGCAGTGACAGCAGCAAAGTGCCACGCTCTGGTGGCACAGCACAGACACCCAGGCCAGCACTGCCCGTGGCAGGGGCACAATGAATTCTGCTCCCTGTGCTGCCCCATGCCAGCAGGAAAGCTCCAGGGGCATGGAAACTCCTGCCCCTTCCCCCCAGCCCAGATGAGCACTCCTCAGTTCCCAACACCCAGTTCTCACCCCCAGCCTGCTCCCGGGGCTGCTGCCACGTTCCTGACAAGGTGCCAAAGGCCCCTGGGCACAGGGCTCCCTCTGTGTCTCAGGGCTTGGGCACGGCAGGGACCAGGCTGCTCCAGCAAGGACAGCCTGGAACCAGAGCAGATGTCCCAGGGCTGGCAACGGGCTGGGGACAGCAGCTCTGAAACCCAGAGTGCTGAAAACAGCCCCCAAAGTGTTCTATGGTCACACCTTTAACATGGCTCCAAAGGGCAGCAGCTCTGGTGCCAGAGCAGCACCTGCACCATTCCCTGTGCCAGCCCCGGCTCACTGAAAAACAAAACAAATCAACCACACCCAGGCCTTGTTTGCACAATTCCTGATCCAAACCCTCACCTTTCCTGCCCAGCACTGAGGCAAATCTGACACAGCATTGAGAAGTGACCTTTGCTGAGAGCAGCCATCATCCCAGTCCTCCAGCCTTGGCAAGATTGTGCAGTGAATGGACCTCAGTTCTACTCCTAAACCTCAATTTCTGTCAGTTTTTGTTAGAAAGATACTGGACAGTAACTCATGCAGCAGAATTTGCAAATTGCACAAGGAATAACAAGGCCCAGAGCAAAGCCAACCACCCCCATCACTGCTGCACCCCAATTCTGGGAGAAATGCTGATCTCATTTCTAAACACTGCCCTTCCCTCCCACTCAGTCCTTCCCTGCACATCCCTGCAGAGCATTGACTCCATCTTTTGCTGCCAACAGCCCCTCTCCAGCCCAGAGCCCACTGCTCACAGACACAAACTGAGCAAGCCTAAGGCAATGTTCCCAGCAGCAGATGCAATTCCTGAACTCCCTTTTCCCTGGATTCTGAGCCCTTGCAGGAAACTCAGCTCAGCCCAGAGTCTGTTCTGCTTTCCCAGAGGGAAATACAGCCTGCTGGGCCCCAGCTCTGGCACCACATTGCCCTTGTTCCTGCTGCCCTGGAAAGGCACAGGCAAAGCCAGTCCCTCAGAGCCCATCCCTGGGCCCCAGGAGAGCTGGAGCTGCTCCCAGATGCCAGGGCCCTGCAGGGCTGTGCTGACACCAGCACAGGCTGACCCCTGTGCCCAGCACCACCCCTCACTCTGCTCCCATGGCTCCCAAATGCTGCCAGCCCTGTCCCTGCCCCTGTGCCAGGGCCGTGCCTGCCCCCAGCCCCAGCAGAGGCTGTCAGCCAGCCCTGCAGCGGCTGCCAGCCCTGGCAGAGCTGGGCATGCACTGAGAGCTCCCGAAGGAAGGCCCAGAGCAGCCCTGGGCTGCACAGACAGTGCCCAAGCTGCCCTAGGGCACAGCCAGCACCACAGCTCCAGCATCCCCAGGGAACTCTGGCACTGCCTCTGCACCTCTGCCCTTCTCCAGCAGGCACAGCTGGGGCTGGGCTGGCAGCAATGGCATTGCCATGGCAGCTCATGCCAGCAGAGAGGAAAAGGGGAGCCCTGTGTCCCTCTGACTCACCCCACAGCGTGGGCAGGACCAGAGCCCTCCAGCGCAGAGCCCTGCTGCTGAAGCCTCTTGCCTTTGGCTGCTCCAACACCAAAGCTTTGGGCAAAGATGGGAGGAGTTGGATGATTTTTCCTGCCCTGAAAGAGAGGAGAAAAGAAAATTAAGTCCACTGTGGAAGTCCAAGGGTCCCAGCTCTCATAGCTCTGCTCTGCTGGCTCACTATGGGGTTTTACCCATGAGAGGTGACACCAATTCAAACACAAACGTGTCCTTTGCCAGCACTTTTATTCCTGACTATTTCAGACAATAAAAGGATGCTCATTTTTCATCTTGCATTCTCTGCCTCATTTGAACAGGACCATTTTTATCCCAGAGCCCACGTGGCAGCCATTCCATCCTTTCCCACTGGACTTTGCACAAAGGAAGGGACACCCGGGATGCTGCACCACAAGAAATCCCAAAGAGAATCCCCTCCAAAACCTCCCAGGGAAAGGCTTTTTGCTTTTGGGACACAAGAAAGGCCTTGGGCCATTTGCACCCACATGGAAAGCCCACACTGAGCACTTGCTTTTAAAGATGTTGCACTTGAAGTTACAGACATGGAATTGCTTTGGGATTTGGCATTTCCTGCACCCACACAAACACATTCAAGGAATTAAGCGCAGAGTCCTGAAGTTTGGTTATTCCAATGCTGTTTTGGTAGTGCCACTTGACACACCAAAATCCACAGCAACACTTCAAAAAATGCAAAGCAACTTTCACCCCCACAGCCCCCTTCCTTTCCATTTTGCAGTTTTGGGCTCCTCTTAAGAACAGGTTAAAGCAGAGAAGAGAAAAGGCCAGGACCTGCTCCCAGCCAGTGCCCCAGCCACCTGTTTGCCAGAGATTCTCCTTACAGCTGATGGCTTTTCTAAGAAAGCTCCAGCTCAGCCTTATCACAATCCCCTGGCAGCCCTCACCGTGAGCCCCAAAGGCCAGGGCACATCTGTGTGCTGCCTCAGGAAGCTCAGTGGCTCTCTGGGGGACAAAACCTGGTTTGGGCCCAGAGCTGACTCTGCTCCCTGCTGGCTGAACTGTGCAGCTGTGGGATGCAGCTGGGTGCTGCAGGGCAGAGTGTGTCACCCTCTGTGCCAGCCAGGCTCCAAAGGCAGCCCTTGGTGCCCCAGCAGCGCTGCTGGAAGCGCTGGCAGCGCTTGGCACAGATGGGATGGAGCCTTCCCACAGCTCTGTGCCCTGGCAGCGAGGCTGGCACAGCAGAGAGGCTGATGGCAGCAGAACAAACGCTGGGTTTCCATGGGCACTGATGGGCCTGAGAGCCCCAGGCCAGAGCTGCTCCCTGCCCAGCCCAGGAGCTCCCAGTGCTGCTGCAGGGCACGGGCTCTGAGGGAACCCTGCAGCTGGGCCAGGAACGCAGCAGCGACAATTCCCAGGCACAAAGAGATCTCCACCTGCTCCAGCAACTGAACCTCTGGGGCTCAGCCCCGCGGGCTGTCCCTGCTCCAGGCAGGAGGAGCCACACAGCCCCCGAGGCTGGGCTCACACCCTGCCCTGCCAGCAGGAAACAAGGGCTTCATGAAGCTTTGGGGACACCTTCTGTCCCCAGAGGGCTCTGACACAACATCCAGCAGTGTGGATCTTTAATAAAGACAGCTCGGACCTATCCTTGCCACAGACTCGCCTTTGTTATTGCCTCACAGTCTCTGCTTTAAAATATTTTGCTATTACAAGTGTTTAAACAAGACTGACCGTGAGCCCTGCACCCTTGCCGTGCTCCAAGCCCTAAGGCAGAGCTGGATATCCTCACACTCATCCAGCCTGAGGGAGCTGCTGCAGCATTTAAAACATTTACAAACCACCCCTGCCCTGAGGGTGTGCAGCCCTGCAGGTGCCTGGGTGCCAGCCCAGCATGAGAGATGGGACATCAGGAGAGCGAGCAGACAACGCCCACTGCAGCCTCTGCACTCTCGGCACTGCAGCTGCACGATCCTCACTGCTCAGCGACTCTCAGCTCTGGTTCCAGGACTCCCGCCAGGAAACTGAGGGCCCTTTCCAGATGCAAATCCCCACAGAGCCACTGCTCTCCTCTCCACCCACCCTCCTGCTCCAGCTTTTACCCCTTTGGTAGCCACCACCCCGCCCAGGACACAGAGGAGGCTCTCGGGTGCCAACTGAGACCCAAATCGATCCAGGTGCCTCAGGAAATAAATACAAACAAACTCGTCCCTTCTAGGCTAACAAAATGTTCTGGTGCCCAGTTCCTGCTTCCTAAGGCAAAACCCAAGGATCAGGGGAAAATGGCAAGTCCCAAACCCAACCAAACCCGGTTTGGCATCGGTTTCCATCAGGACCGTTCAGGTTTCCCAGTGCCCCTCAGCTGCAGCCACAGGAGCAGCTTCTCTCTGGGACCCAGGGGGGTGGGCACAGGGACACCCATCCCGCTGCTTCCCGGCAAACAGAGCTCAGCCCAGCCCAGAATGAAACATAACAAATGCAGGTATTGCCCTTGCCATTCATGTCTGAGCTCTGGCACGGTGTTATTGACCACAAAACTCCCGAGAGGGGACAGTCTGTAACTACTGCTCTGGACCAAGGATAATCTGTCAGTTCGTGTATGCACTGCACAGCTTTCATAAACAGCACTGTAACAGACACTAGTTTAGACTGCAGCATCATAGAGACTGTGAAATGTTCAAATGCTGTTACATGTAAGGAACTCAGAAAATGGTGTCAGATAATGGGGTGATTTCCCACACCTGGGGACAATCTTATCTGAAACACAAGATAACAGAAACAGAAACCAGAGCACTGAAAAAAAAAGGAAAAATTTACTGACCCTCGTTATCAAATAACGAGGGAGTGAAAATAAAACAGGATGGCACCACAGGAAGAAATAAAGTATATTGGTGTAATCCACAAGATGGCACGAAGATTCCAACCAAGCAAAAGAACATCTAAACTGAAAGGACTGTTTGAATATGTATAAACTCTAATGAATATGCACACACCACTGCAATGGAACAGAATCCAGAGAACACGGTTTAAGGGAACCGGGTGCTCCTGGCAAACAGCCAAGTATCCCAGCGCTGCCTTTTATCCCTTAACAAACGTGTAAAAATTCGAGACAGTGAACTCTGTTTCTCACCCAATAAAACGCTGTTCCCGCAGCTGGGACGAGCCCCAGCTTTATTCCACGGCACACGATCCCAGAGAGCCGCAAGGCCCGGGACAGAGCCGTGCCACCCGCAGCGGGTCCCACGCAGCAGCGCCCAAAGCAGCCCCGGCCCCCTGTGGGTGCCCCCGGCCCCGGTGCCCCCGGCCCAGCTCCCTCCCCTCCGGCCGCTCACCTGAGGGCACCGCCCGCTGCCTCCCGGCGCTGCTGCCGAGCCGAGGGCATTGTCCCCGCTCCTGGCCCAAAGGCCGCGTTCTGCGCTGCAGGGCGCGCTCCGGGGGACGCGGGGGCGGGCAGGGACAGGGTGACCCGGGCTGAGGCGGCTGTCCCGGCGCTCTGTCCCCTCCCGGGGCTCAGGCCGGGGAGCGGGGCCCTGCCAGCGGCCGCCATTGCAGCGCGGAGCAGAGTCAGGCAGGGCCGAAGAGCCGAGTGTGGCCGAGTGGAGCCGACAACACCCGAGTGTGGCCGAGTGGAGCCGACAACGGCCGAGTGGAGCCGGCGACAGCCGAGTGTGGCCGAGTGGAGCCGACAACACCCGAGTGTGGCCGAGTGGAGCCGGCGACAGCCGAGTGTGGCCGAGTGGAGCCGACGACAGCCGAGTGTGGCCGAGTGGAGCCGGCGACAGCCGAGTGTGGCCGAGTGGAGCCGACGACACCCGAGTGTGGCCGAGTGGAGCCGGCGACGGCCGAGTGTGGCCGAGTGGAGCCGGCGACGGCCGAGTGTGGCCGAGTGGAGCCGGCGACGGCCGAGTGTGGCCGAGTGGAGCCGGCGACGGCCGAGTGTGGCCGAGTGGAGCCGGCGACGGCCGAGTGTGGCCGAGTGGAGCCGGCGACGGCCGAGTGTGGCCGAGTGGAGCCGACAATAGCCGAGTGTGGCCGAGTGGAGCCGACCCTACCCGAACGGCCGACTCTGGCCGCGATTTGCCGAATCCATCCGACCTTAGCTGAGGTGAACTGAATGGAACGCGACGGAACCGCGTTCAGCCCGACCGAACTAGATAAGCCCGACCGAACTAGATAAGCCGAACTAGATCAGCCGAACCCACCTGAACATTACAGGGTCGCTCACTCACCCATCTCTCAGTGTGGGCAGGCACCCTCAGCTCCAAGGAGCTGTGCAGAGCGAGCGCTTGGTCCCTTGGGAAGCACGGAGTGATCAGCCCCAGGGACAGGAAAGTACAGACAAATGCTATGGTCAGCCCTGAGGATTCAGGAGGATTCAGAGCCAGTGGCCCAGAACCTGCCACAATTCTATCTACAATTGCAATGTAATTACGGTGGGACAGTGCAAGGCTGGAGTTCAGAGAGCTCAGCCGTTCCACCGGGGCTGGGGACATGACTGAGGGGGTTTTGTGTCAGTCTGATGGGCCTGAGCAGCATCGAGAACTAGAAGGAAATTTGACAGAATTGTTTTGAGACAGATTGCCCCAAAAACTTGGGCTGCTTCTTTCAAAAGATTGAAAAAGCTTTCTGTTAAATTCCTGTCAGAAAGTCCAGACCCACAGCTATGGAAGGGATGGATATGATGCACCACAGAAAGAGACAAAAGCAGAAAGGTAAAAAGGTCTATCTCCCATCCTTCCCCAAACACACTCCAAGAAAAAAGTTTCAGACGATGAAATAACAAAGAACTGGTTCCTACCTCTGGAGTTCAGTCCTTATTTCTTTTTCTTTATTACTTTCACCCTCTCTCTTCTTGTTTCTTTTTCTCCGTGTTCTCCTTTTTCCTTGGTTTGTCTTTTTTGCTCTCAGTCTTTTCCTTTTTCACTCTACCCCTAAGTTTTCACTTGAGGTCTAATTCTAACCACTTTCTTTTCCCTCTAACTCCTGTCCTTCAGTTTTCCCACCCTCCTTTTCTTCTCTGTCTCCTTTTCTCTCTGTCTCTGTCTCCTTTTCTCTCTGTCTTCTTTTCTCTGTCTTCTTGTCTCTCTGCCTCCCTCTCTCTCTCTGTGTCTCCTTCTCTCTCTCTCTCTCTGTCTCTGTCTTCTTTTCTCTGTTGCAACCTTGTGCCTGAAAACCCCGTCGATGGTAGAATATTGCCTGGGCCTGTGATGGCACCTGTTGGGGGGAGTTGAAATCACTGCGGGGCTGGTAAGTGGATGGTGGGGCTGGGACTTGGAATGAAAATGGAAAAGGTCCTAGATCTGAGCAACCTGTCATTTTTCTATCTGTTCCTTGGTAAATGTTACAAACATCTTTGTTGGCTGCCTTCCTTAGGAGCTAAACCGTGTCTTAAGGTTTAAGTGCCTGGTGAAACACGTGCTGACGTTTCTGATGTTGCTTACAGGGCTCGGGGGCACTGTGCATGTGGCCAGCTCTGCAGAATATTCCAGCAGCATGTCTGGAGGAGACAGCCTATGAGCCTGCATTTCTTGTACCACGGGCTCCTTTGCAGCATTTTCCGCTGCGGCCTTTCACAGGTCTTGGCTGTAGTGTGCAAAATCTGATTTTCTGCCACTCCTTGTTTCCCCGGCTGTCACTTGCGTGTGAATCCGTGTGCGGACGAGTGCGTCTGTGGGCTGGGGTGAGCTCAGTTCTGCCAGCAGGAGTTTGACAAGACTGTCTGATGCAGGGCATCAGTTCACTCTGCAGTACCTGCATGGTTGCATCCTTGTCTCATGGTTTTGGTTACAGAAAACCATCATGTTCATATATATATAAAATAGATATTTTATAGCAGTTGCAGGTAAACTGTCAGGGTTGTTTTTTGAAATATTTTTTGAACTAAAATATTCTATAATTATGCATGTGATTTTTAACATTTAATACACAAGAGTAAATCTCTTGCTGGTTTTCGAGTCTTGCATTGATAGTCTGTGTGGTTTCTCTTCTTTACCTGTTCCAGGAGAATTCTTAGGAAGCCTCTGTACCCTTGAGGCAGTTTTGCTGTCTGTTCCCAATTGTCTTCTGAAAATCAGACCATTCATTGTGCTGTGCAAAACACATCTGAGCCTCTCATCACATGAATTCTGAGCACCCTGTGTGTTTGGCGCTCTGCCTTTTCCTCTGTCCTTCTCCATGGCCCACTCCTGTTCCTCTTTTATTCTGTGTGCTCATTAAAGAGAGCAAGGAAAGAAGAAATGTGACCGGTTCCCACTATTGCTGTGTGAAGGCTTTTTTGAACGGCTGCTGTATTTATATTGTCTTTTCCCACTCCAAGCTTGACTTTTCCCTTTGTTTTTCGAGCTCTGCTGCATTGGGTGTCCCAAGGAGGGCGGGGTTCCTCAGCAGGGCTCTTAGGAGGTGGCGCTGATTCTGCTTTTTCTGAAGGCGTCTCAAAGCGTGCTACCAGAATGACAGTTTTGTGCACTGGAAAGCTTTCCCTCAGTGCCATCAGCGCACGTCCGTGTCTGAATTGTGGAAGCAGACGGACTAAGAACAGCCAGCACCCGGAGCAGATGTCTGTTGGCTCTGTGTCTGTGAGAAGCGGGCTGTGTGCTGGACGGGGAGAGGCGCTGTTGGAGAGTGGCATCAGCGCCAGGTGTGAGCTGTGAGGATGATGAGGGGCTCGGAGCAGCCCCAGGTGTGAGCTGTGAGGATGATGAGGGGCCGGCTCCTGCCGGGGGGGGGGGGGGGAAGGAGGCAATTTTAGGGGGAGGCTTCGCCTCAGCTCCCTTTTGCATGGAGCTGCTGAGAAGAGGGGTTCATGGGGGGCTCCCGGGGCTGTCTCATGGAAGGACTGCGAGAGCTTCTCGCAGCGTCTGGGCGGGCGAACACCTGGATACGCGCTTGGAGACGCGGAGCATCGCTTCAAGGAGGTGCCGAGGGACGAATCTTTGTGCCGGGAAGCAGCAGCCGAACGGGTGAGCGCGTGTGGATTTGGAGCGGGGACTTTGGTCCTTTCCCTTTTCGATTTGATCTTGGCAGTCCCCCCTCCCCGGTTCCCCAGGAACAAAACCGGAGCTTGTGAAGACAAAAGAAATGAAGGAGAGGCAAGCAGCTACTCTCCTGATATTGTCTGTGTTCGAACTGGGAGGGATCCGCCTTCACCTGCGGTTCGAAGAGTGTTGATGGAAGGAAAACCTGCCTTTTCCCGGCTGTTAGGGGTATCCCAGGGGTGACAGGGAATCCCTGCGTTCCATTTGAACGGGAATGGGCAAAGTATTGTTGTCATCTGAGGGGTTTGATTTGAAGGCAGCCAGCCCATTTTCATCATCCTAAGGTTTAAATGGAGGGGACAGCGCTGGTGTCCCTCCTTTGCAAGGGTTTGAATTGAGGTCCAAATCCCCCTTTCCACACGGCTTGAAGGATTTCATTGGAGGAAAGCCCCTTCTTTTCTGCTCTCCCAGGGGATGAACTTGAAGGGGAGAACCCATTTCTTTGCCCTTGTTGAAGCGAGGTGAGCGCCGCCCGCGGCGTCAGTTTCGGGGTTCAGTTGCGGGAAGCCGCAGCTCTGGCAGCGTTTGCAGGGCTGCAGTCGGGGCTGTGCCGCTGCATTTGAGGGCGCTTCTTGTGGCCGCGGCCCGGCCCGGAGCGTTGCCGCTCGGGAGCGCTGCCGGCCCGGGCCGGGCGGTTGCCGAGGCGCACGGGGAATTTGGCGCGGCAGCGGCGGAGCCGCTCTGCCGGTGCGAGCCGCCGTGCGGAGCCGAGGGCGGCTGGCGCCGGGCCGGCCGAGGGCGGCAGAGGCGGCGCGGGCGCTGCTGCGCCGGCCCGGCCGGTGCCCGCCGCTCTGTCCGCTCCGGGCGCGGGGCTCGGGCGCCGCCGGGGTCCCCCGGGCAGGGGGAGCGGGCGGGGGCGGGGGGGTCTCCGGGGCGGCGCCGCCCCTGCGCGCCGGAGGAGCCGCTTTGCCGCCGGGAGCCGCGCTCCGTCCGGGGCCGGCAGCGCGGGGTTCGGCTGCCGCAAGTTCTTGGGTGTCGTGGTTCGGAGGTGCTCTGTAGGGATCGATCGCACGGTTTTGTGTGGGTCGCAGTGGGTGTGCGCTAAGGGCTCTGGCGTTCTTCCTGAGCGGTACGGTTCTCGGTTCAGGTGGTGACGATAAAGGTTTGGTTTGAATCGAGTTCTGTAGTCGGATATTTTTTCTGCCGGGCTATTCTGTTTTTAAAGGCGTGCAATGGTTTCTACGGGTCGTTGCGCGAAGCAGCGGCTCGGATTTTAATTCTGTCGCGGTGGCTTTTATTAGCGTGGGCGTGTAGCGTTTGTTTCGGTGGGTTCGAGGTGGCGTCGTGTCGTTAATAGCAGCGGGGTTTTTAAAATCTCTCTAATTGCGTTCGTGTTTATCGTCTTCCAGGGCTGTTATTTATTTGGTTTGTTTGATTGTAGTGTATGTTTTATTGTTACGGGATCATTTGGGAGATATTGTTAATGGTTGCGTTTCTCTTTAGGCTTTGTGTTTATTTCTGGGTGGTATTTTTATTTTGATCGAATGAGGCTCTATGCGTTTATTCTTCAGCTGGGAATAATTTTTTTGTTGTAAATTAAAGTTGATTTGGTTTGGGGGACTTTTGTTTTACAAATGTTTTTTTTTTTTTTTTTTTTTTTTCATTTTTTGTTGTCCTTTGACGTATTTGGTGGTTGTTGATCAGTTTTATTTTTGGGAACGTGGGTATTTATATGGTGGGTCTTTTTAAGTAGTTTTTTTTATTTGGGTAGTTATTTTCTTATTTTTTAGTTGTTGAGATTTTTTTTTTCTATTTCGTTAGTTAATTCGCTTTCTAAAGTACTTTTGACAGAGTATTGCTTATTCTTTGAGTTAGTGTAGATGTAGAATTTTGGTTATTTTTTTAATAACGTTCAGGGTCAGTGGCACTGTTGGGAGTTGTGCGAGTTGGTTTGGGTTTTTTTAGAGGCTTTTGTGATTTGCTGCGTGTGTTTCTCCAGGGTTTTCTTTTCGTTTGGTTCCATTTTTCTGATGTGATGAGAACTGTCAGTGAAAAGAGTGTTGTGTGTTTTTTTCGCTGGCAGTTGTTTGGCTGGTGGAGGTATCTTGATGGTTTTGGAAGACATTGGTGGGAATTCGATGCTGTTTGTTTTGTCCTTGTATTTAGGAATTGGATTTTAAACGTAAAATTCTAAGGATAGCTATCTTTAAACAAAACAAGTAGATGTGTAGAAATGGGAATAAACTTTTATTTTGATCTATTCGGTCTATATTTAAAATTTAACAGGTAACATAAGTCTTGATATATTCCAATAAGATATTGTATTTTTTAATAGAGCATTGTGTATGTTTATAGATATATCAATAGAGATGATAAATATAAACACAACTCAAACGAAATTTTAAATATAGAAATGTGTTGCGAATCTATGCAGATATATATATATAAAATTATTAAAGGATTGTAAATCTAAAGTGACATAAATCCATACAACACGTAATACAAGTGATACTGTATATATCTTCTTATATATTATAGGAAGTAGCTATAAAATAGTTATAGTACATCACTATGATATAATATCTAAAACATTAGAGATATGGTAAATATAAATACAACAATATTATTAAAAGTAGTTTAAAAGAAAGGATGGTTTTGTTTTTTACTTGGCAAAAGCAGGGGTTTTATGATAAAAACTACAAATACAAATGATAGAAAGGTAGAAATCTACTTGTAAAAATATCTCATGAATACATCAAGTTTGATATAAAAATTGAAAACATTAGAAAAAATAATTTGTAGCAGTAGATATGGTACATAATAAAAATAATAATTTATCTATATGATGTGAATAATATATATGTGATATGTAATTATGAAGAGAATGCATCAGTATAAACTGTGACTATAAAAGTGAATATGATTATGCAAGCTATAAATATAAAACTATTTCAATATAGTTTAAAAGAAGGGTTTTTTGGTATTTGTTTGGTTAGAGATGGAATTTTTTTTTGGAATAATAAAAGTATGATAGAAACCTAAATCGAAGTATAGAAATATACAATCAATATATAATGATATTGATAAAACCACAAAATATGAATAAATACAGATAATAGGAATAGACATAACAGATTGTATAAATGACGTAACACATCAATGTCCGGTATAAATATGCGTGTGAATAGAACTAGGAAAACTAGAACTATAAAATTTATTTCAAGAAGGCTTGAAAGAAAGGGGGCTTATTTGGTTCTTGTTTGGTAAGAGGCAGGTTTTTGGCATTTATTTTTAGAGGAGTTTTTTGCGGGGGGGAATCGCCCCTGTTCTTTTTTGCCGCCTTGGCTGCCCGCAGCCCCAAGGCGCGCGGCGCCCCCGGCTGGGGTGGGCGGCGGTGCTGCCGCCTTGTGGGCAGAGCGCGGTACTGCAGCCCGCCGCCGCCAGGCAGCCCTCTTGGGCGTGGCGCGTGGCGGAGTTTGTTTGACTGTCTCAAAATGGCGGCCAAAAGGGCGGGCAGCCGGAGGACCGCGGTGTGTGTATCCGGACTGCCTGCACGGAGCACCGACGTGGTCCCGGCGGGATTTTCTCTTGCGTTTCAGGTGTACCCGGCACGGGCTGTGGGGTCAGCGGCGCCGCGGGCGGGCGTATTTCGGCGGGTTTCTGACCGGCATCTGAGTAATCGCCTCTCTCGGCGGAGGGGGGGTTGGGACGGGCGGGTCCTTTCTCGGCCGCCATCATGGGAGCGGCGCGTCGCCAATGTCGCGGAGCTTCATTGACCTTCTCAAAATGGCGGCCAAAAGCGCGGGAAAATCGCGGACCCGGGAGTCTGCCGCCCTGTGGCCAGAGCGCGGTACTGCAGCCCCCCGAGCCAGAGCCCTGCCCCTCGCCGCTGGCACGGGGCAACGACGCGGCTGCCGAGCGAGGCAAGGGCGAGGGGCGGGAGCGAGCGGCGGGCGGGGCGGGCTCGGTAAATGGCCGGCAGGGGTGAAAGACGTTCAGGAGTGCAAAAGGGACACGATGGCTGAGAAGAATGGCCGGGCGGGGGGTGGCCCGGCGGGGCCGCTTTCGGCGGGCGGCGGAGGCACGGTCGCAGCGCTCCGCGGGCCGGGGGCAGGGAGCGGGGGCGGGCGAGCGCCGTCGGAACGGGGCTGCACCCCCCGAGCCCGCGCACGCCCCTCTCCAGGTGCCGGAAGCGACGGCGGGCCGGAAAATCCCGGCGTGGCGGCGGCGCTGCCCGCCCTTTGTGCCGCCAGCTTTGCAAGGTAAGACCGCCCGCCCCGCCCCGTCCCGTGCCGCCGCCTCCCGGTGTCTGTAAACTTCCCTCTGGCCTCCCACTTCTCCGTGCTGGAGAGTGGGAGAAAGGTCCCTGCTGCTTGCCGTGTCCTCGGTGGGCAGAGAGCAGCTCTGACCTTGGCCGGATGGGCTGCTGAGGATTGGATCCATGGGGATGTGCTTTGATGCATTTAGTGACCTTTACAGATTTCTTTCCCCGCTTTTTTCAGTTCACAGAATCATGGAATAATTCAGGTTGCAAGGGGCTCTAAAGATCAACTCATTCCAAGGCTGCTGCCGCCGTGGGCTCCATAGAGCATGCCCGGTGCCAGCCAGGTGCCAGAGGAGGAAGGAAGCCCTTCCCACCTGGAGCAGAGGCTGCTGCAGCTTGGCGTAGCCTTGTGTCACCGAGCGTGTGAGACAGAAAGGCCCTTCCTTTCTGGAGGAGTAACAACACTCAAAGCTCTTTCTCGGGACAAGCAGAGCAATGGAAGGCCAAAGTAGCCTTCAGTTCTTCCAGCAGATTTGGGAACAACTTAAAGGAGAAGCAGAGCTGGCCTGGTGCCTGCCAGCTGTAGTTCCTTTTCAGGCATGACGTGCAAGTTGCCCCTAGAAGTCCAAAGGCAGCTGTTTTTGTAGCAGAAGGAAGTCAGGAGGAGGCAAAGCCACCAGCTAAGTCTGGATAAAAAACTTGGCTAACCTCTTTTCCCCCCCTCCTCCAAACAGGCAATTGTGCAGCACTCAGCAGAGATCTGCCCGGGAGGAAAAGCAGAGCCAATCTCTGAGAAGGGACGTGCGAGCTCTGGCGAGGACGGCTGCTCCCCCTGGCCTTGGTGTGGGACCTCCTGAGCTGCCATTCCTGTGGTGGGAGTGTTTCTCCTCTCATCCAGCCAAGCCAGAGACCGCCTAGGGAAGGAGCAGGTAAGGTTAAAGTACTGAGATCTCCCAGGTAAGAAGTGACACGGCAAAAGGAAATGGCCTCAACTTGCAGCAGGGAAGGCTTAGATTGGATTGGAGGGACAATTTCTTCACTGAAAGGGTGGTCAGGCATAGGAGCAGGCTGCCCAGGGAAGTCCCCGTGCCTGGAGACATGTCAAGGATGTCAAGATGTGGTGTTTAGGGACCTGATTTGGGGGGGCAGCTTGGCAGTGCTGGGGCAGCAGCTGGGCTCGATGTCCTTAGAAGGCTTTTCCAACCGCAAGGATCCTATGGTTCTGGAAAGCCTTGACCCCTCTGGCTCTAGCACAGCACCTGGATGCTGACAAAATGAGGCTGGTCATAGAGCCTGGAGGTCCCTGTGCCACAGGGAGAGGACAAGCCAGTGTCACCTGCAGGGAGGGTCTCGTCCCCAGAGAGCAGTCAGTGACTCCGTCCCTGCCCGGGGCTCTGGGTGCACCCTTGCGGGGGGGACACACCTGCCCTCCTTGCTGCTCTCGTCCTTATCCCATATGGATTTAGCAGCAATCTTCTGTCTTTTCTTTAAAGCTGACTTGGGAGAGTTCAAAGAGAGGGTCATTAGTTATTTCAAAGCCTACATCTTTTACCTATTGGCACTGAAGAGAAAAGACACAAACCTGCTTTGCACCCTTCTGCCTGGAAGTCATTGTGACACAGGGAAGGGAGGAAGGGGCTGGCCGGGGTCCGCCTCTGCTGAGCCTCAGCTCTGGCTGCTCCTGCTCACAGGGTAAACCCAAAAGCTGTCGTGATCAAAAACGCAGGCGCCCTTCTGACCTGAGTCACAGGGGCCGTTTCTTCTGAATGACTCAAGATGGGAAATCATTCTTGGAGCTTCAGAAGAAAAAAAACCCCAAAACTGTAGGTACATTTGTAAGAGCGTGTATGTACGTACATTTCCTTCGATGAAGAAAATCTTAGAAATATCATGTCATGTCTGGCTTCCTAGAGAAGATCCTGAACTCTGGGCTTCTGAAAGCAAATGGCTGTGCATTTGTAGGAGCGTTTCCCTTCTTTTTATATGCCTCCCCCAGTCATCTTCTACCCTTGCCCATGGCAAGGAGAGTGTGGTGATTTGGCTGCTCCGCTCTGCCGAGGGTGTTGCAGGCTGTGTAGCCGGGAGTGAGGCTTTTGTGGCTGCTCATCAGACATTTTCCTACAGCGTTCTCCCTGCAATGGTAAAATGAGACTTGTGTTAGCGAGCAGTCAAGTAGAGCAGGTAACATTAGAAAAGAATTGTTTCTGAGCTGCTGTACACTAGCACGTGTTTCCCCTTTCCGGCAGAGTGCAGCTGCCCAAGAAGGGATTTTTTGTGGCTCAGCCAGATGTGCTCCTGCCTCCCACCGAGACGCTGAGACAGAGCTGGGTTTGCATTCCAATGTCTTGGGACAGAGGCTCATGGGAAGTTTTCTCAGCTATCCAAGGCACGGAGCCCTGGAGCCAAGTCAGCCTGAGCTGCTGCGTGCTTGCTGTGAGCCTTGAGGTGAGCGCGCATCATTGCGGGCTTGGGATCGATTGAAATGCGCTAAGGAAACCAGCTCTGGCGAGGGAGGCAGGGAGGGAAATGCTCTCTTAACATGTGCCAATGCTTCTGTCAAACTCATCAGGGCAGGACAGCGTTCAGACTGAAAGTGTGAGAAGCTGTGGAGTGAGACAGAATCTGACAGGAGCACCGGACTCACAAGTGCACGAATTTTGCTTTTGGCTTGGATTTAAACTCAGAAGTTGTAAGGAATTTGGGAAGGAGAAGGGACATTTCAGAAGGAGAAGAAGAAAAAGAAGTTGTTGTTGTTACAGCCCTGGCAAAATCTTTGGTTCGAGCTAATAAAGGAAGTTAGTTGAAATAAAAAAAAAAAGAAAAAAAGCGTGGGTTTTTTTCCCTCACTGTTGTATTTGTTGGTGGTAGATGGTGTGTTGTTTTATTTCTTGGTCTTATTAACTCTGTGTAAATAGTTTTTTGAGTGAAGCTCACTTTCTGGACGGGTTGGTTTGTATTTGAGGTAGGATTAATTTCAAGAGGTTTCTTTCCTAGACTTCTGACAGGTATTCCTGGGATTTTGGTTTTGTTTACTGTATGTATCAACAGAGAGATTTGGTAGGGCCAGCTGGGCTGCTGGAGTTTTGGGTGTTAATTTATTAGATGGCTTTTGTTAATCACAGAATAATTATATAAGTTAACAGCAAATTACCCAATTTATCTAGGTATGCTACCTAAACACAATGCTTTATGTCTTACAATTTTTCTGTTCTTCTGCTCCTAGTAGTTGTGTCAAAAAAGAAAGCGCTGTTATTTTTCTGAAGAGCTTTCTTCTTTAACAAGGCCTTTCCTCCCTTTGAATTTGAGTCAGAGGAGCCAAACAGCTGCAGCTGCTCTGGGGGCTTTTATATTCAGTGGGATTAGCCCCCTCCCTTTTCCCAGGCATCATGGGAATGGGAGGCCAGCACCATCAGGGCTATATTAACCCCAGCCTTTGCTGAGGGGCTTCATTCCCTCTCTGGGATGTGCTGGGGTAAGGGCTCTCCTGTCATTTCAGTGAAGAGGCTCTTTCAGCTTATCTCAGCTTGCTTTCAGCAGGTGTTTCTGGGCATCTAAAGCAACAGAGGCTTGGAAGATCCTGTGAAGAAAATGGCATGGAATACAGGGAGTATTTAAGTTCACGATTTTGTGTTTAGGGGTGGTAAAGTGCATTTGCAATTTCTGGTTTTGTTCTTGTTTTGTGTTTTTATTGTTTTTAGGAGGTGCACAGCTTCCAGAGATCCCAGGTTGTGTCAAGCACAGCACTTCTTTCAGCAGATTCATCATGTCACAGGAGGCATCTGCCCAGTGTCAAAAATGATGTTTGAGATTGAGGCTTCAGGTGAGTTGAGGGTTGTGACTGGGAGAGGGAGGGTGAGCAGGTATCCAGTTAGGAGTTATTGGGGGGCAGGGGGGTTTGCAGGCAGCAGGGTGAGAAAGGGTGTTTATCTGAGGGCCCCCGCACACAAGGCTTTTCAGAAGCATAGCAGAGGCATTCCCATGTCTTCCTCACACAAGGTCATCCACTGCACTCACAGGAATGCCATCTAACTTGGCTTTTCTCTAACCCAGGTGCCACTCATAATAAAGGCCACACCCTTGGAATCAGGATGAAGGTGGAGCCTGAAGGACTCAGGCACACTCAGGAGAGGGCAAGTAGCTGACTTGCTGGGATTTGGCCCACATAACTCTGAACTCATACGTTGGTTTTGGTTTTCTTTATTGTAGCTGACCGAGAGGCTAACAGGCGATCACGGGGCCCTCCGAGGCAGACTCATTTCAGGTGCAACGTGGATTCACATCGCCGATCATCCAAAAGATAAGTCGGGGCCACGGCCTGGAGATGGGAGAGCAGTGGGTTGGGAGTTCCTGGGACAGATGGAAAAATTAGCAGAGGGAAAAGCAATCTTCTCCAAGGGGCCTCTTAGGACAGCTAAAGGGAGAGACTCCACATTTGATGGCAGCGTGCAGGCGGGCAGGGCAGAGCAGTTCCGGTCCACGTCGTGTTGTCCGGTGTACCGTGTCACCTACTGTGTCTTTGGGGTCCCTTTTGCCTTTTCCCCTCGAGGCCCTCACCACAAGCATAATGTGTCGTGTTTAACGTCCCCCCGTTTGTCACGTTCTGTGTCACGGGTGTCTGCACATGTTTGTGCCGGAGCTGCTCTGCCCTGCCGCAGAGGCTGCTGCAATAGGACAAGGCTCAGGGACAGGCAGTTTGTGGGGTGTCGCCGGACTCTAGATGATATTCCTAGATAGACAGAAGATGTTTGGAGCTGTGAAGATATCCTGCAGCCCTTTGACGTTTGTCCTCGCTTTCTTTCAGACGCAGAAGGATAAAATCCAGGGCAAAATCCATCCACCCATCCCGAGTGAGGAGGTTCCCCCGAGCAGGTCAGTCACCGTTTGTCTCTGCAGGGGGAGTGTAAAGTGTGACTCTGTTACAGCTCTGTTCTTTTTCTTTTTAGGAAGTAAAGCTGGACATCAGCAGTCAAGGTGAGGTGGGCAAGGTGAGCATTGAGTAGCGTACAGAAGCAGTTGTTATTGCTCCAGTCTCACTTTCTGGTGCAGCTCTAAGCATCTGTTCCTGTTTCTGCGCTTTAGGCAATCCACTCGGAGTACGCCGAGCCCCAGTCACCAACCGGCCGACGCGCCGGGTTTGCCGCTCTCCCGAGCCCTGGGGAAGTATCACGGGACTCAGCGATGAAGCCTCTGCCTTTTCTGTTTAAAGGTGTCACCAGGGCAGCCTTCAGCAATGGCCAAGGAGTTGTGGTGAGTCAGGGAGGTAGGGAGGAGGAGCGAGGCTCCGCTCAGGTTTCAGCAGCGCCACATCACCTCGTCTCCTCTTAGCCCAGGCGTACCCACGACGATGGCGTCAGCCTCCGAGTGTGGCTGAAGCGTGCGGCCCCAGGAGCCGGGCATTCTTGGGAAAACAGTGAGTGGCAGAATTGTTGGGTTTTGGCCAATGTGCTGCTGAGGTTATGCATTGATATTTCGTTTTCTTTATTGGAGCAGACGAAGAAACAGCAGGAAGCTGTTTAACAACAGTGCCAGCAGGAACTTCCCAGCTGTCGAGGCAGCCTTCCCTTGCACCTGACACAGACCGGCATCCCCAGATGTCTGAGAGATAAGTAGAGGGCTACGACCCACAGAGGGGATGAAACCAGGGCGCAGGGCAGGGACCCACCGGGAGGGGTTTCTGAGTCCGCTTTGGAGACGGGGGTGTCCACGAAGCGGCCCCTTAGGCCTGGGGGGGAAATAAAAGCAAAGTCTCACTTTTGATCTCAGTGCTGAGGTGCGCAGGGCAGAGCAGTGCCGGTGTGTATTGTGTCATTTGTCTATTGTGTGTTCTGTGTGGTTGGATGTGTCATGTCCTTTACCTTAGGCCTTTGAGGAGCCAAGCAGAAACCCTGGCATCACTGTTAGCATCTGTAATCTCAGCGTTCCTCGGCCTGGTACCCAGGCCATTGACCTTTTGACTCGGGAGCTCCGACAGGCATCAGAATTGCATCTCTCTTTGGAAGCATCCAGTCAGGTGGCTTTTCAGGTCTTGTTCTGAGCTGCACGGACAGCCGTGCTCCTCAATGCTCCATTTCAACGGATTAGGCTTTGTAAGAATGCGAGGTTAGGGAGAGGATTCTGACCGTAGGATTCCTGGGTATCCATCTTTGCAGTTCTTGGAATAAATCCTTCAGCCAGCATCTTCCTCCAGGGTTCTCTGAGCCTCATCAGGTTGCCATCAGTCTCACCTCGGTCATCTCCTTTTGCATTCTCTCAGTCCTTGCAGCCACTTTCCTTGCCAGGAGCTTTCTGTCCCTGTTGTGTCCCCCCTGTCTGTCACGTCCTGTCCCGTGTCACGGGTGTCAGCACACACATTTGTGCCGGAGCTGCTCTGCCCTGCCGCATAGCCCGGTGCAATAGGGGAAGTCCCTGGGAGTTTGTAATGTGGGGTGTAGTTGGACTCTAGATGGGATTTGTAGATGGACACAAGACGTCTGGAGCTCCTAAGTTATCCTGCAACAGTTTGAGTTTTGTCCTAACTTTTTTTTCAGATTCAGATGGATTAAATGTGTGCCAGAGGGCCCCATCCCGGGTGAGGGGTTTCTCCCGCGCAGGTGAGGCCCCGTTTGTCTCTGCAGCAGAAGTGTAAATGATGCCTCTGTTACAGCACTGTTCTTTGTCTTTCTTTTTAGGAAGCAAATGTGGATGCCAGCAGTCAAGGTGAGCAGTGGAGAGAAGTAGTTGTTATTGCTCAGGTCTCAATTTCTGGTGCAGCTCTAAGCTTCCATTCTCGTTTGTGCGCTTTAGGCAATCCACTCGGAGTATGCCAAGCCCCCGTCACCAGCCGGCCGATGCACCGGGTTTCCTGCAAATGTGAGCCCTGTGGATGCATTACAGGACTTGGTGATGAAGCCCTGAACTTTTCTATTTAAAGGTGCCATCCAGGTGGCCTCTGGCAAGTGCTGAGGAGTTGTGGTGAGTCAGGGAAGTAGGGGGGAGGAGCGAGGGTCCACTCAGGTTTCAGCCATGCCAAATCACCTCATCTCCTCTTAACCCAGGCATCCCCTGTGGCGACGGCCTCGGTCTCCGAGCGTGCCCTAAGCGTGCGGCCCGAGCAGCTGAGCGTTCTTAGGAGCACGGTGAGTAGCAGGCTTGTGGGGTTTTGGCCAATGTGGTGCCACGATCCGGCATTGATGTTTGGTTTTCTTTAGTATAGCTGTCTAAGAGACACCAGCCCGGTGCCAGCAGGACCTTCCCAGCTGACGAGGTTTCCTTTCTTCGCACCTGAGACCGGCATCCCCGGATGTCTGAGAGAGAAGTAGAGGGCTAGGACCCTCAGGGGGGATGAAAGCAGGGTGCTGGTTTGGGAATTACTGGGATGGGTTTTTGAGTCCACTTTGGAGGTGGGGGGGTGTCCATGAAGCAGCCCCTTAGGCCACATAAAAGCCAAGTCTCACTTTTGATCCCAGTGCTGCGGTGCGCAGGGCAGAGCGGTCCCGGTGTGTATTATGTCCCTTGTCTATCGTGCCTTGTGTGTTGTTTGGGTATCTCATGTCTCTTACCTTAGCCCTTTGAGGGGCCTGTCAGAAACCTTGGCATTGTTCTTATCCTCTGTGATCTCTGCATTTCTTGGTCCGCCACCCATGCCATACAACCTTTGCCTGGGGAGCTCAGACATGTATCAGAATTGCATCTCTCTTTGGAAGCATCCGGTCAGATGTCTTGTCAGGTCTTGTTCTGAGCTGTACAGACAACTATGCCCTGCCAGGATCCATTATGGCAGATTAGGGCTTGAAAGAATGTGAGGACAGGTAGAGGCTTCTGACCGTAGGATTCTCGGGCATCCATATTTGCAGTTCTTGGAATAAATCATTCACTTAGCATCTTGTTCCTCCAGGGTTTTCTGAGCCACGTCAGCTTGCCATCAGTCTCACCTCGGTCATCTCATTTGGCATGCTCTCGGTCCTTGCAGTTATCCTTTTTGCCAAGAGATTTCTGTCTGTGTTGTGTGTCCATTGTTTGTCGTGTCCTGTGTGTCCTGTGTCACGGGTGTCCGCACGTATTTGTGCCGGAGCTGCTCTGCCCTGCCGCATAGCCTGGTGTAATAGGACAAGCCCTGGGGGGTTGAAATTTTTCATGTGGGGTGTACTTGGACTCTAGATGCTGTTCCTAGATTGATATAAGGTGTTTGCAGCTTTTGAGTCATCCTGCAGGTGTTTGACATATGTTCTAACTCTCTTGCAGGTGCAGATGCATTGCATCCATGGCAGAGCACCCCATCCTGGGTGAGGGGGTTCCCCTGAGCAGGTCCGTCACCATTTGTCTGTGCAGGGGGAGTGTCAAGTGTGGCCCTGTTACAGCGCTGTTCTTTGTCTTTATTTTTAGGAAGTATAGCTGGATCTCAGCAGTCAAGTTCAAGAGGGTAAGGTGAGCAGTGAGCAGTAGCCTTTCTTGTTGCTGAGGTCTCAATTCCTGGGGCAAGTCTGTGTCTCCATTCTCGTTTTTGTTCCTTAGGCCATCTGCTCGGAGCATGCCAAGCTCCCATCCCCAACGGGCCGACGGACCGGGTTTGCCGCTCTCACGAGCCCTGCGTTCCAGGCAGCCGTCAGGAACTGCCGTGGAGTTGCGGTGAGTCAGGGAAGTAGGGAGGAGGAGCGAGGGTCCGCTCAGTTTTCAGCAATGCCACGTCCCCTCCTGTCCTCTTAACCCAGGCGTTCCCCACGACGATGGCGTCGGCCTCCGAGCGCGGCCGGAGCGTGCGGCCCGAGGAGCCGGGCCTTCTTAGGAGAAGGGTGAGTAGCAGGCTTGTGGGGTTTTGGCCGATGTGGTGCCACGATCCGGCCTTGATGTTTGGTTTTCTTTAATATAGCTGTCTAAGAGACACCAGCCTGGTGCCAGCAGGACCTTCCCAGCTGACGAGGTGGCCTTTGTTCGCACCTGAGACCGGCATCCCCGGATGTCTGAGAGAGAAGTAGAGGGCCACGACCCCCATGGGGGATGAAAGCAGGGTGCTGGTTTGGGAATTACTGGGAGGGGGGGGTTTGAGTCCTCTTTGGCGGTGAGGAGTGTCCATGAAGTGGCCCCTTAGGCCCCATAAAAGCAAAATCTCACTTTTGATCCCAGTGCTGAGGTGAGCAGGGCAGAGCAGTCCCGGTGTGTATTGTGTCCCTTGTCTTTTGTGTATTATGTGTTGTTTATCATAGCCCTTTGAGGGGCCTGTCAGAAACCTTGGCACCAGTCTTAGCATCTGTACTCTCAGCGTTCCTTGCCCTGGCACCGATGCCATGGAACTTTTAACTCGGTAGCTCAGACAGGTATCAGAATAGCAACTCTTCTTCGAAGCATCCAGTCAGATGTCTTGTCAGGTCTTGTTCTGAGCTGTACAGACAGCTGCACCCTGCAAGGTTCTGTTATGATGGATTAGGACTTGTAAGAATGTGGGGACAGGTAGAGGCTTCTGACCGTAGGATTCTCGGGCATCCATCTTTGCAGTTCTTGGAATAAATCATTCACTTAGCATCTTGTTCCTCCAGGGTTCTCTGAACTTCATCAGCCCGCCATCAGTTTCACCTCGGTCTTCTAATTTTGCGTCCTCTCGGTGCTCGCTGTCATTTTCCTTACCCAGAGATTTCTGTTCCTGTTGTGTCCCCGTTGTTTGTCCTGTCCTGTGTCACGGGTGTCTGCGCACACATTTGTGCCGGAGCTGCTCTGCCCTGCTGCATAGCCTGGTGCAATAGGAGAAGTCCCGGGGACTTGATGTTTGTAATGTGGGGTGTAGTTGGACTCTAGGTGGGATTTGTAGGTGGACACAAGATGTCTGGAGCTCTTAAGTTAGCCTGCAGCTCTTTGACTTTTGTCCTTTCTTTCAGGTGCAGAAGGATAAAATCCAGGGCAGAGCCCCCCATCTTGGGTGAGGGGATTCCCCCGAGCAGGTCAGTCACTGTTTGTCTCTGCAGAGGGAGCATAAATGATGGCTGTTACAGCAGTCTTCTTTGTCTCACTTTTTAGGAAGTCAAGGCTGAGAGCAGCAGTCAAGGCCGAGTGAGCGAGGTGAGCATTGAGTAGTGTACAGAAGCAGTTGTTTTTGCTGATGTCTCAGTTTCTGGTGCAGCTCTAAGCATCTCCACTTTTTTTTTATTATTTTAGGTGGTCCGCTTGCCATCTATCCTGGCCGAGCATGCCCATTCCACGTGTGTGCAGCTTAAGGTATCAGTGTGGCATCCTTGTCAGATTTGGGAGGTTGTGTTTTCACAGTGTCTGAGCATGCTTTTCTGCTTTGTTTCTTTGCAGGTGCTGTCGCTGCCCTAGGCATGCCAAGGAACGGAGGAGGGCAGGTGAGTCGGGGTTTAGGCAGGCTGACTCCTAGGTGAGCGTTACACAGCAGCATGCTAAGGGTGTACCTTTTCTTTTTGCAGGTATCTTCTGGGCACCCTCTGGAGTCAAATCAAGATTTGAGGTGAGCCGGGGCAGGGGTGCGGAGGAGCCCTGGGGGTTACTGTTTTTGAGGGCAATAGTCACCTTTTCTGTTTTGTCTTAGGTACCCTGAGGAGCCTCGTAGCCAAAGGTTGGAAAGGACAGCACCGAGGCACACACGGAGCACGTTTCAACATCCACGTCCGACCGAGGATGGATTTTGTCCTCTCATCTTCCAAAAGCGAAGTGTCGGGGCCAGTGGTTGGGAGAAGGGGAAAAACCTTTACTATCGCAGAGGGCAATTTGATGTCAGCTTAGCGGAGAGGTCTGTAGTGGGGTGGGCTCTTTGGAAGTAAAGGGAGAGGGTTTCCCCTCAGCCTCGCCAGGGCCTTTGCCGGGCAGGGCAGTTCCGACCCATCTCCACATTTTTGTGTACTTTGCGTCGTCCGCCTTCCTCGACTCAACATGGTCACGGATCTTTCCCCTGAGGAGCTCGCCTTCAGGTCCGGAGCTATAGCCACGGTCACCCGCCCTCGGCTTCCTTCTCTAGGCTCGCTGAGCCTCTCGAGCATCCTCTTAACTGCTGTGGCACTAACTTCTTTTAACGAGTTACATTTCATCATCACGTGCTATCGTCATAGGGCTTCCTTTCCTTTGGCATCATCAGCCTCTGGCTCATCTTGCGCTAGGCATCTCGGGTCCCTAAGGGGACAGTGCCAGGCAGTTGCCACTTGTCTCTGTGTTATGTCACCCATGTCTATGTTATGTTGTCCGTGTCTGTGTCCGTTGTCTTCCATGTCATAGGCCTTTGTTACGTCTCGATGCTTTATCGGCACTATTCTGTGCCATATAGGCCGTGTTCTACTCACGTTCCTTTCTGAATATCCCTTCTTCTGGCATCTTTACATTTTTACTCTTTGAGACAGGAATGTCTCAAACGGACAAGATGTTCACATCCATCTTCCTTCTCACTACCAGCTTTGGTAGTGCCTTTTTTTCCATGCCCTTCTCTTGGACTGCTAGAGGGAGTGTCTTGCACCCTCCTCATGTGACTGCAGTACTTCTATAGGTTCCATCTTCTCAAGGGTATAGGACTCAAGAATTCATCTTCCAGCGAGTTATCTCAAGTCCTGTCTTTTATATTGTGTGTACCTGTGCTGGCTTATACTGTATGTACCTACACTCTATGTACACTTGCACTGTATGCATCGACTTACATTGTTGTGTGTACTTATATTGTACCACTTAAGGTTGGAGCTGCCCTGCCAGGGCACGTAGTCACAGTTAGGTAGAAGAGTTATAAAAACTTTACTGTTCATCTGTCTTTTATGGGATTTTGGGTAGAAAACTTACTGGTCCAGAGTGCAGACAAGTCCTAGCTGTCAGATAGCCACTCGTTGACCGCTTCCTGTCGTCTCACAGGTCCCTGAGGCTGCCGATTTCCCCAGAATCTACCATTTGACGTCAAGGAGCGCAGCCAGAAGATGTGTCAAGCACGTTCTTCAGCGTCTCGAGTAAGGGCCGCAGCGAGCGTGTAAGTGGGAAGAGCGTGTGAGCGTGTGTGAGAGCACGTGTCTGTGTCTGTCTGCGTCTGCTCGTCTCCGCATGTGTCAGCGCATGCTGACTGGATTACTGGATTTAACCTTGTGTGTGTGACTTTTGCTTTTCAAGTTTTTTAACTCATTTTTAAATTTAGAATAAAAAATCCCCAGCTGGGTTCCCCCCCCCCCCCCCCCCCGGCTGTTTTTTTTTTTTTTCCTCGGTCCCGGTCAGTCTGTGAGGCGACGTTCATCACCAAAGTTTGGGCACAGACTGTCCAGGGACCGGGGTTTTTTTGTCAAGGAGGAGGATTTTTTTGAGGCTCCCGGAAACCACGTTCCCGAGGACCAATGATTGCTGGGGTGTAATTTAGCAGTTGTGATGAGAGGGATGGTGACTTCGTGTGTCATCTGAAGGGGGTGTTAATGGTAGATGAGTGTTGTTTTTTGTGTGCTTTTGTTGGTTTGGGTTTCCTATAACAATAAATCCACATGTAATGAAAATAGAAAAAGGTTATCATCTTGTGTTAATATGTGTGTTGTGTTGTATTGCTCTGTATTGCAGGGTGAGCACAGGGTGCACTCTCTCCTCCTTGCTGTGACACCTGGGCTGGCAGGGATGACACAGTGACCTCGGCCGGCCGATGCTGCCTGTGCCATCACCTGGCACTGACGTGTTTGATGAAAATCCTTTTGCTGGGATTTTTCTCCTGAGAAGCCTCAGAACAGAAATGGAACCAGTAACAATCTGCTGGCTGTGGAGTGTGGGCTGGAGATGGTTTAGCAACAGGGGCATCTTGGATTGGTCTCCTGTGCATTGTTTCTACTTGATGACCAATCGTGGTCCAGCTGCGTCAGGGCTGTGAGCAGTCCCAGGTTTTTATTATTCATTCCTTTCCAGCTTTCTGATGTCTCCTTGCTCTTTTAGTATAGTTCTACTATCTCATTTTCTTTTAATATAATAGAGATCATAAAATAATATTTCAGCCTTCTGAAAGGTGGAGTCAAGATTCTCGTCTCTTCCCTCATCCTGGGGACCCTCATCACCACAATCAGCAGCCGAGCGGGTTTGTGCGAGCCTCTCAGTAACCCTTGGCCGGTCCCGAGTCGGCAGACACCGGGGGGGCAGCCCCGACACGGCCGAGAGAGGGGAGACACCCTCTGTGCCCCGAGGGTGCTGAGGGCACCTGGGCTGGGGGGAGACACTCTCTGTGTGTGCCCCGAGGGTGCTGAGGGCACCTGGGCTGGGGGGAGACACTCTCTGTGTGTGCCCCGAGGGTGCTGAGGGCACCTGGGCTGGGCCCCTGTGCAGCACAAGAGACACCAGAGACAGCGGTAGATGATAAAGGGCTGACTCTTAGCAGGGGTTAATCCAAGGTTTTATTAGGAGTCCCAAAGGAGCTCCTGCACCTCAGGGGCCTCCTGCCGAGAGCCCCGGGAGATGTGCCAAGGTCACCTTTAAAGGGAGGTGGAAACCAAAAGTAGATAACATCCTACCAACCATTAAGTGACCCTAAGGGATGGATGCTGGGGGATCCAGACATACAGGACAGCGTATGGGGCAAGGCTTGGGGGGCTGACCCCTGGCCTCTGGCTCATCACTCGACGACTTGGACCGAAACTTCTGCATGGAGGGGATGGGAGGCTGAGTGATTGACAGAGAGCCAGGGTGGGGGTTTGGGGATGATCTCATCCCGGGAGAGGGATAACACAGGTAGAAGGAGGGGGGTACAGTTGGGGATAAACCATTTGGGAAAAATATGGGGATACAAAACAAAATGACTTCAAAGTATTACAAAGTATAAAAATGCACTACAGCAGGTTTGGGCAGCACCAAGTAAAATGTAATAAAATGCTTTAAAAATAAAAAAATTAAAAATAAAAATTAAATAAAATTTAAAAAAACCAAAATTAATTTAAAGTAAATGAAAAACAAAAACTGTAAAGTGCTGTAAAGTGCTGTAAGAGTTCCCGAAAAGGTAGTGCCGTAATGCAAGACCCTCAAACACCACCACAATCACCAGCTTGAGTTGGTCTGGGCAGCACTAAATAAAAAAAACTAAAAACCTTTAAAAATAGAAAAATAAAAAATAAAAAATAAAATTTAAAAAATTAAATAAAATCTTTTAAAATAGAAAAATTAAAAATAAAAATTTAATAAAAAATAAAATTAAAAAATAAAATAAATGCTTTAAAAATAGAAAAATTAAAAATAAAAAATAAATAAAAAATAAAATTAGAATAATAAAATAAAAGCTATAAAAATAGGAAAATAAGAAATAAAATTAAAAAATAAAATTAAAGCTCTAAAAATAAAAAAAATAAAAATTAAAATTAAATAAAAAATAAAAAATAAATGCTTTAAAAGTAGAAAAATTAAAACTAAAATAAAAAATAAGATTAAAAAATTAAAATAAAAAGCTTTAGAAATAGAAAAATTAAAAATAGTAAGTAAATAAAAAATAAAATAAAAAATAATATAAAAACCTTTAAATATAGAAAAATTAAAACTAAGTAAATAAAAAATAGAAAAATAAAATAAAAGCTTTAAAAATAGAAAAATTAAAAATAAAAAATAAAAAAATAAAATAAAAGCTTTACAAATAGAAAAAGTAAAAATAGAAATTAAATAAAAAATAAAATTTAAAAAAAGCTTTAAAAATAGAAAAATTAAAAATAATAAGTAAATAAAAACTAAAATTAAAAAAATAAAAATGCTTTAAAAATATATAAATTAAAAATAAAAATTAAGTAAAATTAAAAAAAACAAAATTAATTTAAAATAAATGAAAAACAAAATAAAAACTGTAACGTGCTGTAAAGTGCTGTAATCGTTCCATAAAAGGTAGTGCCGTAATGCAAGACCCTCAAACACCACCACAATCACCCGCTTGAGTTGGTCTGGGCAGCACTAAATAAAAAAAACTAAAAACCTTTAAAAATAGAAAAATTAAAAATAAAAAATAAAATTAGAAAAATACAGAAAGCTTTAAAAATAGAAAAATAAAAAATAAAATTAAAAAATAAAATTAAAGCTTTTAAAATAGAAAAAATAAAAATAAAATTTAAATAAAAAATAAAAATAAAAAATAAATGCTTTAAAAATTGAAAAATTAAAAATAATAAGTAAATAAAATTTTTAAAATAAAATAAAAAGCTTTAAAAATAGAAAAATTTAAAATAAACATTAAGTAAAAAATAAAATTAAAAAATTAAAATAAATTTAAAATAAATTAAAAACAAAATAAAAACCGTAAAGTGCTGTAAAGTACCATAAAATTTCCATAAAGGGTAGTGCCGTAAAGCGCGACTGTCGCAAAAGGTGCCGTAAAGCGCGACTGTCGCAAAACTGCCGTAAAGGGCGACTGTCGTAAAACTACCGTAAAGCGCGACTGTCGTAAAAGGGGTCGTAAAGCAGAACTGTCGTAAAAGGTGCCGTAAAGCGCGACTGTCGCAAACGGGGCCGTAAAGCGCGACTGTCGTAAAAGGGGCCGTAAAGCGCGACTGTCGCAAAAGGGGCCGCAAAGCGCGACTGTCGCAAAAGAGGCCGTAAAGCGCGACTGTCGCAAAAGGGGCCGTAAAGCGCGACTGTCGCAAAAGGGGCCGTAAAGCGCGACTGTCGTAAAAGGGGCCGTAGAGCGCGACTGTCGCAAAAGGGGCCGTAAAGCGCGACTGTCGTAAAAGGGGCCGTAAATCGCGACTGTCGCAAAACTGCCGTAAAGCGCGACTGCCGTAAAATTATGCCATATAGGCTGGCAGCGCCGTGGCCGTCACGGAATGCCGCACAAGATCGCGACGGCCTCCCGAGTGGGCGTGTCCGGGATGGAGCGCCGTGTCGACGGGCTGACGTCATTAGGCGGCACTCTGCCTGCAGTGCGCCGGTCCAGACGGCAGGGGGCGCTGTGCCTGCAGTGCGCCCATGCAGACGGCAGGGGGCGCTGTGCCTGCAGTGCGCCCATGCAGACGGCAGGGGGCGCTGTGCCTGCAGTGCGCCCATGCAGACGGCAGGGGGCGCTGTATAAATAGAGTATTAAGTACAAACTATCTAGAAGAAGAAATAAAAGCTCTATGTCACCTGCAGCTGTAGAAAATTTCAGCTCCCATGGAGGAAATAATTTTCCTAAAATCATTACCGTTTTGGGGTTTTTTGCACTCCCCGGTAGCCTGAACGTTTCTACTGCTGCTTTTTTATTCTAAAGCTAGAATGGAAATCCAAGATTAGAAATACAGGGAAAGAAAGAGAGAAATGATTAAAGAGAGAAAGAAAGAAAGAGAGAGAGAGACAGAGAGAAAGAGAGAGAGACAGAAAGAAAGAAAGAAAGAAAGAAAGAAAGAAAGAAAGAAAGAAAGAAAGAAAGAAAGAAAGAGACAGAAAGAGAGCGAGAGAAAGAAAGAAAGAGAGAGAGAAAGAAATAGAGACAGAAAGAGAGTGAGAGAAAGAGAGCGAGAGAAAGAAATAGAGACAGAAAGAAAGAGACAGAAAGAGAGCGAGAGAAAGAAAGAAAGAGAGAGAGAAAGAAATAGAGAAAGACAGACAGAAAGAAAGAAAGAGAGGGACAGGAAGAGAGCGAGAGAAAGAAAGAGAGAAAGAAAGAAATAGAGAAAGACAGACAAAAAGAGACAGAAAGAGAGCGAAAGAAAGAGAGAGAAAGAAATAGAGACAGAAAGAGAGCGAGAGAAAGAGAGAAAGAAATAGAGAGAGACAGAAAGAAAGAGAAAGAGAGCGAGAGAAAGAAAGAGAAAGAAATAGAGAGAGACAGAAAGAAAGAGAGAGACAGGAAGAGAGCGAGAGAAAGAACGAGAGAAAGAAATAGAGACAGAAAGAAGGAGACAGAAAGAGAGTGAGAGAAAGAAAGAAAGAGAGAAAGAAATAGATAGACTGAAAGAAAGAGAGAGAAAGAGAGAGAGAGACAGAAAGAAAGAAAGAGAGAGAGAAAGAAATAGAGAAAGGGAGACAGAAAGAGAAAGACAGAAAGAAAGAAAGACAGACAGAAAGAAAGAAAAGGAAAAAGGAAAGGAAGAAAAAAAAAGGAAGGAAGAGAAAGGAAAAAAAAAAATGAAAAAGGAAAAGGGTGAGAGTGAAAAAGAAAGAGCGAAAGTGGAAAAAGGGGTGAAAAAACAGAGTGAAAAAAAGAAAAAAGAGTTGGAGTGGAAAAGAAAGGACATTCGGGAGGGGCGGTGCTTCCTAAGGTGCTTCCGCGCCCAGGAGCGAAGGAGCCGTTTGATCCCCCGGCGGGACCGCAGCTCCCGGTGGCGGAAAACGGAGCGGTGGCTGTCAGTCCGAGACTACAACTCCCGGCAGGCCCTGCGGCCGTAAAGCGCGGCGTCTGACGCAACGGCCGACGCGCCATATGAATGGCTGGCGGGCCGAGGCGGCCGCGCGCCGGGGGAGCGGGCTGGGCGCGGGGAGCTCCCGGCGCCTCTCCCGCGCGGGACGGAGCCGCGGCAGCGACGCTGGAGGGGCGAAGCCTCCGGCCGGCCGCCCGCACGGAGCCGAGCGGCGCGGAAGGGGCGTCCGCCCGGTGCCTCGGCCTCGCTCAGCGGTCCCGGTGGCGGGGGCTCGGCTCGGGCGGGGCGCGCTGCCGCCCGCCGATGGCGGAGCGCCAGGCGGTGCTTTGCTGCCGCGGACCGGGAGCTGCAGGAGCCGCCCCGGGCGAGCGGCGCCGGGCGCTGCCGCGGTCACTGTGCGGCGGCTGGCGGAGGCGCGGGAGCCGCCGAGCTGCAGCCGTGTCCCTCGGGCTGCTGCCGCTGCTGCGGGCGGGGGCGGACGAGCGGCTGGAATGACACGGCTGCTGAGTGCCTCAGTGCTCGTGGCTCTTTCTTCCACGCAAACAGATGGAGCGGCATCGCTGAGCAGTAAAGCACAGCGATGGCCCGGAGAATGGCGAGCGCAAGGAGCGCCGGGCTGGATCCTTCTGCTGGCACAGGTGCGATCCGCAAACTCAGCCCCTTGTGCCCCTACCCTCCCGACCCCCAGGGGAAATGCTCTCCAGCCTCGAGCTGCTGCAAGACAAAACGTGTGATTTGACACTAGGGTCCGGAAAAGGTTTCCGTTTAGATTAGCAAATGCCTCAATTGTTCTTGGTTACATCCTAGGATCGGTTTTAGGCAGTGACTTTATACCGCTTGTCGGATTTTCTTGTGCAATGGTAAGAAAATAGGCAGGTCTGATACTGGTTTCGCTTTTTTTCTACTTCATGTTCCATGAGCTGCTTTTATCCAAGCAATTGTTTTAAAGTTCTACTGTAGGCGTTTCTGGTTCACTTTTTTTTTCTTTGCAGCACCCGTGACTATTTTTTTTCTCTAAATCGGCAGTAAATATAGCTGAGTAAAATTACCTTGGTTTTCTTCCTTCTTTTTTAACTTAATTGTTTTTATTAATAATCCTATTTGAATATGCAGAACAAGTGGGTATGTCCTGTAATATATCCCAGCTTTTCTTGTTTTTAGGGTACTCAGAAAATCTGTCTCCCTTGGAGTCCCACAAAACCATTCTCAGTGCAATCTCCATTAAGGTATGGATTGACAAGCCACCATCAGTTTAGATATTTGCCTGTGTACCTTTTCCTGTAATTCAGAGCTTGCGTTCTGTGGTTTTTATGATAAACCTATCAAACTTGTGAAACTGTTTTGCAAGTCTTAATCGTTGAAGGCAGCAAGAAGTGGTTTTAAAGCCTGTTCTTGAGCAGACAAAGGGAAAAAGTGTGCATTTGATGCTGAACTTGTCCTTTTTCATTTGACTTGCCTTGAATGATTTAGGAAGAGAGAGAACTAGAAAAAAGAGAGAAATAGAATTGGTTCTTGAGCCCTCCTAAAATGCTCCCCGTGATTCTGTGTGGAGCCAAAGTGAAGGGTGATGGAACAGAGCCCTGTGCTTTAGAAGGAAATCACTTTCAACCTGATCTCCACCCAGAGTCTCCCTAATTTCTGTTTTTAAAATGCAAACTAAGTTTAGGAAGTGTTGGAAGTTAGTATTTTGGGGAAGAAATGGCAGTTGCACCAACCGTTCCGTTTCCCAGAGGCTCTGGGAACGATTCATTTTGTAAGCGCTGTAACTGCAATCGGTTGGTGGTTCGGGGTTGGAATGTGCACTTGCCCTCCTCTAAAGCACTCGTTCCTTTGCATTTCAGTGCCAGGAGTCTGGAGAAACTGGAGAAGAGCCCAAGAGACATTTTTCATCCTGAGATACAAAAGGTAGGAAGTGACTTTTCTTTGTTTGGTTCTTTTTCTTTATGATTTCCTGGAAATAGAAGTAATTAAGTATAGATACTACTGGTTTGTTTCTTCCAGTAGCTAATAATAATAATAATAATAATAATAATAATAATAATAATAATAATAATAATAATAATAATAATAATAATAATAATAGAATACTACTTAAACTGTCTCTTTATCCATTGAACTGGCCATTTCAAATCCAAACTTCTAAACACAAATAAAACCATCATCCTTGTAGAATCTTTAATAGGAGGGGGCTAAAGATGCTGTTTTTGTTGACAGGATTTATTGGTTCTTGAAGGGCAAGAGGTGAGTACAAGCCTGACTACTTCTTGCTCACAGACCCGTCCGGTGAATGCAGCTTTGTATTTTGATGGGCTTTTGATGATTTCTAAATCAATTGCTCGTTACAGTAAAAAGAAGTAATGTTTTTTTGAACCTGACAGCAAAAATAACTTGAAGCACCAACTTAATAATAATAGATCACCAATATAAGTTCATGATTTTATGCTATACTATCAAAGTTTAAAGGTAAATTATTGTGTATTGGGAGATGGTATAAAATGTATGTTCTAATGCGTAGGATGTATACAAAGATACGTACATACGTGAAAGTCCTTAGAGGAACAAATTTTTACGTCTTCTGTTTGACTGTTTATCATACAATATCTGGTTTTATTTCCCAGGGATCGGTGAATTTTAAATTTGGAATCCTCTATGCTAAGGATGGTCAGCTTACAGGTGATGAAATGTTCAGTCATGGTGAGTTTTCCACCTTCTCCTTAATTGTTTTGCTCATCTGAAAAAAAAAAAAAAAAAAAGGTATGTTTATTATTTGTTACCCTGTTCTGTCCGTTTCCTCAGTATTTGCTGGAGCTCTGCTTACCCAAGCTTTGGGTAAAACAAGCTTTGGGTTCCTTCTGTCCCACTGGGTGTTGCCCAGTTTGGCTGCATCTGGTGAAATTCACCCTGAGCCCTTACAGAACCAGCTCAAACCACGTGAGAGCCATTCGCAGCTCTCTCAGGACACCCGGAGGAGGATGGGTGACGTTTCTGAGCATCTGGCAAGTGTACTTCTATCAAAACTCGGCCTGTGTAATTTCTGGGGAAAACCCTTCTGTATCCTGGAGGGTTCCTCAAACTCTGTTGAGGATCCAGTTAGCAGTTGCTCACCTGGATGGTTCCAGCTCCTCAAGTTAACACTTGTACTCTTGCCCTGTAGTTTAGATCTATTGTAGTTTTGTTATTTTGCACGATTTTACGTCTTTGGAAAATAACGTGCGTTTCACTCTTTGGAACCTCTCGGATCATTCTTTGGTGCAGCACCACCTAATGGGACACTTGGCTGCTGTGCTGAAGGGCTTGGTTACTGGGATTGTAAATCCCGGAGAGTTTGTAAGTCTTCTGTCCCCAGGGAGGTATCACGCTTTGTTCACTCTGTTTGTCAGGTGCTGCTTCTCGTCGGAAGTATTAACTTCAAACTGCCCTGTTCTTTTTTTAACTTTTTTTCCTGGTTCTCTCCGTAGGGCAGGGAAGGACTCTCGTATCCCGGTCGTCAGACTCAGCGCTGCCCGAGAAGATACAGAGAGTGTAAAAATCATAAGGAGCAAATAGGACTGCAGAGGAAACAAACTGGAGAGAACAAAAGGTGATGTTGTTCTCCTTAGCCTGGATTAGAAACATCCCCTGTGCTTTGATGCCGGTGGCTGCCAGGGGCTCGTTAGGTCTTTTTAGGCAGGTGTAGGTGTTCACTTGTAGGTTCTATTTTTTGGCAAAGGACCATGAGAGAAGTTTATTTCTACATCCAAATAAACATTCATCTTATCTGAACATAACCTGTCATCCCATTTCTGACGTTAAGGACTCCTGTATAAATACTTGGGGAGGTTTTCTTTGTCGTTTCTGAATGGTTCCATTTTGGTTCCATCTACCTGCCGGATACTTGAACGAGTCTGAGGTGGTTTAATTGCATACTGCTTCCTTGAAATTCTGTTGGTCTCTGCTTGGAACCCTTCTTGTAGTGCTTAATGAAAGACTTCTGATGGTGTTTTCTTGCCTGTTTGTGTTTAAGGTCGTGCTCTGATGCATTTACAGAAACCATGGCAGGAGAGAGTCAGCTGCTGGAGAAGAGGAGACAGTATTATCCCTGGGCAGCATAGAACTGCGCTACTGCTGTGTCATCAGCTGTGCCTGCACTGAAAGTAGCCACCTTCACTTGTAGGTAGCTCCTTGGTGCTTTAGGACACGCTGAGGGATTTATTCCTTTTGGGATCCACGATGAGAATTCCCAAGAGAGGTAGTAATAAGGTATGAGATTGGAAAAAAGCTTGTGTCCTTGGAATGTTGTTGTTGTCGTCAAAAGTTAATTTTTCCTTCTTTCTTAGCCAGTAGTCAGCTTTTTGCTTTATTTTTTGTGGGATCAGTACTTGATTGTTTAAAAAATTGCTTCAAAATAACTGCAGTGGCTGGCCACCAGGACCTTGTTCAGATTTGCCTATTTGCTTGTAGCTAAAACGTTTCCATATTGTTTCTCGTTCTATTGAAGAAACTGCTGCCCAGTCAACTAAGAACTGAACATCTATCTGTCTAGGACATGGGGAGAGGATTTAGGTCGTGTCTTTGTTTCCAGAAAAAAGTTCCAGTGTAGTTTCTAACTAGAGGAAAGGGGGGGTGAAGACTCGGGGCTCTGATGCCGTTGGGGGCACCCCGAGGTGCCCAGGAGAGGGAGCCCCACTGCGGTGCAGGAGCAGGTATGTTATCACGTACTAGAGAGCAAATGATAAATAGAAATAGGAAAATTATAAATATAAAAATATTTTTTAAGTCGTTAAAGAAAGCGTTTTTTTTACTTGTCAGTAGGCAGGGTTTTGATGATAAAAATGATAAATACAAACAATATGAAGGTAGAAAACTAAGTCTAGAAATATATCATAAATACATACAGTTTAAAAGTAGAAGAAAAAAATCAGTTGCAGCAGTAGATACAATACATAATATAAATAATAATTTAAATACATGACTAGAATTTTATAGATATTATAGATAATTATTAATAGATTGCATCAAAAGAAACTATAAATATAAATGTGAATGTAATTCTACAAAGTATAAATAAAAATATTTCAATATCGTTTAAAAGAAGGCATTTATTGTATTTATTTGGTTAGAGATGGGGTTTTTATTTGGATTAATAGAAGTATTCTAGAAATATAAATCTAACTATAGAAAGATATTTCTAAAAACACAACCGAACGACGCCGCCTTCGGGGGAATCGCACGAGCTCGGCCGAAGCAAGGCGAGAGCGGCCGACCCTGACGGCCTCGAGCGAACCGAGGCGCGGCTTCCGAGGCTGCCTGGAGCGAAGCGAGCCGAGCTCAGGCGAAGCGAGCCTGCCGCTCTCGTGCGCGCTAATTAGCGCCAGTGCGGTCCCAGCCTAATGAGCTCCTGCCCGAGCCCGCGCTCCCGGTCGTGTCCGCGCCAGGGCCGGGCCGCCCGCGGGACGCGGCAGCGGGAGAGCCCCGAGCCGGGCGAGCTGAACGTGAGGCGGCGGCGCTTGCCCGCCCGCCCTCAGGGAGCCGAGCCGAGGCGAGCGGAGCCGAGGCGCGCCGAACGCAGAGAGCGGCGGCTGGGAGTTGGGCCGAAGCGAGCCGAGCTCTGCCGAAGAGGCGAATGCAGGCGCCAAGAGCCGAGTTGAGGCGACAAGAGCCGACTCGAGCCGAGCGTCTCCGGAGCGAGCCGAGCTCCGCCGAGCGCAGCATCCCGGGCAGGGCGAGGCGCCGGGCCGGGCTCGGGGTGCAGCCGGGGCTCTGGGGGGCTTCCCCGCCTGTCCCTCTCTCTAGCCCTCCTTCCTTCTCCCCGTATTCGCCTTCTCTCGCTCCCTTTCCCCCATTCCCTCTCCCCCCACAAACCCGGCTCCTTCCTGTCCTGGCCCTAGCCCGCTACTCCCTTCTGTTCCCCCTCTCTCCTTCCTCTGCCCAGCCTCCCTGTACCCTCGTCCCGGGCTTTCCCTTCCCGTCCCGCTTTCCTGCACAGCCCGAGCTCCCTCGCCGCCCTTTCTCATGCCCTGCTCTCGCTCCTCTCTTCCCGTGCCCCCTTTCCTTCTTTGCCCCGCAGTCGCGGGGCTCGGGCTGCCGGAGAATAAAGCCCCGAGGGCCGGAGCCCGGCGCCCCTGGGCCCTTGCAGGAGTCCCCGCGCGGGGCCGGAGGCTCTCGGCGGATCCCCCCGTGCCGCTCAAGCAGCCCGGCCGACAGCGCCGGAGCTGCGGCTTTGCCGGCATCGCGCTGAGAGCGGCCCCCGCCCTGTGCCGGGCCGTCCCCGCCGTCTGTGCCGCTCCCTCTCTCGCTGCCCCCGGCCCGTGACAGCGAGGCTGGGCAGGAACCTCAAGCCTTCTGGGGGCTGCCCCCGCTTTCTTGTTGCAGCAGAATCCCTTGCTGGGGCCATGCGCGTGTGGGAAGGGCTTGGGGGAAGCGCTGCGCTGCTGTCCAGGGCAGTCGGATTCGTTCTGAGCCTTCTTTGGGGGTCAGGAAAAGGGCGGGGGGGTGAAGACTCGGGGCTCTGATGCCGTTGGGGGCACCCCGAGGTGCCCAGGAGAGGGAGCCCCACTGCGGTGCAGGAGCAGGTGGGGGGCGGGCGAGGGGCGGGGGTCACGCTGGGTGCCGTCCCCCAGAGGGACCCAAAGCTGCCACCAAATGCGCAGGGCAATTGCATTCCAATGTCTTGGGACAGAGGCTCATGGGAAGTTTTCTCAGCTATCCAAGGCACGGAGCCCTGGAGCCAAGTCAGCCTGAGCTGCTGCGTGCTTGCTGTGAGCCTTGAGGTGAGCGCGCATCATTGCGGGCTTGGGATCGATTGAAATGCGCTAAGGAAACCAGCTCTGGCGAGGGAGGCAGGGAGGGAAATGCTCTCTTAACATTTGCCAATGCTTCTGTCAAACTCATCAGGGCAGGACAGCGTTCAGACTGAAAGTGTGAGAAGATGTGGAGTGAGACACAGAATCTGACAGGAGCACCGGACTCACAAGTGCACGAATTTTGCTTTTGGCTTGGATTTAAACTCAGAAGTTGTAAGGAATTTGGGAAGGAGAAGGGACATTTCAGAAGGAGAAGGAGAAGATGTTACAGTCCTGGCAAAACCTTTTGTTCTGGCTAATAAAAGAAGTTAGTTTAAAAAATAAAAAAGAAAAAAAAGTAGATTTTTTTCCTTCACTGTTGTATTTGTTGGTGGTATATGGTGTGTTGTTTTATTTCTTGGTCTTATTAACTCTGTGTAAATAGTTTTTTGAGTGAAGCTCACTTTCTGGACGGGTTGGTTTGTATTTGAGGTAGGATCAATTTCAAGAGGTTTCTTTCCTAGACTTCTGACAGGTATTCCTGGGATTTTGGTTTTGTTTACTGTATGTATCAACAGAGAGATTTGGTAGGGCCAGCTGGGCTGCTGGAGTTTTGGGTGTTAATTTATTAGATGGCTTTTGTTCAATGCAGTTTTGAATTGTTGAAAGGGTTTTTAATGTAGTGGTTTTAAGGCGGTTTTTAAGAATTGTTTGTATTGTTTCATGTTGTTTGTAGTTGGTGTATGATCAGGGATATGGTGGAACTTCTTGAACGTTCTGGTTTTAGTGTTCCTAAGTTCCGATTTCTTTCTGCTTTGATTTTTTTTTTAGTTTTATTTTTTGAGACAGGGGCATTTATATGGTGGGTTTTTATAGGCAATATGTTTTTAAATTTGGGTAGTGATATTTTTTAGTATTTTAATAGTTTAGATTTTTTATTTTAATGCTTTTTTAATATTTTAAAATAATTTTTATAGATGATTGGTTATTATTTGTGGGTTAGCATAAATGTAGAGCTTTGGGGGTTTTTATAGTAATGTTTAGGGTCAGTTGTAGGGTTTTGAGTTTAGTGAGTTGGTTTGATTTTTTTAATTGGTGTTTGTTTTTACTAGCAGTTCCATCATTTTCAATGTGTATCTGAGTTTTTTGGGGTTTTGAGCCATTGGTTTAGGAGGAAGTTTATGATGAGAATGTACGGAGCTTTTGGGCTAGTTATAGTGGGATTTCAAATTTCTTGACAGTTCGGTTGATTTGAGTTTTTCTTAGGGTTAAATGTCGTGGGGTCTTTGTTCTGTTAGTCCTAGAAATAGGTTTTGTTTGGATATGCTGCGATGGATGAGCGTGGGCTGCGTACCGGTGCTGACGAAGGCGCAGGATTTTTGTGGTTCTGATGCGTTGGGTCAATGAATTGATATGGTCTAATATATAGATTAAAGTAGAAATAAATATAAATATAAAAATAAATATTAAATGATAGTGGTAAACATAAATATAGAAAACAAATAGATAAATATGTAAAACTATAATATATAGTATATTATTGTAACATACCATAATATATATAAATGATAGTCTATTTTATATATATATCCAACGACATACAAATCTAGATTGTAAATCTAAAAGTATTTAAATATAGTTAAAATAAACTGGGGATTTTTTGATTTTATTTGGTTATAGGCTGGGTTTTTTTATAAATAATATAAATAATATAAAAATAGATATACAAATATATATTATAGATACCAATATCTATAAATATGTATTACAAATAAATATAAGAAATATACAATATAAAAATTATATATCTATTTTTATATTATTTATATTATTTATAAAAACCCCCCTCCTCTGTGCAGTCTGTCACAGTTGCCCACAGTCTGTCGTGCTGCTTACGGAAGTGCCAAAAGCCAAAACCTTGAGGAACAGACCTTAATGTGACTCTATAAATGGCTTTAACAATCCCCTCCTTTCTTGTTTTCATTTTGAGGCAATCCTGATTGCCTTTGCTTTTCTCCAGCCAGAGTTAATCCAAAATCTGTCTCTTCAGGCCCCTTTCTGGCCTTGCCTAGAGCACAGCACACTTTTTCCCCCTTGAATGTTTCTCCTGGCTGGTGAGGCCATGAAAGGAGTGGGAGATGATGGGAGAGGAGTCAGTGCAGGCAATTGCAGAGTTCCTCGCTCTCCCCTGTGCAATAAGGAGGGGAGCATTGCCCCGCAGGCAGACGATGGAACGAGTGGAGATGCCTTGTGAGGAAGGCAGAAGGAATTAATGTCTGCAGGAGCCCAGGGAGCGCTGGGGCTGTAACTGGGAGATGCACAGCAGACATTCTCCCCAAAGGCAGGGCAGGGGCGGTTTCTCCTGTTTCTGGGCAATGCCGGGGTGGCTGTCACTGCTGCTGCCACTGGAACTCTCAGCCCAGGGCTCAGGCCAGCGCCAGCAATCATCTCTGCCAGCTCATGGGCATTGCTGGATGTCTCCTGTGCTGCTCAGTGACGCTCAGCAGTCTCAGTTCTGGTCAAAATCATTTCAGTGGGAGCTATGAGGCACAAAAATGCTGAGACCGATTTCACAGAGCCACCTGTCCCTCGTGAGTGCAGGGTGCAATCCCAGCAGAGCAGGGGCAGCTCTCCCTGGCTGTGCTCGCAGCACCTGAATGACCCTCAGTGTTTGGCAGGAAAGGGGCTCCAGTAAACTGCCTCCTTTCTCCTCTTCCTGGAGTCCCAGCTGCAGAAAGAACTGAGCAGTGGGGTGCAATCCTTGTTTGAAATGGCTGAGAATGAATCTCGATCCCAGCCTCAGAACTGAGCCCCGGTCGTTGCGTTTGCCTTCTCCTGGGTGCGCTGCAGTCGCTGCCGTGCCCCAGGGCAGGGATTTGTGTGCCAGCCTTAGCAGGCTGAAGTGCTGGAGATCTCTCGGTGGGCAGGAAATGGAATGGGCTGCCTTGGCCGCACCTGCTCCTGCCAGCTGGATCCAATATCCATGGGGGACTTTGCAGGCACCGCGTGCGTCAGTCCCGCTCCTTAGGACAGGCTCCCAGCTCTGCCCTGGCACTGATCCGGGAGCTCTGGGACACCAAAGGTTTGGAGCGGCCCCTGAGCCTCGGCAATGCCTGCAGGGCCGGAGGCTTCCCTGGGCCAGGGCAGGGAATCCCTGCTTGTTCCCAGGCGGGAATGCCCGGGCTGGAGCAGCTGGGAGGCGTGGCCCATGGAAAGGGACGCGAGCTAAAGGCCGAGAGCTCAGGTGGAAGCAGCGGCTGCCAAGGGAGCTGAGCCAGAGGCAGCCCGGGCAGGGCAGAGGATGGGAATCCTGAAAGGTGAACGTGCCCAGACCGGCAAAGTGCAGAAAGCAAAAGTCCAAGCCAGCAAAAGACAACGTAAACCGTGGAGATAAAAAGACTCTTGAATTTGCCTTTTCATAATGAAATAAATCCAGCTGGAACAACATCAATAAAAGCAGTGGGAAGGATCATAGCAACGGGTGGGGTTTTGCTCAGCTCTGCTTCGCTTTGATTCCACTACAAAAGATCAAGGCTTCTCAGGAAGATGGAAATGAACACATAGGTTGATCCAAGAGCAGTGAAAAGTGGGAATGAGGCACTTGTAGCCCCAGGAATGGCTCTTCCCTTGTGCGCTAAGAGAACTTCAGCAGCAATTCCCGCTTTGGTGACATTTTCCAACAACGTGGATTTTCTACAGGGGCAGACTTGGAAAAGAGCAGCTCCACGCTGAGATCATGTTGAGAGCTGCTCATGAGTGTCACAGCTGCAGCTCCCCAGAAGCTGAACTGTTCACTGCAGAAAGAAGGAGAGGCAATTTGTTTTGCCATTATCAGTGTGCTAACAATGTGTGCCATGCAAAGGTCACGAGCAGAGATGGCAGCAGGCTTTGCTCTGAGAAGCAGAACAGGTTGGATTTAGGGCATCCTAATGAGATTAGAGTGAGACAAAAGCTCAGCTGATAGGAGCAGAGGAGCACGTGGATCCATCCAGGCATTTCTGTCATGGAAAGCTAAATAGGCAAAGATCTGGCATCAGCTTTAATTGATGGCTGTCATCTTTCTGCTTTTGAGACCTAGTCAGTGGCATGGTATTGGCCAGAGTTTTCAAAAGAAAATGGCATCAGGTGTTAGGAATCTTAGCTAGGTGTGATTGCGTAAAGAAGGAAAGGAGAACAGCGTTGTTTATCTTTGTTTTGGAGCCTGCAGCCATTGTGGCTGCTTTGCACAGTGCACGTTGGTAGCGGTCGGTGTGCGAGAGTCTGTAAAATGAATATGAAAGCTTCTGGCCATGCCTTGATCCCGCCCAAGGAGCACAGAGCGAGTTCTCCCCTCAGGAGCAGCCCTGTCGGCCGGCAGTGCCGGCTCCTCCCGGGCACTCCCATCCGCCTCCTCCTCCTGGCGGAGCCCGAGCAGAGAGCCCGCGTCCCCGAGTCCCCGGGCGGGATGCGAGTCCCGGGCTCGGGCCCGTCCCTCTGCTCCCGCTCAGTGCAAGGGGCTCGGTGCCGGCTGCTGCCGAGCCCCGGCCGCTGGGGCTCCGCTTCCTCTGCCAAAGCTGCCGCTGTCCCTGAGAGAGGCGGGGCAGCTGCCATGGCCCGGGAGCGCGGCCATCCTTGGGGAGCTGCTCCTTCCCGGCGGCGGCAGCTGGGAGCTGCCTCAGCCTGAGCTCAGGAGCCGGGCAGGAGCGCCCGGATCGTCACCCGCTGCTGCCCGCTCCGGCCCGGGCACCGGGCACCCCTTCGCTTCCCCCGGGCCGAGCGGATCCGGGGCTGCTCCCCGCGCCGCGGCAGCGCCCGGAGCCACGAGCGGCATCGCTCCGTGAGCCGGAGGCGGCGCAACAAACCCGGCTGGGGATAATGGGATATCACAGTGCTGGGATAACGCGGTATTGCAGATGGGCTGCATTTTATGGCATCCTTTCAGGGCAGGCTTCCTACCTTCTAATGCCACGGGTGGGTTTTTTGCCAGCCTGAGGCAGTTCTCCCAGGAGAATCAAATGTGTGAGAGGTCCATTCCCTGTGACCATCTGTGGGGATGTCCACAGTCAATTCCACGAGCCTGTGAACTGAGACTAATAAATTGGGCATTTTTCTGGTCTCAGAATCGGGAGTCCTGTGGGTTGTTTGCTTGTTTTGGGTTGTTGTTGTTTTTTTGTTTGGTTGGTTGTTTTTTGGGGTTTTTTTTTTTTTTTTGGTTTGTTTTTTTTTGTGGTGGTGAAGGTGAGGAGGGCTCAGGGACAAAGTCCTCCGCTGCTGGCACTTGGACCCAGTCCCAGCCGGCCAGGCCGAGGGCTGTGAAGCCGGGACTTGAGCCCTGTGTTTCGGGGGTGCAGAACGAGGCTCGCCCAGGCCTTGAGCACAGAGGCCGAGTCCTGCATTTTGGGGCCCGGGGCCAGAGGCCAAATGCTGCGTGCGAGTGCTCGGAAGGCGGAGCCCCGGCCCGGCGCTGTCCGGGCCCGGCCCCGGCCTGACGGGGGCGGCTTCGGGGCTGAGAGAAGCGCTCAGGCGCTCCCTCGCGGCGCTCGGCAGCGGAGGCCGAGCTGCGGCCGAGGCTCTTCCCGGAGCCGGGACACTCGTGGGGCCTCTCCCCGGTGCCGATGGGCGGGGGGTGAGGAGCCGGGAGCGCGGCGTTGCGGGGCCCGTGGGGCCGGCGTTCGGGGGCTCGGGCCCAGCCCCCGCCGCGGTCTCGGGTGCCGGAGGCTCCGGGGCCGTTGCCGGGCGGGCGGGGAGGTGCCGGGGGCAGGAGGCGGGGCAGGAGCCGCGGTGTCCCCGGGCCTGGGCGGGTCCCGGCCGGGGCTCGGCGAGCCCGGGCCCGACGGAGCGGGACGGGAAGGCGGGGCCGGCGGTTGCCGCTCCCTGCCCGCCACTCCCGCCCGCGGCGCCGGGACACGGAAGGTGACACCGGGACGGGGCTCTGCGGGCTCAGGAGAGCCAGGCCCCTCCCGCCCCATAGCGATGCCAGTCCCGATGGCGACGGGGGAGAGGCGGCATCGCCCGGGGCCCCCCGGCAGAGCCGGGCAGCGCTCGGCCCCCGCAGCCCAGGCCGCGGTCACGGCCCCGCCGCAGCGCCCCGGGCTCCGAGCGGTCCCCGGCGGGAGCAGCCGTCGGGCGGGGCTCGCACAGCGCCGAGCGAGGCTCCCGAGCGATAGCCCCGGGACCGGGGGGGACAGGGGGGCGGGGCCGGCACAGGTGCGAGGGGCGGGGCCACGGAGCGCGGGCACGGGGCGATGCGACGGTGCCACCGCGGCCGGGGGTGGGGGGCAGAGCGCCGCTGGGGTGTGCCGGGCGGTGCCGCCTCTACCCCGTCGGGCGGATGGAAGCGGCAGCGGGCCCGGGACCGGTTTGGGGCCCGGGATGGCCGCGGGCACGGGGCGCTGCCGGGTGCGGGATCGCGGCCGTTCCCCGGTGCGGAGCCGCCGTGTGGGGCCGGCACCACGCAGGGCGCCCTCTGGCGGACACGGAGCGCGGTGCGAGCGCGGCGCCCCCGCCTGGCGGGGGACAGCGGTGCGGGGGGCGGAGCCTGAAAACAGGGGGCGGGGACAGGGGCGGAACCGGGCGGCACAAGGGACGAGGCCTGAGAGAACGGGGGCGGGGCCGGGCGGCACAAAGGGCGGGACCAGGGGCGGGGCCGGCTCAGGTGTGCACGGCGGGCGCGGCTCAGGTGTGCGGGGCCCCAGAGCGGCTGCGCGGGGCGGGGCCGAGGTGTTTTAGACCCCGGAAATCGCCTCGGCCGCCATTTGCTCACTCAGAGCACGGTGCGGACGGGAGCTCCGTGTGCGGGCTCCGCCGGTAAGGCGCGGAGGCTTCGGCCTCCCCTTCTGTCCCTCTCTCTACCCTCCCTCCTTCCTTCCCCGCGTATTCCCTTTCTTTCTCCCCCTTCCCTCTCGCCCTGAGACGCTCCTTTCCTCTCCTCCCAAACCCGACTCCCCCCACTCGTTCCTGTCGTGTCCCTTCCCCACTACTCCCTTCTATTCCTCCTCTTTCCACCGTCCCTCTTGTCCCCCCTCGGCCTTTCCCTTCCTGTCCCGCTTCCCTCGTCACTCCGACCCCTCTCCCTCCCCGTCCTCACCACCCTCATCTCTCCTGTCTCCCCGTCCTCCCGTTTCCTCCTTTTCTCGCAGCCGCGGGGCTCGGGGTGCCGGGCAATAATAAAGCCCTGAGGGCCGGAGCCCGGCGCCCCCGGCCTCGCCGGGGTCCCCACACGGGGCCGGAGCCGCTCTGCGGGTCCCCCCATTGCAGTCGAACACACCGCCCGACACCGCCGGGGCTCCGGCTTTCCCAACATCACACTGGGGGGGGTCCTGGGGCGGGGGCCCGAGTTACAGGGGCCCCCTCATTAGGAGGGGGTCCCAGGGGGGAGGGGGGCATAGGAAGGGCCCCCTCATTAGGAGGGGGTCCCAGGGGGGAGGGGGGTTAGGAGGGGCCCCCTCCGGAGGAGGGGGTCCCTGGGGGGGGTCGGGGAGGGCCCCCTCCGGAGGAGGGGGTCCAGGGGAGGGGGCGGGGCCTGGGGGGAATGATTCCCCCTCCAGGCTCCGCCCCCTTCCCCGGACCCCCTCCTCCCGACGGGGTCCCACCCCGGCCCCCTCCAGGGACCCCCTCCTCCGGACCGGGGCCCGGGAGGGGGGGAGGGCGGGTGGGGTGGGGGGGAAGCAGAGGGGGGCACGTCACTGTGCAGCGTGAACACACGTAAAAAAAAAAAAAAAAAATTGCCAGACACACGAGCGTCCCCTGCCGTCCTGTCCCCGCCCGCCCCACCCTCCCCCCCGGGCCCCGGTCCGGAGGAGGGGGTCCCTGGAGGGGGCCGGGGCGGCACTCCGTCCGGAGGAGGGGGTCCAGGGGAGGGGGCGGAGCTTGGAGGGGGAATTACCCCGCCCCAAGCCCCGCCCCCTCCCCTGGACCCCCTCCTCCGGAGGGGGCCCGCCCCCACCCCCCCCAAGGACCCCCTCCTCCGGAGGGGGCCCCTCCTATCCCCCCCTCCCCCCAGGGACCCCCTCCTAATGAGGGGGCCCTTCCTAAACCCCCCTCCCCCCTGGGACCCCCTCCTAATGAGGGGGCCCTTCCTATGCCCCCCTCCCCCCTGGGACCCCCTCCTAATGAGGGGGCCCCTGTAACTCGGGCCCCCCGCCCCAGGACCCCCCCAGTGTGATGTTGGGAAAGCCGGAGCCCCGGCGGTGTCGGGCGGTGTGTTCGACTGCAATGGGGGGACCCGCAGAGCGGCTCCGGCCCCGTGTGGGGACCCCAGCGAGGCCGGGGGCGCCGGGCTCCGGCCCTCAGGGCTTTATTATTGCCCGGCACCCCGAGCCCCACGGCTGCGAGAAAAGGAGGAGAGTGGGGAATGGAGAACGAGAACAGGGCAACGGAGGAGAAGTTGGGGAGAAATCGGGGTGTGCAGGACAGCAGGGGACGGGGCTGGGGGGAAGGAAGGGTGGAGGAAGGAGCAGGATTGAGGGCGGGTGGGGAGCGACTGGTGGGGGGGAAGGGGAGCAGGGAGAGGGGGCAGGGGGGAGTCCGGCTGGGGAGGGAAGGCCGAGGATGGGAAAGCAGGGTAGGGTAGGTAGGGTAGAGAACGAGAGAGGGGCGGCCGTAGGGGGGGAGGGAGGGGAGGGCTAGGGGGGAGAGGGAGGGGGGGGGTTTGGGGGGGGGAGGGTGTAGGGGGTGGGGGAGGGGTGGAAGGGAGGGTAGAAAGGTGAAGTACACAGAAATACAACACAACAGAAACGCAGGAGAAAAGAAACGCAGAGAAAAAGAGATATAGGGCCCCGGCCGGCAGCAACCTCCCTCACCCAACGCCCAGGAGCAAATGGCTCCGCCGTGCCCTCCCCGCGCCTTAAATCCCCCAAGGCCCCGCCCCGCGCAGCCGCACTGGGGTCCCTCACACCTGTGCAGGCCCCGCCCCTCGCACCTGTGCCGGCCCCGCCCTCGGGGCCCCACCTTCCCCCCGCCCCCCGCCCGCCCATAAATCCCGGCCGATCGGCGCCTGTCCCGTTTTCTGCGGGGGATGCTCATCTCGGCTTGCAGCGGGAGCGTCGGTCGGAGCGCTGTGCGGAGATCCGGGTCGGGGCCTGCTACTGGTGCTGCGCGGGATCCAAGGCGCTCGGGTGGGACTGGGATCGGGATCTAGGCCTGGGGATTAGCATCCTAGTCCTGCTGGTATTTCCCGTGGGAGCTGGGCCGAGCCGCTTCTTCCTCGGCGGGCAGGGTATGAGTGCCGGGGCCGGAGGATCGAGGTGGGATTGGGGCTGGGATCGGGACCACCACCGCCGCGCTGGGGAAAAGCCGCTCCGGGACAGGCGCTGCCGCTCCGGCTGCGGCCAGCGCGGGGCTGGGTCCCGCCGGGGCTCCAGGCACGCTCCGGCTGCGGCAGCAGGGAGCCGGTGCTGTGTTGCGGCCGTGCTCGCCAGGAGGACGACGCTTCCCCGGAGCAGCCTCTGGATCGCGGCTGGCAGCGGGAAGGACACCGAGACCGCCCGTACCGGCCCCGGGACCCCATGGGCATCGCCGCTCGCTCAGCGCCGCCGCCCGCCCCGCGGGGCGCCCCCTGGCGGACACGGCGCCGCCCCGCAGCCCCCCGGCCCGGTAACGCCACGAGCGCCGCGCTCCCCTACGAGCCACAGCGGCCGCAGCCCCTGCTCCGTGCCCGCAGCCCCTGCTGGGGGCTGCAGCTTCCCAGCCAGGAGCAGCCGCTCTGGGACGGCCGCTGGGGCCGAGGCGTTGCTGCTCCCGCTCCCATTGTGCCTGGGGTGGGACTGGAGCCCCAGGGAAACGCTAGGAAAAACCCCATGGGTTAAAAAACCAGTAGAAACGATTTGTTCTTTATTTCTAGAGCCGTGAGAATCATCAAGTCAAATGCTGAGAAGTGACCGGCCCAGCTGCGCATCAAACCCAGAATTTTGGCCTTCTCAGCACCCTGCTCCAAACACCTGGGCCAATCCCAGGGCTGTTCCAAAGGCCCTGTGTGGGATGGGAATGACTGCTGCCACTAAGAGAACTCCTCTACAAATGCAGCTCCTTCCCTTCTGCTACTGCTGCTTTACACAGCAGCCCCTGCAATGGCTGTGGGGCAGAACTGGCTGGCACTCAACATGGCAGCACCAAACTCTTCCCCATAGCCCTGGATTGTTCTGCCCTTGCCAGGATTTCCCCAGCAGCTGTAAATGTGCTCCCACAATGTCCCTTTGTTTCCCCAGGAAGAAGCGAACAAGACAAGCCCTGAGGGTTACCTTGCTCCGTGGCCAAAGCTCTTCTGGAGAGTGCCGGGGGGCGTTGCCTGCAGGTGAGTGCTGCCAGCTCCAAACGATGCTGGCTGCTGAGGCCAGGGCTGTTTTTCTGGCCCAGGGGCCTCGGTGTCTCCTGCTGGCTGCCAGCCATGCTCCTTGGTGTTCCCTGGCTGTGTCCCAGCTGGCTGGGAGCGCAGGGCAGGAGGAGGCCAGGAGCTCCTGAAAGGCAGCAGCACCTCGTGTCTTTGGCATCTGCAGGGGAGGAGCTGTGCCTGCACCGTGGCTCCTGGGCCAGGGGCTGCTCTGAGCAGGCCCCTGGAAATGCTTCAGCCCGGACAAAGCCACACCAGCAGCCCAGCAGGACCCCAAGGAGCAGCTGGCATTGCTGGGAATGGAGGCACGGGCCCTTTGCAGAGGGGCTCATGCAGCAACTCCTGGCTCAGAGCTCCCACACAGCTGCCAGCTGTGGCCCAGCACCCCAAATCCCTTCCCTCCTCCCCAGCCTGAGGCCATCGGCCATCAGCAGCATCAAAGCCAAGGCCATCTTCCCCCACAGATGTTCAATCCCAGGCAGCAGCCCTCAGAGGTACCTGAAAATCAGTGGGATGGAGTTTGGAGTTTTCCAGGGATCCAGCTGGAAGTGCAGAAGTGATGGAAAGCTTTCCCAGGTAGGTCCCACTGGAGGGGTGCTGAAGACAAAGCTGTGCATCCCTTTCCTGAGAGAAAAGAATTTGTAGAGGCCCCTGCTGAGGCTCTGAAAGGAGCTGAGCTTCTGCAGGGAGAGATGTCCCCCCTGGGCACAGGGGCTGCCTCAGCTCAGGCTGGGAGCACATCTGGCCACTGCCTTCCCCTGCTCTAAACCATCCACTGGATGTTCTCCATCCTGGAGCTCAGGGGGGTGAAATGGGCTCCATTCCAGGCAGCTCTGGCCAGTGAGCCCAGGGACACCATTGGGCTGAGGGTTCTCAACAGCCACTTCTATGGAATAGAACCCTGGCCTTGTCCCTGTGCTGCTGAGCTTCCTTGGAAGCTCTGCTGGCTCCTGACACAGCTGCTGTCCAAGGCAGCAGCTCTGCATGGGAATGCCCACACTCCATGGGGCACTGGGAGGTTACTGCAGCGGGAATGGAGCAGGGAATTTGGGGCTATGGGTATAACTCATCAGAACTGGCACAGCTGACAGGGAACCCCAAATCTGGGCACCACACAGAGAACAATCTTTGTCCTGCCTTGTCAGCTCCAACCCCTGGGCTGAGAAGTTTTGGGAATTAAATGGATGGAATGATACAAACCACAGCAAGTGGCATCACCCAGAGGGACAATCCAGGTCCCAGACAATTGCTCCACAATCCACTATGGGGGAAAACACCCTGTGCCTGCCAGGAGCTCTGACTCTGCTTCTCTACCAGCTCCTGAGCAGTGTCAGAGCCACCATGAGGGCTTTAAAATCCAAACAAACCCCATATCCCACGCAGTGAATAATCCAAATAAAGAAATGCATTCTTGTCATCAAAGCTCCAAACTGTGTCAGGAGCTCTGCCAACAAGTTAATGGGATTCCCAGGAATCTCATTAATGCTCTTGGTTTCATTTTCATGTATTTTTAATCCCTCAGTGGGCAGCCTGTACAACTTATCCTGGGATTTAGAGGCTGAGCAGGGCTGGCTTTGGGTTGACCTCCACCTCTGGCCCCAGCCTGTGCAAACACACCTTGTGCCAGGCTGGGTGAACTCATCACCTCAGCGTTTCCCTCCTAAATATCCCCTCCTTATCTCTCTGGAGATTCACTGACATTTTGCCCAAACCATGCACTCCTCACCTCCATGTGGCCTCCAAGTGTCCATTCTGTTCCTCACAGGTGCCCTGGTGCCACCGTGTTGGTCCCTTGGCCTTTCTCCAGCCCGAGGCTGCTCCTCTGCTCGCTCTCTGCACTCTCATCCCACAGGGATCCTCTTCTCCCTTCCCTGCTGGCTGCTGCCAAGGAAGGAGGACACAGGGAGTCTCCAGTGCTGCCCCCTCAGCCCTGGAGAGTCCTGGCTGTGGGCCTGAGGGGCCTCGGATTTCCCAGGGAAATTGTCTGCTGGTCTCCCTTCAATGACCTCAGCAATTCCCTCCAAAATGCCACCTCACTGCCCCTGACATCCCCTCACATTCCATTGCCCTACACAAACAGTTCTTGGATCCCCTCTAGATCACACCAGGTTTTCAGCCACATGAATGGCATCACCTGTGCCCACTGCTTGTTATTCACCCAACCAAAAGCAAGAGCAAATGTTGGTTGGGCTTTAATAACAACTTGAAATAACTTTACAGCAAAATAACTCACCTTTTTCTTCTGTGGGTTTTTTTCCCTTCAGCTGCTGGGCTTCCCTGTGAGGATGTGTGCTGAGCTCTGGGTGGAGGGGACTGTCAGGCTGAATGGCTGTGGGTTTGTGCTCTTCTCCCTGGGCATCAGCCATTGCCCCAATCCCTTTGCCCAGGCTGTTCCCTGTGCCTGTGCTCAGGCTGGGGCAGCACAGGCAGACGCAGCTCTCAGCACTCCCTGCTCCAAACACAGCTCTGGCCTCCACTGCAATCTGGCTCTGCTGGGAGGTTTGCTCCTAGAGAAATCCAAGAATTGCTCATGGCAATGTGGAGAATGAATCTCCACAAAGGGAGGTAAGGAATAAAATCCTGCTCTGGGAGCCCTTGGGATCTGCAGGGCTGCTGAGGGAAGGGGACATTCCCTGCCTGCAGTGCACACAGCCCCACCTGCAGCAGCCAGCCCAGCCTGCCAGCTGGGCTCTGCCAGCCCCTCTCTGAGCCCCCTCCCTGTGCTGCTCCCTCTCGGTGCCTTTGGCAATCCCAGCCTGAGCCTGAGCAGCCCAAAGCTCTGGCTGGCAGCCCAGGGACAAAGGGACGCTCCCAGGGATGGGGCACATTCCCAGCAAACGCTCCCAGCAGGGCACAGAGGCACCCCTGGAGCTCCTGGCTGGGGCTGGCAGGAGGGCACAGCCCCCAGCTGGGCTGGCAGTGGCAGTGACAGCAGCAAAGTGCCACGCTCTGGTGGCACAGCACAGACACCCAGGCCAGCGCTGCCCGTGGCAGGGGCACAATGAATTCTGCTCCCTGTGCTGCCCCATGCCAGCAGGAAAGCTCCAGGGGCATGGAAACTCCTGCCCCTTCCCCCCAGCCCAGATGAGCACTCCTCAGTTCCCAACACCCAGTTCTCACCCCCAGCCTGCTCCCGGGGCTGCTGCCACGTTCCTGACAAGGTGCCAAAGGCCCCTGGGCACAGGGCTCCCTCTGTGTCTCAGGGCTTGGGCACGGCAGGGACCAGGCTGCTCCAGCAAGGACAGCCTGGAACCAGAGCAGATGTCCCAGGGCTGGCAACGGGCTGGGGACAGCAGCTCTGAAACCCAGAGTGCTGAAAACAGCCCCCAAAGTGTTCTATGGTCACACCTTTAACATGGCTCCAAAGGGCAGCAGCTCTGGTGCCAGAGCAGCACCTGCACCATTCCCTGTGCCAGCCCCAGCTCACTGAAAAACAAAACAAATCAACCACACCCAGGCCTTGTTTGCACAATTCCTGATCCAAACCCTCACCTTTCCTGCCCAGCACTGCGGCAAATCTGACACAGCATTGAGAAGTGACCTTTGCTGAGAGCAGCCATCATCCCAGTCCTCCAGCCTTGGCAAGATTGTGCAGTGAATGGACCTCAGTTCTACTCCTAAACCTCAATTTCTGTCAGTTTTTGTTAGAAAGATACTGGACAGTAACTCATGCAGCAGAATTTGCAAATTGCACAAGGAATAACAAGGCCCAGAGCAAAGCCAACCACCCCCATCACTGCTGCACCCCAATTCTGGGAGAAATGCTGATCTCATTTCTAAACACTGCCCTTCCCTCCCACTCAGTCCTTCCCTGCACATCCCTGCAGAGCATTGACTCCATCTTTTGCTGCCAACAGCCCCTCTCCAGCCCAGAGCCCACTGCTCACAGACACAAACTGAGCAAGCCTAAGGCAATGTTCCCAGCAGCAGATGCAATTCCTGAACTCCCTTTTCCCTGGATTCTGAGCCCTTGCAGGAAACTCAGCTCAGCCCAGAGTCTGTTCTGCTTTCCCAGAGGGAAATACAGCCTGCTGGGCCCCAGCTCTGGCACCACATTGCCCTTGTTCCTGCTGCCCTGGAAAGGCACAGGCAAAGCCAGTCCCTCAGAGCCCATCCCTGGGCCCCAGGAGAGCTGGAGCTGCTCCCAGATGCCAGGGCCCTGCAGGGCTGTGCTGACACCAGCACAGGCTGACCCCTGTGCCCAGCACCACCCCTCACTCTGCTCCCATGGCTCCCAAATGCTGCCAGCCCTGCCCCTGCCCCTGTGCCAGGGCCGTGCCTGCCCCCAGCCCCAGCAGAGGCTGTCAGCCAGCCCTGCAGCGGCTGCCAGCCCTGGCAGAGCTGGGCATGCACTGAGAGCTCCCGAAGGAAGGCCCAGAGCAGCCCTGGGCTGCACAGACAGTGCCCAAGCTGCCCTAGGGCACAGCCAGCACCACAGCTCCAGCATCCCCAGGGAACTCTGGCACTGCCTCTGCACCTCTGCCCTTCTCCAGCAGGCACAGCTGGGGCTGGGCTGGCAGCAATGGCATTGCCATGGCAGCTCATGCCAGCAGAGAGGAAAAGGGGAGCCCTGTGTCCCTCTGACTCACCCCACAGCGTGGGCAGGACCAGAGCCCTCCAGCGCAGAGCCCTGCTGCTGAAGCCTCTTGCCTTTGGCTGCTCCAACACCAAAGCTTCGGGCAAAGATGGGAGGAGTTGGATGATTTTTCCTGCCCTGAAAGAGAGGAGAAAAGAAAATTATGTCCACTGTGGAAGTCCAAGGGTCCCAGCTCTCATAGCTCTGCTCTGCTGGCTCACTATGGGGTTTTACCCATGAGAGGTGACACCAATTCAAACACAAACGTGTCCTTTGCCAGCACTTTTATTCCTGACTATTTCAGACAATGAAAGGATGCTCATTTTTCATCTTGCATTCTCTGCCTCATTTGAACAGAACCATTTTTATCCCAGAGCCCACGTGGCAGCCATTCCATCCTTTCCCACTGGACTTTGCACAAAGGAAGGGACACCCGGGATGCTGCACCACAAGAAATCCCAAAGAGAATCCCCTCCAAAACCTCCCAGGGAAAGGCTTTTTGCTTTTGGGACACAAGAAAGGCCTTGGGCCATTTGCACCCACATGGAAAGCCCACACTGAGCACTTGCTTTTAAAGATGTTGCACTTGAAGTTACAGACATGGAATTGCTTTGGGATTTGGCATTTCCTGCACCCACACAAACACATTCAAGGAATTAAGCGCAGAGTCCTGAAGTTTGGTTATTCCAATGCTGTTTTGGTAGTGCCACTTGACACACCAAAATCCACAGCAACACTTCAAAAAATGCAAAGCAACTTTCACCCCCACAGCCCCCTTCCTTTCCATTTTGCAGTTTTGGGCTCCTCTTAAGAACAGGTTAAAGCAAAGAAGAGAAAAGGCCAGGACCTGCTCCCAGCCAGTGCCCCAGCCACCTGTTTGCCAGAGATTCTCCTTACAGCTGATGGCTTTTCTAAGAAAGCTCCAGCTCAGCCTTATCACAATCCCCTGGCAGCCCTCACCATCAGCCCCAAAGGCCAGGGCACATCTGTGTGCTGCCTCAGGAAGCTCAGTGGCTCTCTGGGGGACAAAACCTGGTTTGGGCCCAGAGCTGACTCTGCTCCCTGCTGGCTGAACTGTGCAGCTGTGGGATGCAGCTGGGCGCTGCAGGGCAGAGTGTGTCACCCTCTGTGCCAGCCAGGCTCCAAAGGCAGCCCTTGGTGCCCCAGCAGCGCTGCTGGAAGCGCTGGCAGCGCTTGGCACAGATGGGATGGAGCCTTCCCACAGCTCTGTGCCCTGGCAGCGAGGCTGGCACAGCAGAGAGGCTGATGGCAGCAGAACAAACGCTGGGTTTCCATGGGCACTGATGGGCCTGAGAGCCCCAGGCCAGAGCTGCTCCCTGCCCAGCCCAGGAGCTCCCAGTGCTGCTGCAGGGCACGGGCTCTGAGGGAACCCTGCAGCTGGGCCAGGAACGCAGCAGCGACAATTCCCAGGCACAAAGAGATCCCCACCTGCTCCAGCAACTGAACCTCTGGGGCTCAGCCCCGCGGGCTGTCCCTGCTCCAGGCAGGAGGAGCCACACAGCCCCCGAGGCTGGGCTCACACCCTGCCCTGCCAGCAGGAAACAAGGGCTTCATGAAGCTTTGGGGACACCTTCTGTCCCCAGAGGGCTCTGACACAACATCCAGCAGTGTGGATCTTTAATAAAGACAGCTCGGACCTATCCTTGCCACAGACTCGCCTTTGTTATTGCCTCACAGTCTCTGCTTTAAAATATTTTGCTATTACAAGTGTTTAAACAAGACTGACCGTGAGCCCTGCACCCTTGCCGTGCTCCAAGCCCTAAGGCAGAGCTGGATATCCTCACATTCATCCAGCCTGAGGGAGCTGCTGCAGCATTTAAAACATTTACAAACCACCCCTGCCCTGAGGGTGTGCAGCCCTGCAGGTGCCTGGGTGCCAGCCCAGCATGAGAGATGGGACATCAGGAGAGCGAGCAGACAACGCCCACTGCAGCCTCTGCACTCTCGGCACTGCAGCTGCACGATCCTCACTGCTCAGCGACTCTCAGCTCTGGTTCCAGGACTCCCGCCAGGAAACTGAGGGCCCTTTCCAGATGCAAATCCCCACAGAGCCACTGCTCTCCTCTCCACCCACCCTCCTGCTCCAGCTTTTACCCCTTTGGTAGCCACCACCCCGCCCAGGACACAGAGGAGGCTCTCGGGTGCCAACTGAGACCCAAATCGATCCAGGTGCCTCAGGAAATAAATACAAACAAACTCGTCCCTTCTAGGCTAACAAAATGTCCTGGTGCCCAGTTTCTGCTTCCTAAGGCAAAACCCACGGATCAGGGGAAAATGGCAAGTCCCAAACCCAACCAAACCCGGTTTGGCATCGGTTTCCATCAGGACCGTTCAGGTTTCCCAGTGCCCCTCAGCTGCAGCCACAGGAGCAGCTTCTCTCTGGGACCCAGGGGGGTGGGCACAGGGACACCCATCCCGCTGCTTCCCGGCAAACAGAGCTCAGCCCAGCCCAGAATGAAACATAACAAATGCAGGTATTGCCCTTGCCATTCATGTCTGAGCTCTGGCACGGTGTTATTGACCACAAAACTCCCGAGAGGGGACAGTCTGTAACTACTGCTCTGGATCAAGGATAATCTGTCAGTTCGTGTATGCACTGCACAGCTTTCATAAACAGCACTGCAACAGACACTAGTTTAGACTGCAGCATCATAGAGACTGTGAAATGTTCAAATGCTGTTACATGTAAGGAACTCAGAAAATGGTGTCAGATAATGAGGTGATTTCCCACAGCTGGGGACAATCTTATCTGAAACACAAGATAACAGAAACAGAAACCAGAGCCCTGAAAAAAAAGGAAAAATTTACTGACCCTCGTTATCAAATAACGAGGGAGTGAAAATAAAACAGGATGGCACCACAGGAAGAAATAAAGTATATTGGTGTAATCCACAAGATGGCACGAAGATTCCAACCAAGCAAAAGAACATCTAAACTGAAAAGGACTCTTTGAATATGTATAAACTCTAATGAATATGCACACACCACTGCAATGGAACAGAATCTAGAGAACACGGTTTAAGGGAACCGGGTGCTCCTGGCAAACAGCCAAGCACCCCAGCGCTGCCTTTTATCCCTTAACAAACGTGTAAAAATTCGAGACAGTGAACTCTGTTTCTCACCCAATAAAACGCTGTTCCCGCAGCTGGGACGAGCCCCAGCTTTATTCCACGGCACACGATCCCAGAGAGCCGCAAGGCCCGGGACAGAGCCGTGCCACCCGCAGCGGGTCCCACGCAGCAGCGCCCAAAGCAGCCCCGGCCCCCTGTGGGTGCCCCCGGCCCCGGTGCCCCCGGCCCAGCTCCCTCCCCTCCGGCCGCTCACCTGAGGGCACCGCCCGCTGCCTCCCGGCGCTGCTGCCGAGCCGAGGGCATTGTCCCCGCTCCTGGCCCAAAGGCCGCGTTCTGCGCTGCAGGGCGCGCTCCGGGGGACGCGGGGGCGGGCAGGGACAGGGTGACCCGGGCTGAGGCGGCTGTCCCGGCGCTCTGTCCCCTCCCGGGGCTCAGGCCGGGGAGCGGGGCCCTGCCAGCGGCCGCCATTGCAGCGCGGAGCAGAGTCAGGCAGGGCCGAAGAGCCGAGTGTGGCCGAGTGGAGCCGACAACAGCCGAGCGTGGCCGAGTGGAGCCGACAACAGCCGAGTGTGGCCGAGTGGAGCCGGCGACGGCCGAGCGTGGCCGAGTGGAGCCGACAACAGCCGAGCGTGGCCGAATGGCCGACTCTGGCCGCGAT